>NC_133897.1:49184512-50434512 GCF_964199755.1 Larus michahellis | reverse complement strand
CAGCCTCCTTACATGTAGGCCACAGGAATAATGAATGTTTTGCTTATCTAGGTTTTCTCAGCCTTTTTTTGTCAGGTTGTGAAGCCCCTTGTGATGATGCAACAATAGCCCAGTTTGTGGTATTGTTCCCGAGGCGGTTACTTTGGGTGCAGCTGCCAGCCATTTGTGCGCTGTGTTTCATTTCCTATTATTTTCAAGTATTGAACCTCTTACCTTCTTGCTTGTGGATAAATCTGTTTCTAGATCTCAAACCAAGCCTAATTGTGTGTTCCTCTCTGATCTCTCTGTCTCGTTTCACAGCATCCTTGGTCTCTTGCTTGTGTGGTAGGAACACCCAGGTGAAGGTCCATTTGAGCACGGTGTCCTGCAGAAACTCGCTTCCCTTGTGCTGGGGCAGTAATGGCCGTGCTGCTCCCAGAGCGCGAAGAGTAGCTCTGGCAGCAGAAACACACCACAGTGGCTTGTGCTGCTTCTTAGCAAGCCTAGCTAGACAAGAATAAGTTATCTTTTTTGTCCTTTTTTTAATATACAAGAATGAATGGATATCTTCCTGACTGAAAGTATCAGGCAGCAGATCTGTTGAGGAAGAATGTGCTTTTTTTTTTTCCCCTCCTAGAAGTAATTTTGTAGTCGGTAACTGTTCTTTTGGTCTGTGTGAAACTGGCATGTATTATTCATAAACGCTGGATTGGTTTTAATGAAGATAATTCTCTTCAGATAACATAGAAAAAATACTTGTTTATTAGGTTCAGGTTCTTGGTGTTCCTGGGGCATTGGTCATGAACAATAACTCTGATATTGTAGGTTTTCTCTTTGTGTTAGGTTAAATGGCTTCAATTTTTTATTTATTTTATTTTTTTAACTAGAGCCCTTACATAATAAACAGCTTTTGTCTTTCCTTCTTCTGTATGTTGGCAAACATCCAGAAAGTTAAGTGAAGGCAGCATGAGAGGTCCAAGTTTCGTTTTCGGATCCTTTTGGGAGACGTTTAGTTCAGGCTCAAACTACCTTTTTAAACTGATGAGTGTTGGGAACACTTCTTTTGATATCTTGGTGGTTGTATGCATATGTTTCTCTGCCCTACAGTTGAGTTCCATTAGGCTTCTGATGGCAATGGCTTCTGACAACAGCATGGAAAATAAGGAAAGCTTCACACTGGAAGTATCTGATTCAGGAGTGAAAAATACCTTGAAGGTTATCAAGACTCTGTATACCTGTGGGAGATCTCAAGAACATCTTGAAGCTGTAGCATGAGATGATGTAATTAAAAGCTGACTCCATACAGAATGTGTCATAAACTAATTCTACATTAGA
Organism: Larus michahellis; assembly: GCF_964199755.1. Taxonomy (NCBI): domain Eukaryota; kingdom Metazoa; phylum Chordata; class Aves; order Charadriiformes; family Laridae; genus Larus; species Larus michahellis. The sequence goes on along the minus strand of NC_133897.1, from coordinate 50,433,198 downwards.
ACTCACGTATTTCCTGACACTTGTTTAACTGTGTAAGCGTGACATCCTATGATACTACTTTTTTCAATGACGTTCTCATTTATTTTTAATTGGAAATAAAAATAAATTTTCATTGTCTTGAAGAATTTTCTCATCATTGTCTCTTCCATGTATTATATGCAGTAAACGAAACCAGGGATGCTACCTAGTCCTGTCTCATTGAGAAATTGATTCAGAGAAGTACTAAGTGTCCCTATCTCTAATTCTCTTGTCAAGAGTTGAAAGCACATAGTACCTGCACAGCATATTAAGTCTATGATACCAGCTCATTGAAGAGATGGATCCTATAATGCTGTCTTGTGCAGGAGGCCGGCAAAACTGTAAAAGTGGCGTATAATCTGTGATTTCAAAAATGTTTTGGGTTGGTTTTTCTTCCCCCCCTCCCCCCAAAAAAAAATCTTGGGCATTGTAATCGGAAAGCACTGGTAGAATACTGTATCCTGTACAAATTGAGATGGATAATAGAGCTGGTGGGTTTGAGCCTAAGCAATATATTTTGGGTAGTCAAACAGAATTGAGATTCATTACACGTGAAGCCATCCATTAGAACTGCTGTGGGGCTGTTCCAAAAGTTTTGATTGAATGCCTTGGGGGCACTGGGGAATATGCTTTCATATATTTCTTTCCAGATTTTTATTCCATAAAATGTTAATAATTGATGACTTTAAATTTACAATGGGGCAAACCCAGTGATATTTAAAATTGCACGCTTTAGATGGATGGTTCCATTCAGATGCAGTTTAACATGAAAATTGATGCATTAGAGTTACTGTATTAGATGATGCATTTGAGTACTGTATTAAAGCTTTGTCTTTGCATTATGCTTCTCCTATCCAGGGTCTTATTTTGAAAACAACTCAGACTTTGCCTGCCCTTTAGTTTTTGATGGATGTCTCTTCTTGTTCTCCTCTATTTTTGCCAGGGGTAACAGTTGTCCCATGAGAATTTCATATTCCATTGATACTACCTTATTAATTAACCTTGCTAGAGGCTTATTAACCACTGTGATTTATATTTAGTTTGGAGATTTGTTGCCTTATAACCGCTAAAAGTAATTCTGAAACATAAGTTCATCCATTTTAACTAAGGAATTGATCCAATAGTGATCCTTCTTCAGAATTTTCCCAATTTGTACATATTGAGCCAGGTTGTAAAGAGTTCTGTATTGATGAGAACTACAGCTCAGCATTTGATAGGACTGTTGAAGTTTGAACAGCATGTGCAATTTAGAGCGCAGTTTATTCTGAAAAAGATTAATTGCAATGGCACTTTCCGACTAGGTTGATGTTCACAGAATCATAGCACGGTTGAGGTCAGAAGGGACCTCTAGAGGTCATCTTGTCCAACCCCCCTGCTCGAGACAGAGCAAACCTCTAACCAACGTGAACTATTGGGCCCTTTTAACTAGAGCCTTCATGTTTGCCTAGTCTCTTGGGGAGTAGTTATGTTGTAGTCAGAGAGGTCTGAGTGCTTTTGTTTCAGGTGAATGCTTGTTTCTTTTGAATTGCACATCTAAAGATATGTGTGGAAGAGGACTTGCACTGGTTCGGTTTGCTCTGGTATATTATATGCGGTTACATGGGTCTTAAATCGAGGGGCATCTTTCTAGGCACAGCCTCATGTGAACTCACGGTGAGCAGATTGCAGAAGCAGGATTCAGTAAATTTGGCTTTCTGAGCTACTGTGACCTTTTCAGTAGTGATACATCCTTCTTACCCTCTATTTGTGTTTTGTTCTGTACTTCTTGAATTTTTTGTTAAAAAAGAATCCATTAAAAATATTTAATATATTATTACTTATAAATAATCGTAATATTATAAAATATTTAAAATCTTATTAATATAATTATATTACATATTTAATGCTACTGCATTCTGGAGGGTCTATGAAAAAATATTCTCATTTCCTTACCATAAAAGCAAGATCAGTGTTTCTTACAAATTTGTCTCCTCCTGATCACGTCTAACGTGACATCCTAATCCTCTGCATATGACAACACAATCCTCTTCACAGCAAACAATTGTGGAAAACATTCACATGATTCAGATCATTAATTTAAGTTGGGTTTAGGCCTAATTAATTGTTGTTACTTATTACACTTTTAGTTACAGGGAACCAAATTTTAAAAGATGTTGTAAAGATACCTTAGGCATATGTTACTCTAACATTGGCAAGTCAGTCTATACTGGCTTTTTTTTTTTTTTTAATTTACTGAACCCCAGCTTTTTAGCTCATGCATCTTGCTTCAACTGCATATAATCAATTTTCTCAGAATGTAAATGATCCCTTACACGAGGCTGACTTGCAGCAAGTCAGCCTGAAATACTTAATGCATAGCGTCTGAAAGGCCTACTGTAAAAGCTGTTATTGAAAGAAAATGAAAATGCATTCACTGAGTTTGGATTGGGTAGAGTTGTTTATTGTTGGTTTGGTTATTTCTTGCTAACCAGATGTCTTTCTATATTGAAGCCACTGGGTTTTTTAACTTAGGTGATTTATCTTTGCTTAGCAGAAAAGCAGTTGTGTTCCACTGAGTGTCAGAGGAAGAGTCGTTCAGGAGCTCAGTGTCTTATGATTTAACAGAACTATTTATGCCAGACAAGTATTGGGATGGAGTTTATGTGGCAAGACTGAGCCCTAGAATTCACTGAAGAAGTAGCAGTAAGAATGGCGAATAAGCTAAAGCTTTCAAATTCCATATTTGCAACAAAATGGAGAATTAAGTAATAGCGATATGTATATGGTTCCAAACCTTTAATTATTAAGTAATCTATTAGAGTACAGAAAATGGTCTTGTATGTTTTACCTAATTTAGCAAAACAATATCAAGCCTATGTGTGTTTGGCTTGCTCGTTTGTTTTGTTGTTTTTTTTTTTCCCCACCCAATGACTCCAATTCTGTAATACTTTAAGAGGTTTATTCTGGTCTTTAGAGGGGATGACTTAGCAAACTTACCTGTAGAGGAACACAACATAATTATTCTGAAGGGGAAAAAAAGGAGGGGAAAAAAAAAAAGCTTGAAATTTCCGGTAATTTTTCTTAATTAAGCGTAGAAACGCTTTGGATTGTGAAGCCAAGTCCACATGTAATCCTGGAATTGCTGTGTTGTAAGCATACAGTTATGTTTAACTTGCTTTCAGTGGTAAAACTAAGCAAGTTTTGTCTTCATAGTTACACCACTAACTGAACAGTGTCCCTTGGTTTTTAAAACTTCATTTTTTGGACTGGATCTTATGTGTGTCTTGCCTGAGACTGAATAACAATGGCTGCTGAATAGAAAGGCCTTTTTTTGTTTGTAGAGCAGTTTCAACAGAGGAGATAGTGGCGCACTGCTGTACCTCCCTTGGCTTACTTTTCTCTTGTCTAGAGTTACAAAAAGGATTTTAATCTAAGGGAAAAAAAGAACAGCTAAAAGTGAGGGTGCTTGGAGTCAGGATGAATAGTGTTGAAGGGTAGAGGCTCAAGTAAATGTGTCCCATCAGTTAAAGGAAAAACTCTGAAAAGACAAAAAAAAAAAAAGGCATCAAAAACCATAATGAAAGATCTGTTAGAAATAAAAAGACATCCTTCAAAAACTGAAAGCAGAAGAAAATAGAATGTAAACTCTGACATCTTAAAGGAAAACCACAAAAAAATTTCAAAGCCGAATTTTGAAGTGTCTTAACAGCTAATAATAATAAATGCATAATAAGCAAGAAATAAGTTTGCCAGGGAGTCAGAAAAGCTGATAATAATTAGGGTGAAAAGGAGGTGCTACTGGTGGATAATTTGATTGCAGCACAGCTAAGTTAAATATTTTTTCGTTGAAGTTCATGTCTGAAGAAATCAAGAGTGTTTTCCTCATTGAAATATTAGACAAAAGGTTGCAATAAGTTGTCACTTTCTTGTTATGGAAGAAGATTCCTGTGAATCAAAAGCAACCATGAAGACTTCTGAGGAATCTTGTGGTTTCACTAATTAAATGCAGATGAGAGTAAACTTTGCTAAGTGCCAAGCAATGTACAAGGCGAAGAGGGAAAAGAAACCTTAACCTTTAAGTTAGTAAATTAGTTGTTGCCATTGAAGAAGGACTTATGGATAATGTCTTAGGAATTGATTCAGTACTCAGGGGTACTGAACTACTGAATCTAAATGGATGTTGACAATATGCTAATAAAGGAATAGAGAACAAATCAGAAAACATGACTTGTGCGAATGTGTAAATCTGTACCACATCCACTTTCCAACACTATATGTACTTCCCTAACAATATAGTTATTTTTAAAATAATGTAGCAGTAGTACAGGAAAGGGTGTCATGTTTTATCAAAGGTATGGAACATTTTCTGTCCGAGGACTAAAACTTTTCAGCTTAGGAAAAAAAAAAAACAACACCAACAAAACAGCTGTATGGGAGTAGATCAAATAGGTTTTTAAAATCCTGAGTGGAGTAAAGAATGTGAATATGGACTTTTGTTTTCACCATTTCACATTAACGATGTGAGTTAGAGTACACGGTTGAATAGGGAGGAAACAGGTTGTTTTAAAAAGTGCAAATGAACGAACAAACCAAAGACTGTCTTCCTTCAAAGCCCTTAAGCAGATTGTACTGGCAGTGTAATCAAGATGGTCTACAGAAAAAAGAAAAGGTTTGTAGGAAGAGGGAATATCCTTTATTACAGCAAGAGACACAGTTATTAAAAGCAGAATAGTCTGAAGAAAGCACCGTGTGTCCAAAAAATGTCTTCTCTCTTCACCTCCCCTGCTGCATTGGCTGCGCAAACAACCAGGTTAGGAAATTACCATGGATTAAATAATCATGTAAATTTTGTATAGCTGCGTAGTTTAAACAAAGGAAAAGCATTTCTGCTGAATGCAGATTTTCTTGCATCTGTACCTGGTTCTTCTAATGACTCCTTTCTCCGCATGATAGCGTAGGCATTACGGATTGCTCTGTTTGTGTCAAAGGCCAAATTGTTTCACTGTTTTTAGTCTTTATGGCAGCTGTTGTATCAGCAGTGTATTTTACTATAATATTACTTTTGTAGACTTTACCTTTTAAGTTTTACAAAGATTTAAACTGATTAACCCTATTTCCAAATATGTGGCCTGCTCATTGATGAAGGCTGCATGTTCTTAATGTGCATAATTGTAAAATGCTGTACAACTTTGTGCAGTGTGTACCAAATTATCGGATACATATTTATGGCTACCTGTAGTCTGGTAAAAGCTCAAGAGCCTTTTGCTTTGTTTGCATCTTTTCCTTAAGAGCCACAGTTGAGTCTGAAGTCTGGGCCGTCTCCATTTGACATCGTTTTGCTTTTTGCGTAGTATGACTTCGGTGTATTTCTAAGCGGTCATTTCAGCTTTAAGTATCTTGGTTGATATTTACTGCAAATTTTTTAGATTAATCAGTTGCTAGAAAAGTTAGCAATTGGTTAGTTGTCTGGGGAGCTGAAGAAGAGAAGGAAACTGAAAGACGGCCTAGTTGACGTGCCTGTTGGAGAATAGGAAGAGTATTTTGAAAGAGAATTAAAGTAAACTTAGTAGTAAGGAGGTGTGTATGCGTGAATCATCTAGCCTTTATACTAGCCATAAAAACTGTTACTGTTTTCAAATGGCAGAAGGATATGCACTCTCCTTAATATATGTGAACATCTTGCAATTAAACCTTTTTTCCTTGTAAATAAGACTGAACTAGTTCATGTTTATTTTCATTCTGCTGTTCCTGAAGCCTTCAATATATGCCCTGTAATCTTTCAAATAGTCTGGAAATAATAACTCTCTCCAATGATAAATCTTTTTAATATATAAATGCAGCAGTGGTATTTTAAGAACAATTAAAGTAGTCTTGTTTAATGAAGCGCTGATTTGAACAGATAGCCCACTGGCGTGCCAAAGTATATTCATTAAACATGAATGCCGTTCGAAAAAAGGACTGCAAATTTCTTTTGTTTCCCCTTTTTTTAGTTAAAAGCTGCCATGCTTATTTCCTAAAAGAAAAAAGCAGACCATTTCAATACTTAGTACATCCCTTTATCCTGGTGTTTTGATGCCCTATCAGATTTCAATTAAGTTATTTTTTTCTGCTTGTTATGATTATATACGTAGGTTTATTCTAGTTGTTGCTGGTATTTTGTTGGTCTTTTAGACTGTTAATGTTTTGGTTCCTTCCCCCCGCCACTCCCCTGCCAATGCTTTCAGCTTTTTGACCTGTAATTAAATGTGGCTTTCCTGGTTTTGAATTGTACTGTTCTTCTGCCTTACAAGAACAGCTTCTAACTTCTGAAATGCCGTGCCTAAGCATTTCCTTCCTCCAATTGTTGCTTACCTCACTGAGAAATAAAGAAAATCTCGTCTAGGAAACTACTTGACCCTTTCACTCACTCGCAGATCATCATAGTCATCAGGTTCTCAGGTTGGAGAATTACACCAGCAATAAGCATTAGTTTACAAAAGCCTTATGAGGTTATAAGCAGTTGACAACAGTATTGTTCTATTTGGAAAAATGCATAGGGTATTAAGTCAAATAAGCAATCTTAAAGTTTGAGAGAAGAAATTTATGGATTTAACTCACTCTTTCCTTGCCCCACCCATCCTCTTTTAAGTGTGACCCACCATTTTAGTGTAACTTCTTTTCTTGTAGCATTGACTTTCTCTGTTCTGGTCTGCTCACACCTTGAACACTGCATGGACTGTGCCTTGGAGTAGGGGCTGCTTGAGTGGCAGTTATTGCTGCAGATAGTGATGGGGATCTAGTCATTCAGGAGGAGATAACAAATAACATGGACTGCTTCAGGAAGGCTGAAAAGCAAGGACCTGGAACAGGGGGTGTTGAAGCAGTGTTTTGGTACACAGCCACCGTGTTGAAAGCAACTGGTCAGTGACCTTGTGGTTTGAAATCCATCTTTCCCCTTAAATTGGATGGGTGTGACCCCTTAAAGGGAATTTAGGGTCCTCCATCACCTCTCAGGAAGAAGGGTGAACCCCTTTGTGAGATGGGCACTGTCATGCTGGATGTGCAGAACTGCCAAGCAGACATACAGTGTACCCAGCATCCTCGTTTTCCTAGTGCACCATCTACAACCTCACCTCAGCATTTAGTTACAAACCTGCTTTAATCTAATAAAAGCCTTTATATCCTATTAAGGTGTCAGGAGATCAGTTATGCTTTTACATGCCAAACATCCAGATGAGCTCCTGTTTCATCATTTCAGGGTGTAGATGGCCTGAGATGCTCTGCGGAGACGATCGTCTGGATATGAGGATGCTTTTGACTAAGGCCAAAATGGATTCTAGCAGTGCCCTTAGAGAAGTAATGACTCAATTAGAAAAGGCAGCTTATTTCAGCTGATGCTTTCAATTGAGATGTGGAACTTTCAGTCTCTTGTTTAGTTTTCATTTGTTGTTTGCTTTCATTTCACTGTATCTAGTTCTTATTTGGAGAGCAGGCTGAGTGAACAGTGAGGATGTTTAAAAGGTCCCCATGATTGCTGTGGCCTTCAATGAATTTTTAGAGTGTGGCCAGGATCCGAGTTGTTTGCAGAATTGATCTTAACTGGGGCTTTCTCCCCCTGCCCCTGCTTATTTCTTTCAGTAGTTAGTGCACTCAGGAAGTCAGGGTTATGTGTGGGTACGTGTGTTACACGTCAAAGAGCATGGATTGGTTTGGATTAACTTTTTACTGTGATGAACCCGCAGGGAAGTCAATGAGTCTGTAATGTGTGAAGTGTGAGAATAATGAATTGTTCTGTGACTCTTAATTAGTGTTGGAGTTGTTCATACGAAGGAGCAGGTAGCAGCTAGAAATGGTACTGATGGAGAAACTGGATGCCTCTGTGTTTGCAGAGGACACAGCACCCATGCCAGACCTCCTTGTGGTGTCATCGGGAAGGTGAGCCTGCTTTCTCCCCCCCTGAGAGAAATGAGGTCCCAGTACCTTCACAAAACTCTCTAGAGTTTTCACAAAACTCTCTATGGAGGGCTCTGGGGAAGAGACCATGAAGAGAAACGCCTGGTGGGCTGAGCAGAGGCATGCTGTCCCCGTAGGTAGCTGGACACAGCTTTGGGAGCAGTCTTGTCCAGCAGCAAACATGCTTCTGCTTTGGTTGGCATTAGCTGTTCCCTTTTGTGGTGATAGTATCCCAAATATAAGTAGGAGCTCCAGAGGCAACGTTTTCTTAAAAAAATCTTCCTGGAAATAGGGGACCATATCTGCTGCTGTTCTCGCAAAGGTGGGATGGCAGACATGCCTTTTCTGATAGTATGGCTGAGAGGAAATACTCCTCAAAAAGATTGGAGGTAGAAATACTATTTAAACATTAAAACAGAGGGAGTAAGACAAGAAAGAAGCAGATGGCTACAAACATGATATTACAATCTCCCCTGGTTATCCTTTCTTCTACTTGCCATCTTTATGTACTGCTTGGGGGCTTCCTCTTTCCTCTCCTGTGCTCTACTGTACTTGGAGACCACTGGAGGGGTCGGACCCCAGTGGACACAAACCAAGACTGTAAGTCCTGCTAGCTACCAGTCAGCGTCACCATCCACAATTAAGAGGCTCTTGGGTTCTGAGTTTATAGGTTCTATTGATTTTTTTTTTTTTTTTTTTTTCAAAAATAAACTCCCAGATGTTACTGTGTGGTACTTGAAAATGACAAGAAGCAATCAGTGCACTATATTTAGTTTTGAACATTGGAATTATAAATAGACACAACTGGTGTCTTTAAATGATTGATTAAATATAAATAATGGAGCAACTTTGTCTCCTTTTTCTAAAGGAGAAAAAAAGAAGTGCACTAATGCTTGCCTCAAATTCCAGTGGAAAAGACACGCTTTAACTTTATTTCAGGATCAAGATAATTTGACTAGACCTTGTTGGTGAATTCTGATGGTCTTTATCTGAAATTCCATAGAGCTTCAAAATTATTATGTACCTTAGGGAGCGCTGATTGTTGGTATGGGTCTGATGGTATGGGGCAGCACTCCCTCCTGTCTCCCTGTCTCAAGAGACGGGAACCTTTCTGGTGTATGTTTCTGGCTTTTTTCTCCTTAGCAATCTAACCATCAGGGTACTGCCAAGTGTGACATTTCGGAGCCAGCAATGGTAGAACTGTCTTCCAGATGTACTCTTTCCCTCCCTTCAGTGAATAAGTTGAAATTTCTGATTTTCCTTTCACGCTGGGGCCAGAACAGATTTGGGAATCTTCTCCAATGTGGAGAATGCCTTTCCTTGCCCAGCTTTAATACACGATTGCATGCAAGTAAAATAATTGCATTCAAGTGTTTGCTTGCCTGAGCTGCAGTATGAATTTTGAGTTCTCCTGAATTAGGTTTACTGTTGTACTAGTTGTAGTGATCTAGTTTGGGGTATTAGAAGGCATTGGTTTTGGGTACTGCAAAGCCAAGAATTGTAATGATTTTCCAGTAAGTTAATTCAATGCCCATTCTTCTAGACTTCAAAGGCTTCACCTTTGGGACTAGGTGGTATTATGTTGTGTTGAATGTATGCGACACAAAAAGGAAAGGTGTTTAACACTATTTTATAGTGCTGCAAGATTTGGTTGTTAAATAAGTGTCTGAGAACCCTGAGGCCTTGGTCTACTTGATCACAAAGGAACCAGTTGCTGTTTGTGGGGAAAAAACAAATCTATGTAACTTTCTTTTTAAGAAGGAAGAAACCTAATAAAAGAATACAGTTCATTACAGAACTAATTTTTTGTTGTAATAATTTCTGTATCATATAATTAAAAAATTTTGCTTAAAATCTTACAGGCATACCAACTAATGCTTTTGGAGGAAGGGAGGAGAAATTAGTGGTGAGGGGGTGGGGTGGCCACTGCTGCTGTTGGAGCACAGTCCAGCTCTTGTAGACACCCCACAAGAGGAACATGTGGAAAGTAAGAAGAAATACCAGAAACAGCATCCATTTCTGCAGCCGGTGCTCCGTGCGAAAAGCAAGTGGGCAGCACGTTCCCTCCTTAACTTCTGCTTGCCAAGACTTGTGGAGTTTATGTTGCCAGTGGGCTACTTAAGACACTGATTTCAGTAGAGCCTTGAGCTGCTGACTTGCAGCAATGTTGCACAGAGGAAACCATCTTGGTGAGCTAGCTTATGCGTCTTTAACCAGAAGCTGTAGAGTGGGTAGGGTTGAGTGGGAAATGAGAAGTCTTCTCTTTCAGGATTTAGCTGATGATGGTAGCTATGAGCTACCTCCCCTACCCTTCAAGGAGAGAAAAAAATAATCCTGTGACTTTCCTTTGAGGTGTCACCAATAGATGCTCTCTCATAAGGCTGGAATTTTCCCCAGGATCACTGAAATGTAGGTAGTGAATTTAAATCTGGTAACCAGCATTCTCCAAGCAAATACTCATGATTTCTGTTGCTACTCTCAAAAATTTATGTATATTTCCAGTAAAACAACTCATGTGATTCAGCTGGTTTAGCTCTGATGTGTTGGGTTATGTATCTGCCTGTGCTGAACATGCCTTCCATTAACCTGCTGGCCCAGTTTAGTTGGACCAGCAATTAAAGTACGATCTTCTTATGGTGACCGCATTTGGAGGATTAGGTGGTGCTCTCATAGCTGGGATAGCAAATCGTCTTTGACACTTCAGATGGCATAAATTAGAGCAGCCTAAATTATGGGAATGAAAGAAAATTGCAAAAAAAGGGATAAGCACAAAGAAGGATGTATTCTTGGAACGTGCTTTAAGCATGTGTCCTGCAGGTTTTGAAATATCTAGGATTATTTTCATGACAAAATACACACATGAATAGTAGAACATCCAGTGAAAAGCTCTTTTAAATAAGAGTATTTTCTTGTAAGTTGATATAGTACTGTAGTATGCAAAATGCTGTTTATATTAAAAAAAAAAAAAATGAAAAAAGGAAGCTGTTTCCAAAGTAATTGTGGAAATTCATTAGTGTCAATTGTGAAGAGTGGGTATTAGAATTTGCTTGTCAAATTCTCAACTGGATTACATTTGTTTTAAAGTTAACGAGAAACATTTCTCCCAGGTTTACAGTAGCTAATTCATTAATATTTTGATACTTAATGAGTGCAAATTACTTGTTTTCTGCAATGTCCTGGTATTTTTCCGTGGTCCTTATGAAAATCAAAGCTTCTGGTTTGTTTCACATTACTTCCTTGGTTGAGTCAGTGAATTTGGACTGCTGTTGACTCGGAATATTATGCAAGGAGGCAATGTTCATTCAACAATGTCTCATTCCCCAGAAAACCCCACCGTGGTTCTTCCTGTGCTGGAGCAAAGGCTCCGTGTGTTAACAGTGACTAGTCTTTTACTAGTCCTTTACTAGTCCTACTTTACTAGTCCTTTTTGGAGATTTGCAAGCTTGCTCTTTTCCTTGGGATGAATGCTTCTTCAAAGGGAACGTGCATTTTTCTGCTTATGGACATGCGCGTGTGGGAAGTGAGCTCATCTGAGCTGTTTGGTGCCTGGCTGGTTACTCGAGTCTTGATGACCATTGTGCTAGGAAAGGGAATGTGTGCATATATGAGCAGTGTGATTTATGATACAACAAATTTTGTGCAGCAATAACCCCTCTCTGCCTTGTGGTTGGGACTAACGTGTGGTTGGGAGAGCAGAAGCACAGTGCTGCCTACTGTAATGGCAGGCCAAGGTGAGTGGCTTCTGAAGCTGACTGCCCTGATTTTTACTGCCACTTACCCCAGTTCATTCTGGAGTACTATTTCAGATACGCAGTTTAAAATAGCATCGAAATCTCCCATAAAATCACCCCAGAGTGTACAGAAACTGCTCCATGAACAATAACAGCCCTCTTTGTGTCCTCTCCATCCCAGCAATTCTAGGTCCCCACCTATTTCCCTGTGGCTCCTGGGCAAGGAGCAATGCTGGGGGGAGCTGGCCTGGGGCTTTTTTGGTGCTGGGGTGTTCCTGCTGCCGGGACTGCCAGCCGTTACCAAACCAGCTGCAGAATAGCTGGGCTTTCCCTTTTGGCTGAACAAAAAAAACTAATGCCCTCTCTGTTGGAGTCTGACCATTCCAGTCACATAATTACAGGACTCAATGCAATCTTGAGACTCTACCTCTTTCTAACAGTTACTTAAAACTCTTTAAGAAGCTCAAGCCACACTAAAAATATCCCAGTCTGAGAAAACCATCGTGTAATAATCTAATAAATGCAGGCAGATGCAGATTGTTTCTCATAGATAAGAGAACTCAGATGCTCTTTGACACAGCCAGGCTTGGGTTTACGCTGCCTCTGTTAAGAAGTGCCTCTTCAGCACACACTGATGCTTTTAAGTTTCTTTGTATTTGCACACATTTATCCTGCATATCCTGTGGCTCACCATTGATTCTGTTGGCAGAAGTTTGCTGGTGTCTTTGAGTCTTCTGATTTTGCTAAGATAAAGAAATTTTCTAAATTTTAAAATTAATTAGGAATAAAGAGGCTAATTTCAGTATTTCATCCATACGGAATAAATTTGATATGTATAGGCATAATTTATAGTTACATCATGTTTTTTGAACTAGAAGCAGTGGCATTCTGTTTTTAGTCACCCCTTAGACACATCAGACAAAGAGTGTAATTTTCCTGTTTATTTATCTATAGAAGTACATGATCTTATATTACAAAGCAATAGATCATGTATGACTGTTCCATAAAGCATTCTGAGGTTCTAAAGAGAAAAAAGAAAGTTAATTAAGTATGGTATTAAATCATGCTGTTTATTCTTCAATTCTATTTAGCTGAAGGGCTACCATTAAATTTTCATGTTGAAAGTGGCTTTTATTAAATTTCTGTGGATGTTCAAGATGGCTACGTAGGACTTCAAAACAAAATAATGGACTCCATGTTCCTCATTCATACTTTCTTGTAGTAGGTGTATAGTTCACCAAGGGGAAGTGCAAAGTCCTGCACCTGGGGAGGAACAACCCTGTGCACCAATATATGTTGGGGGGCTGCAGAAAAGGACTTGGTGGACACCAAGTTGAAAATGAGCCAGCAATATGCCCTTACAGCAGAGAAACCTAATGCTATCCTGGGCTGCATTAGGCAAAGTATCGTCAGCAGGTTGAGGGAGGTGATCCGTCCCCTCTAGTCAGCACTGGTGAGGCCACACCTGGAGTGTTGAGTCCAGTTACAGGCTCCCTAGGCCAAGAGAGATGGGCATACTGGAGGGAGTCCAGACAAGGTCTGCTAAAATGGTTAAGGGACCAGAGCATCTCTCCTGTGAGGAAAAGCTGGGAGAGCTAGAATGGCTCAACCTGGAGGAGAGAAGGCTCAGGGGGATCTTATCAATTTTATATAAATACCTGAAGGGATGGTGCAAAGAGGGTGGAGCCAGGCTCTTTCCAGTGGTATGCGGTGACAGGACCAGAGACGATGGGCACCAACTAAAGCACAGGAGGTTCCCCCTGAACATCAGGATACACTTTTTCACTGTGAGGGTGACTGAGCACTGGCACAGGTTCCCCAGAGATGTTGTGGGGTCTCCATCCTTGGAGATATTCAAAAGATGTCTGGACATGGTCCTGGGCAATGGACTGTAGGTGACCCTGCTTGAGCAGTGGGGTTTGACTCCAGAGGTCCTTTCGAACTTCAAGCATGCTGTGACTCTGTGATACGTAAAAGTTCTGTAATTGCTGGGCTTGTGGTAGTGTCTACAGGCAGTAGCGTTTATTGGACAGTACTGATAGAATCATAAGTAGGTAGTAATAGAGCATAAGAGGAATTTGCAACCCCGTCTGAAAAATGCTGTGTTTTGAATTTGAGAGCCACTGTAGTAGAAGCCAAGCAGCAGTGGCAAGTAGCTACGTGGTGTTATGCTGTAGATGGTTATAATGGAAAAGCACAAAATTAAAAGGTAACATCCTATTGTAATACTGTTGCATGTACTGTGGTAATATAAAGGACAGTAACATACACATGTGTGTGTACATATGTCATGTTCACTCATTCTGGGGATTTAATTACATAAAAAAATTTGTAATTAGGAACACCGTCTCATTAAAAATAATTGCAGAATACAGAAGTTCAGAATAACACATAGATTTGTCACTCTTTAAGAATGAAACTAGTGACAAATACTTAAATTGGCAGTAATAAAGCTGTACAGTGGTTAAAAAAAAATAATCTCACTTTAATTGGGCAGGATTGTACTTTGTGATAATTAGTAAAATATGAAGTATATTTGCTCTTTAATCATTTGAGCTGAAAAGGACAGGATGCATACGTCATCTGTATTACCTTACGGTGAGAGCAGCACGTATCACAAGAATACGAGCGGCAGAGGAACAGAATAACTGAAAGGTACATCGCGGTGCATCAAATTTCGTGGCAATGACTTTACAGACCCCTTCTTCCACGTTTTTTTTTTTGGTTTTTTTTTTTTTTTTTTTTTTTTTTTCCCCACCAGCCTTTGCCATTTACATTAGCGTTCCTATGTTTAAAGAACTCAATGATTTTAATACACTGATGACAGGATATGAGGCTTTTCACCTTGAGATCACAGGTTCAAATCCAAACGTAATTGGCAGTGACAAAGTAGCTGCCCTCTGCTCAGCGGTCTGTCTCGCGGTGAGTTGTGGGTCCTATCCTCGAGCTCTGTGGAAATGCGCCCGTGTAGCACATGGCATGGGAGTGATCAGGCTTGCTAGAGGGCAGGAACTGAGTGGGCATCTGGACACTCAGTTATTCTCCGACTCCTACAAAGTATGTTTATTTTTGCAAATATATGGTCAGACAGCAGTCAAGCCCCCATCGGGTTGCCTCCGAGCATTTTCTTTACCCTGAGTCTTTCTGAAGCTGAGATACGATATGAGCACAAGCTCAGAGATCTGTGCGTGCTTGTTTAATGTGATGTATAAATGGATGTATTAAATGAGATATGTTTAGGGAGGATTAATTTTTCATGTGGCTTATTTGAACAGAGCTTCTCCGGTAATGTCAACTGTAAAGCTGTCCTGCCTCTTACTATTCATAAATAAAATGTCCTGTTCATTATTATTCATAATTTAAAAAAAGACCAGCTGTTTAGAGGGGAGATGAGCTTTTTTCCTTTTAAGTATTAATGAAGAGGTTTTTTGCTTTTGCCAGCCCTTTCTTGTAACTATTACTTTGTGGCCAGAATGTATTTTTGTAGATGCCTCTTACACACCTTTTAATCTGATAAAAATGCTAATTGGCATGATTGAGACCCACAGGAAAAATTGAGGGTTAAAATCTGCTTTTAGTGCTACAACTAAAAACTTTGAAAAAGAGAGAAAGCTTTTTAATATTTTCCTTTTTCTGCCTCTTGCTTGTACTTCAAACTTTTTGGGGTTTTATTTTGTTTGTTTGGTAGTTTTGTTTTGGTTTGGTTTTTAAAGCAAGTAGAAACGTTCAAAAGTGGAGCTTCTAGTACATGTAGGCCTATGTGCATTTTTTCTTTTTATTATTATAGCATAACACTGTTGTAATATGTTCATTACCTATACAAGGGTTCTCAAGTCTTCAGTTGAGAAGTTGATGAATTATTATGGAATCTTTTAGCTTTTTCATCATTTGATAGATTGGGGGTATTAATTGTGTTCATTGTTTGGCTTCATAATACTTCCTACATCTCACTACTGCACAAAGCTCCAGCTATCCCTCAGCTCTGTCTAGTTACCAAAAAAGTGGCCTTTTACCCTGTTCTCTTGCCCCAGTAGCTTTCAGTTATAGTGGTGAATATGTTGACTCTAAAGGTCTAATGTATATTAAGAATGCAGTAAAATTGTGGAAAATAGAATTTACATAGCAGACGTACAGAGCTACCATTCTAAGTGATTTCCCTCCCCCCCAACCCACCTACCTCTTTGCCATCACAGTAGTCCTCAGAACCAGAGAAATTTCTTCTTTTTTTTGAAATCTTAGCAAAATTGGGAGTAACTGCCTTCATCTTTTCCTAGTGGTTGTTTTAGCACTCACTTTGAAGGTTTTCTCTTTTTCCAGAGCTGGTTCCATCTTTTCTTGTGCATCCTACAAGATCCGTTCCTTGATCTTTGATTCTATATGTCTTACTGGAGGACTGCTGTCTTTTTACTGGTAATGAGTTGACCCATCTGTATCCTGGACCTCTCTCCTTTTTGGATCAAACTCCACCTCCAGCCCTTCTCTCTAAAAGCCAACCAAAACCCTTGTGGGACTCTAGCTACCTATTTGTAGCTAAAATAGTGCTCTTAAACTTTGCTTGCCCTGCCTCTTCTGCTACCTTTTTGCAGAGGATTAACTCATCATCCAGCCCATCGCTTTGAACCTGTAGCCTGAGTGTCATCCTTCACTGGTGCTTGTAGGTCTTGGTCTCTGGTCTGTATCAAAAGATAGCATGTGGTATCAGCTGGTTGAGTTGCCGCACCTAATCTTTCTTTTCTGTCTGCCCTCAGACCTGTGGGCCGTGCCGTGATGATTGCATATGTTATGAGTTGATCTGTCCGGTCCCCATGCCTGTTGCCTCACGTGCTTCAAGCTTTCCTCTGCTCGCTTGGCTTGTCACTTCCCTCATCAGCTTGCTTTTTTGGGAGTTGCCCAAGTCAGATGGCTTGTCCTTCATTTCCAAAGTCTCCAGCAATACTGCCCCTTACGATTAACTAAGATTGATTCCTGTGGTAACTCTGCCAGTTATGCCAGGCTTCATTTCTTAAACTTCCACTATCTTTTAGCAAATGTTACTTCTCTTTTGTGTCTAATGCAGCCTGGACTACTGCACTGAATCAGAGGTGCTGGGTGTTTTGATTTGCTCGTGTTCCTAAAAGGGCTTGAAACTTGCAAAATTTCTGTTGACTGCATTTCCCGTCTATTGTATTAATTCCCTTCTTTTGGTCACCTCCATATCAAGTCTTGCTCGCCTTGCCTTGTCTTATTTGTTTTTCCTTCCAATGCCTGGTCGGATGTCTGGGGAGCGCGTGGGAAGCAGCTTGGAGGATCACCCTTCCTCTCAGGGCTGACAGGCACACCTACGATTTGTCCCGTTCAGGATTGTGCTGATAGCCAAACTTGTCAGGAGTGAAGGTTTTCCTTTCGCTCTCTGCCCACTGGGTGTCTGACTCCCGATATTGGATAGGAATTTTCTGCGACAAGTTTCCTGTGACAAGGATGGGTCCAACACGCTGATCACTTCTGTGTGCTTTGTGTGCCCTACCTGTTCTGTCTTCTGTGCTTTCTGATAAAGGTTTAGAGGGTTGGTGCTTTTGTTACACGTAGCTTGCCATTCATACAGTGGGTGTATTTCTGACTTGAGCTAAGTGTCTGTTTCATGGCTGCTTATAATTTGGTGGTTATGGCACTTATGTGCCTGTAAAACCCTATTATCCCCTTACAATAACTGTCAACGTAATATTATCTATACTCTTTTAAAATCTTACTATCAATTTATTTTAAAAATTAATAATAACTTTCCAGTGATTAGATCCATTCTTATAAACTGTAAAATTAATGTTCCTTTTGCAGAAGCAAATGTAAAAGTGCTGCTTTTGAGGATGATCCTCCTGCCCCGTTTTTTCCTTTTTATTTTTTGTCTTCTTTAAGCAGCCGTTGCCAGTGTACTCTTGTATTGCAAATGTGAATGCACAGATCCTAGAGAGAACGGTGTTGTTCTAACTCTTTGAAATTAATATAAGTATCAGTATTTTTATTGTTGTTTCTGATTCCAAAGGCTCCAGCAGATTGTAGTCCTCATTTGGTTCAGGCTTTATCCATGCAGAGAGAGAGAGAAAAGATTCTCATCCAACATTTTGTCTATTCCAGTGTGAAAAAATAAGCCACTATGGACAAATTTGCAATAAACAAGGCACCAAATGCAGGGGCGTACATGCTTTTTTTTACGATTAAATGCTTGGCGGTTGTGTTGGAACTGGGGAATAGAGTTAAGGGCACAAAATTAGGCAAAAACCAAGAGCATGGACGTTAGTTTTGCTTGTGCCATCAGGCTTCCGAAACACTGAAAGAGATGACTAGAAATTATGTGCGTGTAAGGGGTTAATTTATTAAGGAAAAGGCATGTTGGAACAAAGAAGTTCGAGTGAAATAGTTTATTCCACAAAGAAACTCTGTGCACAAAAAGAAATAGCTTCCAAATGGATGTGCTTTAGTCTCTGATATTTTCAAGGGAGGCTTTCAGCATTGCTCATTAGAGAATAGTGCAAGAGACAAAGAATAAATAGCAGAGACTTGTTATTGTGGTGTGCTGGATTTTTATTATTTGGTTCGTCAGAGCTGAGCCGAGACAGTTTCCAAAATGTGCCTCTTCCAAGGTAAGTCTGCTGCTGTGTCTCAGTTGAATCCTTCTAATTAAATATGATTGTTTCATTACATTAACTAGGTTATTTATGTGAGGGTATTTGATCTTTGCAGACTACAAAGACAAAATGCACCAAAATACAAATTTCCAAATACAGCTATTCCAGTGAAAATTAAAGACTAGTCCGACAATTTGAATTCACCTTTTATTTGGCTTTTTGGTATGTAATGAAATGTTTTCTGTTTATTTTTCTCACACCTGTAACATGCTCTAGTAGTAAATGATGCTTCATTTGTCTGGATTAAAGTAGGAATACCTTTTATTACTACAAAGAGAACAGTGAACAAGTTGGAAAAAGTACATCTAAACAAATTTAATTCTTCATCCATCTGCAAATGCATGATTATTTAGTTAACTGAAGGAAATATTATTATAACTATTCACAAACTACTTTTAAAGAATCTTTAGTGATGAGTCCAGTCATCCTAGAAGTCATGCGTATGTTGGAATTGGGATGTATTCTAAGGGGTTCAGAATATAACCTTTAAAATACTCTGAATTAGACTGTCCAGGAGCGTTATCTGAAGTTCGTCAAGTGTACCTTGTTATGGTTTGAAGAACCATCAACAATTTATTGTTGTTTAGACGATTATTCTATAACCCAATCGCCACTCCCCACCTGGGAAGGGGAGTCAGGGGAGAAAAAAAACAATTGATGCCCAAGGGCTGAAATATAAACAGATTTAATAGAACAATATTAAAAAATTAACATTAATAATACTAAAGAACCAATATTGATCCCAATACCAATATAAAATATAGCAGGATTATACTCAGCCCATTCTATCAGCAGGAGCTGTGCACTCCCAGCCGTGGGCAGCAAATGCCGGACACTGCGAGCGCTACGGCTTCGGGAGGAAGGGAAGGGCTCAGGGCGCTGGGTCAAGAAGTTCTCAGGATCGCTCCCATTAAGGGAGAGAGACCACTATGCAGCACACTTTCTATTTTATATTGAATGTGACATTCACGGTGTGAAATAATCCTGTTGGCCAGCTTGGGTCAAGTGCCTGGGTCTCACTCCTTCTCATCCCTGCACCTGATGAGCTCGAAAACACTGGGACCTTGAAACCTGCATACCATAGCTGGCCATAAAGTAAATATTTTCACAAATTCAGACACTAGAGTCTTCTAAAAATTGCATTAAAGTTTTTTCCCTAGCATTAGAAGAGACTTTTAATGTCAAGTAAAATTATTGAAAGAGAAACTAGTCCTGTGTCACTCAACCAGGACACTTGTGTCACTTCAGAATATTGGATGCAAAATCTCTAAAGTGAAAGAAAAATGCATTGAAGTTATACGGCATGACATTTGAAAAACAGCGAAAAATTTTGTGGCCAGCGTAAGGAAGACTGTGCTCTGTATTAGTTTGCAACGTCTCTGCATTTAAAGAATTTAAAGTGAAATGTAAGTAATAAACTTTTTTAAGTTGCCATTTCAAAATAGTGCTTACTTTTCAAATATAAATACAAATTTCACTTTTACTGTATTCAGTGTTTGTGAAGGGCTCCCAAGGGTTGGCATTGCCATTCAGAGATGGCAAATTGGACAAAATTTACCAATCACTTCCCAGTTTACCTCAGTGTGAAACATTGCCTGTAGTAGTAAGACAATTTATTTTTCCCCACTATATAGACACAGTCCTAATGCTCAACTGGTAATTTTTGAAATGAGATAAAGGCTTTATTTGGGTGGCTAATTTTGAAAGATAGAAAACTACCTAGGTGTAGACATCAGCGTATAGCTGATACGCTGTTAGGGGAAAAGTCCTTCAGATACCTTAAATCTGTGAGCACTGCTGATTCCTTCTTTGCCTATGAAGAAACAGGAGAGGGAGCAGCTACATTTATTCCACAATTCCATTTTCTTCATCTTGAAAAATGTTAAACTTTCAGGATGTACCTGAGAAAAAATAAATCGTGATGAGATATATCTGGATGTGCGGTTTTCATTCTGAAGAGTGACGCATTTTAAAGCAACGGACCTGTTATTAGGGAATAATCGTGCTTATTTCACAATACATTTTAGAAAGTTGGGGGCTAAAAGACGTTGTCTGTGTCTATATGTTGCAACTACTGCAGCTGTTACAAAAGGAATTAATGTGAAAACATTCCTATTTTTAAGTAGGCAAAAGGTTATTGAAAGGTGGCGGTCTCCTTGAATTTAGGATCCTCCTTAATTTCCCTGATCTGATTTCTTTGTTGTATTCCTCCCTCCTCCAATCTGCTTATTTCTTCTTTATTCCCTCCGCTGCCTATCGCTTTCAGCCTTTTAAAACCATCCCATACATATTGTGAGCCTTTCATTTTAAAAAAAGATAAAGGGACACAGAGGGGACCTTAGGAAATCAGCCTTTTTTTAATAGGCTAAATAGTTTTTATTCAGTAGGTTTTAGTTCTTATAATATTCTCTATTTGTAGATCTCGGATCATTCTTATTGCTGCTGATGACTTTATTCAGTTCGTGCCTTTATTACTGAAAGACAGTACCTAACCCTGGTCTGATGAACCCAGCTAAGACCTTATCCATGTAAAGCAGATTGGAGGGGTGATTTCAGGTGTTTTTCAGGCTGTTACGCTGTCAATGCTGTATGTTTTTGCAATAGTATTGAAAACGCTGTTGCCTTATACTCAGCTTTTGATACTCCTGTATTAATTCTCCCGGGAGAATTAATCCGTAAAGCACTACTGCTCCACCACTGTCCCCATCCTGTGTTTGCGCAGTTGATTCCCTCTGTCTAACTCTTCCACCTTGGATTTGTCCCTTACTGAATTTCACAGAGGTTTCTTTTCAGGCAATTTGCCAATAATCTCTGTCATTTCGAGTTTCTTCTGGCTGCTTTGTCATCTCCAAATAAGCATATCTTTTCTTCAACTTCATTAATTAAGACTGACTGGCACAGCTTGTGGTGCCACTTGATACGTCTTTCCATTTCGAGTGGTCCATTGACAGCTCCTCTCTGTCTATAGTTAGTCAGTTTTGCATCTACGTTTGTTATGTCAAGACTGTGCAGTACAGATTAATTCCTTTTTATTTTAATGTTTTTATGAAGGACCTCTAAATACCTAGCTTGAAAGATTTTCATTAAGAGGCTTTTTTGAAGAAGCTTTTTTGAAGATCACTGAAAAGCTCAGAGTTTGTTCTTGCTGTAATAAAATCTTGTAAAACCTGCTTTTTCTGGCAGATGCAGTTAATGTAAGTTACATGAGGGTAGCTGATTAGATTAGACTTTGCAGTAGGTTTATTGAACTTAAACAGGATGTAGCAAAATCATGAAACTGTTGCCACAAATTCTTTTTTCTGTTAGAAGTGGAGTTGCCTGCTATTAAAGTGTGTTCTTTATAAAACTGACTAACATATATCACCATGCAAACAGTGAGATGCGGAATTACTTAGTGAGGTAGCATGGGAGGCCCTATGAACTAAAGTAATTTTTCCCCCATCTTCCTCACCCTGACAAAAACTCCTCAGTTCCTATGTCAGCTTTATCCAACCTGGACTGCACCAGTGTTCTCACAGAAGAGATGTAAAATCCTGTGACTGGAGTCAGAGTTTTCTGTATAGAGTTCACAGAGTGAAGCTTGTAGAAATCAGTTGGTCCCACACCTTTGGAGGTATTTGAATTCCATACTTGCATTGACTTCCTTGAGTGAAATGTCTGGATGCCTTCAAAGGTCCAAGCTGGAGAGAGCAGTTGGGATAGTTGAAGTCGATGTAAGGCTGATGTGTGGTTCCTGCCAGTGCAGGCAGTGCTTATCACATCACCATGTTTATCTAACTAAAATCTGACCCTCCAAAAGAGAATTAGCCTTCAGTGTCTCCTCATCTTCACAGCACCTCAGACTACATTAAGGAAGATGGGAGCCCGGATCATATGGGCTGTGTAGTCCTTTAACACCAAAATTAGTAAGAAGAATGATAATAAGCAACAGGCAGGTGCCAAGATCTCTTGGGTTATGGGTAGTTAAATGAGATGCTGTTTTTCAATGTACTATAGACTTTGCTTCTTAAATTATTTCAGCAAATTCTAGCCACTTATTTTTTTAACTTGTACGTGTTTTTAATATCTTCCAAACAATATCCAATGTATTCATATATTCTCTTTACGTTACTAAAAATCAGAATTGCTCACAAAGCGTGAAGTCCCTCCTTCCCACAGGGTTTTTTTTGCTTCTTTTTTCTTTCAAAAACTCTTTAGGGATTTTTGGATAGAGGAGGAGTTACCTTGCCTCAATCTACAACTAAGCTTCAAAATGTTTTTTCTGGGGGTGATAGTCAAGTTTGTGTAATAGCAGAAAACTTGTAATACCAGCTTGGACAGCCTTCCTCCACTTTGCCTTCCTTCATGATGTTGGTAACCAAAACACAAGAAATCCCTCCATCCTTTTCCCACTGAGTTGTGTTCACAGTTACCTTCATCGTGTAGATTAAAGAATGAGTGTGCTTAGGTTGCATCCTTGCATAACTGGTGAAATTTGCATTTGATGCAAACTATTTCAAATACCTTGAGAGGTCCTACAGGGGTGGCTTTCTTCTGAAGTTGTGTTTGTCTCCTGCTGTGAATTAAAAAGCTCTATGTATTTCACTATGAAAAAGGTTGAAGACCTGGATGGTTTCTTTGTAGTCCCTTTAACTCAGATCTAGAAAATGAAGTTCTGTGTCTACTGATTTTTCAGATTTTTGTGTCTTGAATACTTACTTCAGTAACGGCATAGTTTGTAACTTTTACTGCAAGCCAGTAAGGTTGCCTTTGCAACAGATGATTTCATCCTGTATCACCATACTCCTAATTAATATGATGCAATTTTGAAGTATCACCTTTATGGCTAAGAAGACACAGCAGCAGCAAACACAGATCACTTTGTTTCTGCAGTGTTTATTCAATAATATTTTAGTTAATTATAATTTGGGAAAAGCTAGCTTGCCTGCAAGCACAATTCTGCTCATCTGTATGATTTAATTAATAGTTAATTATGTCAGGGTCCCTACATAATAACATTACGCAACTCCATTTCTGTGTAAATGACTCCTTACAACTGACACTTTAACACTGATAGCCTCGGGAAATAAAAGTGATTTTCTGTATTTTAAGCAACCTTGATTTTTGCTAAGCACAGAAGCCTATTTTCCCCTCTTGCTGAAGATAGTAGGTGTTTTGCTGGAGACTGCTGTGGGTTCAGGGAAAAAAGTTTGAATCAATGTATATAGCCCCAGTCTGGAAATGTGGGGATGCTTTTTTTTGAGTGCCAAGAACCGGCTGCCTGCTATTTGTGCAGGGACTTGGCTCCTCACTGTTCTAGCACCTCTGACTGCATTACATCTTCTTGTTTTCTATTAAGGCTTTATAGTCTTTGATAAACAGCGAGATTTACTATGTGTCTCTTTCACTTAAGCATTTGCTTAATCTTCAACTACAGTAGCATCTGGGTACTCCCAGTCTTTAGGCTGTGTAACCTCTTATGCATCCCTGAGACTGTATGATGGCCGGGTAAAACGGGGAGTTCAAGTGGGGTCTAGAGGCCAGAAGACAAGAAGTGATTTGTCAGATGTCAGACAGGAGCTTTCTATAGTGCAGGTCACTACCTCTGGTGCCTGAGCCTTAGCCCAAGCCGGTGGGTTGTCCCTTCTTTACATAATCATTCTGAAACATCTATTTACAAGGTATCTCCACAGTGTGGAACAGAGTGCAAAACATGGATCTGAATGATGTGTTGCTGATCTTTGGTCTTCAGAAGTATTAATAATAACTTATTTCAGTAAGGAGGCCAAAAAGTATTTTTTCCACCACTTTAAACGTGTGTACGTGGTGTACAGAGAAGTTACAGCACATATCGTTCATGGAAGCGTCCTGTTTTGCCTGTCTGTGTTTCAGATCTATTTTTATGCACCACTTCTTTTCAAGGTCCTGACTAGCACCGCTTGCTTGTGGAATTGTGCATATCCTGAATCTTAGATTTCTAGTGTATCTAAATTTGTACTCTTACTTAATGAAAGCTTCGCAAATAAGCATCCTTTGGAGACCTGGCACATTATGGATGTAAAAGCAAATGAGACACAGCCAACCTTAGAATGTAAAAACTGGTGGTAGAATTTCCTTTGGTTTTTTGGCTTGTAGCATTTTTCCCTTTATATTATTATATAAAATATTTTAATCTAACTCCCATGATAGTGGGATGATTGGTAGTTTGAAAATGAATGTTTGATATTTGAATTTGTTCTGTGTTCTGAATTTATTTGTGAGCTATTAAACAATAAAAAGGAACATAGTGGTGTAAAGATTATTAAAGCTGAAAGAATCCCAAAATTGCTTCTTTTTACAGCTTGTGCCTGTTTTAGCTGCAGATCTCTTTTTTTTTTCTTTTTTTTTTTCTTTTTTTCCACTCTTTCTCTCAGATGAGTAGTGCTTTTTTTCCTTTCAGATTTTTGTAAGTCTGGGTAATACAGCATCGTCTGGGTCAAGGCACATGGAAATGTGTTGTGCACGGCCCCCCCACTCCCATCAACTGTGTTACTGACATTAGAAAAAGAAAAATCAGAAAACATTTTGTCAACCTTTAAGTAATAATAAAAAACCCCCTTTGATTATTTTTGCAAACTACTGTGCCAAAATAGGTCCAGTGGTGCCCTTAAACATTTTTTGTGTCCTTGCTTTCTAATATAGAATTACAATGAGCAAAGACCCAGCTTATGTTGAGCATTTACGTTAATAATTTAGAAAACAATATTATTTTAATGCTTTCTAACTCTAGCAGCATGGTTTGTTTAAATCTTTCCCAAAACCTGCTTAACGCTATTATGGTGTCCCTCATGTTTTGTGGTAAATGGAGCAGCACTTGAGCTGTATGAAGTATTCATATTAATGTGGACAGGGAGGAGAAGAATCTAATTTGATGTTACTAGAAAGTGAAGTATTATCAGGGATTTAACTTAATTCTGAGATCAGTAGTTGCAGCGCTAATAAAGGGGAATTTATCACTCTGTTGTATAGTAGCTTTCCCTTAAAGATGATAGGACCACATCAGTGAGGGTGGGGCTACCATCAGCTCAATTTAGAGGAAAAAACCAACCACAATTAAATGCAAGTCTGAAGTGAATGTAGGATGGATACACTGGTTTGAATAAGAGGTAGTGAATATTTCTTATTGCTTTTCTGTGTCCTTGTATATAGATATATTCAGTGAGAGTCCAGGGAAGCTGTGGAACACCTGGAGGTGTTCAAGGCCAGGCTGGATGAGGCTTTGAGCAGCCTGGTCTAGTGAGAGGTGTCCCTGCCCATGGCAGGGGGGTTGGAACTAGATGATCTTTAAGGTCCCTTCCAACCTGAACCATTCTATGATTCTCTGTGATTTGTATCACATCTCTCCAGAAGGGTGTGGTATGAGGGAAAAGGTGAGCTAGCAAATGAATATGGCAAAGCCAAAAGGGTCATAATTCCCTACACGAGAAAGGTATTGGGAAATTTCACTTTGTTACAGGTGTGGAGATAAAGGCAGGAGCTGGTTTTGTTCATTAAGGTTGAAAATGTCTTCCACTGAAGTGCAGTAGTAAGCTGCATGGGTGGGACGGCAGTTCAGGCCTTGCAATGGCAAAGAACTCCATCCTTCCCTGTGAGCTACGGAGGAGTTGAGCAAGTGAATGAGGTACGTGTAAGGTCCATTGATCCCTCTACATGGTCCACAGCAGCTGCTTAAAACTGAAAGCAGCATACCTCTAATTCAGTGATCTTCTGGTCACTTGTGTGCATGGATTTCAATGTATTTACATATGTAAATATGTTATGTAAAGAATTATTCCATATTGGAGTTGTTGCAGGCATGGTGCTAATTAGGGCGCCGCAGCTGGTAGCGGAATAGGGCCTGTTTTGCAGTAGCAGGGGCAATGTGGCAGCCCAAGTGTAGACATCCACAAGGTACCTGTGGTCACTGGTGTTGAGGAAGTAACAACCATGATTTGTCAAGGCAGAGCTGATACCCAGCCACCCAAGTATTTTAAATACAAATGTGATCAATTTTCAGTGTCTCCTGAAGTGATTTCTGTAAGGTTGTCTGTCTGGTTTGTGAAGCTGTGGCTATATGACTCTTAAGCTTAGGAAAGGGTAGAATGCTGTGAGAATGACGTGACCTTACTGATTTCTTGCCGCTTCCCGCCTTTTCCTACAGTTACAGCAAGTTCTTAGGCTGGGCCCCGGACTGTTTGCAGAATGGCTCCAAGTTAAATAATGGGGAAAGTTTAAAAAAACCGAACAAACGAACAACCCCAAAAAAACCCCACCCCAAATCCACCATCCTTTCTACTTTTCTGGCTTATTTTTCAACCACCATGATGTTGGGAGAGACATCAAAATTAGGAGAGTACATCTCACATTTGGGGGGTACCTCCAAACTGGAAATGGTGCAAAAGGAGATGGGCTCCAGGGCAGTAGCGTTCACTTTTTTGTCTTAATTCTCGTTTGCTTGTTTTTCCCTGTGCATCCCCATGTGATTTAGGTCTGTGCAGGTGAGGAGCAAGCATGGAATCACCACGAGACAGCTTCCCAAGATTTCTGAACCACTTCTAAGATTCCTGTTACAGAAAGAGTAACTGCTCTTTATTCCGGGGTACGTAGTGTACTTGGAGCTATCTAGCATCGATATACATTATTCAGACTCTATATAATGGCAAGCAACCAGCACATACGTAATCATAAGATCAAAGAGACTTGGAAAACAGCAGAAAAGGATCTGCTTCCTCATTAAATTTTAGAGATAAGGACGCAGGCAGAAGTTGAAATAAACTTTTTTTCATTAGGGGGAAAAAAAAATTATTGGGGCCACAGGATCATGAGTGCATGCCAAATACTGCTAGGCTTTAAAGTGCTTGCAGGGCTTGTGTTCCGCGCACCTATTTTATTCATAATGCACCTTCCTTGGGGAAGATAATCTCTGTGAGAGAGGGACAATGTGACCCAGAAACAAGGCAGTTCTGGTCTTGGGAGAGCTGGGAGAACATTGTGAGCTCTGTGACCAAGAAGTTGTGTAAGTCTTGGCAAGTTAATGCTCCTCTTTGATTTTTCAGTGCTTTGCCTAACTATGCAGAGCAGGCAGGATCAATTACTGGCACAGTTAGTGTTTCTTACTGTACATTTGTATAGTGCCTAGTACAGCATATCCCTAGTCATAAGAGCCTCGGTGCCAGAGATCGTGCGTGTTGTAGGCTGTGCAAAACATACTAGATGCTGAAAATCCTTAGGGAAAGCAGATTTAAACTACGTGTTAGCCCACTAGATTTCTTCATCAATCAGCAGAGCTGGGGGGTCTACATTTTAGTGCAGTGTCTCATTCAGTGAGATATCTCATTGATGGTGGCTAGCTGGTAGGTAGCATTTGGTATACTGCATTAATAAGTTTGCGTCAGGGTGGGAATGAGGGCTTACTCTGGCCCTGTTTTTTTTGGTATGAGGCAGTGTGCTATGGATTTTTGCTCAGATTGTGGTTCTGCATCTCAATACTGTCTCGGATATCTGAGTAGCGGTAATGCCCAGCGCGCCATGGGGACGAAGTCTTCTGGCAGACCTTGGGAGGGAACCCAAGCTCTGTGTGCTTGGTCCAGAGTCCAGCGGGATGTCGCCCCGCACATGACAAAGGAGGGACCAAGCCTGGCAGCATTGGCCAAGGAGCTTGGCTGTGCGCACAGGGCTCTCGCTTGGGCCACCGCTTAGGGCAGAATTTAAGCCTGTGACCCAGGTTGCCCACTCGCCTCTTTATAGGGGAAAGAGTGTTGCTGTGTGCATGGCTCTTGCTGAGGAAAACCAGCTCATGTCTAACACCCCCTCTCTCACCCCTCTGATCTAGTCAGCTGAAACAGCCAAAACACAAAGGCTACTTAAGCCGCTTTTACAACCTTGTGATCCATCACTTGGGCAGGCCAAGGCTATGGGGCAGTTGCCAAACAACGGCCGATCTGTTGGGGAGTGCAGAGTGTTTCTGCATGCTACAAGTAGAACCTCTCGGCTGGTGGACGCAGTGTTTTCTCCTCCTGCCTGCTCCAGAACCTGCTTGGCCTTGGTGGATCAAAGGAGTTGGGAGCATCTCTGCCCGGCTGCTCTGCGCCTGCTTCCTCGCCTTCCCTGCCTGGCACCAGGTTGGGGAGCTTTCATCTCTATGATAATTGCTCTTCCTTTTCATTTCTCATGAGTATTCTGGAAAGAATGGAGTTCAGCTTTGGTTTTAAGGTTGAGCTACAGCCTGCACTTGTCTGCCTAGGGCTGAGAAAACAAGGCAGAAACAGTAGTTGAGGATGTATCGCAGTCTAATGAAAAAAAATTTATACACTAGGCTCCCCATATTGAGGAAATTTTTAAAGCCAGCAGCATGTGCATTATTTAATAACAGAAATTAATATTGTATAGGATAGTAGGCAAACAGGCCTTTCTGGACAGATGGAAGTGTGACACAGCTTTGTGAATTGGAAAATCAACAATTAAAGTAAAAATAATAAAAAAAGATTAAACTTCAATTTCAAAATTTTGATCTTTTGACTGTTGCTCCCTAAGTGGCAAAGGTTTTTTATGATGGTTAACTGTAGCAGAGAGGGGCAACAGGAGAACTAGACAAATGTTGTAAAGAATGTGCAACATTTTCTATGAGTAAATGTTCTAATTCTGTTCTTCCAGGTAAATATTTCAGATGTGTGTTTTTCATGGGTTTTTTGTTTACCCAAGAGATTGGAATCATAGTTAAGCAATATTAAAAAATGCATATTATGTACCTAATAGGCCAGCACTGTTGAATATACATAATTACATTTCCATAGCTCTCTTTTCCTGAGTTCAGGATGTTAATAACTTCTGAATAATTAAGTATTTTGGATACTTCCTATTGAAGGAAGCAAAAGATATGTTAATGGCGAATGGAGACATCAAACTGTAGTCCTAGAAGAGTCTTTGGCTTCCTTTTTTGCAACTGAATCCATTCCTGTATTATTTGGGACCTGTACATTACCTTGTCTCTGTTTTCCCCTTTCTGGGGCGGTCAGCACTGTTGGTAGATATTTCGGGAATATTCAAAGGGCGATCTCTCAAGCTGAGCAGACATTACATTAATTTAGGAAAACAATCTAAGAGTAATTGCACACAGAAATTTGGACCCAGTCATATGGAAAAGTCCATATGAAATCACTTATGTATCTTCTTTGATGCTTACGCTGGCTGTATGCACACGTTGTATCCTCCAAGCCAACTCTCTTTCGCAGTTATTAAAAGAATAGGAACATAGAGATAAGTTTTCATTGCAGACCATGTTGTCTAACCACAACAAAAAAGGTGAGGTCTAATCATAATCTAAACTATATGAGAACATATTATTGAACATAATGGAAACTCCCATTCTGCCCTCCACCCCAAAGTAAAACTTTTAAAACATGCAACATCCCAAATTCAAATTATCATGTTTGCCTTATTAAGATAACATTTGCATGAAGTTCAACAAACTTTCAGTAATACTTAAATGGAGTAATGACAGTGATAACGCTTCGTAGTTTTTGTGGAGTACAAGGCTACTGAGTATCTGATGTCGTAACCAGCATGCTAACTCCATGATCTTTTTTCTGCTACGTTGATGAGCAAAGGTAAGCAGGTTAATATTGCATGATAAGAAGTTCAATTATTGATGATGCAAGGGATGGAAAGGTTCCATGGAAAATCAAAGCTGCTTGATACGTAGGTGCCAGTGAATGGTATTCCATGTTGAACATTCCTCCCAGTTTATGTGCACACACATAACGTGTTCAAAAGGATGAAGACCCTGAAACGTTCAGTGATAAAGCAAAACACAGCAACAGTGCTTTATTTTGATTGCACAAAGCCCTACTACTAAGCAAGTCAAAGCAGAATCAGCCTTTCCATATTAATAGAATGTGGTGGAGCAAAAAGCGTATAAAGTACCACTAAGCACAGCAAAAGGTCAGGAAAACTAAAATGTCACTGTTGCTGTCTTTACTATTTATGTATTAGGGAATTTTACCACCTTGCTTTTGATCCAGAATAGTTTAATTAGGTTTTCTATTTTACAGGTGATTATGTCGGTGTGCGCGTTTGCCTTTAAAATCATTTTCGGTTCTGTCTTGTCTCTGATGTAGTTTTTAATCTCAGTGAGATGTGGCTGAGTGGGGTGTTTTCTGCATTACTCAAGAAGGATGTAGTCTGTGTCACTGTAGCATTGGAGAACCTGAGCAACCTTTGCTGTTTATTCCCTTAATGGACAAGTTGAGGTTAGGAGTGTGCTCCTGGCCCCGTTTCATAGGTGGAGCCAAAGGTTGAGAAAGGTGCTGTGATTGCAGCCCAAATGTATTCAAGAAGGACTTTTCTGAAGGTGACTGTGTGACCTCTTCAACACTGAAAAAAGATAAAACTGTTGGGCAAGAGAGGGTCCCTTGTGCGCATCTGGAAGGAACAGGCATCAAAAAGCCAGCCTAGACACCCCATGGGAGCAGGGCATCCTGCACTGAGGCATCTCGGTCTTGACGCTGTTGTAGTTACCGCCTTGAACACTGCCCAGTTGGGCCCCTTTTCTAATTTTTGTCCATGGAGGGTCTCTAAACTGATTGCTGTCTGACTTGATACTGGACAAAAATGCATGCCATCGTAAAAGATGATTAAATGCTCTTCTATCTCTTAAAGCAGAATTCTAGTACATGAATTTAAGGGAATTGTCAGGAAAGCCTTACATTTTGTTTCAAGTCAGATAAATTTCCACAATTCTGTGTCTTTGTAAATGTAGCTTAAGATATTTTCTGGACTCAACTGCCTCTTTGATTACATAAATAGAATCATTTTAATGGTCCTTCAAATAAGCAATAGCAAAGGGTTTATTTCTGTAAGACATTTATATGCTTTGTCCAGATGCTCTTGATTGTTTACCAAGATGCACGCAAATGACAAGCTATGTTTGTGTTCATCAGCCCCAAATAGCCAGCGAACAAGGGTTGGAGTGTATTTTTATTAAAAGAGGATACCTTTAATGAAAGTACAGTTTTTCGGAAAAAAAATGATGGTTGTGTATGCTTGTGAGATATTTAATGAAAGAACACTGCAAAGCTATGTCTGGGAGATGATTAATGCAAACCCTAAGGCTTATTTCAGTATGTTAAAAGTAAAACAGCATTTCTTGAAAATGCATTAATTTGTCTTGGTGGTGGTAAGACTATCCACAAAGTGGTTGTTGGTAATAAAATGAGACTTCATTTTTAGTCGAAGCAATTTGAAATTAAGGAAGTTTGAAGCTCACTGGAAGCGCTTTATGTAATTGAATTTGAGAGATCCTGTTTATTCCTGTATGACAACAACATCCATGTATTCAGAGTTCATGGACCTGTATGTCTCATACTGGCATGACTGGATTCGTCATGTTAAGTATTGTGAGGTATTTCCGTAACTGGCTGCAAGTTTAAGACTTGCAAAAGCAACGTGTGATTTCAGAAGTAATTTTGTATACTGGTGTATCTGGATATTATGAACAATCTGTGCACTTGTGAGTGATTTGCTACAGCTTACACTGTTTCAAATTCAATGAAAAATGTCTGCGTGATTATCAAATGAGGGCATACTGTTTTGGGGTTTTTGTTTGATTTGTTTTTAGTTTGGTTTTTTTATTTTTTTTTTTACTGACGCTCTTACTGGGATTATTTAATATGTACTATATTTTCAGTGGAGGTGTGGAGCCTAGACATATATATCCTTGAGCTGAGATACATATTTCTGGGATATGAGAAATAATAGAGGGTTGTTTTAAAGAAAAAACAAAACAAAACAAAAAACACCAAAAAACCCCACCAAAAAAACGACCTACCCAACAAAAATCCCCACAGTAAGTTCCAACTCTGCTGCTATTTAAGCAATGATATTTTACCCTGCTTCTAAGACGTGGTATTTATTCTGTAGTATTTTTGCTTTTGTTGGCGGGGTGGTGTAGGTAGAAATCCATCCGGTGGAAAAAAAATGCAGTTATAATTACTGTGCTGTCTGTCTCTGTTGGCAGAACAGTTAGTGTCCACAGGGTATCACGTGTTCCTTACATACAGAGTAGAACTATATATATTGCGTGATCCTGTTCACTCTCACCGTGAAACAGGTGACTGCGGAATGGATTTTGTGTTTTTATCTCACTTTATTCACTGGCAGATGATATCAAAAGATGCACTTGACGTAGCTGGCTTTAAATGTTGAACATTGTAAACCATGCAATTCTGAAGTAAAAATATAAGTGTGAATGTTTTTGTAACTTGCACTGAGGTGTTTATTGCTTTAGTTTTCTGATAAGATTTGTTTTCCCCCCAAGCTTTTCTCCGTATTCAGGATGGCTAGAATTTTATATTTACCGGTGTGTGCTTTGAACATACCATGCCAAGGCACATTACGGATGCACTTTGTTTCTTTCATCAGTTCTGGATGGAAGCAGAAAAAGAGTATCTTGAAATCAACCAGATTATTTTTCAGAATAAAATTTAAATGAATCTGTGGCTTTCCAGTATATCTCTGTCCTGTTTTTCACTTCAAATAGATCTAAATTTTTCATATAGGCATTTGTTTCTGGAACCTGTAATACAAGTAAACTCCCCTGTATTGTAAAACCAGAAAACTGAGTGTTGGTAAAACCCACTAGCTGCCCTGCTCTGTCCTGTATGTATACACGGATGAAATAGTGAGTTTCCCTTGACTCAGAAGCGAAGATAAACGAAGTGGGGAAAATAGTATTTCCTCTGTAGTCATTCAATGCTCTTGGTATACTGTGTTACTACAACTCAATAAAATACTTGAAGTGGGTTCTAGGCAAGTTTGGATCAGAATGAAAATGCATGCAAAAATTCTGTAAATTTAAGCTACTGTGTCTTATTCTTGTTCTTAATTAGTCCTTTCAGGTTCTCTAGCTCCCCAGGGAAATCTTAGTTTATCCTGCTGAGTATTTGTAAAATTAATTAGGCCTTCATGATTTAACCTTCTTTGTTGAAACTCAGTTAACTGAAGCTGTCATGAGTAATTATAGATGTAGATACATAAGAAGTGAAGGGAATGCATTTCATCTTTGCCACTGTATTGTTAGATGTTTTACCTCTATCAGAAGCAAAAGATACTTGTTTTGATTTACATGGTGTAGTTTGCTGTATGATAAAAATTCAGGCAGTGTTAAGACTATTAAAGCAACTTTTATTCAAGCTCTGGAGACAAGAGAGAATGCGGGGAAACATAAATTTCAAAGAATCAAAGACAGGCTTTCTCCAACCACCTGAATGTTAAAGCCTAATTCCATGTTGGTGTGAGGCAAAATATCCTGACAAAGTTGTGCTCTTTGTTGCAATGTCAGACCAGGATGAAAATAAGAATCCGACTTGGGAAGTTTCTGTGCAAAGTAAATAAGGGTAACCTGAACTCAGTCACCTAGCTGAGGAAATGTCTTCTAAAATAAAATGTGAATAGATTGCAGCTTCCTATTGTAGATCTCTTCTATTTCTGCTGCCGTGCCATTCTGTATTTTAATTATTTTAAATAAGAATTTTCAATTAATTTTTTTTTTGTCAGAACTGTGTGAGTAGAAAGATGTCACTTCAGTGACATTTTATTTTTGTATTAAATTAAAATTTGTT
This sequence comes from Larus michahellis, assembly GCF_964199755.1. Taxonomy (NCBI): domain Eukaryota; kingdom Metazoa; phylum Chordata; class Aves; order Charadriiformes; family Laridae; genus Larus; species Larus michahellis. The sequence continues at coordinate 50,399,265 of NC_133897.1, read as the reverse complement.
GGGGTACTTGTAATTGTGCTGCTACTTTCACAATTGTCTATGTTTTAAACACCGTAGGTGCAAATTATGCCTTTGTTTATTCATGTATTCATAAAGCCCCTGTCAGGACAGAGCAAAAGATGATCCCTCCCCTACAGATATTTTGAGATGTTGGATGAATGTAGTAAAGTAATGTGGATGCATCTTCATTGCTGGTTTTAATTAGTTAAGATATTACAGTTTTTCCTGAAAAATCTGATCGTTTGAGTGAGTAGGAACTCAAGGCTGTAGAGAGATCTTGAGCTATTATTTGTGACTAAGATTGAATGTAGCTATGAGGACTCCATCAATGTAAGATGGATGCCACATCACTGACTTAAATTGTAGTGTTCCAGTGTTATCTATTTTCACCCGTCATTCATTTCTGCAGCAGATTTCAGTGCCTTGTGGGCGGTCTTAGCCCGTTTTGTTAACCCTAAACTGCGTTCTGCTTAGGTGGAAGCTTTCACATGTACCTTCTCTTTTACGAGGAGCATTCTGTGAACTTTTTCTTCTCTTACACATGTGTGTCTTATGGTTTCAGCTTGGATAAAACTGCTACAGAATAATCCTATTTGTGTGATCTGCTGGGGGAGTATTTTCTTTCTGGGCCCAAGAGATGATCAAATGAGTCAGTGGGGTGCGTAGTGCAAAATGGAAAGCAATATTCTTAGAGTACATAAAAAGAGGACAAAGGCTAATTTCATGGTTGGTGTAGTAGAATAGCGGAAGTAATGAACTCTAGTTATAGAAAGACTTGTTGGAGTTCAAAACATTTTACGTATTTCTCCATTTTGTAAAAAAGTATGACATTAATTTTTAGTAGACCATCTCATGTCCCTGCCCGTCCGCCTTTAACCTTGTTGTGAAGCTGGTGGGTGTGTGTATAATGTATGCTTGAGTCAAAGAGGTTAAATTGTCCTAATTCCAGCCTCATTAAAATGTTTATCGTGTTCTCCTAGCCTTTGGGTGGACAGTAAGTGGACTCAAACTATTGTGCATTTCCCTCTCCATTGTGGACTCCACCAAGTGGGGTGGCAGAGAAAGAGAGGGTGGCACGTGGTAAGGTTTGTGTATTACGGACCCAATCGTAACACCTGAAGAAAGCAGAAAGTTTCCCAATCAAACTTAATTATTTCATAAGACATTTCATACAAGCTGCTACTTTACACAGTTTCTTAAATATAAAGCTTGTTTTGGCTTACACTTAGTAAGGTGTGAAAGGTAGTTGCGTGAACTCCTCGGAAAGGGGTGGATGATCCCTAGCTGTCACATGAAAAGAAGCAAGGTCAAAGTATATTGAATTAGAAAACACGAGCATGTGTGGTTTTCCCGTGTCCTCTTACGTTGTCCCCATTTGAACCTTTCTGAGGTACTGTGAAAGATGTGGGAGCTGCCCTTCGGTAGGTGTACAGCTCCTCGAGCTGTTAGCCTGAACGCTTATTGAGCAGCAGCTCTGTAACACAGAGGAACCTCTCTTAGACAGGTGAAATAAATATAGTATGCACCAAGGAATGAGCCTGAAATACTTTGAAGGTATTATACTTCAAATGTCCTGCAGGCTAACATGTTCAGGCTAACACATACTGCATAGAGTGAAAAAATAAAAAGATTCTTGGAAAAAGAGAGGGGCTAAAAGGCTGGTGACAGGATATGAATTAATGGGTTTAAACTGAAGCGAGCGTACGCATTGGGGAGCACCCTTAAACACTGAGGGTAGAAAGACCTTGCAGTGCTTACCCACAAAGACTGCAGGATCTCCGTTTCTAAAAGTGTTTAAGAATAAGGAGATATTCACTGGGAGCTATATAGTCATAAGTGATTCTGTCTGGGGGTGAGGTACGGACTAAATGATCTCCTGTAGAGCCTTCCCTGCCCAATTTACCATAACTCTTCATGTATAACCTCCGCCTCCCTGACATGCACATCCTCAAAAAGTAGAAATGCCTCTGTCCCAGTGTGCCATGTGAAGCACCAAGAGAGACGTCGCAGTTGCCCCGATCTTTGCTTCCGTTGCTCAGAGTACTTTTTTAGTCACCTGTTCTGTAGTAGGGCAAAAGTCAGGAGGTAGAATACTGAAGATAGCTGAGAGAATTATTATTTAAAAGTTGTTTGAAATTTCATGTTTTGAATTTTGAGTAAAATCATTTTTCTAATTAAAAAATCGAAATATATAGGTGAATGTAAGGTTCCCAGGTACTGTTTGGCCATATTAGTTGGGAAAAAACAGTACCAAATTTTGACTGTAACTACATACTTTTCATAATTAATATCCTTTTTCTTAATTTAATGAAATCCGAAGACCTATGAACAGTTTAGGAAACACTTAATTTAGTCTCTGTTGTTTCATGTTATCTTTTCATTCTTAATGCATCTGCAGCAACCAAGGTTGCAGGCAGTTGCAGCCAAGGCTCCGGGTAGTAAAATGTCTTGATACTGAAAATTAGCCCGTTGATGTTTTAAGACATCCAGTACCAAATGAATGGCAATGTTTTCTCATCTAACCTCTGTGAGAAACAGAACCGTGCCCTGATCTTTTCTTACTGTTTAATTGGCAAAGTACAAGCAGTTTTTCACTGTATTCTGAAACATGCTGTCCTAGTTTTAGCGGCATGGGACTAATTTCTCTTCTAATGCTTTGGAAAACTGCACTTTTAGAAGACTCTACTGTCTGAATTTGTGAAAATATTTACTTTATAGCCAGCTTTGCTATGTGGGTTTCAAGGTCTCTGTGTTTTCGAGACAGCCAGTGGAGGGATGAGGAGGAATGAGACCCGGATGCTTGACCCAAGCTGGACAACAGGATTATTTCATACCATGAACGTCACATTCAATATAAAGTAGAAAGTTTGCTAAGGAGTTTTTTCCTCTTCCATGATGGCTGTGATCCTGAAAACTCCTTGCCCCAGTGCTGGACCCCTGAGCCCTTCCCTTCCTCCCGAAGCCGTAGCACTCACAGTGTCCGGCATTTGCTGTCCACGGCTGGGAGTGCACAGCTTCCTACTGATAGAATGGGCTGAGTATAATCCTGCTATATTTTATATTGGTATTGGGATCAATACTGGTTCTTTAGTATTATTAATGTTACTTACTTAGTCTTGTTCTATTAAATCTGTTTACATTTCAACCCCAGGGTTTCTTTGTTTTTCCCCCTGATTCCCCTTCCCCGGGGGGCGTGGTCATCCCGTGGTAGAATAATTGTCTAAATGACAATAAATTGTTGTGGATTTCTCAAACAATAACATGCACTAAGATGTAAATCAAGATTGTGTCCTGTTTTATAACTTCATAACATCAGGGATCATTAAGCATGGAGATGGTTAGTAATCTGCAGACTGGCCTTTCCCAGGCAAGTAGGCTGTCTAGTCCAGGCCAAGAGCTAATGACGGTTGTTGTCAACTGGCCGTTTATACAAGCTCTCAGCAGTACATACATGTTGGGTATCTCCATTGTATCACAAAAGAGACTTTTTTGAAAGTTCTGAATTGTTCTGATATTTAAAGTATCTGTTATTTTACATAAAAAAAAGAAAAATATTCTCTAGTGGCCCAAATCCCCATTGTGCCTGTGTATCGGTCTAAGTGAATTTACTTTCCTTAACACCTTCTGAAATGTCCCCATTATTTATGTAAGGAATTGGGGGAGAGTGGAGTTGTGCTTTTTCTGAATCAGGAGTGATTCTTGTGTTGGGGAAACCTGGAGAAACTCACCCTCATGCTGTAAGGGACCTAATCTGGACATTTGGTTAGCCTGTACTCTGGCCCTTCTTAGGATGCATGTCTAGATGCAGCAAGAGTGGTCTTCCCGTGTGCAGGTGGTTTTGTTGTTGGTTTTGTTTTTTGTTTGGTTGTTTAAAAAAAGAAGATAAAAGCATGACTTTGATTTCTACTGTGAACTTTTTTTTTCCCCCCTCTGGAATTTAATAAACTCAGAATTTTTAGGTGATGAGACATATGGAGCCCTTAAGGCTTGGCATCTGAACAGCTACTGCTGTTTTTTTTTAGTACAACAGAGCTTTCATTGTTTCTTTTCATAATAAAGATTCCAATAGCAAACCAAGTTCTTTTATACACATTGCTCTTGGTGTTGTGTATGTATGCTTTCTTTCGCCATGTTTTTTTGTCTTATGGTATATTTTTATGTTTTTTGAGAATGCTAGAATTTTGCGGTTACTCATGTTACAATATATGAGAATAAAAGTTTATAATGGATGTAAATCCCAAATCTGTTTCAGAGTATGATAGCTTGTTCTTTCTGATAAAATTATATTAAAATCTCTCATAGAACACCAACCTGAATTCAGTGTTAAGGCACCTTTACAGAGTTGCTTTATTGTACTGAGCAAAAAAGGACATGACAGAAAACGGAGGAAATAATACATTGATTTTTTTTTGACTATGTTGTGTGAATCAGGCTGTATGTTTCACTGACTTTTAGACGCTCAGTATTTGCCAGGATTTTGCAGTATTTCACGTTTTATCTATCTAAACAAATACAGGATTTACCTAGTTTATCCAGAAGAAAGAACAAAACGCGGATTTACCCGATGTATTCAAACTGAGAGGCATGCAAAGCACAAGATTACTGACAGTAGTTTTAATTGCAATGGATGGTTTTATTACAGCGATGCTGAAACTTTGCCTGGGATTGCATTTATCACAGGGTGCAAAGGGCTGTGAGAGACAGGTTGTGTGGACTTTCATGCCGGATGCTGATACAGCACGCTCAAGGGTCTTCAGCGTTTTCTGACTGGATTTTTCCAAAGGAGGACAGTCCATTTGTTTACTCTGCTGCACCGGAGGTGATAGTTTATAGGTTCATGGCACACACTGGGGAAACTTGATCACACATGCAGCGACTTGGAGATCTCCTTTGCAAAAGTCTCAGTCCAAACAGCAAACGTCCGAACCCTGTTCTGCTTCCTTAGGACTGAGTTGTTAAACTGATTATTTTTCACTGCTGAATTCACTGAGCAGACTTGCAGTGGTCAGTGACACAAATACTAAGTGGCATATGTGAGTAAATAACCGTAGCTTTTTTGTCTCATTGGACGTGGAAATCAAAACAAGAGGGAGCAGGAAAACAGCATCTTCGCTGCAGTCCGCATCCGCTGAGGTCGTGCCTGATGCTAGAGCTAATTCAGGTATCCCTGTTTGGAAAGTAGCAGAAATTGCACGGAATTTTGTGTCAGTGCGCCAAAGTATTTATTGGCATCGCTTTCTGGGGGGTCTGTAGCTGCCCTGCGTGCGTGGATGGTGCTGTCTACCCGCTTAACGTCAGCTGGAACTCCTCTCAGTGTAACATTGATGAACGTGAAGCAAGGTGTGCAGCTTCCACCTGCCAACGCGCTCAGTTCTTGTGTGTCCCAGGGTGCTTGAGAGAGGCTAGATAATAGCATGGAGTGCTGTCATGGCAAGGCGTAACTTAAGGTGGGACAGTCCTTTTGGGCGCCTGAGGTGAAGCCAGGGTCCAGCCAGTCGCGTTTTCACTGCTGGGGAAGGGGAGAGTCGCACCTTCCTTGGAATGGGCACATTCCCACGTGCTATCCTAATAATTAAGGAAAAAAAAAAATTTATGATACTAGGTATTTAATATTAATTCCTCCTCATAGAAAAAGTTTTCGCATTTATTAAATAGGTCCGTATTGATGAAAAATGACAGTCTTAATCTTGCAGCTTCTGTTTCTGAAAGTCCCTCTTGGCATCAACGTGCTGCCAGTAACCGCGCTTGCCACTTGTGGCTAGCTTCCCTTGCAAAGGGCAAGAAGGTGTCGCTGCTTTTCCCTAGAAGGGTTAGGTCGTGTTGTATCAGTTTATGCATCCTTCGGAGCTGTGCTGCTGTTGGAATATACTCTTACCGAGCGTGCGCCCAACTGTTACTCAGCCAAAGCTTGTAGTGCCATCTACTTGAAACAGTAACAGGTCCTAAATTTAGGAGCTAAAGCAGATTCTAGTCAGAGTGAGACAGAGAAAGATTGCTGGGATAAGGATCTCGGCAGATTCATTGCAGGTTTGCGTTCTGGGCTGTAAGCCTTGCGTTTGATGGCTTCAAATTTGGCAGATGACATTTATAGGAGCAGTGAAAATCAGGGCGAAGTAGTGGGACTGATGATCCAACCCGAGGCTTTGGGGGAAGACAGCAGGACCGTTTGAAAGAGAAGCCATGTGCCGCTACTGTGGCTTCTGCTCCACACACCTCTCTCCTGTAATGTCATTGATGGCTTCAGTGTCACCTGGTGAAAGCAAATTAAGCTGGGCTGTTCCCAAATTCCCAGCATGGCTCTTCCCTCTGGTAGGTGTGTTACAATCAGTTGATATGACTCTTCATCCCAGTTGGCTGATATGTGAGAAAAAGTTGCTCTCAGCAAAGTTAACTTCAGTGTAATTTATTTGAATCATTCTAGCTGTATATGACTTAAAACCAAAAAACAAACAAATGAACGGAACAACCAAAAAGCCCCCACAAACTCCCCAGAAACTTCCCAAATATTTCTTTTTTCTGCACAAAGTGTATTTCTTCCATCTTAAGTCACCGTAATTTCTAACAGCTGGTAGTAGTTACAAATCTAGCAGCATCATCCCACCCTTGGGTGGTAGCTGGTGATGAATGAACGCTGCCACAGTGCTGCAACAGGGCAGCCTCATGACATTTCCCAAATAGCCGGCCAGACAAATTGTGCGCTGCTTTTTTCACAAAGCAGTTAGTAGCTCTGTTTTTTCAGAAGTGCTTAAAGCCTGTAGGAGTTACAGGTGGTCTGTACTTGTTTAATTGGAACTATAAGAAATCTGTCCGTCCTATAGAGCATTTAAGTAGCATCTGGGTAAATTTTGTATATATTAAGTTAATGGTTACTTAAAATAGGAAAATTTCATTTTTTAAAACATTACGTTAAATGAACTGGTTTTTTCCCCCTGCTTGGAGACCCTTTGAAGAATCTTGTGCTATAAACCATAGTTTGGGGTACGCTCCAAAAGATCCCGAGTTGTGTTTTTCTGAGTACCACATCGCTGTGGTGGTTGAATATTTTTCTGATACGGGAAAGGAAAAGGGAGTGCAGTCTTTCCATCTTTTCCATTTATAATTGATATGTTTATAGGGAGAGTTTCACTCAGAAAAGCCGAGCAAAAGTCTGACCAATGCATTAAAACCGCTGAGACTGTAGGAACTGATCAAGTGAATTTTGCCCCTTGTTTTGGTAGGGGTTGACAGAGCGTTGCTCCTCAAGTCATGCAGATGATCCGAGCTCAACCTGGCTGTCTCTTTCTGGTTGTGGATACACACCCTCCTTGCACTCAAGAAGCTTGCATGTTCAAAATTCAGAAAAAAAATTAAATAAAAAAATCACAGCAGATTGCGTCAGGCTTTGATTTGGCGTACTTAGTGCTTTGGTGTTTTTCTCACTGGCAGACAGATGCCGGCAGCGAGAGGCAGCTATTCTTGCAAGACATCAAGAAATCAGGGCCTGCTGGGGAGCGACTTTCCCATCTCTTCTAGGGCTCTGTGTCAGGGGCTGAGCAGGAGTGCCTGCGTCCCAGTGGGTTTCTTACGTTTTTTTCTGGCTGGGATGGACCTTCAGCTGCCTAAAGGAGATCTGAAGAACTTCAGAGGGGGATATTACATGACCGGTTCTTTTCTTCTTTTTGCTTTGATATTAAAGTTTTTCAGACCTAACCCTTTATTACAAAGCGGCAGGATGGAAGGGAGGTTGTAAAAGATCTATTGTACTTGCCACAGCCTGGAAATGAAGATTTGGGAAATGCGTTCCTTGCTTCTGGGACAGTAGGTGGAGCTGTTTATTGCACACTTGAAACCTGCTCCTTTAAAAATGAAAAATTCAAAAATGTGGTTGAGAAACAGTTTTCATTTGCACCGACAGAGTGCCATGTCCTGGTGTCCCTAAGATGTGTTAGAAAGAAGAATGTGAGTAAACTGGTTTTGTGAAAATACTGCATTTCCTTGGATGCAGCTTTATCTGTCCAGTCTTTTTTCTGGCATTCGCGTGATTTTTCCATACTGATCAAATGGAGCAGTTGTGTCCTGCTGTGCTGCATGTGACTCTTCTGGATTCCTGCCCTCTGTTTGTAAGATTACACAGACATTTGCAATTAAAATTTCTGTATTTCTAGTATGATTCATTTTGATCTCATAGAAGATTTTTGTATTGGTTATGTCACAGTGGTAAGGCTGTTAATTTACCTTTTTTGTTTGCTTTACCATTATAAATGAAATTTTAAACAGAGTCCTTTTGAGGAAGGGAACCAGCTTTCTTCTTAGCACCTTGATTTTGTAAAAGTGGTGGAAGATCGTATTTCCCACGCAGCACAAATAAGAGATCCAAGTAACAGCAAAACTCCCTTTAGGCTGGCTTGCCAAGTGTTCCTTGGCATGTGGGGGCTCAGTTTGATTGGCGTGGGACGGAGGAGCTTCGGCTCAGCAAGGATAGACCTGTTTGTATTTTAAACTTGCTTTTCAGTTCTTCCTCTGAATGAAGATCGGGTAGATCCAGGGAGATTAATCCTGTCACGGAGGGTGGTCTGAGAGGTTTCATTGAGAAGTCGCATCACGTGCAAAAGCCCCCGGCTCCCTCCCTACTGGATGGGCTGCTGCGTGCGCTACGGGTCTGTTGGAGTTTTTCTGGGAGAGTTTTCTCAATCCCTTCTGGTGGTGAATTCTCCTACAGCATTACGGGAAATCTGTCCAAAATATAATGGATTAGCTTAATGGAAACTGATACTGTAACTGAATTTACATTGAGTACGTCGACGATTAAATTAAACATGCACGTTGCCTGCTCGCAAGCTCCAAAAGCAGACTGAACGTTACTGAATTAAGTCACAGAATACTTAGTAGTAATATCTATTCTAGCTGTTTTCTTTTGCTTAATGAAAGACAATAAAATGGTAATTGCAGTATCTTTTGCCAATCTGTGCTTAATGGCAACCTTTGATATAAATGAACTTCTTTCATATAACAGTCTTCTTTCCAGTGTTGGCAGGTGAGAAAATTCATAAAGTAAGCATATAATTTAATTTTCTGCAGCGGGTAATGTAGCAGAACGTTACGGTACACAAGTAAAGTATTACTTGCAGTCTTTATTTCTTGGTGTTGTACAGGACCTCAGTTAATAAGGTTTATTGGTGAAATAATCAGGTTTACAGGAGAAATAATAAACAATAAACAGCAGTGCGTCATTTGCAGAGCCCCTGGGTTCTTGCTTAGTTAATTGTATACTCAGTAAAACTATTCTTGGAAACCAGAGGGATCTGCTTTTACAGTATTGCATAACCATAAGCTAAAGGCAGGAATCCGAAGCTTAAAAAAAAAAAAAAAAAAGGCAGCAGCGCAGCATCTCATTTTAAACAATCTGAAATTGCCTAATGACTTCTAAAGTGAATTACTGAGTAATGAAAAAATAGTAGTGCATCGTTCATTATTGCTATTATTCATCTTATCATCAGCTGTGGAAGACATCAGGATGTTCCACGAATAGAGGGTCATTTTTTATTCCGGTCATCTGAAAGCTGCTGTGTAGGTGATGGTGCCTTTCTGTAAGTCAGTGATAGTAGATTCCTTATTCCTAAAATACTTCTGGCATTTTATTGGAATGTGGTTATTTTCCTAAAGGCATATCCGCTTTGAGTTTAGGGGAGTTTTCACGTCAGTTTCTCACTGTGTAAGGGCCTGCCATAATTGGAAGCGTCAACAGTTAAGTTTTAGGCTAAATACGCAAAAAGAAGATAAATTAGTCTCCGGGACCAAACAGCAATTGCTCACAGGTTACACAGGAACTCCAAAATGAAACTGTTGAACTGTGATATGAAAACTGTCTCCTAAATTGTTCTTAGAACGAGGAAAATTGACAGATTTGGTATGTGATGCTGATTTCTAAAAGGGGGTGCAGACCAGGAAGGCTGACTTCCATATCGAATGGATGACAAGGCTGATAAAGTAAATAGTCATACTCGCACCAGTAAGACTGGGGAGGAATCAACATGATTTTGGAGACCAAACTGGCTCCTTGCAGATCAAGTAGAGGGCCTTGAAGGAGCCAAGAAGCATGTGAATTAGGGTGATGAGGTTGTCATAGTACACTTGGATTTAAAAGGCTTTCAGTGAGTTCACGTGATGGAGGCTCTTGAGGAAATGAAGCTGTTGAGCAATAAGAGGGTATGTATTTCATGGATTAATTTCTGATTTTTGAAAAAGGGATCAGGGAGAAAAATAGGACTAAATGATCACTTTCCTTAGTATGAGGTTATTAGTGGATTTCCTTTAAAAACTGTGTTATTACTATTCTCATAAAAGACTAAATAGTGAAATTATCAAGTTAGCTGAGTGAGAAAAGTTGCAAAGAGATTTCTGATCCTTAGTGACAAGGCAGCAAAGCAGCACGTGAGAGTAAATGTTGATGAGTTAATTTTTTTTTATACGTACATGTATATACATCTATACAAGCACACCAATGTAGTATATACCCTTAAATACACATATGCAGCAGCGGGATCTGAGAAAGGAGATCTTGACATCACCAGCAATCCCTTCTGTGTGCAAACATAAACTCAGTTGATGGTGATCGAAATACAAGTAGAACATTTAAGAATTACTGTGAAAGGAATAAGAAATAGCAAGTGTAGTAAGCTTATAGTATGCCGGCAACTTGGATGGCGTGGGCAGTTCTGGTCTTTACTGGTAAGACTGATAGAACTGGAAAGGCACAAAGAAGGGCAATGAGTACCATCAGAGGTGCAGAACGGCCTTTGATAGCGAGTTGTGGGAGCAGCACTTCTCAAACTGTTGGTGGCAAGCTGAAAAGGAGTTATTTGTGGGACAGTTTGAAGGGTTTGCAGCGTTTCAGGCTTGCGTGGGGACAGCAAGCAGCCTCCCCCCTGCCAGCAGTGAAGAGGGTCCTGCCTGGCTGGGAGGGAAGGTGCTGCCCTCCTTTTCCACAGTCTCTGGAAACTCTCAGGCAGGGAAAGACACCCATCGCCCCTGTTTGGATCAAATACTTGGAAATATCTTGAGCTGAAGAAGAGATGGATCTGTAACATCAGTCAGAGATTTTCCAAACACTATGTCGAGCATGCTCAATTGGCAGCGTGAATTAAGCTAGCTGAGCTACGAGCGTCCTAATCTTTGTGTTTGGTTTGAGCTGTCTTTTTCCGAAGTGACTATAAATCATTTGGCCTATTTGGTATAGTCATGTGAATTCTGCCTCACAGAGGGATTTCGGGATTTTACATTGTAATTTGGCAAACATAGTGCGGTAAGCAACGTGCGCCCATAAGCCCTGCCTTGATATCACACCGTTGTTTCTATGCTGAATTCATAACTGCCAACTCATGCCTAATGATGCTAACGTCCCGTCAGCTCCTGGTGAGGAGAGGGCTGGTTGATTATTTTAACCTCCATTTAAGCATGAAAAAGATTTTTCTTACTCTCCATCATATGGACATCTAATTAACCATGAAGCTCATGAAACCATTCTGGCTTACGCTGCTGGGAAAAGCTCTTCCCCTCATTGCTTATGTTGATAATTAACTCATAATTCCGTTGCTACACCTCTGTACCAGCACAAAACAGGCTTGGCTGTTACATCAAGGCTTTTAGCACAGGCAGTTTGTGTTACTAAAGCAATTAACTTTTCGAACTCCTGCTCTCATGAAATACCTCCTTTCCCCATCCCTCTCCCTGCTCACCCCTCTAGGCTTTAGCTCCAGGATCAATGGTAACCCCACTCAATTACAGCTTAGAAACCAATAGTGTCTCTTACTGCGTAATCTTCTTCCCTTCTACCTATGAAGCGTAGTCTGAAATGATCTGCCACACGCACAGGTGTGTTTACCTTGTTGCTTAAGTCTAGAATGTTATTCCACATATCTTTGCCAAACTGCTTATAAATTGTCTGCAACTTTCATCCCCTACATTGTACTCTAAAAAAAAAAAAAAGCGCACACCTATGTGATAAGTGATTTAATCGAAACTGATGAAAAGCATCTGTGATAAGTGCGATACAAACGTGAAATACTTGTTTTCTTTGGCACAGTAGTGGCGTTTGCTTGTACTTTTTTCTTTTTTCCAGTTGTAGTCCTAGTAGTGCACGCTGCAGCCGGATGGCCATTTGGAAATGGTTTTTTTTGTCCCTTAATGTTGGGAAATAGTGTCTCTAGCAAGGCTGTTAATGTTTTGGGTTTGGGTTTTTTTTGATTTTTTTTGTTTTTTTTTTAATCAAGGCTGAGATGATTCAAATTTAGGTGTTCCTCGAAGTTAGTGACTTCCATTTTTGGCATGGTCTTTACTAGTAGTAGAAAAACTAAGTTGTGCTGTGTGCCTAATGTCTGTATTGCTGTAGTTGGAGATGATTGTCCTCTCTTTTATTCTCCTTAGCGTTTAGAGGGAGCTTGCTCCACTGAGTATTACAATCACATTTTGATCCAATAATCTGAGACCTTATTTTCTAAGAAGACATCATGTTTTCTTTTGTTACTTTTAAAAGAAGCAACAAACATACCTACCAGCCTTAAAGCCCTCGGAAATGTTTTGGTAGGGGGAATGCAATCCATCGTAGAAAATGTGGTAATGAAAACGCTGTACATTAAGCAGTGTTGCATTTTAGTCTAAGCCTTTGTGTCTCAGGCTGGATCACAAATGGGAGGTTATAGAAGTAGAAAATTATTTATTTAGGGCTATACAGAGCCACAAAATGAAGATACAGAGGTTTAAGTTTTAAAAATAGTTTTGATCGCAACATTTTCCCTATAGAAGCCTAAATGCGCATGGGAAAATTTTATCTTTGATTTTTGAGGGAGATAAAATTTTTTTAGGCATGTCTGTATAATTTGAACAAACGAACACGTGATGAGGTTATTCGTGGTTTAGAAGATAATCTCACCATCATTTCCAGTAAAACGTTTTGATGTGTTATGGAATTTAACTGATTTTCTACAGGCTGCAGTGTTTCACGTATATTTTTGTTGTTTTGAAGAATTATTTGAATGCTGTGGTTTTATTAATGTAATAAAAAAATGTTTTTAGCTACTTTTTTATGTTAGCTATTAATGAAGTCAGAAATTATAATAGATTTGGAATCACCTTATATTTAAATTAAAGTATGTTTTCAAATTTGTAATGCCATTATCTCTAGCAACAAAGAACAAATCAAAAGGCATCCGTTATGTATCTCGTATAGCACTTCTCACTTGTAGGTGTGATGGTGTCTTCAAAAGCATTTGGATAAATGTTGTCATCTCGATTTAGCAAATGAAGAAAGAACAAAGCCGGTGCCCTGGAGGATTGTGTTATTAATGAAATACAAAATTGTGTTCTGATTGCAATAAGTCCATTAGTGTTCGTTAAAATATTTAAAAAACAGTACACATAACATTCATATTTTATGTCAAACTTCAGGTGCCAGAGTAAGTTTCTATTCTTGACTCTTTTTGCTATTTGCTCTGCCGAGCTCTATAGGATTAATTTCTTTTGATTTCCAAAAGCTTTTGAAAAAAAGTCTCATAAAAAAAAGTGAAGAAAAGGTCATGATGTTATCAGGAGGTTAGAAATAAAGAGCTGTTTTAGGTTAGAAACTGCAGCTGAAATTAAGGAGTAGGAACAAACGGTGAATTTTCAGCTTTGGCTGGAGGCATGTGGGGCTTCATACTAAAGGACTTCTTTAGCTTACTAAATGATGATTTGGAAATGAAATGGCAAGATGCTCAGAAGCAACAGAAGGATTTAGATTAGGTGAAGTCAAAGGTGTCTGCAAGGATGTAGGTTAAGGCTTTATTTCAAGCTCTGACTGGACTGAGATTTTTTTTTTTCTTCTTTTTTTTTTTCTTCTTTTTGCCCCTTTGACAAATGCTGGGCAATGCCACCTGGATAGAGGAACACAGACGGGTGTTCTGTGCTGAGTTTGAAAACTCATGGGAAATAGTCAGGTGGGATAACACCTCATCAAAAACTGTACCTGTGCAAAGTGAGTACTAGGTGATGCAAGAATTATGATGGAGGATAATATTGATGGTCTCGTAATTCCACTTTGCAAACTGAAGGTGCCTTCTTGCCTAAAATAGTCATTGCTTCTGATCAGGAATTATGAGTACCTATCAGGAATTATGAGATCCAGTAATTATGAGAGCTTTCATTAGCAGCTTTCTTGGTAAAGAAAGTGAAATGTGAGAGTGAAAGGGTTTGCTTTAGAGAAGAGACAAGAGGACACAATGAAAATACAGAAGATATGTGGTGTTGAATTAGGTGCTCTTGCGGTTCCTTTTGATACCAAATGTACCACCATCAAATTACACTAAATAAATCCAATTATTTTTGCATGGTTAGGCTAGGGAATTAGTTTTCCAAATAATACTGAGGTTCAGATTTAACAGGATTTTTAAACAGACAAGCAACGAAATTCCATGTTACAACTCCTCAACGCAATAGCAGCTTTCACTCTGAAGAATAAGACTATTTCTACAGACGAGAACAAGAAGGGAAGTTACCAATAAACTTTTTTTGTTCATCTAGTTAGGCATCTAATGTGAATGTTACATTGCCTATAGTCCATCCTGGAAATTACTTTCCAAGGTTGAAGTCTATTATTTCAGAACTGTTAGCCACTAAACCAAAATATGGAGCAAAAAAAAAAAAAGAAAAAAGGGAAAAAGAAAAAAAAAAAAAGAAGCAATACAAAGACTAGGCAGGGGATTTACCGTGATCAGAGTGAGAAAGAATGAAGGTGTGTGTAAGCTTCACGGTCTGTTACAGACAGCCCAAGATGCAGCCTTGACATACTATTGTAATGCTGATAGCAGGTTTTGATTACGTGCGCTTCAAAAGAATAAGACGGGTGAAATTTAGTTCTGAGATTGGGTTTTTAACTGCAGGCTGAATGACGAAGCTGTTGAGATAAATTGCTAGCTGTTGTTTAAACAGTTCACTAAAAATAAGTTAGAAAAATTTAGTTTTAAGACATTTAAAAGTCTCTCAAGCTTGATACATGCGAAAATCCTCGTTCTGAGAGCCATTTAGACAACCAGAGCGAAGGGAGAAAATGGTAATATTACCAAATAACAGCAGTATGAGGACAATGTACAGTAAGTAGTCTATACGTCACCTGCTTTAGAAGAATGGTGTTTGGGCTGGCATGGAAAAAGTACGGTTTATCGTAGAAGCATATTGATTATTTCTTTTTTTAATATACCATAAATTGCTCTGCTAGAGAATCTGCCACCTTTGCAATATGATGATGAATTCTTTGGTCTCTGGCAGACAGTTAATAGTACCAGGTGCTCTAGAGTCAATAAAAAGCAATGCACTGGTACTCAAAAGACTAATGGAAATCCTTAAGGGAGGCAGATGATTTTTTGATTAACTCAGGTTGAGACTTTTGCTGGAAAAGATTATTGAAAATCTAAAAAAAGATTAAATTAACAATTTTGGGGAGTTCGAAATTAATTTCTGTTCTTAAAAAAAAAAAAAAAAGGCAGCAAGCCAGAATTTTGTTACTTCTTGATGATGTGAAATGTGGGATGATTGTTACAGGTCAGGTTTTAAATTCATATGGGTGAAAAATGTAACAGAGGCAGTATGTCTTGAGCGATAGTTGAGTGAATGAGCATTTTGCAGTGGTGAAATTTATTTCCAGAGGGCAATACTGTAATGACACCTTCATGGTTTCTTTTCTATTAGCAACAGCTGGAAATGTGGGATGAAATGGGAATCGTTGCCGTGTAGATTGGCCTAATGTAAGATGAAGTAAACATTCCTGGGCGTGCATCTGTGGAGCAGTATGGATGCTCTCGGAAATGCATCAGTTGCCATGACTTCTTTTCCGGATGCGCCAACACAAAGCCCCACGTGAGAAGAGCTGTGTGTGTGGTCATTGCTTGCATCCACTACGGGATGGATTCTGCATTAGCAGAAGGTAGAAAAAACAGGAAGGGGAAACAAAGGGAAAAGGAGTAATAGCAAGTAGCCTTGGAGCTATGGAGAAATAACAGTTAAAGCAGCTTCTCCCTTCGACTTCCACTTTCTCTTGTGAGTGGAGAGACAGCAGGAGGGTGCAATGCCTCAGCCTTTGGGAAGGCACAGCGTCCCCTTCCTCTCTCAGAAGAATATTTTTGAGACCAGTAATGGGTCGCTGTGAAAATTTTCCTCGCATCGGAGCTGGTGGAAGGGCCATTCTTCTGAGGGGCAATTCAACAGGTTGTTCCTGCTAAAGCAAGGTTCTGTAGTGCAAAGTAACAGGGGAGTAAAAGGTTATTTAGTCAAATGCCTGATTTTAAAGGCAGATTTGAACCTTTGCTGTGATTTGGTCCTGTTGCTGAAACAAAGAATGAAGCTTGGTTTGGGCACTTGCTTTTGTATTGTTATACGGGGCTTTTTTGGTGGGGCGTGGGTGGGAAGTGGGGGTAAAGTTGTTTCTTTTGGCAGTGTCACATCATATATACTGTTGGCTGCAAACACGCAGGGCATTGAATGAAAGTAAAAATCACTGCGAGGCAGTTAATCAAGTAGCAACGTTGGAGCTCTGGGAAGAGTACCCGGAGTAAAATGTTGAATTTTAAATAGTGTGTTTTAATATGAAAATATGTCCAAGCTGGAGAAAGATATCTCCCTGTGCTGGAGGGTAATATTTTCACTGACTTGAAGGAAACTTACATAGCTTTAGCTTCTGAATTGTATGATTACCCTGAATGAAACACTTTCGGTGGCTTGATAGAATAGTACATACCAGGATAATTGGCACTGAGATGCCAGAGACACCTTAAAATTCACAGCCTGCTAATTAAAACAAATGGCGTTACTCTTTCCTTCTTCCATTGCTTCCAAATAGCAGATTCTGTTGTGCTTGCCGTATCTGATGTACTGTGTAATATTAAAGTACTGGAGTAGGTGCTGACACCACTCATGTTAGGTCACCTGCGTGGGTTGTGCTAAATGGCTTGAATTAGGCTCTTATTTCAGTGAAGGGGAAAGAAAGCCCCCATCAATCTTAGATGTGATAATTAAATTAATTAATTAAAACTGGTTAAATTTAGATTACATGTTTGGGGGCTTTATTGATTTTTTTTTTTTTTTTCAGTAGGGTAAACCAGGAAGTCAAAATCTGAGTCACTTGTGCTTCACTAAACAGATCATAAGACTTCCTTAAATAAAATACTTGCATACTCTCAGGGGTTTGGTTGGGATTTTGGTTATTATAATTGGATGCACACAAATGTAACAGGCATATAATGCATATTTCAAAATGTTTATCCAATTTACGTAGCTTACTGCATTTCTTACTGCATCTGTATTTCTTTGATCTTCTATAAATTTCCCTTTATGTTCTTCTGATTAAATAATAAATCTGGGGATTTCTACCCTGTTGTAAATAAATATTTTATCATTAAGGATTCTGAAGAAGTTGAAGTCATTGAAGACTTTTTAAAAGATTCCGAAGAAACTTCTCATCTGCGCACAGTACAGGCAGTTTAAAGAAGATTGTTTATCTCAGTGCAGCATTTTCTTCTGCTTGGATATTTGTGGTATACTTTTGTTTAAGATAGAAATAACTGCAAATATTCTGGGTAAGATATAGTGTGTTGAATATAACCCGTTCCAATGGGGTGTGACAAAAGCTGATATTTTATGAATTAACAAGGTAAAAAGTTCTACTTGACCTGTGCTTTGGATCTCTGAAATTTGAGGTATTGAGAGAGGAGAGAAGGAAATTTAAGGGACCTGGTTTTCAAGAAGTGCTAAGCTATCACTAGAAAACAAGCTCCTTTAAAGCACCTGTCATTCTACATACCATAGCTAGGAAGCCAAAAATCTGATCTTAATCATCCAGCTCAAGTTATATGCAGTGCATATAAAAGTATGATTTGACGTTCATGTATATCTGTGCACCTGTAAGTATTCATCTTGACACATAGATATCATAATGAGTAAATAACAAGGATTTGAATAAGAATTACTTTAATGTTAACAAAGAAAATAACGCTCCAGTAAGAGGTGAGCATTTGTATTTTATGTGGTGAGCTTTTTCTTTTAAACCTACCCAGATTGAAAATATTCAGAACGTAATTTTGAAAAGCTCGCCTTGAACAGAGTGTGCGGATGACCAAACCTAATGATGATAGTGGGTTTTTTGTTGCTTTGCTTGCTTGTGTTCTGGGGTTTAGCTGGACACTGTACAACTAGAAAATCTCTGCAACTGCTGCTTGCCTTTACAGGATCACTATATTTATTTATTTATTGAGTGTTATTTAAGATTAGTCTCTTTATTTTCCAGCTATTAGGTGTAACTGCTGGCAATCTGTCCTATGTGAGCCTTCAGATTCATGCAGGAATGGTAGTGGTGAGATCAATGAGTCATCCCTTTCTTTTCCTTTGAAGTGTCCCTGCTTAATCCGAGACAGCAAAGTTTGTGTGCTGTTTATTTACAAGGCTGCTCCAAGGCACTCAGCTACTGCAGGATACGTCTGCATCTATTGCATCCTTCCTGGAGTTGTACTCACTTTGCAAAGCATTTGTTTGTCACCAAGAACCTCGATTTTCTCGGGACAGGACCTGCAAGGTACCTTTTGACAATGGCGATAACCTGGCGATGTGTTGCAGAGGCAAAGCCAAAGTGGGTACGTAAGCCCACTGACATTGGAGATTTTCCTTTTCTTAGCATCATCCGTGGTATGCGCACGATGCAGATCACCAGTCTGTTAGTTGGACTTTTCAGCCAGGCTACTTTAGATGAAGGACTATAGTTTACCTCATAGCTTGGGCCTCTGTAATTATTTCCATAACATCTCTTAAAAACTTCCCTCCACCCATGGATCCTTTTATGTATAATGAGACGTGTATAATGTCTCACTGCTTGCAGTGTTCAAGAATCTCGAACTCAGGGATCTGGCTTACTTTTCACCTAGCTGACTTGGGTGCCGATCGTGAGGGGACGCAGCATCACAGTGCTTTACATGAACAAGTCAGAGAACTGTTTTTCTGGGTTGTCAAGGCTACCTTCACTGGCAGTGCCTAATTTCCTGTATGTCTGGTCATGTTGCCCCAAGTCATCATGGTTTACGTCTACGTGCCAGACAGATGCTGTTGTGGCTGAAATCTAATTGTATCCTAACTAAGAGCTTGACAAAACCACGCTTCGATCGTCTGCTTCCTTGTTATACAACATCATGTAAAACAGAGCAGCCTCAGATCTTTCAGTCTCTCTGGCCTTTGGTTTGTGTAATTGTAGTAGAAGTACCAGATTATTTAGTTCACGTTTCAAGGGCAAGTTAGGCTCATTTCTCATTTTCAGCAACTTAATGATTACAGTCAGGATTTGTGGTCATTCTGGGTATGAAAACTTCTGGAGAGAAGATTTTACTAGTATTAAGAGTCAGAAGAGCTCTGAATATGCCCATAGTTAACCCTTTTTTTATTCCTTAATTCCTCTTCCTTCATGCTTCCATTGCAAATCTAGCTTTGGTCCCTTATTTTAACCCTGGTAAGCTCAGCAGGGTATCTCTGAGTTTGCCATCCAAATGCTCCTCCAGAACTAGTAAGATCAGGATTTAGTGCTGAAGACTAGGCATCAAATACACGTTCTTCTCCCTCATATTTTGGTTGTCCTAGCCTTGTACAGTGTCCTGTTGTTAGGCAAGCTATTATATTATTCCTGAGCGATGTTTTTTGTACATGAGTATACATACCTAAAGCTATTGCATTTCCTTTCTGCATTTAGTGATGCTGAATCTTGAGAAACCAATCCACACGACCTGTGAATTTTTATAAAGCCTTTTTAGCAGATATCTGGCTTCCTTGATCTCTCTCAGCAGATAAATAACACCAAGGAACATGAATAATGATCTCTGCTTATTTTTGAGGGCTTTCTATGTTCCTCGTGGGGATTTTCAGTTATCAGAAAATACCTTCTCCATCATCAATGAAATGGAAGATTAAAAGAAGTTAGGAGAGCTCTGTGAAAAATCTGCAGAAGGCTGGGAGGTGGGAGAGCGGAAAGCTTGGTAGAGTAACTTTGGTGGTGTAACTTCTTCACATAAGTTTAGGTGCTGGAGTTGATGACATGATGAATATGATGTCTGGTCTTTGTAACTTCCCATGTGTCATGGTGTGGGCTGGGTTGGCCAATGACAAGATGACAGATGGTCTCCCCCACCTCTCACTCCAAGGAGAGGAAGAAGAGAGATAAAGGGAGTTATGAGTTTAGAAAAAAAAACCTAAACTAATGAAAAATTAATAATAAAATAAAGGATATAATGAAATAGATACAATGTAAATAAATACATACAAAACCAGATCAAGTTCCCAGGGAGATGTCACTGGCAGGCACTGGGGAAGTTCCAAATGGACTCAGTGACAAATGGGAACTGGAACACACTGACCGGGATCAAAAGGCAAATGAGCTGACGGGGTCCTCCTCAGATGTCAGTCACTGAAGAAGCAGCCCACTTAAGAAGAACCATTGGAGAAGAAGAACCTACCCTTTGCTCCCTCAGCTGTTATACTGAGCATGGCGGGTGGGATGGAACACCGGCTCGGTCAGTTTGGGTCCCCTGACCTGCCCACTCCTCCCCACAGTAAACAACTCAGTCAGTGACCCTGGCTGCCACAGCAGTACGAGCAAGAGCCCCTCACTGAACAGAAAGTTGGCTCTGCCCCACCCCAAACCTGGACACCATGCTAGAACACAAGCACTGAGGTCTGAGCTGGTATTTCTGCAAAGTTAGAGATAGATTCAGCTTTTAAGTGAGCTGGGAAACTTAACTGTATGTGTAGAGTGGTTTAAGTACTTCTTGGACACAGTCTCTGTGGTGGCACTGTTCAAAAAATGGACTGAACTGCAATCAAGGGAATCGTTAACTCCAGTATTTCCTGCAAGGGTGGAACATTTCAGGTGAAACAGCTGCCTCTATCATTCATTGTGTATTTTACAGCCTGTGTGTGCTTTGCCCATATAGCAGAAAGAGAAATGCTTTGCTTTAATTGCTTGCTGATTTCAAATAATGGTTTTTATAAATCAACTGCTCTTCTCAAGCCTGCATCTGTTTTTTGAAGTAAAGCTTTGCTTTGATTTATAAACTATTGATTGTACCCTGAGCTTTTGTTTTCTCTGCTTTTGTAGTTACTTAGATGAAACCAGTGTACTGAATTCCTCCAAAGTTTTTCATTTTTTTTGCTCAGAGAGAGAGTCCTTGATTGTAAGTATCGGTGCATCTCAGTTTGTGTTTTAGAGCTCTCAAAAAATGTTATTTATAATTAGCCTTTAGGCAAGAATTTGTGCAATTTTTTTTCTTGGTAAAAATAATTGGCTGTCAGTCAAGTTTTTTAGGGGATTTTTGTGTTTTGCTGTAAGTACTAAAATACTTTCTTTTTATGTCTGACATACACATACTGCTGTAGTAACTGAAATTTGCACCCTCGGTCTAGAACAGGGGTTTGAAAGCTGTCTAGCAGCATAGTATGGAATTGGGTGAAAAACTGTATACCCCGTAAGAGAAGAAAACCATCATCTTGCTATATCTTGATGTTTGCCTGTATTTTTCTTGCTCTTGACTGAATATAAGTGGCTGCTGATTTGCCAGCAACTAACTCTTGATTGCATGCTGCTTTCGCCCCTGCTTGTGGGGATGACTGCTGGAGTTTTGATTCTCGTGGCCTGCCTTTGACCCTCCATGCTGTATTTTGTGGATTGGCTTTAACCTTGCACCTTTTCCAGGATGTTTTGTGCTACAGCCAGAAAATACATAGAAGTGTAAAAGCTGTAAAAAGTGGGGGGAGGGAGGGGCACTATAGAAGTGAACAAACAAACGAAAAATAAATTGTGATTGCTTTGCTTTCTGCAGAAAGGAATGGGAAAAAAAGTGTTTGTAGGGCTGTAGGGGAGGAATACTTACTCCGTTCTGATGCTGTAAGAGAGCGTCAAGGCAGCATCCTTGTCTGCATCCAACTTGGAACCGAAGTGCAAGTGCCCTTATTCCAACAGCCCTCTTGCTTGCTTGTGGCATCCACGTCACAGGAGGAGTCTGTAGTGCGTCACTGGGTGTTGCACTGCAACCTGCCATAATCATCACTTTTTAATAAAAGAAGCTTCCTTTCTCCCCCTTTATTTAACACAAGATTGTGCAGGAAAATGTGCTTTGCTAAGCTTTGACCCTCCTGCACCCAAATCGCACTGTTGAGACAGACACATTTCAAGTGGAAAGCACCTCCACAGTTAGGGAATATTTATAGAAAACATAGTTACGCTTTTTCCCTTTTCTAAGCAGTAAAATGTTGGTTAAATATGCGTTTTTAGGACCCTTTTGAAGGAGAATGTCCACTGGCATGAAGTTGGTCACTCCTTAGTCTTTTCACATAGTTGCAACTATATATAAAACTGAAAAGAGCAATTAATTTATTAAAAAGAAATATTTATTTTGCCAGCACTAGATTCTTTAGTCATTAAATTAATACAAATTGTATTGTTATGGTGCCCATTGGAGGAGCTTCCTCCACTTGAAATTTAATTAAATGCATTTCATTATTTGTTATAAGTCAACAGATATTTCACTTACAGAGATATTCCCTTGTGACCACTTAATTACATGAGTTTTGTCATCCTGCATTTATGGAGATGACAGTGCTTTTGTATTCTGGTTATTTTGAAAGATTAGTGTTTCGTATTCTCTCTTTTTCTTTTTCTTTTTTTTTTTTCACCTTGAGAATAGATGTTTGGTTTTGAGAACAAATTGTTACTTTTAAACCAACAGTTCTCCTGTTGATGTATTTAACTTCAAATCACTGACAGTCACGCATCAGAAGCAGATTTGGTCTGTAATTCAGGTGATGGTACATCAGTGCAACTCTACAGGGAGAGGTTTAGGAGGGGACTATCTGCTGGCAGTCCTCTGCCCACAGACGGTCAGTCCAGCAGCTCAGCCCAGAAGGTAAATCCAAGCTACATTTACCAAAGAGGTAAGTGGCTTGGTAGAGTTTTGGTTTTGTTTGGAAGCGTGGTGAGGGAAGGAGGATTTGAGTGAAGCACAGTCTGCCAGGCAGCAGAAAAATCTGAGAAAATGACTGTGTGTTTTCCTGAGAGAATCCCCAGGTTACTCTGTACCCATTTTTGTGCTACTGAACAAAAGCTGACAGTCTGACCACCTTCTGGTAGCATTTCAGGCGGTAGCCACAAAAGCTGTAGCTTTTGGCTCCTTGTTCCATTACCCCATCTGCCCTACTGTACCACAGCGGTGATGGGATTTGTGGAGTGACACTGGCATGAACTGATGCAATGCTATCGAGAATTAGATCGGTTATGTTCAAAGGTATTTCAGACTAATGGGTGCACATTAGGATCCTATTGGTAGTGCTTTATGAAGGCAAATTTTAAGTATAGCAATTCAGGATAAGTCTTGAAACATATCAAGCAGGTGTGCGTTACTCTAATGATGTTTCAAAGAGTATTGTTAAAAACCCATGCACAATTCTTGTGGACAAGTGATTTTTTTTTTTAAAAAATGAGAAAGAATTCCTCTTCAGAAACTACTTCTTGCTTCTTATGTGTCTGGTTCTTGCTTCTTATGTGTCTTTATAAGTCAGCATCATGCATCTCTGTTAACTGTCAGCAAGGTAGATACAGAAACATAAAACTTAGCTGCATGTGATCAACGGCTATGCCTGTTGCAGGTATCGGAATGATTCTTCCAAATTCAGTAGACAATGCTGCTGTAGACCTGCTAATGAAAAGTCACCTACTCCAGGTATCTTTGTTGAGATTGGCTCTGCTAGTTGTCTGTGACCACATTTACGCTAGCGTTCCAGTTTAGAGCAGTGGTGCAGTTTGGGAGCAAACCTACTCATCCTCATTTACCACAGTTTACGTGACAGGTTGGTTTTGGTGTGCACAAGCTAGATTCCTTCTGGAAGAAACTAAGCCGAAACTTATCTCCAGGGGCTCACCAAATGTGCCCTATTTGGTTATAAACTCCTCCCGCTGAACAGATAGGTCTCTGAACCAATGAATCGCGCCTTAAGACAGGTTTGAACTGTCTGCAACATGGGAATATTTGGTCCAAGGAATCAGATTGTCTTCCCTGAAGCAAACGTACTTGAACCACGTACTGTGTAGGTGTAGCCTTCAGCACTAATTCAGTCTACTGATCTGCTCTTGGTGTGCTGAATTAGCTGCAAATTCAGACACAGCCTGAGGGTCTGTGCAAAGTACATGAACCAAGTCTGGGGTCTGACTGTGCCATAAGCTCCACGCAAGGGAGATCTCTTCCATCTGCTACTTTTGGAGAGAGAAAATGCATGAGGGAGAGAAGAGAAGGCATTAGATACCTGAATGGCAGTATCTACGGAACAGTTCTTTGAACTCGTTTATTAGGAAAAAGTCAGAACAAAACCTGACATTTTAAAATTTCAAAGCACGTAATTTTTAAAACAGCGAAGGACGTTGTAAAACCATTCTGTCTTCCAAATATTTACCACCTAATCATCTTTCTGAAAATATTTGTGAGTTCGAGTTGTTGGATTAGACGAATTTCCATTTTTCAAAAGCTTCTGGGTTACTTCAATTGTTTTACCATTCACCGAAAACATCCGACTGGAGTACATTTGCTGTACTTCAGATTGATAGATACCTAATTGGGAAGAAGCAGAGAGCACACGTTAATCTAGAGGAGGAATGAAAAATGCAGATTTCTGATGGCCCCCTGCATCCTTCCTCCCCTCTGGGAAAGTCTACTGTATGTAGCCTTCTGTGGCCTGGGTTAGGCATACTCTCAAGGACTGAGGAAGAATTACTGGGATATGTAGAGCTGCGGGAGCATCTGCACAAGAGGACTTTAATTTAATATCCTTGTATCCCACTAGTCTGGTAACCTGGTTGTGTTTCCTCTTTTATAGCTGAATTGGCTTTTCTAGGACAGCGCTTAGTATTATGTTTCCATGGGGATGGGGTATGGAGAGTACTAGGTGGGTGAGATTCCCACCCTTCACTTGGAAGGGATATTGAATAAAGCAGTTTATCTATATGTGTATGCATGCATTCTCACACACGTACGCAGAGTAAAGCTAAACAGCTGTGACTGTAAGTGCAGCTGCAAAATGAATACCATTATTTTCTAAATAAATTCCAAATTATTAGCTTTTTATATTTTTTGTGGTTGCTCACTGATTTACTTTCATTACATAACTGTATATTCCTTTATATGTTAAAATATCAGTGTGCTATTAAATTTGCAGAAACATTCCCGTAATAAAAAGCTTTTGGATGAAGTTAAGAACATGAACTGGGTGAGATATCCGAAGTATTGTAACAGTGTTAAATGAAGATTGTATCTTTGTTAAATGCTGGTGTTACTATAGCAATAGCATATGCCAATACCTTTTAAAGGACTACCTTAAATCTGCGTTTTTGAACAGGGAGATGAAGATGCTGTCGATATTTTTCCTGCCCCTTGGCAGAGATTTGTCTGGTTTGTAATAAGTGACAGGATACTACTTCCAGAAGATGTTAATATTGTTGATATGAACCCACACTGGGGTAACGTATCATCTTAAATATAAAACACATTCCGTGAAAGCAGATACTGTGGTTTTTTGTCTGCCAAAAAATACCGTCTTGTGTACAATAGGGTTATGTGGTAATTTTAAGCTTATAAGTCTTTGTCTTTAAAACAAACAAACAAAACCTACATGGTTATCGTAAAAAATTTCTATGCTTAAAACCCATCACTGTTTACAAGCTTAAATTTACTAAAAATATAAAGCTGCTATTTCTTGACCCATATTATGTTGATTGTTTGGAACTACAGGGCTTACAATTTTTAACCTCCTTGAATTGCAGAGTCTATGTAGAATATCTAAGAACGGAATTTACTGTGCATTGGGAGCATGGGCAGCATGAACAGGAGCTGGACTAGGGAAGTGGACTTTAGGAGCTGTGTACATGCAGACCTGCTGAAAATACAGAGCTAAGTGATGGAATTGGCAAGGAATTCACTCTGAAACCAAGTTAGTAGGAACCTCTTGCTCTGAGGCTTTTCTTTCTTTTTTATGCAGTTATAGCCTGGTGTGCTTCCTAGAACTGCATAGGAGTTTCACCTGAAACAACCCCCTGTTACCAGGATGGCCTACAGAGCTTTCTTCTTGTGGCACGTTAAGGGCTCCTGTGGTTGTCACAGGAAGTGACGAAATACTTGATGGATGATGGGATGGAAGGACATAGTGCAAGATTTGTCTGTGTTGCGTTCCCCATGCTTGTGGAGAACACGGCTCCCCCAGCATTCCTGTCCCACCTGGGTTCTACAGCGGTAGCCACTCTCCTGGGAGGGCAGTGGTCAGGACAGGTAAATCTTGGAAGCCAACCTCATCAGGCAGAAGGCTCTTACATATGAAGCGTTATTCATCTTCACTGAGGGTGAAGTGGGATGAGCGTCTGTGTGCTGTTTTTTTCTAACGACACACACACAGCCCTCCGACACTATGACTTGTCACGATGTGAAACCTGCTTCCTTAGCGAGCTCTGCTGTTTATTCTGCCACCTGCTCTAGTTTATTCTGCTGTTTGTTCCGTGGGAAGGGTCGAGGAAGACACCCTTCGTTTTCTCGTGGGGGAAGTAAATAACAGTAACTCAGTAACAACGCTGATTCTAGTGTAAATCTTTGTAGGTCTGTGTTTCTGGAAGTCCAACCAGGAAGAGGGAAGGATGACTCATAGGGAATACTTCAGAGATTTTCAGTGCCGATGTCTGAGTTACTCTCCTGCTGTACACTAGCCAGGCTGTGAATTGTGTTTTATAAGGTCAAGCCAGATGGCACTGGGAGAGGAACTGTTTAATGTAGTAGGCGTGTTTCTATTCTTAAAGGAAACTTTTTCAAATTGTTATGGACATAAAATTGGATTCCGAAGAAAGGTAGACTCACAGATGCCACTAGTGATGCAAAGAATGTATTGCACATAAGTATGATGGAAGAGTACGTACATTTAAAAAATATTTTCAGGAAATATTTTTGGTCTGTTTGAGCTGAGCAATACTTTATTCTTACAAATGCTTGTCTGTATTTATTATTCTTCAGGTATGAACAACAGGGGTAAAAATGGTCATTAGCTTAAGATGGCCTTGTGCTGAAAGTGAGGACCTGATAGGAGCAGCATTGAATTCTCCAATGGAGAGGGGCACGGGGAGAGGCACAGTGTGACAAACGGGAGGAGGGAGTGCAGATAAAGGCTACGAGCGTACCAGCATTTGATGAATACTTTGCTTTCTTCTAATGATCATCAATACACCATGAAATGCTCAGAGGAAGTTGGTCAATATGGCCAGGAATTCAGTTTTCATCCCTTTAAAATTAGATGCACCTGAGAATTAATTCTGTTAAACTATTTTTATATTTTTTTTTCACTTGGTACAACAAGGTGAAAAAAGACAGGATTAAATATGGGACGAAATGCACTGTTCTGAGCTGCAGAGTGGTAAATAGAGAATGACTGGTGCAGAAATAATGCATTAGAGAGACTTTTAGAACTACGCTTTGGCTGCTGAATATGGAGGATATCCCTTAGTAGATGGTAGGGAATAGAAAGCTGTTAGGCTGCAGAGTTTATAAGGTCAAATAAACTACTTGTAGTAAGTAGTTATCAATGCTGATGATTCAGCACAATTCTATAGATTTCTTGGTATTTCTGGGAATTTTTGGAAAGGACATTGAAAGATAAAATAATTTGACTATAATTAAGTAAAAAAGGGGCAACATATTAGTTACAGAAAGATACGAGACAGGCAGTGAGAAATATGCTTCAGGAGAGCAAAATGATGTTCATCGAGAGGAAATGGGATAGAGGGGAATGTAGCAAATGTTTATATAACTATAAATCACTATCAAATGTGGTAAGGAAAAAATCAGGGAAGGCATGTAAGAGAGGTGGTGAAACTGTAATGATGTTTTGCGAGGTTGTTAGGATGTTTGGTAGGATAATACAAAATGAAGTGTTACGTGTTTGTAATCTAAGAGGAAGGTGTCACAAAACGCTGACGTTAATAATGGAAGCTTACTGTTTTGTAGTCACATGCCAAGGCTGTGGCATGTACAGGTGAATTTATGTAGAGTGCGTGAGAGCTGGCTGGACACGTAGGCTCAGATAGTGATGGTCAGCAGTTCAATATGGATGTAAGAGTGAGAAAGGGAGAAATCTTCTTAACTTACAATCACTTGTGGTTGATGGTCCAACATGGGAGCACACCTTTTGGCCCTTCACAATGAATCAGTTAAACCCAGCATTTAACCAGTAGGTCCTGCACTTGCACCAGAAGTGCTTGTTCCCAATACCGCTGAAGTATTTCACCTCAGAACACCCTACGTGGATGCAGAGCGGTCTCTAACTGAGATAGGAGGGTAGAGGAGAAAGAAAAGTGAGGGAAAAAGGATGTTAAAACCCAGATTTATTTTCACGTGGTCCGTGTGGCAGTATTAGAATGGGAGGGCAAAGGAGTCTGTACTCACAGCACTGCTTCTTGGAAAAGATCATTTCAGCTTTCTTGTGGAGGCTTCTGATGTCCCCCAGCGCTCCCCCAAATATCTGCTCTGTAATTCAAGGCCTGCTTCTCCCTCACTGCTCCCTTTTTCCCACGGAAGGTTTCAAAGCCTATCAGTTAGAAGTGGTGCACAGTCTGTGCTTCTGTGATACCCAATACGACAAAAGAAAATGGGGTTAAATGCAGTGTCTCCTGACAATTTACGGGTTTACAAAGTAAGAGGAAGGAATTTAAAATAATACCAGTATACTGTTTATTTCATTTATCTACACTCTGACATGTCAGTCATTTCCAGCTGATGAGAGATACTGATTGACTGTGCTTGTGCCAGCAACAGAAAAAGAAACTTCCCTGAAGAGCCACTGGCACGGCACCTATAAAGTAACATAGCACCAGTCATTCTTTCTGTGAAACGGCTTCACCTGAGCATGAAATTGTCAACAGATTGGGATGCAGCCTGGTACGACAAGCAAGGTACTGGTCTGGGGAAAGTGAACCACAACTCACCTTGGCGCTGACTGAACCTGTTCTCTCTCTAGCAAATGCAGTGCCCGATATGTGTTTGGTAGACAAAGGTGTTGAGTATGTTGGCATTTTTCTGGCTCTGTCAGCGGTGTAATTGGTTCAGCTGTGATTAGCGTAGGCTAGTCTTCGGAACATTTATTTTATGGTATTTAAAAAGAAATATGAAGGTGTCAATGTCATTGTTTTCCCATTATCAGAAGTGTTTGCAAATGTGAAAGAAAAACAAAAACAAAACCAACAGTGTTTCCACTGTGATGGATTTCTTCGGGTTTAGAAAGAGATTATCCCCAGAATCTGTGATATTTTATGCAGGTAACTGATTATTTTTTACAGTGCTGTCTCAGATTGTAGAAGGATAACTGTATTTTTAAAGGTGGGGTATACATCTGTCTTTTAGCGTCAATTTATTCCGCTCCAAGGAACATCAGTCGAGGCAGATGTGGTATGTCAGGTGGGTAATATGGAGTCCATTTAGTCTCCACATTGTTGTTGCAAAGGCTTGTTTAAAAAAAATACTGAAGTAGGATTTTACTCTTGTGTCTCACTCAACCCTACCTAACCATAAAAGTAAGTTATTCTAAGCTCCTGAATGCTTTGCTGTCCTATGAGATCTCTGACGGCACTGAAGTTACACACCAGTCAGCTCACCTTTCATACGTCCGCTTCTGTTACTGTTCCCTTGAGAGGGTTCATGCTGTTGGTAGCCACATGGCACATGCTATGGACATAGCGTTCGGTCTGAATGCACAGTAGTCGCTGAATCCTTAGCGTTGATTCTTAAGGGCAATAGGATGTCATCATAGGCCTTTTGAGTTAAGCAACAAAAGGGCAAGACTTTGGCAACAGTTGGAAAGAATTTAATGGGACAAAATCATGGGTTAGCATACATGCAGAGCCATCAGTGTGTGTTCCTACTTTTAAAAAGAGAGGAAAAAGAAAAATTAAAAAGTGAGATTTGATAGGAATATACACTAATTTTATAGAAATTAAAAGCTGAAGAGAAAAAACCCTTAAGAGATGCTAGTAAGATCTTAGATAAGAGAATGCAACTGCAGTTGGAGTAATTGGAGTGTGAAATACTCATCTTCCTGATTTTTGATACAAGTGACTCATAAATATTTATGCGCGTGTTAGTGCTTGAATACTGAGGTGTCCCATCCGCGTGTCTCCCACCAAAGCCTTTGTGTTTTGCTTTGGGGTTTTTTGATGTTACTTCCCCCCCATTTATGGTGCGCTCCCTGCTGTCTAATCCTCCCTGTAAGTCAGTTACTGCTGCAGAATCGATATCCCTCTGCACAGATTAAAGTGATGTGTGTTCCTCAAAGGGCCGCCAACCACAAGCAGTGTGTTTGCATGTGTACTAGCATGGCTTTTTGACAGCACCAGCAATGTATAGAATACTAATAGACGTACAAAGTGTTAAATACAGCATGAGGCATAATTGTGACTGTGTTGACAGGAGCCTAGAAAAAAGATGTAATTTTAAGGTAATGAATTCACTTGGCATTTGCTGTAAAGGGACACAGTACTATCCCGTGCTCTGCTTTTTTAGAGAGGCAAGTTTCACCAGGGACAATCTAGCAAAGACATAAGAGAAACAAAAGGTGTAGCACTATCTGGGACCAGGGAGTTGTGTTGGATGCCCATCCTGATGGAGGAGAATCAACTGCCTGAGAAGAAGAGGCAGCTAAAAGAATAAACCCTTAGAGAGTAAATAGTGATCAAGGCATACGCCTGCTGGAAGAATTTGGTTCTTACTGTATGTAACGGGGGAAAAGACGTATGGCTCCGTCAGCGTATAGCTTCATCGCTATTTGCACTGTTCCATACTTTGCGTCCTAGAGAGCATGGAAGGGATGAAACTGGTGAGCAGCTCTACTTGGCAGCTCCGGCTGCTTAACTCCTGGGCAGGGATAGGAGAGGCTTGGCTTGGGCTGACTGTGATGGTGGAAAAACACGAGATGCAGCTGGTGAAAATGGCTTTTCTGAAAGGCTGGGAACAGGCACATCAGAACTTGTTCACCTGCTCCCCAGACTATGTTGAAATCCAGATCTCACGCTAAGCGAAATGTCTCACTAGCTGGTACATGTAGGTGAGTCTGAGGGGTGCCTGGCCAGAAGAGTGTCTGAACGCATGCTCTTCTGTGGAGGGAAAAGGTCTCTTAAGGCTCTTAACAGTCATCGAACTAAGATTAAAACCAGTTTTAAGACAAATTGGTAAGCTTCGTCATCTAGCCTCAGAGGTGAGATAGCGCAAACAAATGCAGAGAGACAACCAGTTACGCAGCTGAGCAGAAGACTGCTCCCCTAAGAAAAGCACTTTGCAGGGTGTATGCTGCCTGCTCACTAATGTTTGAGGGACAAAAGGCTCCAATGCCAAGTGCATAAAAGGTAGTTTATGTTATGAAATAGATGTGATGTAATTAAGAAGACTGGGAACAGAAACCCTTATCTGTAGTACTGAAGAAGAAGGTTTCTGCCTGTCTTTGATAACTTGTGGTCAGAGTGCTACTCCTCTGTTCGGCAGGAGGGAGTGACGTGAAGGAAATGGGAATTTTTTTAACTCATGGAAACGTTGTCCCTCCATTTTCCTCTTTTCTTGTGCAGGCAACTAGAAAATATTTAACCTCTACTCTCTGTTGAGGAAGATAAAAGGTGGTTAAACAGTGGGAAAAATTGTATTTGTCCATCACCCAAAAAAGCAACAGAGCAAATGGGAACCTCACCAGCTGGACTTTGCCTTTAAACTGGCAGGTGCCCGTCTGAAATGGAGATTGACGTGAGGCACAAGCTGGCTATAGTCCGATAGTTGGAGACATCCCCTTAGAGAAGAGCAGAGAGCCGGGTTTGGGGGAGCCTGGCAGACAGACTGGCTTATACAGACTCTGTCTTGGAGCTTGGCGTGCTGCATTGTAGCTGACTAATACATGTTGCATCCTTTCCAAAGGACTGTCCCTGCTGCTGCTGCCAGTGGTGGTGGTCCCATTGCTTTCCCATAAATGCCTCTGTGTGAGGCTGCTTTTTACAGGTTAATTGGAGAGTCTTCCCAAAACTGGACTCCTGAACAAAACGCACTGGGCACACCCTCATCTCATCTTCCAGCTTCCAGAGGAGTGTGCTGACATTGAGGACGCACTGCAATCTGTGGGATACCTAAATGTTTCCTAAGGCAAGACTAAAGCAAGGTGTCTTGGCCTCGTCGGTGCCTTGTCTGCTTGGTTATGCTTCTGTCTTGCTCCGTGCTCCAGTGAATGTTTGTAAATAACTTAACTGAATGGTAGTCTTATCAAAGATGAAGAACAATGCCTGAGGAGGCCATTCAGCTGATATTTAAGTTGGTGGTAGTGAGGATGCTAAGTCTCCTTTGAATAGAGCAGAGACCTAAATTAATCGTCCACATCTCAGGCAAATGTTTCAACTGCCGATCTGTTGGAGAAAAAATGGGACGGTGGTTCCACTACCCAAATCACTGGGTGAATCAAGCCAACTGTCAGGTTTCCACTAGGAACTGTTCTCCTTGTTATATGGAAAACAGGTGGGTTTACTTAGCTTTATAATGTAATATAGCTGACCATGGCCCTTCAGTCCTGCTGTTTCATGAACTCCCTTCCGCTGCCACCCGCAATGGAGAGACTTGGAGTTTGGTCATCCTAGCCTTATACATGTAGCAACGACTTTTTTTTAATCTGTTTCTCAAACACATCGTAGGCTTCCTTCCAGCTTTTTTTTAAGCCTCACAGTATTATACTTACTATGGCAAGTTGCCAACACATGTCTTACTGTCGACTTTGTAGTTTGAGGTTATAGCTCCACCTGCCCACAGCCCTTAAGTATGTAATCCCAACAACACTTCTTGGGGGGAAGCATACAGGGCCATCTAGGATTTGTTTCACTTACTAAAATATAGAATAATTACAGCCATTGAGCTTTGTGAATATCAAACTGTAGCTCAGAGAAACAAGAAGCATCCTTATCACGCTGCCAGTTAAAAAAAAAAATAAAAAATAAAGAGATAACTTTTTATAAAGGAGGGTTTGGGGAAAAAAGCAGAAAAGCTTTTCTCAAACAAACTTGCGTGTCTGTATTCAGGAGGTGCAATTACATACAACAACCAACTGTTTTAAAGAAATCTATTAGGGGAGAAGGCATTGTTTAAGCAAACATTGAAGAATTCTGTTTGAACTCCCACCAAAATAGCCTGTCCAGAGCATAAACAGAGCATTTGGTCTGCACTGAATACACCTTATCCTACTTACTAATAAGTAAGAACTCAATTATCTGTACACTGTACGAGTGACTTGAAATGGAATTTTGTCTAGATAAGGCAGTCGGGTCTTCTAAAAAAAAGTTTTAAGGGCCATTTGCTGTGAATATTTAAATATGTTGCTTACAAGAATACCGCAGTGGAGAGGACTATATGGTCACTAAATGAAAGATGATGTAAAGGTGTTCTGTATATATTTATATTTCGCTATATATTTAGATGAAACAAGTTTATTATTGCCATTGCGAGTTTTACCGTTGCCGCTATTGTACAGCAGATAAACCCAAGCATGTAAAAAGCTGGTGACTTTGGATAAATCATTCTGTAAATCCGTGGCAGTGAAGAGCAAGGAAAACAATCCTGTAGCTTCAGTTTGCCAGGTTTTGTCCTATTTTTACAAGCCTGATGCAGTGTTTCTTGTAGAAACAAAAAGGGGCTGCCAATTCATTGAGTCCAAAGATGGCTTAGACGACAGGGTATTTCAGAGGGGCTGCTGCCCAGCTGTTGAGGAGTGGTCATGCAATGACACGTCCTGCGCGTCTGCCCAACTCACCGGCAGCATTTCAGCAGTGTCCTCACTTGCAATGTGCTGTGCGGTACCTGTCTTCAGCATAACATCATACCTAACCAACTGTGTCATTGGTAAACCACTGTGCAAGCTAGCAAAGTAGAATATCGTACTGCTCACAACTTCAGTTAAAATCCTCTAGGACACTGAAAAGAAAAAGAACATGACAATGAAAGATATTTAAATTTAAGAAGAAAAAAAAAAGGCAACAAAAACCATAATGGGTGAAGAGGGGAAGGTGACTATTTGCCCTTAGAATATGATAGCAAAACCTACATCCAAAGCATTATGCTAGAAAGCATTCCTAACCTGACTTTGTGTTGGGATTACATGCCAGGGGTCCATCACCCAAAACGTTGACTGAAATTAATTACATATTTATTATTCAAACTGTTGCAGATTAATTAATGCAAGTCTCTGTAAAAATCTAAATATGCATCTGTATATTTTGGAATTTATAGTTCAATAAAATGTTCTTTGACAGGATTAGTCTTTGTGACAGACTTGTTGGGTACCTATTGAGCATTCGTTGCTGCTTTTGTATTTATAGGCAATCGGTGAAATGCAACCACTCGAAAAAGAAAACTAAATCCAATCTTAGATTCATTCAAACCGCAGGAGTTCTCTTCTCCAAAGATCCTTATTACTGTGTTACACATAACCATAATAGACAAGCACTGTCAGTTGCGACTTCAGTGATTTGAATATATTCTGTCATTTGTTGTTCCCATGCTTCCACCCTTTCCCCAAAAGGGAAATTTTCTGTGCAGAGTCTCTCTTTGTTGCTTGTTTTATTTGCATACAAATTATATGTATACCTGTACTTCCCTCCTTGGGAAAGCAATGTCAGACGAAGCGAGTGCCCGTGAGCGCACACACATTCTCCCTCTTTCCTCTGTCCATCCCCCCTTGCCTGTGTTTGGTTGAGGGAGATGGTGTTGCATGGGTAGAAAGGGGGAATATTTGCAATGGCTGTGCGGTTCCACCTGCCTCTCAGAAACTAAGTCAGTCAGCTCCTGCACAGGCGGCTGTCTTCCTTCTGGAAGCAAGTTTCACTACATGACAGGATCAGTGCTGTTGACTGCAAGCTCTTGCCTTAGACGGTTGTTAACAACCTTCTTGCACCAAGCCATTTGAACATCCTGAAGGTAAAGTCTGAAACTTTCAAACTCGGGATGCCTCAAACTTCAACTGGTACCTCCTGAATTCCAGCGCTACAAACTTTCTCAGTGTGTTGAGATTGGAGCTCACGTTAATCATCCCGCTCACGGTGATTATCCAGCTGAAGTCACGTGCAAGAGGGGTTTTCTCAG
The DNA here is from genome assembly GCF_964199755.1 of Larus michahellis. Taxonomy (NCBI): domain Eukaryota; kingdom Metazoa; phylum Chordata; class Aves; order Charadriiformes; family Laridae; genus Larus; species Larus michahellis. The sequence continues at coordinate 50,364,070 of NC_133897.1, read as the reverse complement.
TACTGCTGCGAGTAAACCAGAGCCTACTTTTCCCTTTGACTATGTAATTTTCCTTAAACCAGGTAGATCCAGTCGCCTGCCGGTGTTGTGCAGCACTTTGCTTTCATAGGAAACCCGTGTTTTACTTTCAAGGGAAGAGTGTGGAGAGTAGCCTTTTGGCTTCAACTGACAAGTCCTGTTGACAGTCCCGTTTGCTATTTGACTCCTTATAGAAATTGGAATAGCCGTTGGCAGGTAGCGCGTGAGGGCCTTAATTTGTTACAGACATCAGAGGGATGCGCATCGCTTTCTTTTCTGTTCTGCCTGGTTTCCTGTGGAAATGAGGCTTTTTCTGTCATGCTCTCTCCCTGCCAGCCTGTCCAACCCTATCCTATTGACTTTTTGAATCCATTGGCCAATTTTAGTCCTATTTAACAGTGAGGCAGATGCCTTAATATCATTAAGGTCCTACCGCTGTAATGAATGTTGGCAGCCAGACAGAGAGATGTAATTAATGCCTATAGTGATGAAAAGGCTTCAGAGTACGCTCAGCTTTTGCTATGTACCAGGCTTTATTAGCTCTGTTGTGAACGAAACTGCCTGTTTTTATATCGTGCGAGCATTATTGTAGTGCCTTAATGGGTGGCTTTGCTTCTGCGGTTTATTTTGCTATCCTGCATAAGAGCCCTAATGAGGGTTCAAAACACCACCGAGCATGTTGAGTGTGCGGGCTGATACTACCAAAATATCAGTGTTACTAATTCTGGGAGATAATAGAGCTGCATGAGGACAAAAATCTCTTCTTTCACTGTTCCTCCTGACCTCGACTGTTCTCATCTTACGGGGAGGCCAGCATCTGCTGCCTGGGGTCTCTGGCCTGAAGCAAAGACTGCAGCATCTTGGGCTGCTGACACTTCCTCTCTGTGCCAGAAATCCTCCTTGTATCATATAGCTCTCCCCTTCACCAGCTTCTCTTCTGAGACCCAGGGTTCCTGCCTGACCTCCTGCGCAGTAGCAGGATCCGGATGCGTGCTGTGGATGGAGGAACGACGTAGGGAACAGCTTGCTCCTACTCCTGTTCCCCTAGAAAGATTGTCCATGTAGTACCATGGCAGGAGGGAGTAACGGGGATAAGAAAAACTAGTCTGACCATCCCATTTAACCTGTCGGATAACTTCATCAGTTTACACAAGGAAGCCAGTTTGACTTGCGTAATTCAGACATTTCCTCTCTTACATGATATTCTCTTACCTTTTTCAACTTTAACATTCTGTAAAAATGTGGAAAAACAAGGAAGTTTCACCATCCGGACAAAAAGCATAAAGAAATATTGTTTACTTGAAACTCCAAAGAGTATTTACTTGGGTTTGAGCAGCTGGTCTGATAGCCAAACCTTTGTACAGGGGACAAAGAGCAGAAACATACATTGTTTTGAAGTTTTAAATTTATAAAAGGTGTGTATCAGGAATATGGTTAAATATGAGGTATGTGCAAGTTAAAAAATGATATGCTGTAGATCACTGCCTTAATTGCCTTTTAGACGTGAGGTTTAGAACTGACCTGTCAGACTTTCATAAAATAGGCTGATTTTATTTTGAGTTATGAATCTGAGGCAGAAATGGCAAATAAGATGATATGTAGCCCAGTAATGCAAGCCTTTTTAACATTCCAGGATTGGCTCATAATGATGTGTATAGATGTAATAAGTGTGTTCTTTCTTCTCTGTAACAAGCATTAAGCATTAATTTAAGTGCAAGTCAGCATGTCATGATTCTGTCTTCTTGCAACTTAGTCTATATCTTGTGGTACCTTTAAATTTTCTTTAGAATTTTGTGTTGCTGTGGTCTTCCAAGTGGTTCTTATCAGCAATTTGAAATAGTAAGGTAGACACCACTAATTATGAGAAATTGAAAGAATGAATATATGTACATGCACGCCGTTCTACAAGCTTTTATTTAACATGTATTTCATGAATCTTATTTTTTTCTCTTAATGTATATCCTAGTTGTATATGCCAGAAACTGTGATGAGTTTGCAGACTTGTTTACTTACACAACTGTTCCTTCTGGATGTTTTTTATTACTCATATTGTGGAATATATTGCCTAATTTGTAAAATACAAAAAGCACTGTAAAACGGGAGAGAGCAAATTACTGAATACTGCACACATACAATTTATTCTATCTTTTTTTTTTTTTTAATAAATGAGCTTTTCTGCTGGAATACAGAAGACTTGAGGGGGTCTGCAAACCCTTTCACGAACAGTTGGCTCAGTATTGCTCCAAACTAGGAAAACACCCAAATGTCCCTGAAATGAAGTATGTGACTAACGTTCCTTGACAAATTGGAGCTGTTATGAATAATATGACCCCATGGGTCAGAACAAAGCAAACTTAACGGTTTTGTTTTCAAAGCTGTCAATCAGTAGGGTTTTTTATTAGCGCGCACCAAACCTTTTGACTTTTAGAGACTGATTTTTGATTTGTAAAGCGTTCGCAAAGCAGCCCTGAATTCTCAAATAACGCTATGGCTTTGCGCAGCTGGAGTACCTGCAGCAACAGCCTGGCTCTCCTGAGGGTTGTCTCGCCGGAGTTGAGTGAAGGGAAATTGTTTACCCTGGCTCGTGACTCAGAGAGTTTAAATGGATCGGCCACAGGTGACTCCAGGGAATGTAGGAGTTTTTGTTTCCCAGTTCCGGATTTAGAATATGCATTTCTGACACTTCACACCTGCAAAAGTTATTTGAGGAGTGGAACATGAAGATGTGGGAGGAGGAGAAGGGCAAAGAGGAGGAGATTTCCCATTGAAATGTTGTTTATATTTTTGTTCTCCTGCTTTTCGTTGCAGCGAAATGAAGCAGAAGTTGGATGAAGAGGGTAACAAGTGCAGCATCCTTTCTAAGCAGCAGAAGTTCAACGAGCACTGCTGCATTCGCTGCTGTTCCCCTTTCACGTTTCTTATCAACAGCAAGCGACAGTGCCAAGACTGCAAGTACAACATCTGCAAGAGCTGCAGTTCTTACCAGAAGAAGGAGAAGGCTTGGATCTGCAGTGTCTGCCAGCAAGCAAGGTAAGGGCCTATTGTTCAGCAACCTGCGTAAAGCAGCTGTGGCCTGACCTGAGCTTTCCCCTGTATTTGTCGGTAGTTAACGCTGGCGGGATAGTACACGAAGTGCCTGTTTATGTAGGGGTTGATTTGTTCCTGAGGTACGACGTACAGGGTTTTTTTTGTAGAGGTTAATTTGTTCCGAGAGCGTTTGGTTACCTGTTGCGTTTTCCAGGCTTGCTTAGCTGGACTGATGAATCAGCAAGCCGTAATTGGACTTAGCCTGGGCAGGGCTGGGATCTGCTGAAATGCCTGGGTTACTAATGGGACCTGAGCACAGATGGTGGTAAGGCAGTTAATCATTTTGCAGCAAATCCCACTGATGGGTGGGGAGTGTAAGGATGAAGATTGGTGAATAGATCATCCAGCTGTGACTGTGTTTTGGAGTGCTTTTCTAAATGCCAGTTTATTGGTGGGGATGCTTTGGGCTTACTTTGGCAAATAACCAGAGAAAATAGCAGTGTAACCTATTATGATTCTTAACATCTGTTAAGAAAATGCTGCCAGGCTTCTATTTGCAGAGGGTATCAGGGATTTACCATCTCACCCTTTCGAGGCTAACATAGCCAACATGTTTAAAGATAGCACCAGAAAAACAAAGCAAATCTAAGCAAACACACAACAGCAGCAAAGGGGCCATTCCCTGGTGGGTGACTGTGATAGTCCTTGTCTGTGTTGCAGGACAGGTTCCAAAAGCAGCCTTAGCTCTGGTGGTGTAGTACCAATCAAGGTGTTTCTACACTGACAAAAAGGATGAATGAAATAGCCCAATTCCTCATAGTTTAATTTTGACCGTTGGTGACTAAAACAGCTGAGCAAATGTGACAAAGATGGCTCTTTATTCTTCATCTTCCCCGTTAGTGGAGAAGACAGGATGATTCCTGTGCTCCTCAAAGACTCATTGCTCCCACTTGTTTCCCATCAACACCCACTTGGAATTTAAGCTTCCACATAGTATCTGTGAATGAAGCGTGTGCCCTTTGTCATGGGGCCTAAAAATCATAGGGATCCCAGATAGAGGATGTCGTGTTTCCAAATGCCAGCCTTTGAAGCCAAAGGAGATTGTATTCTCCAGGGCACCTGCTCCTTCCCTGCCTTTTACCTTGGAAAACCTCCACACAAACTCTTTCCTCCAGTGAGGAGGCAGAAGAACAACAGGAGTATCTTTTGCAGCGACACAGAGAGCTGTGGAGCCAGTGGTTGTTTCTGCTTTAGTCATTCGACCGTTGCATATTACACCTCTTCCTTCCACTTCTCCTGAGTTCACCCATTTGGGCAGCAGAACAGGCTGACAGGTTTGCAGATGCTGATGAACTGCACTTAAAATAGTTTTTGCTGACACCACAAAAAAAAAGTCTCAGAAGAATTTAATTTCAGAAGAAAAATCTGTAGCTGTATTATAAAAATGCCTTTTCTGACCCTTGAAGTCAGTGCTTTTCCCACAATCCTGTGGAGCCCTCAGAGTCACCCACCTCTCACTCAGTTATAAATGTTTTCTGTATTTATGAGACCTGAGACGCAGCTTGAGTTATTTTTCAGCGAATAAATTAACTGACACTGCTGCTAATCATCTTATGATCTGGTTTATTGATTGGACCGTGTGACTTACAGATCTCTCTAGGGGAAGCAGGGGCTGGCATTCCTCAGGGCCTGCTGAGCTGTTTTGGTTTGGTCGGGGCTTTTTTTGATTTTGGGGGGGTAGTGTGTTTTTTTGTTTTTAACTATCAGTCAGTATTTCTTCCAGGGAAAAACACAAGGGGAAACACCACAGTCTTGTGAGTTCCTGTCACTTTCTCAGCGATTTATCCCTCAGATGGAGCATGGACTGTGCTCTCCTGCCCCTCCCCAGCGCTCTTCTTATGTCTCTTATTTTTTCCTTTAGCACAAGTAGTGGAGGTGGTTCTCTGTTTAGCTGCTGCTAAATATTGCTGCACAATAGATAGTGAGCTAGAAATATCTGAGGGGACTGCATTTTCGGGTTGTTCTCCTTTTTTTTTTTTTTTTTTTTTTTTTTTTTTCCCCTCCCCCTCCCTATATGGTTTTGCTTAATTCTACAAGAGTTAATGTTGTAATTCTCTGCTGTGCAGAAAGTGTTTAGATGAACTGGAAAAGTACAAAGATACATAGTTCAGACTTCCTGTAATGATCTGCTTGTGCTCTTCAGCTCTGCTCTAGAGCAGTGCTCGAATAATCCTGAGTTTTATTTTTAGTATGTATTTAGAATATATCAACCAGTTCTCTGATGTCAGAAGCAGTTTCTTGCTGTACAGAAGGCTATAAAGCATTCTCAGCATAAATTGTTTTTGTAAAGATGGTTCAACTTATGCATTAGAGCTTGAGACTCTAATTTGGTGAATTACTTGGAAGATACGTTTTCTTTGTCCGCACATGTGAAAATTCTGAAAAGTTCTTGTATGATGTGGGAATCAGAGTTAATGACTTGGGGATGGTTAAAATATTTTGTAAGGCAGTTCATTGTATAAACATTGCTTTAGTTCAGATTTAAAACCCTTCTGGGAGCTGTAACCTTTTCTTTAGAGTATCTTATTTCCCATTGTCTTCCTCCAAAAGAGTGGCATCAACTTTTGCAGGTAGTAAATAGTCTCCTGGTAGATTCCTGCATCGAGGTGATCTTGATACTGAAGAAAATCTGACCTGTTGAGTTAGTCTCTCAAGGCATGACCCTAGTGGAGATACCTGTTCTGTGGAAGTCGATTTTCATCTTTCAAGTCAAAGACTTACATTAACATTTATCAAAGAGCAAATAAGCAGGTCAACATTTGAAACATAGAACATTTGTAGAAAATTGTGCCCCAAAGTTAGTTTCTGCTTCTTCCAAAAGCAGGAAACTCTTCAATAAACCAGTGAAAATTTTGGTGTTTCAACTCCTTTAAAGCACATCTCCTGTTACAGTGCATCTTTTAAAAGTTACAAGATTCAGCTCACTATAGAATCTCTGTGCTCAGAAGTGTCTCTACAGCACTGTCTGTGTGGATCTTGTGAGGAGCTGGAGAACCTTCCTTCACTTTCCCAGTTTTCCAGGCTTCATACACATTCTTCTAATGCATTTTGGTTTTAGATTTATCTCTGGATGTTGTTATTAGTGTTCTAGGACTTTTTTTCTCACATATAGGTATCTTCTCAATTTCTAAGTATGTTATGATAAAGTTGTATATTATTCATTTCAAATTTTCAATTTGTGTGTAGTGCATTTCTAGTTCTTCCAAAGCTTTGTACAATGGCTCCTTGTTAGACATCCATAAGACAATGTGTTTAGGCAGCTTGCTGAGGTCTGTATCTCTGAAGTCCTCTTGACTAAGTAGATTCCAGGCACAGTTTTTTTTACCCTCTTGATTATTACTTCTGATGCTAGACAGGGGGGCTCTTTTCGCGTTTATTAGAAATATGGCATGCTTTCCATTTGTCTGAGACCTTTTTCTTTTCCAACCCCCAAGGAGCCATATCCCAGAACACCCAGGCAGTGATACTCTGCTTTCCGGTTTAACACTTACACTAAAAAAAAAAAAAAAAAAATTAGTGTAAGCTATTGAAAATGCATGTTTTTGCAGACTTTCTAAACCAATCATGCTTTACTTCTAGACTGCAGGAGAGGTATATACAGATCCATCCAAAATAAGGCACACAAACATGTGGCCGTCCACCTCAGCTTTTCATCACTGTCGTTCATGAATCCCCCCGCATTCTTGGTTCCCTTCTTCTGGTATCGCCATCTGCATATCAAGAGGTCTCTGTCTCTTGTGAGTGGGAGCGTGGACGCCTAATTCTTTCATGCCTTCACATCCATCTGCTGTGTGGTTCTCTAGCTTGTTCTCAAAACCCTCACTCAGATGATGAAAGTTCATCCTCTAGTGGCGCCTTGCTTCGCTCCCTTGAGCCAGGCTGTGAGTAAGGGAGCATCACCCGGTCTGCAGGAAGTCATATTCCTGCTTCATAAGAGCTGCTTTGCTCTTGATGGTCCTTTGCCAATGGCAGTTATTAAGAGACAGCGACCCAGGCGCTGCGTCTCTTTTCCTTAATGATGTTAACTAATGAAAAACACAGCCGTGCTGCATACGCTTAGACTTTGTGCAGTCAAAGTAGCGTTCCGAGTGGCTCAAAATGGGTCCCAAAAATTATCACGCTGGTGGTTTGCAGCTCAGATTTATTTGAATGTTTAAGAGAACTGCTCTTTTGTTTGTTTGTTTTCATACTCCCAATTTGACTGTTGCTTTAAAAAATAGAAAGCAAGAGAATGTCATTTATCATCATAGACTCTCAATCTGGAGTTATTTTTTAATGTTCTTTACAGTTTCTTCTGAGTTTATTGTGGTGCCCAGTTGAAAGGTAGGGTTCTAACAAGACTCTAACAATTTGCATCAGTAGCAAATGTAATTGTCTTACTGGAATTTGAAAATTAATTAGAATTAGATTAATTAGATATGCATTAGATTTTTTTAAAATGTATGTTACAGTGAGACTTGAAGAAAATTTATTAAGGCCTACTCTACCTACAGTGCCCGGTACATTTGTCTCTCACTAGGATGTATTGGGATTGATGCTAATGTAAAAATGGAGCAATGCTTCTGATAACATGAAAATTGCAATAGAAAATAAAAATCTAGGCTCAGTGGGCAAACAGAATACCCTTCAAACAGACTGGAGCTTTGCAAGCCCCAGGAACAGTCCTAAATAAAATATTTATATTTCAGATGGTTTTGTTAGGTGGGACCATTCACTGTAGTGCACGTTAATGTCAGCAGAACGGAGTGCATTTTTGTGAAAACATAGTGAAGTTGATGGTAGATGTGATTTTAGCTTGCCAAAGGATACATCCCTTCTGCTTAGCTGCTGTAAGTTTTAGTATAAAACTCTTTATAGTCTTATAGGGGGGAAAAAAGAAAAAAAGAACCAAAATCTGTCAGAACCTTGGGATGGTAGCTGAGAAAATGAAGCACTCCTTGTTAATAACTGAACCTTGTATTTGTTGATGCATTTGGCTGTAACAAAAGAGTTTGTTTCAGGACTTAGTTGTGGAAGGCTGATGAATGTATATTGCTGCTTAGCAATGTTGTTTTGCTTTCAAGCAGGCTAAACCATCTGGCAAAAGGACCCTGAAATATCTTTTAGGTTTCCTGCCTCAACCGAAGCTTGCCGCTTTGTGCATACCTTTGCGAGAGCTGGGTATTTCTGCTGCCTGAGATCCTCGTCTGACATTAGCCAGAACTTGGAAGCTGTGACTTTGTCATGTAAATGCCAGGAAATGTGTTTTTCCTTCTGAGATAGAGTTGGCTAGGAATGTTCACTTGCTGTGTGGCATAGCAGAAAAGATAAGTTTTAGCTCTTCTTGCATGTTGTCTTTGCTGGACCTATATGGGTCTTACTCTGCTTTTTTAAAAGTACTCTGAAGATTCCATTCATATTGTTCTTAAGGGATTTACTAACTTCAAGTAAATAGCAGTGAAAATTATTTTCCTCAGCTGTATATACTTGTAGAAATCGATGCAATTCTTTCCAAAAATGCCTGCTGCTTTATCGCAGTTTTCCTCCTCCTCCTTCTTCCATCACTATCTCTCTGTTTTGTATCCCATCTCTTGATCTCGGTCTCCTTACCATGCTTATGCATCACAGTGCATCACAGACACCGTATTGTTTTGCTTACAGTACCCATGGAGAGCAAGGGCAATAGCTTGGGTTTTGCAGAAGAGCCAGGAACAGTCTTGGGTTTATTTAGTTGTTCCCTAGCTGGAGGAGGGGAGAGAGAACCGTGCAAACTGGTTGCTTTGGCAGGTTGATCTCTGCTGGGTTTTTTTGCTATCCTGATCTGTCTTAATTATTTCTGAAGTATGCACTGTGAAGAATTTCAATTCTGCTAGACAGAATAAAGCTGTACTTGCATAACACACAGCAGACTGCAATGCTGCTTTATGAACAGTATCTAAAAATGGAATCGAAGAGGAGAGTAAGAAAGAGAGGTCTATTAAAATGGCTAAATACAAGTGCTAATTAGGCAATCTTTTCTAGCTTTAAGTAGCCTCGGAAGTGAGCGTGTGGCTGAGTGCCTGGAGGACTAATCTGTGTTTTCGGAGCTCTGGATTCCAGTTCTAGCTGTTCACCTGATTGTCAAGTGACCTTGGGGAAGTTTCTGTGTCTCAGATTTCCCCATGTGCAGAATGGATTTAATGGTGCTGAGCTCTTGGAGGTCAATGGTTGAAAAGGTAAATGCTATGGCTATAAAGTGCTAAGTATTATTAATGTACTGTTATTATAGAAGTTTTGCTGAAGTCAGCACAGTTAAAACCTTTTCTTGGTGTGCTGCAGCAGCATAGAAAAGCGTGTGCTTGGATTCTTGTAGGGAATGAATGAGGATACAGTACCACAGCTTTATTTTCAATGTTAATAAAGAAATGTTTGCCTGTGTTTGGCCCCACCTACCTTTGGCAGGTCGTAATAAGAGAAAGTTACCAAACATTTTCCCTAGTAGGATTAAATGTTGTGTAAATAGTGTGCAAAAATATTGGGACTGCTGTACTGGGAGGAGGGGAATATGTAAGGATGTAACAGTTTTTCCACATAATAAGCAGCATACAAAGTATAGATCGGACTTATTTAGCCTTTCAGTTTTGCAAAAGCTGAGGGGCTTTCAGTGAAGGTGTCAAATTGAAGGCTAATAAGAAATACACAGGATCCTTCAAGTGTGGGCACTTAAGTGGCAAGTGAGAACATCACCCCATACAGTAGCTGAAATATGAAATCTTAAGTATCAAGCAGAGTTTAGGGAAGAATTCCCCTTGCGCCAATTCTGTAACTGGGACTTCATGTGCTCTGCGCCCCGTCACTGACTACTGTTGCAGGAGCAGACTTGGAGGGCTGTGGGCCATGACAGCCCCTGTGTTGGGGTGGTGGCAGTTGGGGAAGACGTGGGGTTCCTGGTGGTCAAACCAGGGAGAACAAGAGATGGCAATATCTGATTAGAGGGCTCAAATTTACAAACATGTGAAGTAGTAAAGGATTGCAAGCCAAGGTTTTCCTCCAAGAATAAGGAAAAAAAAAAAAAGAAGTTACATCATGTCAAAAAACAGCCTGTCATTCTGACACGTGGATGTACCATTAAACATTTTAAAATTATCAATAGTGAAAGATTGCTAATTGACTTGATATATGTTTGTTTTGGCATTTGCTGAGTCTTCAGGTTTTCTCCTGCTGTATTTGTGCAATCATCAAGCTTTGCCGAAGCACAGAAATCAGTCACTTCTTCCAGCTGGCGCCAACATTGCTACCGCCAAGAGCGAAGTCAGTGTTTGGCCTGTACTCTGCCAGTCCATGTGCACGCTCTTTGCTTTTTCCAGTTGGGAAGTTTGACCTTGAAGGTGCTGGGTTCATAATGTTTGGTGGGGACAGCTGTGAATTTAAGGAACTGGGCATCAAGAGAGGAGGTCTGTGCAGTGAAGAGTCTTTTCCCACCTAAGCACCACATAGGTTTAGCTCCCATACACTCCTCCCAAGGAGAGGAAACTCTTTATACCTCTATTGTATGCCCCTCTGTGTCTGTCATTATAAACTATATATAAAGAGTATTTCCGCAGTCCACAAGTAATTCAGATGTTTCTGCCAAATCGTATTATTTTTATCCCACTTCCTATGGATGAAAGACCCTCTGTGCCTCCTCAGTGCTTTTTTCCTCCAAAAGATTTATCCTGTTAACTGTGAACAGCTGCCCAATTATGTGTGGGTACCCTTAGAAGCATTATAAATGCTGTGGTTAGCAGAGGGTTTTTTTTTCTTGGTGATAAAATTGGAAGTCCTCCAGACTGGCAGCCACTAGCTGTGAATGGCAATAACAAATGTGTCTTTCCTCTAGCTAATGCACTTTGCAATAAAGAATAGTACCCTCTTAAAAGGTCCTTGTGTTACCAAAGAAGTTAAAGTGAGAATTTAATTTGTCATTTTAAAAAAGCTTAACCAGATCAATAAATAAGTCCCTCTATGCTCTTATTCTTCAGACCCCCCCTCACATTAAATAGATAGTTAAGCACTTACTGCTTTGTATCTTCAATAAGAATCCATGAGATCGATCGTACATTTACATATTTCACCAGGCAGTAACTCATCCTGCTTCTGTGACCTGGGGGAGAAGGAAGGTGAAAAAAGGAATTGCCCTGTCTTTCTGCCAAAGACAGGGTTTCCAAAATTTGTGTGCAGAATTAAATGTATGGCTTTCTTGTACTTTCTTGTAGTAGCATACTAGGTTTTTGTGAAGTGTTACTCCAGATAAGCACCGCGGGAGTCTGGCTGGCGAGTTAATGACACTTCTTGCATCTTCCACCCCCTCCACTTTCAAAATATGACCCTACACTCATGGATCGTGCAGTAAGTGGTGATGCCTGCCAGAGTTACCTGTACTGGAAGTGCGTTTCATGCACTTTCGTATCCTACATCACACCTGCACCTTTTGCTACAGCTGTCCAGGCAAGCATCTTGTTCATTTTAGCTCGGGAGCTAATAGACAACTCTTTTTATTCTGTATCCACAAACAAAATCATGTTAACGTAAGGGGAAAACCATCTGTGACCTAAAGCCGTCTTTTGAGTTTGCATCTCCATTCATTTCAGGTTGTCGTATCTTTTTTTGCAGAAACAGCTTCAGAAATGAAGATCAAATTTTGATGAGGTGCCTAAATAAAAGCTGACTTAAAACAAAACACTTGATTGCAGAAGTTGTGAACTGTTTGAAAGTGCTCTTTGATCATAGCAAAACAAAGCTTCCTGTTCCTCTTCAGATTAGTATTGAATTTATAGCGTGCGTGGTTCTCATCAGAAAGGTGCTGCAGTAAAAATGGAAATTCTTTACAAGCCCATACTTGCTTTGACTGGAAAATGATGAGGCCCAACATGGAAATTCTGCAAAGGAGCCTGAGAGAGATCACAATTCAGTTGCCTGAAACGTGGGAGCTGAAGTTGCAACCTTTCCTCAGAATCATACCAAATGTGTCTTTTGCTCTCCCCATACCCCCCCACCCTCCAAATATTTAAAACTCCTATATGTTTCTGGGAATGACCATGGTGTGGTTTGACTTTTGATTCTCGATTGTTGGATGTCAACAGGGAGTTGCTAGCACTTTTCTGAAGTGGTTTTGTTGGTGCTGTTGTTAAGGGGCTGTTCTGTGACCAAGTGGTGGTCTTCCTCGGCTGAACACTTCCACTTTGGGGAAGCAATCTTTGGAAGGTCGTGAGGTGGCCTTTGCTGCTGGATCTGTAATACTGCCTGCCTTCATTGTTTTGATTTGAAATTTAATATGCTGTAAAGCTTGTTGTATTCTGGTGAGTGATGTCTCTTGGCAATATGTGGAAGCCCGATGTCCGTACTGGTTCTTTTAGGTTTCATCTCTGTTCCTGTCCATTGATGTGAAGACTGAGGAGTACTTCTCTGGGCCCCAGCTTGAGAGAGCCTTCCATCTCTTTTCATGATGCTCCCAGAAGATAATTAGTGGTGAATGAAAGAGTTTGTTCATTTAAGAAATATTCTTTTTCCATCATCTGTCACAGTCTGAGGTTTTATGTGAGGTTAACAGGGTAATGAAGATGTCAAGGTTCACGTTGTCTTCAATTTGCTGATTACAGATTTGCTTTGTGTTCATTTTTTTTTCCTGTCTGGTCAATGTAGTGGCTTGTAGAATAGTGCCTGGAGTGTGGAAACTTGAACGAATGCTTGTAGAGGACAATAGTGTAAAGGATGGTAGAAGCTGCATCAGTAGCCACAGTTGTAATTTTGTCTCACTGACATGTTTGCAGGGCTTCGTAACCGAGGGGACTTCTTAGGTTCTCTGTATCTCAGGTAGTTGCAATTGTCAAAAGCACTTTCAGTCTGTGGCAAGATAAGAAGTGCATTAATAGCTGTTAGAGGCAAGGAAGGAGTTTGTCTTGTTTGCCCAACCCCGCAAACTCAGCGGTAGCCAGACCTCTGTCTGTGGTGGCAGTGCATATTTCTGATCAAAAATGCTTCTGGAAGTTCTCCTGAGGAGTGGGGGAAAACTGTAGAGTGTTGTGCTCTGAAGATTGCCCACTGTGAAATACATTTTGAATGTCTCTATCTCCCATGCTTTGGAAATCCGGAGCCGTTCTTTTTTGGAGGGGAAGTAATTCTGTGACATGTTTAAAACCAAACGTTGCAACTGGTGCCTTTAAGCCTTAGGCTCCATGACCTATGTCAAAATGCCTTCTTGTGTTTTGCTTCTAGGATCGAAGGGCCATTGGATGTAAGGGAATTTGTGGTTAATATTTTAGATTTGTCTCTGTGAATGTTGCTCCCCGGAACTGTTTCTCCGAGTACAGAAACTAGACCACTCACATGGAAAACACCTAAACATAGTGTGGCAATAATGGTTATTTGTCTCATCAGGGAAATTATAATTAGAGATCGAATATTCTTGGGAAACAACAGCTTTCGGAGCAGTATTACACAGACTTTGGGTAGCGAGGGTTGGTTATGAGACCTGCGAAAGCGTGGTTCTTTGAGTCCATTCTGCGCAGTACATTTAAATACCGTATTTTCCACTTTAAAAGTTTTCCACTTGCTACCAAAGAAGGTGGTTCTGGCAAGAGAAAGAGCAACAAAATAGAGTGAAAGGAGATTGACAGGAAAAGCAGAAGGAGGAGGGTGGGGGGAATAGCACGATTATTGTTTGAAAAACTAGTCGTGTAACGTGTCACCATAATTCCTGACTGGCAATTAAACAGCACACATCTGCATAAAGGATTAGCGTCACTGGAGGGTAACATTCAGGATCTTGAACAATGCTTCCAGTATATAATTTGCAAATTCTTTGACAGATACCTGCCTCATGTGCGCCATACACTACCGTATTCCAGGTCTTAATATAATTAGTCCCAGCAAAAGCAGACCTCCAGCTCCAGAGCTGGCTGGTTAGGACTTTATAATATGCCTGTTGCATGAATAGATTTTTAAAAAAATTAGATAAAATTAATAGTAATAATAATAATAGAGAAAAATGCAGAGGTCAATTCAAAACCGTGCACTTTGGTGAGCTCGCTGTAGTGAAACCGCTTTTGTGACACTTGTTTTAAGTGACAGCTCACTTTTGATAGTAGGATTAACGGCTGCCAAATAAACTTCTCAGATAATCAGTGTGGACTAGCTACAGTGATAGCATCCAGATTAATCTGGATGTGAAAAAGTTAAGGAAGGAGTTTCAGGACAGAAATCCTCTTTGATCTGAGATAGCCAGGACTCCAGCCCTGCAGGCTCTTTTGAGTGCTTTATTTAAATCTGCTGACTTTCAAAGGGATGCTGAGCATTGTGTTAAATGAGCGTTATATGTCAACTCTTGAAGGCTTGCGCTGAGTGTGGCAGTGTCCATCCCCCAGCTGCGGTTGCTCAGATGCTCCAGTTGCTGATATTGGGGAGTCACATGAGGAAATTACTGCCTCGAAATTCTGAAAGTCAGGACTTTGCTCCCAGCTTTCCTGTCTGTCTAAGCATCTCTGTCTAAGGGCAGCTGTGTTAAACTTTGCATGCCCCAATCCCTTTTTGGTGAAATAGAATAGACAATTGTGGCGATTATTTTATGTTTAAGTGTAGAGCTCCTCAGGGAAGGATCACCTCTACAGTCTGCTTGACTCTCAGGTACGGTAGAGCTGATAGGTGCTACCGGAATGCAAATACAGATCAGCACCACTTCTGAACCCTCTCGCTTCGTATAACTGGGTGCCTTCCAGTACGCGGTTTAGCCTTCACATGGGCTTTGTTAACTTTTGTCACACAAAGATTCTGCTCCTCACAGTTCAAATTATACTCCTCCAGTTTTCAAAAAACACATGAAAAAATTGCTGCCCCAGCATTACTTAAGGTGAAAAGTGTTAGTTGTCAGAATTACTTTTTGAAATAGAAAGTGAATGTACGCAATCCGATTGACAAAGCCAGGCGGTGGCTTCTGAATTGTGCTGAATCTCGAGAGCTGTCTGCTATTTCCACACTTTTCATTTAGGTTATAAAGGCATCATCGTGGTTTCCAAAATTACTTGCACGCTTCCATTTTGCTGGATGATTGCTGATGCTGATTCTGTGTGTTTCGGATGTCTTTGGATGGTTTATGAAGGGTAGAAGAACTTCAAATCAAAACACAGCTTTAGTGTATGCTTAAAGGTAGAAAATTAATACACAGATTCTGCTACAGACGAAAAGAGTGTTTCCTTCATGTCTCTCCGTGCCTTATATAACAGGCATATATGAGGGCTTGTAGATGGGTTTTTTTATAGTACATGGAGGGAGTAAATTTTTTTTATTGCTCTGTAGGTGACAGAATTCATCAGGTGAGGAAGTAGGAGGCAGACCTGGATTCTGCGTCCTACTCATAACTTGCTCACCATCTGGTGTTGAGAAGGTCAACCTGCCTTTCCATTTTTTGCTCCATTATGAAAGACAGATAATCCCTACCTTGATAAATTGCATTCATGTGGGCTTTGTATAATTATTTTTTTTCACTTGAGGTCATACGGACCTGGAGTATCTGAATAAAAAACATGGCTGTGACAGGCTCCATGTGGGAAATCAGGGGTTCAAAAGGCTCCCGGCTCTGATAATCTTAATGTGTCTGAATAAGGAACCGCAGATATGCCATACAGTTAACTAGGTGAGACATTTTAAAGCTTTTCTCCTTCTGAATCCTCTGTAAGGATCAGTCCAGAGTCTCATCTCATCTATCAGAAGTAGGATATTACCAGTCTACTTTTCTCTGTTATCCTTACTGTGTGTCCATGTGTGCTCTGCAGCCTGCTTATTCTTGGCCAGAATACGAGTTTGAAGAAGGGCTTTCCAAGGCAGAAGAGCGTTAAGTTAATCTGGTTTGCTGGAGGATGGGGTAACCCCACAGGTAGGTCCACAGTCAGAAAGGCATCAAGATGACTCAGAATATGCTTCCCTGTGCGCTATAACATGCGGAAATGGCAGGGTGGTGGGGACACAGAGCTGGGGTTTCCTCCATCGGATCAAAAAAACTGTAGACTTTTGAAAAAGTTGATCATTACTGCTGGTACTGCAGTGGTGTGTTTTTCCTGTGGTCAAGGCAGTGCAACTGAACTTGAGAGACACCTGTGAGGAAAGCGGCCTTTCCTGTCCAGGGGAGTGGAATCCGAGGAGAGCTCTTTGGCAAATTCTCTTGGTCAATAACATAGCAGATGGGAAATCTTGATCAAAAAACACCAGACAACAGAACAAAAATAAAGCGTTCCATTTAGTGAAGGGAAACACCTCCTCCGTAGTAGCTGTCTTTAGATACTAGATTTCATAGGTTTAATAATTTTTTTTAATAGTGAGGCAAAAATCTATAAATGGTGCTTCTCCTAGTTAACACATAGATTGGGATTATCATACATCCTAATTAACGGATTGGTCAAGATTTGTGTCTGAGGCAAGCTGATTTGGTTGAACTCAGACACCTGATATAATAAACTCTGAAAGTTCTCTTTTCATGAGATTTTTCACAAGTAACCTGGTCCATTGTGGTGGGCTTTCTTAAATCACAGCAAATCCTGTTCATGGAATCAGCAATGGGTGTGCTACTACAAATAGCAGCACCTCCCATCCTTTCCCTGGGGACCAGAAGATTGAAGTTTACAAAGAAAATGCATCTGGGGTACCAGAGGCAGGAACAAGAGCTTAATATAAGTGAGAACTGGGATTCTGTACGTCATTTCCTTTTAGCAGGGATTGTAGAAATAGTCAGCTAACATGTATCCTAAGTGTTTTATTGTGTGTGTTACAACTTCGATTGTTATAACCTATGGAAGATAAAATCAGCATGTAGCAAACTGAATGTTGCCCTTCATGTCTAAGATCTGGATCATTCTGCAGAGGTACTCTGCCTGCTGAGGAAATTTATTTAAGCAGTATAGATGGGACAGCCCAAATTCTGTTATTTGTGTTTTGCAAGAAAAAAAAAAGAAAAAGGCAATATCTGGTGGGAAAGAATTAGCTTCTTAAGAGAACGCTCTTAACTGGGACTCTGTGTTAGTTAGAATTTCTTCGGTAGTGGGAAGTTTCTGTTAAACCGAGCCGGAAAGCATAACTGCCCTACTGTGCTTTTGTGAAGGTTTCCTCTAGCTAAAAATGTCTTTTCCCTGTGGTAGCAAAGATTCTGGCAAATCTAAAGAGAGTTGGGGTGGGGAACCAGGTGCTAAATAGCTTTATTGCTTCTCTGTGATGTGACTTTTCCTAATCCCATCAGAACAGCAACATATTGGTTGCTTGGCTTTTTTCCCTTTTTTGACATATAAGACGAGCAGAAAAGCCTCTCCGTTCCTCTTTTAAAATGACTGGCTTTCGCTAGTGCATCGTCTTCCTGGATGGAGTAAAATGCTCTGTGGTACCAAAACCCATGTAGCAAATCTTCAGAGCCTCTGCACTGGCAGAGTGCCCTTCCCAGGGCAGAAAGGCTTCCTCCTTTCAGACGCAGATCTCACAGCTCTCTTCTGCTTTTAATTCTTGCTGAATAATTGTCTCCAGATGCTTCTGCAGATTCTTCTCCGATCTGAACGCTGCCCTCAGAATAAATGTAGCAGTTACTGCCTCTGAGAGTCTGCAGGAAGTACAGTGATTCTGCCGTTATCCTTACTGTTGGGATTTATTAAGGCTGCTGCTTTTATGCCTAATAATTAAAAAACCTGCAGTGTCATGGGATATTGCCGTGAGTCTAAAATGAATTAATTCAAGCTGACATCAAAATTTAAGTGAGCTTTGTTTTTTTCCTATGACAGGGAGCTGTACCATCCTGTGATTCTTTTTTTCCTCCCCTTTAAAACAAATTGCTAAGTTAGTCTGTCTGGGCTTGCAATAGAAAAATATTTTTTTTTCCAAGAGATAATAAGCTCCTCCCATGAGGTTGAGTTGCCTGGCTTTCTCCTATTACAACATTATCACAATTTTTAGTTATTTTCCTCCACTTGGTCCTGTTGCCATAAGTTTACA
This sequence comes from Larus michahellis, assembly GCF_964199755.1. Lineage (NCBI taxonomy): Eukaryota > Metazoa > Chordata > Aves > Charadriiformes > Laridae > Larus > Larus michahellis. Next base: position 50,346,007 of record NC_133897.1, on the reverse strand, counting down.
TTGAAAGATTACAAAATACTTATGGCCTTTTAATTGGTTTAGACAAAGCCACTGCAAGAAGTCCGTTCAGGTTCTGTGTTTCATTTGATGCCAAGAACTTAGTTGTGTGTAAAAGCACCGTGTCTAAATGGCTTTTTCTGTGTATTTACAACCTGTTTGGCCTCATTACAAGAAGGACACAAGAAATGCTAATTTGGAATATTTTAAAATCCATAGTGGTGCTGTCAGAGGGAGGAAGAACCACCCTGAAACCAAATCTGCCTTTCAGAGTCAGCACGGATATGTCTAAGGGGATCTTGTGGTCCTGGTTTAGTTTATGTAAATAAATACTCACTAACATCATCTGAGAGATGTTACTTGATGTTATTATGCCAGTACTGTTCGTGCTTCTGTAATTGAAGTTAAAATGAATTTAGTATTTGAAGCAGAGCGTCACAAGAGGGATACTTCATATTACTCCTAGGGTTAACAAATATATTTAGGGAGTTGAAGTAAATATTCTGAAAATTTTATAAGTATCTTGATTAATTTAAATTTAAGCTAATTTCAAATTCATTTCTGTCCATAATAAAGGATAATGACAGAACAGGGTAGGCTGCTCAGACTTCCCGTTTCACTAAATCACTGAAAACTTTTGGTATATGTGGAGAATTTACTCTTAGGTCATGATTTTTCTGCCATTTTCTGTAGTTGAAAGTTTCTTTCTCAGCAGGGAATTAAAACATAATGTTTCACTGTCACAGGCTTTTAAAATCCCTTTGCTGTCTTTAAATGACTTCCAAGTACTCTTACCTTCAGCAGGATGGGCTTCTTTTAAAATACGTATTACTCACTGATCTCTTAAAGGGACTAAATCTAAGCTCTTTCTGGAGAAGACAGTGACTTTAAACTATCCCTGCTGTATTCATCATTGGTGTATTCATGTTTCATTCCCAAATGAACCACAACTTTTGCTGTGTCATAGTATGGCATGAGTGGGAATGAAAAGTGTTCTTTAAAAAAAATCTTTAAAATCTAACGTGGGATTGTGAACCTTGTAGAATTACAGGCTATGATTGTTACTGCTTTTAGTTGTTTGAGTAATTCTGCTTTGCAGTTATGTACCTTCATGTAATTGCATCCATTTGAAATGTAAGTTGAGCTTTTAATTTGCTGGGTTTGGCATAGCTGGCACAAATTTACAATATTTTTTTTTTTTGTTACATGAGTTTACTGCAGCAGACTCTCGACTGCAATGCTAGATTGAAAAGGGCTCAACCATTAAAACCAAGTGTTGAAATTATAACGGGGGGGGGGGATCATCTACATTTTTGAAGACAATACTGGCAGTTCATTTCCAAGTAAAAATACTGGCAATTCCAGCTTGCAAATAGTAGTCCAGGTACTGAGAAAACTAAAGGCAGATGAACAGGCAAGTAACTGTATGCAAAGAAAAATGTAACGTGTGCTCTCCAGAGTAACTGCTTTCTTTATGCTTTTGTGCTTACACTGGATACCTGCTATTTAAAACTTGAACCATTTTCCTAGAGACCTTCCATTTCTCTTTGGTGTCAAACATTTCCATGGTAACATTTCACTTTTCCGTTTTCCCTTTCGCTAGCTTTACCTTGAAATATGGGAGTTGGATATTGTTGAGAAAAGATACAGTTCAGTTCGATCACAGTGGTCTTGGATATTTTGACCGACATTATGTTTTATCAGCTAATACAGTACATTTGTTCTTTGCGTCATTAGTGATCTGCTTGTCTTTTTGCTTTTCAGTTTCTTAATATTTTTAACATTCCGTAGAAGCTTGAGGGCTACAAAAAGAAAATCGTTGGGATTGGTTAAAGACGAGCTAATGCTCTAAGTATCTCGGTGACACACAAAGATAAATAAAGCAGATTTAAGCTGCAATGGTGAGATGTGAAATGTATGCATCGTAATGATTAAGACGACTATGAAGGGATAACTCAGACGTGTGCGTTATCAATTTTTTTTCAGTCTGTGATTTCTTACTGGTGTGTCCACAGCACATCTGCCTTATTGTGGCCCCACTGCAAGGAGTGAAAAATGGACTATCTAGAGGCTGAAGCACTTGCTTCATTTATTTCAGAAGCTGGGAGTAATGTGTTCAATAAACCAAAAATTGCCCTGGAGACACAGCCTGCATTCCTGCACAGGAGCCACAGCTTCTGTATTCCTTCTGCAAAGAAAAAAAACCAAACCAAACCCGGTCTTCCCTGTGTACGACTAGACTGAGACCTGCGTGCATCTTTAGCAAGGTCAGCATGTTTCGGCAAACCTTGCAGGTCTTTGGCACTCGAGGCAAGAGGAGTAGCAGGTGGTCACCCTTCGGGAGGCAGCGTGAGAGGAAAACGGGATGCTCAGAGATCTGTCAAAAGAGACGACCCGGGCTCTGCTCCTGCCTTTGCAAGCAAATTTTTTTATAGAGCGTGTCAGCAAAGTCACACATCTCTGCGTAGTCTCTGTAAACTTCACTATGGTTCTCAAAACCACACATCTTGCCGAGTTTTGTGGGGTTTTGTGGAGACACATTCAGAAGTTGTCCTCCACCGCATTCAAGAGCGAAGCATCTCCAAGTAAAGATCACAAGATAAATGTTTTTAAATATGTGAAAAGCGCGTTGTTCTTTAGCCTCATCCTTAGAAAATGCAGAACAGCATTGATTTTTTTGGTTTTTTTTAATGTTTAATATAAGGCAAATCCCCGGCATAGCATGGTTAATTCAAAGGACTTCAAGTTTATCAAAGTAATGAACAACAGATGAAGGTACGTCAGGTAATCTTAAGAGTAAGAGTGAATTATAAGCCAGTTTACTGTATACTTCAGACCTTACCTGTCCACCTCCTGACAATCATGTAATTAGCTAACTTAATTGGAACACACATTCTACCACTGATTAGTAGTTTCATTTCTTACCGTGTGATCATAGATGATAATAAACGATAATAAATCGTTTTCTGATCGTTGTACCCCTTTTCTGCTTAGAAGCTAATTGCATTACAGGGTATGTTTATCTTTCGCTAGGCTTAAGTAGCTGGTTTCAGCCAGGGGGCCACCACATGAGGGTGTCGGACTGCCTTGCAGCCATGTTACTTTCTGTTGTAATTCTGCTAGTTTTGGCAGCGCAGTTTCGTTCGCTGAGAAAGCATTAAGATACCAGCAGGTGCTGGGAAAAAACAGGAAGCAAGAGCCTTGTTTCAGTTATGAGCACTTTTCCCCCTCGTTTCCATCCGCATAGTGGGGATCAGGGATTTATTCAGGGTTGTAATATGTGCTCTATGGAAACACCCATGTTTCTCACCTGGAAAAGAATGGGTCAAAATACATTTTTTTTTTTTTTTTTTTAATGCTGGTGTGAAGGTTTTCTTTCCCATTGGAGGTGAGTTTATATACAGGAATAAAATATAATCTCCTGTCTACAGCACTGGTCTGTGAGGCAGGAAGACCTGGTGCTGCTTGTTTGGCCACAGCCTAGTGGGAAGCTTGGAGTGCGTTGCTGCAGTGGAGCCATCCACGTGCTCTGGTTAGGAGCAGCCATCAAGGCTTTGGTAGATCAGCGAATTTAATTTTGTCTCGTAGATTGTTGCCCATGTTGTCAAACTGCAGGCTTTTCTGTCCAAGGGTCATCTCTTTGTTTTTTTGTTATCGGGCATGGTAGGGCCTTAATACTGGTGGACTCGCTGCAGAACTACTGCGTGATACGCAATAGCAAATTGTCACACGGGTTTCCTTCAGTTCTGTAGGGTGGCTTGCTTCCTTCCTCTCAGCCCGCTGTGGAAGTTTCCTTTAGAGCCTGAAAATCAAGTTATAACCTTAATTAACACAGAGCTGGGAGTTGTTCCAGCATGGATTATTTGACAATGTGAGCGTGGCTTCTCTTGTCATTGCAAGCCAGGCTGAACTCAGGATCCTTCTACTGCTCCTGATGATCAATTAAGTGTTAACTGTGAAAGGGAAAATTTAGTAGTGGGAGAGATTGCCTTTTCTGGCTTTAGAGGTGACATTGCAAACAGGGGACCGTATTGAAGTTTTAATTAAAAGTAGTGCCAACTTCTCTTTAAATTTTACTGTCTTGGTTATCAGTTCCAATCGTCTTTTTCTAAGGAAGTTTAATCAAAGAGCACAAGATCGATACTCCCCTAATGTGGAAATATATTAACAGGATTTTTTTTTTCATGTTTATAGTACCATTATGTAATAATTTCAAATAACAAATACGTGTGTGTATATATACCTCTCTATATATGAAATGTATTTTTTTTAAAAAAATGGTTGCATAAACATTTCAAAATTCTCTTCATAAATCATAGGAGCTAACATGGAAGCTTCTTGTCAGCATTACTTAATGAAAAATGTCCTGCATAAATGCATATTTATACTATTTCCAGGCCCAAGGGAGTAATTTTGATGCAATGTATGTGCAACATATGAGCATTTTACATAATGATTAGACACGATGTCTGAACTGTACTTCTTCAACTTGCAAACATGTTTTTGATTATTTTGTAGCCACTGGATTTAATAATTTAATTGCAAAGGAGGCCTGAATTTTTAGAGATGTATGAAGAAAAACTTTGAGTTCAGTTTCTCAAAGACCTCTTTAAATGCCGTAACTAGAAGAACAAGTAATTTTCTTAAGCGCCCTGCGTTGTTCTACCAGAACACACACAGATGGGAACCGCAGCAGTGTCAAAATCTGTTTTAAGTTGTTGCACCATTCCTTTACATCTGATACTTCTCTTGGGAGAAGAAACCTAAGTGAAGTTAAACCTTTTTTTTTTTTTTTTAAAATACTAATTGCTAAAACATGCAGTTTACTGGGGGAAAGAAAAACTTCATTTGAATGATCCATAAACCATGGATATTTATCCACTGTGATTTTGTCCTTTACTGTCTTTCCCTTTCATTGCTCTGATTCTAACAATAAGTTAGAAAGTTGCCTTTCTGTGCTGAGTTTACAGGTGAGATGATTCTTTATCTTACTTAGCACGAGTTATCCCATATAAGAGCCTTTTGTTTGCATGAGCGAGTTTCCTATCTGGCTCTGATTTCCTATGAAAGGTTTTTACAGTCTGCTGTTCTCAAGGGTGTTGGACTTTATTTTATTGGAATCGTACAACAAAATGGCTATGGGTAGTTCTTACACAGGACTTTTTGTAGAGGAAAGTATGAAAATGTACAGCTCCTTGCATGCGTTCTCGTCTTCTGGTAGAAGAACATACCACTGTGATCATCTTTTTAATAATTTCCTATGATACTGGACAAAATGGCTTACCTACAAGTAGACCAGACTATACTGAGCTGGGGTTAAAAACCTGTTGGAATTAGTGCTGTGAAATCTTAGTCCAGATTTCTCCTATCTTGCTGTCAGATTGGTTTGGTGCCTAGAGGAACTGCATTTTTGTTTTGCTGGAAACTACTATTCCAACAGAGTGCTGCATGCCTGGAGATCCTGAAGAAGTATGCTTTCGTATAAGCAAGTATGCCTATTCCTGTGCTAACTCGTCTAATAAACAAGCCACACTAGCCTGCTTTGTAGTGTCAGAGGACCAAAATTAGGTTGGGGTTGGGTTTGGGTTTTTTTTGTGGTATCTTTCTTACTTGCTTGCTTTGGTTATGCGACGGTATTGACCTGAAAGCGTGAAATTTTCAGGATTTGAACTATACTGAACTAAAATCCGTGTTCAACTTAAGCACATGGTGGACTTGAGAGCATACAGGAGGGAAACCACAGCTTCAGTTTTCTTACTGTACTACTCATCTATGGTATGAACTTAAGCTGTTTTGGAAATCCTCATTGTTTTAAACTTTGTCACCTTACTAGGGTGTTTTAATTTTTTGCTCCGTGGAATTACATTACATAAATTTCCCGAGCTTGCTTTTTTAAACTCTAGTTCGACAATGTTGTGTTCTGACATATTGCTGTGCTGTGAGGAGTACAACAGGAAGCCAGGGTTGCCATAGCCACAGGCTTTAGTGTCTGATTGTTGAATCTTAAGACCAGTTCCTATACCAACACCGTCATCATAATAAAGAATTCAGTATTTTAGCTTTTCAAATGCATTATTTTTAAATACAGTTAGATTCTTTGGGAAAACAAAGCAAAACAAAACTCTTCAGGCGGGGGGATCTTCTTTCTACTGCTATCAGTCAAAGTTCAGGTGTGAATCTTGGGGGTTTCCTTGAAGATGTTGGTCTTAAACAGATAATGTCCAAACAAGAAATGAGATCTCATAACTGTTTGGGTTGCTGCGGTAATAGGGAGTCCCACATCCCTTCTCCAGTCTCCCCACCCTGACTCTCAGACCCCAGAAACTGCTCTTGCAGAGAAGTATTTCCAAAGTACAGGGGTTCTAAGTAATTTTATAAGTACTGTTTTTAAGTTAGTAGAACTAATTTCTCTAAAACACTTTATCAACTCCTTTGTATACATTTAGGAATTTTAATGTCTTTAATTTTAAAAAGTACAGTCAAGCATAGCTGCAGAACTTATATTCAGAAGTATTGAGTATGGAGTGGGTAAATGCACATGCAGAAACTTATTTTTTCCAATAAAGTGAATCTTTTTAATCCTCTTACTGATTTAAATTAGAAGAGGATTCTCATGAAAGAAGTTGCAACCAGTGATACTTATTCCATTATTATTTTCTAATAGCACCCATGAACTAATAAGTATTACCCAAATATATGGAAAGATGCAGTTCTTTCTCAAAATAAAGAACAGCCTATGCATACAATTCTGTAAAATCTTTATCTGTATCTCATTTCATTTAAGACATTATATTCAATTGTATGCATAATTGTTTTGTATAATAGAGCTCCTGACATTATTCTGTGTCTTCCTGTGTTATTGAAAAGGACTCCGTTCCCAGATAGTATTGGAAATCTGGGTATGTGGAATTAAGAAACTGCTTCTGCCACCTACTTTCAAATATGTTTTGTATTTGGATATCCTAGAAGTAGATAAAGAGAAATCCGTATTACAGGCATCTAGAATTACTAGTTTCTCAATCAAGTCAGTCTAGGAGTAGTGAAATTTTTACTACTTTACAAAAACAGTTTTCTTACCCTTTTTTTTCCCAAGAGAGGAGCAAGTACTAAATAGCTTTATTTAATAATGTGTTGAAGTCTGACAGCTTATTGCTGAAGAAAGTTGCAATGCTTTTAACATTGATAAACAAAGTACTTAAGGTATTTTCCTTCCTTCGCTTAAAGTATGATATTCCGCATTTCAGCTTCTGAATGTGAGTCTGTAACTTTCCTGTATTGATAGTAGATTGCAATATCTTTATAAATGGCATTGTTTCACTCTCGTTTCACAAATTTCACTGGCTTTTGTGCCAGACATGATTGCATCTGTTAAAGTAGTACCCTGTGCTTTCCATAATGCAAGTCGCAGTTACATACTTGCCGCCTTAATTTAATTTCTGCGCTTTGACTTTTAGTGAGAATGAGGTGAATGAGTGCGGTTCACATGCCAAAAGGTTAGAAGTGGTGGAATACGCACAGCAGCTGTCAAAAGAACACAAGATGTAAAGGTGAATTAGCACTGCTTATTAAGGAACTAATTACTTGTCACACTTAAGACTAGCATTAAATTCTTTCATTTGATGTGATCTGCTGGTGGCAGAAGGAGAGCAAGCACACCAAGAAACCATGGTGAGATATTTGCATACACCTGCACTGATTGTGGTTTGGTGATTGCAAGCAAACCGTGCTGTTTGTCTAATGAAGCACTGGCAAATCACAGAATCATTGAGATTGGAGGCAACCTGTTGGGTCATCTTGTCCAGCTCCATTGCTCAAGCAGAGTCAGCTAGACCAGTTTTTCCAGGAACATATCCAGTCAAGATTTTAATACCTCCAAGGATGAAGACTCCATAATCTCACTGGACAACCTGTTTCACCACCCTCAAAGTGGAAAAAAAGTGTTTTCCTGGGGTCAGGCAGAGTTTTCTGTGTTTTCATTTGTGTCTTTTGTCTCTTGTCCTGTCACTGGGCGTTACTGAGAGTAGTCTGGTTCCCTCTTTTTCATTCCCTCCTATCAAATGCTTATACACGTTGATAAGATCCACCCCCAAGTCGTCTTCTCTCCAGTATAGTCACAGCTCTCCCAGCCTCTCCTCATCTTCCATAGATGCTCCGGTCCCTTAGTCATCTTCGTGGCCTTTCCCTTGACTTGCTCCATATCTTTCTTGTGCTGGGGAACCCAGAAGTGGACACAGCAGTCCAGATGCAGGTGCATCAGGAGAGAGGAAGGATCACCTTCTTTGACCTGCTGGCGATGCTCTGCCTAATGCAGCCCAGGACAGTGTTTGTGCTTTGCCTTTTTAGGCTGCAAGAGTGTGTTGGATGCTCACGGTCACCTTCTTTTCCACCAGGATCCCCAAGGTCCTTCTTAGCAAAGCTGCTTTCCAGCCAGTCAACTGTCAGACTGTACTGGTGATTGGGGTTATTTCTCCCCAGGTGCAGGACTTTTTATTTCACTTTGTTGAACTTCATGAGGTTCCTCTCTGCCCAGTTCTCCAGCCTGTTGAAGACTCTCTGAGTGGCAGCACATCAATCTGGTGTATCAGCCGCTCCTCCCAGTTTTTCATCATCTGTGAATTTACTGAGGGTGTACTCCATCCCATTGCTCAGGTCATCAATGAGATGTTGGACAGTAATGGCCCCAGTATTGACCCCTGGGGTACACCACTAGTGACTTGCCTTTAGCTGGACTTTGTGCCACTGATCACGTCCCTTCGGGCATAGCTGTTCAGCCAGTTTTTGATCTGCCTCACTGCCCACTTAACTAACCCATGCTTTGTCAGCTTGACTATGATGGTCTTATGGGAGACAGCATCAAACTTCACTGAAGTTAAGATAAACAACACCTACTGATCTCCACTTGTCCACCAAGCCAGTCATCTCATTGTAGAAGGCAATGAGGTTGGACAAGCGTGATTTCCCCTTTGTAACTCCATGCTGACTACTCCAAATAACCTTTTTGTCTTTCATGTGTTTGGAAATGCTTTCCAGGAGGATTTTCTCCATCACCTTCTCAGGGAGTGAGGTGAGACTGACAAGCCTGTAGTTCCCTGAATCTGCTTTCTTGCCCTTCTTGACGATCAGAGCGATATTTGCTTTCTTCCAGTTTGGGGGCCCAAGGCTGGGTATAGAATACCAAGGAGCTATGTTTAAAAACATAACTGAAAGAATTCTGTGTGGTTTTGTTCTGAAATGAATGGAATAAAATATCAATGCACTCAGAATAAGTTGTCCTTGTGTCAGAACACAGGTAATTGAATTCCTCTTCCCATTCCATGAGAACAGCACGTGTGGCTCTTCCTCCTGCAGAGTCCTCCAAGCACCGTGTCGTATGCTTGTTCGGGCTTTCTGAAAAACTGCTTCAGGGACACACTAGTGGAAGTCTGGTTTTGCATTTGCGATGTCTGAAGTAACACTGCTTGCAGCATTTATAGACGTAGATATAGGTCTTTTGGAAAACTTTACCACATTTTAAAGTGACGTTTAAGGGGTATGAAAACCGGTGCTTTAAAAGGACAAGTGCCCTGCAGCTTGGAGTGATGTGCAGAGGAGCCGGGATCTTGATCAGTCATCAGCAATAGTCCATGTTTGGCAGCACCAAGTTCTGCAAAGGAGAATTTACCCTGCCAGGTTGAGAGCTACTGCAGACACCCTTATGATCCTAAATCCTCTTGTGCTGTTAACCCTTCTGCAGGGCCAGATACTCTCTCAGTTCCTAATGGGGTCTGCCCTTGGCTGCGTTCTTCAGCTGCATTTCTTGTCCAGGGTTTGCTCTGGTAAAGGCGCTGATGCTGAGAGCCTTCAAAACTGCAGTAACCCTTGCCTTTAATGGCAGAGGAGTAGCTGGTAACCAGGATGTGCTCTCCAGACCCTCTGTCCGGGGGCCTTCATTTCTTCTCTTAGCAAAAGTTCTCCACGGTATTGTTTCTAAAAATGCTTGTGTGGCCTCGATTACAGCCGCTCAGTACAGAGATGTTGCCGTCATGCTTTATTTTTAAAAATGACAGCAGCAAAACAGAAATACCAATTTAATGTCACATCCACCATGGGAGATTGAGTCTAGTGGAGAGAACAATGGGCTGACAATCAAGGGGGTCAGCCTCTATTTTTGGTTTGCTGGCTGACTGGCTATGTGGCCTTGGGCAAATCGCTTTCACCTCTCTGTGCTTCTGCTTCCCCTCCAACTCCCTGCCTGTCTTTTTCATTTAGATTACTAGCTCCCTTAGGCAAGGAATGCCTCTTGTTTGTACAGTTCCCTGGGTTTCGTTGGAGGCCGTGGGGTCTCCAGCCCTGTAACAATAGCGATTCACATCAGTTCTACCATTTATCTCTGATATACAGATCTGAGGAGCCTCATCTTCACAAAGGGGTGGACGTTCCTGGCCCTTGTGTTAATAACGCACAACAGGGAGCTATAATGACAAGGCTCTTCTCTTTTTGATGTGTCAGATCCATCACATCTCCAGGGCTTAGATCAGGACTCATACAAGTGCTGTTCAAAGCGTTGATTTTCCCAATCCCGACTTGTTAGAGGTCTCTGCATTCAGCCTTGAGGGAGTGCTCTTCTTTTGAAAGTTTTTCAGCAATTTCATTTGCCTTTTTGACACAGCTCTCAGCAGAGCAGGCACCATCACTGCAACACATATGGCACTGCCTGTTGGGCTGACATTTGTGTTTCCCACACAAGCATGAACCTCTTCCCCTTTCCCATCCAGAAGTGTCCCAGCCGGGCTGTGTCGTACGCTAACATGGCACTCACGGTCTAGCTTGCATTACTTGCCGTTCCTTCCTGGTAAGTTGTCAGCAGTTTGCGTTTAGTGACAACATGATGTTATTAAGTGGTTTCTTCTTCACATGGGATGTGAGGTTGCTGGCAGTCCTGGTTTTATTATGGATTTTGTCGTGATTTCCCTTGAAGCTTCAGTTTCCACAGAGATGGAAAGCTCAGGCTTCCCCTTTAAAAATAGTTGTGATGCTCGGCTCTTTAGAGCAGAAAATATGAATCTTAAAGACTAGAATATTGAAGTAGTAAATAAAAATACGTCAGTTTGTTCTGTTTCTTAAAGTCTGAGTTTTTGAAGGGCCGGGATTGACAGTACTAATTGCGTAACATAGGAAAGAAATGATAGCCTGCTGCCACCCACTGTCCGTGCCATTTTAGTGATAGTGAACACCCACCTCCCAGAGTGGAGGATCCGCTCCCGTGATGGATCCGTATCTCATCTCTTGTCGTACCAACAATATGGGCTGGGATGTGTTCTCCTTACAAAGCATAATATGAGTGCGATGATTTCACCAAATACATGTACAAAATGGGCAAGTATTATAATAGGATGTGTCAGTGGGTTCTTAATTTGCATAGGAATTAGCATATATAAACCACATGGGTATGAAAATTCTCCCCAAGAGAGACTTCTCTGAGCTATTATTACTGGATTACAAAGTGTAGTCATTATTATATCGTTGTGAATACTATTAAAAGAACAATGCTTTTATTTAAAAAAAAACCTAATTGTAAATATATTGTTGTTTTAAAATGGTGGGAAAGGGAGAACTGAGTTCATGTCATTTAGAGCTGATAATTAAAGCCAGCAAGGACAAGAGGTTGTAGCAATTTAAGAATTAGAATTCTTTTTAAAAAAAGAAATCTGCCATCTGTTAGCAGTATATGTATGAGAGCAAATGTTTCGGCTCCCGTTGTTTAATGCAAAAGGTGCCGTTCGCAGCCACGTGCTGGGGCTGACTGTGAGGTGACATGCAGAGCGTGCCAAGGGTCCAGCCACAGGGCCAGAGGGACGTGCCAGCGCTGCATCCTGGGCATCAGCTCAGCCTCTGGAGCTGCCGGGGACCTGTGGGAGGGGATGGCAGGTGAACAGCCCTCCTGCACAAAGCATGGGTCCCAGCAGGTCTTCTACACTCCGGTTGCATGATGGCTTGATGAGTCGTACATACACCTGAAAAAAGATTTTCTCTTAATTTCTAGCACATGTGCTGTGTAGTTTTGCTGGTCATTTGTACGTGCAAAACAGTTTTTCATCCGTATAGTCACTTCAGTCACCATCCAGCCAATGGGCTGCAACCACAGCTGTCTAAGCACCTGCAAGGGTTAACATCTTAGTTGTTTGTTCACCATCAGAGGAGAGGAAATATTAAAGAATACAGTGAGGAAAATGCTATCTGTAAAATCAAACGAAATTCAATAATCGGCAAATGAGTCTCGAGGAGGGGTAGTAGAGCAAGACTGATTTTGCAACTAGATTTCAGGCCAGAATGTTACCTCACACAATATTGCTGTTTGTCTCAAAATGTACATCACGTTACAGGAGCTACAACAGGGAGGTGTTGATGTTGCTATTGGAAACTTAATATTTTGCATTCCCTAACCTTGGTTATTTCAGCCAACTGTCCGTGTTAGGTCTCACATAGTATCTCAGAGCCTTAAAATCTTTGGTGTGGTTATCCTCACAAGACCCCAGTGAGAGAGGGACATACAGCATGCCTTAGCTGAAGAGAGAAGCAGCTTCCCGAGCATTTTCTTTCCTTGCTTTCCCTCACACCCCCTCCTTCGCTTACACTAGCACTTGAGAAATTCTCTTGTTATTCTACTGCAGGCTGTTCCACCGCGAGCGAGCTGCGTTTGCTGGGGAGAGAAGCGCTGCTGAGAGGAGCTGCATACACTGCACCTTCCCTTCAGCAGAATCCTTCTGTCCACCTGCATCGTAAGAGTTCAGTTGCAGGAGCTGGGAATGGGGGGATTTCTGTTCCCCCAGCTCTCTGCCTTCCGTCTGAAAACCTTACAGTTCTTCACCTAAGAATGGAGAACACGCATGTCGTGAATAAAATATTAGTACAAAGCGGGAAATCTACTTTAGGGGTGTTTATCCTGAAAGGAGTGTGAGACAGATCAGGAATAGAACACAGTAACTACTCCAGGTAAATCTGCTTATTGCTTTATTTCTTATCATTTGTAATGACGGTACCTATATCTTTGTCATGCATGATATTGCAATGAGATGACTTCATTCCTTGTGTTGTGCATCACTGTCCTTGCAATGCAGTTCTTTCAGTTCATAACATTAGTGGGTGATTTAATCATAGGATTGGGAGTACCTTTGAATACTGGATCCTGAGAGGCAGTGAACACGACAAAAAATTTGTTTCAGGTTTTTGAACTTGTAACAAATGTATTATCTGCACAGTGTTTATCTGGATTAGCTAGGGGGAGCTTTGTTTTTCCTAAAGATGTTTTGATTTATCCTCACATTTATAATGACTTTACAAGGTGTTTTGAAATAGCTTAGTCCCACAATGCAGACTTAAAAAAACCAAAATTGGGCAATGGAGAGGCTTGCATGAATAAAATACTTTTACTACTTTAATTGGTGAGTAAATACAAATGTTTACTCAATATTTACTGGCACTGCTGAAATCCCAAGCAATGCAGTGCTGTGTGGCTGCATAAGGAAGTGGACACAACCATAGCAGTAGTTTCCTTGGACAGACAGATGTGCTGAGAGCTCAGTAATGCAAAGTGAACTACTGATTGATTTAACAATCTGCTTTGGTGATCCATAGTGTTCTTTGTAACCGAGATAGGACATGTTTCCCTCAGCATTGCATATATTTTTTTGTCTTGACAGTGTTTTGACAAAGATTCCATAGTGCTCCTAGAGATGTTCTCTCATAATGCCTTTTAACTGTATTCCAGGAAAGCAGCATTAACGTTAAACACTGTTTTCTACTGCTGCAGTCATAACACGGGGTTTACAAGTGTCAACGTGAAGTCTTACCAGATGCATCACAGCATCTGTGTTGTGACGATGGAGCAGTGATATGTTATTCCACTGATGTAGGGGGAATCACAACTTCTGAAGTGAGCAGGAGCTGAAACATGATTACACTGCATATACTTAAGTGTAGGTACTGTGTTCTGTCTTGCCAACCGCAGCAGCTTCAAAATCTTGGATGTTTATTTTTTGAGGTAGGATGGGCAGCAAAAAAATGAGTTAGGCCTACTCAAGTAACCGACTGTTTCGGGTCACTGTGGTATGTATTCCTGCTCTTCTATAAACACTGCTTTAAAGGATGTGTCTCTCTCACAAATATAATCAATTAAAACTGATACAGGGCACGACATTAGAGAATGTACCTTGAGCTCGTTGTTGCTGCTGAGTTGTTCCCATCTCTGCTGTCCGTGCTGTGGAGATGATCTACTGTCTGTGCCCGTCGGTTTCTCTCTGTACTCTTCATAGGAAATAGGGCTCTCTGAATAACTGGTAGTTATTTGTAATTCTGAAGGCAACAGACAGCGGAGCTCAGGCTGTCAGTAGAAAAAGTAGCTGCAAAGATCTTTTGGTATTAAAGAGACCCTATCCCTGGAATCCTACTTTTTATAATAAAAAAAATACTCTGTGGAGTTTCCTCCCTTGATATCCAGTTTGGGAAAACAATTCTGACCTGACTCTCTCCTTTGCCAAGAGGCTAATGAGAAATTTCTTCCATGCCTGTTAACCCTTCTGCAATTAGAAGGGAAGGCCATTGTAATGGAAAAAATATACATGAGCTGCTAGAGAGTGTGCAGCAAGAGAGGAAGGCTGAGGGAGAGACCATCTGTATCTTTGTACGCCCAGGTTAGCAGCGGAGAGGCTGGTTGAAGGGATGTGAGGGCTGCTGGGTTGTCCACATGAATTTTTGGCAGCTGAGTGGGAGCCACAGGCAAGGCATCAGAGTTTGGAACAGCCTGCCAGCCAGGGACTCCTTCCTCACCCTCCTCCCCAAGTTTTTAGTAAAATGATACTTAGCACACCCACCAGAATGTTGCTCTGACTTCAGTGGCTCACGCAATATGTGGTTTGGTATTGAATCTCTCTCTCTCAAACAAGAAACTAAATACAAGGATGTAGCAGCAGGTACAACTGAAAACGTTGTCTTTGTTGTGCTTTTACAAGTAGCTCTGGAGGTGCAGGGCAGCATGTGCATCAGATTTCAGATGTTTTAATTGCATGCATTGACATACTTTCTGAATGTCTGAGTTGTTAGGGGAATGTTACATGCCATAAAGAACAACAGGGGATGCGCAGTGCTATGGGCGGCAGGCAAAGAGAAAGCAGTGTAATATGTAAAATGAAGGGGACAGATTCAGTTGCTGGGAAGTTACAAGCGTGGATTTTCCCTGGAAATGCCTTGGAAGCTCCCAGTGGTGTAGGGTGTGGGTAGGTGTCTTCGGTGCTCAGCTCTGCCCTGTGCTGAATGCTCCTTTCCACACATTCCCTTCTTCCCCTCTGAGTTGTGTGGCCATTTGGTGACTGTCCTTCACATTTGGTTACATGCAAAGCGCAACGACCCTGTTATCAGTAGCCAGGTTGGTCACAGAATCATAGAACGGTTTGGGTTGGAAGGGACCTTAAAGATCATCTAGTTCCAACCCCTCTGCCATGGGCAGGGACACCTCCCACTAGACCAGGCTGCTCAAAGCCCCATCCAGCCTGGCCTTGAACACATCCTGGCAACTTATCTATGTTGCCCTGCCGTTCCCCAACATCTTCTGAGGGGTGCTTGGGCCTGGCCTCTGTTTCTTGTATAAAGCTTTCCTTGCTGAGGAGCCTTAATTCCTCTTGGGGAGCCTTAAAGATCTTTGCAGGCTTCTGGGTGTAGTTTCTGAATAAGCCCAGTGAGAAGAGGGAAAGACTACAGGGCCTTCAGTTACAAGTGCTGACATTTCCTCATGAAGGGGAATCTGGACTTCTGGCCCTGCTCCGGCCCTGGCTTCAATAGGAGCAAGGTGAAGTCTGTAATTACGTAACCTGTTGCTCTCAAAAGTTACTCGTCATGATTAGTTTCCCGGTAACAATCTCTGTTATCCAGTGACCATAATAATATTATCAGGGAATTATGGAAACTAAAGGTAGGCTTGTGGCTTATGCAATAATTTAGGCAAAATTCATTTGCATCTAAATAAAGATGACCTGTTTGGGAATCTTAAAACAGATGAAAGGTAATCCCATCCTGGAATTATATTTAGAAGACAGATACTGATATAAAGAATCATAGAATTGCTGGGGTTGGAAGGGACCTTTAAGATCATCAAGTCCAACCTTTCACCTACCCTGACAAAAGCCACTTCTAAACCATGTCCCTAAGTGCCCCATCTACCCTTTTTTTAAACACCCCCAGGGATGGTGAATCCACCACCTCCCTGGGCAGCCTATTCCACTGTTTAGTAACCCTTTCAGTGAAAAAATGTTTCCTAATATCCAATCTAAACCTCCCCTGACGTAACTTGAACCCGTTTCCCCTTGTCCTATCACTTGTCACCAGGGAGAAGAGGTCAGCCCCCATCTCTCTACAACCTCCTTTCAGGTAGTTGTAGAGGGTGATAAGGTCTCCCCTCAGCCTCCTCTTCTCCAGGCTAAACAACCCCAGCTCCCTCAGTCGTTCCTGATAAGGTTTGTCCTCCAGGCCCCTCACCAGCTTTGTAGCCCTTCTCTGGACACGCTCCAACACCTCAATGTCCCTCTTGTAGCGAGGGGCCCAAAACTGAACGCAGTACTCAAATGTTTGAGTACTGGTAAAATAACAAATGATGGAGGGGCTTTTTTGGAGATATCGAATTGAAAGTGACATTTGAACACATCACTGTTATCTGGAAAGAAACATCAGAAATATTTTTGAGTTTTCTTATGCTTTCCCATTCAAGAAAGCACTGAACAACAAAAAGCCTCGATAGGTAAAACCGTAGAAAGCCATATCCCACTGTATACCTTTGTAAACTGCTGAATTCTTGTCAAGGACAAAATGTTTATATGATGGTAAACTTTAAAGTACATTTTCTATTCAACTTTCAGGGGGGTTCTCTAGTATGTCTTCCAACTGATAAAACAGTCTTTTCACTATATACAAATAAGTTATAAAAAACTATTATCGCATTTTTAATGTAGTAGAAGATACTCGTTGTCCATTCATACGAAGAGCAGACTATTTTGTGCGTATTCATACAATTCATGCCTACTTTTACCTCTTCATATATTTTTGTGTGTATGTATATAAGAATGAGAAAAAGACATGGAAGAGCAGTCATTCTGGTGGTGCAAAACGTAGGAGAACAACCCGTCCAGCTGGCTAGATACGAAATCTTATTTTCTGCATTGTAGCCATTTCCTAATAGTTGACAAGATGAAAACCTGTTAAATAATTTCATTTATGAGAGCTGGATAATAAATTTGAAGTAATGGAGAATAAGCACTTTCCCAGCACTCACTGAAGAATGATGCCAAGACTGGAATTAGCTTTGTTGCGTTGCTCCAGTTAAGTTTATGAATGATGCAGAGCAGGAAGGTCCCTCCTGTGCAGAGCTGTAGGTGCAATATAACTTACTGATTAGTCACAAGCCCATTTTGGTGGTGCCTTGATGTATCGTAATAGACTGTTTCACAACGTAAGAAAAGTTAATCGTGAACAAACAGTCAAAAGCAGTTTCGGTCATTTTGTTAGTTATTGTTAGGATGAGGTTGATGACAGCCAGAAATGCGCCATTGTATCTGACATCCCTATTAATGGCCTCATTTTAACTCTTACAGTCGATGGCAAAACTGTCCCCACATTCAGAAGTGCAAGTGTTTACCATTTGCACCATAAAGCACCTGTTGAGGGCTCTATTCCAGCTGCAACATGTGGCCAGGTAGATGAGAATACATAAAAGAATGACATGAAAATGCATTTTCATTTTGCAGTCTCAGTGACCCTGCTGTGACACTTCCTTCACTTTGGCAGAATAACTAGGCTGAATATTTTTAGGCACCATGTTTCTAGTCACACCAGTCCCTCTAAAGAGCTTTCCTTTAGTAAATTGAGGGATTTTGATTTTATTTGTTCTGTTTTATTCCAGGCAGTTTGGGGGTGAGCAGGAAATAACAATGAGCTGCTAATTTCCTTTGGACACCGAAAAAATGCTGTAAGAATTAATGATTTCCATCACAAGCATAGCTCAGAAGTCTTTGTTGCTATACAAGGCTCCTGAGCAGGAGACAAGTACTGTATAATTGCGTGGCCTCAGTGTCCAAGAACTAAGAAAAATAAGAATCCCTTACAACAAAAATGTAAAATTCATTCAATCACTAAGGCAGAGTAAAAAAAATCTGAGCAAAATATGGCACCTCATTATCATCACTCTTGAATTTTTCCAGTATCCTCTGACCACGAAACATGGGCAAATCAGTAGCAGCTCTGTTCAAGGAAAAAAAATCGCTCTCTTTTCAATTATAAAGATTTGTGGATATTCAGGTTTCTTTTTTAATTAAAAAACCCAGCTAGATTAAAATCATAGTTAAAATAAAACATGAAAAGTATTAGGAAGCAACTTGATTGAGCTGATTACAGGCTGCTAAACAGGGTCTGTTAATTTTGCATCTGTGAAATCTTGCTTGCATTCACTTTAGCCCCGTGTCCTGGTTTTCCCTTTTCTAAAAGTGGGTGATAGTATTCCCCACCACTGCAAGGTAAGTTGGGTTTCCTTGGAAGATATCATTGTTCAGAATTAGAGATAATGCTGCCTTTTCATGCCTGATGCTTCCTGCATGTAATTCAGGCTACTTTCCTGACACAAGCTTCAACACATTAAATTAACCCTAACTTATTCCTGCTGAGGTTCTGCTTGGTGATATCCAAAGTGGCAAATACTATGGCTTCATCCTAACTTAAAGGCAGCCTATGTTTTCCTGCCCCTTCCTGCAACCCCAGTTTATCAACACAGAAATCTTGCCTTTAAATTTGTATGAATTGTATGAACAAAACAAATATTAACTGCATTTTATTAGATTTATCCTTTCAATGAAAGCAGCTACATACATCTATTTACAATTATTGAATTATCCAACCAACACTTTTACCTCTAAAATATTAAATGCTCTAATGATCTTATCATTAAAGTTGTTATTTTCTCAGAAAAGAATAAACAACCTTGAAGTTCATCATGTTTTGACTGTCTACAGCTTAACTAAATGAAAAGTTTCCCCTTGAGACACATATAACTGAAATTAGTACAGTGCTCAGATTTGGTCGATGTGGCAACTCTGCAGAGAATAAATTTTAAAAATTCTTTTTTTCTTTAAAGCAGACTAAATCCCGCAGCTGCTCTTGGCTCTGGTGCTCAGGTCCGACCCTGCCCTCAAGCTGGCGCACGCTGCTGGGAACACTGACCTCTGCACTGAATCGGCTGGTTTATGCTTTTTAGCCTAACCTAAAAATCTCTCATTCCTGTGTCATGCTTGAGATGAAAAAGGGTAGCAGGTCACATCTTGCCGAGTGGCTGTTGGCTTTTGACATGGCACCTTGATTCCTTCCTCGCCGGTGTTTGGCGCTGCCCCGGGGAGCTTGCTGGCATAGCCCTGGCCCTGCTCCTCCATGGGTCTGGCCCTGGCCCCCCCCAGGCTTCCCGGGGTCCCCTTCTCTCCAGGGGACCAGGACCAAGCACCACCACCTCAACAAACACAACCTACAGCACGCTTGCCAGTTAATGGACTTCAGGTTGTGAAGCGCTACAATTTCTAGCCTATGGGCTTGTTGAAGTCCAAGTATCTCATGCAAGTGTGGTTCTTATTATTATCTGTGCAGCACTTCTGAATTTTTGGCTGCAGGTCATGCTTTGTGTCAAAAAAAAAAAAAGAAAAAAATCCTTCCATATGCTGGTTGTGTACTGCATCAGAAACCTTTGGTCTGATGCGTTGTTTTGGGGTTTGTTTTTTTTTCACAATTCTGTTTCACAGATAATCCCAGTGGATTTATCTGTAGCCTTTTCAGAGGATAAAGTTTGCCAATTCTGCCGTCTCCGTACCACGTATAACTCTCCTTTTTAGTAATTCTTCTTAGCCCTCAGTGCAAGGCAAGAGCTAGTTCACTTCTCACTGTCTATTCCTATAGGCCTGTTGCAATTTCGATTGCTTTAGATGCCCAGATGAGATCTCCAGGACTATGAAAACAGAACAATGTGTTTAAATTAAGGCATACCAGCTATATGCAGAACTAGTTTTGTATTTCTATTTGTTCTCTTTAACTTTTTTGTAATTCTCTTACCCATTGATCAGAGTTTTGCTGTGGAGTATTGAATGTGATGCTTTTGGGGGTTTTGCTTTTTTGGGGTTTTTTGTGGGTTTTTTTGATAATTTGGACACATTCAGTTCAGAGCTTGGTGATCTGTATGGGCAATTCAAAATTATTTCTTTCAGTGCAATAAAGCTCAGCTCCCATCATGCTACCCCATTTGTCCATTTCTGACCACTCACCCTGAAGAATACGGTCTGCTGTGGCCAACACTTGAATGGAGCTGCTCAGATACGACGTTGTATGATAAGAGAAGAGATTCATGTTTTTCAGTGCAGGCTGTCACTTGAGTTACCCCGCAGATGACAGAAAGTCTCCAGTTGCCTCTTGAATGGTTAATCTATGAGTTGCTCCTACTGTCCATCGTTAGGGTCCCATCTGTTTCCTGCTGAGGTCACTTAGTTAAAGTGATCCTAATCATGTTTGTGCAGGCTATTGGGGTATTTAAAAAATGGTTTGATCTCTTAATGGAAGCAAAATGCCCTGGAAAGAGAATTGATTGTGTGAAACGGTTGAGTTTGAGTCCTTCTAAAGTGGTATTTTTAGCTTCTGTACAGGGCAATACAAACTCACCAAATTCTTCATCCAGAGACTAGAAGAAAGTGTGTGATTCTGCTGCATCCTGAAAAGAGGTCAAAAATAATAAGTGTAAAATAGTCAGGGCTTATAACTAGGGTTTGAATTTCAAAGGGAAGTCTACAGCAACTAATGTCCATTAATGTCCTAGGAAGCCAGTCTGTAGCAAATGATGGGAAGAGTGTCAGACGCCCAAATGCTACAAGTCTCTAAACAGTCAGTGACTATGGGAGAGGTCCTTGTTTCCCTGAAAAAAACACAAGGAATTTTTTGTGACACTATTGGATCATGACTTAACAGTTTATTTACCTTCTGCTCAAAGGTTTAAAAAAAAAAAAAAAGAAGAAAAAAAGAAAGAGGAAAAAAACGTTTGGAAAGGTTAAATGCAGATCTTAAACGGTTAGAAGAACCCTGAGAGTCTACAGTAGGACATTATGTTACTTCACCTACCTCCAAAACACATTTGTGAAAACAACTGAACCGTATAGACCCTTTGCAAAGAAGAAATCATAGTTGTGCTTTTAGAGCGAAAACCTAACTGCAGAAAACTAGACAACAAAGAGAACCTTCAGAATGTGAGGAGATTTGGAAAGGCATTTGCCCTCCGCGAATAATTTTATTTTAAGTCTTCGGTTCCTGTAGTATTATGTCAGTGTGGTGTGATTTTAGGGATTTTCCTTGGTGATAACTCAGGAGAGAGAAAGTTGGGACTTAGGTGTTTTGTTGGGGGTTTTTTGGTAACACTTTGCTAGAGGCAGTGATTTCAAAAATTGCTTTAGCAGCGGCTTCCAATTTTGCTGGATGCAGAGGCCAGCAGGCTCTACAGCGTAATTCAGAGAAGGAAGAGTTGGTAACTGATAGAAGTGATTTGTGTTCTGTGAAACAATTTACGAGCACGTTTGCTTTCTGGAAGCATAGGTTAATACCCTTTAAATATGCCTGGGAATAAATCATTCTAAAGAGAGACAGAAGTGACTAAACATGAGGAATGAAGGAAATGTTAAGTGAAGGAAATGGAGCTTAAAGCTAGTCCTGCGCTTTTGTATCAGGAACACTCCTTCAGACGCACTCCAGCTGCACGAAGTTTTGAAGTGCTCTTGAACAGATCCATGTGGTGTTTCACAGTGCTGTTATGAGGTGTTTGGGTAATTCAGAAGAAATACTGACCTGCTATATAGGGCTTGCAAGTTCAGGAGACCCATTTGTAACTCCTGAACAGATCAAGTGTGGGAAACCTGTAGTATATTGATTGACTTTAAAACACACGTGGCTACTGGTGAGGTGTTTCTGTCTGTTTTCCTGCCCAGTTTCCAAGATTTAGCATTCTTCAGATGTTGCAGAGCTAATGATCCTACTTGATCCACAGAGTTACGGAAACTCAACCAGACTGGAAGTGTTACAGGATCAGGAAAACAACAGCTCAGGCAAATTCTGTAGCAAACAAGCGGGTTTTGGGAGAAAGCCGAGGCTGAGATTTTCGTGCTACTAATAACGTTGGCTGCAAAACCAAATCACAAGGAGAAGATTTAAAGAGAAGTGGGAATTAATACAGATTCTGTTTCAGAAATTTGTATGGC
Source organism: Larus michahellis (assembly GCF_964199755.1). NCBI lineage: Eukaryota > Metazoa > Chordata > Aves > Charadriiformes > Laridae > Larus > Larus michahellis. Next base: position 50,323,724 of record NC_133897.1, on the reverse strand, counting down.
TTCTGTACCACAGTATTTCATAACCTTTTGTGTAATTAATGTAAGAAGAAAGAAGTGTTGTTGTTGTTTTAATTAGCCCCAGTTAAAAGAGGGGGCAGAGTCTAGAAACTCCATCTGCTGGGTCAGTCTGTAAGTCTGTGGGTGTTTTTTGGGAGGGAGGAGTGTTGCTGTTTTTAATATCACATCAGGGATGGACACTAAGATTTGCAGTTTATAAGCAAATGTGATTCTGCTATTAGGCCAGAGAAAGTTATTTTTAATTTTCTTCCAATAATGCTTCTGATGATCTTGGCATACTTGTTGCCATTTCGGTATCATTCAAGCTGCTGCTATAGCTTTTGCCCTACTTTGGCTGTTGTTATTTCTTGATGAAAAGTAGCATCTCTTTTGGGAAGAGTGGCTTAGAAAGCTGATATGTCCTCTCTTTAGCCTCATAAAATAACGAATCAATCACAAACATTTTATGAAAAAGAATATCTATCAGAATATATGAAGCCAGGTGAGAAGAAGATTTTGGTAAATAGTCTATTGGATCTTAGGTTTCCTTTCTGTTATCTGGACTACAATGAAGAGATTGTCTTTAATGCCTAAGTTATGGGAGGTGCCTAGCTAGATAAAATGGAGTTAATTTAATAGGCTTTTAGCAATGACCAAGAGATCTCTAGTGGCTAAAAGTGCTCGTGAACTTTATCAAAAAAGTTACCTTTTGGGGGAAAGGTTAAGGCAATTATTTAGTATTGTGTCATATTAGAAAATACTAAATCTACCAGTATTTTACCAATGTGACACATAGTTCATTGGAATTCTTACATTCAAAGTGTAGTTTTTCCTGGGGTTGTCCCATGGAGGAGTTTGTGCAAAGTAATCTAGGAGAATGTGTGCACTTAAAACCCTCCATTCCTTCCTGACTTCTGATGGAGAATCAAAGTCAATGAAAGTAGCACCATCCATTCCTAAAGAGGTTTCCATCCAGAGGCAAAGTAGGTGCCACAGGTTTTATGTATGTCAGTGATGCACAGTGCTGCTGCTTTGTAGGGCTTGTTCTGTTCCACGTTGGAAGATGGTAATGTTGCCTCTCTGCTCATCTGGGTCATCTTTTAATCTGAACTATTTATCATTTGTTCCCTATCTCTTTTCACTCAATGTGTTTAGCACTTGACTCTAAATGGTTTTGAATTTGAAGTAACTTGGTTTTTTTCAGAGATGAGAAATGCAAGGCAAGTGGACCGACAGCTGATGTGTTTTGAAATCCTGAGGGTTTGTGGTGACTTCATTCCTTTGATGTGACCAGTGAGTGACCATTTCACTTGTGTGCCCCATGCGCAAGAGATTTTAACTACCACTGAAACACTGCTCTCTGTGCTTAACATTCTTTTATCCCATCTGTAAAGTGGAGGTAAGATTTTGGACAGGTGACCTGAAGATAGGTCAGAAAGTGCTGCAAAAGCCTTGGGTGTTGTCGTATTAGTTTTCTGCTGGCATAGAGACTGGGTGATGTTCTGGGATGTCAAACAGCCACTAAATCCTGGTGCCAGACCCTGGGATTTCATTCTATTTATCTGCTGCAATTTTAGGAGGAATAATAGTGATTTAGGCTTTTGTAGTTACCTCAGGGTCTGCGCACAGTACTGGCCTGGGTTTCAGTTGACGTTCATGCCAGCCCATGTCTGACTGGTGGAGAAAGATGCTCTGTAGTGTCAGGTGATGCATGTGTGGCTTTGAGGAGCTATGTTTCCAGACAGCCTTAGTCATGCAGAAAACTTTTCTGTTTCTCCAGGGGAATAAGAAGTACCACTAGAAGAATGAGCCCTGTTTGATAAGCCTTTAGCAATTGGTTTGTTCCCATTTCTCTGGGGGTAAAAAGTGCAAAAAAAAAAAATCAACTTAGTCTGTTTCTCTTTCTTTTCCAGCTGTCTCATGTCACATTTTATCTCTGGCTCAGCCTATCTCTGGAAGCATCCTCTAAATTGTATTGCAGGCGGCGAGATAGGAATCGTACATTGTCAATAGTCCTCAGTTCATTTGCTTCTTGCGTCACTGGGGAACACAAGTCATATGAATGGCCTCATGCAACAGTGTCTGTGCTTTCATAATCCCTGTTATTCACTTGTTATTCTGAGTCATTTGATAAAGACTCTGTCTGACTCATTTTTAGTGGATTTGCTTGTCTGCCCCCTCCTTCCCCTGTTACGACAGCAGTAGTACAGAGCTGGTGAATGACTTGTCCAGGCTCCCGCAGGGGCGACACGATGTTTGCAAGACAGAGGGTCACAGGCGGGTAGAAGCTTCTCTGCTTCTTCCCTCTGTTAGCACATGCTGGGATACTTCTTTTGGCAAATGCCAGATGACTGGGTAATAGATGGGGGAATGGATAATAGATGGAAGGAGCGTGGGTTTCCTTCTCCCTGTGTAGTAGTGACCTGCGGTGCTGCTGCAGTTGGCGATGTGTTGTCCTGTTTGGCACAGATGTGTGGATGTGAGTGGTGTCTCCAGACCCCTTTCAGCTTCATGACCACACACTTATAAGTCTGTTACATCAGCAATGTCACAACAAATGTGCTTGTGCATGTCAATGCTCTAGTCAAGAAACTGAGATGAGATTAGCCCTGCCAGGGCAGGTTTCCCACCTGTACTGATGTTGCTAAGCTCATAGAAAACCCTTTTCCATTCTGAGTATCCGTCAATAGAGTTACGGAAGAGCTGGGGGTCCAGTTCTCCCAAATTTGGCCCATTTTGTGCATCACTTTTTTGAGGACACTGGTGAATATAAACCCAAATATTTATTAACTCTCAACATCTCTGTCTTTTAAATATTTCTGTAGGATTTAAGTGTGAGTCCTGGGTAAGACTGGCCATTTGGGACTGGTTTTGTTGGTGCTGCTGAAGCACTATGTATGTCTTGGAGGTTAAAATAAGCGTGCAGTTGATTTATCTGCTACTTTACCTAGAAATTAGGCAGTGAGTGTATGTGCTGTGCACCACAGTGCTCAGTATTGCAGCATTTGCAACCCAGAATCTCTGCTCTCTCATGACTTTATGGGAGCTCTGGCTCCTGGGGGACTCAGCTTCTCCCTGACATCCTGTAGTGCAAAATATACCTCTGTGCTCTCTGTGTGAACACATTCGTAATTTTTGGTTTTGTAGGAACAGTCCTCCACAAACAACAGTACTGATGTTTAGGTACTACAGCTGAAAGCTTGCCGGACAAGCTGAGTATTTATTTCAGAAATAACACACTCACACTTTAAATTATGTCCTCTTGATGGATAGCATGAACAAAGTTAAAAGGAAGAATCTGTTATTTGTGTTGTCTTCCCATGGTACTCCAGGTCTGGAGAGTATTTCTTAAGGTGCAGAAAATACCTGCCTGGAGCAATTCTGTTTTTTCCCCGGTAGAATTTGCAGACCTGCTGGTACCTTGCCTTGGTTCGGGCCAGCTGATCCATTGGCGGCACGCAGGGTGCCTGATCATCAGTGATCCCTGCCTTCCAGGGGCCTTGCATCAGCTGTGTCTAGTGGGTGAGTTTTCCTGGAGTCAGGGATGCTTCTGCAGGCCTTGGGCTCGTTTGCTTCTAGCAAAGGTGCCCAGGTACACAGGCAGCAGCCCTTTCTGTAATGGGCTGGCCGGTTACTGCAGTGAAGAGAATCCTTAGGGGAACTCGGGTCTAGTGGTTGTAAAAGAGAAAGGGAGTAAAAGGGAAGAGTAGGCAAACCTGAGGCTAAAAGGGAGGAGAAGTGGTGTACCTGAGACCAAGGGAGAAGCAGCATCATCACTTTGGTACAAAGGCAACTTCATTCGAAACAGAGAAGTCATCTTAAAATCCTCCAATGGTCATGTTGCCTACCTTGTTCCTAAATTAAAAATTCGCGTTACTGTTAGTGAAGGCTTTGTAAATGGATGTTTCTCATAGTAAAAAGAAGGAGCCTGTGCTAAATGATAAAGAATTCATTAGATGATCTTGTACTGCAAGCTACGGATAGCCATCACCCTCATTTCTGGGTTACTGATACTACTATAAAGAGTAATAATAGTCTTGTACCTCCATTGCTCATCTAAGTGCCTTTCTGAGTAGTTGCTGCCACCCAACATAGATTTTAACATGTTTTCTGGACAAAGTCTCTCTCTGGGACTTGCATTACCAGCAGCCTTTGGAATTTTTGATGTGGTCACTCTTCTCTTCCTACGCAACAGCTTTTTGTGCGTTATTACTCATCAAAGACTCCAATAAAGTCTAAGTGAATTTTACACCTACGGCAGCATCTTCTCACAGCTACTGAGGCAGGGGAATATCGTGCAGTTCCAGGAATCCAGTTCTGATCATAATAACACCAAGATAAATTTGAGATAGTGTCAGAGTTAACAAAGATATTAATGTAGAATAAAGAGGATAAAGCTATATGTAACTTTTTTTTTTTATTGGAGCATTTCTTCATCCTGACGTTCTGCAGTACTTTTTAATGAAGAGAGATACCTGCTCATTTTGGACACAAATCCTAAGGATTCTAGAAACCAGCTATATCCAAAAATAAAACTGGCCCATCTACTTCAACTAGCCAAGCTTTGTGAATAGCAAGACATGAACAAATTTGATATTAGAAATATCTTTTACTCAAAACACTTTAAAGGCGTGATTTTTCTTCTATAGAAATCTTGTAGGTTTGTTTCTGAGTGCCTCTTGTCTCTTATGCAGCAGAGATTTATACCTGTTGAAGGAAGCATCTTCAGAGCAAATGCTTTGAAAATTTTCTTCAGTAGTGCAGTCATCCTACTTGAAATTCAGTATTTATTTTTTGCCTATATATAGCTCATGTAAACTGGCAAACTCTTAAATTCTGATAGCAGTGAAAATGTAGAAAGTGTAGTAGAGAAAGACTACTTAACATTGTCTATTATACTCCTCTCACAAAATTTTGATTATTCCTTCATTTTTCCCTATATCTGATACCAAATTAGTCTGAAAAAGCATTCTAGGGCTAACTCAAATATGCAAGATGTAGGTGCGTGCAATCTTGTGGTCATGTTTCTTAATCCTAAGGTACATGTTAAGCATAAACCCCTTCAATATTATCTGTTACGTGTATTTGTAGTGTTTTGGTGTCTTGGGCACAAGGCTGTCTGTAACACAGAACATTTCTAGTTTTGCATACTGTATATTTAGGCCTCATTAACCTTCCTTGGGCCTGCATATAAACAAGTTTATATCTTAAGGTCCAGCCACTGTACCTTTGGTTTATCTATTAACGATTATTGAAACCACAAGTGCCTGACAAATTATACAAGTGAGTCAGCTGAGAATTTAGAAATTAATTTCAGAAGCTGCTGCTACAAACCACTTCATATCAAGTATCATGAAATAATAATGGTCCTAGTGCAGTTCTGAACTGTCTGGCTGAACTTTGACATGAAGCATGGAAATGACATTTAACGAACTGAGGCAATCATTAACCTATCTGTCTCTGTGGTGCTCTTCTCTGACTTCTCGTTTAACTAAACAGATATGCACATTGTTTCCCACGATAGTTCACTTCCTGCAAGTATTCATAGGGTATGTCTATGTAAAGAGCTTCTCAAAGATGCTAATTCTACATAACCTTCTAAAATCTCTTAATCCACTTGAATCTGCAGGTTGTATGTTTTGAACATGTTATAGTGCACAGGTTCAGTGCTGTACCAAGGGGGTAGTCCATCCACCTTTCTCTCAAAAATAAAATGAGGAAGACATTTTCGGTGGCATTTTACCCTTTCAGCTTTCCTGACCATTTTAACTTGGCGCACTGTTGGACTGCGCTTACATAAAACCTATTTTGTTCTTTGCTACCTGCACAAGGTTGGTGGGGTTTTTTCCCCCGTATTACCCAAGATCGCTGCCAACATGCCGACAGTGGGGGGCATTCTGTTCCAGCAGGTGCGTTAGGCAGTCTGATGTGGGCAGTGGGCGGCTGGTTTCCTTGGCCGCCACCCTCGGTTCACTCTCACACCAACATACCAAGTGCCAACAGCAAGCTGCTGATTATCATCCGAGACCTTAAGTCTTAGGTGGAAAAATTTAAGTGGGACCTCAAGTCAAGGAAACTTTTTGGAATCGGTTAATCTTTGCATTTTTAAATTGGCTTTGACATTTGATAGATGAGGAGAGTATCAGTAAATGCAAAGTGAGAGCCAGGCAGACACAGAAGAATCAGCTTTGAAGCCAAGGTGGGAGGCGGCATTTAATTATACTAGGGTTTGCTCAGCTTGGGGTGTTGGTGGGCTAAAGTGTTGATGTGAATTTGGCATAGTGGGTGTAATGCACAGAAATAAGACTTCAAACGGGAATTCTGTTTTGAGGGAGGATCTGGGATTTTTGGACACCCCTTTTTGAGATGAACTGCAAAAGAATTAGATCAAGGATGGCGAGGGGATGGGGGAAAAGGGATCACTGTCAGGACTGGAACTAGGTCTGGGTGGAAGCATCAACCATTATGAATCGGGCCTTTAAGGAAATCCCAAGAGGTGCAGAAAATAATGTATGTCTTTCAGAGTGGGTTTTTTCACCTCTTGAGTCAGACTTTTAGATCTTCTTTCTTGTTGGTATTGTGAACCCAGTTTCTTTGTTATCTTCCAAAACAAAGCTAAGGTTTTCGCATAGTACCAGAGCTTTTAGAACAGGTGCATAGAGGCATGCAAAATTTCCCGAGACTTAGGTGTTTGTTAGTGACACTTGCTGTGTTTTCTCCCTAGGGGAAGGGATGTTTGTTATATTCCTGTCTTTTGCGAAAGCTCTAATACATCGCAGTAGCTTGTGGTGACACTGACAAATAGTAAAAAATGTACAGCTTGGTTTGCCCTAAATCTTTCAGAGCAGGGATACACAACAAGCAAAAGCCAGCCAATTTGGGTTGCATCTATCACTCTTCCCCATGTTTATGCCTCCAATACTGCCTTGTGCCCCCTATCTTCTACCCATCACAAGACCACAGCTCTTGCTGTGTTCGTAACAGCAAAAGCTGTTGAGCATATTGGACTCAAGTCTAGACTTGATGGCCAAAATGGGCAGCCTACCTGTTTAGATGGACCATCTGATCGCTGTATGCTGGCCAGCCACTGCCTATCGTCTGCTGGGCATGCCAAAAATCTGTGAGCTAGCGCAAGAGGTGCAGCTGCGGTGGCCAGCGCATACACTAGCCTATGGCTGGCTGAAGCGCTACCATGTGCTACTCGGGCTATTGCCCTAACAGGAATATTAGGAGAGGGCGAAGGGAAAAGCTACAAGGAAAGAGAGAAGCTCTGCACTCAGTACTTGTATAGTCTCTTTAATTGCTCAAGATTTGTGAGTGTTCTGTAACTAATCCTACTGTAATCATGTAAATTTGAATGTTTCAATATAAACGTCATGCCCCTCGGGAACTCTTTCTTCCTGAAAGAGATACAAATGACTTAACAGCCAAATATTCATGCCTAACTGCCCTGAGTTAGTGTTTCAAAATCAAATGTCATTTCTCACTAGGAATGTGCAGTATTTTCAAAATGCAGACTCGCACAGTTACTATAAAGAGTATAATTAAACTTCTTACACTTTGTGCATTCTCTGTGGTTTTTAATGTGCTCATCAGTGCCATGTGAGCACTCTCATGGCTGTTTGTGACAGTTTAATGGCAATTCTCACCAAAGCCATTGCATGTTTTTGGCTCACTCTCCTTTTCTGTTAAAGGTAGCTGTTTAAGTTATACTTTTGTTGAGAAAGAAATGATGAAAAATTGCTCCAGCGGATACAGTGTCTTGTAGCCACCTCTGTCACTGAAGTGCTCTGTACTCAGCCAGCAACAAAAGCTGTGATAGCAACTGTCTTTACCAAAACCAAAAAACAGGAGCTTTGATTAAAGAGGAAAGGCAGTGGTGGAAGCAGGGACAGTTGTTCTACTTATATTTTGGTATGTGTCAGAGTAGTGTGGCATTAGACAGTGAAGACATCAAGGAGGAAGGGTTGAAGGACATTAGGGAAGGTGTAGACGTCAGTATTGGCCACGGTGAAGTTGATCAGAAACTCTTTTGGGATGGATGTTCATACCAAAGTGTTTTATCCATCTCTTTTGGGTGCATTGATTCATATTTCTGCAATTGCCATCCTACACCCCCATCATCTGTAAAGGTACCAGAGCTTGCAAAGTGGCCTGCAAAAAACATGTGAAAGAAGACTAAGACGACTTTCTTTTGCAATATCTCATATAAGACACTCTTTTGCAATACCTGTGATACATACAGGAGAGGGGAGGCTACTTTTCCTTGATACCATAACTCTAGCCATAGCTCACAAAGGGAAGTGGGACCCGGATCTTGTACCTGAAGACTGAGAGAAGCAGGAGCATCCATGCAGCTGTGTGAGATCACGGAGCCGGCTGCTAGTCCCACACTGAAACGTGGGCAGAGCTTGGGGAAAGCCTCAGGGGTGTCATAGCCACAAGCTGAAATTTCATTTCATTGAAGTAAAGGCCAGCTGAGGACCTTACATTACTTTGGCTGTTTCTTCCCTTTCAGACAAAACAGGACATTTGCAGGCAGTTCAAGACCCTTCAAGAGAAGTGATCAGTTTTCTGGCTGTGAGAAAAATTAATTTCTCCAGGTAGGAGAAATTGGGCATACAACCCCAAAAGATCTGTTTGTGAAGGAAAGGCTTATAGATAGTGTATTGCAAACCCCAGAAAAGATTCCATCTACTGCTGGGACTTTGTGTCTAAAGATCCCTGAGAGAAGGGGAGAAAATAAATAGATGCACTTCTTAGCTTTCCTTTGCTTAATCATCACAGTCTTCTCCTTTGCCTTTGATTTTCTTACCTTGAAAAATTAATCTGTCAAAATCTGTGTCGTCCGAGGGATATTTGATGTAAATGCTTTCATGGTTCGTGTCAGAGAACATAGTAACATAAATGTGGTGGTTCACGTGAGAGAATATGGTGGCTGTGTAAGTATCTCTTATGGTTATTTAGTGTGTTGACACCAACAGTTTGTTTCATTTGTTACTAGAAAAAAGGTGAAAGTCCTAGAATATGAGGGGTTTTAGTGGAGCAAACGCCTCACCAAGTTTGCCGATGCCACCAAGCTTTGTGGCGTGGTCCACACACTAGAGGGAAGGGATGCCATCCAGAGGGACCTGGACAGGCTTGAGAGGTGTGCCTGTACAAACCTCATGAAGTTCAACCTGGACAAGTGCAAGGTCCTGCACCTGGGTCACGGCAATCCCGAACACAAATACAGGTTGGGCATTCTCAGCAGCCCTGAGAAGGATGTGGGGGCATTGGTGGAAGAAAGCTCAATATGAGCTGACAGTGTGTGCTCACAGCCCAGAAAGCCAACTGCAACCTGGGCTGCATAAAAAGAAGCATGGCCAGCGGGTCAAGGGAGGTGATTCTGCCCCTCTACTCTGCTCTCGTGAGACCCCACCTGGAGTACTGCATCCAGCTCTGGGGGCCTCAGCACAGGAAGGACATGGACCTGTTGGAGCAGGTCCAGAGGAGGGCCACAAAAATGATCAAAGGGCTGGAGCACCTCTCCTGTGAGGACAGGCTGAGAGAGTTGGGCTTGTTCAGCCTGGAGAAGAGAAGGCTCCGGGGAAACCTTATAGCAGCCTTCCAGTACCTAAAGGGGGCCTACAGGAAAGAAGGGGAGGGGCTCTTTATCAGGGAGTGGAGTGATAGGATGTGGGGTAATGGTTTTAGACTGAAAGAGGGGAGATTTAGGAAGAAATTCTTTACTGTGAGGGTGGTGAGTCACTGGAGCAGGTTACCCAGGGAAGCTGTGGATGCCCCATCCCTGGAAGTGTTCAAGGCCAGGCTGGATGGGGCTTTGAGCAGCCTGGTCTAGTGGGAGGTGTCCCTGCCCATGGCAGGGGGGTTGGAACTAGGTGATCTTTAAGGTCCCTTCCAACCGAAACCATTCTATGAAACAGAATATCCTGAAACTTGCTGAACTTGGAGTTGATCTGTGTTTTAAACCACGTTGAATACCTGGCTTATGCATTGGTAGTGTTCTCCGAGTGCTTTTGGGGACCGAATAGTTTGAGAGGCCCAGGTTGTTACTATTAAGTTGAAACAGAAAGCATAAGAGATAGTGCGAAATGTTTTTTTGAAAAAGGTATTCCTTAACACCTGGTTTCACCTGCTTTGCTGCACATTGGAGTCCACCTAGGAAATCACAAGTGACATTTATGCAGAAAAGAGACCAAGTATTTTCCTAACCAGAGTCAAATAATATATGGAACTGCTCACACCCATGGCTGGTTTTGAGGAAACAGCTGGATGCAGCCTACGTTCAGCCACATTAAAAAACCAATAATGCAAGTGTGTGTGTCCCTCTATAGTAACTGGCACTGTGCACTCAATTTTTTATTTCTCTTTTCTTCTTACTCTATTCCCAAATTGCTAATTAGAGTCAACAAATTGGCTGTAGAATACAACAAGACATCATGCAGTCTGCCAAAAGGAGTGGCTGGCATCCGTACAAATTGGGTTATGATGTGTTTGAAGACTTAATGTTGAAAAAAGCTTTCCATATTCTCTTCATCCTCCCTGTCCTCCTACTGAAGTGACTCAATTCCAAAGGCAGCAACATATTGCTCCCTTGCTATCAGGGGTTTGGTTAACAGAAATGAGTTTTCCCATGAGGAAATGTGTCCTTCTACCAATTAAGTGTCATTCTTATGCTAAGTGACCAGTAGGTGCAGACCCTCAGGGATGGGTAATTTGTACGTAACCTAAATGAAGCGTTGTAATAACAGTTGCAGTAGTTTGGCTTGGCAAAGAGAGGAGTCTGGAATGTGAGACTTCTGTAGCTCTGAAGCAGCGTATGTAGACCTACTACAACCCTATGGTGCTGTACAACAAATGCAGGTGTGCTGTGTGGCTCTGTGGTCCCTCCCTATGCCTTGTGGGATAGATACGGGTGCCTGAAAAAGTCAGACTGCTTAGAGCGGAGGTGGATATTCCAATCCCTTTCTGTACTATATGGCCCAATAGGATGTCTGTGCCATCACTTGCTTTTTCTCAGTGACCTTGCTATCCTCGTACCCCCACGTATTGACCAATGGCTTACAGTGGCTGATTTGTTCTGAATTTACATGTTAATATGAAGGTTAAATCGGAGCCCTGATGTTAATTCTCCAAGTTTGTTTTCACTGGTACAGTGGAGGATGCACTTGGCTGTCAAGGATATGCAGCAATTTGTGCTTGTAAACTCTTAGGAAAGCTTTTACCCAAAATAACATGATACAAGTGGATTCAGAGGTGACACTAGATCTGAGGGCGATATCAGGGGAGGAAGCAATTCCCTTTTCTTCTGCAATCTCCTACTTTATGAGCTTTCAATTAGCCTAGGTTTCGATAGCTTCCAATAAGCCCAAACTTGGAGTCATGATCTTGTTTATAAAACACAGGGGAATATGACTGAAAGCATGGAGCTAGGCTGACCTGACTCCTGCTGCTGTGATGTCTCAGTAAATGTGGAGCTTTTTTGATCATACTGACCAAAAGTATTTCTAAAAGATGTTACCCTGTTGGTAATTGCACTCTTGAGCAATGATGGTCTTTTCTGAATGAAGCAACTTGAGAAACTCTGAAGAAGCCTTGTAGCTGAGCATGTAGGTTTCTGTGTCATCCCAAATCCTTTGAGAATAAAGCCAGCGTTTGGGCCACAGGGAGCACAGGCTTGCACAAAGGGATTTGTACAGCAGGAGTTGGCTGAGATACATGATATGTGTTTGTGGCTCGTTGGCTGTAAAATGCAGAAGTCTTACTTCTCTGATACACTTCTGAGCAAAGCAGTGTAGCTGTTGTAGTAAAAGCGGTGCTAAATAGGCTTAATGCAGATGATCAGTTTTCAAGATTTGCATCTGCCGTCATGTATTCAGCCATTTATAATTGTTGCCATATATCTTAAAAAAACAATCTGCAAAATCCGTGGCTACTGGCTGTCTCCAAGTTCAGATACGCTGCTTGTCTGGTGGATTTGGAAGAGGATTGCATGCATTGTCACGCCGCCTTATTCGACCCTTTGATCTCGCTCACAGTTCTTCATGCATAAAGATTTTGAGAGCATTGCTTTCCTTTTCTCTTCTACACAAGTATTTAATCTAAAATATTTAATTTGAACAAATTGCAGATATGAAAACAGAGCTTGAAGACAAATGTTTAATGCCTCAGAGGAAAGAGGGTCTGCTTGAGTTGAAAACACAGGCTTTAGAGTGAAGATATCTGAATTACTTTCTCAACATGCTAGATTTCCAAAGTAACTGGAAGCAAGTCCTTTGGTGCCTCAGTTTTTCACCTTTAAAATGCATTTAAAGGATATTTGGCCATTTCTTTTATTTACTTGCTGAGATTTTAGTCAGCTTCCTTTCAAAGAATTTAATTCCTTTAGGGTAATGGCATTATTGTTAGTAAGTTTTAAATAACTGTGATATATGGTATATACTTACTGATTGCAAAGAGTAGTAAAAATCCATATAAAAATGAAGCATGAAATAGCATATATGTAAAATAGTTTTATCAGCGTCTTCACCTACTGTAGAATTATGGCACTTTGTCCCTTTAAAAAGTTAATCATTCAAAAAATTAGGAGTTGGATCACAGAGTGTATCACAGGATTTGGTAGTTGGCTCTGATATGAAAAATACTTCTGGTATGACTTGTTAAGGAAGTTCTTGTTTTTAACTGTGTTTCTAGATTTTTTCTGGAAAATCTCTTCTGTTTACTACCTGAGATTTTATTTTAGGGATACTCAATAAATAATCCCATTGTTGCAGCTTGAGGAGTATTTAATATTATCATCTCAGGGTGTCTTATTTAACTAATATTGTAGATGGACTAGGTGGATAAAACCCAAATATTTTAATGCACCAGTACTAACCTGTCATTATTCAGTGTATGATTCATCTTAGGAGTCAAACGTCCATGAATGTAGATCCTTTTATTATTTTCCTTAATATGTTGAAACTAAGTAGATACTCTTAATGCTTTATATTGGTACAACCTCTTACTTTTGGGGACTGGGAGAGGAGAACAGTTGGTTTATTTTTTCCCCATCTTGAAACTCAAGTCAGGTTTGGTTTTTTCTTATTTTTGTTTGGTTTCCCTCCTTTCCTGGTGTTTCTGCCTCTGAGGTCTCCACCCCTTTTCAAAAATGAACCTCTGAAGAAAACGAGAAAGAACATTTTTTTTTTTTTTTTAATGAAAACTCATCATAACTAACAGAAAAGTTGAGGGTGAACACCCTTGAGTAGTTGGTATACATTTTGTTGTTTCATATTAAGGAGATCATTGTTTTTATCATTCTGCTTCTCATTACACAATTAGCAGATTTAATGTATCCACCTGACTCCGTATAGAGTAATCTGTCTTCTTGGAGACTAACCTGTTCTGTGTCTCAATTATATGGTTCTTCTAATGTTTTTCTGGGTCCAAGATAATTTTTAATGTATTTTGGTTGAAAAGATCTTTGCAGTGTCCATAACGCCATCCTTAAAAAGTGGTCGTTAACCTTTTTTCCCATGGGTATGTGTGTAATGGAAATTACTTTAGCCCCTGCATTATCTTTGTAACAGGGCAAATACAGAATAGCACAGGCAATGTGATAATATTTTAGCATTACAGGCATTTTATATCCCTGGGTCTGCTGGACAAGGACTGGTGATTTCTTGTAGTCTGACCTCACAGAAGAAGGTCAGCATGTTAATGGAGCAGCACATACACTGTGGACATTCTTAATGCGCTGCCTTCTACTGCCTACTTGCCCTTATACTCTTCGAATTTGTCATCAGCAAAGCAAGCAAATCGTTTATCCCACCTTCATGTTTTCCTAAGGAAAATGAAGAAAGGAGGAAAAAGAATGGCAAGAAAGGGGCAGCTTGAGAGTTACCTACAGCCCTCTGACAAAAATAAACGTGTATGTGCAGAGAGAAAGAACGTTTTCATTTTGTCTTTATGGCTTCCAGCTCAGATACACAGAAGGAGAGACAGATAGACAGACACACACACCCCTCTGTCTCCGGTCCACCCAGGCTCAGCAGCAAGTTGGCAGCCTGCACCACGAGCTGTATCAGCAGCCAGCAGTTCACCCACCTGCTCAGCTGGAAATCCTAGTAGCTAGGTATCGCTTCCCCAAAATGCCATCAATTTTCTGCTCTTTATGGGAGGAGTTCAGCTGGAGGAGAGACCTACGTTCCCTCCCCTTCGGTGAGAGGTGAGAGTAAGCCATGTCTCAGAAATGAGAAATAGCTTCTGTTGGCCCCGTCTCTCCCTGTGGTCACCACACACAGGAGGTAAAGATGCCTCCAGCTGTCACAATGGGACCTTCTCTGCCACTGTCAGGTGAAAACTACAAGAGTGTATGCAGCGGGTCTGCATTAAATCCCTTCATTCACTTATGGCTAAGCAGCACGGTTTGAAAAATGTTAGGTAGCACTCAATTTCCTTATTTTTAAAAAGTTGCCTCTGTGGTTTCCCTTAACCAAACGTGACAAGCTGTGGTAGTGATACCTCATGCATTAAAGCAGGAAAAGGCATCCTGCTCAAGTAGCACCCATCCTTTGGCTGCCATATTTTCATCCCAGTTTATTGGGAACTAGAAAATTCTCTTCTGTGAATGAAGTAGGGTCTCTTCTCGAGTGAGCATTGTGGACGTAGCTGAGAAGGGCTGTGGTGGTTGCGCTCCACTCACTGCCAGCAGTTGAAAGGCAGCACTGAGGGACTCAAAGACCCATTGCACACTGTCGTCTCTGCATGCGTGACCGGGTAGCTTTGCAGCTCTCCCTGTTTTCCCCCCTCCTGTTCATACGCTTCTTGTTCTTCCCATTTTTCTTGCTTGCTCTTGATCAAACTTGCTGATATCACGTGCATAAGCGTGCATCTTATCACAGCTGGGGAGTCCTATGAAGGTACCCCCTCCCTTGTGCAGATGGGAATAAGCTTGCCCTGGAGAAGACAGGAGGTTTGCTTGGCTTTGAAGCTTTCTGTTTGTTAGAGGAGTGAATCCTCCTCTGGACAGCAGATCAATTTTACCCAAGAGCTCTGAGCAGCACCAGTTTTGAGAAACAGCTGTAATTCTCTGACAGTCTGGCTAATCTGTGCTTGCAGGACTGTTTGGTTTTTATTATTGTGATACAAGTATTTACAAAAATAGTGGGGTTTTTTTTTCCATTTTTCATTATTCAAATAGCTTAAAATCCATATGAAAAGGACATTTGTGTGTGTGCCCAGATGTAGAGCCCCTGTTAGTGAGGCCAGCTGGGATTAAAGTCTCATTTGTATAATTTGTAAAGGCTTTGGAATTTTTCCTGCGGTTTTCAGCCGTAAGCTGGCATTTAGCTTTTGTCAGACTGCTGGACAGCTTGCACAATAAAGCTTCCAACTAAAAATACTTCCTGAGCAACAGGGAAAACCCCACCAGGGAAAAATGTGCATTTTAAATGCGGTGACTGTGGAGTTGGTTTGAAAAAAAAAAAATTATTATTAAAAAAAAGAGGGGAAAAAAAAAAAGCATGCCCTGTGTGTTTTAAAGGCTTAATCAAAGAGAGCTCCACTCACAAGTAGCACAACATACAGAGGCTCGTTTTCTGCAAAAGCAGAAATAGAACGGTAAGGAACTTAGGAGGCACACACTGTGCGCTCAGGATGCTCGTTTGCACACAACAGTAGAGAGTAACGTTGCACAGCATCAGATACCCTCGCCCTGTCCTCATTTGCCCTTGGACCATGCTGCGAAGAGCTGCTGAGGTGCAGGCGTTGACTGAGCCAACCTTCTGGAGCTGGCCAGCTATTCCCCATATAGCCCAATGCCACTGTAATTCCAAATCTTGCTTTAACTGATGGTTAAATGTCCGAACCATGTCCCGGTTGTTTGCTCTCTGGGGAGCGCAGCATCACTCCGTCTCACTCCTCCTCCCACAATGGGTGGGTGGATGGCAAGGAAATGCTTTCCTTACCCTTCCCATCTAGGGACCTGCGTGGGACTTGGATTCGGAGGTGTCACCCTCCTGCTGGATAACACTTCAGTGCCTTCAGTGTGTTTCTTAAGCTGTTCTGTGGCTCGTGGAGTCGCAAAGCTACAAATGCGTGTCATCTCAGAAAGGGGGTGGTGGAGTCACTCTGTGCCCAGCTCCCAGAAGAAAACGGTGCAGCCTGGTTTAGGAGAAGTTGGGCTTACAGGGTGAGATAACCAGTATGAAGAATGGGAACTGAAATCACGTCTCTTTACTCCCCAGCAAAGTTTTAAGGATTTTGGCTTGTTTGAATTCTTTTTTTTTTTCCTTTTATTTCCCCTGTCTTTTTTTTAAATAATCTTGAAATGAGTCCAACTTTCTCTTTGATTGTACGTGGTGATGATTCTTCTCATCTTTGCTGGCATTTCACAGCTGTTTGTTCACAGCTTTCTCCCGATACAAGAACAGAAACAAACCACAAAGCGGAGGATTGTTGTCTTTTTGGCGTTCTTGAGCTCTATATTAAAAGCCCAGCGTATTTTTCTAATCAGGATTACAGAATTAATTTGCATGGTTTATCCTCTGGTATTTTTTTCTGATGGAGCGGAGTTTGTATCTCTTTTTGTGAAAATTTTTATGCTTCATCGACCTCACTTTTTTTTGTTGTTCAGCTGTTTTTCAAGAATCTCTGGATTAAAAATGAAGTTTTCAGAAAGAAAAGCCTTCACTTAGGTAATTTGAATAACTCATCAAAGTGGCTTTATGTTCTGTTCTTTCATTTGGTGTCTGCTGTGGTAATGGAAAACTTTTCTCATGGGTGAACGGTGCATTTATTTGTAGCCATTTATGTTCAGTTGTATTTTGACTGCAAATGCTTTCTTTACATTAACATTAATGCAAAGTTCAATGACCAAATGTTCCTGAGAGTGTTTTAATGTTGCTCTCTGCGTTCTGAAGTTTATTTACATGAGGTTTCTATATGAATTTTCCGTCCCTTCAGTGGGTAGGTGCGAAGGATAAATTTGTAGTAATAGCACAGCAGGAAACGAATGCCTCTCCAATTGAGAATTTATGAATATCTCTTTCTGTTGTTGTTTCTTAAGAAAAACAGCAGGATGTATTCATTTCGAGGTACTGTCAGTGTATATTTTTGTTCTTTTTGCCTGTCTTCTTTCAGAAATCTGAAATAAAAATCACATTGATGTACTGTAGCAAGTAGAAACAAATATGACAGTAAAAGACAATATATGTGTTCATATAGTGTAGTGTTCAGTGTAGCTGTAATAACTTGCTTTGACTCACGTTTATTTATATTTTGCTTCAGCATGTTGTGTGCATGTAAGCGTCATAAATTTATGCAGTATTAATTCTTAACGATATGCCTGAAAAAACATCCAGTACAAGACGACCAGGATATAGAATTTCTTCCCTTTGAAAAATATTGAGATACTGAAAACGTGTTTTGCTGCAAATTAAGATGGAAAAAAAAAAACCCAAAATTTCACATGAAACAAAATTTCTGGAGGAAAATGTATTCAGATATGGTGAAATATTTCCTTTTGCTTCAGGAGGAAAGATTTGTTTCGGTGGTGACATTTTTATTTGTATATCTATGACTTTTATGTCATAAAATAAATCCTATAGATCATATACAAATGTTGTAAATGGAACCTGTGAAAATGTGGAATGTTCCATTTTGGCAATATCAGATTGTTCCAGCTTTTACACAAGCATTTGGATTTGGACTTGTTTTGATTTTGTTTCAAATATTCAATGACTGCTTATTTAATTTTCATCGGAGTCGACAGATAGTATTAATCAGCTGTGTAAAAATACACATTTTAATGAAAGGCTTAAGAGGAAAAAACTTGGCAGTGTGGTGGGGAGGTGGTGTCCAGGCATCAAATAAAACACCTAGGAGGGCTGAGAAAAGAAGGTGACGGGTTTGTGGCCTCCATTTACGCCATTGAGATGAGACGTACAGACCACTTTTGGCCACTGAATGATCCACCCGGGCTGCAGTTACACTTGAGGCTTGTTACACGCCAACCTAGAAATGAAAACAGGAGTAAAATAGAGAAAGATGGGCTTTTTGTGCAGGTGGGGTAGAAGTGGTATGGACATGACCGTAAGTCATCTTCTGAATGACAGACTTCATGGTTTTCTTACCCGGGGGAGTTATTTGCTAGTTGATAAGAATGTGTAACAGCCGAGTGCCTGGATTTCTCCCACAAAAATGACATTTTAGCCCATTGGTATATCTGCCAGCTAGTGAGGAGATGCACTTTAAACCTTATTTCTGAAAGTGGCATCCGTGTAATTGTCAGTTTAAAAGAAAAGGTGGAGTGAAAATACTCTTGACTTGGTTCGACAGGATATTTCTTTTTGAAGAGTTGGCAGTTTCTACACTGCAGGTCTCGGCTAGACTTTGACGGATGTGTGATTCGCAGCATTGTGTATCCCAGATTCAATATCAGTATAGCATATTTGGTGCTCTTAGTGGGATCTCATCCATAGGGTCTGCGCTGTGCTAAATCATATCCTGACAGTTACATTTGGCTTTCTTGAAAGAGTACTGGTAAGGCCTCAAATTACCAGTTCTGGAATCTGTATTTAAACAAAGATATAAACCTCTTGGGTCTTTTTTTCCTTGTCCCAGGGGAAAAAAAAAAAAAAAGGAAATGATCAGATGGCTAGAAAACGTGACCTATGATGAAACAGGATTCTTTAGCCTTCAAAAATTAAAGAAAAGAAAAAAAAAAAGAAGATCAAACATCTTAAGCTGTCTTGTTTAAATAGAAACAAGGAAGATTTGGCTTAAATGTTAAGAAAACCTTTCAACGTTAGGATAGGAAAACACCGGAGTAGATGGCTGGGGGAGGTCTGCAGCATCAGGAGTCATTAAGAACAGGCTAGCTGTATATTTGCTGGGAGTGATCTAGGTATTGCTCATCATGTGTGGGGGCAAGGGGAACACCTATGGGATCCCATTTTTTTCATGGCCTAAAGCTCTGCCAAAGTGTCTTGAAAGCAGAAGTAACTTGTACTGCAAGCTCTCTGCAAGCTCCCCTGCAATGCAGCCTTTTGAACTTCTAGGTTCAGGAGTCAGCTCTAAATAAATAAGCATCAGTCACTGTTGCTCATCTTACAAAGCAGAAATGGAGAAAGAATATTCACTAACGGCTGTAAGACATGGCAAACATCCTTATAAACATGTCGTTATGGCAAAAGCTTATTAGCTCTTGCTGAGATACTGTCAGGACCTGTATTGGATATGGCTTCTCACATCTTTTACTGCTGGTAGATGCCTGAAGAGAGGTCCTGCCCCTTCTTAGGTCATTGCTTTAACCACTGTTAACTCTCCACAGTTGTGATTTCACCCTTGGTGTTTACAGTCAGCTAAATTACAGTGAAGCACTGGGTTTGAAAACCCTCTTCTTTTTAAAAATCGACTTTTATAACTGCTGCAAAATCCATATTTTCACTTTGATTACCCTGAAACATAAGATGCTTCCTGGGGGCAGCAGGTTGGGTTAATATGCCACGTATGCGTTCATTCATCAGCCAGGAATTCCTGACATACAACCTTACAGGGAAAACACAGGGCAAAATAGTTTAGTTAAATGCTGACGTGTTCTGCTCTTATTTGAGTTTTCCTGCTGGAAGATCAAACCATAACTCCAATTATACCTGGTATTGTTTCAGTGGTTTCCTCACCTGCTGCAGGACACTTCTCCCCTGTGGGGAACAGGCCTGAAAATGGTCCTCACCAAACTTGTGCTAACAGCCTTCATTCACAAACCAGAATGATGGCTTTGTGCCCAAGTTAAGCCAGAAGACTTTCTTAGCCTGACCATTTTCATAGGAGTTCAACTCGAGGTGATGTGCAAAATCCGCTGAACCTGACCTACGTTCAGCTACCATTTGTTCAAATCTTGTCCTTTGTGGAAATTTTAAAAGGGAGGTGTCTTGTTGCAGGAAGCCTCTGTCAAAGGAACCTCTTTAATTCTGGGGAAATGTAATTGGAAGGCTATAAAATTCAGAGAAGACCCAGAAACCTTCATAGCAAAAGTAAGTTAAGTATGCAGACGACTGCAAAAAGGGAGGAGGATGTGGTGATGGAGGAATATGCAGTTAGTGCTAGGCAAGTGAAAAATCTATTGTTAGATGGCAGCATGGGTGGATATAAATGGCAAAAGGGCACAAATCTGAACTGAAGGTGGTTATGTCAGGTTTGGCATTTGTCAGAGAGAGTTTGAGGGCATAAATGCTCTGACTAGGTAATGGGAACCATCAGCAGTACATAGCTGAGTTTTACAGGTGTGTTCACCTCAGGTCTGGACCTCTTGTCTCAGGACCTGACTTCGGCTGAACTCGTCAGTTCTGGAAGGTCACAATATACCACTGAGCAAACCCGATCCATACACACCAAGTTATTTGTCCCTGCACATGGCTAACGTTTAGTCATTCCATGTAATGCCTGTCAGCAAATGTACGAAACGTTTATCTGCAGTCTAGATGTGATCTTCAAGGAATGTTGCTTTGCTAGTATACAGGTTACAAAATAGCAACTATCTTTCTCTTTTTTTTTTTTTTTTTTAATGAAGCATCAGTTAAGTTTGTTGTTTTCTTAAGAGAGGGACACCTGGACCTTCTCCAGTCTTGTTTTCAAAAAGGCTTTTAGAGGCAGATGCTTTACTGCTGATTTCTTACATACTGATTACTTTCCAATAATTAAATTACATGTTTAAAGATCAGCAATCTCATGGTTTATTTTAATGTAAATTAGATGATGAAAGTACCACGGGGAGTGCGGGTCATAAATGCATGTGTGTGGTATGTAGCTGTGGACTCTCATCAGAGAGCTTTGAGGAGGCCAGAAGTATGCCTAGATTTAAGTTTGGCATAGCCAAATTTATGGAAGTTGAGTCCATCAAAGAGCGTCCTTTGAGGATGGTCTGTTGTAACACAGGTTCCTGAGCTGACAAGTGCAGGGTGTGTCGAAGGCAGGGTCACTCCACACTTGCACCTTTCCTGTCATCTCTTCCCTAGCATCTGCTGATGCCCAGAGACAGAGCGAGAGGCTGGTTGAACCTTTTCTTTGAACTAGTATGGCTCGTAATCTGATTTTTATGAGCCAGTAAAATATTTTAAGGGAAGGTTACGATCGCTTACTGTGTCCTGCTGCATAATGCAGCAAGTGATTCCTGCACTTTGACACACGCTGCGGTGAGCAATCCTTGGCATCTCCCTTTGGAAGTCACCAAGGCTTGGTTTAAAGGGCCCAGGTGGAAGATGCTTTATTTAGTACTTCCCTCAATAATCAGGATTAGGTGAACTTGCTACAAGTTTTGATCTTTCTTCCTTTCAGAAAGTACATCTAGGTTTTCTGTATAAAACCTCCTCTGTTTTCCTCCCACAGCTTCTTGACTGCTGATTTCAAAGGTAAAGGAGGCAGAGAAGGCAAATTTGAGGGTGGCACATACAGCTGTCTTTTGGTGGAAAAAGAAATTCCTTTTTTACCTCGGTGCAAACCTTAGTTTATTATTTCTTGTATGTTGCTCCGTGTTGGAATTTAAAGGTAAAACCGGGGCAGTGAATTTCTCAGTGAATGGTTGGGAGGATGCGTGTTTTTAGGAAACACCTAGTACAATACTGTAAGCTGAGCTTCTGGATAGTTAACATACTGTAGACTGCAGTGCGATTACTGGGCCAGGTTCATTTCTCCTGGCACAGGAAAATCATGATTTCACTGGGGGGAACACGGACAGTTGTTTTGTTGTGCTTGTGGGAAAGACAGACGATGTTTTCACTGGGTTGTTGGACAGTTTTCATTTTGGGGTAGATGATTTGACTTGAGACGGTCTCTCCTCTGCTGTTACTTGGATTTTGCCAACCGCTGAGCATATCGTTCATCATGCTGTTCATCATGTAGCCTTTCCTGTGATTCATCCGCACAGGTTGGTGTGCCATGCTTTCAGGTGTTGGAGCATGGCCCGGGTGCAGCCCTCTGCTGTGGGTAAGTGGAGGAGGACACTTTCTGGAGCAGAACTTCTTAAGTGATGGGTGATCTGCAAAATGCCATTAGAGAAAAATAAATTGGATTTCAACTTAAAGCTTGGGAAGGATGTATCACGAAGAGTTAACAGTGGCCTGTTGGGCTAAATGTTCTTGAGGCATGAACAGGCCCCCGTCTTTCACAGGCAGGGGATAGGTGCAGAACAATCAGGGAAATACAAGTCCCATCTTAGAATGACAGGAGTTTGGCCAAAGGCTGGTGTACACAAGTTCCTCTTTGGGGCTTCAGGGGGCTGAACTTTCTCCTTTTTTTTTTTTAAGCCTGATTTTTAGCAAACCAAGCATTGGCAGTGTATTCATGTGTGCAGTGTTTGTGTGCTACAGTAATGATTCATTCTGAAGGGAATGAAGGTGAAGTTGCGTTCTTGAACCTGGAAGTATGTTTGATTTCACTGAAACTGAAAGGAACTGAAAGACTTTAATTCAACAATTTATAAAGAACAGTACATTACAAGCTCTAAAACATCAGCCCAAGGGAAAAAGCAAATATTGCTATTGGCAGAGAAAGAATATTTCAGGATGCTGAGTTTGAAACAATTTTACTCTAAAACTGAGTAAATAAGAAGTGACAGGCTGAATCTTAATTGTTTCTCTGGGCACCAGGCTGAGGCCGCTCAGTGCCTGGGAAATGGAAACAAGGGCCTTGAGCTTTGTATTCTGGGTGAGGCCAGTGCAGGGAGAGAGGCCGTGTCGGGGCCTGTGACAGACGCTGTGCCTGAGACAGCATAATCTGGATTAGCTGGAGTTTCCCAGAGAACCGATACGTAACATGGTGCCAGTGCAGCCGGAGGATGATGGACTTGAGGCTCCCCAGGAGGAGCAGGGCTTCAAGGATGTCGGTCCTACAGCACCCGTCACCTGCCTGTGGGGGAACACCGTGGTTAAAGGCGAGAATATTTGACTGCAGCATGCCTCTGCCGCTGGCCCGGCAGTATAGTGAAGCAGGTTGGCTTTGGTGGGCTCCTCTCCACCGGTGTCCCAGCTCTGGCACAGCTCAGCAGCTTCTCCTGGCTCCCAACCCCTCCATCTCTTTACTCATGGCTGAGCCTTCGGGCAGTTCAAGGTGCCTTGGGAGTGCTCTGAAAGAGTGAAAATGAAACATTGATGTTGCTTTTCCACTGAAAATTTGAACTTCTGATATTTCTTCTATTTGATGTGGTCACGTTGCGTTTTGGAGTCTTCCACAGAGGTGCAGTTCTGATCTGTGGATGGTCCTGTATTTCAGAGGTGGGTTTGCTTGGCTGTTTAAATTTTCATTACTTAAAAAAAAAAAAAAAATTGTCACATCCACAAAGGTAAAAAGGTCCAAGAATTGTAAAGTGGGTACCTTCTTGAGTGAATCTAGGCAACTGCTGAATGCAGGTCTTGAGTGACCTGGGGCTGGATGTTACGCTAGGGCATAGGCACAGCAGGAGAAGCACGGGGTAACAATTTTTAAAGCCTTATTTTTCTTCTTTTTTTCCGCAGATATAAGATTTTTTCAGCAACCATTTGATTTGGTTTCTAGTGAACTTGATTGGTTGTTAGCTTATCATCAGTTGTCTGGGAAATTGCTGCTGAATGTCTGTGTTTCAGGGCTGAGTAGTGCTGATGCCCATTCAAGAATATTAAGAAGTTATTTAACGAAGACCTTTTTTAGGGTAAACATTACTTTAGTGGGTCTGCTACTAGGCCTTTTTATTATTTCCTCTTTTACAAAGTAAGAACCATGGGGAACATCTCACAACTAAGTTACAAAACCCTGAAAAACTGAGTTTATCATGAAAATTGCAACCAACCTGTAAGTCTGCTACTAGTATATGTAGTGGTAATGCTGGACTAATCGAGGGCTGGGGCAGGGAATTAGTTTAACACTTTCAAAAAGAATAAAATAATATTTGAAGAGCACCTTTTCTTGTCAAAAGGAAGTACAAAAATCATATTTAAAGATATTACTCTGTGATTATTGCACTTTCATTATATACCTAAGGGTCATAAATTCTGATTTCCACTATCTCAACATGTTGAGGACTATCATCAGAATCAGTGGGGCTGCAGGGAGGTGATAGTTAGTATCATTTAGCCTACAGCATGATTCCCATTGTTCCGGAAGAAAGATGGTAAAGGTTATGGATGAGGGGAGAGGAATCGGCCTTAAGAGGCTCAGCTGGGGCTCCAGGGGACACCTCCACCTTGAGTGAACGTAAGAGGAGGCTCTAGCAGGGGGGCACAAAACTCATGTCTATCATTTCACAATACGTATAGGGAGGTGAGCTCAGAAATACAAATCGTTTGGCATAACCATTTGTACAAACAGTTGTTGATGTGCAGGTGAAGTTTGTGGCTCTGATTTTGGAGTGAGATTGAGGGGACAGACGAGTTTACTGACCTGGCTGTTGGCAGAAAGCTATGGAAGATGCGGTGAGATAGGACTGCAAAACTGAGAAGGAGGCTTCAGTTTCCAGTGCAAGTCAACAACAAGGAAACTCCAAGAGATTATATATTTACTCTGTCATTTAAATAATGTAAGTTCAGATTTCAAGAAGTACCTCCTGACTTACTGAGCTGCAGTCTAGGTGACAAGTTATTCTTGTGTGAGAAAACTTCTCACAAAGTTCATGGAAAAGTGTTGTTATAAAATTCTTGTAGTTTGACTTGAGTTATGAGTAGCGATTGAGGTCATGAACATTAAGTTGGCACTACCTTTTAGAGAAAATTTATTGCAGAAGCTTTATATTGCCTTTAGACCAGGTAAAACCCCTCAACTTCTTAGAAGAACTAAAAAACTGAAGTGGTAAATCAGTTATTAAACAGCCTCCTCTGTATTGAGTAGTGAATACTAGTAATCATGCATGAGTGGCGACTTTCATTGTGATCATCACTAACAATGAGAGAGATGGTTCATGTCGCCATTCCCCAGCACAGCTGATGTACTTCTCTTTTTTTCACAGGAGAAGGCTAAAAATTGAGTATTTGGGTGCTGCAGGTGAGAAATGTACTGAAAACTGCTTGTAAAGATTTTAATGCGCTGATTCGTTGCTCTTACGGTGCTGCTTGATTAAGGCAAACACATTGCTGCACTAAAAAAAAAGACAGGGGCTTTATACTACTTGTTCAAGTTTTAATGTTATTAAACCAAAAGTGTCTGCCTAGCTTTCACACTTCCTAGTAAGGCAGAATTTTTAAAATCACAGTATTCCCCTCTGCCAAAAGCACATCAAAATGCAACTCAACTCCATGGCAATACTATATAACATAAATAATGTCCTTATCATTTCAAGCTATTTAGCAATAAAGAAATAGCAGTCTTTATGGCACAGAAAGAGAGAGAAATGGCTTCTGCATCTTTAAAATGCATACAACTAATATCCTTTAAATGTGAACTTTCATTTCACGGAGAGAACTTGCACACTTTCTATTAGAGGTGATAAGGAAAGTGTTTCATTTCAACAATTTAATGCTAGCGCTGTCATAGTCTTTCATTATTCTGGACTCATGGACTGCTTTTGCAGAACACAGCTTTAAAATACAGGTCAGCATTAAAGGATTTTGAAATAACGTGAAAATGCTCTTATTTCTCTTTTGAGTGGGTCCTTTATTTTGGTATCTATAAGAGAACTACTCTCTTCTCCAAATCCTTTCTCCTCAGGAGGAATCAGCAGGGACATTGTGACTTATTTTAAAGTTAAGAGGCTGAAAAGCTTTAGAGAAGGCATTGTAATCTGCTATAAAATGTGTGCAGGACAGAGGCATAGATTTGGAATTGTTGGTAGCTCTCCAAGACGTAGGAGAGAGAAGCATGAGATGATTAGATTACTCACAAAGTGTTAATCCTGCAGCAATGAGAAAATTTAAAAAAAAAAGTAATCCCTATCCTTGTGTTTACACCAGATTAGCTAGTGCAAAGTGGTAAGCATGTTATCATTACAAATAGAAACCCTGTCCCTAAAATTATGTTAGTTGCGAAGCAGTATCTCACATCATTAAAAAATCAGTACTGTTAGCTTTCTATTTTTACAGAAAAAGTATTGATCAGACCCAGAAAAACATGGTAACATGGGGAAAAGATAGGGAAACAGGCTTGCAGTGGGTCCATCTCTTGTTTTTCCCAAGTCAGGTCAGCATTCATAACCAACTGTCTTAACTCTTAGGTTTTGTACAATGAGATAGTCATTGTTGACTATCTCAAAGTCAAAAAAGTTGACTGTCTGCTTTTGGTACCTTGTCACTCAGTCTGAATATTGAGAAATGAGTCTACTTGGCTTCCAAGAAGATGAAAAGTTTAGCATTTTGGGCTAGTGGAGCTGAGGTTGCTCGGTAAGCATTCTAAAGTAGTTGGTAGGGGTCTCGAAAGCCCTAAAGCAAAGTATCTGAGGACTCACAGTGATGTGAGTCCACCAGCAGTGATAGTGCTGAGACTATTTTGTGAACAGCGTGGAGAGCACTGTGTTCCCTGGGCAGAAGAGCATCCTTCCTGGCCAGTACCTCCTGCTAAGCCACTTCCAACCCAGTCGTGCAAACTTAGGTTTTATCCATCATAATGATTGCGACTCTGTGCTATTGACTGAAATCTTACACTGCCAGCACCTGTAGAAACTCAGTGGACAAAAGTGAATCAAATTCAGCAAGCAGAAAGCGTAGTGTTTGTTCCTTTCTGACACAGTTTCCATGAGAGCAAATGGTTCCTGCCCTCAATGAAGTCACATTCGCAAAGAATTGCAAGTTTGGGAGACAGATTTGCCTCCATTTGTAGATTCATCACTGCACCAGCAGCCAAGCCACGGTCAGTGCGTCAGGACTTGGACAGGCGTCATAACAGATTTCTTGGTGGCAGCGTTATAGGAATTCAGAAATCCTGTACTTCACAGACAGGCGCAGACATGCTTCCCCTTGCTCGTGCTCTGTCACCAGCCACTCATGCTTCATCAGATGTCGCTCATCTGTGAGCCCTGTGTAAGGACATTTTCCAGAAAAAGGGTATTTTTGCCCTTGTCACATGTTAGTGATGTTTGTAGAACAGTGAATATTGGAACTAATCAACCTCCTGGGAACCACAGTAGGCTGGGGATGTTACTGTGCAAATGGATAGTAAAGGGCTAATTTTCTTACATTATCTGTAAACATCTCTCCTACATCTAATTGCTGACACGCATACAGGAAAAATATGCTTCTGTTCCATTACGTGGAAGAGTTGTCTTCAGTAGAGCAACTAATGCAACTTTTAAGAGTTCACAGTTTGAATATGGTAGGCTTCGTTGATTTTTATTTTTCATTTCCCACTGCTGGTGTTTGCTACTAAGCACCTTCCAGTGGTGACAAAGAAGTGGACTATATCACGATGTTCTGCTTTACGTGAAGTGGATATTCCTTTTTAGCAGTGTACTGAAACTCAAAAAATCTGGAGCTGTACTGGAAGCATTTAGTTGAAACCCCAGGTTCAGCGTATTTGTTTGTTACCAGCTGTCTCCTGAGGTTCAGCGCTGAGTAAGAACGACATTGCTAGTCTCTCAATAGGTGAGATTTTATTTGCTTATGAAATGGTGCGTGTTCCACAGAAATTGCGGATTGTGACTTGCTTTGCACTTTATAAAGAAAAGTCCAGAGTCCCTAAAGGAAAATCTAAAGGTTACAGCTTTCTGTTGTGCTCTTTTGTTTGTTTTATTTTGTTTCTCAACGGTGACCCCAGGTTTAAAAACCAGAATTAAGCCATCTGAATGTCTTCAAGACTGGAAGTGCTGAGAGTCCAACACTCCTGATAATATCATTTCTTTTGTATATTGACAACAGACACTAACCTTAGCCTTTGGTTTCCTAAAATCTTGGTATTAAGAATCATCTCTTCATTATTTAACAATCTCCATAGGGCTTCTAGTTCCAAGACCCTGATTTTTATAATTATTACAAAGGGGAAATTACTTTGCAGCATATACTAAATACCCTTTTATATGAAACGTTTTCACATCCTATAAAAGTATCTTGCTTCCTGCAATGTAAATGCAGTAAATTAATTAAAAGTAAACTACTATGACAATGTGCAGAGCAACAAATGGTCTCAAACGGTGAAGAAAACACAGAGAACTAGTTCAGTGTTGTTCACCGTCTCAGACTTATTTCTCCTTTCTGGAGGCTTTTGGGAAAGTCAGCTTTAATTTATAGGTGGAACCCGAGGATCCCCCTCTCCAGTGACACCCTCGGTAAGAAACATTCAGGTCCGCTGTGGGTTATCCTGTGGTTGTGTTGCCTGGAAATACTGAAGTAACAGGTGGCACTATTGCCACGTGGAAAAAAAAACAAAGAACTTGACAGTATCTCATGGCTTCATAGAAATATATGAGCTCTGGGGACAAATCCACTAGCATGAATTACTGATGTCAGTGATGCTTACGGTTGAAAGTAAGAAACCAAACAGCAGCTGTGAGTCCTTCCCCCTGAAAAAGTTTATCTGCCTGCTGTTCTTTGCTTATTCTGCTTTGAGGTTCTCTAATTAGGCTTCATATACTCTCTTGCTTTCCCCAAATAAAAGTAGTGGTGTGTATTTATGAATTATTTTTTTTTTGTGGTGCACTAATGGGCTAATGTTCTTACATTATCTGTAAATCCATGTAAATAAAGGCTATTTTTAAAACCTTCCTGTGCTGTTCCAAAGCTTGTTTATATTTTTCAAAAGGCTGTAGTGTTGGCATTATTATAATGTAAAAGGGGAGAGCACCTCTTCTGATAGTAGCAGAGCCAAATAAAACTTTGAGTAGTGTGAAGCAGATATTTGCTCGAGTTACCTTTTTTTTTTTTGCCTATCAGACACTTGAAAAGCACAAACAGTAAAGAAGTATTCAGAAATCAATATGTTTATGCTCAGAGTCCTAAAATATCCTTTTTTACATAAAAGACATAAAAATATGTTAAACTCTTACTTCGGGTTTATTGTTCTGGAATCATTCCAAATATGTTGTTTATTTTTCTATTTTAGGCTCCTAAGGACCCAGTCTCTGGATTGGTACTATAATAATGTCAAAAGCCGCTTTAAGTGTTTTGGAAGTGCCAAAGTCCTAAAGAACTTATACAAGAAGCATAGACTGGAGAGTGGAGTTTGTCCTGATGCAATAGGTAAGAAGAGCTGTGTTGATTTCTTATTAGCTTATCTACTTTAACATACAGCTGAGACAAGGGAAGTTCTGAGATTATTTCAAAAAATACTTTTTCAAGGCTTTTTTCAGTGGAGAGAGAAAAAAGATGTGAAGGGTCTAGAGGACTGATTAAGAATTCAAAGAATGTTTAATCTTAATTATGCCACTGATACAGAAGAACTGTTATCTTCAGTCTGTGAAGTAAATTGCAGTTTCTATTCTAGCCTGTGTTCCAAAAATTTATCACAGTTCTGAGTAGTCAATGAATGAGGAAATAATTTTGCATTCAACATTTGGCCTTAGAGCACATTGCAGTGGTGTTTGAAGC
Source organism: Larus michahellis (assembly GCF_964199755.1). NCBI lineage: Eukaryota > Metazoa > Chordata > Aves > Charadriiformes > Laridae > Larus > Larus michahellis. Next base: position 50,294,268 of record NC_133897.1, on the reverse strand, counting down.
AAGATTTGGTTAACATGGGATACATTCAGTACCCAAGTTGGCCAAAACTTAGGTTGTCCTCACTTTTTGCATGCTTAACTCATGCTTTTTGCATGAGTTTTGCATGCTTAAGGTTCTGAAACTGGCCACACCTTATTTTTTTATTGATGTTTGTAAATGGTTAAAAGATGCTGATTAAGTATTGGCATCACCCTTTTAAATGAAGAGACACAATTCTCCCTTAACTATGGTGTTAGAGTGCGTTACCCCATAAGAGTAATTAGAGATATAAAATAGGTTAGAAGTGGCTTTTGATGTCATACTGGTGACTTTACCAAATTACTCAAAACACTGTTAGCTGAATGTTTGAAATGTCATTAGATTTCTTGGACCAGATACTTTCCTGATGTAATTCTTTTGAAATTTGTACAGGCACTTTAATTTTTCTCTAGTCCTTAATTTATCTTTTTCTGAAATTACATGGAATGGTAAGTGGACTCTAGTCTGGAGTGAAAATTTTAGGTGTTTCTTGTGAATGTTGGCATAAAAGCTTCTAGAGAGAAGCAACCTATACATTAAGTTCTGATTTATTAGTCTTTTTGCTTTCTCTGTATCAAATTAAATTTGCTAGAAAAAGATTTCTTAACAGTTGAGAACAAATGTGTATGACGACAAGAAAGTCCATGTCTGTGAGGGCAGAAGTGGAACAATGGAGTTAAAAACTGTAGGGATGGATTCTTCAGAACTTTAATATGATGCGTTGCCTTTACTTAAGTCAAAGTCTCACTATTTTGTCCTTGAATGGAAGTGTGAACAATGCAATGATGAGTTGCAGTGGCAACTGCGCTCTCTGTGAGACCTTTCTAAGGAAGGCCTTTGAGTCTAAATGTCATTGCTAACTTTCTTCTACTCTCCGTGTGACTGTTAGGTAAACCTTTTGTTCCCTTTAAAGATAAATACTAGTATACGTGTCCGGGTTATTTATACAGAATTGCCCTTTAAAATGTAGAATCTATTTCAATCCCAAATGTCATATTAAAGGCAAATTCCCTATACTTAACTTCTACCATGTAAGTTTTATAGCTAGTAGCTTCTTCCTCTCTCTGTCTTTTACTGTACAAATAGTTTTCTCCATCCAAAATGAATGAGAGGTCTTTTGTATAAAAGCAGTTATGTTTTGTACAAAAACTGCTGCAATCATGGTTTATACAAAAGGTAGGAGGAATTTTCTGGTTATTCCTCTTTGTGTGTGGTGCCACCGAATCTTGAGTGAATGTTCTAATCTAATAATGCCTCTGCGGTCAATGGGTACTGCTTCTACTAACGTGCGGTACTGTCTTTTTTTGAGCAGAAGGAGGTTTTTTTGAAGGAAGCTTTGAAAATGAAGGGAGCATTTGTGGCAGTGACTCTACGTTCTACCGACAGACAGAAGGTATGCTGCTAAAAACTCTTTGATTAAAACACAGTCCTTACACTTTGAATTACTGGACAAATATCCTAGAGTGCTGGTAAGCCTTGTTCACTGATCCAACAATATTTTAGCCGAAACATTTAGCAAGATACTAAAAATCCTTTCTGTACCATGCTGGGATATCTTGCTTCAGTATTACAGCTAATACACGCTTACTCTAGTGTGATTTTCTTCATGTTCAGTTTTTGTTACTTTTCTCCCATTTCCTATCCTGTACTTCTGTATTCTTTTCACTCTCTTATATTCTGTTGGTGTTTATAGGAAGTTTACAAATTTTCTTCTTATGATTTCCTCCTAACTATTTTGCTGGATTCTAAAATAAGCAACATAAAAATACTCTGTTTTATTGTATTTAATATTTACATTTAAGAAGTAACATAGAGATGCAGACAAATTTCTCTGTCTTAAGATGTTTATTTTACTGTGCATGATTATGGATTGAGGAAATGAACTTTGTCATGAATGATCTAAGATTTGAATATATGTGCAGAATATGAGTCTGAATTTTGGAGCTCATTGTGCAAAATGTACATATACAAAGAACATGGTGGTTTTTCTTATTCTTCACCTAGGACACAGCATGATGGATACCCTTGCTGTGGCCTTACGCGTTGCAGAGGAAGCAGTGGAAGAAGCCATTTCTAAGGCAGAGACCTACAGTGACAGCCTGGTAACATTAAAAAAAATAATTTAAATGGAACAATTACATTTCTTTTAATTTGGGTAGTGGTACAAAACCAAGTAGATACAGAAGAAAACATAAAGAAGTAGTCACTATCTCATGCCATACCTAAAGACTTGAGTGTGGGTTTGATGAACTTGTATCCAAGATGCATGTTGCTCTGCAGAAGGTGACGTGCAATGTAAGTACCTGTAATTTCTTCCCACAGTGCAAATAGGGCGTATTCCCCATTTCTGTGGAAAGGCTGTTTTTATGTGATTTTTAGAAACTACAGATATCCATTTTTTTTGCAGGACAAGCAGAACGAGGCTTGTTACTTGCAGGAGCACAAGGAGGACCTCATTGAAGAGCTGGCCACAACCATCGTGCAGAAGGTATGGCATGCATTTTTTCCTTAGCTTATTTAATAGCCAAAACACAGTCCTTTAGTCTGGTGAGCTTTGACTCTGCTAACAGCAAAAAGGATGACACCAACGGAGAAAGCAGAGTAAATGACAAGTTGCAACTTCAACTATCCGAGTATAGGCTTAATCAGCCACATCTGATGGAGAGATCAGTTTATAAATAAGCTTAATCCACTGCCTAAATGATGACGTACACTGTCAGAGCTGAGAGGTACCACCCCCTCTGGTGTGTGATATCCTTGCTTGGAAGAGGAGGCCCCAGCTTCATGGAATTTTACAGCTGTACTTCACTTCCCAAAAGGCACAAAGTTTCCCAAAGTAAAGAAGTGTGGCTTTTGACCATACTAGCTCTACTGCACCCTGCGTCTGCAACGCATACAAAGAAAACATCGATCATTAAAATAGAATTCTGTTAATGATACTGTGAGAGAGACACACAAAAAATCACAGAACCCTCTGTGTGTCTGATTTATGTCGCTTTTTCCGGAAAGCTCATTCTTGTCCCTGCAAAGCTCGCAGTTGGCACTGACTCAGCACTGAAACAAAGGGCTAGTGGGAACTAATACCCTTGAGTTTATCTGGACAGACTGGAGCAAAGCAAGACAAGCTGAACTGAGTGCTGCTGAGTTCCCGTGATCGGTAAAGTAACCACTCTGCTAAGTTAGTCTCCCTCTGTGTGAACTAAGCTAATTGCCACATCTTTGTATGGGATGTGGCATTTAACGATGTATGCATCAGACACCAGAAAAGGAAAATGTTGTTTATAAGGCTATCAAGAAAAGCCAGAAGGGCATAAACTCAATGGAAAATAATCTGCCTTCTTATTAATAGGGATGATAGAAGATTAATTCTGCGTATCAAGTCTTTGATAGTCCAGAGCCTATCTCAGCCAAGCTTGAATTGCTACTACTTTTGGCAAAAGCTTCCTAACAAGATCTTTTATGCCATAAAATAATACTCCATAGATATTTTGAATTGGAGTCAGAAAAGTTGTGGAAATGAAGTGCAGCAGGATATAATCTCTCAGTGCAGGGAGACAGTTAGTCTTATATGATCTCTCTCTCCTAAGACAATGTAGATTTTCAAAACCAAAAATAGTGCCTAGACACCTAACACCTCTTTGTTTTCAGTAGAAATGTGTCTAGATGCCATGGGAGCCTTTGAAATTCTCCTCATAACTAGTATTTTATGTTTCTTTGCAAACGCGCTGGGCTGAGAAAAGACTTGACAGATGCTGCTAATGTTTAAAGTGTTACCGTAGGAACAGGGTTCCATGTTTATTTAATTCACCTCTGACGTTCCTACGGGCATTGATTATAATTTATTGTATCGATGCTTATGCAATTGCAAGATGAGAGGAAATGCAGGCAGGTTGTCAGAATCATCCTTGTATGAACTGGAGCAAAAGCAAAGGGAAACTCAAGTGTTCTTCCTAGGCAGTTTGCCTTGAGACAGGGTTAGCGTAGTTTTTCTCCATACGGCTCAAAGAGTATTTTGCAAGCACCGCTTTTTTTTCTCCCCTCCTACCCCCTGCCCCCCCTGCCTTACAGATTATAAAGAAGCAGAAAAGCAAAACTGAGCAGGCCGAGGCTGACTTTGAATGGCCACCGTCCAGGAGCAGTGGTCTGGCGTCTGTGGCTGTCTCAGATCAGAGTATGCTGACTTTTCCAGGGAGCCGCAGGGGGTCCTACACGTTATGGGTGAGTGACTTGGCACAACTGTTGATGTTTTCTGCTGCACAAAACTGGAAGATTGAAATGATGGAGAAGTGTACTTACTGCCTGGAATGGTACGTAGAGACTTGCAGAGAACAAGGCATTAAACCCGTGTCTGGACAAACTGTCTCTCTCAGTTGCATCTTTTCCTAGCGCATCGTGGGCCACAGAAGTAAGTCGCAGGCATTGTGTTGTATTGGCGAGTGTGTTGGGGAGGACTGAGTTTGTGATATGGGCAGTCTCGCGGCTTGATTTGAATGCTAACAGTACTCAGTGCCTCAGTCTGAATTCCTTAAGACAGTTTTCATGCTCACTTAGCTTTTATTTGGAATTTTGCTGAACGTTGTATTTTCTTTTGTACAATGTTAGATTTCTGTAATTTTTTTTTTTCTCCTTAGCCATCGTAAACAGCCACCACCACAAGCAAAAAAGTAAACCCAACCGTAGAGCACCATTTATGTCTTACACTAAAGAGTATTTCCTCCTCCTTTCACCTATTTCTCAGCACGATGCCTTTAGCTCCTGCTGTAAAGCTGAAAAAAATCTGACAAGCTGCATTAGTAACATTTTAAGAAGAGCAGCAAGTGAAAAGAAGTGAAAATAAGCTGTAGGCTTGGATATGCTGTTTCACAGTCAGTGAGGGAGGACAGTGACAGATGAGTTCCAGCGCTTTTTGATACAGCGGTTGAAGCTGCTGCTCCCCAGTGTCCTGCTGCTGCGCCAGTAACCACCTCTCCCCACCGAGCAGAAACCCCAGAGTTGAACGTGTGCTGAGCCTTAGTTCCCAGCTAAGTTTGCTAGCTTACGCTGCCGGTGAAAATAGATTTCTGCTAGAATATAAGACTGTGGGCCAGAATTGCTGAGGTACAGACTCACATTCTCGTCCCTCACCTTTTTCGAAATTGAAGGAGTAACGCCTTTAAGCCGCTGCTGTTAACCAAGTGATAACAAGTCAGGGTGAGTGCCTTTAAGCGCTTTGCCCTGTAGCTCCTAGGCAACTTGCTTGTGGAACATAAGAACCAGGAGAGGGAGAGTTAATTTTGTGTCTGACTCAACTGAGGGGGTTTTTTCCCGGAGTTTAAGGACAAGACCTAGGGAAACATGCTCGTCAAATCTCCAGTTATTACACCAGAAACCTGTTGTTTTCTGAGTATAACCAGACACCCTTGGAAAGGTAGCATAATTCCAATTGCGCCTATAGCTAATATAGTGTCCTCATCAACAGCAGTGGAACAACCCAGTTTCCTTTTCCTGAGCTTGCTTTCCATTCAACTTTGCTTTCATTCAGCTACGAATGGTAAGCGTGCATCTGTCAGCAGATTTGGAGGACTAAACTGTATCAGTGTATCATTTGAGAAAGTTACCTTTTCTGCCAGAAGAATTGCAATATTTTTTTCTTTCCAAAACAAAACCTAGCTTCTACAGAAGCTGGCAGAGACGCCCTGTGGCCATATGCCCTTTCCAGGCAAAGCTTTTTACTCTCCCTCCCAGGTACATTTTGGAACTCCTGAGTACAAGCTTGTAACAGCAAATCTTCACGGGCTCCACTGTAATAAGTGAAGTTTTTGTATTTCCTAACTGATGACATTATGTTGACCAAAAAAACCCCCGAACTCTGGATTTGTGTACACATCCTACCATTGAGCTGTGTGTGTTGGCTTAGTTTGAGCAGAGATCTATCTGCCTGTAGCGATAAAAACCCTTTCTTTGTAGTACCTGCCGGAGCTAACAAGGGAGCTCTTGCGACAGATTTATTAAGGCAGATGCTCCTAATGTAACCAAGGTTTTTGTAGACAGACTATGTCAGCATTTTTTTTCTATCAAAGCGACCCAAGTTGACTATTACTGGGTTAGAGTTATATACATGAACCTGTTTTCCAATAAGGATTATTTAAGTAGAGTTTCCTCTGTGTAAGGCTTTCTTTGTTAACCTGACAAACAAATTAGTAGGTGAAGCAAGCAGAAGCAGGACAGGTTAAATAAAAGGGAAGAAGAAACGTGATTAACAGACCGACGTGCGGAGGAAAGGGAGGTAAGGGTAGCAAATCTTAAGGCAGTTAGGATTTCATAATTTAAAACTCGAAATTCATCTTAGAGCAAATATTTTTATTTGTCTTCTGTGTAGAAGATAGTACGTGAATCTAGTAAGATTCAGTTACTTAGGGCAGGTACATGCTACAACGCTAGCCTTTAGAAACCCATGTTTATTACTGCATTGCATTTTATTAGCAAAATCACTTGCTTACAGTGTGAGGGGGAGTTGTAATAATTCCAGATACAACTGTGTGGTTATGTCTGCCAAGCAATTTTTCTTTTAAATGCAGCTATTTGTGTGTAGCTTATCCGTATCAGCTAGAAACTTCCAGTGGGCTCTGGAAGCCCGGCGTTACTTGAGCTGTGTAAACTGGGGACTGCACAGTGCCAAGAGACCAACTGCCTGAAACCTGCTTGATTGGAGCAGAACCTATTGATCTTCATATTAAGGAACACACAGGCACATGCGGTATCTCCCCGAAATATATTATTGATTGTTTAACTGCAGTACTGTGGTGTGGTAGTAGCTATAGATATCGGCTTTTCCTCTTTTTCTCTTAGATCTCTTTGAGATCCCTTGCCCAAGCTAAAAATAGTGATACCAGGCTGAATATTTAATTCCCCCATCTCATAAAAAGAGATGGATGGCACCATCTGTTTCTCATTACCAATAAGGAAAGGCCGTACAATGTTGGGGTAGGAGGAGCTTAGAGCAATGGGTGGATGCTTCTCTGCTCTCCCAGTCCATCTTCCCGCTCCCGCCCCCCATACATCACTGCCAGCGAGAGCAAACGACCAGTTGGCATATTTAAATATCCATGTATTTAAACATTGATGGAGTGCAGGCATCCCGGTGTGTTCTAAGTGCTGTATTAGTGGTCTTTATTTTACAGCTAAAAGATTGCATATATAAACAGAAGCTCATCCATAATTTATAGTATATAAAATAGCTAGGGATATAGGGAAAAGGAGGATTTCATTAAACACACATTATGATGCACCTCGGGGGAAGCAGAAATTTACTGGTTAAGCTAACTATAAGGTCCACAGTGTACCGACAGTTGCTTATTTTTTTCTTTTTTTTTCTTTTTTTCCCCCTTTGATTTGTTTTAAAGAGAAGGAAGGTTACACAAGCCTGAGGTCCAAAACTGCTTTGGAAATCTCAGGAGGTTTTGCAGGTGCTCTATACCTTTGTACGTTTGTCCCCAACAAATATTTGAAGAAAACCTTTTTGAAGAGGAATCCTGTTCAGCAGTCATAGGACGCAGCGGGAGAGCTGCTTCAGCTGAGGGAGGCATAACACTGTAGGAAGTTGATACCAGCTGACATCAGTTCTTTCCTGGCAACGACTCTGTATCAAAAACATCATATGTATGTCTAATTAATAAATATGTCACATCATAGGGAAGATGGAGCTTCTCACTTTTATACATGAGTGGGGATCAGAAGGTTGCACAGGGTGCATGGCTGGGACCCGCTTCTGATGAAGCGGGTGTGCATTTATCCAGGAGCCCATCAGCTGGATCCTGATGGGTTATTTACTGTCTTGTTTCCTTCCAGAAGCAGCCAACTGCAGCGCTCTCGTCTGCCCGGAATGGGAAAGAACAGTACACTTTGAGAGGGAAAAGCATTTGGTACTTCAGAAAATAATGGGTCTTTTTTTAATTAATATTTATTATGAGAAGATGCAGCTTTCTCTGAGTACTTTCCAGGTTAGAAGTCTTACTGTGGTCTGCTGACTTTACAGGTGTGACATTGTGGTCCCACTGGATTTCAGATCAAGACAGCCCTGTCCATAGTAATCTGGCTGATTTCCCTCCTTCCACTGCAGCAAAAGGATAGGATACAACTGCTTTTGCAATTCTGACTTAGTAATTAGTACCACTTTTTAAGGTTTCAGGTGGCTAAATAATCAGTGCAAGGGTAAACGTGACAGAATTGTCCTTTTGAAGTTGTTTGTATAGTTTGAGATGTATCTCTAGCACAAGATGACTGATTCTTGGTTTCATGCACTTGACAAACATCCAAGAAGACAGTTTTGGATGCTAGATATATGATTAAGCCCATGCAGGCCTAAATTCAGCTGGATTATGCTTACTGCCCGCAAACCAAGATGGGTTTTAAGGCAGGAAAGGGAGCAGGAGAGAGAGGACACAGAAGGGTGGTCATTCTATAATGTTATTTTCCAAATAATTTAGATCATATGTTGTTCTTTCAGCTTTGTTTTGTTTTAATGACGTTATCCTAATACAGTGCTGGATATCACAAAGCGTTAAGGTCTGTCTTAAAATCTGTGATGCTCAGAGCTAGGCTGCCTGGCAAATCTGACTTTATTTTTAGATGAAATCAGGGTGTATATTGTCACAGCGAGAAGCAAATAAACACAGAACACTTCAGGCTTCCTCTATCAAGTGGGTGTTTGAGTAGGAGACGCAGTGATTCGCTCTGATGGGCGAGCACACTGCTGAGCACGACTTTGTAGACAAGGGTCAGAATGGGACATGAAAGGTTGCATGGGGTACTGAGCAACCTAGAAATTAATGAAAATAGAGTAATCATGCGCAGTGAAGAGTATTCTCTTGAAAAAAAAGGTGAGTTTATGTGGGAGGCTGCAATTAGACTTGAGATTAAAATGCCAGCTCACGCTCTTCCCCTACACCTTTATAGGCATGCACTCTCCCAGTGGGGTACACTGGTAGCGACTTAGAATCATGTTGCCCTACACCAGAAGAGGGATCTGGCCTTTGCAGTTGCTCAGCTTTCTTATCTGTAAATAATATAGTAATACTGTCATCAGAGGATACTAACTGAGCTCTCAGTGTCTTCAAATGAAAGATGTTACACAACTGAGAAGCATCTGCGCTGTTTGTTTTTTTAAAGAGATGTAATAGAATATTTCAAGTTCAGGAGAAGGGAAAAAGAAAGGGACGTGGGGGAACATATGAGAAACGGTAACAGCTAAATGAACAAGGGTGCCTGTAAAGGCGCTGTTTAGATTACAGTTGTGTTGGTACATCTGCCCTCTATTCCTGTCAAAGCATGTAACAATTGATTTACCACAAACTTCTGTAGACTTCTTCACATAAATCCATCACATTGATTGAAGTATGCTATTTTATGTTCCTACCACTTTCCTAAATTGTTAGCCCCATAAGTACAATAAAAGGATGTTTATACTCATCTTCTGGAACCAATATTTAAATCTCCCTTATAACTAGCTTGCAAACCCCTTGCAACCAAAGCATTTTCACATGTGGGGCCTGCTTACCATTTGGGGAGGGGGAGGAGGTCCCTCAGGCACTATGGATTATACTTCTCTGTGGTGATTTGTAGAGCTACTTGCATGCGCAGCAGCAATGGGTTTGTTGGTGAGTAACCTCTTGCCTCTCTCCCCTGCAACACGTCTCTGGATCCTCAAAGTCGATTGATCCAAACTAAACCAAAATAAACGCAAACCCAAATGTGGCTTTACATATTATTAGACAGGTGTGCAATTCATACTGCTGATGGACCTATTCCTGATTAACTGAGTCTTATCTTTGTCCTCCTTTTAAAGGAACAGTACTTTTAAGGGGATCGGCTGTCTGAGAGGCCAGTAGAAGGATGTCAAACCCACCTAAAGTGCAGCCAGGATAGGTCTGTGTCAGTAGGAAACAACAGGCCAGCTTGGGCAAACCCTGGAAGGACGGATGCTCTAAGGCTTTTGCAGGAGAGGGAGTAGTCATCTTTGCTTTCCCCAGTCTGCTATTGAAGGATTTGCCCTGATGGCTGGGATATCCTAAGCAGGATTTAGGTCAGGGCTTAAGGAAGGGAGGTTTTTTTCAATTGAGTGTGAAAAATCTCCCATTCATCTGCCTGTTTTTGCCCTCTTTCAGAAGCCATAGGGTTGTTAACAGATACTTTGCCGCATACAAGATTAACTAAGGAACAGATGCTTGAAACCCTTGGTATTTCACTCCCACTGCTAAATGTCTGGACTGCATACATTTGAGCAGAGGGAAAATCACTTCCAGGGATAAATCGGCTGTGGCAGAGTGGCACTGTTCACAAGCTCTGTACAGTCTCCTTCCTGGTGTGGGAGTTTCCTTGCCAAAGGATGCATTAGCTGTTGATGCTTAGGAGTTGCTGCTGTATTTGCTGAGGTTGGGTGGGACCTGCTGGTTCTGTCTGTGCATCGATTGTGTTCGTAGAGCACAGATGAGAAGCAGGCGAGGGTTTTTTGCTGCACCACTAGCAGGCATAGACGTAGAATTTGCAGGTGAGGAGAGGGGACGGATAAGGTTGCGTTTAAGTAATCTTTGTTTGTGCTGTCAATTCTAGGCTGCTTCCCTGAATAAATAAGGTAGTTTTCAAAGCCCAAATTAACAGCCGTCCCACAGGTCAGAGCTTGCACAGCAGAGGATCCAGAGGTGCCCTCCCTGCCCTCAGCCCCGGTGTTGAGGTCCCAGTTCCTGCAAGGGCTCCTGCCATGGGGACCCTGCAGCTGCCTTGCGCTGGTGGCACCTTGGGCTTCTCAGTCCCTCCTGAAGCTGGGAGAGTCCTCGATCTACTGTAAGTAAGTGCAGAATAAATTACATTTTTACTAGTTAAATCAGACCAAAGAAATAGGGTGACATAGGAGGGAACTGAGGAGAAAAACATGAGTGATCCAGACTATCATTTGTAGCGTTCACTCAGTTGCTTTTGGGATCTACTTTGAATTACCACCTTGGCTTCTTTTTAGAAGAAAGAGGAATTACCCATGCTCTTTCATCTTTTGAGGAAGAACGTAGAACAAAGTCTCGATATTGTCTCTAAACAATATGCATACCTATAAGAGAGTTATTCCAGGTAAAGAATCCATAGACTATCAATGTTAGACTCAATATTCACAAGCACGTTTTGTAGAAAGTTGTTCTTGCTTTTCATTACTGGTTTTGTTTTTATTTATTCAGTGTTCAGAAGCATGGGCTTGTAAATTGTTATAGACAGAAGATGGAATATTTATATTTATTAAGTAATAAGAGACATTGTATGTGATTATTTTTTATTCACTCTTCCCTTCCTTAATCTTCAGAAACCACATTGCCTTTTTCTCTTCCCCTGAAGGCCAGCAATGAAACAGGACTGTACCTGCAAAAAATATTCCTTTAGTGCTAGCCCAGTACAAGATGAAGGCTGAGTTCTCTCTGTCCAGACATTATAACTATGCAGCAGAAATCCCTTGAGGAGGGGTTAAAAAAAAAAAAAAAAAAAAAAAAACCAAACCAAAACCAAGAGAATAATAATGTGTCTGGGTTTTCTTTTTGAAACAAACATCTCGCAGCAGATGCCAGTAGGCAGGATTCAGTGGGGAACTCATCTAACTAAAGTGTTTGGAAATGCCTGTCAATACTGTAACTATATTTTGCAAGCTGTGCTGTAGTGCACAGCGATCCAGTATGCAGCACATGCCTCCAAGGGAGCAGAGCGTGCGGCGAACATAGCAAATGACCTGTTTGGTTGCAATGCCATCTGCTGATGTACTAATTTATTGCAGAAACTAACAGCTGCGGTACCTTAGTGTCCAACTGCAAACCGTATACAGGGCAGCCTTGTAATTCATCACAAATAAATGCACCTGGCTGACCAGTTTTTTTGCTGAGGAACCAGAACTGGTTAGAAAAGGTGCTGGTAGCTTTAGCTGGGAGGGAAGGGTCTTCTTGACCTCTCATGTCTTTATAAATCAGGACCAAAGCTCCTACATTCCTGCCTCCTTTTGAAAAACATATTTAGGCTACTGTATTATTTGGATACTTTTGGAAAACAGACTGGATTGGTTCTTCTGCCCTGAGATTTCTTGCTGTCCAAGTTTATAGGCAACTGGTAAAGACTCGGGGCCATGACTCCTCCATTTGGCTGGTAAATATCCCTTTTTCAAATTTGAACTGATCCAAAAGCCTATCGGGGTAGCCAGCCTTACCTCTAGGACTTCTCTGCATCCATGCACAGGGAAACTACGTGGAGCACCAGCCCCCAGATAGGCTTCTCCATCCTGTTCCCTTATGTTCAGTGTTTTGCTTCCTATGCAAATGTCCGCAACAGAGAAATTTCCCCAGTGGATCTACAGATGGGCTGTTATCTCTGTGACGAAGAGAGGCACAAATGCAGCACAGTAATATGTTCTTCTGCTGCCTGACACAGGTTAGTGTGGCAGTGAAGTCAGCAGCGTGGGCAGGCATGGACGTAGGTTAGTAGCCCGTGCTGAAGCCCATGCTATGGCTCTGGGGCTGTTGCGTCAGTGGTGCCAGCTGAGTTCGAGTTGATGCGACTGTGCCAGCCAGGATTAGAGCTTTTGCTGTGTAACCTCACATCACATAACTAACTTTCTAATTTGCTGTTAATTGCAAAAGCAACAAAAGGAGGTCTTGAGTCATTTGCTTTTCAGATAGAGTCATCAGTCAGGCCACTAATTGATTGGAGATAAACTTGTGGACAAACATTTGGTTTTGTGCTCTAAAAAAAATGGCCTTGTTTATGCCAATGTATAGTGATTTGTTCTCATGCTGGGATATGCTTCTGTCCTATTCCTACACCAGGCTTGGCTATTGATACTCCTTTTTTGTATCGTTATCAGCATTACCAGTGATTTGAACTGCTCTCAGGGATGAATATTTACACTTTCTTTCCACCCATACTTGTCTGAGTAAAACACAATTCTACTATCTGTCTTGCCACCCCTATCTAAAACTGACTTTCAGAACAAGAAATAACCTAATCCTTTACTTTTATTTATTCTTCTTAACTGGAGCTTATTAGAATGCTGTCACTTCTTGATCATTTAAATCTCTCCAGTTACAAGAACTAGAGAGAACTACAAAAGTAGTAGTGAAGAGTGATAGTTCAACAGTCTCTTCCAGTAGCATCACTTGATCCTTTTTCAGGATCTGAATACAGGGGTGCAGTCAAGCTATTTTAGCTTGGCATTACTTTCCTTTTTGTGAGCCTTCTGTGACATTGAACCATCTTCAATGAGAAGAGGTGGTACTTATAGCAGAGCATTCCAAGACATATTTTATCAAAAATTCAGATAAAATGTAGAAAAAGGATGAGGATGGTCTCAAGCTAAGCTTTGGAGGCACCGAACCTTTTTCCCTTGCTGCATTTAGAGGGATTTTCCTGGGAATTAGCAGCAGTTCCTGCGTAAAACCAATTTTCTACTCTCCATAGAGAGTTGGCAGAAGCTGTGGAGAGCAGTTTCCCTGTGACCTGACCCAAAAGTTTCAGCACGCGATTTAAAAAAAAAAAAGCAGTTTGTTTTAGATAAGCTTGTTTGGATAAGCTTATTTGAGATCCTAGGCTACTATATCACATGGGACTGTGTCTACTTTCTTGTCTGTACTGCCTTGTTTTTCAGTGGGGTTTTTTTTTTTTGCCCATCAGGCCCTTCATGCTCGTCTTCTCCTTTTTAAATCCTTCAAGCTGTTCTGTATCTTCTAGTCCTGAAAGATATATCTGCTGTGTAGTGTAGACACACCAGACCTAGCTTTAAATTGCCGCGGCAGTGCTGGTGGCAGCGTTGCCGCGGAGGCACGGCTCTGGGGGCAGGATTGCTGAGCAACTTCAGTGGATTTCATAGCCCGTGCCAAGTTCTGCGTTGCCAGGGCTAAGCTGCTGGCGGGTCTCAGGTTAGTTGAGAGCTAAGTGCAGACACACTGCCATCACTGCGATGCAGCCTTTGCTGTGATGTTTACGAAACAGCGAGTGGGCAGGCGAGAAACTGGCATTTAAACAAAACACCAGAAAAGTTGTCAAACCTACAGATTTTTTCATAATAAGAAAAAACATGTTACTTTCATTATCTGAGCCCAGGTTATCATGGAACAGACTACTTAAGTTTTTCCTGATGTTTTCTTCTCCTTCTGATGATTTGGATCTTTAAGTAATAAGGGAAAATAGGTACTGGTGATTCAGCTGCAGGATATTCCTTCTTACAGGTTCTTCAGCATCTCTTATCTCTATGTGTTTACCATACACGTGGAAAAAGAATGTGCCCTGAGGGTATGTACTTGGTACTGTGAAAATAATGACAGCCACAACAACTTGCTGCTTTCAGTACCTAACAACTTTAACACAAAGATATCGGAGGGTGGCAGATGTGAACTGGACCTAATTTATTGTAAGAATGGGAAGTTGAGTAGTTCTTGCTTTAGGACGAAGTGAAATGAGCCACAGCACAGTTCAGGCTGAGAATTTGTGGCAGAATTGTTTATATTGTCCGTATATCCTGGCAGGATGAAATAAAAGTTAACAAGCAAATTCTTATAGCAAAACAATTTATGTACCTGTCTGTATTGTGTTAAATTGTTAAGCTTTTGCAGGGTTAAGGAGGATTCAGATTATCTTGAGCAGTCGAGGATCTAGTTTGAAGTTTGAAACAGCCTAAATACCTACTCGAATATAGCTGGTTTGTGAAAGTGGTCATCTGAACAATTCCCTATAATAAAATTATACAGTACTATGAGCTTATTTGCAGTAGTTCATGTCACTGAGTTTGAAAGGAAACACTCCAATACATCATGTTAGGACCTTTGTCTTTGCCTGGGCAGGATTAACCAAGTTATGCGGTCATTGCAGTTACAGGAAAAGATTTGATTCTAGGGCAAGTAATTCTGGATCTTCCTGCAGAGTTCAGAAGCCAGACTAAACCCTGCTGTTTGGTTGTGTTTCTTTTTACTGAATCTGTTATGAAATCACACTGCTGAGCCAAGGATGCAGGAAGATTTGCAGTTAATTAAATCTTCTGGCGTGGTACAAGGGTCCCACACGGGAGCATTTCAGATGGGAGGAGGTGCAGCCAGAGAAGTGGTGAAACTGTTGTTTTCAAGCCAGCAGGACTCCCAGCAATGCGTATGCCATCCTGGGAATTGAAGGGACTTGAAAATAGCTGAAAGTCAAGTTATCCTTTTCCCCATCTGCACTGGTGCAAAGCGGAGCTCTGATACAGGCAAAGACTGGCCCTTTTGAGATTATTGGTTTTAGTTAAATTATTTGTAATTTGAACATCAGTTCAAATGTACAAAAATTTAAGAGTGCCAACTTGGCCTGCCTAAAGAGGCTGAGCCACTTGAAAGCATACTTCTTAATGAAACCCTGGCATATACAGGCAGGCTTTTACTGACTCCGTTGCGAAGGCCAAGACAGAGGTTTTGAGTGGTAAAAAGTTGCGGGGAAAAAGCGAATTGGCGTTTGAAAAAGTGATCTTTCTTGCCATTCGAGCTGCCTTAGCACATACTGTCGTCAAAAGCAAAGTTATTAATTAAAAAAAAAAAAGGTATTGCAGCCAAATAGTGTCAGCCAGATGTTAAAACTTGACTTGAGCTGCTGTAGCCTTGTTCCTAAAATTACACATGTGGTTTGATATGTAAGAGTGAATTCTCCTGAAATCAGCAGGACACGCCAGCTTTCACAGTTTTTTTTAACATCTGGCCAAATTTAAATGTGACTTCTGTAACTAACCCCAGTGCCGAAGTCAAAACTAAAATGTGTGATCTATTTATTTGGTTCCAAAGGAAAGAGCCTTCCCCTTAGTAGTAGTCAGGGCTCATTAACAATCACAACAGTATTTTACCTCATTTTGACTTGAAATGTGACCTTCCTAGAAACAGATAGTTGTGGAATTGTAGGCTAGGGTGACTTCATTAAGACGACTGCATAAAACTGCCCAGCATATTGTGGGATATGTATGTCCTAGCAAACAAAAGAACTCTGCGTTAAAATCAGTTGAGTTGCACATCTATTTTGGGGGAACAGGCTGTTTGTTTGCTTTTTTTTAATTTTTAATTTCAGCAAATTGTTACACCAGATGGCCTGTTGAGCCAACAATAGATCATCATGTCTCACCACAATGGGATCTCTTTCTGGCTAGCTTGAGTCGAAGCAGTTAGATATCAGTCCTCACCAAGCACATTCCTAACAACTTCACCTTAATTATTTCTTTCCATCTGGTCCGTGGTAGCATAAACAATTTCCTGCCTCCTTGCATAGCATCAGAAATGCACATAAATAAGCAATCTAGCGCTGAAACAATTCTTTTGAACACATTAAGTTCAATTTCTGGATGCTAGCAGAGCCCACACTTTCATGGGTAACTGAATACTCATACTAATTATGGTAAAGGGTTTGATAATTAAGTATTTCTATTTTTAAATTATGCTCTTTGATTTTTATTCCCACAGAGGTCTCAGTCGGCGTTCTCCCTGGCTAGTGAAGATATGCCCAGTAAAGGACTAGACCCTGCATCGTCTGTGACTGAGGCTCTTTGGAGGCAGCAAAAAGGACAATTCAGGAAACAGAAGGAGCACAAGCTTTCTGCATTACCCAGCTGGAAAAGCGTGGACAGGCTAAATGAAACAAGTAAATATTTCTAGTACGAATGTGACTTTTTTTGGTACACTCACTCACACATGGGATAAATACGTCTTAAAGCAAGGACCATCTCCAGGAAATTTCTGCTGATCTCTGTGCTTGCAGGGGTCACATGTAAAGATTTCTGTTTGGTGATGCTGTTATGACTTCATTGCTTATCTTGCCATTGTATTTTTCCAAGAAAAGATTCAAAATTTGGGCCTTTGGGGAGTTGATTTTGGATTGTTAGGAAACTTTAGGCATCTAATTTGGATACATTTCGGAGCTTTTAAGACACAAGAGCCCCAGGGCCCTGCTTTGCCACCTGGTTATCTGTCCTCCAGCTGAGCGAGTTTGCAGCTGCTCACAGCCTCCCTTCTGTTCATGAGGTTACGTGGTGGACCAGTGAAATAATTCACATTTAGGGTTCCCCCAACACTTCTATTTTCAACTCTGATGAATTCACCAATGCAGTGTTCTGTGCAGCCCTACTAACTGCTGCTTCCACACAAGTTTGAGGAAGCTGTATGAATTGGAACTTCACGGACCAGCAGGTTCCCTATAGATCTATGTCCTCTCTCTTTCTGCGCATTAGGTATGGATGTGAATATGGGTGATGGATGGTGAGTAGCTTCCTAAGTCAGCCCCTTTCCTGAGTCAGCACCCTGTGCTAGAATGCAATTCCCTGCTTACTTCAAGATGACATAAGTACAGGCTGTCATTGAAGAAGGTGGTTCCTGCTCTTGGGAGGGCCCCGTTTCCATTGCCTCTCTTGTTCTGTCTGTAGTGTTTGTGGGGCCACAAAAGTATAGCACCAGGCAACTGCTGCACAGAAGAGTTGGTTAGTTTTCATCCCCACAGCTGCACAAGGGGAAGGGCTGAATTGCAGCCCCTGGCTCCAGGTGACGGGGAACAGCAAAGCTGCTGTTGTCCTCCCATGGTGGAGCCTGCTTGTTCCTGCTTCTTCTCTTGTAACAGCTGTAGAGCCTGTCTGAGCTCTCTATCAAACTGGTTGATGAAGCTAAGCAACCAGAAAACTTCTCTTTTGTAGGGTGAGTTTACTGGTGCTGTATGTCCCACAGCTGGCTCACTCGGCGCTGGCAAGCGGAAGCAGCATGTGTTTGGGTGTCGCGGGAACCAGGGATGGGGGCTGTCCATCAATTCGATTCATTTATCTGTAATGCCAGTTGATAACCTGGGAGGCTGAGAATTGGACCATGTCAATACCCCTCCTCCCCCCAAAAAGAAAGTGTTAGTACGAAAATCTGACTTAACTAAGTATGCATTACTTTGTGAACTGCTTATTCATCCCCCTGTCAGAACTGTTGTTCTCCTGGGCATTTTAGTGGAAGGCCTATTTCCAGTAAAGCAGTTAATTAGGTGCTTAGATTTAAGAACCCACTTCAATCCCATTGAATTCAACTGTTGAGCAATTTAGTACTTAACAATTGCTTAACCATAGCAGACTGACAAATTGACCCAGTTTCCTTTCAGGTGCTCTGCTCGGAGGATTTTTTCTGCTTCTTTCATCTAAGAACCACATTTGTGATGAAATTGTGATGGTGCCTGTTGAGCTTATAGTGAATACCTGATTGTGCTAATTTGTGTAAATACGATCTCACCTATGCAGTAGTAAGCATAGATTCATAGAATAGTTTGGGTTGGAAGGGATCTTTCAAGGTCATCTAGTCCAACCCCCCTGCAATGAGCAGGGACATCCTCAACTAGATCATGTTGCTCAGAGCTCCGTTCAAACTGACCTTGAACGTTACCAGGGATGGAGTATCTGCCACCTCTCTGGGAAACCTGTTCCAGTGTTTCACCACCCTCATTGTAAAAAATTATATCTAGTCTTAATTTACTCTCTTTTAGTATAAAACCATTACCCCTTGTCCTATCGCAACAGGCCCTGCAGTTTGTCCCCATCTTTCTTGTAGTCCCCCTTTAAGTACTGAAAAGCTGCAATAAGGTCTCCCCAGAGCCTTCTCTTCTCCAGGCTGAACAACCCCAGCTCTCTCAGCCTGTCCTCACAGGAAAGGTGCTCCAGCCCTTCGATCATTTTTGTGGTCCTCCTCTGGACCCACTCCAGCAGGTCTATGTCTTTCCTGTGCACCTCTGTACTAAGACACAGAAAATGAAAGAAATCTCAACCGAGAGTTTGGAGTGTTGAGATCAGTGGGATTTTTAGTCATGTAGCCAAACAGCAGTTCACAATTCATTTTGATTACCGTTTACCCTGGTTTAAATGATGACTGAAGAGCTGCCGAATCATGAATTAGTGCTTTTTTCCCATTTACCGATAGTTTCACAATGACACTTCTTAAATCTATTTCATTTTCACATGGATAAATCATAGCACATACCCATAGAATTGTGTGCAAAATCCATTCTTTCAAGTAAGTGACTTTGCTTTGGAAAATCAGGAAGGTAGCATTTGCTGTTACTTGAAGCTGGGGAAAACTGAGTCAGCTTTCTCAATATAAAGTTCTCAGTGGCTTTCCTTTCCACCCTGCTTGCCTTCTAAGATGTAATCAACTACTATCCTGTCCTTTCTTCAGTTAACTGAGGATGTTTGACCGATTCTTATGTGTTGTTGCTAAACAAAATAAGGGGGTACGGTTTGGAAGAGAAAAAAGTATAATGATGTGGCACTCCACTGCATTACGTTTGCGTGATGTGGGGCAGCTGAATTCAGTTTCTCCTGGAGATTTATATCTTGCAGAGCTCTTTGCTTTATTTGAAGGAACAACGTTTTTAATCAAAGGTCCTTTTTCTCTCAAGAGTATCCTATACTTAGATTAGTGAGCATAGTTGGAAAGCAGAAGTTCCTTATGCTCGATAGCTTGTATTCTTTTTTTGCTCCAACATCAGCTGTTACAATAAAGAATTATTAGTGCTCCCTATAAACCTGACATCAGTTATATCCTCAGCTGGTCACTGCAAGAAGAAAGCTATTAATATTTTGATTTCTTTTTAAACAGGAGTAGGAATTGACCTCAGAGATGTATTTTCTCCAGTTCTCTGAACTGGCATGAAATTTAGGAAGTGAAAACAAGCCAAAAGGACTCAAATGAGTAACAAATACAAAACCTGTTCTAAATCTTGCATAGCTCCTAAGTTTAATTACCATTTAATTATTGTTTCATTTTTGTGGGGGTGTTTTGCTGGCGGTAGTGCACCACAGACTTTTTTTTTTTTTTTGATAAACTGAGCACACCTTCTTACTGCATACTTACATTCGTTAGGAACAATTCCAGGGAAAAAGTCATTCTCTTGAGCTCCAAGTATTTGTAATCATGTAATGCAAGATGCTTGAGTATCATCTACAACACTATCAAGATTTTACTACTTCCATTTTTAAATAGTGATGTTCTGCATACAGTTTTAGAAAACTATTAGTTTAGGATAAGTATTTCTACGATTTTCTGGAAATGGCAAATTTGAACCCATGGAAGGAAGCTGTAAGACCCAAAAGTTCATTCAATAGGCTGAGGTTACTGTGTAAATCGATGGGATTGTCTATTTATTCAACTGCTGTGGGAGGTAGGGTCATCACACATTCACATTTCCCATGAAGGGACTTTTCAAGTTTGATTGGAAATGGAATCTAAATTTGGAAGAAATGCAATTCTGTGAGTTATTACAGAACTTTGGACCATATTTGTGGCATTTATTTTTTTCTGTCAGAGTTGTAAAACATACTCTGAAAAAATGTAAGAGCAGCAGTGCTTGGGTGAGACAAAAAGCTCATTTAGTCTGGGATACAACAGCAGCCACAGTAACCATAAGCAGGAGCCTAGGAAAGATTAGGAGAAGGCAAGTATTTTTCGTGCTGCCTCTGAGTAGGCTCTGAACCTCCAGAACTTTCATCTTAATGGCTACCTGAGCTAGAAGTGTTTTTCTCTATTTAGTAAACCTCAGTGGATTTCTCTTTCTTGTCCATAGCCATCTCCCAGATTAATTTCTAGCATCCGTAACACCATTAGGCAAGAAGCTCCACAGGTCTAGTACCCATTGCATCCCACTTCTTTCTTTTGTTTGTTTTGAACCTTGCTTTCACTAGCTCCACTTGATGTCCTCTAATATGTTGGAAGACATTCCTCCCTAATCTTTTAGCATGTGTCCTCTCAGTCTTCTCTCCTCCAGATGGCAGAGCTCTGGCTTACTTAATCATTCCTTCGATGGAAGGTCTTTCAGAACCTGGTGCAACCTTTGTTGCTCTTCTCTGATCCTTGTTCTGTCTTCCCTTTTCAAGCTGGGGGACCAGAACTGCACACAGAATCGAAGACATTTGCAAAGCTCAGGATTTATACATGTCTCTCTATTGATGTTCCTTCGTTCTTTCCTAATAATTCTTCTAGAAAAAAGCTTTGATCCAAGTACTCTCACATTTTAAATAGTCATCACCAGGACTTTAAGTGGTGGCTTCTGATAAAAGAAGTACGGCAGCAGGGCTCACAAGGTCAGAGAACTTATGTAGCAGCAACACTTGCGTTTGTTCATTGGTTTTGTTGAACCCTCCAATTTTTGGCCAGTTGATGGCAAACTGGCAAGTAAAATGAGCCTTTCACCCTGTGATCACATAGCGATAATTGTTCTTCTTTCGTTTTCATAGATCCGCCTTCTGTTTTTCAAAGCACTGATGGAAACTGGGTAGCTTTGCAGAATGTCACTTTGCCTCGCCCTCGAATGCTCGCCAAACCAAAGAGTCAAGTATTCGAAGCTTTGGAGAACGAATCCAGCGTTGTCTCTGCCTATGACGAGATGGGCTCAGACAGCGAGGATGACTACGACTGGAATGTGGCCTTGAACAAGCTGCGTCGGAGACCTCGGCAGTTACCAGATGATTTCTATTACACCAATTCCCAGTATGGTACTGAGTGGGTTTATGGCAATGATCAGTACCAGGCAGTGACCTCCCCTTCCTCTGGGTTGTACACCAATACTGAGACAGTGTTCTCAGATTCTGAAACATCTTCAGTAAATTCTTCCCAGGAAGCTAAAGGACCTAGCAAACTTCTCTGGTTACAAAGCAGAACTCAAAGTGATATGCCCAGAATGGAAAAAAACCATTTCCACGGAGAACTGGATGTAAATTTCAATCCACAGGCAACCAGTTTGGAGTATTCAGACAGCAGTGAGACTGAAGAAGTCAATTATGATTTAGAAAAGAGGTCAAGAAGGTGGAGGAAAAGCAAAGCGATTTCTGAAGAATTATGTGAAGGAAAAAATCGCACAAAACCCAACAAGATGAATTTAAGTCAGGTAATTGTGTTTGAGCTTACCGAATGCGATCTCAAAAAGAGCTGGGCAAAACTAATTAATTTATACCAGGAACAACGTGTGAATTGTGAGTGGGAGGTGGAATGTTCTGCAAGCTTTATCCTCCTCATGCCTCATAATTGAGAAGAAGCAAAGGTAAAGCGTCACATATACCATGGCTTTGCCTCTTTCTCAAACATGCCACTTCCATCCGATCAATGACATTGGAAATGCTGTAAAATACAGTGCTCTAAATAAAAAAAAAAAAAGTCAGGATTTGCCAACAGCTAACAAATGTTGACTAATCACCTGTTCTGTTGCATTATGGGGGTTTTTAACTCCTTTGTTCTTGGAGTAAGAAATAACTCTCATGCCTGGGAATCTTCTGCGTGCTGTTTGCAGATGTCCTGGTGAGGGATAAAGCTAATGAGCAGCAGACATTCAGAAAGGGCTGGTTTTGAAATATGGTCCAAGTGATGTCTGCTTTTAATTGATCACTTGATTACGAGTTCTGGTGTGTTAGGGTAAGTGTTTACAAACTACTTCCATTTAAATAATTTGTCATTTGATTAAAAAAAAAAAAAAAACCACAAGAAAACAAACAGAAAATAACAGCTCAAATTTAGAATAACTGATCACACACTTGAAGGCAGCAAAGCACTCCGCAAACATTTCTTTTAAGCAACAAGTGTGGGATAAACAGAAAGCAAAGAAAAGTCTGTCTGGAGTTTGTACAGGCCTGGGACTGATATTATATAAGGGACCCAGTTGTCCCCCAAACCTTTTTTAGCAGTACAAGCACACTTCTAACTAATTACCCAGCTGGATGAGGAGAATACCGACCCCTTGTCCAGTTCCATTTCCCATGTCCTACCCCTCTCATATCCTGGAGCTGCATCACTGCTGCAGCGGAATAATGGTAAGCCTGAAGTAAGGAGCTAAGTGCTGTCTTCTCCCTGTGCCTCTGACTACAAGCAAAGCAATCCAGTCTTTAAAGCCGTCTGAGCAATTTTAGGATGCCTGGAATTGTTTTTCTTTGCTTATCCTACTAGCCTATATTTCCCGTAGAAAGACATCAGTACAGCTGATTGTAAATCAAGATTAGGATTCTAGGATTTCAGCAGGTTTTTAATGCTGGATAAGCTATTATTAATTCTGTATCTATTCCATCTGCTTTTAGGAGATGGGTGTGGGTGTTTTGTACTGATTCATTTATACTCATGTCCTCATGTGTTTAAAACGTACAGCTGTTGAAGGGGAGTTATGTATGATAATGTGCTGTAACAACACATCGGTGGCCATTAATGACTTCTTAGAACGTCAGGCAGCATTACAGGACTTTCCAGGGGCTGCACAAAGACCGTATTTTGTACAAAGACTCCTGCATTTCCCTTTCTGGCTTTGCGTATTTGTGCCTATTCTGTGTGTCTATGTGTATCTATATTCATATCGTGGCTTTCAAGTTACTACTGCTCTGCAGAGCATAGAAGAGCAAAGCTTATGGGGAAGATGTCCTAGAGATGTTCCTCAAGTGGAGAACAAAAAGGCAAGGTGCTTCCAGACATACATGATGGCATTCTGCAGCAACCTAGAATGTGCTTCAGTGTGCAAGCTGGTGCAGAAAATGATTGGTTTTTCAAACTCTTCTGTGAGTTGCCTTGCATCTTAAGTGCTGCTTATACCTCTCTGTTGTGCTCAAAAATGCAAGGGTTGGGATTCTGACCCCTTCTCCCCTTCCTTTTAGCCCTGAAGCTAAAAGAGGTTCCTGCTGTCCTGCTCCCTCAGCCACAGTGGGGCAGGTGGAGGCACACTGCCTCCGGATCACACTGCTGTACTCAAAGCAATGGGATTCTCAGGAGAAACTTTATGCATGGCTGGATGGATTTGCATCTATTTATTTTGGTTTTGGACACACCCCTCCTGGTGGCCGGTTTGACAGCTGGTGCCCACATTTGGAGAACTGTTACTCCAGCCTCCAGTATGTGAGCGCTGCGGGGAGCAGGGATGGGGCTGGCTACTACAGTTTATAGCAAGGATGTTGCACGGTTGAACAGTTCTAGGAAGCGATTAAAATTATCAGGAGCGTAAGGAATATGATCTGAGGTATGATAATAAATTAGCCCGACATCATTTATATAGCTTAGAAAAATGAGATTAAAGGCATGTCAGGGCTTCGTATAATCCCCAAAGTAATGTATTGATCTTGGTAAAATGATTGAGGCTGCAGCAGAGAGCCCTACATGTAAATAGTTTGTACAAAATGATAGTGTAGGTGCACTGCAGTCAGCATAAACTTAAGGAAGCTTCATTGTGGGGTCTTAAATCAGTCAGATTTTCACGTGCTGAGGTTATGCAGAATTTACAGAAACCATACAAAATGCTCTTCTAAACCGTGCTGCATCTAGATATTAAACACTCAACAACTGATCGTATGTAAATTGCAGTGAAGAAACCCATTTTTTTCTTATTTTGCTGCGTTTTAATAATAACAGAATCACAGAATGGTAGGGATTGGAAGGGACCTCTGGAGATCATCTAGTCCAACCCCCCCACCAAAGCAGGGTCACCTAGAGCAGGTTGCACAGGAACGCGTCCAGGCGGGTTTTGAGTATCTCCAGAGATGGAGACTCCACCACCTCTCTGGGCAGCCTGTTCCAGTGCTCTGCCACCCTCAGAATGAAGAAGTTTTTCCTCATATTGAGATGGAATTTCCTGTGTTCCAGTTTGTGCCCGTTGCCCCTTGTCCTGTTGCCGGGCACCACTGATAAGAGCCGGACCCCATCCTCTTGACACCCGCCCTTTAGATATTGATAAGCATTGATGAGAACATGACAATTTGTTAACCATTATGTTTTCATCAGCATTGCAGAACGGATTTTAGTTTAGCAGTCTAAAAGCTGGTGTTGTGGTATTTTTAAATCAAGTTCCAGTAC
This sequence comes from Larus michahellis, assembly GCF_964199755.1. NCBI lineage: Eukaryota > Metazoa > Chordata > Aves > Charadriiformes > Laridae > Larus > Larus michahellis. The sequence goes on along the minus strand of NC_133897.1, from coordinate 50,269,423 downwards.
CTAGATTAGGGTATTGCTCTGGCAGTTTTTTAAAACCGATTTTAGACTCAACACCGGAATTCTGACTTTTGTGACTGCGAGAGAATTTATTGTATGAAGTCTGGAGTGACTTTAAAAGGGAAACCTGTCAACAGGTATCAAGATGTATTTGGGGAGAATTTTTGCCACTTTATGATAGGTAAAAGAACAATCTGCTTTACTGGGTTGCCTGTAGAAATGCTGCAAATGTGGTCATGAAGCAAGTATAGAGGGATGTGAAAACTGTCCTGATAAAACTGATGTCCTACCATAATAAATTTCGGATAACCTGATTACTTATGTAACACAGGAGATTTATATTCCTGGGGAACCTAGATTGGGAAGTGCCATCTCGTTTTTAATGATAGTTATTTTTCAAATTGTAGCTTCTTACAAGAAATTGCCACTCAAACCACCGATCTCTGTCGGCTTTCATTATTATTAATAATTGATATTATTAATATTGATATATTGGCTTGCATTATCTTTTTGAGAGGAGGAGGTGTTGCTTAGTGTAGCTGCAATTCTTATATTTCTGATGGAAAGCGGAGTGGCTTAATTGCTTCCAGTGAAGGAAGTGCCCTCATGATGAGTTTGCTCCTTTGATCAGGAGACCCCACCTGTTAATTACAGCCCTGCAGCCAGGTACAGGTTGAGCACTGTCGGGCTGCCGCTCCCCACGGGATGGCGCTTGGGATGTATTTATTGAAAATAGCTGGCCTGAAATTACACCGTCTCTCACTGAGAAACTGCCCGCAAACCTCACAATTTGTGTCTTTTCCTAAAAAACCATAGCTTCTGATTTTTCGTTTCCTCTATGAATGGAGCTTTCTCTCAGGAGTTTATCGTATAACATGAATTCGGTTCTGGAGCCTCCTAGCCAGTGCTTTGCTTGCTTGCTTAATTTTGGGGATTTTTTTTTTTGTTCGCTAGGATTACATTGTGTTATCAGCCATTTGCATGCAAGGATTTGGATAGAGTGTGTGAGGAAGGGTGTATTTCCTAGTTCATTGTCTGCTAAAGGACTTACGCTTGCACTAGAAACGCTTCATTTTCTTTTAGTGAGAGTGGGTTTGTGGCTGTGATAGCCGGCCCGGCCCTCGCTGAAGCTCTGCTTTCAGATACAGCAGTAGCACTTTACTCTTGTTTGCAGATGTTAGTACTACATGCTGCTGATAGATGCAAATGGGAATTTACACAATGATTTATATGAAGACAAAGATGTCATTAAACTTACCAGATAGAGCCGAAGTGAGAACAGTAAGGAATAATGAAGTTTAAGATAGCATCTATTAAATAAATAATAGCACCTTTCAATGTATTTATTATTTTTTATGGTTGTCATGGCTTCTAATGCATTTTTTTAATCTGTTAATCCATGAAAGCGGTGCCATCTCCTCGCAAATAGTTTACTGCCACCGTCTGAAAAGCTCAACACACAAGCCAAGCAGCCTACCAGAAACCACAAAGTGTAGCATTATAGGATATCAGATCATAGGATATCAGATATCTTGCAAATGTACGTACTCCACCTGCTTATTGTAAGGAGGTTGAAAGATAGATAATAGACATACCTGAATCCAGCTGTAATAAAATCAGTACCCTTAAGGTGAATCCTGCCCTGAGAAAGGATGTGTATTCATAACACAAATTTAGCTAATGTGGAATAAAACCCTAGGGATGCCAAGGCAGCTCATGACTTTCACCAGCAAAAAGTTTAGCAATACGTGAGTATTTTTCATTAGCAGATTGTGGGTCAGGGGTTGTAATGAGTTGTTGAATTACATGCAGGATATGTCTGAAAAAAAATCTCTTGTTTTGAGGAAGTACTGTTATGATAAATACAGATTTTTAATTAAAAAGGTGAAATGATACCAGTCTTCTAAATGTATATATGAGCGTATAATGTATTCTAAAACTAAAGTGGAAACACACTGACTTGAAATCTTGTTCACAATCTTATTCAGAACATCTTGGAAGTTCATTTGGCAGAAAAGTCTTTTTACTCTGCAAAAGCTGATTGTTTGGGAAAAGAATAAATTTCAGTATAAGCCTGTGGTTCCCCATCTATTATAGTTAATCATGTACTTTCAAATCCTGATTTTCTAAAAGGGCTTTCTGCATCCTGAAGGTGAGCTATAAAGCAATAACATAGTTGCGTAATTGATTCACAGGTAACTGCAGACAAAAATTGTCCAGAAAGCTGTGAAAGTGCTAGACACCACATAGTACGGTTTACTGTATGAGAGATGAGGACTGGCATTATGAACATGGTGTGTCAATCCATTAAGAGCAGTTTTGTAAGAGAGTTGTCAGAGTTAACGTTTCCCGTGAGCGCTGGAGGTAATTGGTCCGTCCATAAATACTGCTGCTGCGGCTGCAGAGACAGTAGCTGTGCAAAGCAAATCTCCTGTTTATGTATTTCCAAATGAATGGTAGAGCGAACACAGCTTTTAGTCTCTCCGGCAGTGTCCTGTCACGGTAGGAGAGCTTAAGGCAAATAGGAATTATTTCCTGTCTGAGAATTGCTCCAGATCCTCCTCTTAGACCTGCTGCAGCGTGCCTGCTGCTTCTGGGTCCCAGGCTGTGTTCTTTATAGCCTCCGTCCGGGCGGTTTTGTCGTGATTGTGCTCCATTTCAAAGAATTCGTAATTTTTAAAACCACCTAATTCCACCTTACGTAATGCACTTGACTGAAGCACTAAACCAAGTGTCTAACTATTCAAAGCTCTCTCTTAGCAGTCGGCAGGGAGAGAAGAGCATTTCCAGAAGGCCATTAATGCTATAGGTGGAGTGGCTTGCTCTGGGAGATGCCTGTCTCTCCATGGACTCCAGCGGAAACCAGGGGAAATCGGGTCCTAATCAGACAGCACAGATCCAGAAAATATGTTAGTATGTACCTGGACATTTGTTTTTGGCATAACCATTAGATATTTTCCAATTTCCTGCGAGGGCTGACAAAAAAAAAAAGGCCCCTTTCCACATTATTAAATGTAGGGCTGGCACCCTGCTAAACAGACTCGCAAAAGGATTTTGTTTTTCTGCAGTTCAGCCTCCAGAGTAAAAAACTTGTCATGGTCAAGTCTGTAACACCCAGAGTACTTAACTGAGCCTCTGAGTACTTCCCACCTTTAAGGGTCCAAGAGTAAGAAAAGAAGGCGCTCCTAAAGACTGAACTTGTTCCAAGGAGGCTGGCATTTGGAAAATAATCATCACTGTAGAGGATCCACCTGTGTAAATAATCACTGGGAAAGCTGAAAATCTTAAGCGCCATCATGTAATAAAAGAGAGATTTTTTCAAAACTCGTTTCCAGTAGTCTTTAAGAAAGAACACGGATAATGCTCAAGACCAGCAGTCAGGGGACTCGAGCGCAGCTTTCAACTGACAGCTGGACACAACTGACAGGTCACAAGCCTATTCATTCCCACACTTCACTTTAACTGCACCGTGCCCGAGAGTGATGGCCGTGCGGTGCGGGGAATGGGAAATGCCATTTAGGCTGTTCTTTCAGTAGTTGCACACAGATACGTAATGATTTTGATAGTTCCTTTTTACATAATCTAAAAGTAAGCAGGAATGATAAATGTAATCCAGCAGGTGTGGGTCTACTGGCATTCCTCTGTAAAGACATGGTATTTTTTTATCAGCACACTTAGTGTACTTTCTTTCTAGCTTTGCTGCAGAGTGGTCGTACCTGTACTTTTCCAGGAAGCTATTTGTTTTCCTTGCTGTACCTATACAGTAATTACACTGCTCTTCTAATCTCCTTGTAGGATTTCGATGATTTATCAGAAACAGACATAAGCAGTGAGGATCAGCATCAGAACATCAAGCCTGACCTTATGGAAGAGGAGCTTAAATCCAGGTTATTTCAGCTCGCTGCTAAAATGAGTGACAAGGAAACATCTTCTGGTGAAGAACAAGAGCCAGAACCTAGAACAGACCCTGAAAACCAAAAGGAGAGTTTGTCCTCGGAGGAAAATGGCAGAAGTATTCAGGAAGAGTTAAAGAAGGTAAGTGGTCATAGTAGAGCAGCAGAGCTAATATTGTAAAAGTTAGAGTGCAGAAAGAGAAAGTTTTGGTTAAAAAATGCCACATAGTTGCGTGAAAAAGCCCAGGGTCCTTTACACTGGGTCTGTGCGCGCTTGCGCGTGTAAAACTTCAGTTTAGGTCTGTGTTCCTTCCTGTGAGCCTATAGCATCAACCCAAAGCAGTGAACTTCGCTTGTGTAATAAACCTTCGACTGATATTAATGGAACTATGTCAGTTTATACTGACTGAGAATTGGCTTATATGTTTTTTATTTAAAAACATATCCAGTTCTTTTTTCCTCCTTGCTAACCAGCTGGTTTAAGTGGGGTTTTTTTCAGTCCTTTTATTTGCTCCCCTGTTTTTGGCATCATGCAGTTCATTCTGATGTCATAGATTCTTCTTTTGCCTCTCTATTGGAATATTTTGTGCTTCTTTAAAGGTTTCCAATCCTATTGCTCTGTCAGCTAATACGCCTCTGAGAGTAGTGACATATTCTAGTGAAACTGAAATCCAGTGTCAGTTCTGATAATGTATGAGATATTCCATTTGTGCCATTTCACCCTTACAATGAGATGTCTGATTGCAGTGTCACTCCACAGGACTTACCACTTGCCCTCTTCCCTTCCTACCTCTGAACTTCTCTTCAGATCATGTCGTGTGCTTGAATTTTGGTGCTGTAGAAGCCCAGCACTGCCCCTTGCCAGTCACTCTTATCCCTTAGATCCACTTGGGCTCATTCTTGTCTTCTGTGTGTCTTAACTTGCCTCTTGGGGTCGTCTCTGCTCAGTAGCTCAGCTTTGACAGGGGTTCTGGACAACTCTCTACAGGAAATCTATTCTTCATTTGAAAGGTGTTTTGTTCAAATGCTATAAAGAACTAATACATTAGGAGGTGGAAGGAGGATTAAGTGACTCAGGTGGATGATAGGATGCTGTCCAAGTGTGCAGGAATGGTGTCAAGAAAGCCAGTGCCCACCTGGAGTTGAATCTGGTGGTGGACATGAAGGGAAATAAGAAAGACTTCTACAGTTATATCAGCAGCAAAAGTCAGATGAGGGAAAGGGGGGCTCACTACTGCAGCGACCTGGTAATACAGGCTATGGAAAAACCTAAATTACACAATGTTGTTTTCACCTCAGTTTACACGTGAGATTTGCCCTCAAGAATCCCAGGCCCCTGAGACCTGTAGAAAAGTCTAAAGCAGTGAAGACTTACCCTTGGTAGAGGAGGATGAGATTAGCAAACATTTCAACAAATGGGCCGTACACACGTGCATGGCACCCAATGGGGATGCACTCACAAGAGCTGAGGGAGCTGGCCCATGTCATGGTGAGGCCACTCTTTTTCATCTTTGAAAGATTGTGGTGATCTGGGACATTCAGAACACTGATTTTGACTTTAACAAGGCTTTCAACATTATCTCACATAATATCCTCGCAGACAAATTGAACAAGTAAGGACTGGATAAGTAGACAGTGAGGTGGACTGAAAATTGCCTGAAGCTGGGCCAAAAGAGTTGCAAAAGGCTTGAAATCCAGCTGGAGCCCATTCCCCAGTGGTGTACCCCAGTGGTCAGTTCTGTGACCAGTACTGTTTAACATCATCATTATCGACAGAGACAATGAGACAGAGTGTACCCTGAATTTGGAAGAGCAGTTGATACATGAGATGGTTCTGTTGTCATTCAGAGGACTTTGACAGGCTGGATAAATGAGCCAACAGAACCTCATGAAGTTCAACAAAGGGTAATGCAAAATCCTGCACCAGGAAAGCGATCATGCCATGCACCAACACAGGCTGGAGGCCATCTGTCTGGGAAACAGCTTGGCAGAAAAGGTGCTTAGGGGTCCTGGTGGACATGAAGTTGAACATAGGCCAGCAATGTGCCCTTGCATAAAAGAAGGCCACCAGCATTCAGTGGACCAAGGGAGGTGATTATTCCCCTGTATTCAATGCTGGTGAGGCCAGCTCTGGAGCGTGATGTCCTGTTCTGGGCTCCCCAGTACAAGGGACACATGGACATACTGGAGTGTGTCCAATGAAGGCCCACAGAGATGGTTGAAAGATTGGGGCATCTATTGTATGAGGAGAGGCTGAGAGAGCTGGAATTGTCTAGCCAAGAGAAAGAAGAGAAGGCAAGGCTAAGGGATGATCTCTTCAATGTGTATAAAAACCTGGGGCAGGGGAGAGGTTGAAATAAAGAAGTGGGATTCAGACTCTTCTCACCCGCGTCTAGTGACAGGACAAGAAGCAGTGGGAACAAACTGAAATACAAGAAACTCCATCTAAACATAAAAAGCTTTTTCACTGCGAGAGTGTCAAATGCTGGAATAGGTTTCCCAGAGAGATTGTAGTTCCTGTGTCCTTGGACCTAATCAAACTCGACTGGGCACAGCCCTGGGCAACCTAATCTAGTTGACCCTGCTTTGAGCAGAAGGCTTTGACTAGGTGATCTCCAAAGGTCCTTTCCAAACTTAACTCAGAATCAGAGTCACAGAATACTGACTTAGCTACGGACTATGCAGCAATGTATGTACCTTCATCATCATGTATGCAAATACCTCCTTGATGTACACACAACCTTTCTAAGGAAATCAAATAAAAGCTTTATCAACAGTGCTGTTAGCAGCACTCGGTTTAGCTTGTCTTTGGTTTACAAAGACAAACCAGCAATATCAAATTATTCAACAGGATATAGAGGCTAGCTAGAGTATAACATGATGCAATTAAAGTCCAGAATTAAAGGCTGTGAATAGAACTTTCTGTAATGCTTCTGTATGGTGAACTGAGCACAGAAAATGGCAGATGTGTGTTTTCTGGTGTACTTCTGCTTGCACCTACAAAATAATATTAGTTGGTTTTTCCTTCTCTTATTTTATTATTTAACTTTGTATGTCAGTTATTTAAAATAATGCAAAGATTAATATTTTTTGTATGAAAATTTCATTAAGTTTAAAAAAAAGAGAGACATATCATGTTCAGCAAAAAGGGAATGCTTGGAGTTCCTAATACTTTATTGGTTTTTGGATTAAAAGGAAGTCTTAGTCATTCATGGTTGCAGTATATATTCTGTCTGTCTATAGTAAAGAAACCAAAATATCCCAGTACTATTCATGGTCATGACTTCAGCAGAATTGATAGCGGAACTTGCTCCAGCTATAGAAAAACAAGCAGGCTGCTTTCATTCTTATTCTTGACAGTTGTCCTTAAAGGTGATTTAAAATCTTCCGACGCGTGCCTTCTCTCTGGAAAGGTGGCTGACCAACATCTTACAATGAAATACTGAAGATGACAGTGTATAATACCAGTTGTGGCTATGGTAACCTAAAATACGAAGACCTAGCTAAACTGATAAAACATGCAATAACTTTAAGATGAGTAGATGGCATGTCTCAATGGAGACAAGCATGGAAAATGGTATTTTCAGGGAACCGGTAATTTTATATGCCTTAAAAGCCAGATGTCTCATTATGCTGTCTCTATAAGAAGCCTGATTTTTGGAGAATGCATATGTAGGGAATTACAGAGCTTTCACACTGGCATTTAACGTTCTTACCCAGAGACCCAGACTTCTGACCTGGGTGGGCATCAAGTTTCAAATTAGGTATACAGAAACACTAATTCTGGGCCATTAAAATGAGAACTCAAGTGCCTACAATCTGCTTTGAAATCCTGAACACAAATTAAATACTGTATTTTAGCCATCTTGCTTACATTTTGGCCACGCTGCTTGTCATTGTTAGCCTTTAGTCTTCTGTTCTTAAGCTTGTTCTGGAACACATTACCAATGTGTTCCCCCCCTTAAATCACAGGGGATTTCTAGTTACAGTGCACCTGACTGTAGAATAACATTTCAAAAAACATGTATTGTTTATTGAATCACTGGAAATTAAGTTCCTGGTGGTCGTGAAAATCTGACTTTCCCATGTCTGCACCTTTAAAAATCTGGACGTCCATTTTTAATGGAAGCTGGGAATCTCGTATAATCACATGTTGAGCTGATGCTTTAAGAAAGGAGTTTTAGTATATTAAGATCTGTAGCACTGGCAAGAATTGGCACGCGTTAAGTGCAGAGTTAGCTGCAGTTGGACATTTACATGTTCTCAGCTCAAGCTAAGCTCTCGAGTCGTATGTGTGCCTTTAAGATACAAGTTTGAAAATGCTGAACTTTGAGTTAATTATTTAGTTCATGTGGGATACTTGAGGATTTAGGTGGGTATTAATTAACACAAGTTAATTTTATGCCTTAGACTTAAACCCACTTAGACCTTCAGCACAATCATTTCCAATATTTCTAAGTTTGTGGTTACCTAAAATGATCTTATGGACGTTCACAGCTCTCTAAAACAAACGTAATCCTACAACAGGCTTATTTTTATAGGCAACATTTTGCGCTTATTAAGCTACAGAAGTAGTTCATGGTCTTCTGGGGTTATGCAGACCCCTGAAAAGCCTGATCATCTCCGTAGTGCAATGAAAGGCTGTGAAATCTTCTGTGCTCAGGCTAGAGTTAGCTTCCAGCCCCTCTAGACTTCAGGTGTGAACAAAGAAAAAGTCACATTGTGCAACTTTTGTGTAAGTGAAGCATCTTGTACTAGCAGTGATTTGCACAGTTCTTTCTGCCTTGCTCTTTTTGGTTTGGTTTGGTTTGGTTTTTTTGCTTCACCCCCCAAACCCTAACCAAATACCTAAAGGAAAAAGCAAAATGTAAATCCCTTTGGGAGTATCTTAGTGACACTGATCCTGAGAGTGGCAAGCATGATAAACGGGATGTACTGAGTTCTTGCGCTCCTCTGTCCTCTCTCCCTCTTTTAATGCTTCCATGAAGATGAACAGGCTGGGTCCATATTTTGTGGTATACCCCAGAACTACATTCTAGAAGGCAATTTCAGCAGTGCCTAATGCAGCCTCACAGTCCGTCACTGTGAGCACTTTATCAGAAACTATAGAGATACTGTTTAAAAAACAGAATAGCCCCTGCAGTCTTTGTGAATTGCCCCACATAGCATAAGAACTTAAGTACTTGTTAAAACCTTAGTTGTGTTTCTCTTTTTGTCTCCTTCTGCTTTGTACTCCTCCTTGCTTAATATATGCAAATGAGCAAGTGAGTTAAGCGTCACTAGTAGCGTGGAGATTCTCTCCTCTTTGCATTAGCTTGATGCGACATGCTGTCTGCTCAAGGAATTTCTTTTAATCCCTTTATGCATTTACTTCTGCTCAGAGACTCTTACAGCCAAGGCTTGTAACTTTGTTTAAATTCTGCTGTTTTCTGTTGACATTATTACGTGGCCAGGCACACAATAGCTCTTTTCTGAATGACAACCTGCAAGCAAGTTTGTTAAGCAGCACAATGAGATCCTGTTCCCTAAGTGAAACCTCCAAATTCCTTGACAGGATAACAGCATAAGTATTCTCTCCATAAAATATTTACACCTTCATTCTCTGGAAACATCTTATTCACCTTTGGTTTTATAAAGCTTTATTTGGGGGAAAGTATGTACCACGAGCATCATCTTCATGTGTATTTGTGCCAGGAGCCTATATTCTTTGTTTCGGGAGAGTACATCTTACATTTTTCACCAGGTAAAATTAGCACTTTTTGACTGCTGGTATAATGAGACTGACACTTGTTGGAAAATCTGCCTGGCACCTCTGTTTAGATAAAGGAGGGGGGTCAGGCAAGGGACTTGGTCGCTGGAGAGAAATATTCTCATGGCCTTGATGGAGCTGGAGAATGGCATTGGACGTGCACAGGGCAGTGAATCCCTCCTGTGTATCACAGACCTGTTAAAGCATCGCAGTAGGGATGGGTGCGATGTTACAATTATTATAACAGCAGTGCTATAATAAGGAGAGAGAGCCTGTGTCTCCTGGTGGCTGGGCTTCTGTTAGTCATTTGTGCTGGTGCATGCACCGTCCTCACAGAAGATGATGTGGTAGTTTCTGTGATGGTTATCTTGCAACTCCCCGAACTGAAAAAGTTGCTGAGGAACTCCCAGGGATTTTGGTTGGTGGGTTGGTCCAGGCAGGGGTTAATAGGAAACTGCCATCCAGCTTCATACGCCTGAAGACTTTGGAAGTGACTGAGTGAAAGTTCCTGAAGGAGCCAGAACCCCATGGCTCACTTAAGCAAGACAATGTAATAGTGTAAGTACAGTAGCTTTGCTACATTGCTACTGCTGTGCTAATAAAACTGAACAGTGTAATACAAAGACGTCTTCCTGGGTTACCAACTCAGAAGATATTTGTGTGTCTGTTGTTTCACGTTTTTGTATGCAAGATGCTCAGAATAATTCTTGTCTTTTGGTGGATCATGGCTTTTCTTATGATGTTAATCATCTGGGCAGTCTTCCGAAGTCCAGGATTGAAAACCAAATGTGGGCAGCATTGTAAAAAGTGATGTTTAAAGTTTATGAAGTACAGATAATCTGTGCACAGGATTTTGGATGACAGCAGAGATAAAAGATTTTGGCTTAGGAAGGTTTGGTTAAGAAAGTGTCTTTTTCTTCTAAAAGAGGTATGAGACTAATCTTCACATTGGCCTAATGGTTACAAAGTTTTAATTTCTCGGATCAAAAAAGCAGTCAGGTATATGTTCAGTTTTAAATTGAGGGTTAAGAGAAAAATCCCATTCAAGAGATTTCTCCTGTGTATTTACTATTATTTATTAGTCTTTAGCATGGAAAAACAAGTTGATCCTAAGCTTATTTTGTCAAAATCTGAGTCTTCGGTTTCAAGCAAAATAGTTGCTTTGAGACCATAAACATTTATTTTTTAACAAGTTTTCAAAAGTTGGCAGTGATGTTTGTGTTTCTCCGGTTCTGACACTTTCTGGGCTCAATACACTTGTGTAAGTATGGGTATAGATAGTCCATCTGAGATGCCCTCGGGTATCCCACAGGGCCTTAAACTGCTAGTCCAGAGGAAGCATCTCCCAGATCCATGTCATATCTGACAGCGTTGTTTGAAAATCCTCACATACTTCAAGCTGTTTCAAAATTGCACCTTGTCTGCCTGTGTTAAAGCGACTGAATCAAAGCCCTGTGGAATCTGCCTGGAGAAGGGCAGAACAGGAGACGTTTCAGCTGGCTTCACACAGGGAATGCAGCACCTTTGGAAACAAGATACTCATAGTCTCAGATTTGATACTTATGTGCACGGATGCCCAAGCCAGCTCTGTCCCGCGTGTGTGCGATGTGAGGCTCCCTCAGTTGTCTGATCACCAAAGATTTATTTACTTAGGAATAAAATGTAAAAGCCCTTTTACAGTTACAAAAAAAAAAATCAGTGAAGATTAGTGTAAGCTGTTAGAACAAAACAGGGGGAAAATAGACCGTGACAAAAAAGTTACTATTTTTTTGTCGTCTCTTGTAAGCAGCCCAGAGACTTTGGCAGTGACAGATGAGCTCTTTCAGGTCTAGCTGGAAGAGTTTCAAGCAAACCCTGCTCCTCAGCTGGATGATAGTTGTGTCACAGCACAGCCACCAGGGTCACTGTGGTTATGTCATTACTTCAAGGCAAAAGCAGTCAGTTTAGTTTAAATAGACCTAAGTAAATTACGGGGATTAAGGTAAGCCTACTGACTCGACACTGGGTAGTGGTAGTATGAAGGGTTTTACTTGTCCATTTTGGGACAGTGAAGTCCAGGAGAAGGACAGCAGCCAACAGTAGGAAGTGATTTGGCACACGATGCCTTAACTGAGCCCAGGTGTTCCCAACACGACCATCTGACTGTGGCATAAGTGAGGTACAGCAGACCCTTTTGTAACTAGAAGCGCGCACAGTATCAAAATTGCAATCGTGTAGACCAAAAGAATTGAAGATAGCTGGCTTTTCTTTTTCTTAAGACTGCTGCAAGAGTATTTTTCTGTTGCTAGTGCCGCTTTGTTTTGTGATGGTGGAAATCAGTATTTCCCATCTGCTTCGTTTTATAAAAAATGATGTGTCATTTGCAGTATCTGTCTTAATGAGATCTGTTATTCTAAATCCCACAAACAGAAATAAATTAGGCATTGTTTATTTTAGTAATAAATATAAAATCTACATTTTATGGTAATTTATATTTGCTAGTTTCTTTATCCTTGCTGTTCATCCTAAAGTTCTCTGTAAGTCTGAACCTATAGAAGTACTAACCTCTGTAGCTGTTAACATAACTTTTCTGCCTTTTTATTTAACTGCTTTCCCGCTATCTAGGAAAAACAAAAGGCTTTTGATCTTCATTTAAAGTTGCAGTTTTTATCCACTGTACTGCAGCAGGTGAGAATGCTTTGTTTTGTCTGTGTCTTCTTACATCTCTTACATAGTAAGAGATGCTATAAAGTGATATTGAGGGTTTCCACGTTTCCCAAGCAAAATTTTCAAACTCATAATGTTTTCCTGGAAATATCAGGCCTGAAAAATCATATCTTTTGGCCAAAATCAATAGACATTGCAGAAAACTGTTTTGTAATTATTTTATAATCACAGCTAGCCCTGTGTTATGATGGGAGAGATGAGTATGAAGTAGACATGTGGAGCAGACTGGCTCTCTTATTTGGCTTTGTGATGAGGATTTGGTTTTACTGGTAAAGAAGAACAGAAGACAAAGTGTACGATCTTCCTATTCTCATGTACTCACCTAAATTAATACATTTGGAAGGAAAAAAATTAAATCTTATTTCAGCAATAAGATTTTTGGCAGTTTCTGACCATAGTGGTCTCGAAAAACTTTTCTAAGCTCCCAATTTAAAAAATAAACAAAACCCTTAATTCATTGTAGAGATTGTACGCAGTGAGTAGGCACTTTCTCACATTGCTGCTAGTATCTATTGCTTATCATTCATCTAGATGGAGAGAGGTTTCATATTCTGTGCTATTTGAATCTCAGCTTATGAGAAATCAGATTTAATATACATTTTCATTTTATTCCCTGAGCAAATACATACTTATCTTGTATTTTAAAATAAATGCTATTTTTATTATGTCATTTATAGTGGTAAGTAAATTAATTCTGTAGTATTCTCAGTCCTAAAATAGGAATCACTTTCTTGTGTCAAAAGTTGATGCTTATTTCAGCAAAACACTCACTTCTCTCAACTTTTTCTTTTTTCCTTACTCTCAGAGTTAAATCTTGCGCTTGAATTTTAATCACCTTTTAATCATCTTGGTTTTCTTCAGTGAAAATGTCAAGGATGATTTTAAAGAAAAAATATTTTTCCATTTGTGTAATGTCACCAGCCTGTGTCCATTGTAGATACTCTTACAGAATCCTCTGTGGATTTTAAGATTTAAATATTTCCATTTCCAACTTCAATCATAATAATTCATCTCTCGGATAATAACTTCCTTTGTCATGATTATAGGCAACTTGTCTCTAGAAATGAGGTATTACAAATTATTAGGAGTAATACCTGTAACTACATTAGAGCAGTGGATTGAATTCATTAGTAAAAATCTAATATTCAGAATTACCTACCACAACCAAAAAGAGAGACTGTATTTCTCTGTGTTGTACTTTAGAGAATGTCAGTAGAATATTAGCTCGCTCTGTAAGATAATTTAGCTTTCTTTTTCTAAATGAGTGCCCATAAATGAAGATACTGATGTTAAAGTCAAGGCAGGAAGTCTTAAACTTGCGCAGAAAAGTAATTCCATAATACCATAGTTTATCCAAGTATACTTGTCTTCCCTCAAATTTCAAGGCAAATTTTGGCTTTCTTTCCTACTCTTTGTGGTAATGAGTGGTTAGGGATCACTTTTAGGCCAGAAGATCTTCTCAGGGTTGGGGTTGGTGATTGCCGTCGATGGTTGGGCATTGATTCATATTTTCCTCCCACACTGTGACTTTGCCAGTGTCCCAAATCTTCCTTGCCTGTAAAGGAAATGGACTTTTGGTGGGCCTTTCAGGGCCTTCTCAAGGCTGTGTAATGAACTCCCGTGGGGTGAGGAGGTGAGGCAGGTTTGGGTTTTGGTTTTATTTTAGTCAAGTTTGGATTCAGTCAGGCTACTCTGAAAAGAGGAATCAACCAGTGGCAAAGCAGAACTTGTTCTATTTCTTGTTGTTAACAACTGTTGATGTCAACTGTTCGCTATTGAGCTGCAAGTCACTGCCTCCCACACCAGTTTAACAGAGCCTAATGACGCCATAACATCAGAGGTGCAAAAAAGAGAAAATGCTAATGGCCGAGCACGTCGTGGAGAAAAAATGAGTTCAAGCGATGGAGAACTTAACTACTTTAGGACCATTAAAAATACAAATGAACAATAATGTTCATGCAAAGGAAACCATGTGGAGATGTCATAGGCTGCAGAGATGTGTACAAGGACTTAACGCTCACCTACTCTCAGCAGTTTGGACACTTACGTTGCTTCAGTTTTATCATCCTGCTTTAATTCCATTACCTCGTGCAAGGATGCAAATACTGTTGTATAAAGCACCTTCCAGTGTAGCATCCTTAAGTAAAAAAAACAAAGGAAGTATCTGCAGCATCAGCAGGGAAAAGAAAGAGGCAGCAGAAAAGAGGGGAATGGCTAACAGCCAGCAAGAGCTAGCTCAGACCACTGAAACGTTATCTTCAGCAAAAAGGAATCCTTTCCATCTGTCCAACCACACATAGAAATGACAGTAAAGAAGTTTTACAAGATGCTGTTTGTTATGTTCAATACACACAGACACACATACTTGTATATGTACTCGCACACGCACGCTTTTTTAGTATTTCAATGGTTTGAAAACTCTTCCACAAAGAACTCGGGAAATTGAGCATCTTCTTTTGACTGTGTCTTTAACATATTTGCGACCATGGACATTACTTATCATAAAAAGGGTAAATGCATGGTTTTTTCATTCCTCTTAATCTGAAAGTCAGTAAAAACTGAGATTCTCATAACCAGTGCAAAAATTCAAATGTGGGTCAGCTGCTTCAGTTTCATTTGGGAGGGGTGGTGTTAATCCAGAAGTAGGGAAGCACAGTTGAAATCAGAATGCATCCCAGTGTTTTGAGAAGAATGATTGCATGTAACTTTTCTGTGCTAGATATTTGTAGCAGAGATTGCTTTCTGCGTCTGTCTCATCCATATTAGTTCTTTGACTTGCTTGACAAGACAGATGGGAGAGACTTCACCATGGCGTGATAGCTGTCTCTCTGACTCCCTTACAGGTGTGCACAATGACCTTTCCTGCAAGGGCAAGATAAATTAGACAGCCAAGAGGTCTTTGTAGCAATTTGAAATGTCCACCTACCAGGATGAGCTTGGTGTGCGTGTGTCTGTGAATTTTAGGTGATTTTTATAGAACCTCATAACTCCTAAGTTTGACGTGGGTGGTTGGGGAGGGGACAGGATTGTGAAGCACTAGAACTCCAGGATACTTTTTCTACTTTTTTTTTTTTCCCTTTTCTCTTTCTTTTTTTTTTTTCCCTGTCATGTTTTTTTCCCTACACATGTTAAATAATTGTATCTAGAGCAACCCACTAGATTTGCAAAGTGGACATTTTGGAACGTGAGCTGTTTTAGCAGCTTTTGACAGTTGTTCGAAAAAGAGGTAATAACGTATGCAAAACCATTAATTGAGTAACCAATTTTTCCAATTTGAGAACTCCTGAACTCCACACATTTTGATTTTATGTCTCCCTTGGGCAGACAGTAATCTCTTACTTCTCTGTAAAATGCAGCCCAGGGCAAAGCTGAGTTCTAAATACCCTTTGGCAGAAAACTTTCACAATGTTTAAATTTAAATACATTGAAATATTGCTTGTGCTCTGAAGTTTTGGGAGATGTACTCTTCAGATATACTCTAAGGAAAATCACTTTTGCTTGCCACATATTTATTTACAGTGTTTAAACTCTAGTGTTGTAGCCTTGTTATACTACAAAAGCAGATGTTTCACAAGCTTAAATAAAAGCGTTGATGTTGTGACTCCTGTGTCTAGATACCTGCAGGCTAGGACTGAGATACATTTACCGATGCAAAAAGTTTATGAACATTAATTTAGCTGCCTTGTGCAACATTTAATGTGAAGCAAATCTTTGGTTTTAGAAGTCAAACAGTGTCTGCCACTAGGAACTTACCTCAAAATTCTAGAAAAGCTAAAAATCACATTTCCTTCTCATTGAACTTTTCTTCCCCTATCCATTACCTATTGAGAAGGTAGGGTATTTTGCTCAAAATCTTGATTTCATAAAGCTTCCTATCACAGCACGCTTTTCCAGGGAAACAAAAACCAAAAAACCTGTTTTGCAGCAATTGTTCTGTAATAAATGCCAATATGTATTCTCATACTCTGCTATAAGAACACTGTTTTCTAATTTAATTTAATCTTTTTTTGGAAATCCATCATTAGCTACAAAGGATAATAAAAAGTTTAAGAAAAAATGAACACTGAAGTGAGGCTACAGTTCTTGAAATGGAGAGCATACATCAGTGAAGATGATGAAGAAAATGTAGTGTCTGGCCTTTATCCTTTTTTGTTCACTGCTCATAGCATAGAATAAGAATTAGGTACTTGTAAAAGCAAATAATAAAACAAAGTAACATTGATTTCTTCTTCTCTCCTATAAAATTATTGATCTGTTTTTAACCTAATTGGCACTTGTGAAAATAAATGGAAAAAACAGTAGGCTATTTATGGGGTTCAAGTATTTGTTCTCAGTCAGAGAGTCCTAGGCCTGCTTGTCCGGGGCTCTGTTACTGTCCTAACAAGCTAAAGATCCATGTGCTGTAACATACTGTATTTCCCTTTGTTCTCCTTCTCTTTAATCTCACGTATCTGATTATTTTTTGTAATTCGGAGAAGTAACAGCGCTAAAGATGCCTTAATGTACTGATGCACAACGATTGAACACGCACTGCTAAAAAAGTAGTTTTTTCAGTAAAAGTCTTGTCTAGCGTAAAAATGAACAGCTAATTACAGGCAAGAGATAATAAAAGAGGTTTTCCAGTAAAACCCCCCAGAGTTTGCGTGAAGCCAAGGAACGTTATTTCTCCTATATCCTGCCTAGGAGGCCAGCTGACATGTTGTTAAATATAGTATTTACAGAACACGCAGACATTTTTAATCAGTTATACTTCTCTGTGCTGTAGAATTTACTATGTGGAATCCAAAGACTGACTACTGACTGTTTCCTCAGTTTTGATCCTCAGATACTTTGTTTATGGAAAAATTTACAGATGGGCGGGCCCCTGATTCACATGCATAAGTATTTGCAGGTTTGAGAAAATAAATATAGATTTAAACTTCCCACACTTTCTTTTAGGCAAAGCAGCACTAAAGGTATTGCCCATAAATTCAGTGACAGTATTTGTATTGCCTTTAACAAGCTTTGGCTCAATCTCCAAGCAGTATACTTTGGATGTTGAGCGTGATGCCTGAAGGTACATCAGGTGAAATTTTAGTGCCATCAGAGAAGTTGTCCTGGAGCCTAAAGCTCTGTGTAAAGCCCTGTGGGAATCAGGATAGATAATTACAAATCAGGACCACTGATAAAAAGGTGCACAGTTGTTAAAAAAAAAAAAAAAAAAACTGGATGCTTTTCCGTGGGTATTTGACATAATTTATTTCATAAATTTAAAAAAAAAAAAAAGGTAAATTGAAATTTTAAAAAATTAGGATAGAAGTGTTTACATGCTCATAGCTCAACCTTTGGGTTTTTGGGCTATCATATAATTCATAGCAAACATCCTTGTAAACTGCCATCCTGAATAGGGCTGCTGAAGATTGCTCTGCCGTGTTTGCGGCTGCAATGCGATAACTCCTGCGGATATGGAGACAGATGATTCCACATCTGTACCCAAAAAGGGAGATTGTGTTTTAAAACCTGTTTAAAACGCCATTGCAAAAATAGCTTTATCTTGGATTTTAAAGCTGGATGTTTCGGATGCTCCTTAGGGATAAGATTTGGACCATCCCTCCAGCAGAAATTGCGTTGTGGGAGGGTTGCGTGTCTGTGTTATTTTGCATGCTGTACCAGTGTGCATACCTGAAAAAGAGAGGGAGAAAAAGAGAAGTAGATTCGAATTTCATCACACGGTTCTTGTGCCTGCTCGTAGCAGTTAGGCAGTTATAGTGTTTTAGCATGGCTAAAGCTACAGCTATGAGCAAGGGGATTTTACGTGTTACCCCTCTGTGCTAATTTAATGCTGTTGTTTTCTCTGTCTACTCTTGTAACAAAACAGAAGTACTCTGCTGTCTCTCTCTGCAACATATCTACAGAGGTCCTGAAAGTCATCAATGCCACTGAAGAACTGATAGCAGAATCCACCGGTCCCTGCGATTTCCCAGCTGACGTTCAGGACAGAGGAAGAGGGACGTTCCCTCTGGGGACGGACCCCGTCAGACTCGACGAGCAGCTCACCACGCTGGAAGAAAACGTAAGAACATGAATCAGTATGTGAAAGTGTCATGTCTGCGAGTGACTGTACCTCTGTGTGTGTGCCAGCTGGAAAGGGAAAAGCATGTAGGCAGCACCAGTGGATATTCAGAATTAATTTTGGGTTATTAAACAAATACACAAACAGAACAAGAAATTCTTTTTCAAAGGGGTACTCAGCTATGTTGTTGGGTGTGGGGTTTTTTAATGTGTGCTTTAAAACATTTGGGCAAGGGGGGAGAGTTGGATATATTGGGTTTTACAAGTAATTTTAGAATCCCTACCTCAAAAGTTCACTTAAGCCTTCCGAACCTCTGCGGCTGCACGGCTGGGCCATGCCTTGCTGGAACCACACGTCTCCAAGTCCCAGCGCAGCCTCATTATTGTAAGGACAGGGATGGAAAACACGTCCCCAGTCACACAGAGAAAAAGCGGAGGAGCTCTTCCTCCACCAACACTTCCCCACCATACTGCGCTGAGCGCCCAAGGAGCCGGAGCTGCCTGCTGCGCTGTTAAAAAGAGCAGGGTGGAGAAGCCAAATCCAACAAACATTTCTGTTTGGCCACGTCCGAATCACCCGTCCTTTTTCATGATTACCTGTCATCTGTGAGGAAGAGTGTAATGCTGAATCATAGGGGGAAGTCACCACTCATTGGAAATTTTTATGCGTCCACTTAATGGAGTTGGTACACTTGGAACTTTCGATTTTTTTCTTCTTCCCACATTTAACTGATTACTTTTCAGTGATTTTTCCCCTTCACTAGGAGCTTTTAAAGATCTCGTAGGAATCTGGGCTGTCCCATTATAGCATGCTGATCAATTCAAGAAAATAGATCCTGGTTTTCTTTCGCCCCCAGAAAACTTTCAAAGACAGAAGATCATCTTGGGGGATAAAATCAGTTTCTTTCACAGAAACATACTTCCACAACAGCCCCAGGTGAGGGGCTCATGGGGAGGTAATTCATGGCAATGCCAGCCACTCCTGCCACTGGACCTGTCCTACTCCAGAGCCCTCCCACCAGTCCCCCAGCTCTCATTACACCTTCTCTGAGCTCAAATCTCCCAGCCTTACTTTGGTTCAGAGGTTTCCAAACTAGATCCTACCCCTCCTAACCTCACCTGCTCCAAAACCTTTTCCATCTCAGACCTTTCCCCCTGCCCACACCAACAGGATGCCCTCCAACCCGCCCCAGAGCACCTTGACTTCTCTCCAACCAGCTTCCAATCATAACCTGACCTCCAAACTTCTCCTTCCCACCTCTGCTCAGCCTTCCCAGGCACCCTGCTGTGCCAGCTGAGGTGCTCCTGCTCCTCCTCACTCACACACGCTGTCCTCGTTGCTGGCATCTATGGCCCTCCATCATGGGGCATCAGAGACACCTGAGCTCCAAGAGATTTTTCTATCAATCAGTCCTATTTTCTTTAGGTTTTTTTTTCCCCCTCTTGAAAAGTACAAATTATTGTGCAGAGAATTCTGGCACAGCATTTAAATGTACCTTTTCTTTACTTTTCTAAAGATGTTTCTGTTCATAATGTTCTTTTTCTTCTTTCTCTGAGCTTTTAGACATGATAGGGAAATTTTAAAAAAAAATCACTTTTTAATATGAAGTGGCTGTGGTATGTCGCACCACAAAGATGTATCATTTAAATGAATGGAAAGAATAATTAAAACCCACGAAAGCCGAAGCATTTCTATTTAAGTCAACGTGTTAACTTTATGGCCCACCTGTGTCTCCAAGCACTTCAGCAAAGATGTTAAATCAGATCACTTATCTGTTCGAGGTACATTTTTCAAAAGAATTCATTGCTGCAGTTAGACTGTGGTCTTACAAGATGCAGTTCATACAAGATGTAGTGAATTTGTTTCTTAGCAAAGTGACATACATGAAAAAATGTGTATATGTTTATGCTTTGAAACAGCTGATACAAAGGGGGAAAAAAAAAGCTATTGCAAGCAATTAGGAAACAATAATAAAATAAAAAGTAAGGAAAATTAAACACTTAAATCTTAATCTAGTCATTCTCCACAACGTTTGATCCATGAAGTCACAGCATGACCAGAAATTATTTAAATACCTGTTATGTCAAAGGACTTCATGACGTAGGAATTGTAGGCAGATACAATGACTTGAGTGGAAAACAGGTATCAAGTAAAGGTATCTGCTCAAGGATCAGGTTCAGATCCTGTTTGCTTGCCCCGTGAACCATGAAGTCAGCCACAGAATATATTTAGTTCCTGCTAGTTTTGTAGCTCCACAGTCTTTACCGCTATTAGGGCGAGTGAGGCTGCCAATGGGGAAAATCATTCGTTACCAGCCTCATGGAAACAGTCTCTTGACTATCTAGTAAATAGGCAGAAGGTGCAGTATTTTTGCATGGGTCTGCACAATTTTAAGTACAAGTCAAAATCTAATGCTTGAAAATTACACTTTTCTATAAACCAGAGACCTCCATTGGGCCGTGTACCTTAGATTTCTTTGTGAAATAAAAGAAACACATAATACACAGTGTATCATGAATTACTGCTCCGAGGAGCTGAATGGGAAATGAAACCTTTACCTGCAGTTATCAGAACTACCATAGGTGGGTCAAAATATTAAAAAATGTTTGGTTTTATGAAAAAAATTCTAAATGATGACGTCTGTTCGCTCTTTTACATGGTCCAGATAGGTCTATTGACCCTCCGCAGATTCATACCAAAGGGCGGAGGCGGGAAGGTTTTGGCTGCTGTATGTTTGGGTGGGAGCAGGATGGGATGGAAAATTGTGTTGTACATGTAAGCACAGTTACTCTATAAGAAGCTAATAGCCATATGCTGCTGCACAGTTATTTCTGCACAGTTTTGATTGCCAGAAGGCATTAGGCGTGTTTCAGTAAATACAGCTTTATATGAGGTGTGATCTGTTGACTTCCCCTTGTAGACTTCAGGGTTTTGTTATGCAATTAAAAAATAAAAAAAAGAAAACTTTTCAGCTTTCTTTTTTTTTTTGCTGGTGAATCTGGGACAAATCTGTTTTGGAATACCATTGTAGCACCTATGAAATTTGGAGTGCAGCCACCTTCCCCCTCCCTTTTCTTTGTCACGCCTCCTTTCTCTTCTCCCCTACCAAGAGGATTAGGGGACTGGAACACCCCTCTTATGAAGAAAGGCTGAAGGATTTGGGTCTCTTCAGTCTGGAAAAAAGACGGCTGAGCGGGGATCTTAAATACTTAAAGGGTGGGTGTCAGGAGGATGGGGCCAGGCTCTTTTCAGTGGTGCCCGGCAACAGGACAAGAGGTAACGGACACAAACTTGAGCATAGGAAGTTACACTTAAACATGAGGAAAAACTTCTTTCCTTTGAGGGTGGCAGAGCACTGGAACAGGCTGCCCAGAGAGGTGGTGGAGTCTCCATCTCTGGAGACATTCAAAACCCGCCTGGACGCATTCCTGTGCAACCTGCTCTGGGTGACCCTGCTTTGGTGGGGGGGTTGGACTAGGTGATCTCCAGAGGTCCCTTCCAACCCCTACCATTCTGTGATGTGTGTTTTCAGATTATTCCCCCATGATTTTCCTCTGCCAGGTGAGTCTCCCTGTAGTGGGTTAGCAAGGAGGGAAGCTCAAAGGCATCATGGAAGATGCGGTCTGCTCAAACCTCTGTTTCCACAGGGCAGAAACCGCTGACACCTCTCCCTGCCTTGTCCCTGCAGGTGTACTTGACAGCCGGCACGGTGTATGGGCTGGAGGGGCAGCTGACCAACTTGGAGGATGCCGCACGCAAGATCAACAGTGTTACGGCAGAATCTGAGCTGGCTGATCTGGAGGATCAGGTGGCCACCGCAGCCGCCCAGGTTCATCACGCAGAGCTTCAGGTGAGGACAGCAGATCCTCCCTACCTGCCGCTTTCACACAGCCTTGCCTAGCGCTTACCTCGTGTCCGCGCACACTTACTTTCAATATTCTTTTGTACTGCATGACCCAAGGATGCTGACTGCGTCCTAGGAGCTGAGCAAAGCTTAGCTGAGATGCGTAACTCAGCCCAGCCAGACACACTGTATTTGTTTGTTTCTTCCCCCAGCTTGTTTTCGGACGTGGGAGTGCAACAGCCTCTTACTGCAATGCTAATACTGAGCCTGCTCCTTGTTCCCAGTGCGCTCTGTGTCACACAGGTGGCTGTTGTCAGACTGCAAATGCAGTCTTAGGTGTTTATCTAATCACCAGGTTATAAAGTACTTTATAAAAGAAGCCAGTGTCGGTACCGTTCTACTGAAAAAGGCCGAGGGCAGCCAGCCACTAAGCCAAGCATAGAGAAAATAATTTATTTATATTTTTATTTATTTATTTATAATATATTTTTAATATATTTATATATATTAATATATATTATATTATATATTTTTATAATTATTCTGGTTTATATATTGTTGCATTATATTATATATCTCAATATATATTTATATTATAAAGTATGCTATTTTCTATTTTATATATTTATTATAAATATTTTATTTTTATATTTCAATTGATATATAATATAAATGTATTTATATTAAAATAGCAACAAAAACACTTGCACTTGCAAGCCGGCCTGGGGATTTAGCCGCCAAGCAGCACACGTCCCTGCCAAAAGGCAATCGCTCCTGTGGGCTGCGATCTAGTGTTGCCCTGGCAGGCTCCAGAAAGTCTGGGGCTCGGAAGAGAACATGGTGATCTCGTGCTAAAAGCTGAACGAGGTGACGCTGCCAGACCTCAAGGGGAGAGAGCGCTGGCAGTGATTTCACTGACCTGCCTGTGCCAGGCTTTAATGGGAGGTACCTGGGTATTTTACTCAGCAGTAGCATGCTCAATTTAGGACTGAGCATCTGACATCTCGCCGGTGTCAAGAGGGCACTGCTGCACTAGATGGTGAACTGGCAGTGACGTTTTGTTGGCTTCAGTCATTATTTTACGGTAAATATGTTAATGGCAGTGAGAGGTGAGGAGGAGAGTGGCCTGAGCTCTGCAAGGAGGATGACCAAGGCCAACTGAAGGTCTTCTGCAGAGTCAATAGCTTCAGGAGCCATCCTGAATCAGGAGTGGGGTTACATGTCTGACTTCTCTGACACTTCTTTCCCTTCTGGCAACATTTGTTTCCACTAGTTTGGACATCAGCCTACTTTCCCCCCAGGTGTTTCCTTTCTTGGACTTTTGTTTTTTCCTAGCAATTTGTTTTCCATTGAGTGTTTTTATATAGTGTGTACCTGCATTTATGCATGTTTGTGTTTAATGCATAAATTATAAATCTTTAAGCTCAAATGTTTAGATTTCGTGATGGAGGATGTACTTGGTGTGCGCATGGAATGAATTTTTGAATTAGGAAATGTGTCCCACAAAGTCATTCTTTAAATGTGGCCTTTGAAAAAACACGGCTTGAATGAATTTGGGACTATGCAGCTAAAGCTAAATGGGAGATGGCAGACAGGGGTTTTCTCTCCTCCTTTCGTTTTTTGCTCAAAAGGAGTAAAATGCTTCTTCCTTGGAGTTACACGGTAGGTTGGATTGTTCTTTTACTCCATCTTTCCTAACAAATTAAGCTTCTTTTAACATCAGGACTAAAGAATACAGGAAAGTGTCAGAATTGCTGAAGAAGTTAGCCATCTGTTTATATTTTTTGATTAAAGAGAATTTGACTGGGGGAGGGATATACTTTAGTAGTGGCATCCGCAGTAATTTTAAAACTTCTTTTTCCCCCTCCCCATCTGTCTGTCTCTCTCTTTTATTTTCTTTGAAGATTTCAGATATTGAGAGCAGAATATCAGCTCTCACTGTTGCAGGCTTGAACGTGGCTCCATGTGTTCGCCTGACAAGGAAACGGGATCAAAAGCAAACAAACCAGGTGCCAGAACATTATGTAGTATTCAAAAATACATTGGGGAAATCTTGCCTCTTTTTCTGTAATGGAGTTGAGTAATACGTATGTGTTGTTTACAGATGCATACAATAGACACATCAAGACAGCAGAGGAGGAAACTTCCAGCTCCGCCAATAAAAGGTGCACTGAAGTTGTTTTGCACATTCTGTATAGAGTCTGTCTTTATAAGGTTCAATATAATGTACAGTTCAGCAAAGAAGGGGAAAGATTAAGTTATAAAATGAACAGAGGAAGCCTAAATATGTCCACCTTCCTCATTTCCCATTGCACTTGCTTTACACAAAACACCCATTTGGCACATTAAAAAGCATTGCCACTCTCTGTGGAAGCTGTGACGGTGGCAAATTAATAGGAGCAGAAGGCTGGGAAAAGCAAATGAGAAATGCTGCAAACCTGTCTTGCAGCAGGGATGCTGCTACTCTGGCAGGCCTGGGGTTAGGCTGTGACGCCCAAGCAGTCACAGTGCTTAATTACCAAAACCCAGTTGTCACCCTCCACAAGGCACCATTGCTTTATGAAAGCCTTTGTCTGCTGATTTCCGTCCATATGAATCACATAATCACAGAATGGCTAGGGTTGGAAGGGACCTTAAAGATCATCTAGTTCCAACGCCCCTGCCATGGGCAGGGACACCTCCCACTAGATCAGGTTGCTCAG
This sequence comes from Larus michahellis, assembly GCF_964199755.1. Taxonomy (NCBI): domain Eukaryota; kingdom Metazoa; phylum Chordata; class Aves; order Charadriiformes; family Laridae; genus Larus; species Larus michahellis. The sequence continues at coordinate 50,244,480 of NC_133897.1, read as the reverse complement.
AGCCCCATCCAGCCTGGCCTTGGACACTTCCAGGGATGGGGCTTCCACCACCTCTCTGGGCAACGTGTTCCAGTGTCTCACCACCCTCATGGTGAAGAACTTCTTCCTAACGTCCAGTCTGAATCGACCCATCTCTAGTTTTAATCCATTCCCTCTAGTCCTACCATTACCCGACATCCTAAAAAGTCCCTCACCAGCTTTCTTGTAGGCCCCCTTAAGATACTGGAAGGCTGCTTAAGGTCTCCCTGGAGCCTTCTTTTCTCCAGACTGAACAGCCCCAATTCTCTCAGTCTGTCCTCATAGGAGAGGTGCTCCAGCCCTCGGATCATCCTCATGGCCCTTCTCTGGACACATTCCAGCATGGTGTGGCTCAGAGATGTTCCTGTTATGTCAGGCTATGGCTGTGAATTGGCTTTATAAAATAAAGTGCTTTTTTTCTTTCATGTTTTCTCTTGTTGTTTTTTTTTTTAACCCCCCAGTGCATTATCTCTGACAATTCTAGGGCCCACTTCACCTTGCATTACTCTTGTTTTACTCTTGTGTAATTCCACTGATTGACGTGGCCTCAAACTTTAATAAATTTGGAGTATCACAGCCTACTGCTTTTCATTTAAATTAAATCCAGCTTTCCTCATACGACTTAGGGGAAGTTTTATCTCTAGAAGCCGCGACTCTTCAGGACTATTGTCACATCTGTTTCAATCTGTTATGTGAAAAATCTCTCTTTTTGTATTTTTCCCAGGTGAAAAAATAGATGGTTCTCTAGTTACCACTGTCAGAACATTTAACAGAAACTTCATGCTTCAAGGATCTCTAACACAAAGAACTAAAGAGAGGAAAAGCACTGCCAAGGATTTAATGGTAAATTCATAACAGATGTTTTTAAAACTGCTGCTAAGAGCAGTAGAGAGAGAGATAGCAGTATTTGTGTAGGCAGCTATATTTCAGCATCTTTACAAAACTTCTCTTAAGAGTTTGAGGAGAAAGAATAGAGACTGCTGAGGCAGCTCTGAACAAATACGATGGGTGTCCTTGGAAGATGTCTGAACTGTATGCCATAGTTATAGCAGCTGTGCGCTCCTGAATGCCAGCCTGCGTGAATGTATTCTGTCTGTCAGGTCTCCAGGAATGTCCTACCCTTCTTTTTAAAGAAAATTAAATAAATCAGTGGTCCTCTGCAATTCAGGCTTGCCCTCACACACCAGCCATTGGTAACTCAGTGGGTGAGAGTCACCTTGAATCTCACTAATTTTTGAGAAATGTTCAAAGGCTACCGGAGTGGAGTTTCAGGGGTAGATAGGTCACGCATTGGCTCTGCAGGGTTTGAACAAACAGGCTTCACCAGACAGCTGTCAGTCATTTCTTCTAGAGCAGCTGTAGCGGGATAAGAAAAAAAGCTGACTGTCCCAAAGCAGTCTGCCACTAGATACATGGAAGATAGGTGGGGAGGTGAGAAGGGGAAGGACCTTCTCCCTAGAAGCTTCAGCAAGCTTGTTTTGTGTTTCGCTCATGTTTGTTTTCTTTCCTGTCCCTCTCCGTTCTAGGAACCTGCTATAGGATCTGCTGTGATGTACTAAACCTACACTTCCCTACTGCCAATAACACACTGCCTAAGGCTGTACACTAGAGTGCCTTTACTTAACAGCCATTGCGTATGTCCAGCTGAAAATGGACCCTCAAGAACCCACAATGCCTCAGTTATAGGGCTTCGTTTGGATACCTCACTGAGAAAGCTGTCCAAGTCTTCAGCATTGTGGTCTGCTAAAGGAAACTCTGCCTTAAAGTTCTCACAAGACTCTAGAAAGGATGCTGAGTTTCAAAAGCAAGGCTCCACATTTTAAGATGCACTTTTTTTCCCCATTGATTGTACTGAAGTATGTCGTCTTTAAACTGCAGTATGTTTTTGTAGACTCGGTCAATCAGAATTATAGGCCAAGATTTCGTACAAAAAGAATGAACACAGCAGACCTGTGATCCATATTTGCTGGCCTCTTGCTGTTCACGTAGGCATCCATCTTGTCGAGCAATAAGAACAGCTCTGTGCAGCATATGCTGCTTTTCAGCTGCATGGTGGGAGCAGAGGATCAACGTACCTAGCTCTGCTCCCAGCGAGTCAGTGGAAGTTTTTGACAGGGTTTGTAGGAGGAGATGCGATGTGCAAAGGCTTCTCTGTTCACTGTTTGGCAGAGTTAATGTTCTAGCTCCAGAGCCAGGTGTTTTGCTCTTGGTGGCAGGGGGGAACATGGATGTCACGTTGAACTGTGAATTGGTGGCAGCACATGTGGACCAGGTGTCTGTTGAGTTATGATCCTGGCATCTGGAAATATCTGAATACTGCTGTGAAACCCACACCTTTGTATGTCTCGTTCTTCTTGGTAGCATTGTCTGCTTGGTGGTGTCCAACCACACGCTAGTTCAGAATAAGTTCTGACCAAATCTTTAGGATTGGAGAAAGAAAGTAGAAGCATTGTGGATGAGATCTCTGCTGACTGGCTGGTGGTCGTAGGGTGGCTGCAACCTGTAAGAGGTTCCCTTCTGCAGTTTCCTGGCTTTTCTCAGGAGGGGGCAAATGTAGCCCAGGTGTCTCTTCCTTTACTACTCTGTAGCCGACATAGTAGCCGGGGCCTGTCACGGGTGCCACGTGCATTCCACTACCATTGGACCACTCCGAACTGGATTGGGAATAGTAAACTTTCTTTCATAGAGTTCTTGAGACCTTTGAAAGGTGGATGAATCTAGAAGGCCCTTGAGCAGATGCCCAGGGGGGAAGATGCTGCTTACAGGGTGTCCCTCTCACCCTTTTTGGGGAGGACATGGCCAATTTGCGGTACTTTTTGCTCTGAAGAATACAAAGGAGGTCGTTAGAGGAGGTGATAAGCCAGTGAATCCCGTATCTTCCACACAAAGTGCAGAGCAAGTACCCAAATGCAGATTGGATTGAGGGGACACGTGCTGTGGGCTGGCAAGTTCCTCCTCAGGACTAAGGAATGGTGAGGTCTCCTGAGGGCAGTGGATACCTGGGGAGGAGGAGAGCTGCTCCTTTCCCTGCTCCCAGACAACCCCACTAGGAGAATGCCGCATATGACCTGCCACGCAGCAGGAAAGCAGTCCCTTGGGACACCAGGCTATGAAATGTCTATGGTTGGGCAAATACGAGGAAAACTGGGCAAATTTCCTGGCTAGGCTGAAATTAGGGGGGGCAGGTGGGGAAGGTGAGGAATGGCTGGATGGGACGGTTGGAAGAACAGTGCCAGTTGCAAATCTGACACCCACGTTTGACATCTAGCTTGTCGGTACTGTGATGTCCAGATTCTTGTAAGGAACGCACAGGATAAATACAACCATCTCCCCACCTAGAATACATAAGCGTCGCTCCATCCCTTCAAGGAATTTCCACCTGCCCAAGATTTGACCGGATGTGTTCATTCTGGGTGAAATTATGCCTTTTTTTACTCTCACACGAGTTCTCTGGAATTGGTTTGCACAGATGTGAGAGCAGAATTTGGCCCACTCTGTTTAATATATAAATATATATATAAAACAAATAGATTTTATTTATATATGCAATCCAGTAAAGGAGATTAAACAGAGTAGGATGCCTAGTAATTTTTTTTTTTTTTGTTATCCAGTCTCCTCCTGCTCCTTCCTTGACTGTTCTCGTGTATGTATACGATACATTCCCAGGTTCTGGTTTATGCAGGTATGCGTGTTATGAAATGTCATTAATGGTGGTTGGTCTACATATTCGTCTAATAAATAATAACTAATATTGTGTATGTAATATCAATACAGAAATTACTAATTTTAATAGAATAACTCTTTGGCTTTTGTTCTGTTAGTGTGATTTAAACAAGCCAACAAAGTTTGGAATAGGTTGTTTTCCTTAAGAGGCATGAAAAGCAATTATTATCGTGTTACAATGTTAAAATATTCAGTCTTCTTTGACAGAAAAATGTGTACTGTGTAGGCATTGCAAAAAAAAACAACAAAAAAAAAGAAAAAAAAATCCCATCTGCTATAAGGCATTTGAATTTTTACAAATGTTTATTGTGCCAAATATGTGCAGAGATATAATTTACTGTTTTAAAAAAAAAATCATAAAAGCATATGTTATAGCACACAAAGAATTATTTTGTCATCAAGTGATTTCAATCTTTAGTGTTAATATTTATATTTAGATTAATTTTTATAAATGAAAATATTTTAATGGGTAAAATGAAGACTATATGATCTATTTGATTAAGTCTGAGTGAATATTAAGCTTGCCTTTGTTGTTGTTATCTGCATACTCGCCGAGAATTATTGTCAAGAGAAATTATAAAAGAGTAAAAGCGATTTATGAAAAGAATGCCTTTTCAAGGACTTGATTCATAAAGAAAAAACAAAAGTTCTTCTCTGTTGTTTGGATTTATGTGCACTTTGGCCAGGAAGCGTGCAGAACGGGCTGCCGCACGCAGAGCTCAGGTCCTGCCTGTCCACAAACGACCCGTCCCTCGTCAAACCCAGGAGATTCCAACTCCGCAGAATCACCTTGCAGAGCTGCGGGGAGGAATACACGTTAACGCACCCGGTTCAGATTTTTTCCGCTGGGGTGGGAGGGATCCTGTTAGGAACGTTTGATGGCTAGTCTTCTGCAAACTCTCGAGTCTGTTGGGCGAAAGACCATCTCGAGCAGAGTTTCTGTAACGCTCACTGGGATCGCGACAAAATGACAAAATGAGCAAGAACCCTGCTCGTGAATGCTTATCAAAATATTTCTTTATCAGCGTATTTTCTCCACCATGAGGGCATTCATTTAAACTAGCATGTTTTAAGTAACACTTCGGGTGTTAAATGTTGTATTATAAATAGGAGTAACTACCTTATTATAATAAAAATCCACTCCTTACTGACGGACCATTCGCAAAGAGGAAAAAAGCGGTTAAATTATCCGCAATGATTAACTCAACCACTACTATATTTTAGTAGTAGCTCTAACAAAGCACAACTAGAAATGCACGTTCATTCTAATTTGTCTTTTGCAGAATGATTTGTGGCTTGGATTTAACTTTCAGTCATGAGCTAAATTGTAAACTATGTTTTTTTGGATATAAGCCGTAGATTAAACTCCATTCAAATATTATTGCTGGCAATAGTTATTAATCAAGGTTAAGTATATTGTAAATAAAACTTCTTATAAAATGAATATAACAAAGTTAATTACCATGGCAAACATGGGTATTGAGCCACAACGCCAGGCTTATTGATGTAGACTAATGTAGTAGATAGCACAGTGCTTGTGATCCTCAAAGAGCGACTTCAGCTTGGTCAGGTAACATACTTAGAAACGACTACGTTGTTTTAAAGGGAATCAGCTAGTTTAGGCCCTTAGCCCTTTTGGATGATGGTGCATGATTACGTGCAGTAGGCACAAAACTACTCTGAAGAGTTCAATTAGCCAATTGTATTGGGTTTTTTCTTCAGCAGAGAGAAAATACTTACCTTGGATAGGAGCTCCTTTTTGTTCATTAATATATCTCTCCAGCAGTCCAGGCAGGATCATAAAGAGGCAGTGGGCAGTTCAGGGCTGCCTTCCTACGAGTGGATGTTAACAATCTACATAAAAACTGCACTCAGAGCACCAGCGTTTCATGCCATTAACACAAGTACATTAAAAATTAGTGTGAGCCTTTTTTCTTTCTTCCAACCATTGCTTTTTATTTTTACATATCAACAGCCATTGACTTCGAAACGTGACAGGAAGGCTTCATGATACGCTTAACACTGCAGAGTTTAAATCACAGCACAAAAGCTGTGTGGGTTTTTTTGGATAAACCTAACGTTACAGTGAACAGCATCAGGAGATTGGTGGGGATGTCAGGCAAAGAAGCATTTTTATAAGCTATGGTTGCACTTGGTGCTAGTGTCCATGCATTGTCTTTTACCTGCAGTCTGAATATGTTTCTTTTTGAAGGAATTTGCACAAGGAGCAGGAGGAAGAGCAGCATGGGATTGCTAGGCAAAAGCAGAAGTGGAGGTCTGAGGTGCAGAGGAGGGCACAATTCAAAGAGCAGAGGTTGGGTCACCACCTCAGGGAACAGGGATCACCAGTCATTGTCTTCTGTGTCCGACACTTTTTGCTCCCACAAAGCGTTCAAGATGAAATCCAGGTGCCTGTTTACGGGCCTTAGGCTGCCGCGGCTGCTTCTCAGCTGCCTCTTCCCAAACCGACCGATGGGGCGAACACCACGGCCCACGTACCAAAAAGGATCAATCTCAGGACCTGGAATTCAAAGCAGTCAGTGAAGCATCTACCACTGCACTTAAAGACAGCATTTCCTGAACACCTTGAGGGTGTTTGATGGCTTATTTGTAGCCGAGAAAAAAGGGAAGGAAAATAAACACAAGGGGAAAGGCTGCAGCCAGAAACACAACTTCCTGGTGCCTTTGAGGGTCACCTGCCTTATGTGGAGCCCAAAGGAAGAGGGTTCAGATGCAAAATTAATTTTCATCCACCTGGGCTGCAACCTGCAATTTGACCATAAGCCGAAGTACCCATTAATTCAGGAGGGCACAGCGTGCTTAAAAACCGACCAGAACCCTGGGAGAGGTTACAATGAAGCCTACACCCAGAAAGACCATAATAGCTCCCTGTACCACCGCTTTAAAACTGTCCTCTCTTAGCTAAAGTCCTGAAGGTCCTACTGTCCAGCCTCCATTTCTGCTGTGTGTGCACCAGGTACGGTATCTCTACAGGCCAACAAATCCACTGGGTTGCAGAGGGGGTTCCTACGTGAGAGGTAAACATAGAAAGCTAATTCTTGTTCACTTAGGAAGTTGTTTTCACGGATGACTTTTTTTTTCTTTTAATGTATCTGAAGTATACTTGACTTATTTTTAGAGTCTAGTTTAGTTTTAGAGCGGGTGTGGAGAGGGGTAGAGTTATATTAAAAGACTAAGATACAGCAACAGGGAAAATCTGCAAAGTGCTGGAGATGATGCCACCCCAAAGAAATACCAAATCATTCTAAAGCTGGTTAAATGTCAGGAACAGGAATAAATTTCAATTTAAGTGCGTTATATATCATTAAAGTCACGTGAAAGTCTTGGGCAAGGCAGCAGGTTTTTCCCCTGTGCATTTTGATGCTTGAACAGAGGAAATAAAAAATCCACTTTGGCTGTGAATTTCTCCATAAATACATCTTGTAAGACTTTCTGCACAGTATTTTAACACCCCTCCTGCCCAGGAAAACCCAAATAATTTCATTTTTTTCACCTGGGTACCTAAAACCTGAGGGTCCCCACATGCCTAGCTCTCTCTGAAAGGGGAAAGGCATGCCACTGAGAGCCCACGTGCCTTGCTCCCCACACCCACCTCTTTCCCACTCCTCATACAATTGTCAGCCTTTGCTCCCTGAGGGAAGATGAGGTTTCCTGATAAAGATTTTCTCAAAAATCTTTTGGACCGTGCATTAGCTTTTACTTGGGACGTACAGTATTGTCCCTTACCTGGCCAGCCTCGGTTCCTCACAGTGTCTCTGGAGACACTTCAGCCACTTGTACTTTGCCTTTCAGACAAGTTGTGGTTGCAGACAGAAACGAAGGTGTCTGTAAAGTGAACTTAAGCTCCTGGCCATTGCTTTCTTGTTACTCTGCAGAAGAAGTTGTGGACTACCACAGGTCTACAGAATGCAGATGAAAATTTGATCCTTAATTATTGAATGTATACTGCCTTACATTTTATTTTGTACATTAGCGTCTCCTCCAGTATTTACCAAAACTTACACCGTTTCCCTTGGCTAATCTGTATATGCTTTTACAAGTGTAAATGGAAGTACAGGACCCCATGCCCCCATTTTACCACAGAAACACCCACATGGATTTGCTGCTGAACAGCCCGACCCTGATCCCTCGATACGCCAAAGAGTGTGGGGTCACCACATGGGAGTCCATCGCATTACACCGGGTGAGACTGGTACTTACTTCTGTTGTCTATCTGATGTTTAAACGGCCTGCTCTGTCCTGAAGCAAAGCTGAGCGATATCAAGAGCACCAGCACATACACAGTGACCAGTTTTAAGTGCTTTGGTGACCACTGGGTGCGTGGTGTCCACGAGATCGGATGCCACATGATGGAGCGGTGGTGGGAAGGCTGCGAGGAGAAAAGTGAACATGGGGAACACATATGAGTCAGAGCTGTCAAGGTGAAGGAAGGTGTAAACTGTAACAGCGTATTCCTATCTATCAGAGCCATTTTATGCCTAAGTTTTGTGAAACACTGATGCTGGGGATGTCCTGTGTATTTCTGTTGGAAGGCAAATACCCAGTGAGCCATCTGCTGAGGTAGGTCTTGCAACTTGAGCGTTTTCTCATCATCAGTGAAAGACCCTGGCACTTCACAGGACATGTGAGTCCTGGCCCTGAGCTTGCCGCTGACTTTCTATGTGACCATGGGCACTGGCCACCAACGTGTGTTTTAGCCACTATCTCCGTCATCCTTTTCTCACTTGTAAAATATGTCTAACATTTGCATTTTACGCAAGCTCTTTACAACTAAATGCATTAGAAAGGTTTACTGAAAGGGAACGCTCCTCCCATGTCAGCTCACCCTTTCACGGCCAGCAGGCAAAAGTAAGATTTCTAGTTACGGTTTCCACTGTTAGATGTCCTGATTCTGTAAATGCATCCAGATGCAAACGCATGAGAAATCCCCGCCGAGAGAAGGACTGTGCAGACCAGAAGGTTCTGAGTCGGGAAAATCGCATCCAGGAGGGGAAGGATCCCGGGCTCAGGTTACCACTGCACCCTGTCTCTGGCATTTTGGACAAGTTTCCTCGCAGCAGCTCTCCCAGCTGTCATGCTTCTAACATGTGAGGTCTGCCTCTGAATTTGACAGCCTGGAGCCTCTGCCTACAGGAGCCCCGTTTGCTTAAGCATCACTTATGGTAGCTACACAGTTACAGAGCTATAGGAAACTCTCAGATATGCCTAAACAGAGGCCTCTCCCCACGTAAGGGTGGGATTTTTCCCCGCTTGCTTCCTAGGCGCTGTGCTTCGGTAGGGACAGAGCAGGAATGAAAATCTTCTGATGCAAGATGCTCCCAAGCACACCGCACAGGCAACACAACAAAACCTCCCGCAGAATCTGGTTGTGTCTTTCATTAAAATGCAAAGTCAAAAGCTCCTTAACCCCTAGCATTCAGTGAAGTTCTCTCTTTTTTTTTTTTTGTCACACTGACCGTCACTTACCAGACAGCTTAGAGGGAAGTGATTTTAACCCGTAATTGCAACAGAACTGTGAATTAGCTTTTTCTAACTTGGATGTCTCATAACAATCAGGGCTAAATGATCTTAGCATTTAAAACCATATGGGAGGAATTCTGCCTCCAGTTTCAGCTGCTGTATCTCTCTCATTGCTCCATGTTTAGCAAAACCTGAAATTCAGTTAGACAAAAATAAGAAATTTTGAAGAATCTCTCCAGTGTGCTTACAGGGTTGCTGACAGGTTTTCCAGATTACTTGCTGTCTGGATTTGTGTCTTGTTTTTCTGGGAACTGAGTGACAGAAAGGAAGAGCTCGCTTTGATCTCGTTGATGAAAATACAGGGAAAAGCTTTTAGCGCAAGCTTTCTCCTAAGCAATGCTGTGTCCCATTCTCCACCAGCTGGTCCTGTGCCCGAATCAGCCATTCTGACTACCTTCTAGAGTGCCATTATTTATTGAGCATTTTGCTTATAGCCTTGACCTGGCTAGGATTTCTGTGAAGCATGTGGCTTCCACTGCTCCTCAGTAAGTAGCGTCACACCCAAATAATCAGGGGGCTCAACACCTCCAATCCTCCCTAATTTTTCCACCTCCTAATTGTCCCACCCCTGTTTGTATGGGGAGAAACCGAGGCAGAAATAATGCCACAAACTTGACCCTGCATGATGCTGAGCGTTTCTAACCCCAGCTCCACCTTGTTGCTAGGCTTTGAGGATAAGCGCAAAATCCTAGTTATCCACTCACGGTCCCTTCACGAGTAACGGGGCTGGGAGATGGTCTGTGATCTCCAGAACTGCCTTAGCCCACAGACCTACAGCTTTCTTCCACAGGGAAAACTGAAAAAACAAGACCTCATACAGTCACTCTGTGTGTACCCTCCATTTCCAACCATTAAATGACCACCAAAAGCTTTAAAAACTTACTAGTTTCAACAAGACACAATCAAAAGCTTCAGGAATAATTTCGCTCCTGGAGCTCAGCAAAAGTCAGCACCGCTGCCATTTCATCAACTTGCCATTTCTGCTTGGTCCCTGAGCAGAAAGAGCCTTTACATTTTGGCTGAGCAACATCTGTGACAGCAGTCTGGCAACTTCTGTCAACATGAGAGGAGAGAGTTACAGCTCACGGGAGCCACTATTAAAGCTACAGTGAAGCAGCAGCGGTGTCACAGCTTGCCGTGGGTCTGCCTCACACGAGCAGTGGGAGACCAGCCTGGCTCTCCCTCTGGGCACAGGGGAACCCTCAGCATGCCAAACTCCAGCTCTGCTGCAGATCCACCAGGTCTAAACCTACCGTGGATGTCCTCAGAAGGCAGGCTATTAACTCTTTAAACCCCAAGACAGCATCTTACTGAGATCAGTGGCTATGTACCCCGGCTCCGACACAAACAGGAATGGCTTTCACGTTTGAAAGCAGCGTTAGAAATTCGCACAAGAGCTCAAAGCCTGGGCGAAGCCAGGCCTGGGCCCACGGCTCGGCTCATTTCAGGGCTGAGGGGCAGGCACTCCTGCCTGTGCTCTCCCTGCAGGGACGCAGCACTGCCGGCGGGTTCTGCCGTGTTGCCTCAGCACGGTCTCCTTCACTGCAAATACTGTAGAAAAGTTACTGGGCGCAGAGCACGGCTGTGTACATTACTGTAGGTATGCTAAAGCCAAAAAGAAAAAAGGAAATCCAGCAAGAAAGAGCCAGGACAAGCGCTGAAGCAGCTGGAGGGAGGCACTCACCTGTTTGCACCAAAGCTGCTCCTCAGGTCGCCGCTGCTCCAAGCAGAAGCAGGGCAGCTGCTGGGGGCTTGTGCCTTTTATACTGGAGAGAAGTGGGCTTGAAGGAGGAGGGGGAGTCAAGAGGTGGGCCAGGAGAACGTCAGCAGTACTAGTGAGCAAAATTCAAATTTACAAAGGGAGGGGAACGGAACTGTGGCTCTATTAGAAAGCCATTGATCAGAGCAGGGAGCAGGAGCCGAGGGCGGCGCCAGGGGACTGCAGGGGGGTCCTGGCAGGACACCTGGCTGAGGACCTCCCCGGTCCCACCAGGAGGAAAGCGGAGGGGAGGGGGCCGCTGCCATGTCCCTGTGGATGGGGGGACACAGGCAAATCAGAGCAGCACTGGCTGCCACGCTCTCCACACAGGAGAGCCCGGCTCTCCACACTGCCCAGCTGAGATGCTCTGTCTGAAGCATGTCTCTGTGGGGGGAAAACACTTGTAGCTGGGGATGAGGTATGGGGAGAAAGAGGAGACGGACAGTGGGAAGCAATCAGGGACAGCAAGCTGGAGTAGCCAGGCCACATGCCCCTTCCCAGCCCTTGCTCCTCTTGCTGTTGTCCTGTCTTTGCTTTTTGGCATCTTTTTTTGGGGGGATCTTACTTGACTGCAGCTCACGTCCCACTAAGCCCTGAACCTGTGTCTGGGGTGAACTCACCCACGCGTATATTTTAGGCCATACTGCAACACAGCACCCAAGCAGCTGATGAAATCGTTTGTGATCAGTGCTTAGGCAGGTGCTTACAGTTTTGTGGCAAAGCAAACTTCTGCATGAGGCTAATACCTCGAGCAATATTGTATTTCTACAATAGGCAGCTCTTCCATGTGGCTATTTCTAACACTATTTCTTGACTAATGTGTCAGCACAGTCTTGCTGCTACAGACCTCACTGCTTCAATAGCTAAGACCATGTTTAGTGGGAAGTTTTGCGGAGGAGCAGCAGTTGGGCTGGCAGGTGTTTCACTCCTCCTGCAGAGAGGTCGGGATGTGGAGCCCAGGGACCGCAGGCTCTCTTGCAGAGATGTTTGCAGACACCAGGGTTGTGCTCTGCTGCTGGTGAGACTGACTACCTGAACAAACAATTTTTAAGCCTCTGCTTAGTAGACAGGGCTCTGCGGCATGAGCCGGTCCATAAGCTGAGACTGGATAGGAAATGCTGCAATCCCATTTGGATGAAGTGGAAGTTCAATAGCAAATCTGTTGTTTAGTTTTTATATAAAGCTGCTTCCAGTTGAGAAAATCTCAAAGTACAAATGCCACTATTCCACTCCTACCACCTCCCAAAAGAAATTAGATTATTTTTTTTTTAGGGCCATGAAGATGATCCGAGGGCTGGAGCACCTCTCCTGTGAGGACAGGCTGAGAGAGCTGGGCTTGTTCAGCCTGGAGAAGAGAAGGCTCCAAGGAGACCTTATAGTGGTCTTCCAGTACCTGAAGGGAGCCTACAGGAAAGATGAGGAGGGACTCTTTATCAGGGAGAGGAGTGATAGGATGAGGGGTAATGGTTTTAAACTGAAAGAGGGGAGATTTACATTGGATATCAGGAAGAAATCCTTTACTGTGAGGGTGGTCACACACTGGAACAGGTTGCCCAGAGAAGCTGTGGATGCCCCATCCCTGGAAGTGTTCAAGGCCAGGCTGGATGGGGCTTTGAGCAGCCTGGTCTAGTGGGAGGTGTCCCTGCCTGGGGAAGTGGGGTTCGAACTAGGTGATCTTTAAGGTCTCTTCCAACCCAAACAGTTCTATGATTCTAAAATTTGTGGGGATGCACAATTGCAATTTTGCCTGCCCCTGCCCTTGCTCAGTATCCATGCATCAAGCGGATGACCCCATCACCACTACTGGGGAGGGCATGATCGCTAATTGTGGGGATTAAAATAAATTTCTCATTTATGTGTAATAGTTTGTTCTATGGGCACGTGTATGAACACAAATGAGAAATACTCTTCTATTTTCCAATTTCCACCTAATAACAGCTAAAAGAAGTGCCTTCCTCATCCAAGTTTTCAAGAGTTTACTCAGACTACTCAGGATTACAATTGCAAAATATGAAGAGCACTTCCAGTCCATGATAGCACAAAAGGTCTTGCTACAGCTAAGACAATCAATAACGTATGTACATGCTTTCTTCGGCACCTTCCTTTTAGTGTGTTCCCTTTGAACCTTGCAAACACTCCCTACCTAAAAATCAATCTGCATCCAAGAACCAGGCAGTGGCTGTGCTTCCGCTGTGTGGAGAGGGTATCTTCTAAGTAAGTAAAGCCCTTCATGGTTTTGCATCGTAGATATTTTCCCTTACTGCTCTCCACATTGATTTTGACCAGAAAATGTGGGTATCCTTTCTTGATCTCCAGTGGCAATCACTGGAGTGAGGGCTTTTTCTCTTCAGGATATGTAGGATACTCTCTTGTTTTGCTGTTTCTCTAAAAGCGATCTTATCATTTTAAAACAGAAGTAGAAGCCATTCTCATCCCATTTACTCTTTCTAGTCTTGCTGGCACTGCAGTGTGAGCCTTTCAATAGCACAGACCATTTTCACTAATTGACACCTACGTGGAAGTTACCATGTTAAACAAAACTGTGTGATGTCTTCATGTTAACATGGTTTGCCTATTGGTAAATGTTGTCTGCAAAATAATATGCCATACAAAGAACAATCATTACTAGGAGAGCCAGCACTTAAAATGCTCTAATATGATCAGCTGCCTTCCTTCAAGCCTGAGGTCCATCTACTGCACTATCTTGGTTTTGATGGTGGCCAGCAGAAAACACCTCGGGAAGAGTCTAAAAAAAGGGCAGCTTATTTTGACATTACCCACTAGACTATTCTCCCAGGCCCCTGATATTTGTGGTCCAGAGGCTTCCCAAGCCAAATGTTTCTTTGTGGTAGGTAGCCCTTAATGGAGTACTTTTCTTTCACGATTGCTTCTTGAACCCATGTAAATTCTCAGCATCCACAAAATCACGTGCCAAGGACTTCACAGCTCTCTCCCTGCTACAAGAAGGATCATGTCCATGCCTCTGTTCTGGACATACCACTTTCCAGTTTCAAGTACTTATTTTTTTTAGTTTTGCTTACAGTCATTCTGCCTTCATGAAAAGCTACTATAAAACTTTCTAAGCAATGACTAATAAACTATGTGACAGTCTGTTTAAATGAGCTTCATCAGGCATTTCTCTTACCAAAGTATTCTTTTACTCCATCCTCATTGACTGTAAGTTATCATTTTCTTTCCACCAGACCACAGCTGAACCCCCACAGCGCTCTGTATAGTACTCAGAAGCTTCACGTAAATCATCCTGACCTCTCAGGGTCTTTTCCGGCAGTTGTGCTTTTATTTTAATTTGATATCCCGTTCATAGCAAGGCTTACGCTTTGACTGCGGAAAGCAAGGCCACTCATGCAGCACAGAAATGTGAAAACCATTCAGACTTAGGAGGAACTGAGAAAGAGTTGTCTCGGGAAAGGGGGTCATTTTCATGAGCAAACCAGGAAGATCATCTAGACAACGGCTTCGTCTGCAGTGAAGGGGCAGACGTTTGCATGTTAAAACCTCCATCCTTTTTCTGTGTTTGAGTGAGAGGCTGGTCATGTGCTCTCTTCTTGGTAGGTGATCCCTGGGAAGGACTCAGGCCTCCATCACTACCCTGCCCCCCACACAACCAAGGACTCCTGCATGTAAAATTCCTGCGTATATTATGGGAACAAGGAGTGGGGCTGAGCCCACTGTTAGCTGGAGTGTCTTAGTGTCTCAGCAGGACGGCTGACCAGGGAGACACTGTGGGATACAACTTCTTTGAAAGGCAGCAGATGATACACAGGTGTGAAGGGCTGTGGGAAGGAAAGCAACACCCAAGGGGAGGTCAGGTTCCTGGGCAGGAAATGGTGAGGGGAAGGAATGATGGCAACGGGAAGGTATCACCTAGAGGTTGGAGTGACCAACCTGAAGTCCAGGAGGACTGCCATGGAGGAATATTCTTTGGGAAGACAGCACCAGAGGCCAACGGTGAACTACAGTTTTGATGCCAAACCCTACCATCTAGTCTGCTCAAAGAAGTAATCCGAAACTTATTTCCTTTCTACTTTTTTTCCTGGTAGGAGCCATCCACAAAGAGAAGATGAAAATCACCAAAGCAAAGACATTTGAAGCATTGGATGGAGGAACATAAATATTTTTTTCCAGCCCACCACTCTCATTTTTTTCACATGCCAGCTTGTGAATTGTTTGAAAATGCCATGAACCCATGCCTGAGCCATGAATCTGCCCAGCCTTCTGTACGACTTCTGTGTGTGAAATGAAATAAAACTTTGCTGGTTTGATTTTGCTTAGCCTGGAATGAGAGGGAGGGATAACACCGACACTTGAGCTGGAAATTCTTAACTGATACTAACTAGGAAGCATTTGCTGGTTGATAAGTGGCCCAGTTGCACTACTTGAGTTTGGAGGATTGACGAAAAGTTTTATTCAAATCTATTCAGAAAAAACATGTCAATTTAAGCAACTAGACGAGACTGTTAATTACATGTAGGTTTCCATTGAAGCTGTTCTGTACTAACATTCAGGACTGGCTTTATTTTGGAGCTATTTTTCTCTTTGAGAAAGAGGACCATCTAGTGGTTAACACAAAAATTACCTTCTTGCTTTCAATCATTACTGACCAAGGAATGAACCCCCACAGGTTTTAAACGAAAGCATGTGTATCTTGAAATCTGACCATGTACTGAAGCTAAACTAAACTGCATGTAACCCAGATTCTGACAAGTTAGACTGGATATCCAGATGTTTACTGCCAGCACAGTTCCTGGTTTGCGCAGTTCTCCCAGTTAGCACATACTTACTGGAACAACTTTTTAGCAGCTGGGTGGCTCAGGCACGGGATACAGCTCAAGACATCAGCCAGTCTCCCCAAACCCTTCCTCAGCACACTGTGGAGGCTTTGCACCAGAATTAGAGCTTGGATGGAAAAATACGAGTCAAGCTTGGCATGGTTACAGCCACCTGCAAAACTGTTCTGCTGGCAGTGCAGACAGAGGGAAGATTTCTTCTCAAACTGGTGTGGTTCTTCCTCCCTGCTAGACAGCCACTGGACAGCCTTCTGCATAGTGGTTTGGGATGCACAGCTTCCAAACGCAGCTGGATAGTGTTGGTAGAGTCATGTAGCAGGAGCAGGGAAGATTTCAGTTCAAGGAAAAAAAAAACAGGGATGGAAATATTTTTGCCTATCTCTCAAGCAGGCAGCACTTAGATATGATTTTCAGGATGCCAACATTAGGCCAGCACAGGTACGCCTCTGGCACTGGGGTGAGGCAGAATTTGTGTAAAGAGTAATTGCATTGCTGGAATACAGGATGGAAATCAGTGCTGCTAAGTGCCGTTTGCACATTTCATGCATAATCACTTTCTCAGGCAACTTAAACTGCTCTTTGAACACTGCGGGCTTCAATCAATAACTGTCTGGGTTTCCAGTCTGTTGTGGAGGACAGTTCAGCACAAAAGCCTGCCATGTTCTGGTACGGCAGACCACAAGACCATGTCCAGGGGATCTGCCTACAGGAGCAATTCTTAATCAAATTAACAGACCTGTTGGTTTTGTAAAGGAATACAACTTGCAATATTATACTGCTGCACACAAAAATAGTAGTAGTATATATTAGAACAGTGTCTATAGGAAATTAAAAACAATGTTGTTCATTCTGGTTATTACCAGGATGAGGGGAGACTTCATCACTCTCTACAACTACTTGAAAGGACATTGTAGAGAGGTTGGTGCTGGTGTCTTCTCACAGCTAATTAGTGATAGAACAAGAGGGAATGGGTTCAAGCTGCAGCAGGGTAGGTTTAGGCTGGACATTAGGAAAAAATTCTTCACAGAAAGAGTGGTCAGACACTGGAATAGGCTGCCCAGGGAGGTGGTGGAGTCACCATCCCTGAATGTGTTTAAGAGTCGTTTAGATGTGGTGTTGGGGGATATGGTGTAAGGGAGAACTTTGTAGAGTGGAGTTGATGGTTGGACTCAATGATTCCAAGGGTCTTTTCCAACCTAAATGATTCTATGATTCCATGATTACAGAGGAGACTGAAGGCAGCTGAAGGTAACAGCAGCCTTGTGTGAGCAAACATGCAAGGACAGATGTAATACGGAGTCCCAAATTAAAGCAGAGCTTTAGCCCCTACCATGCGGGTGATTTGATTTTTTCCCTGACGCAAGGCCTTCTCATGGTATTCCAGGCCCATGTTTCCAACGCAGCAGTTCTCTGGAAGAACAAAGTTTCTCCCACTGCTCTGGGTTACTCGCTGCTCCTGAACGGCTGCTGAAGTACTTCTGAGGGTACCCAGTGAAGGTGTGGTTCTGTACTAGGCTGACAATTTTTACAAAAGTGTATTTTATAGCTTCATTATGTCATATTTTTCATCTGTATGCCAATGAGTGCCTGGTTTTAATGCCTGCAGCTTATCCAGTCATAACTAACCTCTAATGATTCACATACAGCTTGACAGATGAACTGAAATACAGTAAAAGGCAAGCAAGAGGATCTCTAATTGCTATTCATAACCAGGTTTTGCAACTATCACACTTAAATAGCTTGAAGCCAAGATCAAGATAATTAGAGATGATGTTCTTTTCCTACACAATAGTTGCCAGGTTATACATTAGTCATGGAAAGACAAGAGCCTCATTCCCAATCCATTGCTTACACCCTCATGTCTAATAGATATTAATGAATAAGATTAACTCCAGCCTTGGCTCTAGGACTATTAGCCATAACCTGAAATTTAATAGCCTAAGCAACAACACTTCTTACTTCCACTTAGGTTTTAAACCTATTTTTACTGCTTCTACCTCTTTGGTTTTCTGCTGTGCCATGTCTGCTTGGCCCACCTTTCCGCAGTCCAGTGCAGCTGGAAGCCCTCGCAACCAGGACTTTCTCGGGTCTGTTGCCCACTGGGAAGGACTCAGTCAGAACAAAGGACCTCAGGACGGCTGACAAGGGGCAAAAGCAGGAGAAAAACATCTCCAGCAGGATGTCACCTCTCTCTGCCCACAGTGACCAAAATTTGGTGCAAGGTGCTGGCACAGATGATGTTTGTTTCAGACCCAAGTGACAGAGGTGACACGGAGACCTGCAGCTCCCTCTGAGGAGGACAGCAGAGGGAGAGCTCTTTGCAGTGCCACAGCCCCACAGAGACCCCAAGCCAACGCACGTGGCCACTGGGGCAGGCTGCCCGGGGAACAATAGGCATGCTGGCCACCACCTTTGTTTTAATTGCTGCCCAGTGCATGCCAAGCTGTGCAATTAGGATTTTCTTTTTTCCATTCCCTCTGCAGTTGTCAAGGTTTGTACTAAAGAACTGTTCATTGTGGTTTCATTTGAAGGACAACAAAGTCACATCTTCTTGGCTTATAAAGGAGCATTTTTGTTTCCCAGGCACCAAATCTCATTCGTTTGTAAACTGTACGATGAATGCCCTCATGCCCAATGAGCCCACGGGCCCAGGTTAACCCTGCAGTGAGAACTAGAAGTACAAAGCTATTTTAAAAGCACATGGATTCAAGGTAAGCACAAGAACCAGCACAGTGAGCAGGGCTCTCGCCTAAACCTGCAGACTTGGACCTGGGTTTTGTGTCTGAAGACCCACTGCTCTCTCATCCATGGCCAGGCCTGTCCCCAGCCTCTGTCCACTTCGGCTGTCCCAGCCCAACTGTTGCGGGATTATGCAAGTGGAGCGGATCTGGTATTTATCAAATAAACCTTTGAGTTTATTTTTTAACTCAAATCAGTTTGCTGCTCTAGCTCATCACAATGCCCCACAGACAGCAGTACTGGCCCAGCCAAGGTAACAAAAACCAGTGGCTGGGGTGAAAAAAGGGATGACAGGCCTGCTTTGCTGCTAGGGAAGAAGTTTCATGAGGTGATGATGGGAGAGCAAAAGAGACAACAAGATTTTGCACAGAGATGTTGAGTTTGCAAAAACGCATCAGAGCCAAAAATTTCCCAAGTTCCCTGAAAGAGGTGCTGGAGACATCCTGGGGACATGTCTCTGAGGATGGTCAACCTGCCCAGAAGGTCTCTCACTGTCTAGCTCTTTTGTCCACAACCCACAGACATTGTCCAAACTGTGGCATGCCTCTGTGACTGAAGCAGGTGCCTCAGGTTCTGTGATTAGCATCCCCCCATCCTCCTGTTACTGTCCTAACAGTGCATTTTGCAGCTGCTTGGCAAAGAATTAGACAGCCCTTCTCCACAGTCCATACTGCAGTGAAAGACTTCATCAGCAATGGTAGCAAAGGGTAAGCAGAAGTTTTGTACCATGGCAAATGGCCCTGCTCTCCCCAAGGGAAAAAGAAAAGCTTCCTTGCAAACTGCCAGGACCAGAAACTTTCTTAGTCCAATGCACGCTGACATTCATAAAACTACTGCAGTGCTGAACCAGGCCTTGGATCACAGAAGAGAAATAACCCTTTGATTTAAGTGGACTGAAGTTTAGTATAAAAGCCAAAAAAAAAAAAAAAAAAAAAAGAAAGAAAGAAATATAGGTTCTGGCAGTTGTGCCAATGCAACTAGGTTATTGTACATCTGCAAAGCCATTAATCATCTTCTGGGGACTGGCAAGCTTTGTAACACAAGCGCACTTTTTTAAAGGCAAACTTTTACCATTGCAGCCCCCTAAACGCTTATGACCTCCCCACACGTAAACGGTTAGCAGTCAGTCAGTGGGCAGCTGTCAAACAGGGAGTCCCCACACAGCTGGCCAGCCATGGTGGCATCTGGTGCCTCAGGAACAGCAGCTGGTGCCTTAGGAACAGGAAGGCCGCAGCTCTGCCTTGCCAGCAGCACCCACCTAAATGGAAGGGTGAACAAACGAAGGGGGAGAGAGACTTGGGTGGGTTGTGAGGTGCTGACCATCCCCCAGCGTATTCGTGCATGTTGAACAGTGTTTTAGTCCAGCAAGGCAAGCCTGAGGGAGGGTTATTTTCTCCAATGTGTTCTCAGTAGGGAAGGGGGAAGCCCTCTCCCAATTTCTTGGGAGTTAGCTTGGAATTCCAGTGAGCTTGGGAACACGTGTGGATACCAGGAAATGGCACCATTCAAAACAAAGGTAGGCAAGTGGGGTGTCACCCCACCGGGGCCTGTGCTGTCCCTGAGGGCTGGGGCAGGCAGCCATGCCAGGTGGGCAGCCTGGGATACAAGGGGCTTCAGCGACCTACCCGCAGGGCTTTTGGGGCCCTTCCTGTACGGAGCTGCGATCCCAAGCTGGTGACTTCAAAAGAAGTGTGGCCAGCAGGTCAAGGGAGGTGCTTCTGCCCCTCTACTCTGCTCTGGTGAGACCCCACCTGGAGTACTGCATCCAGCTCTGGGGGCCTCAGCGCAGGAAAGACATGGACCTGTTGGAGCAGGTCCAGAGGAGGGCCACAAAAATGATCAAAGGGCTGGAGCACCTCTCCTATGAAGACAGGCTGAGAGAGCTGGGGTTGTTCAGCCTGGAGAAGAGAAGGCTCCAGGGAGACCTTATAGCAGCCTTCCAGTACCTGAAGGGGACCTACAGGAAGGATGGGGAGGGGCTCTTTATCAGGTAGTGGAGCTATAGGACGAGGGTTAGTGGTTTTAAACTGAAAGAGGGGAGATTTAGATTAGATATTTGGAAGAAATTCTTTACTGTGAGGGTGCTGACACACTGAAAAAAGTTGCCCAGGGAAGTTGTGGATGCCCCTTCTCTGGAAGTGTTCATGGCCAGGCTCGATGGAGCTTTGAACAACGTAGTCTAGTGGGAGGTGTCCCTGCCCATGGCAGGGGGGTTGGAACAAGATGATCTTGAAGGTCCTTTCCAACGCAAACCATTCTACAATTCTATGACTTCTAGTTGCCCGCTGCCTCCTCAGGGAAAGCCAGGACACTCCCCCACAGCTCCTCCGGCCGCCCCGGCGCGGTGCACTCTGGGTACTGTAGTCCTTCGGGCCGCCGGGCCACGCCCTGCTCCATGGGGGGGGACTCGCCTTCCCGTGAGGCAGCACGGGGGAGGGAGGGGGGGGTGGCGCCCATCACGTGCCCGGCGCGGCGCGGGCGAGCCGCCATTTTATGAGTAAAAACGGCGGCCGCCGTCCGTTAGCGGTAGCGTGAGGCGGTGTGCCGGAGGCGAGGGGTTCCTACCCCTCTTTATTTCCCTTTGCGCTTTTTCCTCCTTTTACTCCTTTTTTTCCCCCCCCCCCTCCTCTCTCTCTCTCTCCCCCTCCCCCTTCCCTCCCTCTCAGATTCCCTCCCTCCGCTTCTGTTATCCCTCCCCTCGCTTCCTCTCCTCCCTCCCTCCCCTCCCTGGTCCCCGCCCCCGCCGGCACTGCGGAGCCGGAGACGTGACCCGAGCGGACCCAGCCGCGGCCTTTTCCCCGCTGCTCCAGCCTCTCGCCGCAGAGTCGCATGTCATCTATCCAGAACCTCCAATCCTTCGGTAAGGGCCACCGCCGGCCGACCGTCACCCCGCCATCCCTCTTTGTGCCGCGGGAAGCCCCCACAGTCACACACCACCACCCCCCGGGGCTGTGGCTGTCCCCCCGCCGTCCTTGCTGCCACCGCCTTTCCCGAGGCCCCCCGGGGGGTCAGTGTCCCCCAGCCCCCCGGGGTGACATTGAGGCCGTTGCCGAGTGGGTGTTGCCGTCCCCCGCGCTGCCCGCCTTGTTCCGGCGGCTCGTCCTTGTCCGCCCCGGCCTCGGGTCCTGCCCTGTGTGTGCAGCGGAGAGACGTGGGCTGGGAGGCTCGTCTCCCTCTCTTGTTTGCTCCCTCTCCGCTCCCGTAGGAGATGCCGCCACGTACCGTGCTCTGACACCCCATACTGCGCTGTTTGCCTGAATGTCTGGTTGCACCCCATCCTGGGCGTTTCTGTCAATTCTGCAGTTTCAAAGTTGTAGTCTTTGTGGGCAGAGGGAGTCTAGAGTTCATATCCTCTGCTAAGGAAGGAAATAATCTCCTCGGTTCCGATTGCTTGTTGATTTGCTGCCTCATTTTGTGCTTACCAATGTCGCAAAAGCTGATATATGCTCTGCAAAGAGTATTGTTTCTATAGATTGAGCTATACGGTAGGTAGGTCATTTCTCTTGTTTTAGCAGGGAAGTTTACCGTGCTGGGCCGTGATTCTCCACCTTCCTTATCTACAGACAACAGAAGTGAGCAAGTTAACACTTTAAACGATAATGTTGTCAGGCTTTTGGGCTCAGTTTTGTCTCTAATCTTCTGCACGTGTAAGCCACATGTTAATCTCGATTTGGGAGCTGATCCTGTGTTTAGGAAGGTGCTGCCCAAAGGATTCGTTTGAAGTAATCCAATGTTAACACCCGTGGTGCTGGTTTATCTCCAGCCTAGAATCCGAAACTCTGCCAAGTGAATTTCATGCCTGAGACCCCTTTTTCTTTCACCTTTTCTTTGAAATTTTCTATTAGTGTTAGCACTGCGAGCTGTGGGGGACAGTGAAAATTCAGCATGTTTTAACGAAAGCCTTACTAGTGCCTTAGTTAAGGCACTCAAGTTTCCCAGTGCTGTACTTCTTTGCTGGGGTGCTTTCATCTTCATGATGCATTCAGTGCCTTTAATGCCCTTTTCATTCTTGTTTTTACAAGGGTCAGTCTGTCTACAGCTGAACTAACTTTTTGGGGGCATTTGCTTTGAGTGGGTGGCAAAACTTGGTCAGTGTGTTAGGTTTGAGTTTTGGATGGAAGTTTGGGAAATTGGAGCTTGCGTGGCTGTTGAACCTACGTTTTCCGAAGATCGGACTCTTCAATATGATTCTGATTAGTACCCAAAAATAACTGGTGATTGGTCTTTTTAAAGAAAAAAAAACAACAAAACTTACAGTACTTCATGCTTCAAGATGTATTTGGAGCTACTGATTAGGAAACTTGTAGGACTATCAAATTTCTTGATAGAGTGCGTGTTAAATATGTTTTTGTGGAGAGCAGAGAATAAGAAGTATAACGCAGAAACCCTTCTTCCTAAATGCCTTTTTATCTCACCTGGGCTAGATAAATATAAGCTTGGAAGAATTTGAGGACTGACCTTTCTGTAGTCAAAGCCTAAATGAATTTTGTTATAATTCTTGCCTAAAACTACTGACTGGCAGAGGGGTCCTGGTTTACAGACAGCCCCTGACATCTGTTAGTGTCTGTTACAGTGTTTTGTTTACATTAGTAGCCAAGAATTACATGTATGTCTTAAAATGCTGGAAGTGTGCTAGTCATCACAGTATAAGGCTTCTGCTCTGGACCTGTAAAGGGGTGTGTGTACAAGAGCTTTTTGATTTTTCTGTCTTTAACAGCTGATCTGATAAAAGATATAACTTCCATATTTCACTTAAAATGCATGTGGCTGTCTAAAACCGATGTACACTTGATGTTCTGTCAGAACCCTGTTTCAGGTTCAGAGCTTCAGGGTTTACAGTTTGTAAGAGATAGTGAAGTAAGTTAATACTATAGCTGAAAATTACTTATATCCAGGAAGGCATTGTAGAAACTGGATGCATGGTAGTTGAGAGCTCTATGCTGAGTTAGTAGGCTAGTGAGACTTAATACAGCTGTAGAAAAAAGTACTCTGATTTTAACAGTGTGTTTTTAAACAGGGAGAAGAAGGCAAGATTATCCCCTAAATAAAGCTCTTTGTGAAATGAGAAATTTACCTGTTAGTTTTTGAACTTGGGTGTTTTCCTTTGTGGGAATTACATGAATCATTTTCATCCTGCAGACCCCTTTGCTGATGCAACAAAGGGTGACGACTTACTCCCAGCAGGGACTGAGGATTACATTCATATAAGGATCCAGCAACGAAACGGAAGAAAGACACTAACAACTGTTCAGGGAATTGCAGATGATTATGACAAGAAGAAACTTGTGAAAGCTTTCAAAAAGGTGAAGTTGCTGATTTGATTTAATAGTAAAGATATTATGTAAAAGTGTATGATAGCTTTTAATACAAAGTAACAGAATATTTGTTTTATTTCATTCCTGCCAGTGCACATCACTTTCATATTCAGGTTGATCCCTTTATGTGTCTTTCTCAAAACCCCTGTCATTGTCCAGTGATGCCAATTTTTGCTAGACAGTTAAAGGTTTTTTCTTATGAAGAAGTAGTAAATAAAGTATATTCTCAACTTCCCACATACCTGGCTTTGTTGATGTCAAGAATAAAGTCAGTTTAAAGTAGAACTGTTTTTGCATTCCTGCTTCTGTCATAGCTGTGTTGCTCTTGAAATAGAGATCTCCAGTTTCACCAGTATGTAAACATTTATTTTAAAATAGTTTGGAATTGAAAGGCCATATCTTTTGACTTTGTTTTCCATTCTTGCAATGAGTGTTTGTCTAGTTCCTCCTGCACAGTATCTAATCCTGTCTTTGCCTGAATTTACCATCAACAGCTTAATTCTTGTTTGTATGCATCAGCAGATAAATTCCATTTGCTCTCAAAACTAGTGCAGAGTAGATCTAGCCTTTCCTTTGTCATCAGAATTTATTAAGCAGCTTCTATGACAAAATCCTGCTGAAAAGACTTACTAAGAAAAATCATAATGTACGTCAGATGCCTTACAATATGAATGTTTCTCTCTAGAAATTTGCTTGTAATGGTACTGTGATTGAACATCCCGAATACGGTGAAGTTATCCAGCTTCAAGGTGACCAGAGGAAGAACATATGCCAATTTCTCTTGGAGGTAAGGGACTGCAGATAAATATCTAAACCTCTGTGGAAGCAGTAGAGTGACAGGTGGCACTGATGTTAATTAACCAACTAAAGATGTCCACTATTGTTCCTTTGTATTTTCAGCCAAAAAGTAAAATTACACTTGCAGAATGAGAGTAAGAATCAAAGCACTGTAGAATGCATTTACCCTGCAACAACATACCACTTGTTCTCTGGCAGTGCAACTTGAGTTCTTCATTTGTAAAATCAAGTGTTTGATGCAAACCATTATTTTGAGTCTGAAAACACTATAAAGAGTCTTTCACCACTAGATTACTGATGCAAATCATGATGTAGAGATGTTATGCTGTCAAAGAGTAAGTGCTAGAACTACAGAACAAGTCAAATGTCTGATAAGATTTTCTTTTTTTTGTGAAGTCAATTCTTCTCATGGCCCAGAAACTAGAAGACACCTTTATTGAGTATATACTATGTTGCAGTTTCTTTAATCAGAGTATAAGATTGTGGTAACTTGATATCACTGTAATATCCTAAGCGTATAAGCTTTACTGAAATATGTTGCTTTTCTCCTTTAGATTGGCATTGTCAAGGAAGAACAACTGAAAGTTCATGGTTTCTAAAATACCGGTACTCTGATGAAGAACCCTGCAGTATTTGGTCTTACCTAGCCTGGCTCTCCTGTGAAAAATGAATCTTTACAGTGAATGGACTTCCCTGTTACCTGACCATTTAAAATTTGATTCAGATTTGCATGACTGTGTGAAACATGTGGTGTGTAGACTAGAAACACATAAGAAAACTTCAGTAAGGTGGTAATGATGACACTTGTGAACTTTAACACAATTCCAATGGAAATGTTTTAGCGATGATTGTTCAGTTTACTACTCTCCACCTGACTTAAATGTGTGGCTTGTATTAAAATAGTGTGTGTTGTTGCTTAGAAATAAAAGTTTATTCATATATTTTCTGGGACATCTGAAATGCTTTAGCTTAAGTTTTAAAGTAGCACAGCAGTCTTACTAAAGAATAGATAAAATGTTTTGTGGCAAGTATAGCTCACTGCTCATTGAATAAATTGGATGGTCTACATGATACAGTATTAGCTAATTAATCAGTACATTAGCTTGATGTGATCTTATCCTGTAACTGTAAGACTAGAGCTTTAAAGTCTCTTGTGTAGGTGTATCTTAGTAGCAGTGTGATAAGACATAAATTGTTTTCTAAGTAACTGGATATTCTCTAAAATTTACTGCAGTGACTATGAAACATGAGTGTTAAGCATAGTAGGACTAAAATAAGCTGCACTCCTTAAGGCTGCTGCTATTGAGAACACATGAAACATCTAGGTCTTACATAGTACTCCCAAAACATTTGAAGGAAGTGCATGGGATTTTGTATCTCTTCTTTCACTGAGTGAACAGGAAAGACATTGAGTTGGCTTTTGCCATGACTGTGCATTTAATGTTGGCAAGCAGAGTGCTTGGATTAGCTGGTAGTGTTAGCTACGGAAGTAAGGAAGGGAACAGGTTCTACGCTAACCTTTTTTTTTTTTCCCCTGGTGTGAAAAGTTTTGCTGTGACTAATGGTTAATAGGGAGAGGTTTGTAATGGGGTTTGGGTGTTAACTACAGAAAGCTGATTTAGTCTACTTCTCTAGCAGGCAATTCATTCACTGTGATCTAAAGTTATAATAGGTTTGTTCCACCATGCTTTTCATCTAGTCTTAGTTAGCTATAGGCATTTTGGTGTTTTGCTTTTAGGAGATGTTTCTTTATGGAATGAAATGACTTCATTTGTTGAAACATGCAGATCTTATCTTCCTTGTGAGATAGACGTGGAAATTTTCTCTGAAACATTCAAAACATGCTGAGCTGGGAAACAATAGGAATAGTGGGGGAAAAATTAAAAAAAAAAAAAAAAAACAACTTCTTGTAAAATCATGTATTGTCTGAAAAAGAAGAGACATTTCTTTGCTGCTAAGGCTTACTAATAAAACTTGTTCAGGAAAAAAAAATAGCTGATGACTACCTATATACACATCAAGAACAGGCAAAACTCTATTACT
Organism: Larus michahellis; assembly: GCF_964199755.1. NCBI lineage: Eukaryota > Metazoa > Chordata > Aves > Charadriiformes > Laridae > Larus > Larus michahellis. The sequence continues at coordinate 50,217,736 of NC_133897.1, read as the reverse complement.
TAATATCACCTGTGCCTATACTGTGTTTCCTGTTCAGGCTTGCCTTTCTAAACAGAAATGCTGAATTTTAACTCAGTTGAGCTTTTTTTTTTTTATGATTTCTGAATTCAGATATGAACCTTTATGGCACTAACAACAATTAGGGGAGCATTATAGAGCATTCTTATGACAAGTTCTTTCTCTGTCTGATCTGGACAATTCCATCTGTAAAAATCCAGTGTCCAGTCTCTCAATCTCCACAAATTCTGCCTGGTGTTACGGATCTTAACTGTTCAGAAGATTGCAAACTCTTAAGGTATAGTGTGTTCAGGAGGAAGGAAAGCCTGCTGCAAAACATGAAATACCAGCACACAGAAGGAAAATCTAAAGAATAAGTCTTACGCAAGTCTTGCCCATTAGCAAAATAAAGTCATTGTCCTGCAAGTTTACCTCGTTTTGATTCATAGATGTTAAAATAATTAATCCTTTGGGGGTACATAGCAGTTAATGATTTTCATTTTATCAGATATCAGAAAAACTGACGTTCTCATTCAAAGCTTGTTCTCCTGACCAAGAGGAAAACCAAGCAGTATCTTCTCCTATTTCAGTGGTATTACGTGAGTACTTCTAGTGGGTTTTTGAATTGTAGATTAACAAATGATTAGCAAGTCTCATGTGTTACTGAGTCAGTCCTCATTTCAGATGGCATTCCATTAACTTGTACTGCCTAAGCTTGAGTCATTTCTTCGTAGTCATTCTGCTTGGAATAAATAAGAAAAACTTTTGTTTTCTTCCTCCTAATTTAAAAGTCCTTTCTGATAGGAAGAACCCTGCAGTTGATGGGTGGCTTGGGTTTTGACCTTCGAAGGGCAAAATTAAAAAGAAGGTATAAGAAGTAACACATTTGAAGTTTAAATAGATGAGAATTGTTGTGGCCACAAACAATGTTTCTAGAGGGAAAGCAGAAATTTTTGTTCAGGAAGTGTTTTAAACTAGAGCAGTGTCTCTAACTATGCTTGTTAGAAGCCCAAGCCTCTTTGTGTGTTCTAGAGGAAAGGCTTCAACAATTTCTTGTTTTATCATCTTAAGCTTAAACTTCTTTGTCAAAGCTCAGTCTGTTTGGAATATGCATGCATGTTTCAAGAATGCTGAAAAACTGAAAGACTTTGGGAAAGAACTGTTTAAGTGACTGCAGTGTAAACATGTTTGCACAGCGAAGGCACGTTTCAGTCTTTCTGTCTATTCCAGAGTAGGTTAAAAAATGGTAAAGGATGTGTCCCATAATTGTCAAGGCAGTAAAAGGGGAGCTAATAATAAAAAATGCTTTTAAAACTACTAGGACATTAGTAGGACTTGAGACTGGGCAAGCTCAGAGTGCAAAGAGTGGTGGCTTCTTTTTGTTGGAATATTGTGAAGTCTGTGTCTTTCAGGTCTCCAAATAAAGACTGTCATCTTGGCAATATCTGGACTTAACCACAGGCTGCAATTGGGTGTAGGAACTGCTGTTTCAAATTCACAGCCTTGCTGTGCATAGTTACATTAGGCTGTTGTAACTTGATTCTTTCAACTGATAACACTGGAGTAAGGTGTTGCATAAATAAATTCATTGAATTGGCTGTTCAGAGCCTACATCTGCTTAATGCAGCTGTGAACAATGAAACCATCACTTCCTAAATGGTGGTAGCAGTCCTTGTTTGTAGAAGATGAGATTTAGTGATCTAAGTCTGTAGGCTGCCTGCTTCCTCTTGTATGAATTATCAGACCCTTGACCTTCACCTGTGGCCTGCTAAATCTGACCATGTGTTTGAGATGAGCATGAAGAGCACAACTGGGCAGATAAGCAGCAATTTTCTCAATGAAAGAACTTTTGAAAAAATAGTGCCTAGACTGTGTGTGCATACATTCATTGGTTCAACGGCTTCGCTTAAACCTTACTTCCTGCACTACATTCTTGCACAGCCTACATGAAAAGCATTTTGTTCTGGAGAAATTTTTTGGGGAGGGAGGGGGGAATAACACAAAAAAACGACACCTTAGGAAATAATTTTATATCTTAAGTCTGCTTTCATTACCTTAGATTAACCTGGACTGCAAGAATTCTACAACATTGTTACGTCTGTATCTTTAAAAATCCTAATTAAACCTTGAGAGCTTGGCATTTAAGGTTCTAAGTATAACTAAAGCCATTATAAAACTTAAAAATGTGAAGAGTCATTGAAACTTAAGTTTTAAATATTTGAGAAAATAATGGTTAAGCAGAGTCTTCATTTTGTCCTGTTTGGCCATCCTGCTCATCAGTATGCAGTTGCCCTAAAGATGCGTGTCTATTTACAGATCTGCCGGTAAGCAGATACCCCTGCTGTAGTGCAATACCCTATTTGTAGTTTTTGTAAGATCTTATCTAATGTGCTGCACTGTTACAGGCTGTACCACTTGAATTTTACAGTATAGGACAGATGTAGCTTGAGTTCCAGTCAGTAATTATCTTTTCCTTAATCCTCCTGGAAGGCTCAGGTGTACAGGATCCATGTGTTACACCCTTGGTTGAAGTGGCTCAGTAGTTCCTCTTACTGTGTGAGATATGTCCAAGATTGGTATTTAGCCAGTTAAAGGATGGAGGAGGCCTTTTTATAGATTACTTTGGGATACAGTAGGGGCTGCTGTCACTCTTGGTGTTGTCAGTGTTGATTAGTGTCACTGAGTGTTCCTCTAGTTAGTGTGATACTGCCACTAGGGAAATGGAAGTGGTCTTGGAGGGTCATGTGTATTTAAGTACTAAGAATCTGCCTTCCTCCTACAACTCTCCATACTTCCATACTCAGTTTAGTTAGGAACATGTCCCCCATGCACAGCAGTATGAAGGTTACTTTCTAGTAAGATCCCAAGATCAAAAGCTCTTGAGGTGAATAAGGGAAAAATGATATAGTTTTTTTATGTTTGCTGTACAGATGCTTCATGCCTACTTTTTTCAGTTTACATAAAAAAAAAAAAATTTCGAAAGAGAATTTGTACTTGGCATGCCTTTCTAATGTTTGCTACATGCCTGTGATTGAGCTCTTTATGAACAAATCTTAACCTGTATTGGAGTATTGCTAGAGTTGAGACAACAAAGTCTTTTGAAATAAAATGTACCAGTGTTATTTTATGTATGCTTTTCTAAAACAAATGGAATTTTATGCTGTTATTAAGGAGGATTGGGGTTTTTTTGGTGGAAGATAGAAGCAGTGTAATTTAATAGCGGTGTATTTGATCCTCTTGTAATCAGCTTTGATTTCTTCAAGAAATGTTACCTTTCCTCTTTTAAGTTTCTGTCATAATCTGTACTAACCAACTTAAAAATATTGTGACTTGTACTGGGATATCATGGCTCTAAAACAAGGGGATGGTATTGGCTCAGAGTCTAAGGTTTTGGGTAGAAGTGGATCATCTTAATTTCTTGAATACGCAAAATGCACAGTGTTTTAAGATGAAGCCAGTGATGTGTGCTCAAGTTTTGGTCTTGGCTATTTTAGAATGGCTTGCATCTGTGAAATGTGACAGCCCATTCCTGAAATTAATTTGGGGTCTGATTAAAAGTACCTGTGTGTATAATAAATGCTTTTTTCCATCTTTGCTATGATTATGCAGCAGAATACCATGATCCAGACTTAGCTCTCTAAGTTATGAGTAGCTGAATTCTGCAGACATGGTTGCAAGTAGACTGGTCATGCTCGTCAAAGGCAGGATTTAGCTGCCAGCTGTGTTTGTGGTCCCTCTCACAGTGGGAGAGGGAAACAGCACTGTTCCTGCAGTGCAGGCGGACAAGCCCTGGGTGTCTTGATGGGATACGCTGTGAAAGAAGTGGCACAGCAGTAGTTTTGGTAGCCTGTCCCTCAAATCAACTAGAAGTTTGCTCTTTTAGGTAGACCCAGCAAATGACAAATGCACTGCTATGTAATCAGAGAATTGTCTGGGGTAAGAAAGGTTAAAAATGGTCTACTGAAGGGCAGGCCCTGTTGTAGAGGAAGCAGCCTGTTCTCACACAATGTTAGATGCTCGTGTGATGGGAGTACCTCCTGATGAATGATGGGGTACACCTCAGTAAGTGCCAGATATGTGGGTGGTATCAACACATCTACACTCGGTAACACTGGTAAAAAAAGATGCTCCTGCAAGCTGATACTTAGCAGTATCTGCATGATACTTGTCAGTATCCGATATTGTTGAGTTACGCCTGTAACTCAAAGGCCAGATCTGGATTAGGACTTGAAGATACAGAACACAACCACTGTCCGGGTTCCTTTAATAAATAGTAACCTGTAAATTAATCCATGCATTATTCAAGATAACTTATACAAGTGAGAATTCAGTATAAAAAAGGTCCTTCTAGGGAATATTGAAAGAAGATTGAAAGAAGATTATTTTCCTCCTTTACTTATCTTTCCTTTAGGTAAAATTCTGCAGTAGCACGGAGAAACTTTCTGATTTTCCAGTAGTGGGTTTACTTCATAAAAAAAAAAAATATGGTGAACAGCGTTCAGTTTGAAAGTAACTGGGCCTGGAGTCCTCATCCATCGCTGCCTCGCTTGCCTTGCATGCAAAGCTGTTTTTAAAGGGTGCCGAGGAGAGGAACATCTCTTTGGTTCATCAAATGGCTTAATTTCTCCTGGTCATAGAAGTGCATTCCAGTGCTGGCTTAAGTCACACTAAAACTGGATCATCCTTCAGCAATGCTGTGGAAGATAAAAAGGGTTTCTGCAGAGGATGTGAGGGAAGGAGGTGTCCGCACCTGGTAGAGCAATGCAGAGCCCTTCAAGTTGCCCCTGCCTGAAGCCAGTCTGAATGCGGCAGCATCTGCTGCCTTGTGGTTTGCCCTGCACAGAAGCAGCTGTGCAATTTCCATGTCTTAGCTGGTTCTCATAGCGCTTCAGCCGCATCGGCAGCTGGGTCTCTGGCCATAAATTCAAAGTATCAGAGCGCTCTGGTCATGGGCCGTGATCTGACCGCACAGAAATGGCATCTACTGTGGGTCTGTCCCTGCAGTCTTTTAATTGCTTTGTCTGACAAAAGTAGTATCTTGACACTTTCAGGGCAGTACCCTCCCAACAAGGAAAATCGGCAGTTATCCGCTGTGGTGTGGAGATTTACAGGGGGGAAAAAAAACCCAAACAAACATGAAGTTGTAGAAATCATCAAGGCCAACATTCAGAACAACAAACGAACTTCTGAGGACATAATTTTATATACAAAAGCACCCTGTCGGCAGCAGCTGCATGTTGCTGGATGAAGCTACAGGCAAGCGGGAGCGCAAAGGGAATGTGCTTAAAGTGGTAATAGCCCTTATGTAGCTGTCTCGAGGCTCCAAAGGCTGTTTTGCAAAGAACGTGGTGGTGGTGTCACTTGGAAATTTCTGTGCCCAGGCTGTATTCTTAGCTGTTTACTCAGCGCACCCCCTCTCCCCAATCACCTAAATAATAGGAGGTGATCTCTAATCTCCTGTTAGTTTCTAGTATCTTATTAGCTGTCTCAATTTGATTTCAGGCTGCTAATACCTTGTTAAGGTATGTTTTCAGAAGGCAGGCATTAGAGATGCTTTAACAGGAAAGTTTAGCTGGAATAACTGAATACGAGGAAACAATGTGAGAATCTTCCAAATACATGATTTGGGTGTTACATTTCTGCAAAGAAGCTCTTAAAGTTGAAGCTTCTCTTATGTTACCTTAAGAGGCATTTCCTGCCCAGAAGAGTTCTTGCTCGGTTTATTTCAGTGCCCTAAATGAGCCCCAAAGAGGTGCTTTCTCCCAGCTCCCCATCTGGAAGACACAGCAAGGGTTGTGTGAGCTTTGGGAAATCCTGCTGCAACTGGTCCTGCCCTCATGAGCGCCGGGAACGTGCCTCGGGAGGGGCTGCTGGCTCTGGCTGCCGGGCAGCGCTGCTGTGTGACGGAAACAGCAGAGGTGGCAAAAAGAGAAACAAAAGGTTTGGCTTGCAGTTTCCATTGTCTGTAGTGGTCTGGCAAAGTGGCTGCTGGGAGCAAAGGGATGGACTTTTTTCCGGTTCCTTCACAGGTACGTGTCAAGAGACATCGCCCTGAAGTTAATAGAATTGGACAGACTGTATTTTCAGGATCACGTCTTGTAGTGCTGACACTGGCGAAGCATCCACTGGCTTTTATTTTTCAAAAGTTTACTTGACCTTTACTTTTGGACAGAGTTTTTCTCTGTTCACTGAATTTGGGCCTCAGCTGGTGCAGCTCTATCTGATCAGACCAAAAGATCTAGAAAAAACCACCAGGTTTCCCCCTGTCCCCACCTTCTCCACACTGTTTTTCCACGTGAGCAGATTTAAATACTTTGGGTTTGGACATACAAGCCCTTGGTATGTGTATGAGCACTTCTCTTGATGTCTTCTCCCTCTGAGAATATGTTCCACATTTCTTCCTGCCATCAAAGACACGTGGTATTTTGGGGGGATTCTCCAAAGGTCCAGGCATGACTTAGCACAGGATTCTTTCGTTCTCGCAGGTCATGTAGAATTAGGAAGTCTAAATTTACAGGGGTAAATCCAGAGCAGATGTAGACTGTACTGTCGCACAAAGCCTGGTTTAAGAGCTAGCCTGTATGTTTCTGCGTGGTTGATGTGATGCATTACACAGGCACATAGCGCGTTTTCTATTTAAACATGTTTGGCTGTTCCCGGTGATGCTCTGGAGGAAGCTGGCCTGCTCCTCTGGTAAAGAAATGGAGGCACAGTGTGAAGACTTGCTGCTGCTTCAGCTTTGTTCCTCCAGGAACAAGCTCTTCCACACTGCAGGCTCAAGCGTGACATCAAGCCAGGCTACAAAGCAGCCTAGATGGAGCCACCGTTCCTCTGCTCTGCTCCTGCAGTTGTGTCCTGCCCTGCAGGTAAGATCTCCAGGTCAGGGCCCATATCGTTGTCCTGCGTAGGCAAAACACCACGCGTGGTGACTCTGATTCATGACCAGAGAACTGACGTGCAAATGTAATGAGTAAATTAGTAGTAGTAGCAGCAGTAGCAATGGGTAAATAGTAGATACAGCTACACGAAGCAACTTGCTTGTTCTTTTGACTCTGAAGTGTTTCTGTCCTCATGATGACAATATTCCTTTCCATGTGCTTTGTTTCCAGTAATGAAATGTCTTCATCTTGCTTGCATTTTTTGGACCAGAGTGAAATGCTATGTTAATCAGTGCCGTTTGTCTGGTCTCGCTTTCTGAAATTAATGCTAACGCACATGAGCTGAGGAGTGGGCCTTGGGGAGTATGGTACGTCAATCTGGCAAAACACGCAAGATGCTTTTCTCCAGATCTTAATCACAACTGTCCCTTCAGCCATTGGCTTATTTAAGATTTATAGGTTTGTGTCCATTGTGCGATTGAAGTTTTACAAGTAGTTATTGGGAGGTAACAACAAAAGATTTTTAAAAATACAAATTCTGCCATAAGCGTTATTTTAGGTTTCTCAGAGGAGATAAGAGACTCCTGGGCTTTTTTTGCAAAAGCAATTAAATAATCCGTCTCTGTCAAAAAAAACATCACCCTGAAATACATTTTACACAACGCTTATGTAAGATGGCCAGCTTGCTATTTCCAGTCTCTGTCCCTAGGTGTCACTGGAAGACAGCACATGCTGAAAACAGTGACACCGAAGCCAGGAAAAATGACTGTAGAGTTGAGATGGGGGAATGCAGAGGGGAAACTTTGGTAAAATTCCCGGGTGGTTGCAGGCATGAGCCGTGTGAAACTGTGCCCCAAATTTCCTCTGCCTGAGAGGGAGAGGATCTGAAATCTGTCCTTAGATGTGTCCCTTCCCTACGGCGGCTGCACATCACCAACGACTCGTAGCTCCGCGTGCGCTTACTGCATGCAGAGCCCTGTGCAAGAGATGCGAGGGAGACAGTCCCGGTGCACCACTTCAGATATCTACTGGAAGAGGCAGGAGATGACAGCTATGGCTTCGTAGCAGGCGCAAGTCAGCCCATGGCAAAGTGCCACGGAAAGAGTCGGACCCTCCTATGTGCATCTCCACAGTTTCCACTGTGCGCTGCCCCTCCTCTGACAGCGAGCCAGTTCTGGGAGGTGAATCCGAAGGAAATTATTTGCTTTGGGGGGTTGAGGAGTTGCTTCTCATCTGCTTGGTTCTCTGAGTTTGCAGGCTCAAAGACGTGCTGGTGTTGGGTCTACTGGAGGGAGGTGGAGGAGAGGAGCTTGGTGCACGTCTGCGTGGGGCGATGGGAGTGACTGCACACCAGAGCCAGCTGCCTGCAGGGAAGACTAGTAAAACCGGTGTTGAAGAAGCTGTTCAAAACCATGGCAGAAGTCAGAGGAGGCCCCTTTAGGGATCAGAAGTTTCAATGGCTGATGGTCCTCTCCAGTGCCACCCCAGGCTGGCTGGGCCCAAAAGGGTATTTGGGTAGATCTGGGTATTGAATCTTAGAATCATAGAATTGCCTAGGTTGGAAAGGACCTTTAAGATCATCAAGTGCAACCGTCAACGTAACACTACCAAAACCACCGCTAAACCATGTTCCTAAGCACCACGTCTGCCCGGCTTTTAAGTACCTCTTCCCTGGGCAATCTCTTCCAATGTTTGATAACCCTTTCAGTGAAAAATTTTTCCTAATATCCAATATCCTAAACCTCCCCTGGCACAACTTGAGGCTATTCCCTCTTGTCCTATCGTTGGTTACCTGGGAGAAGAGACCAACCCCAGCCTCGCTACACCCTCCTTTCAGGTAGTTGTAGGGAGCGATAAGGTCTGCCCTCAGCCTCCTTTTCTCCAGACTAAATGCCCTGGGGGCCCGTTCCTCTTCCAAGACTCTAAGAGTTGGAAGCAGCCCATTAGAGATGAGCTCCTCGAACACTCACAACACTTTGGATTTCAGTGAGTATTTTGTTCATAAAAGGTGTCTGAAACACATTTTTAACATCTATAGGATCAAAACTATAACTAGCTTTTTTATTAAAACTGTCATAGGAGAGAAAAAGGGTCTGATTTGGTGAGTAAGTGTTGGAAAGTATTTCTAGGACTTTTGCTAAGAAAGGATGAAAGTTGCCACCATGTGATCTTTTAGGAAGCTAGTTCTTTCCTGAGCTGAAATTGTACAAAGTGTAATTTCTAATTCAGCCCTCGATTCAAATGCTGTTATGAGTCAGTAGCAGCCTTTCTCTTGACCTTAGTGGGATTCAGGTGAATAAAGGGAGCTTTTTAAAACTGAAACCTCCCTTTTGTGTATTAACCTTTCTTTTTTTTTTTTTTTCCCCCCAAGAGTGAAGCATCAGCAACAGTACAATGATTTATGAGATTACAAGATTAGAAGGTACCCTGTGTCCATGAGATTGGAGTTTCTGAAACTCCGGAGCCAGTTATATCCACCGGGTAGATGACATGCACCAAGTGAGAGCCTGGTTCATGGGCATTTGATTGCAATCAGTGCCATGCTAGAAGATAGCACAGACACGTGCCACCATACAGCTCCAGAGAAATGTGTTGGTAGTTTAAAACCTGTTTTCCTAACATAATGTTTGTATGTCTTTCTGGTCAAAGCAGGGGGCACTGACCCCTCCACTCGGGAATTTTAGGTGCTTGTGGACTCTCTCAGCAGGTATTGCTGGTGCCAGTGTCTGATGCTCCAGGGCTGGTGGTGGTACGCACCATGATTTTGTAGCTCTTTTCGACCAGACACACTTTTACAAAACCAGACAGATACAGCTGCAATGACATCAGTGGAAGACCATGTTTGGGAGTGTGGGGAGAAGTTAGCCCCTCCGGGCTGATACAGAGACCCTGCCTGTATTTTGGGGTCCATGACATGCAGGAAGGGACTTGGCTGTTCACTGCCTCTTCCTCACTTGGGCAAGCAGCCACGGCTTTTGCTGCCGACTGTTGGGCCAGCTCAACATGAGGCTCATTGAACCTCTCTCTCTGACACACCTTTTATGACTTGGCACCTGCTTTGGGCTGAGGGACTTTGAATGAGACCCTGAAGAGGCACAAACGTGTTTCTTCTCTTTGCTGAGGCTGGTATACAGGAGCGTAACCCTGTACTCCATCACTCGGTGATGGAAGAAAACAAATTGTCTGTTCTCCAGCACCTGCCGGAGAAACTTGCTTGGTTCAGGCCCCATAGACCTGAGAGTATGCTCCATAAGAATAATGTCCTACCCTACAGCTGTAAGGGCTCTTTCCTGCTGAAGGCCCTGACGGATCCCACCGTTGGTAAGATCTCAAACCACAGCCAGAAGGCACAAATAGCTTGGGTCCAGCACCCTCCCTGCTGCCATCCATGCAGCTGTATTGCAGAACAAGCTCTAATCCAAAATGGAGCCCAACGTCTTTAACTCACACGTGGAGGGACCTACTGATACCCCGTGGGGAATCTTTCAAATGAATAAATCAATATCATTTCCTGCAATGTAGGAAGGTACTGAATGATTTTATTTTGCTGATATTGTGAGCATATCAGTTCCATTAAGGTTAACTAGGTTCAGCTGCCGATGGAAATGTTAACCCTGAAGAAAAGGGACTTACTCTTCTGGCGGAGATGTCTTATTGCCTCTTCCTTTTGGGGCTCGTGAGTTCATATAGTGGTTCAGGTCATTCTGGGTAACATCACTCTCCGATGTGGCAATTGTAGCCTACTGCGTGCTGCTACGCCATGGACACTTCTTAGGAATAACGATGTCTGCCTTGCCATGGCCAGCAGGCAGCAGTTAATTGTTCCTGGGGCAGGAGCACTGACCTCTTCTGGAACAAGGTGCTAAAAATGGTAACTTGAGAAAAAGGAAAAGGAGAGAAAAGCAACCAAGCGCGGAGAAATGTCACTGAGCTCACATTGGTAACTCAGACACCGATCCTGGTTGCATTCAGGGTGGTCTTGAGAAACAGTAGTAACTTCAGGTAAGTGGCTTTATAATAGGATTTAACCTTCATATAAATTATTTGAAGTGTGTCATGTTTAATAGAGATTTAAGAGTCTTATGTGATCATTGACAGTCCAGTACACATACCTTCCTGCATAGGCATGGCAGGCTAACTCAGGCTTGTAACTGGATCTAAGTGCTGCAAAGTGATCAGTGATCCATTGCTGAGGCCACTCTTGCTTGTGCAGAGCTCGGATGAAGCCTAAAGAAGTTCTCTTAATTTCGTGTAAGAAAAACACATGAAGCAAAACTTTAGATTTAGCTGTTCCCCACAAAAATGTATGTGTGAGGAAGAGTTTGGTTGTGCTACCTCAGAAAGAAAAAAGTGGCCTATTGATAAAGCCAGGAAACTGAAGCTATGATTTCGTGACAGAGGCAGATCTACTAATGATGTGGTGCCACTGAAATTAAACTATGAGCCACTTCTGCTCAAGACTAACATACTAGTTACAGTGCTAGGAATCACCCCACAGACCAGGAGCCCCTGCTGGTAGACACCATACAACATCACAAGATAGTGCCTGCTCCTCTCCAAACAACTTGAAAGTCGGCATTAGATGTGGGTTTAGGAACAGAATTTCAGAACTACGGGGTTTGATGGCATTGGCCTTAGATCGTCCCTGTCTGTCTCCAAGTGCGACGTAAGCGGTGGCAAGGTGAGCACGGGCAAAATCCTGACTCTGTCCTCTCCCACTGGCTTCACTGGCAGCTGATGCAGACCACATGGCCAGCCAGCTGCTGCCAGATCACCTTTTGGAAACTGCCAATATTGCTTAAGGACAGGCTCCGGCAAGTCTGTTAAGTGCCTCAGTGCCTATTGATTGCTGTGGGACTGTAAGCACCTAAATACGTTTCTCTATTTGACCCAAAGCTCTCCTAATCCTCTCCTTGCCTTCCCTTTCAGGAAATCAAACGAGCGGATCCAGCTTGTTTGTTTGGGAAGCATAAAGGTTCCCTAGGAACCACAGACATGCAGATGTGTCACTTAATTCTGGAATTTATTGATTACAAGATACAGAATCTCAAGCCAAATAGTTTGTAGGTCAGATAGATTAGAGTGGAATCCTTACCAATTTCTTTCCTGGTCTATATTAAAGCTGTAAATATACCACAAGCATTGTGCGCTCCTGCAAGCAAAGACTTCTCATAGACTTAGGGATCAAGCCCATGAGTCTAAGATATCAGTAAGAAAACCATTTGGAATTACATTTATATGGGTTAGCTTGGGTCAGTTTAATGGAAGTACTGTCATTTTACATGTTGGGTGGGCTCAATTTCAGCTAATTTAGCAATCTAAACATTTTGTGTAAGCTCCCTCTCTCATTCCTGAAAACAGGTAGGTGCTTTAATGCTTCCTATAACAGGTGAGCCTGGTCACTCACTGGAAGTGCGGATCTCTTACCTGCTGGTTAGCTGGGTAAGATCTGGCAGGTTTCAACTTGGTTAACAGAGTTTCCCACCAGGGAGACCAGCTGTAATCTGGGCTCTGCAGCTTTCCTGAGGTCAGGAGCTTCCTGTTGCATGATGGAGCACAGTCTGTGGCCGACCTTGAGACCAACAGACCTGGTGAAAAGGTACCCTGAAAAGGAGTCTGTCCTTTCGGAAAAGGTAGAATGCTGGAAAGCATAGAAACCAGGGTCAGTTGGTCTTTTGGAATCTCTCCATTGAATTCAGGAAGATGCCATCTCTCCGTCATTTTACGGTCTTCCCTCTTGAAAGCAGAGTGCAGAGTAAAGGTTTCAAAATCGGTTCCATAACTTGGAACACAAATCTAAATCAATGTCATTCCTTTCCCCAAAATGGCAGTCATACAACAATTTTGGCGGCTGGGGAAAAGTTTGCTCCCAGCTGAAGAACTGGACCGATTTGAATTGCATAACAGAAGGGTTACTCTGAGGACTGTGGCATTGCTTTTAAATAAGTATGGATGATTGAGACCTAGCTGGAAATTAATTCAGCTCTTTTGTAAGTAAAGAAATTAGGTCTGCCAGCTGTTGGTTTTGATGAAAAACTGAGGATTCATCACACTGATAGCTGTTGCGGAGGTATGAAATGGAGTGCTTCTGGGGATTGTATCCATGGGCTAGACCTGAAAGTCATAAATTGATCATGTTTTAGAGCAAATACGTTTTACAAGTGAAACTGGATGCATTTAGTAACCCAGATTGGCAGGGCCTAAAATGATTTCAAAGGTAGCTTTGCATTTTATCAAATTTCTAAGACTCCTGTCCGTTCTTAACCAGCAGCAGCCCTCCGTCCCCAAATTGTTCCCAATATCCTCTCCTCTTACCGCAAACAGCAGCCTTATTGGGGATTTTTTTGGGGGTATTTTTCCTCCTTCCTGTAGTGGTAGGGTTGGAAAGGATCTGCTGAAATACAGCGTTCACCTGTTCACCTTCTTCCTTGCTGCTTCCTCCAAACCTTGACCCTGTCCCTCCAGCCCCTCTCCAGCAGCAAAAGCAGAGAGCAGAATTGACCTCCTGCGAGTGCCACGGTGCTCTGCCAGGGGCTGAAATTCAGAGTTTTGGCTTCAGGCAAAGGGATGGCCCCACATGTCTGCAGGAGACCTCTCCTAAGGAAGCATGGAGCTGGGTGAAAAGGCACAGGCTTGGCGTTTTTATATTGCTGGAGGGAGAGAGTCAAGTGAGGTGATGGAAGAGGTTGGTCAGTTCTGCCCATCACACTGGAAACATAAAATGAATGCTTGCTGGACTGAATAAATACGTGTGTCTTCAGCATTAGCAAAATACTTCGGTGTAGACAAATCCAGTCTCTCTGTCCAGCCCCACCAAAGAAACCAAATAATAACAGAAATTATCCTGCACAGCACGAGCTATCATTGGAACAATCAGTTTAATATCTATTTCTGCTCCTACTTAGTTGTGAGCCACTTTTCTCAGAGGTGAGTAATTGAGGAAGAGCTACTGGTGGTTTAGCAATAATGTTTAATGAACTGAAAAATGTTCTGTTTGTAGAAGGATTAATAGCGCTTTGCACATTAACCTCATGTGGGTTGGTTAGTGGAAAGAGAAAATATTTTACGGCATGGGCCTGCTGCTTTTGGTCTTCAGCTCTCAGGCTGAAGTCACTCCCGCCATCGTCTGGCTCTCAGAGGAACATCAACAAAGTCTGGCAGGCTAATGACCAAACCAGGTTTCTTCTTGGTGTTTTTTTTCTGCCTGAGCGACAAAGCATCGCTCTACTTTTTACCTCTCCTGAGAAGACCAAGCCACCTAAGTCACTGCGTACTTGGGATTTTTAGCTTCATTATTGAAAATGGTATGTTTTATCAATGGCAAAACAAGTGCTTGTGCGCTACCCTGCCCTTAAAAACAAAATCCTGGAGGAGACCAGAAGAGTACATTTTACCACAAGATAAACTCAGCAATGGCTGAAGCTGATGAAGGTGCCCGTGTGGGGTTATTTCCAGGTAAAAGCTGTAGGTGCCTTGTCACCACTGCAGTGCCACAGGGAGAATAATATCAGGTATTGGCATAAGTTAAAGCTTCTGTCTCCACATCGGCTTGGATTTACTGGCTGGTGGGGGAGAGAGAAGGCAGAAAGGATGGACGTAAAGGGAGAATTCCCCAGCGTTAACACTGCTGGTGCAGCCTGTGGTCCCTGTTATGTATGGAGAGGGGTTGATATAGTTTTTCAGCTCCCCATGAAAAGTAGCTTTTGGAAATACGCATGTACAATTATTTTAGTAAAGCGTACATTCTATAGAGAAAGCATGGCATGAAACTTGGACCTCCAGCAGTTTGCTCTCCAGCATTAAATAGAGCTTTTTCTCATGCTTTTGCATGGGCTGAAGTGATGGTGGCTTTCATTTCAACGACCCAGGAATGTAAAAAGCCACCTCCATTGCAGGTTCATTAATACAAAAGCAAGAGAAGATTGAATCTGGAAAGGGAACTGAATGACCTAGTTCTAGGGCTTGCACAATGAACACCTTTGATGTTTTATCTGCACGATGAGCTCACTTTTCTACAATACACTAAATAAAGTAGTTGGTCTGGCAAGAGGGAAGAAATATGATGGTAGAAAAATGGGCATTAGCAGCATGGGCTTCAGCCCCACCAGTAAAACCAACAGTAAATATCCAGTCAACATGTCTGGACAAGATAAGCCCACAATGGCAGTCACCCAACAATCTCAGTTTTTGTCCATTTAACTGAAATCCAAATTCTATTTTAGAATGATGGATGTAGAAAAAACACATTAAAACATATTAAAAAGCTATTTTAGATTCCCTTGGCCACTAAATATTAATTGCTATCAATAGTGGTCGCTGTGATGGTGGTCTGTCGCCACATTTCTTCCGCCTAATTCTGGCCTAATATTCATGCCAGTGTTTAGTACTGTAGCTTTGTGTTCTATCAGTTATAGCTAAGTAAAATTAGACTGCAATTTAATTATAACACAATCAGCAGTTCTGGTCAATTAGAATGAGATTAAGTGCCGTGCAAATCGGTTACGGTAGAAAACAATCCTGAAATAAGCACTTGGAGGCTCTAGTTAAAGGATGCTGCTGTGCCTGTGCAGTTCCATCCAGGCAGTTGAAATTTGGCACGTGTGAGATATGGGCATATGCCCTCCCTGCCATTTGCCAGGATGTGGGGTACCTGAGCCTATTTCTCCTCTTTGCCAAAGCTGAGGGTTTTGTGGTCCACCATCCTTGGGGGCTGTGCCAGATGAAATTTTCTTCTGCCTCTCCAAATCTGCCTGGTGAGCAGAGGCTGGGGTTTCTCCCTGGTGTTGCCCCATGGATTGTGTAACCCGCTGCCCACTGGACAGCCCAGCAAGGGGTGGCTGCCACATGGCTATGGCGATACCCTCCAACCTCATCCCATGGGATCTTCAGGCATGAGACCTCTCCCGGCGGCTGGGACAGGGCAGCAGGGTCAGTAGCAGGGGCTAATGCCAGCTGGACTCCCCAAAATAGCCACCCACACTCTAGCCTAGAACTGAGCCTCTCCCAGCTCCTCTCCTGGATGCTCCTCGGTGCTGCAAGAAACATCCACTGCTGGATCCAGAAAGTACCAAAAATGAGCTCCAGACTCCGGTGCCTCAGCAAATGCAGTTGGTGCATTTGCCCCAGCTGCACTAGCCGGCGGTCACACGCGACACTGGCGTTTGTGGGACCCACGGGCTGCAGGGTGACGCTGCGAAGAGCCGAGCGGGATTTAGCTGGGAAGGTCCTGCGACGGGGCAGGCAACTTGCAATGAACCAGGTGTCCTGCTGCAGATAAGTAAGTTCAAGAGAATAAAATGGTTTAATGGAATTAGTCTAATACACCGTACCAGCAGGAGATTATGCAGGTCGGGTAGACATTAGATGTCAGTAAAAACTCCACTTTTATTCAGGTAGAAATGGGATTAAGCCAGAGCACAGTGGGGGAACATGTTTAGGGAGGAGGAGTTATCTCACAGACCTGCCACTGCTCACAGGTCACCATGAAGCACCTTGTGCAACTGGAAACTGTAAGCTCACCAAAGCAATTACCTAAGAGACAGACCTTCATGGACTGATTCCTCAACCAAGATCATTTTAATTAGGCCTCTCATAAAACTGTTTGGAAGAACCGTAAGGATATTTTAAAGTGGTCACTGTCTGCCGGTGGTAATTTGCTGCAGATGCAAGGTGTGGCTTGTGAACGTCCTCAGACTTCACACAGCAGGGATCCTGGTGCAGGCACCTCGGGAGCTGTAGGGGCTTTGAAATGTCCCTGTAGCACCTATAAAAGAGATGCTTATTGGATTGCTCTCATAGAAGGATACTAGCATGATGATAGCTGGTCCAGAGACGTTACTGTAGGATCCGCTGGTCGAAGCTTTACTGAGACTTCTTAGAAAAATAGAAACACTCAAACAAGAGGAGGGCAAATGCATCACATGCTCTGCCTTGTAAATGAGGAAAGGCTTCTGAGCCCTGAGATAAAAAAAAATCTTTTAATATCATATAAGCCATTTGTTCACTTAGCCACAGCAGAGCTAACAAAACCAAATGTTGTCAGCTCAGTTTAATTGCAATTCTGGTAAGCCTTGTGGTGCCTCTTGGGTTGTTTTTTTTTGTGGGTTTTTTTTGGGTTTGTTTTCTTTTTTACGTCAAAACAGCTTGCAAAGGCAAACAATTATAGGAGATTTTGATTCTTTTCTTTAACCTGTTTTTTTGCTTTCAAATAAGTGGTTTAGTCCTGCTTGAATGAATGAATTCTTGAATGATTTTAAATTCCTTGCCCAAGAGCCCAGCAGAGCCCATTGGAGAGGTCCCGTCAGGCAAGGGTTTCCAGGTGGTTGTTGTGAGTGGGAAGGTTTTGCTCAGCCCAGATGACGTAATCAAGCCTCCAAAGTGCCTGATGAGGGTCTCAAGGCAGCCTACTTTAAGGTTTGTTGTAGGAGTTAGGAAATTTAGAGGGGCCTCACATAATTGAACCCCTTTCTGTGCTAAAAGCATCCCCGGGAAGAAGGGTTGCACAGCTCTTTGTTTCCAAAGGGTTTGCATACAGGTTTCTTGCGTTCGCTCAGCTCTGGCAGTTTGTTTTCTGTATACTTCAGCATGAATTTTAATCTTTCTGTCCACGTTTAGGACAGCATTTGCTGAAAAAGAGCACAAGCAGAAAGAGTCAGAGGAACGCTAAGATGCTGCTGTTTTCTAGCAAAGCAAGCCCTGCAAGTTTTTACCAATGCATTTATGATTTGTCTAGGGTTGAGAAGAGTCTTTTGCTGTCTGGCCCTCAGGGAGTCAGACAGGAATCAGAGAGCTCTCAACCTTTGCAAATCAAGCGTTGAAGTCTTTCCAAATACTCTGAGCCTGGCTTGTCACAGGAGGCTGCTCAGGCAACACAGTCGCAGAAACCCACTTTTAATCCCACCAGGGAGTCCAGAAATGGTTGGCACGATGTCCCTTGGGAAACACAGGTGGCTGACACAAAGCAGGGACCTGCAGGCCCCACTGGCCTGTGCCATGGGGCCCTGGGGGCCTCTGTGACAAATCTCTGCTCAAGACCAATTTCAGTGTGGAACAGAATGAGGTTTGTGTGAGCCTACAAATAAAGGAGGCACACGACTGTTGTCAGTAATCACTCTACATTATATATACAGATCTTAAAAATTCAGTGTTGGTTCTCATGCTGGAGAGTTCCAAAATGAACATATGCATCTTCTACTTTCCTTCAGCCAAGTAGATTTTTAACTTACGTGGTATCTCTTAGGAGAAATCCCTGAATTTAACATACTGTTTTCCATCGCTGAGGTGCTGGTTAATTTAGGGTGTTTGTGATGTTATTATGTTTCCCTCAAGAACCCATTTAAAACATCTTCAAGGGGAAACTAGATTCCTGTGTTATTACTCTGACTAGTTTCAAGCAGCAGTTTCAAGTACGAGTCTTCCTTTCTCAGCTGGACCCGTCTCTGTAGAGCAGAAAGCTCTATCAATATCCTGGCGTACTGCAGCAGGCCAGCTAGGAAAAATAAGAATGCGCCTATGGGAATGAATTAACCGTTAAATTGTAATGTTACCTAAAGATGTTAAGAACAGCAGGAAGCAAAAATAATCACAATTTGTCATCATAGCTGTCCTGGAGTTGTTTTGCATAATTGGTATTACTGTTATCTATACTTTAGGTGTCCCTTTTGTGCTAATGGGACTCTTTCTGATAACAACTGCACACTGTGGGCAATGTAAGCAGACAATAAGAGGTAGTCCCTGCTCTGAAGGCTTTCTGGTATTATTGTATATAGGAAAAAAAGGAGCTGAGAGGAAGGTACACAACTTATAGGCAGAAGGTTGGTAAATGAGCCACTAAAAATGGAACTACTTAAGATGAAAGACTCACATTGAGTTCTCCTTAGCTTGCTCTGGTGTTTTCCTTTTAAGTCAATGTTATCATGGCAGGCGTTTAAAAATACATACACTTGATAGAAAGACTGCACGGGCCTTCCATCCAGGCATAGGGGTGGGACAAAGAGATGTGTACAATAGCTACTCAGTGCATTTTCATATAGATAGCTGTAAGTGGCTCTTTCTGAAGGGTTATAACAGAACATAAATTTAGGAGGCTACATTGATTCATTACCAGCTTCCAGTGAGATAATGTATGAAGTGAACATGAAAATCAATAAGCCAAGCAAAATGAAAGAGCTTGAGATAAGCAGGGGGAGACGGAAGAAATCAATGCCATCCAGCTACTATGATGGCGAAACAGAGTCCATAAGCAATCATATTAAATTCTTAAGTCACATATTTCAAATACCAGTCTGTAACATCACCTATGACAATAACTGTAACAGGGATTGGCATAGGTATATTCACGTATTTACATAATTGCAGTGAAATTCTTCAGATACATGGTGAACTTCTTCTCCTATAAAATATCACAGTAAGTTCATGGTCGTGCCAGGATGCATTTTCCAGAATAACCTTTACGTATTTAGTATAGGGAGATTTATTGATATAAGATCAAATATTAACCTGCCTTTCATAGCCTGGAAAAAGTAAGCCACATCAGGAATAAAGACATTGACTATTACCCCATTGCTGGCTGTGGGTGTGCACAAATACCTAAATAAACAGACAGACAATACAGCAATATCCTCTGATCAAAACTGATTATTAATTTCATTCAAGCCATTTGCTCAGACATTTTGGGAAGACTGTACAGTATTAACAGGAACGCTGCCTGATTGTTTTTTCTCCACTTCTTTTGCATCTATTTCTCACTTTTATTCTACTGCGGCGGCAGACAGCTTGGCACTGTGAGATAGTGAAGGAAGAGAGTGAGGGCTCTTACCTCTTTTCCCACTCAGGATTGTATCATACAGTAACATTATCAACATTTGATTAAACGTGTAATGCGGACTGTATTTTTCCCAGTATTTCCTCACTGACCACGGGGTCTCCCTCTTGTTCAACTTCTTTTTAGGCCACGCCATTGAAATGCCTTTCAAGAGCATCCTTTCACTGCTGGGATATTAGAATTTATTAAATTCTGCCGGCATTTTGAAACCTCTCTTTAAATACTCTTTGGACAAATGAGACATAATCAGACATGGCTGAGCTGAGCGCAAGAATGTATGATGTGAAGGCAAAGGTGTTGTAATACCATTAAAAAACCAAAAAATCTATTTTTTCAGGAGGCAATAAGGGTCTGCTCCACAGCCCAGTCAAACAGCCTAGATGCTAAACCCAGAGCAACCCTTGCACCAGCTGCCCAGGACGCCTACAGCTGTAGGGCTCGGATGACCTACCAGCACCGGAGAGAAGTTGGAGGCCTTTGCCTACTTGGAGGTATCTGATGGCAAAGGGGAAATCCTGAGGATATCATCATTTTCTCCACAGGTCTGCCACTGATTTTTTCTTTTAATTTTTTTTTTTTTGTTAGGTTTTTACAGTTTCTGAATTGTTCAGCCCTCTTTTCTTATGACTTCTTACTCATCACTAGTCCTTTGTCACATTTTTCAGCCACTCCAAGCTAGGGTTTAAGAGCTGAAACTAGTGAAATGTCCTAAAAACCTAGGTGTTATCTTCCTAGAGCCTTGCAGCAGCAGAAAAACTGAATTCCTCATGTCTATTATTTTCTTCTCTTGAAGTCCGCAACTGCAGTTTACACCTGATTTATTTCTAATATCACTTGCTTTTAGTGATTCTCCCTCCCATTGGAATATAGCTGGCATTTTCCCTCCCTGAAATGTATGAGCTTGCATTATTCTACACTGAGCAATATTTTACTGCCTGGGTGAAACTTTCCTATAACAGATCCCTCTGTGTTGCCTTCACTCCAAGCATCGGAGAAACAAGTGTTCGTTTACACTGAGGTTCCCGTCTGGAGATGCACCCAAATCTTTGAAGCTTGCCTTTTGAAGCTGGAGAAGTCCAGCTAGGCTGGTGACTCTTTAGTAAAGGTTGAGGTGGCCTTTTGTGGAGTTTATAATGTGAAGTACTAGAAGATACAATCACTTGTCTTTGTGTATCATCTCTTGTGTTGCTCTCTTCTTCTTCACTTACTGTTTACGTGCTAACGACTCGTTTAACTGCTAATGAAAAGAAAGGCATCCTTGAAACACTGTAGTTGTTTTTTCTGGTGCCGATTTGTTAAGGTTCCCCTGCCTTCCCATTTTATCTCTAAATCTTACTAAATGTAAGATTTATTCTGGTGCTGTAACTCAACTCAGAACACAAAAATGGAATTTGTGGCCTTAAATGTACAGCTACCAGGGGTCATGTTTCCAAATGCAACTTCTTAGTTTTCAGAAACATACACAAAAGTATATTCCACCTGGATTTTGTTTTTCAATGAGAGGTCATAAATATTGACAGAATACACTTTATGAAAACTTTGCACTGGGTAATAACCTTTGTGAATAATTGGATTGTACTTTAAACCAAACTCTTTTTTTTGATGAAAATTTTTCAGAGGGTCCCAGTTTTCATTTGCAAAGCATTAGTGAGGGTATTTTTTGAGGAATTCATTACCATTACATATTTGACACCATTTGCATCTGTGTTAGAATGCTCTTTCTCTGTATCCAATATTATCTGCAGTATTCCCAAATATCATGAGCAAATTGTCTTCCTGTAGCCATAGACAGATTAAAATTGAATTTTTGGTATGCAGATGTAAATATAATAACTTACCTAAGCAAAAGAAAGGCACTAACCATTCCAAATAGATCTTTTAAATTGTTTTTCCTGCCTCCATTGACTGAATAATGCAGTTCCTCACATTTTCATTGCTGTAAACACAGCTGCATCCCAATGTAACTGCATTCATCTCAGCTGCGTTACTTCAATGTGGTGTCCCAATGTTGGGACAGCACTTGCACTGTGAGGTATGAGGAAAAAAAACTGGGAGCATTTCCACCAGCAAATGCACTTATTTGGCAGCAGAGCTGAGACGTGGCATTTACAGGAAAGTTAAAGAAAGAAAAAGAGTTCTCCTTTGGAGAAGGTGTATCTCTGTATACGTGCCTTGACTAAATTTGTCTCATGGTGATGTTTGTAACCCTACCTATGCTAGATTTAGTATGAGAAGACCTTGTGAAAGTCAGTTAATCTCATCTTTCTTTCTCTTCCTTGTGGTCTGTATGGTCTCGATGAATTTTAGGCAATTATCTGAAAGTAAGAGGAATAAAACTTAGCCTTTCTGTTCTGTGCACCAGAAGCCAGCTATTTGTGATTCGCAGTCTCCCCTCTCATGCTGAAAATTTTTGGGAAAAGAGCCAAGTCACAAACCAGCCTTATCTCTATCACAGCAAAAGCAAGACATCACTTGCTTCTTTCTCCTACCTCACCTCTGCATCACACACTGGAGACTGCGAGGATGGCAGGAGTGAGTCAGTGTTCCCAGCTCTGCAAAAATCATCCTTTCAAGAATAACTTTTGAGTGTGAAGTCTCCCCTCAGTTACTGTCAGAAAATAATGCATTGGCCTTAAAATAAGCCATCTCTCAACCTATCCCCACGAACACATATGGTCTGCAGTCTCCTACGTCTTGCTGGCATTTGTGATACTGCAAGAAGAACTGTGACACAGCAGAGCCAAGATCCGCAGGGCTTTTAGGCCAACCAGCAGGACTAAATAGAGGTAGAAATGGAAGCAGCAGCATCCAAAGTCTAATGTGTCCATGAAGCTCAGAAAAGCCTCTGTTGGTTGCCAGAAAGGAGCTGCTCGTGAGTATCTGGCTGTGAAGGGGGTTTCTCTACTGTTTTGACAAAATGATATTCTCCTGTCTGGATTAAGGAGTAGCCTTAATCCAGAATCACCCAGAGACATTTTTAGAGGGCAGAACAGGAACTCCTCTAAATCCCACAGAGGCCGAATGACCAAAAAGTCATTTGCTTTCATTCTCTTTCCAGACATGTAGTGTTTTCACTTATCAGAAACATACCTTTGTCCATTTGAGGACAACCTTTGAATTTCATTTCAAATGGTACATAGAAGAGCTTTCTCTGAGGCTTCTTTTCAGCAGAGCAGAAGAGGACCCACTAGTCAAAATTAGGAACGTGAATCATGATTTTTTTTTTTCTCCTTTGACTCAGGTGCAACATATTTTATGCCTTCATGTCCTGGGGCCTGTTCTGCTCTTTCTGTACTTGGAGGCTTTCCCATGGTGCTGCAACAGGCTGTGAAAACACCTTGTGCTTCGGGTGTGCAGCACCACAAAACTACCAGTAGTCCTGGGGAAGGAGGCAAGTGTCCCTGTACAAAAAAATACTGGTTTCAGGCTAAAGGAAATTGCCTGCTGCAGTACAAATGGGCACCACTTTGTTAACTGTGGTGGAACCACGTTGTTTTACACCAGTAAAAAAATTAGGAACCAAGGAGAAAGCAGCCTTAGGAAAAGAGGAAGAGGAGGTAATCACTCCTGTTGTGCCCATAACACAGTTGGGTTTTGAACTCTGTTTACATGGGGGAATTCTGCTCTTACCAGCTTAAGGTAAGCAGGAAACCAGAAGATTGCAGACTCTGTTTTATCAGCTCTACCATGTTTGCAACTCCTTGAGGGGTCTTCATCACACAAAAGTCCTGCTGTCTTTTCAAGCACTTCTGTGTATTTTCTGGCATGTCCTAGGCAACCAGAAGGGTCCAGCACTCCAACATCCATAAGGTGCCCTGTCTTTTCATTAAAGGCATCTTTAGGCAGCAAAGTGCATTTCCTACAATTCTTTGTTTGTTCTAGCCTGTGCTTCATTCTATAGTAATAAGGTTTTTTAAATACTTGCTTTTGGAAGATTTCTGTGATTTTTTGCCTTTTATTTTTTTCCAGAAGAGGGAAGGAAGGCTGGGAGGAGCTGTAATGATATGAAAGAAGGCAAGAAAATTAAGACAGACATACACAGGAGTCGTTTAGGAGGGAAGTTTCACACAATTTTATTAGTAAAAATGGGGAGAAATAAAGAGGAAGATGGGAAGAGCATTGTTGAGACATACCTTGGAAATGGCGTCAAATATGATGTAAATACTGTTGTCTTGTCCCTGGTGAAAAGAAGCTGCCTATCCTTCAGCTGAGCCCCCTCCAGCTGGTTCACCCCACTCACCATCCTGCAGTGTTGAGGTAAAGGCTTGGCAACAAGTGCACCAGCCTCGGGGTTTGCCCCAAACCCTGCTGCTCACCAGTAGTTGATGCCCACGTTGCTTCAGAGGTGAATTAAAGCAGCTCCCTCATGTGGCAATAATCCTGTAGTCCCCCAGCCTCACAGCCACATGGTGCTCAGCAGCTTTGCTGAAGGTGCAGCTTTTGTAGGGCCACACCGGTGTAGGTGGCCCATTAAGCCAGCTGTAGGACTCTTTTGCATCAGCACAGCAATGCAGAGCACCCAAAATACACTGCCAAAAGCGGGTTAGAAAACTTTTGGCACCTGACTATTATGCCTAACATGATTTCTGTTTGAAAAATAAAGTTCTGTGTATACAATATATTAAGACATCTCTGATCTACCTCTACTCCACTCTGGTGAGACCCCACCTGGAGTACTGTGTGCAGCTCTGGAGTCCTCAGCACAAAAAGGACATGGGCCTGTTGGAACAGGTCCAGCAGAGGGCCACAAAGATGATCTGAGGGCTGGAGCACCTCTCCTATGAGGACAGGCTGAGAGAGTTGGGGTTGTTCAGCCTGGAGAAGAGAAGGCTCCAGGGAGACCTTATAGCGGCCCTCCAGTACTTAAAGGGGGCCTACAAGAGGGATGGGGAGGGAGTCTTTATCAGGGATAGGATGAGGGGTAATAGTTTTAAACTGGAAGAGGGGAGATTTAGATTGGATATTAGGAAGAAATCCTTTACTGTGAGGGTGGTGAGGCACTGGAAGAGGTTGCCCAGGGAAGTTGTGGATGCCCCAGTCCCTGGAAGTGTTCAAGGCCAGGCTGGATGGGGCTTTGAACAACCTGGTCTAGTGGGAGGTGTCCCTGCCTGGGGAAGTGGGATTGGAACTAGATGATCTTTAAGGTCCCTTTTAATGTGAACCATTCTATGATTCTATAATTTAGTTGCTACTACACTAGAGCTATGCGCAGGCTATCCCGCTCTTTCCATGAAACATCAGCCAGTGAGGTGGTGGAGCAAGGTAAAATTCCCTCTGCCCAGCCTAATCGCAGTGGTACAACTTGTGCATCAGGTCCACTTCGGCAAGTTTGAGCAATGCTGTTGGTGCCTCTTCTGGCCTTTTGTGCAGCCTGGCGAGAGCCCAAAAATTGTATTCAGGCAAATCTCCTGTAAAGACAATACCCCCTCGTAAGAAGCCCTAGAAAAGAAATGCTGTTCTGATAAGAAATAATGTATGTTATTTCAAAGATGCCATTGTTCTTGATTTTTCCTTCTCTTTGTGAAATAGTCTCTTATTTTCCAAAGAGGAAACACAGCCCTTAAATTAGATCTCATAGGTATGCTGGCTCCAGAATTGTGAAAATTAATACACTAGCAATTGAATTTGAAGACAAAAAAATCCCAACAATCGACCAGGAAAGAAGTCACTGACATTAGAACCAGAGTTATGCAAATTAGGTCATAAACTCTCAGCCAAATTTAAGAAATTTTTTGATCTTTAATTCACTTCACTATGCCATCAGAATCCTTCTTGCCCATTTTCCCCTGGGACAAAAGTCCATCATTAAATAATGGATGCATAAAATCCTCCTTCTATTTCTTCCTCTAAATAAAACTCTTTATAGCAAATAATGAAGGGGAGCAAAAATTGAAGATGAAAAGAAACTACAGTGATGGTAAGTGACAAACAAAGCCAGCGCTTGACAGATTAATTTCATTCTCTGAATTACACTGATCTCATTTGCAGGGTCATTTCATGCATCTTTGTTTTAGACTGAAGAGTCCTACGCATAGAGAAAGGGATAAAAAAATGGAGGTTTAATTTGGTGTGAAGTACACTGGGCTTTGATTTACTTGCTTTTTATAAACAGCTGGACTCTTGCAGCACTAGCCTGCAGAATCAGTAAAGCTATTGCTGTCCTATTAACAGATAAGGCCTCTGAAGCTATCTCACCCACAGGAAAATAGGGCCACCAAGGAGGGGCAAGACACAGTGGCCTTCAGGGAACATGGCAAAATTTCTTGTATGAAACCAAGGGAGAACTGCAGCCTTCAGGGTGGCTGAGGGGCTATGAAGTTTTTACTTTAAGGGTATTAGTGTTGTGTACTTTTATTTATCTACCCAGAACAGTTCAAGTGATTAACGTGCATCTAACAACCTGGACCGTGCTGCTGAGAGGTCGTGCTCAACACGGAGATTGCCCTGCTCTGGGCAGACTTTCATGGCTCCCAGGCAAGGCGTTGCCTTCTCCTGGGGCAGAGACTCAAACAGTGTCAGAGAGATTGGTATTAAAAAAAATCCCTGACCCATATAGATGTTCACAATTATCTAGAAAGTATATCTACAGCTGCTGGTGTAGCTAGCTAGTTAGAAATGCTGAAGGGCAAGGTCAAGTAGCTGTAAATTAGAAAAAGTCGCAAAAACTTCTGTTTTAATCTTCAGTCATTTTGCCATGGATATGTGTTATAACATAACCAGATCTTTGGCACTACGTGTAATGGGCTCAGAACCCTTTTTTTTGTACAGCCATTTCGTTCACAGGAAGGCAGTGGTGGAGAAAGGGAATTGCTGTCTCTTTGGCAATAGCGCACTACTCAGAGCAGAGCTATAGTTGTTCATTTTGTCCCAAGGAAGATCTCTATACACCTCAGCAGCTCAGCTGCAATTAAAAGTAGTATTTGATAGATGGTTAAAGGCCGTATCATAAAAAATTACTTGATCCTACTACTATAGATTATTAGATTACCAAAGATAAGTAGGCACTTTCCAATAAAACCCTTCTCCTCCTCCAGATTGTTCCTGACAGCTCCTGTAATGAAAGTGTCAAGATATCTCTGTCAAATGCCTTTGAATTAAGAAGGCTTATTATCATGTTTGCAAATTGTTACCAAATTAGACTCATCAAAGGGGTATTATACTCCACTGATTGTTATGCATTACTCACAGTAATGCATAACAAAAAGCCTAGAGATGGATATACTTGTGCCGTGGCATTTCTGTCATGTTGTCAAACTCCATTGATCTTCCTTTGGCTCATCTGTGCTTCTAAAAGACCTGCAGATTTACTTACATATCTGTAGTATTATATATTATACTTGTCTAACACATATTAACTCTGCAAGCTGTAGACCTTGAAAGTGGCATTAGAATTACAGGTCCTTCGTAGGAGGGTAGAAGGCTCTATTGCCATTCATTATACAAAGGGATTAATTAAAGAACTGCTGAAAGAAATGGTTTAAGAGCCTCTTCAAAATGACTGAATGTCCTGCATTAACAACAGACTGATTCTGGTAGACCAGAACAATATCGGAGGGGTTTTTGTTTTACATTTCTAAGCACAGCACGAATATCAAGCGTTGCCAATTCATAACATTTTCACAGCCTGTCTTATGATCTACATATATAGATAGATAGCTGCATAACAAAATACATCTATCTATAATGTGTGAGATAGCTATATGGATTATATAAAAACCTCACAAAAATATGTGTAGGTATAGATATTAATTAAAGCCCTACTTTGGTGTCTGAGAATGATATGAACATTACGGTTTTCTTATTAAAAAAGTTCCTGGCACTTGAGGTCGGGAAAAGAACCCAGACACTCTTTCTCTGCCCACAAAAAATAAAAAAAAAGGGAAATGGAATACAAATAAAAGAATGAAATTTTCTTCTTTTTCTTTTCATACCTCATAATCCGTAGATCAAGCTCACTTTTTTTTTTTTTTCAATCTTTGCACATGCAAAACTCAGTATGCAAAACTAGCTCTTAGCAGCAGAGATTTTTGTTGTTTACAACGTGTCATCTCTTCATCTTCTAGCAAGGAACCCAGCAAAAATGAACTCTTAAGCATTATAATGCTGATAACTGCAACAGTAATTAAAAAGGAAAAAGTGTAACATGCCTTTTTTTTTATCTACAGCAAAGTGGAAGGGGAAACCAGGGCTCAGAGACACAAACTAGAACAGAAAAATATACTGTTTGAAGCACCCTGCTAGGAAACTTCCTTTAAGGAACTAAAACTTCACTTTTCCTAGTTAATCTGACCTTTGGAAGGAAGGTAAGGCTTTCTTCAGACATGAAGCTGGCATCAATAGGAGATAGGAAGATTGAGCTCCCTTCTGTCAGCTTTCTTTTCTGTGTGCGAGGTAGCTTTAGAGGTTTCTCTTAAGAAACGCACGTTTTAAATTGCCTTCCTGTGCCAAATTTTGAACAGAAGAAAGTCGATGCATCATTTCACGAGCATCACTTTTTTTTCTACTGCTTATGACTAGAGTCAAACTGGACACTGGCTTACAGAGCAATATGTAAGCAGGGTCCTAGAGGAGCCTGAATGCTCCTACTAAATAGTTATCCAGCTGTATAATGGTGAGGCTCTGTATGTGACACCCTAATGATAAAGCAGATGTGTGGGTATATTACATGGACCCGGAAAAAAAGTGCAAAGAGGTATATGTACCATAAGCTCATAAAAGTAGTTTCTTCATTCATCCCAGCTTCCCTTCTTATTCTGTAAGCGCTAGGCCTGGAGAAATTACACAGCTGCTGCAAGTTGTGCCTATCTGCCCAGTGGAATTTATGGTCCAGGTTGTGGGCCCGGGTTTGCCATACAATGCCTGAGAAAAAAAAATTTAAAGGGAGATTATCAGAGCCAGCATGTTAACTAGGGAGCTATTTTTTCAGGCAAAAAGCAAGGACAGGGATCGTACCGTCCGTCTTCCCCGGTCTGGTGTACATGTGCATTAATCTGTAAGGAGATACTTGACTACCCGGCTTTCACAGCTCAACACCTCCATGGGGGCAGGAACCTAAAGCCAGTTCTCATAAAACACAACCAAAACAGTAAGGAGGAGCCGTGGTGACTACTTTTTACCTAGCAGCCCTGAGTTTCAAGAGAGACAGTTCAAGTAAGTTAGTGGGGAACCTGGGAGCAGTTGCCCCCAGAATGCACATTGTGCCCCAATATATTCAAATATGAAAGATTCAAGGGCCACTCTTTGCTGACAGTGTCAGAAATGGTGGGAGGTTTTTTTTTAATAATATTACATCAATTCTAACAGTTTGAAATAAATTTATTTGAAATAAATAGAAATACAAAAAAATCACCATATCAGCTTGATGTGTGGGGTCTCCAATAAGTAGTCTTTTGTGAAACCCTGCCATTCACTCCCAGACTAAATGCTATTTTACAGCATTTTCAATAGCCAGGTTTTATAGGCCATTTCTTATCATTGTCCCCTTATTTTTTCACTGTATTTTAAAGCATTGAGGAAGCCACTTGTTCTGTAATACCTGCATCCACTCTGCCAGCACCCCAGCAGCACACAGCATGCATAAGTATATAAACTGGGTGGAAAATTCCACTGAACAGGAGCTCTCACAGCACTGTTCCAGGCTTATATCAGCTTCAGCAGGACAGGGAAGTAAAAATATTCACTTTTAATACAGCAGGTGTGTAGCTTGTGGAGTGCATTCATCATTCACTGATTCCTGCCCTCCTTCCATATTCCGTGGGAAAGGTGTGCGTGAAGGCGGGCAGGACTCCCATTCGATATATGTCCATGTTTATGAATTACGAGCCCTGGTGTGTTCCTTGACACCTACTGTCCGAGGTCTGATTTAACTTCCTCTCTCAGTTACAACTGTACCCAGCAAGAGATTACCCCCTGCCCTCTTTTACTTGCTTATCCCATTCTCCCTGCCAGTAACAATTCGTATGATCACACCCTGACCCATGGGCGTCATTGTAAGCCACCAAACGCTGACAGATAAAAATGAGCGGTTTGGCTGGAAAGGGAGCAGCTTGGGCTCATCAGATCCCTGAGGAAGGGATGCACTGTGGCAGTGATGGTGATGCAGAACAGCCAGGATGGACAGGCATCATGCCCTACCGGCCCCGTCACAGGGAGGCTGAGCTCTTGAGCACTCATGGATGCAGGCCTGTGCTTGCTGTCCCCACATAGCTGACATTGTTTCGGCTTTTATTTTAAAGACTTGAAGAAGTTCCGCAGCTGGGGAGAAAAAAGGCAGCAAATGAATCCTGAATTAGAGGAACATTAAGGTGGCTGAGACGTACGTGCAGACTGCTAGAAATAATACTGACGTTATGTTAGTCTGCAGAAGTGTGACATGATCTTTCTGTTCACATGCTCAGCAATGTGAGCTTGAATGTTCTGATTGCTGGCGATCACCCTGCAGGATTCCTGCCCTACATAAGCAGCTGCTTTAATACCGAATCCGGGCTGAAGAATAAGAGGAAAGGATTGCAAGTCTGTAGAATACACAACACAGTAAGCATAGCAGTGCCTTTTAAAAGCTGCTTCATGCTCCTTCTTGCAGTACAGATCCAAGCAAAGTATATGCCCCTAAAACGAGTTAATGGTAAAAGGAGCTACCAACAGTATGAAAATAAGCTGCTTAAAAATCATACCGTAAGAGAGACACAAGCTGGCTGCTGATCTGTGCTGTGATTACACACGAGCATGCAAACTGATGCCTGACTCAGTTGATGGGCAGCTGCAACTGAACGTAAACCCTGAAGGAAATAACTGTACTCAACCAATGCCGTTCCACGCCCCAGTCAATCCAGATGGTAGCGTAGTAATGTATGGGCACGAGGGGAATCTGTTATTGGAAGCTGGGCAGCTTAGAGAAGAGGAGCCAATTAGCAGCGTGTGGTGCCTTTGCCAAGCATACTGCCAGGAAACACAAGGAGACCCAGAGCAACCCAGAGAAAACATCCCTGAAAAACAGCTTCTTCCCCTCTCTCCCCTGCTGTGATGAAGCCCAAAGCTGCCCAGCGTTCCCAAGCCTCTTTGCATTTACTTGCACAATTTACTTGTCTAATCTACTTGTTCATCGCAAGAAAAATGCCACGGGAAGAATCACAGCACTGGCCACGAGGGGGAAGATGGCGGCAACTGAGTCTCACCTGTGTGCAAAAAGAGACGTGTCCTCTCTTCTGGCCCCGCGGAACAGCAGGGCTCGCACCCATGACACCAACCCCATCCCCACCCTCAAAGACGGTGACCTGCTCCTCCTTCCTCCTCTAGGAACAGCCCCTCAAACACATCTTGCCCTGCCCCTCGCACTCCCATTTTCTGCGAGACCCTGCTTGGCAGAGGCCAAAGATCACACCCAGGGCTTGGCAATGGAGGTTACACTTCACCTGGCTTGTGCTTGACTTAAGCGGTGCTTTAAAGTACTGCATCAAATGGCCATCTCTTCAAAGAGCTGCTCTGCCAGTGTAGGACACTTCGGAAACTTTTGTTTGCATGCCTTGGTACAAGTTTGCAACAAGAATTCCGTCTTGGTCTGCTTATGCTCAGAGAATTACCCTGCAAACGGTAAATGGGAAAAGGTTTTATAAAAGAGCATATTTTAAAACAATTTTGAGGTTTCAACATTTAGACAAAATTCTGGGCCAATGCTACAGGTCCCAAATCTACAGGTGTTTTCACAGCTAATATGTGAGTTTTAAGACTGAACTGAAGCATTTTGCAGTCCCATCGGTTTCTGGACAGAACCGTGCAGAAATTAACGTTGTCGTTTGGAGTTTATTTCTACCAGTTTCTTCCTACCCATGGAAATGACAGAATTCATGGAATTTATACATCAGAGAAATAAAACCTTATTCTCTATTTCATATACACATTTAATATCTTGCTTCCTCTTGAAATAGCAGCACGCCCTCCTCACAGCCACCTGTGAAACGGCAGTTACAAAACCTCCTCACTTCTCATGAGCCCAGCAGGGAAGCGTGAGGCTACAATGCCAGCAACAAGAGAAGGATCGAGAAGAATATGAAATCCAGGATTAAACCGGTGTAGCAAAGAAACACAAACCCAAACCCGAACACCGGTGGATTGTAGCAAATGGGAATAAGGAAAGGGATGAGGCTGCCATTATTATTTCTCAAGGTCATCATTCTTTCTGGGTATTATTCTTATTTTCACTCCAAGGCTGTACTTCATGGCCAGCAGTTGAGTGTTTTTCTGTTTGCATGAAGACTGCATGGTCTTCTGATACAGAGCTGTGCATCAAATTCATGTCACTTCTATGTATTGTGTTAACAGCCTGTAGCTCAGCATAGTTTTGGTGAAAATCGCATTTTTGATATAACAATGGACAAAAAGGCACTTGCCTTGTAGTCTGGCCTTCTCACTGAGCTCTTATATAACCATGAGTTAAAGCAACGCGCTCTGACAAATTTCTGATATGGTCTCACTATATATTCCTGGCTCAAAATAATTACTGCGTGACCCATATCGTCATCCCCATAGCTGCAGTATTTCTAACTATGTTTGACACTCAGCTGCAGAGCATTCCTTTTGCCCCATCCTTTTTCAATAATGCGAAAATGGAATTTGGATTAATCAAACCCTGCTGCTCACCACCTGCAGCACTGGCAATTTCCAGCTTTCAAGGCTACAATGGCATCAGGAAAGGCTCATCAGGGCATGGTAACAAGGCAATTGCTTCAAACCAAGGGTACGAATACTGGCCACATAAATATGGAAACATCATCACAGGAACAAGGAGGCTGCTCCCTCTAAAATGAACTCAAGGCTAAATACCATCTCCTTGCAATTACTTATGAAATTACATAATTGGGAATGGATGTGGGACAGGTCAAGGCTAAACGCTCAGAAATGTAGCTATCACTCTGCCGGGTCCAGTTTACAGGAAAACATATGGAGAGTGTATTTTACCAGTGCCACCTGCTACTCAGAGGACCTGCCAATAGACAGGGTTGAGGGGGTAAGCTAGGAGTGAATTTTGTCACTTTTCTTTAACGCTTAGGAGACGAGTTGGATGTGTTTATAACGGAGTGTTCTCCCTTTTCTCTAATCCACTGGAAGGGAAGATAGATGCATAAGCAGTACTAGGAGAGTTTTGTCAAGTCATAAGTTTCCGAATCATGAGGCGAGCCCCGAGTTTCACTTGAAGAGATGAGCTAATCATTACAGCAATAGAGGAAGAAGTAAGCCCATTCTACACGAGCTTCTAAGTGAACATAAATGTTCCTGACACAAATCAGCTGAAACTTAAAACTCTTAAAAGTTTTTAATGAACTTAAAACCCAAATAAAATTACAGTATAGGGCAACTGAAAAAATATTGATTTTGCAAGTTTCAAGTTCTAGCCACTTTTTGAAGTACCCTGTATTTCAAGATGAAATATTTTTGATTTGGAAAACCAGCAATTTTTATAGTTTAGCAATGACACAATGAAACATTCAAAGGTGTTGAATCACATTGGTTTTTTGAAACTTTAACAGGAAAGTTATTTCAGTTGATGTCTCCTTATTGTAGGTTTTGGTTACTACAGATTGGCCGTTCCAAATAAAACATTTCTCAGCTCTACTAACAATCTCAAAATGGACTCATCACAAGTACCTAGTTGTAAGAGGAAGCAACATTGAGCTATAAGTTTTGCATAACTCTTCTAAAACATCTAAATTTTTTTAGATCCACCTGAAAACTGGATTTCAGGTAAGCCAGGGGAATACTCAACTTCAGTGAAGCAGATGGATGGTGCCTACCTCTGCGCCCTGTAGCAAAACTGGGCTTTCTCTGGTTTCTGAGTGACAGGTTTTTCAGTGTGAGGGAGATCCTAACAAGCTCCACAGCTGATGGTGCGGCCGGAGGCTGAGCTACGTTTCCGCTCTGGCTAATCTGAAGGGAAGCTTCCCAGAACGGCCCTCTCAGTTATCAGCTCCAGATGCTGTGCTTCTGTTCTTCTCAGCCAGTTACTGAATGAGGATACATTCCCTCAACTGTTTTTTTTTTTTTTTATGAGGTAGTCAGTATTATGCAAATATTTCCTTATTCCCCAAAATCTTGAACGCTGGAGAAATCAGTTTTTGCTTCTTAGGAAAAAACCCTTCTCTCTCTCACTCTTTTCTCTGCCCCTCTCTTGCTCTTTCTCTTTTTATGCCGCATAACGTAAGTTTTCCGTCACTGTATCCGCACACAAAAGAGCTGAGGATCTGTTGCACTGCACCTCCACAGATCTCAGAAGCTCTAAGCTAATTTATACTAGCTAAAATTCTAGCTCTGGTGGATGATTAAAACTCCTCCTTAAATTTAACAACAAACACATCCTTAAGGCATAAAAATGAAATTATATTTGGCATTGAATCAATATCTTTCCTCTGACAGTCTACTAACAGGAAACAGCAGGAGATCATGAGAGTTTATCTCAGTCATACAAAAACTAAGAAAAAGTCTGAACTGACGTTTCCCTCCAGTATATGCACACACACACGTTTATGCTTACGCACAGACGCCGGTACCCGCTTTTCATGACAGAAGGACTTGACATGAGACGTGCGTATGAAAGCTCTACAGACTTGCAGTTTCAGGGGAAATATATTTCTACATGGATATGCCTCACAGCATTTTAAGTATTTCATTCGTTTCAGCCAAGTACAAAAGGAATGTTGCACATTTGATATTTGTGATACACGGTGTCACCTGTTACAGTAAATGCATTTCAAGCTCCCATTACAAATGCAACAGTCTCCTCCAGGGTTTAGTGTTCTGGTCTATACAGCATTAAAAAATTTATCAGAGTCCTATGCGTGTAATCTTTTATAAATAATTCTTGCCCTGCAGGTTATTTAACTCAGATCTGCCCTCTGCAGTTAGTGGTCAAAGGAGATAAAGTAGGAAGTGATCTATTTAAGAGAGCAGGACTTGAAGTACATATACTCTCATGGGTAATTGATTCCCGTAATTCTTTTGATTCGGTATCCATTATACTATTTGTAAACCAGGCAAACTGACAAAAGAGAACCTCCGATAAATCCCTGGGTACGTCTGACTATGAGGTGACACATAGGTAGTGATAATGATATGCACATATTTATGCATGTATAAATCGTTGCTCCACACAAAAACTAAAATAATTTACAGCAAATTAAGTTTTCTTAATATTTACAAGATTACGGTAAGAGTAACGCTAAGGTCATATTTTGAAATTTAGTAAGTAAACAATTCTCACTGCGACTGCATGACTAACTTTCACATGCAGCTATTGCTGTTGTGGGCTTCAATACCTGATTGCCGTTTCCTTCACGGCGTGCTTTGGCTCTGCAGGAAACATCTCATTTGGACGTAAGACAACAATTCCATCCTGGATGCCAGGATATGAACAAGGCACCATCAAGATTCAAAAGGGTTCCCTTTTCACAGTTTGTGAAGGCTCCAAGACCAACAGAGTGGTTTTACCTGAGATTTGTGGAGAGAGGTCTTGCATTCTCTGATTTCACATGGGATGATAGCTTTTATTTGTTTTTAAACATCTGAGCTATTTCAAAGACTATTTTTTCAGGAATTGTTTAAAGCATATTTTCAAGCAAGTCCTGGTAGGGTTTGGAGAGTTTTATTTGTCAAGTTCAATTAGCTGGAGCTATTTTAGTGGTGACCGATCTGTCCTTTAAATTAGCCATTGAAAAGGCCTTGACAGATGGTTTGCGGTTTGCTTAGTAAGAGGAAACACTTGGCAACATACTCCAAGTGCTGTAGGTCTCAGTCCTCATCGGCACTGGAAGGAAATCTTCCAAATTCTGCAATAAGAACCAGCAATGGCAACACCACCGGGAAATGGGAAAGTTCAGGGCAATAATTATGGCTCCTACAGGCCACGTGCTTTCAAGGAGTCCTTTCAAAACTTACTGCCACAATCACAGCAATCACACGGGTTCTTCAAAGCAAATCTACAGCAGGTGAAGGTAGGAAAAAGCAGGGAAGCCCTGTTCAAACAGGCTCGGCTCTTTCAAACGAGGACGAGCTGCTGTCACGTTTGTGTTGGGAATCAGCCAGAGACACTAGGCACCAGCAAATGGCACCATGACTGTCGCCAGCACAAACACAGTTCTGGCCATGTTGCCAGCAGCCCCCACTCCCTGGGCCCCCTCCAGCCAGGCATTAGCTGCCATCTGCCTCTGAGCAGGACCCAGATGTTGCCACCTCCTTTGCTATGGTTGGAAAGAAGGTGGCTCTCCAGCAAGTGTTTTCCCCAAAAGCAGGGATATGAATTCAGAGAGGCAGCAAGAGGAAGGAAGGTGAATTTGTTCACAAGCAACATTGGCTCTGCTTTTCAGAGCTTAGAAAATAAGCCTACCATTCTTAAATAGTAGAGTGCCTGCATAAATCCACCCCTTGACCATGCCGCAATGCTGCGGTACCACAGATGTTAACAGGTTGCAGCAAAAATGGACTTTGTCATAGAGACTCGTGATTCTCTTTAGGTTTTATAGTCCTGACCAATGCAGACATTTTTGACAGAGTGATGGCAGCATTTAAACGCCAATGCAATACTGATCCTTGACACTATGTCATTATCCCATTCTGTGCAGACAGTGCCATAAGTGCCTTTTTCATAATGAATATATTTTTACTACGTACTCATTCCAAAACTGTGAAAACGAGAGCATTTGAGGAAGCAGGAATTTACCTCAATATCATTGCCAGTGAAAGGATGACGGGTTTCTTGATTAACAGCCATCCTGATTGGCAAAATAAGTGCAGACACAGCCCACTCTCTCCACAGTATGAGATTATTACGGAAAGCCCAGGTCTCCTGGAGGACATTCATGATTCTGCTCCGTGTAACACCTTAGATGGCTCCGCTCTTTCTTATCTCAGACAATGAGCTTCAGGATCCAGAAAACGTGTTTCCTACTTTCTCTCCAGTAGTCAGAGTAGCAGATAATGACCAGTTTGAAGAAGTTACGTGCTTTTGGTGATATGAAGGGGAAAAGAGCCAGGCAGTCCTAACAATGACCCTGTTAAAAACTGAGGGGCTGTAGAAAAGCCCATCTTTGGTGACCAAGATCCATTCATCTTTGGATTCCTTTTGGCTCTGAAGTACTTCTTTATCAATAAACACACTACACCAACATAAAAAGAAAGAAGGAAGGAATGATACAGAGGGAGAGGAACATAAACTAATAGAAAGAAAGTGTGAAGACAATTAAATTGGCCTTTCATTACTGCTGTGGTTTTCCTCTCTGTAAGTAATCACGGAATCACAGAATCACGGAATCTTCAGAGTTGGAAGGGACCTCTAGAGATCATCTAGTCCAACTCCCCTGCTAAAGCAGGATTGCCTAAAGCACATCCCTCAGGGCTGCATCCAGGCGGGTCTTGAAAATCTCCAGAGAAGGGGACTCCACTAATGCTCTGCTACTGCATGGATCAGCAATGGCAAAGCCTATACTTTGCTGGCATTAGAAAAAGATCCATACAATTTTAAAGGATTTGTAGCAGTCAGAGTCCTGAGGAAGCGGAAGGTTGGGAAGAGATCAAATGAGCACGTGAAAATAATTGATATTCTTGATTCACACATCTTTTCCTGAATATGTTAGACAAACTAACCACACTCCCCCCTGCAAATGAGTCACTAGCCAGTTGTCTATACTGCAGTGGCTCTAAATGAGGGACAAATGAATGAAGAGTGAATGAGGCACATGTTTTTAACAGTATCCTGTCTCTTATTGTAACACGTACTGAATTTCTTTAGCTCTTTTTCTTATAAGAACTTTCAGCCTGTGAAAATGTTTCCTATCGTCAGAGATCGGTGTCAGAATTCACCGTTTTTTGGAAGCATGCATATGCTTTGTAGTTATAAATTAGCCTCCATTCCCTTTGGGGAATTAAACATTAGTACTGGGTCGCAACCATCTGCTTAACCCAGCAGAACAGTCAGGTTTCATTCATTAAGAAGGCCACCTTATCTTGTGAAATAGTGCCATGACTAGAAGAGCTCTTCTGAGGAAGAGGAAAAAAATGTGCTGGTGTGGGAAGAGGGGATTGTTTGGGGTTTTTCACTCCATTTTCAAGCAATTTTTGCCCACAACTCTGATCTACAAGCGGGCCTAGCTCTAATCCTGCCAAACCTCCACAAACCATAACACGGTCTCACCCAACAGGAACATTCCTGCTTGTCAAACAGCAGAACATAGATAATTAAAATGAGTAGTTTTCCAGTTTGGTAACCAACACCAGCAGCATGCGACTCTTCAGGAGGTGTTATTCTGACATATACTGAACAGCAGAAAAAGGAACAGCAGATATGGAAGCAATAACACTTTCCCTCTGCTAATTTATGTTCGATGTTACAGAGCCTGTAGCATCTGTGGGCAAGGAGGGGCATGTCAGAGAGACAAGACGCATAGAATCAGGCAAGTGTGCAATCAGTTGCAATAAAAATTCATGTCAGTGGTGTCTATATGCTGAAGATCAGTGAAAGGAAGGCAGTGAACAAAGGGCTGCCAGTAGGAATTTTCATGGGAGGTTGCTTGGAGTTTTTTTGATTGGTTTGTATTTTTCTAGGTTTGTTGTTTTGTTTTTCTGTAGCACAAAAGCAACAAAGAAAAAATGTTGCGGCTAAACAGCAGAGATCCAAAGAAGAGAAGTGGTAACAGAGACTGTGCAGAAGATGGTGAGAGGTCGTTAGCCTCAAAGCATCAGCTGAAAGTAGCTTGATGGTGGAAAGAAGAGGTAGCAGAGGAGAGAAGGCTACGCAGAAACAGGGATAAGCAAAAAAAAAAAAATACAGAACAAACCATGACAGAGAGCAGAAAGCAGAAAAGACATGAGAAGATTCACACCAGAAAAGGAGGAACTCACAGGTCAATTGCCAGAGAATATGGGGCCCAGAATGTAGCAATCCCTGCCAGGAGAAGGGATGCAAAACTGAGGGAAGAGGGAAGATAAGGCCTGATAATCCCTCACCTGAGTGGAGAAAGATGCTGCACTGGAACAATCAAAAGTGGAGTGGGGTGCTGAAGGGCTCAGAGGAAAAGCAGTTATTTGGGGATTTGTCAAGGACTTGTGGCTGGGTTGGGTTGTGAGTTTTTTTTCAGAAGAAAACCAAAAACTTGAGATGAGGAAGGTACAGGCTGCTTTCAGACTGGTGCAGTGCAGATTTTTAGGGAGTTCATTATGGCTGCACTTACTATAACAGGGACTGTCTGGGGAAAGAAAACTCTGAAAAGGAGGGTGTCTCAACTGAAAGTAAAACATAAATGGGACATACAAGGTGAGGAGACACTCCATGCCAGGTTCTCATATGTTAGCCTGCAGCAAAACAGTAAACATGGCTGGGGCAATGAAGTATCTACTAGAAGAAAGATGCACTGGGATCTGTTCCAGCTCCTTGATCTGTTTATGTATGAGACAGCCATAGGATACAATCCAAAAATAATCCAGGGACACCACTCCCCAGATCTCCTCCCATTCATTTGAGGGACACAGCCACGACACTGCCACCCCTTCTCCTTTGGCCCTGTTAGCCCAGTTCCAGCCCAGTACCTATAGTCAGGTAGGTCAGGCACTTCCTTGGATAGGAGACTGCACAGACAAAACCTCTCTGGACAAGCAGGATGGGAACCCATCTTCCTTGCTTCCTGGGAAAGGGGTCTAACCTGGGGTGGGAGTAATGTAAAAAGCAGGTGTCCCACCATATGACATACCTTCTCCTTGTTTTTTTCTGATTTTTTTGTGTGGCCGCCCCAGTGTATTTGTGCATCACGTCTTATCAAGAACATCCTGACACCTGTATCTTCCCCAGGCAGAGAACTTCAACACCTCTCTCAGCTTTGTAAATCCTATCTCCTAAGAGCGACAACTGCTTCCTGGTTACTGCGATGCTGATCACTGTAACATCTTTCAAGGTCAGATTCCATACAGTCCCTTTTACTTATTCTAAGTAAAAGACAGGGTAGGAAACAATTTCCAAAATGAGAAAAAAACCCTAGGTCTTGTTTTGTAACTAGCACTGCATTATGTCATGCTTCCATGGGGCAGTCTTGGAACTGCACAGTGGCAAAAGGGGAGCCTCAAACATTGCAATTTAAATCTGGCTTCTCAGTCAAGTTTCTGTTGATGACATTAATGACAAGTCTGGATGTTACTATGCCTCTAAATAAAGGTGTTGTAATTTTTTTCAACCAGATTGCTTTTTCCTGCTTGGGATGGTTATGTTATTATGTTATATTATAGTTACATCACTCAGCAAATACAACTGCCCTGACAAGTAATACTTACTGTAAATAGCTTTTCTGGATTTAATTTATGAAGTCTATACTGCTAGTGTTCTTGAAAGAATCCATCTGATGAGTACTAGGAATATATATTGAATAAGTTATTCAATTAGGGCTATCAATACTGTGTAATCACAAATTAAATTTATTAAATACAGGTCATTTCCCCTTGTTGCTTGACCTGCATTAGTCATTATGCAATTGTCTGGACACTACTCTGTTGAGATTATCAGCACAATATCTCATTTCAAATATTTTGATACATTATTTTTTAATTTCTGGCACATTGTGAACTGAGATGTGGTCTGAATTAACACCTCCACACAAGCGTCCGAGAACACCCCTCTTCCTTTCGCAAGCTGCAAGTGAACCCAAGTGTAATGTAGATGATGCAGTCTATTGTCTAATGCAGCAGCCTGCTAACCTCATTGTGCTAATGACACTGGTCATCAAATTGCTAATTCTAGAGTGGACAGAGGATCATTATTTAATTGAGTGTTGTATCTTGCTCACAGTTGAATAGAAAAAGATACTTCAAAATGCTTTAAAAAATGCATATCCTATAATTCTTGAAATCACTGCTGCAGAATTATGCATCACTCCTTCCTTTGGGAGATAATTCAGCCATTGGTTTTTAAGTGCTAGAGCTTTCTTTTGATTTGCTCTGGCACAAACATGAAGAAGGCAAAAAAGATGGCATAAAGATGAGGACAGGGACCAGCCCTGGGGGAGACTTGTTGGGACTACTGTGTAGTGTGTTCACAAGCATATGTCTGGTTACCTCGAGGACACTATTCTACACAAATTGGTCCAAAAATACAGGAAACGTAAAAGACATGAGAATATCAAGTTATACATAATGCTAATTTTGTGTGTGAGCAGATGGACTGCCTTCTCTCATTGTGAGGGCCTGATCCTCAAGTGTCACTTTTTAATGAAAACAATTAATAACAGAAACAATATTTTTTAAAAAAAGATATTGCTACTGATATGACTGGGGGGAAAAAGCAGACAGGATTTCAGAAGCACAAGTCTCTCTTGAGATATGAAGTAGAGTTTGCTGGGTTTAATGTTAAATAAGAGTGGAGAATCATTGTTCTGAATTTGAGTATGTTAGAC
This sequence comes from Larus michahellis, assembly GCF_964199755.1. Taxonomy (NCBI): domain Eukaryota; kingdom Metazoa; phylum Chordata; class Aves; order Charadriiformes; family Laridae; genus Larus; species Larus michahellis. Next base: position 50,176,622 of record NC_133897.1, on the reverse strand, counting down.
CAGTCGAGTGAGGTGGTGGTGTTAAGATGAAGTTGATAGTAAGTTTATTATACTCTACAGAAGAGAGAGGGGACAGAAACATAAAAAAAAAAAAGAATGAGTGGATACTTGTGAAATATGAAATTGTGCACAGACATTCGTGGCATAGGAAAATGTAGTGTGACCTAAAATGAGTAACACTACTAAGTCTAAGTGATTGACTTTATAAAAGGGATTATAAAATGAAATTTCAAGCATCCTATAATAGTCTAAGGCTATGTCTTAGTGTAAGGCTATGTCTTAGTGTAAGCCTTTATTTTTCATGCTATGTCTTGGTGTGAACTCAAGCAAAGCTAGGACATAATGATAAACCTTCTCAAAGAGCAGTCGCACACCCCGCAGATAGATTAGAGCACAAGGATTGTCTCAGTTTTGAACAAGTCTATTCCCAGTGCAATCCCACTGGATCCAAAATTCAGAATTTCACTTCAAAATAATAGTTAACTTTATAAAGCCATGAAAAGATACCAGCATCAGTGCAAAATGATCAATATTGCAACAGGGTGTGCAGTCTTCGCAGTTTAGAAAGGATTTTGAGCAGGAAGTAAAACGTTCACAGAGGCATTGAAAATCAAATGCAAATTTCAGTCTAAAGTTCAAGTCCAGATAACATTAAATATAACCTTTCATATGCCATAAATGCAGTGAATATATTTCCATCTATTTTCATATAGATAAAGGGACTTGCATTCACTCACGTTTTTAAATTAGGTTTTTAAGTGGTAACTCTATGCAACACTGCGTCTCACGGCTAATCACTCACCCCCACGACTCAGGACCTCCTCAACCAAGAAAAAAAGGAAGGTAATTGTAGTAGGTGACTCCCTTCTGAGGGGAACAGAGGGCCCTATCTGTCGACCAGACCCATCCCACAGAGAAGTCAGCTGCCTCCCTGGGACCAGGATCAAGGACATATGGAGGAAACTCCCTACCCTGGTTTGGCCCTCAGATTATTATCCACTACTGATATTTCAAGTAGGTAACGATGAGATAGCTACCAGAAGTCTAAGGGCAATGAAGAGAGACTTCAGAGCCTTGGGACGGCTGGTTAAGGGATAAGGAGCACAAGTAGTGTTCTCCTCTATCCCACCAGTTGCAGGGATTGATGAGGGGATAAACAGGAAGAGTCAGCAGATTAACTCCTGGCTCAGAGACTGGTGCAACGAGCAGAACTTTGGTTACTTTGATCATGGATTGATATACAGGACACCAGGCATGCTGGCAACAGGTGGGCAAAGCCTAACCAAAAGGGGAAGAAGGATTCTGGGACAGGAGTTAGCAGGACTCATTGAAAGGGCTTTAAATTAGGTTTGAAGGGTGACAGGGATGTAGCCAGAGTGACTAAAGCGGTGCCTGGGAGCAGCGTGCCAGTCCTGGTGGGTAAAAGCGCTGGCAAGGTCTTGCAGCCTGTTGTTGCAGTGGAGGTGGGAGATGATGACCCATGTGCTAGCAAAGACATGAGGAGTAGTGATGGGTTGGCAACTGCAGAAATGTCTGAGCGCGGACAGGTGGGAATAAGGGCTTGTCCCCCCGGTAAAGTGGCCAGGCAATTAGCCCAGCTGAAGTGCATCTATACGAACGCACGCAGCATGGGCAACAAACAGGAAGAGTTGGAGGCCATTGTACAGCAGGGAAACTATGATATAGTTGCCATCACAGAAACGTGGTGGGAAGATACGCACAACTGGAGTGCGGTGATTGACAGCTACCAACTCTTCAGAAGGGATAGGCAAGGAAGGAGAGGTGGTGGGATGGCCCTCTATGTCAGGGGCAGTTTAGAATGCCAAGAACTTAACGATGTGCATGACGACATTGTTGAGTGTTTACGGATAAGAATCAAGGGGAAGGCCAATAAGCTGGACATCGTGGTGGGAGTTTGTTATAGACCCCCCCAACCAGGATGTAGAGGCCAAAGAAATATTCTATAAGCAGCTGGCAGAGGTCTTGTGATCACTCGGCCTTGTTCTTCTGGGGGACTTCAATTTCCCAGATGTCTGCTGGAAATAAACACAGCAGAGAGGGAACAGTCCCGGAGGTTCCTGGAGTGTGTGGAAGATAACTTCCTGCCACAGCTGGTGAGGGAGCCAACTAGGGAAAGTGCCCTACTGGACCTGCTGCATGTTAACAGAGAAGGTCTTGTAGGGGATGTAAAGATTGGAGGTCGTCTTGGGCAGAGTGATCATGGAATGATAGAATTTTTGATTCTTGGTGAAGCAAGGCGGGGAGCCAGCAGAACTGCCACCTTAGATTTCTGAAGGGCGAACTTTGGCCTGCTTAGGAGCATGGTTGAGAGTGTCCCTCGGGGGACAGTCCTGAAGGCCAAAGGTGCCCAGGAAGTCTGGCTTTACTTCAAGGAGGAACTCTGAAAAGCTCAGGAGAAGGCCATCCCTAAGTCCCAGAAAACAAGCAGACAGGGAAGAAGACCAGCCTGGCTAAATAGAGAGCTTTGGCTGGACCTCAGGAAAAAGAAGAAAGTTTATGATCTTTGGAAAAGGGTGTTGGCTACTTATGAAAAATACCAAGATGTAGTGAAGCTATGCAGGGCAAAAATTAGAAGGGCCAAATCTCAAGCAAGAACTCATCTTGGCCACCACAGTTAAGGATAACAAGAAGAGGTTCCTTCGGTATATCAATAGAAAAATGAAGACTAGGGAAAATGTAGGCCCACTAACAAATGAGATGGGCGCCTTAGTGGTGGAAGACACAGAGAAGGCAGAGCTACTGAATGCTTTCTTTGCTTCAGTCTTCACTGTTAAAGCTGTCCCTCATGAATCCCAGGCCCTGGAGGCAAGGGGGAAGGTCTGGTGAGAGGAGGAGTTTTTCCCAGTAGAGCAAGATTGGGTTAGAGACCACTTGGCCAAACTGGACATCCATAAGTCCATGGGCCCTGACGAGATGCACCCGCGAGTGGTCAGAGAGCTGGCAGATGTTATTGCTTGGCCACTCTCCATCATCTTTGAAAGGTCATGGAGGACAGGAGAGGTGCCTGAGGGCTGGAGGAAGGCCAATATCACTCCAGTCTTCAAAAAGGGCAGGAAGGAGGACCCAGGGAACTACAGACCGGTTAATCTCACCTCCCTCCCTGGGAAGGTAATGGAGCAACTCGTTCTGGATGTCATATCCAAGCACGTTCAAGTGCAGGAAGTTATTGGAAGTGTTCAACATGGATTTACCAAGGGTAAATCATACTTGACCAATCTTATAGCCTTCTATGATGTGATAACTGGTTGGCTGGATGAGGGCAGAGCAGCAGATGTCATCTACCTTGACTTCAGCAAGGCTTTTGACACTGTCTTTCATAACATCCTCCTTAGGAAACTGAGGAAGTGTGGACTAGACAAGGGGACAGTCAGGTGGATAGGGAGCTGGCTGTGTGACAGGACTCAGAGGGTTGTGATTAATGGAGCAGGGTCGAGTTGGAGGCCTGTAACCAGTGGTGTCCCCCAGGGGTCAATACTTGGACCAGTATTGTTTAACATATTCATCAACGACCTGGACGAAGGGACAGAGTGTATGCTCAGCAAGTTCGCTGATGATACCAAACTGGGTGGGGTGGCTGACACCCCAGAGGGCCGTGCTGCCATCCAGCATGACCTAAACAGGGTGGGGAGCTGGGCAGAGAAGAACCTAATGAGGCTGAACAAGATCAAGTGTAGGGTCCTGCACCTGGGGAGGAAGAATGTCAGGCACCAGTATAGGTTAGGGGTGGACCTGCTGGAAGACAGCTCTGAAGAAAAGGATCTGAGGAGTCTTGGTAGACAGTAAATTATCCATGAGCAAGCAATGTGCCCTGGTCACCAAGAAGGCCAACAGAATTCTGGGCTGCACAGGGAAGAGTGTGGCTAGCAGGTCAAGGGAGGTCATTCTCCCCCTCTACTCTGCACTGGTGAGGCCACAACAGGAATACTGTGTCCAGTTCTGGGCTCCCCAGTTCAAGAGAGACAGGGAACTACTGGAGAGAGTCCAGTGTAGGGCAACAAAGATGATTGAGGGATTGGAGCATCTCCCTTATGAGGAAAGGCTGAGAGAGCTGGGACTCTTTAGCCTGGAGAAGAGAAGGCTGAGGGGAGACCTTATTAATGTTTACAAGTATCTAAAGGGTGGGTTTAAGGAGGGTGGAGCCAGACTCTTTTCAGTGGTTCCCAGTAACAGGACGAGGGGTAACGGGCACAAGCTGGAACACAGGAAGTTCTGAACAAATATGAGAAAAAACTTCTTTACGGTGAGGGTGACAGAGTACTGGAACAGGCTGCCCAGGGAGGTTGTGGAGTCCCCTTCTCTGGAGACTTTCAAGACTCGCCTGGATGCAGTCCTGAGTAATGTGCTCTAGGCAATCCTGCTTTAGCAGGGGAGTTGGACTAGGTGATCTCTAGAGGTCCCTTCCAACTCTGAAAAATTCCGTGATTCCGTGATAGCTCTTTTCTGTACAGTTTTGTACAACAGACTGAAGATGTCAAGGGGATGGAATATTTCAGCACTTCATATTAGCTTCAGGAGAACCAAAAATTTATCTTTGTTGTTTTCTGACATCTTTTTACACTAAAGCTTTAATTTTTAGTTAATGCTTCCAATGTTTTTATTTCCTAAATAAAGGACATAAATCTTGCTGAGCCATTTCTTGCCATGCTCTGCTTTTGAGCCAGTCTTCACTAAAGCTTCACTGGCATCATGATTTTCACAATCAGGACATTTGAGGGTGGGAACTTGGAGTAAGGAACCTTTATAAGTGACATAAAAATGATCCCTTAGTCCCACACCACCATAAAAAATAAATGTTGTTGGACTGGATGGTTTCTTTCTCACAAGCTCCATTTATGACATTATGTGGCATACGGTTTCTGAAAAATAAGGGAAGGTAGGAAACATGCTGCTAGAAAAGCTGTGAACAAACAGATCTGAAATACTGTACATTTATCAACAGGGACCATCAGAAGATATGAGGTAAGGAAAGCAAAGGAACTAATGCATAACAGAATCTAAGATGACACACCGATTGTTTGCATTAATCCCTGTTTAAAAAAATAGAAAGAAGAAAAGGAATCTGCTAGCGTTATTCCTATCATAACTTGGGGGAATTAGCTGTCTTTTTGCACTGTAGCATTTATTGTGCAGAGTTCCGCCAATCAAGCAGGAATAGGAATAATTTCTGTTGATTGATCCTGCTCTAAAACGGGGAAAAGTCGTTCTTTTATAGTATAGTTGGGCTGGTTTTTCATATATTCCGTACATTTTATGTAACTATATTTGCATTTTCTGAATAAATGCAATCTAAATAATAAATAAATGTAGTGAAACTTTTCATAGAGATAAGTAACAAATAGCAGAAGGGTTTTTTTCACCCTCCACTAGATGACAATTAACACTATACTATAACACAATCAATAGAACAAACCCTGCATTTTTGATATAAGACTATTTTCCTGCAGGGACCTGTAGAAAAAAAAAAAAAATTCACTCAGCCTTCTGGCTGAGTAAATCTTTTAGGCTTTTGCTTTTGTTTCCTTGGTTTTTGAGGATTTTTTCTGCTGGGATGGCACATCAGAGTTTCATTGCTTTCTGTAGTTCTGACTAAAAAAAAATGTATTAAAAAATTGTCCAAAATTGCATTTTTTATGAAAATGAAAGTCTTTTCAAAATGAAACCATTTTTAAAATCCATAAACTCTAAACCAATTTTTTCTTCGTTTGGGATTTGAGAGAGAAATTTAGCTCACATCATTAGAAGATAATTGGGCATCAGACTTGGACAAACTGTATATATTATGGCATTTGCAAGGCCTCTTTGCAGTTGCCTCACCAATAGTGCTCAGCGTCTGATGATGCTGAGGGGGACCTAGGCAGAGGAATGTGTCAAAATATTAATCCATTTTCTGTTTTCTTTTTTTTTCTTGAATTTAACATTTACCACACACAAAACATACAGGTAAATAAAACTTTTCAACTGTCTACTGTCCTGTCAGTTGTGGAATACATCCCCAAATCCTGCCTGAACATTAGCTTTAACTCAATTCCTACAGCGTAGCTGAGATCCCCTCTCCCACCTTGTTGCCAGTGAAGCTGGCATGAGCTCCACTGGGATTTCCTATCACGGGCCGCAACGTGATCTTCTCCTGCCCAGGTGTGGAGACACCGTGGTTGTATCAGGCCTGAACATTCCCATACCTAGGCCACTCAGAGGAAGAAACTGGATGTTTCCCTACCTAAATACCCTGATGGGGCAGAAAGCTTTGGAGCATGTCCAATGCACAGTAAGGCGGGACCTTCCTGCAAGACGTTCCTCACCACTTCCTATTAAGATATTGGAGGAGGGGTGGACATGAAGAAGCATCCCCTTTTGGAAGAGCCTATAATCCCCCCTAGCCCGAGAGACATAGATTTCATTCCTTCTCCTGCCTGAGGGAATTCAACTGCACGTTTCAAGATAATGAGCTGGCCAGACAGCACAAGAGGAAGCATCAATCTATACTCAAATGAAGTGAAAGGAGTCCCTGCCTCCTTTTATAACAAGAGCAGATTTTAACATGAAGCAGTTGCTAGTTTAAACAGGGACTTAGTCTTAGATCAAAAGAATCTTGTTTTGCCTTCTGGTTGAGTAAATCTTTTAGGGCTTTTGCTTTTGTTTCCTTGGTTTTTGAGGATTTTTTCTGCTGGGATGGCACAGGCTATGCAGAAAGACCAGAACATGTGCCAAGGGTCACTTAGGCAAAGCAGACCCCTGATGATGAGAAATATGGGCTTGAATCCTAAGAAACTCAGCTGAGTCCCCTCCTGCGTGAGTACTGTACACAGTGGGGGCCCAAGCTACAGCAGAGGGTTCAGAGACAGGTATCCAGAGTAGCTGAACAGGTCCCCCTTAAAGCCAGAACAGATGTTTAGGGGAGAGGAATAGGATATTTATGCTTGGTTTTGCTCCTCATTTGCTTCTCAGCTGTCTGTTTAGGATCCCATTCTGAAGTCTGACACTGCCTGAAGGCAACTCTCTCAGGTTTCTTGATTCGACCAGGACCCTGGAATAGTGATTATTTTGCTCAAAGCCATACTCCTCTCACCAGTGGGTAGGTCAGATGGCACATTTAGCAGCTCAAGCAGACTACCTTTTTTTGTACCTAATCTTCCATACATGAAATAGAAGCACTCAAGGGACTGACTTGGGTCTGTGGATTCCTGTAGGCAGCAGACACCTCGTGCTTAAACATTCACCATTGCAATACTTCCTCTGTTTCATGGGCTACCTGTTACTGGGGAATATCTATCAAGATTAAAAAGGGAAGGATGCAGAAACAAAGTGCTGTATGGACATGCATGGTCAAGATCAGAGAAACCTTGACATGGCGACTAGTAACTGCATCAAAGCTCTCCCAAAGTGAGAACTGGCATGGAGGCACAGGAAAACATTACCAGGAGACATGACCAGCATTAATCTCTTCGGTCTGTGTCTACATCTGCTCCCTGGAGATCCAGTTTGAATATCTTAGATTAAATAGAATCTACAGAAGTTAATTGAAATTTTATGGGAGAAACAAGTTGGATTTCATCTGAAAAGATATGATGGGATTTTGTCAGAGGGACTTTCTGGTACTCTGTTGATTCCTTCCCTTCCTGATAAGGTCAGGATAAAGGACTATGTTATGTTGGCAGTAATGTTCCATGGGTGGTGGCTGAAGTCCCATGAGCAGAGATGTTTCTAAAGCTGATGTTTGGAGGAACAAGCCTTAGAGATCTGGTGGAGTTTCCCAGCTCTCATTTCAATGGTGCTGGGAAGAGGAGCTCTGGAGAATTTTCTCCTTCACACTGCTGACAAAACAGCTAAAGCTGAGGCAGCTTATACAAGCACTAAGACAGGTGCAAGAAATATAGGAACCTCTCTCACTTGAAAAGTCCATGTGAGCAAAATAAAATATTTACCAGGAAAACATAAAAGAGAATCACCTCATCTGCTAAAATATTCAGTAGATTTTCAGTGGGACTTTTAAAACATTAATTGGAGAGGTTTTTCCAGGTGAGAAAGAAAGATGGAATTGTCTGGCACTGTCTCACAGGAAATGTACATCACCTGTGCTTCATCTCCTTTCTCTGCCTTCAGGCCTTCAGCAACTTTTGGACTTGGTTGATGCCATCCCTCATAGTTTTCTTGACTCCAGTAGAGATAAAATAAACCATTTCAGTTCACAAAAGAACTGACCCCTGCCTTTAGCTATGATATTCTTGGGATAGATCAATGTATCTGGTTGACAGTATGTTAGTTTCCTTTAGGTTACCTGGCTACAGGTGTGTGTATCTATAGTTTTTTTTAACAGGTAGTCTGACTACTTTCTGCCACAAAGGGATCTTATTTAATTATTTTTAATGGTTACCTCCATTCTCTTTAGTGTAGGACACAGACAAAGCAATACATGCTATGACTGCCCTTAAGCAGGGGAAGAGGCACAGCCCTGTCCAGCCAAGCTTGAGTGCTTGCCCTAGCTCTCTTTCATCATCATGGACCACCAAGCCTTGGGCCAAGTAAAATATTTGCAGTGTTACCATGGCAACAGTGGACCTACAGCTCTTAAGAGGACTTATGTAAGTGAAATTGGTCCTGCTTAGACCATCTGAACAGGAAACATCATCAGCTCTTCTCCCTGAAGAGTGGTGGATAACCAACAACCCTGAACAAGGCAGAGACTTTGTTCTTTTCTGCTCCACATACCCATTCAGGTTTGGAATAGCATGTGCTCCAACTTTACAATAGGTTTAACATAGGACACTTCTGCATGTAACTTTTCAGACAACAGACAGCCTGCTTATCTTCATCATCACTCATAATACATTATTAGCTATTTTCTCTTTAGCATGATGCTGTTTATTACAGCCCTTATTTTGCCAGAAATATATAAGCATCTCTGTATATTTCTCACCTCTCGAACAGAGCTGTCCCTTAACTGAATCACCACATCCAACCAAAAGGCAACAGAAAAGAGAGGGAGCGACAAAGAGGAATACATACAAGTGAAACTGAAGAGAGCATTTGTCTAGGCAAATAACACATGAATATACCAAGTTGGGTTTTACTCAGAGCACTGAGGATATCAGACCTCCTAAACATCCAACATATGACTTCACTGGATGACCAAGAGTCATCCATCTCTTGCCTTTTCTCCAAGTCTCTTGTTCAGTGCTCAGAGAACAAGCAAAACCTGTATCTAAACTGCTGATCCCAAATACAAAATTGCCAGTCCACTGTCGCCTTGTATCGTATCTAGCTGTTTTTAACAATCCTGAATAATAGCCTTGCATAATTCCTTTGTATTCTAGTCTTGCAGAGTAAGGCTTGACGTATTGATGAATCAGGTTCACCGGCTGATATGCTAAGAATGAGAAAAGAAGAGTAAGGAGGACTTAGCAATATGGGTCTGCATTGCTGATGGTTGGCATATTTTAGAAAAGACCATGCTTCAAAAGGTAATCTTGAAAAATGTATTCTCTATAACACTTTGCCTTTGAAATGTTCCCTGCCTTAAATCAACGGGAAGTGATGAATGATGCCCCTAGCCCAGCAGCAGCAACAGCAACGCTTGCTAAGCTTCATGGTCTGCTACCTGCCCCAGAGCTGGAGCATGATGGAAAAAGCTCTGAATTTTCCTCAGTTCTGACAAAATACATCAGTTGTACCTGTGGTCAGTGCTTTACACCATAAAGCACTGGACTGAAAAGTCAAGAGTCCAGGTGCTAAAACAGTGTAGAAGAAGAATAATGAAGCTGCTTCCTGATGAGTGCAATTTCTTTGTAACTTTGTAAGAAGTAGTCCCAGCCTTTTCATGTGAATGGGGGAAGAATCACGAAAAATACTCAGACGTCAAAGAAAAATACAATAGTAGTGGTGTCAGAAGCAGGGCCATGAAGTTTGCTTTGAGATAAAGAAGTCTCTGGAAGAACAAATGAGCAAACCTGAAGAAATCTGGCTCGAGAGACTGCCCACTCCTGAAAAAGCTTGCCCCATTCAGACCTAGAAATAGTTCTAAAAAATATCAAGCAAAATAACCAACTACTGAGTAAAACAATACATCCATCAAGCAATCAGTCAATAAAATATCACTAGGTAGATGTTCAATAAACTGTTACACAGGCAGGCAATTACCCTAATAGCATTACAAAGCATGGACAGTTACTCAATACATTCAAAGGGCAAATGATTGCTCAATGCTGTGCAGCAAGATGTTGCACAGGGCATACAATAACTCCTTAAATGACCAAAGGGTGCAGATTTACGATAGCTTGATTTGTTCTCCTCCCTTCATTCTGTCTTACATTTTTCTCACCAGCAAAGTGTTTGTGTAGATATCCTGCTTTCGCCCAATGCAGCCAGTCTTGTGGTTTCCTGCGTGCTATGGCTGAGAGCTTTCTGCATGCTGTGACTGACAGCAGTCAGGGGTTGCAAATCAGTTGTCCTGGTTTCCTGTTTGGTCATTTAGGTCTAACGCCTGCTGCACTCACTTACCTTTAAACAGCAACTTGCAATGCGAGCAATCTCAGATTCACAGGTGAAACGAGGAGCTGGTGTACCACAGGCACAAGAAAACGAATGACTGTCTTAGCAAGCATTTAAAACTAAGAGATACCACATTTCCAAGACTGACCTGGAATCATTTTAAGGATGGCAGCATAAACAGTATAAAGAAAAGGGCCAGACCATTCACAAGATACGTTTCTAGCCACGATTGCTTATCTTTTCATTGAACATAATCCCTTGTTACTATTACCAAACAGAATTGAGTAGATTTTACACTAGCTCAGAGTTATTTAGCTTAATTACCTAGCAAAAGACCTCGAGGCAGAAATGTAAAATGTAATTATCGTATTTTACTTGTAGCAGCTGGGTTGGTCAAAGATATTACAAATTAAAAAAATGCAGTAAGGTCTTATGTGTACACACTAATTAGGCATGTGCAGCCTTCTCTTCCTTTAAGCAGTGTGCAAAAGCATGAGTTCTGTACAACACTTTAAGAAAGGCATTCTTAAGAGTGCCTTAAGAGAATCTCAAGAAAGAAAAGTTCTGCCTTTGCCGCCTTGCAGCCATAGGCCAGGACAACGAGGGAACACTGTTTGCCTTCTCTGCGTACCCAGGAGACCAGAGGCAGCACAGCTACTCCTGCTTCCACGGGACAATGCAACTCCACCATTATTCATGGCAAGGTCGATCCCAAACTCTGAACTGAAAGAACCAGAAAAATAGTTTGAGTAAATTAACTTGCACCCTGAATTGCCCAGTGACAGAAAATGAAACTGAGACAGAAACGTCCTTTTTCCTTCAATGGTGTGTCTATTGATACAAATCATGATATGGCTGCATTCGCTTCCCATTGATATCAGTTAGGGGTTAGCTATTACACACCTGACAAGCCTCCCCACCCCCTTTCTGGATTTGGAAGGAAAGGATTTGATTCAATGCCCACTGAGGTCCACAGTAAGTCTAAAATGGGAATGGCATGCAACCCCAAAGCCAGACTCCTCTGGTATGGAAAAATGCTAGAAACATTGCAAGAGATAGTGCTATGGCAATGCAGTCATTAAAAAAAATTGTGTATCAGACCTGAGACAAAATAATGACACAACTGAAATCCAAACCAGAACATATTCGTTCATGCTGTTGTGAAATTTATTTGTATTGTGCTCCTGAGCTTTCAGGATATCCTTATGCCACCCACATTTCTTTAGCTCTTCTCCACCATCCCAGAGCTTAGAGATCTTTAAGGCATTTTAAATGAATGCTGAATTAATTATCAGTTAAGACAAAAGATGAACTCTTGTGAGGTTTGCAAGAAGGTGACAAGACATGTAGAGTGCTGGAACTTGGTCCCTAGTCACATGTCAGGTCCCACTTCTAAGACTACTGGAAGTTTGGACAAGTTTTCTACCAACTTTTATACTCCGGAGATTCCCAGATTCATCACTCCATGGAAAGCCATACATGCTCTTTTCCCTGATTGAAACTGGGGTATTTTCCACCTGTTAAGAGAAGGTAGTTGCTATAGGTTCCAGTTAATTCAGTCTCAGTAGTTTAACAAACATATTTGATCAGCTGGGCCATCTTAAGCTAGTGTTTACTACTAGTGTATTACCCATTTTTTTTCTGTCCAATCTGAAAAGAAATAAAATCAGAAAATGTCAAAATACTGCAATTGCATTAACTCAGCTCCAGACCACAGAAAACACGGAACTGTAGCTTAAGAAATTAGATTTAACAAGGCAGAGAAGCAAATGGAAAAAAACCCCAAACCCAAATCATAAGCAATAAAGCTGGAAGCGCATAAGAAAAATTATGAATAAAGAAAAAAATCAGTTACTAATCATATTTTAAATATTTCCTTACTTCCGCTACCAGAAATGACAGCTAGACTTTCATCTCGTTCTGTGTTCATCTCCTCCTTTCACCTCCTGCTTAGGAAGATGCTGAGTGAAACTGATCACTGAGATATCAAATGTTAATCAATTGGTAGTAAGGATAATTAATTCACAAAGATAGCATCCACAGGCTCAGAGAACTGACTTAATGCTACCTTAGTTATTTACAAACCACTGAAAACCAATCTGACTGTAAATCTTTCAATTCACATGCCATTTAGAGATCCATGTCCATCTTAGAGCAGAACAGTTATTGTACAGTGACTAATTTGCTTTGTTTACACCATGATTTCAACAACAGCATAGCGAAATTAGATCTTCCGCAAGGTGAAAACCATTAAATACCAGGTGAAAATTATTAAATTCACAAGTGCCACATAGCATTCAATTGAATGAGAAGGGACAGCTCATTTATTATAAAATATTTATATTTGTCAAGCCTGTCATGAGAGCATGCACCCTTGAGGAAAAATGGCTTTTCCCTTTCTTGCACTGTCTCAGACAGAGTTTGTCATTTGATAGGCAGGTATTATTACCTTGGTCTTTTTCACTGGCCAGGAATCTGTTTAACTTTAGCAACAAATCGGTCCAGTGAGGCTCCCATCTCATTGAAATGGACAGGAAATTCAACTTAAACATCAGAAAAAAACTTTTTTACTGTGAAAGTCATCAAGCCCTGTCACAGGTTGCCCATAGAAGTTGTAGAGTCTCCATAGTTTGAGATATTCAAAATCTGACTGGTTATGGCTCTGAGCAACATGCTCTAGTTGACCCTGGTTTGAGCAGGAGTGTTGAACTGGATGAGTTTCAGAGATCTCTGACAACTTCAGTGAAGAAAATTTCTCTCTCTAGGGTACATCTCAGAACCTACAGGTTGAATCTTGGAATTTTCTTTAATCTAAAACTTACAAGATTTTCGCCCTTTTTTCTCCGAAGGAAAAAAAAAACACAAACCAAACCAAAACCACAGGGGAATCCACAGCAATTTCTGCCTTGGCCTCCAGCTTTGGGACCCCATATGAACTAGCTGTTCCTTACTGCCTTCGCAGTTTCTCTGAGATGTTTTCTACCACATCTTTTCTTTTCTCCGTGTTTCTCTTCCTGTAGCTTTTCTTGTCCTACTTCTCTGGTGGCCTTCTCCATATGAGGACACAGCACCATTACTCCCTAGGTCTACTGCCTGGACTGCACTGTCTTACTGGAGCCATTCCTGTTTTGTACACAATTACAGCTTGGGAATGTAGAGCACACACATGTATATCTGTGTGTGAAGATATGTCCTGTCATAATGGAGATTTCTTCTGGAGCAATAGTTTAATCTTATTGAAATTAGCTTTTCAGAAAAGACAGCATCAGACTACTAATTTAACCATTTTGAATCTCCTAGGTTAAGTCAAGCTTTTCAAGAGAACAAGCACTCTGCTGTCGTTGAAGTCAGTGGAGATTTATCACCAATTTATCCGTTAAAAAATGATGATGTTAATGGAGATTAATAACAGCAATCAACTAGTGATTAAATTATCTTGCTGGAGAGATTGCCTACACCTTTGTCAGACATTTTGGAAGAACAAAAACTCCCTCTGTATCCTGTCTCATATTTTTGGACTGTCATCAGAAGCAGTCCGTGTGTTTGCTCTTCTGTCAAACAAACTGAAAAAAGAAAACAAAATTGGCAAGGAAAGAGCCTACAACCTAAATAACTCTCCAGCTTCGATCACTAGCCAGCCTGTTATCTGGCATGATAGACACTAACATTCTTCTGTAAGCTTGAATTTCTCAGGACAGAGCTTCCGCTTCAACGTGAGGGAATTTCAGAGGCCCTAGCAGAGAATGTTGCTTGGTCTACACAATGGAGACCACAGGCAGGATTTAGAGGTTCTCACTCAGGTAATGTGACCCATGAGATGGGAGCAGATACCTGGTTTTGTTGCTGGTTGGAATAAATAGTGACAAAAGGAACTCTTCAAGGGAAGTGAGATATGATGGGAAAAGAGATGGTCCCTCAAATCTGAACCTGAGAGTCCAGAAAAATATAAAAGAAAGAATAGAAAAAGGGAGAAAAGTAATCCATTGAGGAAAGCTCTAGAATATGTCACAAGAATACTTTCATTCTGGATTTGTATGTGACATTGGGACTCAGCAGGGCTGTGGCAGCTCCTCTCCAGAATTCTTTAAGAAAATATAGAAAAGTTTATAAAGATGGTCTGACTCCAGCAAATTCTGTAGGTGCTAAGAAGGTGTTAATTTCCATGCATTATCATCAAACAGGCAACAGCCTTGTTTCAATCCTTACTAAAGCAGATTCCTTGAAGGCATGATACCAAGTCCAGGGACAGGGAAGAGGTAGGGTATACTAAGCCACAATCTTTGACACATGACTGTGTTCTTGCCATCCCTATATGCTTTTATAAATTCTCATACCCCTGAAATTTCTGCTTTCCTTCTCTGACTTGAAGTCTCCCTCATACACGTACCACAGGTTCCAACCTCTGCTCACCCCTGCTCTTTGCATCAAGGGGACTGCTTGTACCAACAATGCACGCGGGATTAGGCCCACTTCAGCATCTGTCCAGAAAAGCAGAAACGCCTCAGGAATTCTAACCGTTCCTACTTTGGGTAGTTTGTTAGCAGCCTCTTGATAGGAAACAGACACTGCTGAAACACTGCAGGTTTCCAAACTTCCACAAAAAGAACCAACTTGAGAAAAAAAAATTGCTTTAGCGTGGCAGATCTTGTGCTGGCCCTGCAAATAGAGCAAAGAACTCCTTTCTTTTTCATTTACACCCATGTGCCTGGCAAGTGACATTCATGGCCAAGCCCAAATCCTTGTGAAAGTGCAGATATTCCACACAGATTGAGTGCCAGGCCCAGTACATGTGTATGTACCCTGGGTGCAGATGCAGTTCAAACTTCATTTCTTTGAAATCCAAAGTCAGTTTAAATGTTAAAAAAACACAGGCATTTGGCAGAGATATCACTCTCCCTAACTGCTGATAGTACCACTGACAAACAGATTGCTTTGGCTTTGGGGAAAACTGCAAACATGATTCTTATTAGACCTACCCAACAGAAATATCTACAGTGTTGCTAACGTTATTTCTTTCTGCTCCTTTTTTATTTTATTTTAAGCTGAACAAACCAAGCAGGTGGGAACATATAATAAAAATGAATCAGCTGAGAATATGCTTTGAAATAGAAGCAATTTCTAAACAAACTGCAATGAGATTTCTGCAAGGCCTGCGTACTTTTACTACAATCCATTTATTTTGCTACAGATTTTTGATTGTTCATTCTAATCTATAAGCATCTTGAAAGCATGGCTGTGTACAGCTAGATTCATCTCATCTACAGAGGAACATGTGACTGAAGCACCTGAGACAACAGATGAGTAACTTGATAAGCACTCCACGGTCAGTGAGCAAGATGGTCACCTCAGGAAGCGATCCAGCCCACCAAAAACCTGAGTGACCATGTGTAGGCGTTAGTCCGGTGGGTTTTTCTAGGCAGGAATTCATGCTGTTGACAAAAAGAACACAGCACGGTGGGTAAAACTGCAAGGATGAAATGATCCTGTGCTGCCTGCAGTTTCCCTGCTGATCCCCTGCCAGCACCCTCGCCTCATTCCCTACTCCAGCCTGCAGGGACCTTTTGTCAGCTGGAGGAAGATGATGAGTTTTCCCTAGTGCCTTAACACAAGTCAAACTCCAGTGCGTGTTTGGTGGCTTATGGCTCAATTCAGCTCTCATTGACTCTGCTGAGAACCCTCAGAAAACAACCTCCTTATGGGTGTAGGTTCTAGTTCGCACATTCCACACAAAATAAGCCTCTGGACCACAGAAAGTCTTGGCCTTGGGAAGGATCTTTTTGTAAGTTACGCAGGCTTTAAAAATTAAGAGCTGTATAATGGCTGTGAGTTGCCGTACAAACTCTATTTATTGAACTGTCTGTACTGTATTTTACCGCTTTCTCCACTATCTACACTATTTCCCCATGATAAATTGGATTAGAGAACAGATTGGTAGGGTTTGCTGCAAATATCCCCAGTGCTTCTTTCAGGAACCTCTTGTTATTTTGACTTGACCTCCAGATTTCACAGGTGGTTTTCTACTGAAAGGGAATGAAATGGAAAACGCTTATCAGCATTCACACTTTGCTCTTTTACATCACTTCACCTCCAGTGAAACCCCTGCTGACACAAAGATAACCCTTAATTCCAGGAAATCTGGATGGCAGAAATAGAAGGGATCTTATTCCGCAGAACTTAAGAAGTCATAGGGTGCTGTGCCTTTGGGGGAATTTCCTTTTTAGGGGAAATTTCATTGTAACAAATTCATGCTTGGCCTTCCTTTTTTTTTTTTTTACATTAAAGTTATTTCTTATCTAGATATTCTTTTCTCTTTTTGCACTTTGAACAATCACCTAATCAAAGAAGTAAATTTTATCCTAGCTTAAACTTTGAAGAAAGAAGTACTTTGTCCTAGTCTGAACTCCTCTCTCCTGGAGGGTATTTTATGCCACAACTGCCATGTTTCCATTTGGATTCCCACCAGAGACAACTGCTATAACTTACAGGTGAGGTATGGTGAGCCCACAGGTGGTGGGGCTTGCTGAAAGAAAGTAATGCGTTGATTCTGTCCTCAGTTACCTTAGGCACACTGTGGACAAGGCCATCAATTATTCAGTCAGGACTGCATCTTCTCCCTCCCTCATGAACAGAAGAAAAGGTCACAGTGCCAGTGCATTCTCCCTTGGGAACAGCCCGTAGCCTTTTACCTGTAAGCAAATGCAGGTTCTGTTCTTTTGTTGTTGCAAAGTCTATCCAAACCAATGGCGCAAAATTTTAGGTCTTGGCTTGCAATTACCTGCATACATTTTAATATGTTGTTATTGTATTTATGCAAATTGTTTAACACATCCCAGAAGTTTTATACCATGTTGCATGGTTAAGGATATTGTCTTCCCATTTTCATCGCCTTGAACCGTTTGTTTTAATTCTCTCAAATTCCCAATTACAAAAAAAAAAAACAAAAATCAAAAAACAACAACAACAAAAAAATCCCAGCCCTTGAAAATTGCATAATGTGCTGTCTATAAGAACAGGTACACTAGATTGGGAGACAGATCTGGTGAGTTCCATATCCTTTCTCTGATCGTGGCTGGTAGCAGCTGCTTGGGAATAAGTACAAGTCTTTCACCTGTAACATCCTGCCAGTTCTCAGCAATCAGAAATTCAGGAACTTTCTGAGGCAAATTTTCATCCTATATTCTTCAATAATCACCATAGTTTTGATCTCTATGAGAATCTGTTTGTATTTATAGCTTCTCTGACATCTTGGAACATCGAGTTACACAGGGTAACTACTTGATATATTAAAAACTTCTTTCTCTGATTTGTTTTAGATTTAATGCTTTTAAAATTCCACTGGCTGAGCTCTACCTCTGTTGAAGAAATGGTGAAAAACACTAATCTGCTTAAACACTCTCTTTCGTGTTCAAAAAGCAAGTAGAATATGAGCAGTTATTAGAAAGGAACCAAAAAGAAAACAGCATTACATACCATAGTGTAAATCTGTGTTGTCCCCGTATTTTAATACAATATTAAGTTTTGATTACCCACTCCCAAAAAAGAGTCAGTCAAAAAATAGAGAATTACAGATATGGCAGACAAAGATTACCAAAGGTAAGCTGTGAAGAGAAAAGAAAAGCCAACTCTTCCAGGTTTATTAAAGTTACACATAGGAAACGTAAAGAAACCCACACCACTTCTACAAAGTATTTAGAGGACCCTGAGTAACAAAGATCAGAAAGAACCGCTACAGAATTTGTTAAGAAACTTTCTGCTTTGGGGATAGGTTGATACTGTGTGTGCTTTAGATTTCTCCAATATTTTTCTCTACTGAAAGGACTACCATCCCTCGTTTTAACATTTTTCATTTTAAATATAATAATATTACCCTGACTTCTATCGTTATTTATGCCTACACATGCTCATTAATGGAGTACAAACGTATGATGCATCAGAGAGGAGAACTTGGACCTTAGGCCTCAATTTTACAGTAAGCTCTGTATAACAATGCCATCTTGTGCACACTTGCACACCAACACACATACAGACACACTCTAGCAAGGTCAGTGCCTAGCTTTATAGCAGGTCATTATGACCACACACCCATAGATTTGTTCCACGGAGAAGTCAATTTTTTTTCTGGCTTATCTCTAAACAGCTGATCTAAGATAGTCAGGACCAAATAGAAGACTAGAAAATCCATAGAAAATCCAGTCCCCTTTTACACAGGTGGATTTGAAGATATGAAAGCTAATGCCAAAACAAAATGATTTAGTATGTAGATCATAGCATCTGAAAATGAAAGACAATATATGCCAGCGTTTATTGCTTAATGGCTTTGGGCAGCTTGGCTCAATCCTCTTCAACTCCCCTGAATGACACTGTTTGTTTTTAATGAGGTGTTTAAAGTTGAGGTTTTAAATTGTGAAGGGATCATTGACATCAAGAGCCACGATGCTGCCTACATCTGTATTGGTGTGTTCTTTGATAATGTGTTTTTTTTAAACATGTCTTGATGAGATGTTTGTAAACACTAAGCAGTGCATGTCCTTGCCCTAATCTTCATTAATATTTGACCATTTGCTTTGTTGTCTTGCTCAAGTTGCACGTTGACATTAGGCTGTCATAAACAGTTGATGATAGTTTGTGAAATTAATGGGCCGGGAAGAGATGTAAATGTAGTAATTTCTTCCTCATTCTGGATTACAGGTTGATCAATGGTACTGCATTGTAGCTATCACTATTGATACAGGAAGTTCAGGATTCAATTAAATACTTTTTTCAATATTGTCCCTGGTACATTTTTTAAATAGGCTGGCACGAATTTGTTTTCTGTATACTTTCTGATTGATTATACCCACTGCAGGATTAAGATATGCTATTATGAAACAATTTAGTGCATCTCTTTTTCAAAAGGGAAATGGAGAGATGATGCATTTTACAATAAACTGTGCTGTATGTAGTAATGCCTTATAATCTTCCTATAGCCCTTTATAACATTAGAAAGAACTAAGGAAGCTTTATTGATTCCATTTAGTTTTTCACTGGTAACAAAGCTCAGGGTACTAGTCAAATGAACATGGCTTTTGTTCCCTGAACCTAGAGGAGAATCTCTCTTAGCTGCTACAGAATAAGGCCTCATTCTCCATGAGACAGAAGGTACAAAATGCAACGTGACTGCCCATACCGAAGCAGGTTTCAGTCTCTCAAACACTGGGCAATGATATCTGTACTACACCTATCACGAGCTGTATTACGTACTTTCATTTTCTTTGAAGACTACTAAAAATCAGTGTGTCTAAGGCCTCCTCTCTGCAGTGTACCTCTCGTTGTTTCCTGAGAAGATAAATGTCCGAAAAGAGATTTTCTTTGTGTCTGATGTTCTGTGTATAGATGCACTTGCAGGGGTGCAGGAGAGGCTTGAGGGGAAGCTCACTGGAGCACAGTAGGCAGAATCATCACTTCTTAGAGATCTAGAATCTTTTAGGTGCTTCTGGCAAAAGGCTGTCCAGTGAATAATGATGTCTTGTGTGCATTAGTCTTTGAGCAATCTTTCTGCGAAACAAGTCTGCAGATTCCTCTGTTATTGTTTTTTTTTTTCCAAAGTTTAAAAACAAGGCCACAAGTTTTCAAAAGTGATACATGATCTTCAAAGGTGCTGGCCTGTTTTAAATAGTTTACCATGTCTTGCCTTCCGGAATCAGGATGTTACTTGAAACGCATCGATTCTTGAGGAATATGTTGTATCTAAACCCTAAAGTGGCCCAGCCTGCAGTCTATTTTCACCTCATGATTATCATTCTCTACAGACTAGAAGAAAATGTTCTGTTTTTCACAAAGCTTTATTTTCTCTTGAGGAAGGATTCTCCGTTTTATGATCTGCTTCACGATTACCATTTGTGGGAGGAATGATTTAGCAGTACTGACGTGCAAATATTGATTGTATCCCGTGGAAAAGTAATCAGTTGTGATTGCATCACATTAGGAGGGCAGTTTATTGCATAAAATAGATGAACTGCTGTCATGAAAGTGGTATTATTACATACATAAAATAGCACTAATGCATAGGGAAAAATGGGGGTTTGCACCTATGCAAGCAACGTAAAAACTCTAGACTTTACAATAATAGTTATTTTTCCTGCTAACATTTTATGCAGACTTTTTCTGCCTGCTAAGTTTGCTGTTGTTGGGCTGAAACAGACTGGAGAGGACTGGCTCTCCTTGGTGGCTGCTGTGTACAGTGCACACTTCCTCAGGGCCTGCCTCTTTTATGGCTGCCCCAGTTTTGCACTGTCTTTAGTGAAAGCTCTGCCAGTTCACACGGACGCAAGTGAGAGCCGAGACGAGCCCTCAGCTTTGAACAGTGTGTAGCTGAGGGTAGAGCTAGACATCTCCTAGATCCAGCTGATGCCTTTAGTACCTTTGGCATGTGCTCAGCCCCACTCAGCTTTCCCAGCTGAGTGTTTTCACTCCCATGGCTCAGCTGGAAGGACAGAACATGCACAGCTTCTTGCCTCTGTGCAAAATTACCAGATGAGCTCAAACCACTGAAAGCAATGGCAGTCTACTTTGGAATTAATAACTTCTGCAAATAAATGACTGGGGTTACTGCAGAGAGTTTCTTGCATATGCAGGGTGATGATTTCAATCAGATGCTCAAAGATGTTTCAGTTAGCCATTTGCTAACTCATTTAGACATAGGGTAACGGTAGTGCGTTGAAGCAGGCAGCAATGACCCTGAATTCCTCGCACTCACCAGTTGGCACACAATATCAAGGAAAAAGTTGGCTACTTCTGACTCACAACTAGTAGATTTGCCATGAGAAGAACAACTCAACTAAACTTACTCAGGTATAAGGGAATATGGGAGGAAAATAATGACCGTGAGATGAAACACTAGCCATTTGAAAGAGCACAGTAACACACTTGCACCTTGCTTTGAACCTGCAGGTATAAACCCTCGACATGAAAATCTCTTCCTTAACTTCCTCATATCTGTGTGAGGTTTAGGTTGCAGCTGTATTTTGGCCCAATGACAAATCAACTTTGAAGTTCTAGCCTGAATTTTTGCTTAGGGCCCATTTTAGTAGTCAGGTTTGAGTCTTAGAGACTGGTAGGGACTCTCAAATGTATTCATTTCCAAGCTGTTCCTTGGTCTAAACAAACAAAAACAGAGAAGAGAGCAAAAGGGATACTTGTATTCTCAGGCATCACATGCATTTTTCCATTTCTGGGAATACAGACACACAAAAGTATGAGCCACTGAAACAGTGGAAGACCTGAGGGATCAATAAGGAGGCAGGGAAAAAGAAAAATGCACCAGAGACTTGTTAGAGTTTGCATGAAGGATTCCTAAATAGGCAGCTGAGAATAGTGTGTTATCGCTGCCAAAATAATGAAAAACAGATTGCAAAATAAATTAATAACAAAGGGCAGCATCTGGGCAAAAGTGGCTGCATACACTTCTGATTTATTCCAAGGGGAAATATGACAGGACTATAGAACTGAACCAGAATATATTATAAGTTCCTCCTCTAATGCTAATCAGCCTGCCGAGCTCTTGTTTCCCTGTACACTGCTCAATAGTAAGATAAACTGATTTGTGGATAAGATTAACCACACTTTGTTAACCATGAACCAGTTTAATTAACTGAAAGGGAAGGAGCCGTTCACAGATGAACAACCATCTTGAAGAAGAGCTGGGTGTATGCTCTGGGAAACCAGTCCATCCAGGAAATCTTGGATGCAACTTGCATTAGGCAAGTTGATGGAAATGATAATGAAGAATAAGTTCAGTAGACACAAGGGTGATACATTGGGGAAAAGCAAAATCCTTTATGGAATGTAGCTTTATATCAGAAATAGCTAGAGTTCTATGAAGGAGTCAACATGTGTCCAAATAAAGATGGTTGGGTTGGTGTGGTTTATAAGCAATTCTGTAATGCTTTGAGAAGGTCCTTCACTGACTGCTCTTAAAGACACTATGTTTGCATGGGATAAGTAAGATAGTCCTCCCTACATTAAGAGTTTATTAAACAATAATCATAACCTTTGAGTAACGATAAAAATACACGATCAATTTTCAAAATGAAGGAGGTCGTCAGTGGCACCCAAGCTCTCATCTCTGATGTTCAACCTATTATTAAGCAGTCCTGAAACAAATAGTGAGATAGGATCATTTACTAGTGAGACAAAATTATCCAGGATAGTGAAACTGACTGCAGAAGAGTAGCTCATGATACTGAGTGGCTGGTGATCCCTCAGCAAATTAAAATCATTTTAAAAGAAACCTCAGTGATACGTACACAATGATGGTCTCTAAATTGGCTATGTCACCTCAGAAAAAGTTCTTGAAGTCGGTATGGATTAGTCCACAATTTAAACAAACCATAGTCGCAATTTAGAAGTTGCCCACAAGCCTCCAGAGGCTACAGATCACAGATAGTAGCCATTGCTGTAGCAGCATATATTGAAAAATGGCATTAGCAGATTTCATGACCCTACATAGGTTATTTAATTTACAGAAAAAAAATTCAGTGCAGGAAATAGAGGCAAAGCTTGTTCAGAGAGAATTCAGACTGCCCAAAGTATGTCTTACAGCTGAAGAAAAACACCTTACACTGTCTACCCGATTAATAACATCCTTCACCTGCAGAAAACAGTAAATTCCCCGCCATTGACAATGTACTGATTTAGAAATTGGCCACTGCCCATAAGTAAACTATGCCCATGCTTATGTATAGAAACTATTAAACAACTCACAAAGCTATCAATGCAATATCTGTAAGCAAATATTAGATACTAACTGGATATAGTCGAGAACATATCACTGATTCCACAGCAGATGGACATTACATGGAATGTTTGATACTCAGTGTATGTCATCCTAAAAAATAAAGGCGTTGTTTTGGAAGGAATATTTAATGGAGAAAGATAATTAACACACTCTCAACTGGACAGAATCCATCCATTTACTTTTAAAGTAAAAAACCAAAGTTGTTCTCAGGAAGAAAAAAATAACAAAACAAAACCCACTCCAAATCTGCTGCTGCCCCAGCTTCCTTCTTTATGTCTATTTTCCCTGCAGAGGATTTCATTCTCAGGAGAATGGGTTGAGATAAAGACAGTTTAATAGAAGAATAACAGAAAAGGGAAATAACAATAATATTGATGACACAAGTCACTCTCACCACCTGGTGAATCGGTACCCTCCGGAGCAGTGATGGAGGATTCCTGCCCCCCGCCCCGCCCTGGCCAACCCTCATTTATATACAGAGCATGATGTCTATGGAACCGACTATGCCTTGGCCATTCCATTATTCTGTCTATGCTCCCTCTCAGCTTCTATGGGAAACTGAAAAGAGCCTTTGAACAGCATAAACATCGCTTAGCAACAACTAAAACAATATGCATTGTTGACATTCCTTTCACAGCAATCGCTAGAAAGAAAGTTAACTCTTTCCCAGCTGAAACCAGGACATCTAATCTAATAGGGATCTGGATTAGATGAGATTGCATGGATTAACATTGGGGAGAATAGTACTAAAATTCATGGGCAGACTCTCATCAAGAATAAAGTGGCACTGAACTCTAAGAGGCTGAGCTAATTTAAAGTGATTCAATACACTCCCTGTCATCAGAGGAAGTAGATACTAACTCATAACTAACATAACTAAATACGAACACGTATGTCAAAAATTGGAAATGAAATAAAATAAACTTGCATATGTTACACAGCTATTCCAATGCTCACTCCAAGAAGTGCTGCCAAAGATTAATCACACAAAAAATAAACTGAACATTCGGGAACTAGAGATTTTAGGATCATATTAAAGTAAGCAGACATCAGTGCTTTTAAAAAGGTTTCTCCCTTCCTCATAATTTGAAAAAGAGTTTTAAGGGAATTAGACTGTTGTAGAAAATACCAGACTTGACAGTTATACTTCAAAACCAACTTCATTCACAGACATACAGACTGGCTAGCTGCATTGTGAGCATTATTCACATGTTATTGTCCTGCTTTGCTTCAGACTTACGGCTTTGAAGCATGAGGTAGAATGTGCCTCTATGAAGCTGTCTGCAGATGCATGGGAATTCTTTTAGATCTAGGTCTATTTTCATGGAAACGTCTGGGTTATGAGTTCCTTAAAGTGATATGATGGCAATACTCATTCCTTAAAGATAGTTTTTCCAGCTATTCTACAGAACAACCTCCTACTATATGCCATTGCATTTAATTCAATAGCTTAACGTAGCTTTGCACTCAAAGGAATGCCATGACGCACCTCATATTCATAACTGTTTCCAGCTGGAACACTAACCCATTATGAATACTGAGCTATGGCATACTCCACCATGCCCCACGGTCATAAAAAGCTACCATGACTCAAGTGCTGAGCAAAAATGTCGCTTAATCCTGTTGTCCTAATATGAAAGTTGATCCCGAGTGCCAAACTTCTGCAAAACCGTTCCACTCAATTCCTCACACACACAGAGACATACACCTGCCTTGACCTTCTTATAAGTGATCCAAATTTCCCACTGGGCTCTTGGAGGCTCTTTTTGACCTGCCAATCTGTAGCCTTACATCTACTCATAATTTGTTTTTCCTTGCTTACCTATTGAAACTTGAACAAAAGATGAAAAGGTTATCTGCTTTCAGAACTGTTTGTTTCTCCATGAAAGACCTAAAATATCTCTGTCAATGAACAACAGCTTGCTATTCCTTCTCATTATACTGGCATGTAAATTCCCTGAGGATAATTCAAGAAACAAGAATTACTTCCCTCATAAAGGTTCCAGGGTGCCAATGCTCTGTAAAGAACACACTGGAAAAATAACTGACTGTGTGTAATTAGTAAATAGGAAGAGAATGGTGCTACATGGTAAATTAATCTGTCAGCAGCTCACAAGTCATATGTTTTCTGGACAGGAACTTGGAAATACAAGACGATGACTACACAGACAATCCCATTCATGAGGCTTGGTGAGGTCGTCGTGCTTTTTCTTGATGCAATATACAGATCTACAGAAACCTAATGAAGTCAGTGCCACACACATGTAAAATCAAACCTTCCTGTTTTCATGTCATGAACCAGTAAAATTTGTTTAGAAAGGCAGCCCACCAGGATGTACGGAGCTCATATAACTTGTAATAATCTATACAGGAAAGGGATTATTAACTACCACAGTCACACTGTTTCTGAAAAGTAAGGCTCTCCTGCCCCTATCTCTTCTACAAAGATAACAGCACTCTGGCAAACAGAATGGTTTTGCTGAGCAAGAAAACACAACTTTAAACAAATTTCTGCTGCACTGTATTACTCTCTGCAACAGAGGTATGAGAAACCATTCCACTGAACATAATTTATTTCACAACCTCAAGGGTATAAGCAATCCTCTTGTGCCTTTTCAGCTGCAAGGCTCATCTCTCTCTGGATAATCATATATACAGATATATTATTTTTGTTGGGGAGAGGCTTGATTAGAAATTAGAAAACGCATTCTTACCTGTGAATGGAACAGATACAGGATTGTAGCCCTTAAGGTAGTGGACCAAAATCCAAAATACAGCTTTTAAAGACTATCAGTGCAGACACAGTATAACATTAAATATTGGTCAGGTTTTGATGTCACTCAAGTCTGGGTAGAAAGAAAGAACTGACAGGTACAGATCCCATTTTGCTGATCTCTTCTGCAGGCACTTGAGGAAGAAAAAATTTTTGTGGTGGGGTAGAGGGCTAAGTATGCCAGGTGTAAACCATGGCTGAACCTGATAGACTTCAAACTGTATGTCTTCTGGTATGTATGAAAAAGGGACTTTCATATTTTCAGTGTTAATGTTGCAGCTGTAAACTGGCTGCTTGGCAAACAGGAGAGTCCTGAGAGAACACAAGGATGACAGACACCTTATCTACTACTTCCCCTGCCACTGTAGGGCTGAAAACACCTTACCAAGAGGTCTTGACAAGAGGGGAGCTCTATGATAAAATATGATATGCCATTATCAACCAGAATAGGTCCCCTGGAACAGGGGATGTCTGTGGACCTGTGGGACCAGGGTTCTATCATCTGTCTGGAAAGAGAGGGAGAACCCTGGTTAAACAGCTATTGGCTTGTTTAAACCACAATAGTGGTTCACACAAAAAAAGGAAATTAAAAATGGCTTCTCACTTAAAGGGAAAATTATGTCCAGATACAAGACTCTTAACACAGGCTACTCTTTTAATGAGGAAAAACTGTGATTGGAGTCACTAAGGTTTATTTTTATACTGTTCAAGATGAAGATACTCAAGTTAGCTCTCCATGACTCCAGGTGATAAAAGAAATGTTTTCTGTCTTACATTCTTGTTGAGAAACTCCATGCTGCCTTTCACATTTCTAACAAATGACGCATGACTGTGGTTTTCTGTCCTGGGTCACACTCTGGGAAAGTTGAATTAAATCACGTATTCCTCTTCCTCACGTGGCCTTGGAAACAGTGTCTCTCTGCTCCGTTTTCCCCATATTTAGTACAGGAATGCTAGTACTAAGGTAACTCACAGAGAGATATAGGAGGAAAAAATATGTTCATGACTGTGAGGGGTAAGGAGGTAAATATACAATCAGTCTGGATACTAGCTGATTAAAAAATACGCTTCATCTTGGAAGCAATAGTGTTACTGAGCTTTACAAGGGAGGCTTTGAAGTGAAATCATCATTTGTTTCTCCACTGCTCTTTTAAACAGATCCTTTTTTTGCCTTCCCCTAGTGGATGTCAGCAGCAACTTGTCATTGCTGCGACCTCATCTCACACATGAATTAGTTTTTGCTTGGAGGATCATTAGCAGTGCAATAGCAGCAGCACAAAGCTCACAGACTGCAAAAGTCATCAGAGAAGATGAGCAAATACTCACGTGGTTAGGCTGCGTGGAACGTCATGCTGCCACAACTCCACAGCTGTCTGTACCAAGCCAGCCACTTTTAAGCCATGCTGCATGTATGCACACTAGCTATAGCCTGTGACAGAAGTAGAAGATTAGTAAAAACCAAAATCCATATTGATTTAAATTCTATGCAGTGTCACTAAGAAAAAGAAATTGCCTTCTATTCTTTCTTGTATTGTTTAATTTGTGTCTCTGAGCATAAGTGGAATGGACATGTTTGGGAATGAAAGGAAACATGTTTTGCTCCCCTGCCTCTCTTTTAATTGGCAATTTGCGGTATAAGTCACAAGAATAATGATAGATGGGATTCTTTCCCCACATTCAATTTTCTTAGCCAATAACTAGGGAAATAATAAACCAAATTCTACTTCAAGTTACACTTGGTGCAATCTCATTAGGTTGACTAATATGGAACAACAAGTTCCTGTAAATTAGTGTCATAGTTTCAGCTGGGACAGAGTTGGCTTTCTTGCTGGCAGCTGGTATAGTGCTGTGTTTTGTGTTTGGGATGAGAGCGGTGTCACTAGCACACTGATGTTTTTGGTTGTTGCTAGGCAGTCAAGGTCTTTTCTGCTCCTCACACCACCCCTCCAGCAAGTAGGCTGGGAGTACACAAAAAGTTGGGAGGAGACACAGCCAGGACAGCTGTCCCCAACTGACCAAAGGGATATTCCATACCGTGTGAGGTCATGCTCAGTACATAAAGCTCAGGGAAGAAGAAGGGAGGGAGGATGTTCAGACTTATGATGTTTTGTCTTCCCAAGTAACCATTATGCGTGATGGAGCCCTGCTTTCTTGGGGAAGGCTGAACACCTGCCTGCCAATGGGAAGCAGTGAATGAACTCCTTGTTTTGCTCTGCTTGCATCTGTGGCTTTTGCTTTGCTTATTAAACTGTCTTTATCTCAAACAACATGTTTTCTCACTTTTAATCTTCTGATTTCTCTCCCCGGTCCCGCTGTGGGGGGACTGAGCGAGCGGCTGCGTTGTCCCCATTGCTGTCTGGGGTTAAACGATGACAAGCAGCCACTTTGAAAGTTCAGGATTAAGACACAGGTTTCCAAGGCTCTATAGTTTTTAATTTTGTTTTCCTCCAGTGCTATAGTTTGGAAGTAATTATTGCAGATCAGGAGTTTCTAGAACAAATGAACTATTCTATTCTGTTCTTGTAATTTTTCCCTTTTTTCTATTTTCCTAAATATAGCACAAAATCGCCTTCAGTTTTGGTTTGCTTGTTTTCTTCCTGTGCTCCCATTATGGCTTCTCATTTCATTACCCCATTCTGCCTCCCCATCATTCTGCCTCCAGTGTTTCTCCCTTCACATTCTGCTACCAACCTGCTGTGCAATTGTAGCTTGTGCACTTTCGGATTTAACTTCTCAAAGGTGAGAAAAGAGAAATTTCCTAAATGTGGGATTCATTTCACCCAACTTCAGGTATTGAAGAGCTGAGCCTGTAACTGATGGTACTTTTAGAAATCCATTTGTCATTCATAGAAGAGAAATGAGCGCTTCTAATGAGTGATTTCTCCTATCATTAAAAAGACTTCTAATGAATCGCCTTCTGCACAATGCCACTACTACTACCTAATCTGTGAGTAAATATAGCTGAGATGAATTCTCAAGCTGCCTAAGTTTGACACTGAGAAGCTCTTGTTGCTTTGCATAGTTCTAAGCAAAAAAAGAGAAACCGAAGCAGTTCTCTTGCTGACAGCTGATTGACTGCTGAGCACCACATAGTAATAGCCATAAAATGGAAGACGACAGATGGGTCAGTTTAAAATTCCACCAATTAAATACATCTCCAAAAGGTGTAAACTGCATTTTATTTCTATCTGTAATCAAGGGGAAACCACCTAAAAGAAGAAAATTGGAATTTAGCTATATTTTTAGCAACAGCTGTATCTGGGATACTCAGTTAACTCATGTAGACAAAAGTAACTGTGAAAGGTATTAGAAAAGTTCTGCATTTTCGCCCGACATACAGAACTGGAATTGGAGAAAAATTTGGTAAAAGAACAAGAGTCAAAACTCAGAGACACTGAATCCCTTAGAAGAGATTGTTCATAACTGCAAAAGAAAGTTCTCTTATAGACAACTGGAACCCAAAAGAAGCCCATTTAGCAAAGCAGTTCACATTGGGGAAACAAAGGCATCAAACACTTTGGAGAATGTCACTTGGGAAGGGTATATACGGTAAGCATAACAGAGCATCCAAACTACTACAAGAGCTCAGAGGACACAAAGTGCTTACCATCCCTGTCCTTTTCCTTGATGCTACATGGTAGCTGGTATCAGCTAGACACTTAGTATATGGTTGGGTGAAGACTGTTTGAAGGGCACTTTAAAATATTTACAAGGGCGAAAACTTCAAGAGGTTACTTTTCTCCACCTTCCTTCCAAAGCTAAACAGATGGTGAATGTTTCTTAGCTAAATATTCTGCCAAACACTCTGGCAAAGTAGCCTGATACATCACAACTGATCTTTCCCTTCTCCCCATGCACTTTTCCAACAAATCCTGAAGAATGAAAGGCCAAAGGCAGCCTCTCTAGTTAAAAGCCAGCTTGAGGATGGAGCTTCCTGCACTACCCATAGTTGAATGTACATTTTTTATATCATGAATAAATTCTGTCTTGGGGCAACAGAACAGATGGACATTAGAAGTTTTTATGGCAAAGAGAGAACATAAAACAAGGATTAACAGTATGATCTACACTTAAGATTTTTCAGTTTTAGCATTTTGTTGTCTTTCTCTTGGCTAAGAGGACGCGCACATTCGAATAACCTGGGGCCCAAAGCTACAAACAGAACTGTACCTGCTGTTTACTACCGTGAGAAGTTCAAGTGATGTCAAGGTGACTTTTCAGTAGTGAACCTGCTATCACAATGAGGCCTGACCAATATCTATCTGGGCACTAGACTTTGAGGCCCTGTTGATTTTTCTCTTTGCTTTTGCCTACGTAATCATTATAGGTGGCCAGGTGCCAGCAGCAGGATAGCTGTAGGGGTGGCTTCTTTGAGAAGAGACCCGTAGATACCCCGTGCTGGGCACAGCCATTTCTACCAGACCCAATGGACCCATCACAGGACACAGCTGAGCCCATCAGTGAAGCAGGTGGCACCTCTGTGAAAACCTATTTAAGAAAGGGCACAAAATTCCAGACAGGCAGAGGAGGAGGGAAAAAAGAGTGAGAAACAGCAGAAGGAACACCAAGGTCAGAGGAGAAGGTGCTCCATGGAGGAGCTGGTATTGCCCATGGACAACCTGTACAGACGGATATTCCTGAAGGAACTGCATCCTGTGGATAGCCCACACTGGAAGCAGAGGAAAAATGTGAGAAGAAAGAAACAGTGGAGAGAAATTGCTATCTGCTGATTGTATCCAACACTCCCCCTTTCACGGCTTGTGACCTGGCTGAAAGGACTGAGTGTAATCTGCAGTAGTAAGAAGGGGGAAGGAGAGGAGCCTGGAGTGAAATTGAGCCTGGGAAAGGGCAGAGGAAAGGTGTTTTCCCTATGTGTTTTAATGTTTGTCTTTTTATTTCCTGCTACCTGAATCAGTAATTAAATATTTATTTTAATCATCAATGAATTAAGTTAAATTCCCCAAGCTGAGTCTGTTTTGCCCACAACAGTAATGGGTAAGTGATCTCCCTGTCTTTATCTTGACCTACAAGCTTTCTCACTCCTATTTTTACCCCCTTGTCCTGCTGGGTGTGGGGAGGAGCGAGTCGCTGGATGGGGGTTTGTCTGCCAGCTTGGGCCAGCCCACCACAGTCTTCAAATACTTAGAGATTACATGGATTTTGGTGTTGGTTGGTTCATTGGTCATCTAAAGATGTCCGTGCTTACTGCAGGGGGGTTGGACTAGATGAACTTTAAAGGTCCCTTCCAACCCAACACGTTCTATGATTCTATGATTTTATTCACAGCTGCTTATTCAAAACTGTTCTAGAGCAGCTGCTCTTTGGTTTTTCATCTTTAGTATCTTAGACAGTTCAGGTATGCCAGCACATGGTCTCCTCAGAACAAAGTAATGCAACCAGGAAGTACCATAAGGGCTGAGTGATGGTCTTTTTCTGTTGGAAATGTCATAGGAAGGAACTTGTGTCAGGGAGGATTTTCCCATCACAAACCATCACAAAAATCCTCATCAGATCTGCATTAATGGCTAAAATGCTGGTACCACATGCTGTCTCTTGCCTACAGGAAGGTACCTACAGCAGGAATATGCTAAGAGTACTTTTCAGATAGTAGCTTTCCCTGATAATCAGGGCAGAGATCTCCAGGCAATTGAGTAGCACATTTTTTATCAGCTTTCTACCCTGAGCCTGTGTATTGTATGTGGTGCCCACCACAATACAGAGGAATCACCCCGCTTTTTTTTTTTTTTTTCCTAACATGAGATCACACATACAACAGAAAATCTTCAGATCCAAGATGCTGAAATCAATGGGCTTCAGTTGGCAGCACAGAAAGCCAGTCAGAGGAAAGAAACCACGGCTTCTCTGCCTGGGGAGAAAATAAATAGTGTTTCCTACATTCCTTCTGGCAAGTTCACTAGATGCCACAGTCCTGCCTTTGCTACTTGCATTCGTTCAAATGGGTTACACGAAGGCTTAACTCAAGTGCAATTTTTCATGAAGCAGTTGAGCAAATGCACACTTGTTTCAGGCCACTGGCCCATCTGCTCTGCACTCTTTATACAACTGCATTGCAGCATATAAATCAACAGTCCTCAGAAGTGGTTTAAAATCTGCTTGCACTCCCGCTGTCTACATCTTAGGGTCAGTTCTATTACTATCACAATTGTTATGATTATATTTTTTCCTGTGCACCATAAGCCACATCACTAAATTCCCACCAATCAGATTTGGAAGTCATTGAGACATAGAAGAGCTTATCCTCCCCAACAGCGATCATAACTCTTTTTCCAGCATTTTGAATAAACAGTCAGCCTTTTGTTCTCTCTGAACTACTACAACAGTAAAAAAGGATGAATATCTTCCTTCCATTACCCACTTGTGGGCAAAATCCTATCAGGAATAAGCTGAGCCTCAGGATTTCTATTTCAGCAGTCCCCAGGTACTGTATGATTTTTATAGCACCACTGGCAACAAGTATATTTGTTGGAGTAATTAAGCTCCAGCTACCAAAAGACTGTTTGTCTTGTTACCTGGTAGAGAGGCAAAGATTTCCACCCTCTGTCTTGCCCCTGCTGACTGTGCCACGTGCTGAGAACGCTTCTTGTGACACAAGAATGCAGTCCCCTAGGAGTATCCTACTTGCTCAAAGTATATATCCTGCACCTTAATTTCTTCCCTTTCAGTTCCAAAGAGAGCGTGAAATAGTATCTTATAATAAACGTTCGCATGGTGCAGTCACTACTTGCACAGAGCAGTCAAGAAGTATCATGGTCTTTGAAGGCCATACGGACAATTAGGAACCCAGCTCCCAGCGAACTCAAGTGAGACCTCTGCACTGAACTGTTGTTTAGGAACCTACAAACTTTGACAATTAATCCTTAAATCCATAAACATCATGGTGAGTTAGGCTAAAAACAAAATAAATGAAGGAAATTAGATTAGGTGAATATCCTAATGGCAACAGGAGGTATTATTATTATTATTACTACTACTACAATTATTATTTACTATGGCCAGCTGCGATGGAGGCCCCATGACATTGGCCAACTGGAGAAAATACTGTCCTTTTTTCTGAAGGACTGCCATCTACATGACTAACTGTATTCTTGAAGTATTCTACTCAGATAGGGTCTGAGTAGACCACACATAAGGATAAATTGACAATAGTCTGAACAACATCTGAAAGTCTGTTACTACATGTTATATGGAAGATGGTCCTCTTGAGCCTCTTGATTTTAAAAGACATGATGGCACCAAGTTTTGAATAAACGTGTTTCTCGAAGTCCCAGTCTTTTGCCTAAGACCGAGTTCCTACAGAACAACAGAGCATTATGTGGGACATCTCTAAACCAGCTCCAAAGAAACTGGGATGTGAACACTGCACAATAACTTGTTGTGCAGAGATGGCCCTTTGGGCACAGCTACATCAGTACAGCTATGATGCTTTCATTACTATTATTTGGTCATTTGGAAGCATTTCTGATGTCTCTGCACTATGCAGTGCAAGCATAGTCCGGTTCTTTACTCTCTTCAAAGCCTTTGAAAGTCCAGCACTCTATTTCTTCACTTCTTGTATCCAACCCAGGTAATTTAGCCACATGTCTCTTTTACACATGGCTTCTTCCTGTCACCACACCTGTGGAGCTCCCAGTAGTTTCGATAATTATTTAGTTTATACGTGGTCATTTCCTCCATCGTGCACCATCCTGAGCCATATGCAAAGGACTGGGAGCAGACTCATGCTCCGTGCTGACATTCAGGCTCCTGGATGATCCTCAGGGACCACTGTCTTCCCTTACCTATGAACTGCTCTTTGTCTTTTCCAGTTCATAAGGAAAGTCTCTGTGGCAATCAATCAGATTCATGCAGGTTTTGGTACATAGCTTGTAAGGTCAGCAGATTTGTCTATCCCTAGACCATATGGCATTGCTCAAGTAACAAAGGAGCAAAAAAGGGTAGAAAGCATATTCTGTCAGATTACCCAACGTCCTTTGGGATGCTGAAGAGACAAGAATGAGGGACCTCTGTAGGTCATCTAGTCCAACCTCCTGCTCAAAGTAGGGTCAGCCATGAGGTCAGGCCAGGTTACTTAGCGCTTTATCCAGCTGGGTCTTGAAAATTGCCAAGGAAGGAGAGTGCACAACCTCTGTCCTTACACTGAAAGTTTTGCCTTATAACAGTCCTAATGAGAGGTCATTTCAATCTATGTCCTTTGTCTCCCACCATGTAGCCACCATGAAGGCCTAGCTCCACCTTCTGGATAAACTCATCAGTAATGGCAAGCTGCTGTCAGGTTACCCCAAAATTATCTCTTCTGCAGGCTGAAAAAATGTAGTTGACTCAGCCCCTCCTCAGAGGGCCTGTGCTCTCACCCCCAGCCACCTTGGTGGCCCTTCACTGAACTTGCTTCAGTTTGTCATTTTACTGGGGGGCCCAAAACTGAACACAATATTCTAGATGTGGATAACAAATTGTGTGTAGAAGAGGATAATCCCTCTGTTGACCTACTGGTTATGCTGTTGTTCATACAGCCCGGGATGCTGCTTGGCCACCTTCGCTGCCAGGACACATCGTGGGCTCATGCTCAGCTCACTGACGAAGAAGACCCCACAGCCTTTTCAGCAGAGCTGCTCCCCCAGCCTGTCAGTTCCTTCCTTCTATTGCTGCAAGGGATTATTCCTACCCAGGTGCCCGATTTTGTGTTTGTCCTTGATGAATTTCGTAAAGTTTGTCTGCCCAATCCCCGAGCCTGTCTAGGACCCGCTTGACAGCAGCCCTGTTGTCCATAGTACGATTGATCCCCCCAGCTTGGTGTCATCAGAAAACTTGACTTGCCTCCTTTGGGTCACTGACAATGTTAAAGGGGAAATGTCCCAATATGGTACTTCATTTGCTCCCAGCCACCGAGTATCACCCATTAACTACTACTGGTTTAGCTTAATTATCTATTTTTTTACCCTTCTGGTTGGCTGGTTGTTGTATGGTACCTAAAATTGTTTGGGCGTGGGGGAAGTGAGAAAAAGCAGAGATAGCTCCCACGCTTGCTTTCAGGTGACTCAACTAAGGCCTTGGGAAGTATTTACCATCACTATATATTCTTGTATCTCCAGAGACCTGTAGTCAGAAAGGACTGCTGGGTCCTCGTTAACATGGTCCAGAGGATGACATTTAAATCTCTAACACCATCTACCAGCAATAATATCAGCTGCAAGACAACAGAACCACAAACAATGTGGGTGCAAGTGGCTGTGCGTTGGAAGTAACACTCGGTTTTGCCCTTTTTTAACATGCATCATTGGAGACAGTATGTCTTTGCCGAACAAGGGTACAACATTGCCTTTTCCAGAAAGTCATATTTGACACACTGCTATAGCCAGAGGCCTTCTGATAAGCTACAATAAAAGAGCACCCTCCAGCCATCTTGTCTTAAGCTTGCTGTAAAAGAGCCACATTCAGCACGACACCACCTGTGTGTCCCCCTGGATATAAGGCTACCAGCAAGACTCAGTCTCATGCAGATTCTACCTCTCTCTCTCTCATATACATTTTGTCATACAATTTTACTATTTTCATCTCAGCTACTGTGCCTCTTGATTTCTAACATCAGATGATAGACATTTCTGTAAAGTTCCTGTGGAGAGAAGCAGTCTTCCCATTTCAGTATGAGCAGACAGCTCCAAAAGCACTTTTTTTAAAAAACAGTTTTCTATAGATCTTACACAGCGATAAGTCAGACATGCTGGAGAGCTGAGTACTTATGCTGACAGTTTAAGTATCTTGAGCCAAATCTTTATGATATTCCTGAATGAAATTATGCTGGCTGACCAGCCAGCCTCCCTCATTGTCACAGTGTAACACATTTCTAAATTGCTTACATTTATTAGCAGCTAATGCTAATCTTTGAATGGCTATTTTCTAGTTCGGATCAATTCCCTATTAATTTGACACATTATAGCCCTGACTGCATGGAAAAAATCAATCGCCTTTAATTGTTAAGCTGAGATCTATCTGACCCAAAGAGAGAAATGATATCCTTCATCCTTGAAGCAGCTAGAGCTAAGATAAGTGAAAAAAAGTCGTGTGAATCATAGCCATACAGTTCATCTTCTTCCAACCACCATTTTCTGCCATGTCAGAGCACCGTCTTTGCCTGTTTCCATGCTGTTGCTTTTTTTGGTGTGTCGCCCTAAGTATTCTGCACAACCCCTTCATGCAGTGCGCTCCACACGTCCCTCATCTGGGACAGTCACCACTGACCTCCTGCACCCATGAGCCCAACTGCTTCCTGCCGTGCTGTGTTTGAGAGAGGTGTGTGATCAGCCTGGGAAAACAGTCTAAGGTTCTTCAAGTCTCCCATTGCTGCCTTGGTCTGTGATCGCTGCAGAGCACGCACGCATGGGTCTCAGTGCCACATACTTACTGCACACTTAAAACCAAACAAAATAAAGGTTTGCTAACTCAGTGCATTAACTGAATGAATTCTTACTGCAATATCAATAAGGAGCAGGATCTTTTGCATCTGTAAAGTGAAAGACTTTGAACCATACCTAAAATTAAGAGGCGGGGGGGGAAGCGAAAGGAATCAGATTACAATTTTCTTCACAGGTCAGATTTATCCTTCGTGTCATTTCCCTAGCTTCCGCAGAATTCACTGTGATCTATGAAAGTCTGAGGCAAATAAACAAAATTTCTATTTCACAGTGGCACCATACAAGTGTGGAGTCAGGCAAAGAGAAAGCAAGATGCAAGCAGCAGAATTAGAAGTAGACGGCAGAGCATGAAGGATATCTTGTGTAATTTGCAGTAAAGAACCTTCCTGAGAACGTTACTCTTACTTGAAAGACCTGGAAACAGAACCAGATGTAGTAGATATTTTTGTTTCTCAATCTTTTTGCAAGTTGCTGGCTTAGACACTCGAAAAGCAGTCAGATAGCTAAAGTATAGTCTAAGTGGGTTTTATGCACTTGAATTTTTTAATTTAAAAGTGTTAATAATTCCAAAGGTCCAATGGTCACTATGCAGGTGGTGGAAAATTAAGTGATTGGCAACTAAGAAGTCCAGAAAACTACAGAAAGTTTTAAAATCTCAATTGGAACATAAAAAGACAACACTACCATGGTCTAAGCTACCTACCCATAGAAGAGATTTTTGAATGTAGAGCGGGGTCAGAAAAAAAAAAAAAGATATAAAAAGATCTACTGTTTGCACATTGATGTCACATCAGAGCAGAAGTGGATTGGTAATTATGAGCTGTGATGGTAATTATGCATTGGATTCATTTACTTAGGGATCTAGGGATTTCCTTAAGCTGTGTCCAGCTGTCTTTCTAACAGATGTACTACGGACTGAAGAGGAGCTGGTGGCTGAGTGCAGAAAGTATTGCTGACATTCTTCATCTGCACAAGTTTCAGACTTGGAGGTCATTAGTCCTAATGTTTCATGACATCCTCAAAGCTAGGAAAGGGTGGGAGGAGGTCACCCGCTCTCTGTGTATAAATGTTGATGAACAAAACTGCCCAGTCTAACCAGTAGGTCACACTGACCACTTTCTAAAGCTGTGCTGTTTGGCCTTCAGGTGCCTCTTTAAGAGTATATAAAGCTTTTGCTTGCTCAGAAAGCCTAGTCACCACAGATTTAAGAAATCACGGGAAAAGACCCTGGTTTTCTTCACCGCTATTCCCTCCCATGATATCCAAACCCCATTCCCATCTGGTCCCCAACTCCAGTCATAGCATTTTGGGGGAGGTCCAAGAAAAGACAAAACTGAGCACAGAAAAGGAAAAAGCATAATAAAGTTTAAATCCTCCTCCAAGCACTTTCCATGGGTTGCAAGCCTGACAGCTGCAATTAGACTGAAGGTCAGTTACAGATTTGATACTCCCTAGCGACCGATTACCAGGCAGATGACAGTACTGTTTCTAATGTTTATCACGTTAAATCTCCACCTAAATAGATCTAAATACAGAAATTAGATGAGCTAAAAATACTACAGAAACAAAGGTTATGAATGAAAGCAAAAAGGCTGCCAACAATTCAGTTAGCTCTACGGCAATAGCTTCAGCCATAGCGCTGCCCTGGGTAACCGACCTGCCTTGTTCTCTGGGGCAACAGCTCTCACTGAGGAGAAAAATGTAATGTTTTCATACAGCTTTTCTGCTAAATGCTGAAGCTGAGACTGGGAAATGTTAAAAGCAGACCAATGTTTTTTACACCTAGGCAGAGCGATCCAAAGCTACCTTACAAAAACAGAACAAAGAATACAACATTGCAGAGGGCTAAGTTTTCACCTGAACGAACAGGTTAAACTGGCAAACACCTAGGAGAAACCCGCTGGATGGATCATCAGCACTGCCAGAGGAATAAGTCCCCAGATCAGACAGTTTGGATTACAGAAATACTATTTTTGTGCATGTGTTAGTATTTTCAAGATGTGTTTATATGCTTCAATAATTCAGAATTTAATGGTAAATCACTGAAGTTCGGTAATTTTTTATTATTACTTTTTAATCTTATGTAGCTTTTAAATTGTGTGACAGAACTGCCTGCAAAATGCTGTGGTCATGGAGGCCAGTTTTTGTCCATTGTGGAGGGAAAATTAAGGCAGATTTTACAGAATTTGCTTCCCCATGAGGTACATTGCAGCTGCAGAGAGCCTTGAGAACAGCTGTTCTGTGAATCTGAGTTCTGGCCTTAGATGCAAAATGAGACAAAAAAAAAATTTCACAGAGGTGTTTTGCTCCATACGCTTTATGAAAGAGCATGTCACAGCATAAGAATGCTGATTTGCAAGTTCTAAGTAAAAACTGCCTTTCTATTAATGACTTATCCAGTCCCAGTATAATAGATGGGGATTATACTCAGGATAGTTTTTTTAGGTGCTACGGTAAGGGAAAGGAAAACTGAAAATAATGAAACCTTGTAATTTACACTCCAATCAGCTAATGGTGCCTCATACCCATGACAAACCAGTCTGTGAAATGACATGATTCAATCTAGGTCTGCAACCTTAGAATTAGATGCTGTGGGGTCTTTTCTAAGCTCTGCCACTGACTCACTCCACATGCCTCTTAGCTGTCTTTTGGGTAATTATAAAGTGAAAGTACTGTCACTTACTTAATTCTTAGCTCTACAGAGGAGACACAGATCAGAAAGGTGCTGCTGGAATTATTTTTCCATTTCAGTGGTTGTGAATCATAAATGACAAAACATGAAATATGAAATGGAGAACAGGAGTACAGAGTGAGCTGATTTAATACTTTTGTAAAAGGTGAGCTTACTCTCTTCCTTGTCCCTTGGTTTTTTGTTTTAGGTCTGCTATATAGGAAAATCCTGAAGTCGGAACCGTGTATAAGGAAGTGCTGAAGTCCTGAGGGCCTCCCTGCTACCTCTGTACTAACTACCGCAGAGACTTGAGTTAAGCTTCAATATATGGTCATTTGTTTTCTGCGAAACATTTTTTTAATATTAAATGTACGTTCTTTGGCTGTCAAGTAGGGTACAGGAGATCTGTGAAATGAGTGCAAAAGAAGGGTCATTTAAAAATAAACTGAAAGGTGATCACAAAAATATCACAAAAGTGATATCTCCATTCAAAATTAAGCAGTATTCATATTAAGGAATCTGATTCCTGTATAAGTGATAAATCAATTAAAGACAAGGCAATTCCCCAGGGTAAACAGCCTCTCACTTCATCCAAAAGGTCTCCTGAGGCCACAACAGGAAAAACACAGCTGCACCTTGGCTATTCATTCCTCCCGCGTCACCATCTCTCTGCTTCCAGAAAGGAAACTAAAGCCTGGTTACGGCATGCAAGACAACAGGCAGGGCCAGGCTCTGATCTACAGCAAATCAGAATGTATCCACTTATTTAATGATGCTATCTTAATTAGGCAGGCTCATGTTTTGGACTTTGAGATTCTTTTGATTGCTTTGGGATGCAGCAAAGATTCAGCCGGCACAGTAAATATGTCACTTTCCTCTGAGGAGCTTGCCAAAAGTAGAAAGTTGGTAGCTGTTCTTTAATTTCCATTCACTCCTTACGTTTTCTACTACATAGATTAGATTCCCTCTTAGCACGTTTTCCTGAAGCACTGTGCTTTCATGTATCCTAGAAGCGTTAATGAAGCAGTTGGGACTGCATTTGGATCGATTTACAGCTTTTTTCTCATGTTTATCCATGTAAGAAGCAGTACTAGTAGTAATATAAACGCTTACTTCCTATGTATTTTTATTTATTTTATAACTTTTTATTTACATTATTATTTTATTTATATTATATATTTATTTTTATTTATTTATATTCTTATTTTATTTATACTTTATTTAACAAGTATGATGGGTGGCCCAATGAGCAGATGGACAGATGGATTTTGGTAAGTCACCTGGTAAAACTATCACTGAATTTTTCAAAACAAATTAAATGAAGTTGGAATTCCAACCCCATTTTAAAAAAAAAAAAAAAAAAGAAAGAGTGAAAGATTAGCTTTCAAAGAGATTTAAGCACAGGTAGGCGGCCAAGTTCACAACATGGACACCACTCATATTACAAGCCTAATAAATATTGCCACTCTATAGCTAATGAATTGCTCCAAAACTTGCAGCTCTGGCCGAAGTCCCAGAAACCCTGAGACAAAATGAACCTTCAGAGGCCTCAAATCAAGATTATGAACGAGTCAAGGATGGGAGGAGGCAATGCCCACCTTGTCAAGGGGATCCAATTCCACCAGCCTTCTTCTGAGGATACCTCAGTCCTGACACCAGTCAGATCTCACTGCAGAAGTGTTGAGAGCGGGCAGCTGGCCACCACACAAAAAACAACTGCACCAAGAGGGGCA
Organism: Larus michahellis; assembly: GCF_964199755.1. Classification (NCBI taxonomy): domain Eukaryota; kingdom Metazoa; phylum Chordata; class Aves; order Charadriiformes; family Laridae; genus Larus; species Larus michahellis. The sequence continues at coordinate 50,135,734 of NC_133897.1, read as the reverse complement.
AAAGAGAGATCTGACTACTGGAAAACGGGATTCTTCCACAGCTCGCTAATAAAAGCCTAATTATTGCACAAGCCAAGGGAGAAGTATTGTCACTAAGCACACAAAACTGATCATTTAGCACCTCTGTACCTCATCTTGCACTGTCTGACAGCTCTAGTAACACCTTGCCTCCAAATCTCCCTTTCTCCACAGCTTACTTCCTAAGGGCACTGTGAAGAAAAGACCTGCCAGTTCCAGGTCTGAAAATCCCAGGAGCTAGCAGGTTGCTTTCGAAGGTCTGCGCCTGAGTTTCCAAATCCCATGCCCTCTGTAAAAATACCTATTTCTTCCTACCATTAAAAGGCAAAGACAAATTCCTCAGGCAGAACCACCATATAATCAGGATTCAGAGGCAGGAGGAAAATCAGTGCTGCCTGAGATGCTAACAGGCTGTCCTCGCACATCACCACTTGACCTGAAGGAGCAGATAAGAGGAGCCACGGTGCAGCCGGCTGAATAGCAAGATGAATAAGTTGTTAAAGGGTGACTACAACTTCATTAAAGAACATCTGTACCTTGCAGGAAAGTCTAAATTCTGCAGGTGGTTAGTCACACATTTCAGTATACTTTCCTAAGAGGTGCTTTCAATTCAGTTCTGGCGAGCAGAGGGATAGATAAACTCCTACGCTCACCCATCTGAAAAAAAGTAACCCCTGGCTTATTGCCCTGAACAGTGCAGGGAGGGTCAGCAAAGTCACCTTGCACTCCTCACTTGCCTGTATGGTGCTAGTCAAGCATGCCTCACAACTGAGTCTGGAATATTAGGTGTCAAAGAGAAATGGGTACAAGAGTCAATGTATTCTGTAGTGCAGGCAACTGGGCCATTCATCTCTCCTCCATCATGAAAAACAGAGGGTCTTCTCTTTGGACATTAATTCATTGGTGAAGTCTCAGAATCGTCATCATATGTCTGATTTTATTACTCCAAATAAGCGCCTCCTACGTGCCTTTCCACATAGGTTCTAGCCTATAGATGTACAATTCCCAATGAAATTAATTAAAAATTAGTTTTGATAAAGTACAGTGACTGCATAAATAGATCGAACAGAACTTTCTCACTTGTCTTTCAGAGGGAGAGACACAATTTTGCTGTTGTTTTCTAACAACCCACTTTCAGAGCTCACTGACATGTAAACCTTTGCAAATATGAGAATTATTAAGCACTGCCTTGCCTTTAAGATACTTAGTCCAAAGGTGGCTGCTATAAGGGGACACTCGTGGCTCATCCTTCACCCATTGACACCAGCAGAGACTGTTGAATTCTAAACAATATAATAGAAAACTCAATAACAATCCAGTCATTTACTGCAGATGATAATACAAGTCTAACCCCTCTGCTTATGAAGGCCTGTCATGGTGAGGAGTCTGAGAATGAAGAGGCCAAAATATCTGCAACTTGTTTCAGCTAAGATGGCAAGATCTGAATTTATTTTGGTAAATGGCTACTTGAAAAACACTGCAGATAGTGCAGAGATGTTCAAATGATGGAAATTCTTCTTGACACAAGTACAACATTATCAGCTCACAACCTTCCCTGCTCAATGGGCCATACAGAGCACTGGCACAGTGTGTACTGCTGCCCACGTCAAGGACACAATCACTGGGAGAGCACCTGTGAATGCAGTAATTTTTCACACACGTGCTTCATTCTTGGCTCCTTAGTAAATTTGAAGCCTGAGGCCCAGGCCTTTTTCCATCTTCACCATGTGCGCCCTTACTAGCTATGCTCAGCAACGTTCATACTATAACAGCAGAACCTGAAGCCACCTTCTCCAAGCAGAATCTCTACGAGAAGGCAAACAACATAAAAATTGCTTGTTGTTCCCGCCACCTGGAAGGAGTCCTCTCTGGTTTTCTCTGTGAAGAGCATAAAAGATTTCACGACAGAAGAGATGAAGAAAAAAGGCTTGAAGATAAGCAATGGAGAGCTGTTTTATTATATTAAAACTGAACCAGTGCTACACCCTGAACAGCTCTTCATTAACTTTGGTATCACACCATACCATAGTGCATTGACTCCCTCCCAGCCTGAACAAGTACTCTGGTGGAGAGCTAAGACTATTTTGAGCCCTGGGATTTAGCAACAAAATACTTCCGCGCTCTCCAAATCACTTGATCACTAATGATTAACTTCGGAGTCAGTACTATGAAAGAACAGAAACATTTGAAATAGCCATAAAGTAAAGCTTGAAATAAAAAACAAAACAAATCAAATCTGTTTCCATTCCAACTTGCATTTCATCTTAGCAGCTGCATCCCTGTTGGAAGACACACCAGAGAACCCCAGTAGTACCAGAACTAGTTTTACTAGATTATATAACCCATTGTTTAGCTGACTGAACAAATCTGTAGAGGTGTTTTCTAATATTTATACAGGAAGGAGAAAAAGAAGCTTCTCTTTCTCACATCCATCAGTCCTCAGGACACTTTAATTATGTTTGCCTTTACTTTTTCATTTGGTGTCGTTAGTAACTTACCCTCCATCCCAAACCAATTTGTGTAGTTACCTTGGTCAATGTGAAGAATGAACAAACCATAAGGCCATCAGCATGTTCTGCCTGAAAAGAGACACATACATCTTTACCTGTGTCCCCCCTTGGGTTGTATTTTTTTGCCTACAGCGTCTAGCTTGTACCACGTTGTGCTACTTTTCCAGTGATGCACTGGGTAGCACTAATGAACAGCAGTTCATTAGAGAGAGTGTAGAAAAAGAACATGAAGAACACAGCCGAGCATAGTTTCCCTGCTGCAAAAATGGAAACACAGGCTGCCTTTCCCTCACCAGTAGTCCCATCAAGAGGTGATCTGCATGAGCACACAGGCCCATAAGAAGGAGCTGAAATTGTGGCAAGAAGTCCTATTTCTTTTCACTTTAAAAACTGCACCCAGAGGAAGTTACACCACTTGATGACATTGGCAGTTGAAAGCTTTCTTTTTGGGTCATGCTATATTTAACACAACTATGATTAACAGCATCAGTAAATTGGTAGGCCATTTTTCATACACTTAGAGGTGGTTTAGTAGGCCTTGAGGATGCTAACTAAAACATACTGGCTGGATTCCTACCTGAAATAGTGTTTCCTTTTTTTTCCCCCTCATATGTACCTTATTGCAAATTGAATACCAGCCTAATGGTTTGTCAGGTCACACTGTCCTGCCATAAGGGGCAATGAATTTTGATTTGCATTCCACATTGACAGCATCATGACAGAGAGCTTACCATCTTGTCTTTCTGAAAGTGTCTGCAAAAATCACAACTCACTTTGTTGCTATTTTTATTATGATTTTGTCTAGTAACAGTTACGTTTTTCCTCCTCTTCCAGAAGCCAGGGGAGGGAGGGGGCATTTTGCTAATGCCTCTTTACTCTCAGGTTTTGCTAAGTTCAGCAGTCTTGCTGCAAGGCCTGGTTTATCTCTTAGTAAAATCAATGGACATGCCCCCTTTTCTATTGATTGTTACAGACACAGGTTAAGAGTCACATTTAAAGGTGGTGAAGATGTGTATTCTACTTCCCCCTCATCAAGAAACACCAGCTGCAACAATATTAAACTCGTTTGAACCACATTGGATTTCAACTAAGTGGTATTAAGAGTTATCAGCTCAAACTTCTCTAAGCAGCCATAGAGCTACTTTCCTGATGTGATACGTGAAGTGGAATTTCATAGCCCTAGGCAGCTGCAGAAGGCGGGTTTTAAGTTCACGCGTACAAAAGCTTCCATAGAGTTCCTAGTAAAGTTAATACAATTATCTTGTAATGGATACTGGTGTGAAATCTGTACAGGAGAAATTCAAAAATAAACAGGATGCATTAACATTATAACTAATTGACTTGTTCCTATCAAATATGTTCAATATTTTTAAAGCTTTAAAAATATAGCCCCTTTATCTTATCAATTCCTCGTAACTTACTATAAAGCATTCTTCCAATTTGTTTACTCTGAGTCTCCCTGCGCTAAAATGCCCAGTGTTTGCAATCCCACTAATTAAGATGATTTCAGGATTCTTTCCCCTTGACTGAGCTGCAAAACACCTGTTGATATTAGGTATTGAACAGAGCAAGAGGAAAGAACAGGATGTGATCTGTGGTGGGTTCTTGTTTTACAAGCTGAACAGCTACTTTAAAAATCAGGTTCTTTTCACTCCTCCTTTATATAATTTTCCCACTGGGCTTTTTCTTCTACTTGCCACATGTGGTATAATTTCATGACATTTCACTTAGGAAAGTTTTTCAGCAACTCTTCTAACTTCTAGTTCCAAAGCAATTGCAACTCCTTGCTTTCTAGCCTTTTTGTGCCAATGGCAGCAAAGTACTGCTGTGTTTTCTCATCTCCTTCTCTCCTCTCTTCCTGTTACCATCCAAGTAGGTTACAGTTGAATTACCATACTCTACTGAACATCAAGGCAAGCACTGAGTCATTTGTTTTAATTGCCACTGGTTTAAAAAAAAATCTTATTAAAAAATTAATTTAATTCAGGCAGGGGAATCCCATCTGAATGTTGTATATTTCTTTTAAGTTTTTCTTGTCACTTTCTTCTGCCTTCTTTGCCCCTTCTTGACCCCCCTTAGGAAAAATAGAAGTGGTCCCTGTGGTAATGGAGCAGATCCCTGCACTGCTAATCAAATGGAATAATTACTTACACTATTTATAATGCAATATTAAAAGGGCCAATTAGATTGTTACTATCTAAGAGGATAACCTTTCAGTTTGATGGCATCCTGCAGATCAGCAGGTCATAAGATTAAATGAATTATTCATGTTAACAAAACAAGTCAGCTGAGGAGAGAAACAAATGATTTTCCTAAATGAATGAGCTGAGCATCATAGAAGCCAAACTGATTCATTCCCCTTCAAAGACATGAATTTAAAACAAAGAAAAACAATCGGGACCACTCTGAAAAGAGGCAGATAAATGAACAAGCAAGTCAATTTAAACAGAAAAGAACCCCAGGCACTCTTATTCTACACAACAGTGCTGCGGTCTCATAGGGAAGCTGACATCCTGATCAGAGAATAAACAGCATGGGAGATCTTGAAGGAAATTCATCATATGTTTGTAATAGTATCTCCTGAAGGGTTCCCCTAAATCAAAGCGTGATGTACTATTACATAGTTAAAGGCACCCTCCCAGCCTTAGGTCTCTTCTTTCTTGTACTTCCCATCCTTAAAAATCTAAGCAGCTCTTACAAAACAAAAAAAGTCATGGAGTTATGCATCTGTTAATAAGTATGTGTGTTTACCACTGTCATGATAAGATTTGTTCCCAGGCAGGCCAAACAAAGGAATGTATTTAGCTACTGGGCACAGTGGTTATATAAATCAGGAAGAAACTGGGAAGAGTAAGAAATAAAATGTCAGTCACCCACCCTACAGGTGATTTCCAAACCACCAGAATAGCGATGAGGGAAGCAAGCCTTACAAGGAGCTAGCCTGAGACTCAGGATTGCAGGAAACATATGAAGTACATTTACTCTGCCATTAATAATACCACCACAGGGTTGATTCACAGTATCAGCTGGATACCACAGGGCTGGATGGACTCTGACGAAGTTTCATGTTGCCCTGATGGATGATTGACAAGATGGAGATTGATGGATAGGACAAGAGCTTAGACAATTCTGCTGGTTTGAAAGTGGAAGGAGTGAAGCCTGTAAATTGTCAGACATTAAGGTTTGAGTCCAGGAGTTTAAAAAAATGACCACTTTTTTTACCTCCAAATTCTATGCTTCATTTCTGTCATTACTGTTTTTCTAACCATAAAGCTAACTTCTTCACTGTACAACTTCTTGGATCATTTCTATATCTCTTACTAAAAAAACTCTCCTGCATAAGTTTCTTCACAGTCTTTTATACTTGAAAAGAGACATTAAATAGGTCTTCAAAAGATGATCTTTCATCTTTTGGAACAATTTCTATTTAAAGCAGTTCAGTCTTCATATATTCATATCTCTTGATCATCATCTCTACTCTGTGCCTGATATTCTATAGCAGGTTACCACCATCTGCTGCCATATTTGCAAACTCTATTTAAGTTGTGGGCATCTGCCTTCAGCCTCCTTCATGAACGCTTCATGAGTTAAAAAACCTCATTTACACTTGGATTATTAATTGACATTTTTATCTGTCTCACATTGCAAACTGTCATTTCTTGCTGACCGTCTCTCTGACATCTTACTCAGATAGCTTCAGCTCTTCTTCACCTTCTATACACAAGCTCTTATTCATAAACATCAAAACAGTAACATGACAGTTGATAGAATTGCTCTCTTCACTAGGGGTGACATGTGCGTCAGCACTGTAGGACTCAGAGACTGAAAGGCCAAAGGGAACTTTATAAGTAAACTGCATGATTGACCACACAGCAAAATAAATGTCCAGAAGAAAAGAATCCAAGAACAGCCACTTCAGATTTGTTCAAAGCCTGAGCCTAAAGTACTGTCTCCAACACTGGCCAATTTTGAACACCCAGGGAGAAACACAAGAACCAGGCAAGTATACAAGATTATTTCCAGCAGTTTCTGCATTAGTCTACCACTGTGATTTTGACTAGCTTGAAAACTTTGCAGTGTTGAAGGAAGGGCTACCTTCCCCTAATGCATGGCATCATGACATCACCTATGATTCTGGTTTTGTGACCTTGAATTTGAGAACATCTTTTCTAGGTGCTCTCACAGAACAGGTACCTAACATTTTTATTTGCTGCTTTTTCTCTCAATCCTATCCTCTGGTCATTAGAATGACTGAGTTAATGGAGAATTCAGTCTCCAGTGAGTATACCAGCCCTGAAGGTTTATGAAAAACACAGTGTTTAAATCAGAAAATCAAATTAAATATAATTAAAGAAATACTGTCCTTGCAGTAGATGCCTCATTTTGACTCAGCTTCAAAGACTATTACTCCCTACAAAACCAAACTGTGCAATCCAGTAACCACGAAATGACTTGTTTTTCAGACAGGTGGCCATTCTTCAAAGATCATTCCTATTCTATTGTATGGTCACATACAACAGGACATACAGATAACACAAGGAATGCAGAGGACAGCAGTGGCAACAAGCAAAGGTCTGAGCTTCAACAGATACTACCTTAATTTGGGCTACTGGTTTTGCAAAAAAGAAATCTTTCAATTTGTTCCTTTGATCACTCATGCACAGACCAGTGGAGACTACCAAAGACGAGTGAATACTTGAATCTTTTGGTCCTGCACAGTGGAGAATAGAAGTCTTCATGTTGCTTTCTAACACTTGCCAACCTATCAAACAAATATACCCAAGAATATTTTGGGTAGGAGCCTTGATTCAAATTAGGCACCTGGTGTGTAACTGCAAGGAAAAGGCACATCCATCATCAATAGAGCTGACTGGAAGAGAACAAATGTGTGTCAGTGGAGGTGGAAAGGTGTAAGGAGAAAAGGGGGGAAACTGTAACTCCCTTTGGTCAGTTTTGGCATTTAAAACTATAATTTCTATAGGGAAATATAAACTATGGCTCGATTCCACAGATGGCAACATTCCGCATTAACAGGGCATTTAGGTATGTATTTTCAAGTGGTAATTATCAGATGCCCAAGTTCCTAATGCAAATCACGTCCAGACTGCATCTGAGAATGGGCCAGCTGCTTTACACTCTAGTGATTAGAGCTCTTGCCCAAGAATCACCTCCTTTACTTGAGGCAAGTCAAAACTTCATTTCACCTCATAAGAAAGCAGACAAAACCGGACAAAGACACTTATCCCTACTTTAAAATTAGGTAACATTGTGGTGTTCTCTCTTATGAAGAGGTTTTGGTACTCTGAATAAAATATGAAACAATGTGGGCAACACTGAAATAAAACAGTGAACTCTAAATAAAAGAGTGAATACTCTTTTCCCCCCACTATGCATAGTATATAGGATACTAATACTTTATTTTAAAAAGCACAGACTGCTTTTTATAATGTTCTCTACAGCACAAGGGATGTAGAGAATGTGAAATAATACATTTCCCACTACTAAACAACAGCCTTCTAGCTCAGATGTGCTAAAAAAAGTGCATTTCCGCTTTTGATGCCCCTGATTCAATCCCAAGTCTGAGAACCAATTGGAGATCATCACGCTACACATCACTGCTTTTTTTTTTTTTTTTGAGTTTTGGAACTATCTTTAATCAATATATATAGATTTAAATATGGTTGTTGTCAGTTCTTTGGGCCTTTAAAGGGTTTGCTTTGGAGAACAATTTTCTCTTTCCCACTAGGCTCATTGAAAGATTATCATCCAAAAGAGAAACATCCCTGTCTGTTGTATGATCAAATAAGCTGAGGGAGAACACTACAAGAGACTGTTCAGTTAATAATCCAGCTTTAGTAATGGAGATGTGAAATATTTCCTTTTACTGCTTCTGAACGTCCCTTAAGAACATGTCAACGAGTGCAGCACTGTATCATAAAGGAAACAGCTAGAGATGCTGCAGCAGATACATCACCTCATGTTACAGCTTTTAGGAATGCTCTATTCCAGTAGTGTGGATAGAAAGCAATTGTGTAGTGATACTTGAGTTGGCTAGAGGAAAAGCTTTGGGGCTAATGGCATCTAGCAATCAATCAAATTCCTACAGGTCCTTGGAATTTTGTGAGCCTTATAAATAGTGAGTGAATGGGAGAAGCAAACTCTCAGCACCTGTGTGAGACGAGATTTCCTTTGTGTCAACCAAAGCACACAAAACTCTGTGCTGGGTGCCACATCAACCTGTAAGAGGCACCTGGGAGAGACAGAAGTTCCCAGTTGGCAAACTGCACCTTGCCTATCTGGCAAGCAACATCTCTTGATGATACTCTACTGGCATCTGCACTTCTAGTATGGGAAAGAAAACTAACATCTGAAACCTTTGTCATTGCTGGCCCTGATCTAATCTATTCTGATAGCGGTGCAGTACTATTCCCCGTAGCGTTTTCCTCTACAACAGTTTCTCATGATCTTGTGACAGGCATTCCCTCCTTTTTATGGGCGAAGTTCCATAACCTGAGAGATCCTACTGTCACTATTATTTCCATTATTTTTTACATCCTGGATTTCATCCCAAGCCATTTGACACTCACACAGATTGCAAGGATAAAACAAAAGTTGGAGTAAGTTGGAACTGGAAGGAGCAGAGGAAACAGCACAGTAGAAGGAACCCCAAAGGAAGAGAAGCAGCAGCAGTTGCCAGTGGACAGTACTATTCTGGAAAGATGTGGACATCACTAATGATTAGCCTGCAGCCATGAGCTTCTGACTGACACTGGATTTGCACTGTGAAAACCAAAAGGAAGAGTAAATTTCCAGGCCTCTGTCTCTCATTTTTCCCTTAACATCTCTCACAACCTGCATGTACTCCCAGCATGTTCCCAGCAGCTATGGACATTTCTGCCCCTTTTGTCAATGCCGTGCCCTTGTTGTTCAACTCTCCATCCCCCAAGCATTATATATATAGCTACAGTTCCTTTAAGAAAACACAAGATCTACAGTAGGGATACAAACACAAAGAACCACAGCAGTTGCCTCTTTTGTTCCCAGAAAAGCTGCAGAACAGACCTCCCACTTAAACCAACACATGCTGCCATGATCTCTGCCTGACTGATCCTGAGCTTCATTAGTGATTCACTCTATAAGAACCTCCAAATTCCATAAGTAAAGGAGTTTTAGTTCAGACCATTTAGTAAATAGTAACAGTGCAATAAACATGCTTAGGACATACACAGATGGTATCTAAGTCAGTGAGTAGAGTGTTGGTCCACCTTCTTGAACACTTCTTCTCCCTTTATCTTCACCACCCTGAGGTCTTTTTGTTCTGACATACAACTCCTTCCCTTTTCAGTGATCTAAGAGAACAGGGAAGGAGGGAAACGGGAAGAAACAGGTAAGGAGGACTACCTGAAAACAGACCTGTGGAAAAAGAGAGAACAGACATAACAGAGAGACAGAAGACATGAGAAACAGAAGCAATATTGATCCTGGACTATCAAAAGGCCCTGCATCAGGCTTCAGAGGACATGAGATTAAGAACGAATGAGAGGTCGGGTAGAGACAACAGCTCTGGGAGTCCTTGCAAGAAACTCTGAGATCAAAGAAAACATATACTTCATCCCTTGCTAGAGATGACAAACTTTTACTGTTATCAGGTAACTCCAGGAGCAGAGGTAAACACAGAGACTCCTGGCAAATGATTTTGTGGGTATTTCTAATAAAACACAAAGAAATTTCTTATTTGGTTTGAGGTGAGGGTATAATCTAGAAAATTATGCTTACAAGGTCATGGTATATGACACGAATTTTGTGACTTCGAGATCCTCCAAGGTAAAGATTAAATTTCTTCATAGACATTAGATATATGAACACAAACAGTGGGCAAATGTTGCAGAAATTATGAGTGTCCAACAAAAGGCTCTAACAAATGAGATAAACCCATGGAAATTCAGATTTCTTACTACTACCAAGTATCAATCAGCTGTTCTTTCAATATTTAAAGATTTTGAAGTGCACAAACACACTAGTGGTATCCCTGCCATCTAAAGGGACATGAAAGTAACTTCCTAGATATGGTTAGTCTCGTGTTTAAATTTGATCTGCTGTACAGTGCCTTTGCCTTTTAACTCATCACTATCTCTCTGATCAATAATTTAAATATTGTATCATGGAAAAAAAACATATTACAGTTACATTTGGTCCTGCTGTTTATTGGCAAACATGTTGTACAAGCCTTACAAAGTCAGCGTGAGGGCTTTATGTAAAACACTTCAGCGGAAATGGCTGTAATTGTAGCTTTCCATTAATGAGCACAGACATAGCAAACAGACATCATGCTGTGCAAACAGCAAGAGTCTTTATCTGATATTACCATATAAGCAATTTATGTAGAGGTGATCTCAATTTACAGTAAGTGGGAGTATTCACCCTAAAACCAACAAGTGACTTTCATGCAGCTGTTTCCTGAGGACCAAGTTTGGAGGCATGCTACATCTAAAGAGTATTGTATGGGGACCGACTTAAGCAGTTTTTCTTGGTTACTTCCCCATTCAGATGCCCAGTTAAATGAATTATAACATTATCAAAACTTCTGGTCAGCTTTGGTCCTTATCAAGAGAAGGGTTGGAAAGGAAGTGTGGCATTTTCTTCTCCTCTTTGCACTAAGCATACCATTGGCATGTTTTAGCTTTTGAATGTGTTTCCACTAAAGCCTTTTCCAGACTGAGATGAAAATTTTTCAATTCTCCTGCATCATCAACAGACAAATTAGATCAAAACAGACAAATAGGTCAAAAGTACTCTCACTTCAAGTCAAAGCAAAGGGATCTTAAGTTACTCACGGTTTTTAAATTGCAAAGACAAATTTGTATATGATGATGCGCCTACTATTCATGATCTGCCTGCTCCATGCAGCTCGCTTAGTATCCTGCAGTCAGTACTATTGATCAGTTGCCAAAAGTATTTACACTGTTTTCTTCTTAGGCTCATCAGTACATCATTACCAAACAGCCTTTAATCCTCTCATGAGACAAAGCCCACTGATACTATACCAAAAGCTGATAGCAGTCAACTGTGTTTCTTCAGTGTTTTTTGGCTTTGACAGCTCACTTTTACCAGAAGAACAGATCTTTACTAGTAGAACTGGGACAGAACTTTGTCTCTGCCTCAGCCTTCAAACTGCTTGAGACAAAGATGACATTGGCCAATGACCAATTCTGTGTGCATGGGTTTGGGTAGTTGTGTGTGTGTTTCAAAGACATATTCCAAGCAAATGAAAAATGAGCTATGTTACATTAAAAAAAGCCAGACAATTATAGTTTGTACTGCGCTTGGACAAACCCACATTACAGCCAGAGAGGACCTAGATTAATGAATCACAGCACCTCCACCTCATACAGGTTTAAGAAACCCACAATGTTTCTTTATTATATGTGATGGGCTGTTACTAGAAAAGCGTCATAGTAGGCCAGGGAAAGCCCTGCAGGCTGGAACTTTCCAGAAACAAATAGGCTACACAGGGGATGAAACATTTGCTTGCTCAATTGATATCCACACCAAGAACAGTATTGAAAGGAGTTTTAGATTTTATAACTAAAGAGAAATGGAAAGCAAATGAAACACAGCAGGACACACTGAAATATCTCTTGATCAAACAAAGGTTGAAACTTGGGGAAAATCAGAAGTGAAAAGATTCAATGTGCTGCCTATTCTCTGACTCTGTCCAAGCTAATTACAGAGTCCTGCTGATTTCAATAGGATCAGGTTTTCTGATGGCACCAATAGAGCTAACCATAGAAGATAATAGCCTGGCTTATAGACACAAATGACTAAAACTTTAGATTAATATCTGTTCTCAAATAGTTTAAGCTGAATTTGAAGTCACATAGACGCTGTTAGTTCTAGGAACCCTTCACATCCATTACAGATCATATCATAACGTTGCAGGTGCATCTTTTGCCTTTACATCAGATTAGTGTTTGTACTGCTCATTCATAGAAAACAACATTACTTTACAGGAGGCTTACGCAGTACAAACAAATATGTGATATGGCTATAGCGCAACATTATGAGTTGTGCATAATTTCTGAGGTGTTTCTCAACAAAGAGTATGCGTGTGAGCAGCAGGAGAGTAACCTTATTTAAAAGAAGTGAAAACTATTTTTATGTGCAGTAAATTATAGTTTTTTCAAGAGAAAGAATAGGAAGAATAAGCTCTTGCCCAGAGTAAATTCCAATACCTCTCTGATCATTATTTGGCTGGCACAAGCATCGATGATTCATCAAACACCATTCATCTATGTGAAATAATCACAAGATGGTACATAAGATGGAGTTTCTGTGCAGGACATTTCCAAATTCTCACTCCTGGGGCTACAAGCTAAGCTGAATTTTTCTTTACTGCACACAGTAAGTTTTCCTCTTGTGATGTGTGCTATTTCTGCTTCTACAGACAAACAACTACACTGTGATACAGTTGCCTACTGCTGTAGGCAGTACCTCAACCCATGAGGACTTTAGCAAGGACTCTTATACAGTGATGTGTCTTGCTATGAGAATGAAGTTTGTACAGCCTCTCCCACCACCAGTTATCCCTCCCCAAAAGTTTTAACTCGCTTTAAATCTGTCCCAGTCTGACTCTTATGCAATTTCATATAAAGTCAGTAACATCTTTCTGGTAATACACTGGGACAACATAACACTATTTCACACTCCTTCGCGGTCTAGATACGTATACTGTATGGCTTCTTTCCTGTTGCAAAAATAAACTAATTTCAACCCATTCTAAAACTGATTTACCAAAGCTTAGCCCACACGTACATTTCCCTGGATGGCAATGCATTCCATTTCTGCTAGCTAAAAGAGTGTCCTTTTATAAGGTTGAACCTCCTGGTGCCATGGCCTCATTTACTGAATCAGTCAGCTTCATACTGCTCACCATTATCATTGTACTCTACTCTGATGGCTTAAAGGGACCTTAAAGCAAATGTAACTTGACCTTATTTCTACCCTGAGGCTTCTTTCTTTACAATAAATGAGAATTGGGCCCATTCTATCCACTACTATCTTTTCTCTCCACACACACACAGAGCCTGAGTTTGATTCTACAGGCTTCCTACAAGGTTTTAATTTTTTGAACAATAAATGGAATTACATAGAGTTTAAAAGGTAAAGACTTCCCAGAAAACAGGATCCTCAAAAACTTGCTGAAAAAAACCCTCCAGGAATAAGCTAAATAGAATCTGATTTACTTCAGAGCTGTGCATTATTGGGGTTTTTTTCTCCTTTTGGCTATGATGAGTGGACATTTTCCCTGGTTGATGTGATGCACTGGTTGTCCTCCAGGCCATAAGAATTAATTTCTAATATTTTAACAATCATAACTTTAATACTTAGTAATACAGCCCTGCAGCACTTAAAAAACCCCCTTATTTCTGAGGTATATTGTTCCCATGCACAAGAGTGACAAAACTTTGGGGTCACTTGGACTTTAAAGAAAATAGTATCACATAGATAAAATAGGAAAGTTGCGCAACTCCTGTGGCACAGAACACCAGTACTATGTAGGTCAGGTGTTGCAGGGTAGCCCTAAAACTTGGCTGATGCTTCATAAACAGTCTAGTGCATCTGCTTTGTCAGACTCTCTCTCAATGATCCAGAAAATGAATTAGACACTTAGAACCCTGCCTGACATATTCGTAGTCTTGCAAAGAACAGGGAAGTGTTTACTTTGAACTATGTGTTATCATACACTGAAATTATGAAAAAAATAATTTAGAAGGGCTGGATTCTGATTGCATAAGAGAATTAGAATAACTTCATACTTGCTCTGATTTAATCACAGAGCAAATAAAATATTGGCAACAAGCCACCATTCATTTGCTGTGCTTACACCAGAGTGACTATATTTTAACATTTTTAGTATGCCCCTTAGGACAATTATCTTATTTCCACTCTTTTTTTTTCTTTATCTGTCTGCAAATTTTAGGAAAGCACATTCTATGAAAGGATGTGACTCAGCCTGTCGCTTTTATCCTTTATGCAGTTCATTCCTTTAGGAACGGTAAGTTTTCACAGAAATGTTGCACTGGAACAACCTTCAAGTATGATCTAGTATAAACACCTGCACTGAGGCAGAATTTAAACAAATATGTTGACTGTTTGATTCTAATAGGTAAAGACCCAATCTTGGGAACAGCTAAGGTCACTGCAACTTGTATTGACCTTAATAGATTACAAAACCTGAGTATATAAATAGTAGCATCTTCATACTTCCCACTTAGCATTAAAACATAATCCAAGCAGCTGGTTCTATAAATGCTTCATTGGCATAAATAAAGCAATTGCCTTTCACACAAATAACCTCGGCAAATTGGACTCAAATAGAGCTTTTCACTTGCAACATCACACAGGACTATGTTAAGTTACGAGTAGCACTTCATCGGTTTATTTTCACTCAAAATTAAGCATTTTCTCTGTGTATAATTGATCTCTCAACTGCCACTAGGAAGGTATCATCTTTCTGCATGTCAGGCTCTTCTGAATTCCTGCACATGTTCCAGCTGAACACACAGAGAAATCCCTGTAACCTCAAATTAGTGCTTCATCTATGACCTTAAATCCAGTGGGGTTTTTTAGCATTTCCTCTGCACCCTGTCTCCCATATTCATCCTACATGCATTTCCCTGTCACCAGCTCATCAGATGTCCATGATAGTGACCCTTTTTGTTGTTCAGCCAAAACCAGTTTCTAATTCCCCTATTTCTACCTCACCACTATGTAGTTCTGTAGAACTCACACTAAAAAGAAAGAAACCAAATTCAAACATTTCTTCAGCACTCCACAAGCTTTATTTACCCAAAGCTGAAAAACAGAAATTTGTCATCCCCCCACATCTTTTATTCTTTCCTTCCTGTCTGAGTTTGGACACCATCTTTGAACTGAGGTGATTCCCTGTGCTACGGTGCTTTTTTTCCCCAGAGCCATGGGAGAAATAGGAAACGGAGACAAAGATTTTTTCATCAATAGCAAAAGCATTATTAAGAGAAACCAGGGGAGGGCTGATGATATCAAACAACACCAAAGCACCTAAGTTTATCCATTAAGTAAACCTTATGGTATCTCCTTCCATAGAATGAATATAGTGCTGGCCTTGCAACTGGGCTTTTTCTTTCAGGGTAGTTCATGTAATAACTAAGAGGTAAAAAAAGAAACTATTTTCTTTACTAAACAAAACAAGGCCCCAGATATTATAGCTGACAGCCTCACATCAAAGCAACAAAAGAGAACAGCAGCAAAACACAATTCAAATACAGGTGGCCTTTTTCTTCTATCAATCAGATGCAGCTTTACAGAAAAGGACTTGGGGGTCCTGGTGGACACCAGGTTGAACACAACCAGCAATGCGCCCTTGCTGCAACGGCAGCAAAGAGTCTCCTGGGCTGCATTAGGCAAAGTATTGCCAGCAGGTCAAAGGAGTTGATCTCTACTCAGCACTGGTGAGGCCACACCTGGAGTGCTGGGTCCAGTTCTGGGCTCCTCAGTACAAGAGAGAGACAGATATACTGGAGAGAGCCCAGTGGAAGGCCACTGTTATCAAGGGAGACTGAGGATCAATAGAGGCTGGAGAATGTCTCCTATGAAGAAAGGCTGAGAGAGCTGGGACTGTTCAGCCAGGAGAAGACAAGACTCGGGGGTACCTTATCAGTGTGTATAAATACATGAAGGGAGGGTGCAAAGAAGACAGAGACAGGCTCTTTTCAGTCCACTGACAGGACAAGAGGCAGTGGGCATCAACTGAAACAGAGGAGGTTCCTCCTGAACACCAGGAAACACTTTTTCACTGTAAGGGTCACTGAGCACTGGCACAAGTTGCCCAGAGAGATGTTGGAATCTCCCTCCTTAGAGACATTCATAAGCCAGTCTGGACACAGTTGGTCCTTAGCAACTGTCTTGACTGGTGCCCCTACTTAACCAGTGGGGTTGGACCAGATGACCTCTAGAGGTCCTTTTCATCCACAACCATCTGTAATTAAGTGACATATTGTCTGAAATTTCCGCTAAGCATTTCCTGAATCAAGTGCGATATCAGATCAGGATTTAGGTCATTAACAGAGACAATGAAGGATATGCCATTTCTCAATATCACACCCTTCAGTCTTGGTTTTAGTGTCACCAGCAGTTTAATCATACTAAGAAATGGATTAAGCACAGCCAATTAATTTTAACATTTGTTTCCAATGAGAACTATAAACAACTTTTTTATGACAGTATACCCAGACCATTAAAAACAGGTATTTTACATTCACTATCAAGGGAGTAAGAAGCAGGCACAGTAAAGGTAATAAAAGCAGTTTGACCTAATTTGTATAGCTGTAACACTGGAAAGATAGGTATTTCATACAGCATGGCACAAGAGAACATGACGCTATCACTAGTACAAGTTGCAGATAGTGTTACACAGAGAAAGACAGACTGACCCATACCTAAAGAGCTGGCAAAACCATCATCTGGTAAAACATATGTCGAATGCTGGTTTCACTGAAGACACAGGGATTGTTATTTCATAGGCCTACATTTTGCCTTCCAGAGTTTTGTCTGTTTTATACGAACTCCTCCTTTGTAAAAGAAAGTCGCATGCAACCATATAAACAGTTGTATTACACTTTGCTTTTGAACCTGGCAATAGCTATGACAAATGATTGATAGGAACAAGTTATAGCACTAGAATAAAACAAGTCCTTAACAGAGGCGATTATCAGTCTCACTCTGGTTTTCCTAATCAGCATTGACCTCATCCTTGCAAAGACACTTCAGACATGCATCTGTACTTAGCCAAACTCGCATTCTGGAGCTGCACAGATCATCCTCTAAACTCTCTTTTTAAACACAGGATCAGAAGCGATTGTAACTTCTTCTGCATATGGAAGGCATAGGCAAGTACAGGGTGCTACTTCTAGTTTCCATTTTTTATCATTCAGAACCACTAAGACATATAAGTGAGAGAAAAATTTAAGCTACAGCATAATTCTCCATCAAGTCAAAAACAAAAAATGCCCCTGACACATTTGCCTCTTGAAACAGAAATGCTTCAGAGACTTGCTTGTGTCACTGATAGTGTTGTTAGGATGGTTTCTGTGGTCCATGGTAGGATTTCTGTTCAACAGCAGCCTTCCTCCCACAGTGCAGGACCTCTGACCACTGCGCCACAGATGGCTTACCGCAGGCTTGAGGAATTTGGCTGAGTAACAGCCAAGCAGCCCCAACTTTCCCTCCACCTTGCCAAGAAAAGAGAATAGACTAGACAGTCTTGTTTGCAGAGCACTTACTGAACCTCAGAGAACATGAATTGTCCACACACAGATATTTATCCAAATCACTGGGACTACTGCATATGTGGAGTCTCAGAAAAACACAAGAGAGAGAAATGTTTTGAAAAAATTTCATTTCATTCTATAATAAGATGAAAAAAAATATGTGGATTTCTCTGTTTCCATGGAACTGAACTACTTTTTCTGGCTACCTTTATTTTCCAAAGATTGCAAGTCATATGACTTTAAATTTTGTGCTTGAAATAGATAAAAAAAATTCAATTAACATCTGATAAGGTCAGCGTTCAGACAACATCGATTAACATTTTTGTGTTTTGTTAAAACACAGAGACTCTTGGCCTTTGCTTGTGTGACCAGTCAATAATATTGGACAAAAATGGCTACAACCAAAGTTTAAAAGTCTTCCTTGATTATATTTCCAAGCACCGTCAGCACTGGTGAGAATGATTCCTCCCCTCTCTTGGGGTTTGCTCTACATTGTATACTGAGGTGCATGTTTGTTCATTTTAATTTACTGGGAAGTTCTACACCTCTTGTCATGACATTTACTTGCTTTGGAGATGATAAACGACTCTGCCTTAGACCCTTTAGGATTGGTTACTTGCTTTTCCACAGGGTGGCCAGATTGATAGTGACACAGTCTTATAAGGTAGCTCTTCTCATTAAATCACTGTGTGGGAAGAGTGTTAGAATCAACAGCCAGCAATATGTTACTGTATTGGTTTTCTTCTGTCATGCACACTCACATTTTGAATACAGATAGGTTTTATTATGCTTCAGTTGGACTTTATGTGCACTTTTACATGGTTATTAGTGACTATGTAAAACCAATACAGATTACTTCTCTGAGATTATGTCTATATGCCGGGAAAAACTCAAGACAGTTTGTGGAGACATCCACAAAGTAAGGGACAAGAGCAGGGCTTCAACAGTTAGATCAAGACTCTAAAAAGCATGACATTTTTACGCAATGCTTGCTCTCAACTCAGACATACACATAAGTGATTTTCTAAATTATAAGCAAGTGCTTGCTTCCGTTTTCTTCCACGGAAGCTGCGGGATGCTAAACACTGAAAGCATTTATCCAACTACATGCTACAATTTTTGACAATCTTGCCTTAACTACTATAACAGAAATTCAGCTGGGCTAAACACTTCTATAAGGTCTTAGAGAGGTTTAAATTTCAATATCTCAATAATAATAATGTGCAGAAATTTGTTTAGAGATAGGAAAAAATATTTTCAATAACATAAAATTATTCTTTTTGTACTTATAGTGCTTGAAGCACCAAATGTCTCCAGAACTTCCTCAAACAGCCTCTTTTTAAAAAATTCTTTTTATTTTAAAGGACCATGTGGAATAAAAAGACTCTTTCTCCTCTCAGTCTGTTTCCTACATGACATTTTGCTCTCACCTGAACTACATTCAAGAAATCAATTTTTCAACATTCTGGAAAGGAATGTTCAGAATAGATGAACAGAGAGTTCAAGCTGAAGTTTCTTGCAGGATAAATACACTTTCAGGATGGTTTGAGGCCTAACTTTGTTATTTAAACCCAGGGTGCCTTAGAAGAGGTTGTGATTGGCACAACTCATCTTCTTAAGTGTCACTCAGTTTAGATGCAGGCAGACATTTGATCAGCAGATAGTTGCAGCAACTTAGGCCACACAAGTATCACAGCTTAACTCAAATCATCTCTCCCAGTTTAAACTAAGCTGGTGAAGTTTGCACTGAATCAGACAAGGAAAACTTGGAAATTCCCTTCTGCTGATGGGCCAAAAGAGGTGATAAATTCCAGTAAAGGGACAACCACAAACAAATTTTGATGAGGATTACATCTTACATCTGAGTGAACGTATGTCTATGCCTTGGTAAGTTGGTAAGTTGTTTCTCTGTTCGGAATAGGGCATCATAGTGCTAGGATCATACTTTCAATGGGTGCCCTCCCATTGCTTCTAGCATAGACTTCAGCATTAAAGCTGTTCAGGGATCACAAGGATGGAGGAATCTGATTAGAACACAGTGCAAATGGGAGCCTCTGTAAAAGGGAGTGGGAATGGCAATGATAAATCCCATGGAAAAATTGGCCCTTGACATTTTGAGTGAGAAGCTGGCCTGCCTTGATCAATAAAAAGCAAAGTCAATTGCTACTCACTGCATCGCAGTGAGACAGTCTGTCAGACACTCAAACTGTGCTTTCCACAAACACCTACACATAGTTACAGATTTGCTCAGCTCTCTAAGTACTCAAAACAAAGACTCTTTCATGACAAAATTCTATCCAGAGGAACTTTTGCTATATTGATTGGCACAGACAAAGGTAGAAAAGATTTATCTGATATCTAATGGTGGTCAGCTAATAAGGCTGTCCGGTTCTATCTTCTTCTGGAACAAGTATTCCCACAACAAACAATGTGTTTAAAAAGTATGGGGAGAATTAATCCTAGTTGAAAGATGGACTGGTGGGATACACAGTCTTTCAAAGAGAAACCAGTTCTTAATTCTGTTCATCGTCTGTGTCCTGTACCAAAACTTTGCCTTTGAAGCCAACGGATGCAGATATGAACTCCCAGCTCTTTGATGCATTTGAAATGAAATAGGCAGAAAGACGGTGAATACATTCTTATTTTTAGAACATTTCTTCAGAAAGTTAGAAAAATATCTCAGTGTCCTTTTTAGTTACTGAACTCTTCAACAGTGGCTGCTAATGGGATATTTTAGCTAAACCAGGACAAGAACAGGCCCTGCCAGCCACCCTATCCTTCTACTCAAACTTTAAAGGGAAAAGACATCTCCATTGCATTTTGTGGTTTAAGTTGTAGAAACCAGTTACAGTGCTAATTATGGGACAGGTACTTTCTCTTTTGAAAGCACCAACAACGCTGTCTTCGTAGTAGTTTAAGGAACTGCTTATTGCAGCCTAATATGAGGAAATCACATTTAATCCTGAATAGTCTATAGTACACTCTTATATAGGGTGCTTTACATTGCCATTGAATCCAGGCAGATACCAAGTGAAATGCAAGCTTGATTGATTTAATTAAAGCTATTTCATTTATTGTCTCTTTTATGCTGCAGAATAAAGCCACAGGTAAAAGTCCATGATTCTTTAGAACGCCACTGTAACATCTGAGACAATTACAGAGAATTATCAGTTGTTTCTTTTCAGTTGTCCTTCTCTGCAAAGCTCACTTCCAGCCACTAAGGCCCCAGCCTGTACCGGTGCGTGGGATTACTCCTCTCTGGTTGCAGAAATTTGCAGTTCCCTTTGTTGAATTTCATGAAGCTCACATCGACCCATTGCTCCAGCCAGCCAAGGTCCCTCTGAATACCAGTGGGACCGCTTGCTGTATTGGCCACTCCTCCCAATTTCGTATCATCAGCAAACTTGCTGAGGGTACACTCTGTCCAGGTCATCAATGAAGAGATTAAATACTATTGGACCCAGTATTGACCCTTGGGGTACTCCACTAGTGACCAGCCTCCAGCTAGACTTTGTGCCTCAGGATCACAGCCTTCTATGCCTGGCAGTTCACCCTTTTTCCAGTCCATCTTGTTGTCCACTTATCGAGTCCATATTTCATCAGCTTGTGTATGAGGATGCTATGGGAGACAGTATTGAAAGGCTTACTAAAATTTAGACAAAGAACACCCACTGGTCCCCCCTTATAACCCAGCTAGTTATCTCTCTCACCATAGGGGGTTTTCAGGTTGGTCCTGATATCTAACAGTGCCCCTGGATTTTTTTTGTTTTAACAACAAGAGCTCATTTTTGTCATAAGGACTCCTTGTTCTCATTATCTGCAGTATATTTTAGTTACTTGGGAAGACTCAAACACAAAAATAAGTTCACAAGAACATTTTTTAAAGTCAAACCTCACAGAAGCTCTCCCACAGTGTTTAGGCTTTGCACAGGGATGGTTTGTGACATTGTCCATGCAGAGGTATAGTAAGTTTTATGAACAAAAGAGTGAAAGTCTCATAAGGCAGAATGAAACAAAGGAATTTCTAGGATGTATAAACCCATCCCCAGATTTTTCCTACTATTCTCATAGACAAATACATTTAAGAAAATCAGAGAAGTGTTTGTTGATGAGTAGAGGAAGTTTCTCTCCATTATAACAGTTCCCGTAGAAAATTCCGCTACTAACAACTGCAGATCAGAAGAGAGAACTAAAATAAACAGAGAGAACTAGAAGTAGCTGCAACTATTTATTTTCATAAGTTAGGAATCATTGAACTACAC
This sequence comes from Larus michahellis, assembly GCF_964199755.1. NCBI lineage: Eukaryota > Metazoa > Chordata > Aves > Charadriiformes > Laridae > Larus > Larus michahellis. The sequence goes on along the minus strand of NC_133897.1, from coordinate 50,113,636 downwards.
TTGCGCGCAAAAGGCAACTGTAAACAAAGTTATGCAAGTGTTGGACAGAAAGAGGTTTGAGCTTTTAGGATTTCAATTTTTTTTCACTATTACTTGGAGTCATCCATCAACAAGTACTTCCATGTTTGACAGTCACAGTATCCCTCATATCTAAACAAGTTGTCAATACTGCAATGGCTACTTAGCTGCTCTAAGTTTAAATACTCAGGTAGCTTTAAAATTACCTATCTCAGAAATTAATGAAAGTTCAGCCACAACAAAAGCAAGTTCTGCAAGATCAGCTTCTTGCATGGTTTGTGACATGTTGATATGCCTTTCAGACAAGTTATAAATGAAGCCAGGAAGGAGAACACCATAGAAACAAGTTTCAGTACAGTTCCGGCACTTTTGCATACATATTAAATTTCAGACTATTCTTGTTAACACAGTTAAGTTTAAATACAGCTTGGAGAGCCATAAAAGACGCATTCATTTCAGTGTTGCTAGGTGGCATGACCAGATATCCAGGAAGCAGAATAGCTCATCCAACTGCCATCCATCTATTTATGTCTGCAAAATATATACATGCGTTTCTGAGAGGGTTGAAGCTGAACAGGACTGCCCACAGTTGGCAGAGACAAGCAGGACAAGACAGAAAAGCTTATACTGCTGCGTGTTGCTCTGCTGCTGGTAGCCTGGCTGTATTTTTCCTGAGACTGCATTCTGATTCCCTTCCACCAACATCCAAGAAGGTTGTTAGCCCTCATATGGAGGTAAAAAACCCTGCGGAAAGGCTCTTCAAGGTGAAGGGCAGAACAGTGTACTGCTGGAAGACTAAGATCAGGAGTACCTTTACAGAAGTCAGTGGCCTTATATCAAGCCAAAACAGACCCAGTGTTATCAGTACAGATACAAGCCCATGCTAAAGTTAAATAATGGGATTTTAACCAATTCAGAGCACAACTTATGTGACAGAATGAATACATTTCTGATGAGTGGCAATGGAATATCACAACCCTTTTGTCTTGAGTTGTCAGCTAGGAACTACCAAAACCAACTCCAGAGCAGCTAGGTTATGAAGCTCCTAACTTAAAATGATGAGGTAGGCATAAAAAGTAGAAATCAAACACATCGTAAGCAATGACTATGTCATCTTGTATCTTCTAGAAAGAACATAGAAAGGCAAATCCAGCAAAACTTCCCATACCAACACCTTTTTAGAACCTGCTGACAGTGAAACCCAGGGAAAAAAAAAAAAAAAAAAAGACTTCAGAAACCAGATCAGAGCTGTATTCTATGAAGAACTGTGAAAACAAATAGGATCTGACTTCCCAAAGTAGTCAGTGGAAAAGTTCTCATTATCTTTGATGGGACCACAATGCTCATCCATAAACACCACCTGCAAACAGTCATGAGATTCATAGCTCATTCTCACCTCCTCTCCTCATGGGCTTCCTAAAGGCATGTTAGCAAGTCTGGGCAGGGAAAAGGCGGTTTGTTGCATAGGCCTCTGCCTCAGCACCTTTTGTATATATGCAAGCTGATCCTCCAGGAAAGTTTCCCGATGTCTTCATGTATGATACATCTTCATCTTTTTGTCTTAATAATTCATCATATACCCTACAGAAAAGACCATATGCTTTTTTTCCCACTCACTAATTAAAAGGGTCTTAAGATATGCTGCTTCATTTTCCACTAAACTTACATTATCTCATTAACTTTGAACAATATAAACACTGTATTATAAGCATTTTTGTCAAATCACTCAAATGATTGCCACTGTGGGCCACTAAAGTGAGGGTCTTTTTAATATACTCCAAGACTCTTTCACATAATAAGCCTTGAAAGGTAACACAAAATTTTCAAGATGAGTTACCTTCTGCGTCAAGGGCTGGTTCATGAAAGAGAAGTGAATTTATTGATTACCCTTCCTATAGTCATTTGCTAGAAATCTTTCAAAAAAAGCTGAATCCTATCTATGCTTTTACTGTTCTGTCTGCAACATTATTCTGAGCAAGAGGTACGGAGTGCTGATACAAACATTGAGGAGGAAACAGCGTTTCAGGTCAGTGAAACAGTGACATAAGGTCACAAAAGGGATTCCCTTAGGTAAAAGTAGTTGTGAAATAGATTCAGGGCATCCCAACAAAAATCCATATTTTGTCATGCTTAGATATGCCATAGAGTCACTGTGTGTCACTCAGAGACATGAAAGGGAGAACACGCGCTTGTTATTGTTTGGATATGTATTTGATAAAGCTTACTGCAATGTCTTACATTGTGAAGTGAGACTTAAGCCAGGACTAGCTGAATAAGGAATTTGATGGATATTTAAATCAAGAAATATTAGGTATGGAGAGAAGAAAAATCACCTAATTCCCTACCAGATCGTGTGATATTTTATACTTCATAACTAGGACCAAGGAAGCAAAATTCCACATGAACAAGCACATCCCATATAAAACAAGAGTGGTTCTTGTCAGTGTAGAGTAAAAAGCACATAGATACCAATGCTTCTCTGTTTCTCAGAAAGAAACAAAGACACAAGGCATCTCAGGCAACAGAAACAGGAGAGGTACCTTCTAAGATAAGAATTCCAGTTTCATTGAAGAACCTGAGTGCTGAATTGAACAGATAGTATCCAACAGGCTTTACTTCTGAAAGACGGGATCCTGGACCAGCAACATGCATTCTCTCATGGCATTACAACTTTTTTAGCTGAAGGAGAATGAGATTCTCTTAGAGCAAAATGAATTTAAAGGTAACTAATACTCACACTACATAGTTCCATGAATTCTCTGCGTTCATTTCTCTCCCTGCCTGAATTTTGTACTGGTTGTGATCAAAACTGGCAGGGTAGTGCAAACCTCAACATTCATCACCTCACGAGGAGGGGCAGCCAAAGGGAGAAAAAATAAAAATCATTAGAGTCCTCATTGTGAGAAAGAAGGTAGCATGGGTTTCCTTTTTATTAGAGATCCGAGAACCTAACCTCAGCTACATAGCCCATACTCCCACACAGATAAAGCATCCACAAGAAACCAGGTTTCCTCCATCCCCCTGCTCAAAAAATTGCTTCTCTGATTTGGAGCCCACTACTTGATTTATCCATTATATAGTCAATGCTGCTGCAACATAAGTCCCAGTAAGATGGCTATTTTTTTGACATTTTCCAGGTAATTTACAGAAGAACCTGGTGTTAACTGCCAACAGAGACTCAGAGTGCATATTCTCACCTCCTGAGTCTCCAGCATCAACTGAATGCACTTTCCAGATACACAGGAAGGGCTCAGTGGGGACTAATACAAACTCATGTGAACTCACATAGCAGTAAAATGATTCACATAAATAGATGAAGCCCTTCATAAATCAGCTTGATTGTTCATGATGCCCTTGCCACCCATATGTTAGCTATTGAGCAGTTCTATTAAGTATATCAGTATTCTCACTGGGCTGCTACAAAGATATTAAATAAACCTGCTTGGGGCCGTGAAGTGGTCTGAACTGGACAGGCAATAAAACACTCTTTGTAGTGCTCTTCCTAGGCCAAATAACTCACTCACTATCTTCAAACAAATAATATAAAAAGTGATTATTTCTATTCCTAACAAAGGTAAATTTGAAGGAGTAGCAACAACTTTCTTGCTGAATATCAATATTGCTGCAGCATGTCACTAATGTGCTTCATTATTGAGCTACACACAGCAGGTCTGTCCTACCAGCAAAATAGCTTTGTTCTTAGTTCACAATGTAGTGTTAATAATGAATGTTTATTACAGCAGCAGCAAATGGCTTCCTGGAGGCTTTTTCTTATCTTTTAACAGGGGAGACTTTAGTCTCTTTTTGTTCAAATTCACACAGAAGAACTAGGAGTGTTAAACACATTCAGTAGCGTTCATTTCATGTGCAGCTTCATAAAGAGATTCTACAAAATCTCACCCTTGGAAGCTGTCTCTTTTGACTAAGAAAAGGATCTACAGCATGTACTGCATTTCCCTTTAGGTAATATCACGGTCAACATAGTTTGCACACAGTCAGACCTATAAAAGAAGGTTAGCACTGGTAACCTGGCAGGGCAAAGGTGCCTCCTCCCCCCGCTGCTCCTTTCAGTGCAATGAAGGATGTTTCAATCTGCCAACTCTTACATTCCTAGGACCAGCAGGGAGCATTTTATGATAGCCACAGCACAAAAATTCCTTAGTTGCACTCTTCTGGCAAGCTCCATTTTGACCAGCTGTTTCATAGGACAGTCTGCTCTACAAAAGGTTAGGGCATCAGGACTTTATTTATCACTACAGGGACCAAGAATTATAACATCTCTTAGACATCTCTTTTTCCTGGATTTTTTTTTTTTTTTTTTGTGGTCAAGAAGCCTGCCTGCTGTAGCTGCTTCTCCATTTATTAGGGACCACAGGTCTTGGAAACACATAGCATCCTCTTTCCATTATCAAATTGGCTACATGGGACAGGAAACCAGTCAAAACAGCAGAGAAGGACAGACTGTGAAATCTCCAGAATACCCACAGATAGCTGAGATAAAGAGGACAAGATGATAGAGCAAACAGGCATGCAATTGCAGTCCACCACATTAGTTGGGCTGGTGCTGAGTGGTCATTACTGGTGCTATTTTCTCTTTAGAAAACTACCATATTCTAATTATACACTCTATCTCGTCTCCCTTACAGAGCAATTACAAAAGTACAAAGCATCTGCCCTACCATTAAATTAACTACAGTCTTTTGGTTTTAGCTTTTTTTCTACTTTGGTAAAGCTACGTGAACAAGGATCCCTGCACTTCAAAATACAGCAAGTGCTCTGCTTTTTAGGATTTGTCTCTGCCTTTGAACCTTGACAGTAAGCAGCATTTATGCTTGAAATTTCTAATGAGGTGTTTAGGACTCAAATGATGTCAGGTGTTATTTGTATTTTAATGGTAGCAATTACGTTTGTTTGACAGAAAATTTGCTGTAAAGGAGATACACCGGAGCCTTGTCTTCACCAAGTGCTGCTGCATGTCTCCTTTTCCATCTGTGTTGAGGTCAGTGTCTACCTGTGGATCAAGCAATTTTTGTTCTGGGACAAAAAGAGTCAGGAGTTATGGAAAGGTGTATACAGAATAATTTTCCACCCTCTCATCTTCACTGTGGGAAAGAATTGGACTTCACTACCAGCACTGCTGCCATCTCAGAACTCAGTTTAGTTCCACCTGTGCTTGACAAAGGTTTATCTGTATCTGACTCTAGACTGGGACATCCTTAGATTTAAAGGAACTTTAGATTAGTGCTTTGTACCAAGATCATATCATACTACTATGCTGTCACTTCAGGAAGTCCATCATATCAGGCTCAATGGATGTATTGAAAGAATAAATAATTCATTAAATCAATATGCCTTCTACCACAGCCACGCAGTGCTGCAGCATAGTAGCTCCATATTAATGTCCTAGTTATAAATACTTCAAAAGGATTAATAAATGTTTAACACACAATTTAATGATTAATAAATTCATAGATTTTTTTAGAGTCCACAAAGTCTATAGCTTTGTTATAGCTTTGTTCTGCTATACCCACAACCGATACAATTTATAGTGCTCAGGTTTGTAACATCTATTATTTGCGTATTTGTCATTGGTAAAGCATTTAGAAATGAAACATCAATATATTAAAACTGAGAATGTGTTCTACTCTACAGATCTTCCTTCGCCACGTCTTTAATATACTAGTAGCAAAGTCCTACCATTTCATGCCTCATATTGCCACTTCACTCTCTCCCCCATTAGGGGAGAGTGTTTCAGTGCAGCATTTTGTCTTTCAATGAGACGTTATTCACTTTCTCTCCTGCAAATCTTAAAGACCATTAATAGAGAAATTTGTATTGTTTCCTGCTCAGTCTGGTCCTTATCCCTTTTACCTGTGTGGAAATCCATAACAAAGTAAAAGCCCTGTCCTTATAACACTATCATCTCTTGCTAATGGAGAAACATAAAAAAGTAAAGCCAGCCTCCAATGGAGGTATTGTCTAATAGGATTTTGTGAGGATCAGACTGATCTCTAACTCCTCATAGCTGCAATAAATCTTAATCTGATAGAGGAATAAGCTGCCTGTGTCTTGCTATAAGCAAAAGAACAGAAAAGCAGAAAAAAGTCTTCCAGCTTTCTTCCCCTCTTGTGCAAGGCTGAATGAGGACAGTCACAGGAAGCTGTAATCTTCTCCTCATTAATGGAAGAGGACATTTGGGCTCAAGGCAAGAAAACACCCTTCAAAAAGGCAGTCATGCAAAAGGCTGCAGCAGACTGACTCTGCTGCATTTTCCCTTCTGAGGGTTGTGCCTTTACAAACTAAACACACTACCTCCCACTTCAGGTGCTCTATATAGTTACGGACTGTGTCCTCACATTCCTAGATCTCCATGCTGTGATGTGCTGAATGTCCCTCACAACTCTGAAAGACACACAGTGCGCAGCACTGAAACCTGAGGACCCAGTCCAAATATCCAAATTTCAGCAACAGTGCTCTGTAAAGTTTCCAAAAGCCACATTTCTGAAGCTCTTGAAACCAAGTTGAAGATACAGTCGTGGATCCTATTAGAGCCTTTTATGAGATTTCTTACCATTTAGAGCACGCTAATGACTGAAACCCACGTTAGATTAAGAGAATGTTTTCCTGGCAGTTATAATTACAGAAAACAAATAAATATCACTCCCTGTTGTCAAATAAACAAGGCAGTATACCAAAGACTTTTTTGTTTTTTTACACTAATACAATGGCTAAGACAAGCACTTAGCCTAGTGCTCGCCCATTGAGCCACAGTTTAATTCGCAAAGGTGTCAGATTTTCCTCTTACAATGATCTTTAGGTTGTTCTGACAAGTCAGAGGCACTGACAGTTCACTAAGCGTATAATTACCACTTACCCTCTTCAGCGAGGTGTTTAGAACATTGATCTTTTCCTTTACTTGCCATAAATATAACTACTTTCCTTATAAAAGCAATTTTAAGCCTCAAGCTTATATTAAATACCAAAGTAACTTACGAGCTAGTTTGAGGTTCCCTTTTCCCATTGTAGAATGATACCTGTAAATTAAGATATTCAAAATTTTATAAAGAAATATACAAAAGCAGAGCAAAGCCAGCATTGCCTCAATAAGGCTGTGCATGTATACACACAAGAGTAAAACATACACAGATCACATATGCACTCCCTGAAGGAGCAGAGAACAGCAAGATATAGTCTACATCTATGTACCACATCTACCTGTTCACAGACGATTCAAAACATCCATGACTGAACATAACTGGGGCTACCAGATTTTCTGTTAACTATAGCATACAAGAATCTCAAACCCATAATCTGTTCTTGAGATACTTCTGAGATTCAAAGTTCAGTTTTTCCTTTTCTGCTTTGTCTTCCCTCAATTTCCCACTTCCTAGGTAAAAAAGTCGGGAGGAAAAAAGCACAAAAGTATTTCTTAAATTACTTCAGTAAAAATTTCTATCCCTTTCCCCTGATGTAAACAAAACAAAGCAAACAAAAAAGGAGAGATGGCAAGAAGGAGATAGCAATATCCAGAAATATCAAAACGAGAGACTTCTATTGGAAATCAAATGAAAAAGTATATTAGTGTTCTTGTTTAGTCACTTTAAATGTCTGAGGACTATTATCTCTGATTATTCTTATCAACTCCTCTACAGTTTTGATTTAAAAACTGTTGATTTCCAGCCTTCATTGTAGTTCTTTAATGTATGACATTGAAAGTTTCTTGATCTTTCTGAAATGCTGAGTATTTGTGGGTTGGAATGCAGGTAGATGTCAGCTCCATGCTCACATCAATCTTTAAGTGGAACAAAAGTAATCAGGACAAGTGAACCACAGAAAACACGTTAATCTAATACAGTAATCTAATTTTTAAAAAAGTACTTCAGTCTTCTTGTAGTGCATTCTTCGCATCCCTTATTCACACAGCAGCAGAATCAGATGGATATTAAAGTAACATTAAAATGCTTAAAGACTGAGGTCCTATAGGAGCTCACAGATTCACTCTTTCAAAACTCATAGTTTAAGGTTAGGTCAAATGCCGTGACTAAAGCTTGCATAACAGTAAGACTTTGAACACCCTACAGAGATTTTTGCCATGCTTGTAACTTTGTGTGAGGCATTACCTCTCAAGGTCAGGAGGATCAGGCTTTTCTCCTTCAGTTCCTTTCGCGAAATAGTCCAGGAGTGTTACGAAAGACAACGGCCACTATTGAAGTGTCTTCATCCAGACGGATGTTTCTAAAGACATCAATTCCCCTTGCTCTAGCCCTTTACACTGCATGCTCAGTGTTGTGTTCACCGTCCCCTCTGCCAAATCTGCCTGCTACATATGGTGAGGATCACAGAATCCTGAAAAATTCAGCAACTCTCACATCAAGCCACAAGCTGTCACTGATACAGAGGCTAAACAGAGCTTTTATGAAAAGCTGCACATCTGGAAAGCATGGAATCATTGATTCACAAATTAGTATATCAAAGTTAGGTAGGTTTTAATAGAAAAACATTGGAGCTTTAGAAATACTGCCTGGACTTCACATCTGCCATTCTTATCTTTGGATGATATTCATATAAGTTGAGTATTTGGGAATCTTATGGGAAAGTGTTATATACTAGACAGTTTACTGTTAATGAACAGTTTTAAAGGTTTATATGCAGCAATAATAATGATATAAACCATATACAATACAAACCACATATAAACACACACTCATTTTCCCCTGCCTTTTTTTTTTTTTTAAAGCAAGCTAGGTGTTATGGATGCCTTTGCCATTGAGGGACTCTTGTATACATTGCCAGACACTTACTCACAGTCCTAAGAACAACTCCAGCCAAAGACTAGTTCAGTATCTTGTTAGTATCCTGACAGGGGACAAAATTTAATGCCTAAAGAATATAAGAACAGGGCTTCGGAATAATTTCCCCAACTGTCACAGTCTGTAGCTTGAACACCTCTTGAGCCAAAGGTCTTTTTTAAATATTGAGCTCCTATCAGTGCTTTTTGGCTCACTGGACTGCTCCGCTCTCCCAGTTCCACAGCTTAGCTTCACGTTGGATAAAGAATCACCTCCTTTCACTTTGAACCTGGCAACTGTTAGTTTCATTTCATGCTCCTCTAGTTCTTTTACTGGAGAAGGTACCAAATAACTGATCCCTCTTCATCCTCTCCGTGCTGCTCAGTATGTGAATCAAAATGACAACTTACTCTGGCAAAAGGGCCAGGAACCAAATAGACATCATGATCTAAATCTGCTCTCTTGATATCTAGGTTGAGGAACATGACACGCAGCTTTTCCAGATTGTTTCCTGAACCTAATCTTACTGAAGAACAGCTGTACTGGAGTCATATACCCCAGTATCTATTCCAGCAACCTTTTGTTGCCAGTAGCTACAACAGGATGCTTAGTGAAAAGTACAAAAATATGGCAAACATTTCTCTCTTACATGCTTTTATCTTCTAGCAATATTTACTTCCAACCTGATGTGGTAGTAACTGTGATGATATCAATACATTCATTATTCTAGGTCCAGAAGCACTTCACACACTGTGGGTTGCCGTAGTCAGTTTATGGCACAAAGAACAGACACATGCGGGTGGCAGATGAGAGCAGAACCAGTACTCCTGAATGCCGAGCCGTTTGCTTTTCCTGCACTGTGCAGTTAGCTCTGCACAGCTTAACTGGGAGAGAGAGATATATTATAAGTTTTGTTTAGAAAAAACTACTTTGTGCTCATAAATAAGATTCTTTTTTTTCCTTTTATGAAGGGTCAATACATTCTGAGGCTTGCAGAAATATGCAGAATGGGTTGGTTCACACTCAGCATTAACTTGCAGGATTGCAGGAACCAACAAATATTTTTTAATTAATATGTCCAACTTATTCATGTAACCACTTTATGCACAGGCATAAAATATCAATTTTGAATTCTCATAATCAACTCCAAAAGAGGAGCAACCCACACAAATTGACAGTACTGAAGAAGAGTTTGCTAGTACATTCACACTGAATGAGACACTGGTAAGAAACTTGGTACAGAGTTTATCCAGGAGAGCATACTTCTATAGGAATGTTATTTACAGTGAGCCTCATTAAATGTTGTTCACATTCAGAGGATAAGTCTTACTTCTCAATTCTAAGCTGCCATATTTACCATCTGGGGTGCATAGCTCTCTGGCAATTTCGTACTCCATCTATTGGCACTTGATTTTTTTTTTAAATATCGCTAAGCAATATTTTACAAGCATTTGCATTCTCAGCATAGCTGCACCCACATTCAAAGATGACATGTTTTTGCCTTCTCCTGGAAAAAACAGCTTCAGCATTTCTTGCAGCTCTAATCTAAAATAAGTAATTTTAAAACTAAAGTCCTTTTTTGCTACTCAATAGAAAAAAGACAGAGCTGAGAAATTTGACCTTTTTTCCAAGTTTCTGTCAGGATTTTTCAGGAGTTTTAATAATCATTATAGGAAACTTTCAAATTATATCCAGAAAAGAAGTCCCTGGAGTTAATCAGAAACAAGTCCACTTAAATATTTGTTTGTTGAAGAACCTCAATGTTTATGTTTTCATACAAAGAAAAAAACTAAAGATCCCTGCTGAAGTTGAATTTTAATTGCCACTAGTTTTGCTAAAGAATTTCTCTATATTTCTATTTAGTTCTCTTTCACTACAACTGCCATCCATCTAAAGCTGGCTTGCTACAGCTCATCAGGATTCTTAAGCAGTGACATACAGACTTTGTAAGAACTCATTTTATTCATGCCATGTGCAATTCTAGTTATAAAATATTAAAGCAGGACCTGTAGACAGCTGAACAGTTAAAGAAGAAACTAAAAAATCCCAAGCAATTACACTCTGCTCAAATCAATCACGCAAACTTTAGGGCTCAGAGTATACTGGACTGATTTAAAATTTGCATAAGTCCTTCCTTTTGTCAGTGATGCTCTCATCTGAGCTGTCCCACTGAAAGGCCTCACCTGTAATCTAATCCGCCATGGCATCACTCTTAATTCCTGTATTTTCAGCAGTTCCTTGATGTTCACAAGTGTGGTACAGATCAATTCCTTAACAGAAAGTTCTCATCTTTCTCCTACAAGGGAATGAATCTTCCATGTTTATCTGAATCTAGCTTTGATTTCTTAGTGAACATAAAATTCAACTGAACAAATCTACTGCTACCACTGGAAATTTGCCAGTGAAGCTGGAAAAGATTAGCCAAAAGTGGTAAAATCTGCAGCACCCAGCCCTCCACACAGGGACCATTCCAAAGAAGGCAGAGATTGTCCCCATGCTAAATTTTTCCTGCTCCTTCTTTCACACCCTGAATCAACTGTTCCACCAAGGCAAGGGTGTTTTAAAGCACCATAAAGAAGGAAAGTCTTTGGACTTTGCTGTATCACAGCCAGGCTGATGAAGGGCTTTAGGTGCCGTGTGGAGCCAGAAGACAGCGTAGTGTTTCAGATGGTATTTAGCATTTGACAATATGAATCTCCCTACAGAACAAGGCAAGAAAGAAATCAGAATCAACTTGCAGGTTCCATCTCTCCATGTGATCTTCCCATTTAGGAAAGTAATGGCCCTTTTTTGGCGCAGTAGGGAGTGGGGAGGGATAGTTAGACAGGCAACGAAAGCAAGACTATTGAAACCATCACAGGAGAATCAAGAAGAACATCTGGTGCAGAATGCTTCTATGACACCTGTGTCAACAGAGTCAAGTGCCACCTACACAGAGAAGGAGACTGCTCAAGGGGGTGTACCAGAAGAGGTGATCTCCTTACACTTAATAATCTGTTAGTGAAAATAGAAGAGGCCTCAGGGGGAGGCTGCCTGGTTGGGGTAGAAGCAGAGCAACCTGGCCTTAGAGCAAGGTACCAGTGCTTAGTGCTGCTGCTGCAGAGTGTTGTGAGCAGACTCCAGACTTGCTGAGCTAATGCCTATAAACCAACAGGAAATAAGACTGATTTTTGACATTGGTGTCACACCCATTCCAGCTACTGGTATCCCATCCCAACTGAGATGCAAGACATACACAGCAGAGTACACTCACACTATGCTTCATATTTCTCTTACAATTCCTGTTGACTGTTCTCTTTTAGCACTTTCATTTCATCCACCTCTTACTGCTTCAGTTAATCGGAAAGAATATTCAGCTGTCTTAATACGGGCCTCACCATATAAATATTCTCATGTCTTAATTGCCATTTCATTATTCAGAAGAGAGAACTGAAAAAGCTCTTCATGCTTCAGTGAAAACTGTAATACTACTTGTATTTTGACATGGCAAAGAAGAATTTGTTGCATTCGTTATTTATTCAAAGGGACAGCATAGTTCCAGCATACAATTTATTCAGAGCAGACATTTTATTAGTTAGCTCTTTCAAAAGAATGCAACACCAAGAAACACACTGACAAAACACAGCGATCCTCATTTTACCTTCACATTAAAAAAAAAAATAAATCTCACAGTGATGCAGTTAGGAAGTCACTCACCCAAACACTGCAAGTATGGGACACCGTAAAGAGAAGAATAGCACTAAGCTAATGCTGTGTGCTTGGCATTTCATATGGCATCAACCCCAGATCACATAAAGTTGACTCTGGTATCAGCAATGCCTGCAATACAGAAATCTCCTCAGAGCATTCTCAGCCAAACAGATGCTTTAGTGTCCTCCTTAGCCTGAAAAATTAAGGACCCTATCGACCTCTCCCTTATGTTACTTTAGGCACCTCTTTTTTTGAAAGGAAAAAAAAAAAGTTCCTTGGTTTCCTGAAATCACTAAAAGCCAAGCTTGAATTTCTAAGTCAGAGGTTATATATTCTATGCAGGTAGGGCTACCACCCAACAAATGACTGAGCATCTATCCTCTTTTGTATTACTTCTGTATGATGTCATCAATTTGTCCAATGTATCCCTTAAACTGTACTATTGGTCAGAAAATCATGACTGAAATGCCACTTCTGCTAAGCCCAAGGTAGGCTGACGAAAAAAAATATCAAAGACAGGAATGTGTCTACTAGGGCCCAGATTCTGCAGACATTGACTTAAGTGTATCAATTTTGCTCATAGGCAATTTAATGGGACTATCGCTCACAAAGTCACCTAGGGGAATAAGGGATTTATAAAAACAGAGTAATATCCATTTCCTGAATCACTTTCCATTCTCTAGCAGGGTTTGATGTTATCATTTGTTTATCTATAATTTAAGTATGATTTTATTAATGTAGGAAATAAATGTATTCATTCAGCAGGAAAGCTCCCATTCATGTTTATAAAGCTTTGAGTTTGTCTTGTTCATTGTATTTTGACTAGGTACTTCCCAAAAGCCTTTAAAATGTTCAAGCATAGAGAACAGATTTGGAGAACACACTTGCAAAGTCAGAGAATTGCCAAGGTCGGAAGGCCACCAGATCCAACCACTCTACTCAAAGCAAGGTGGACTACAGCAGGTTGCTCAGGTTTTGAGAATCTCTAAGGACAGAGGCTCCACAACCTCCAAGGAACTTATTACAGTGTCTGACCACAATTCAAAAGCAAAGCAGACTGTTCTTAAGTTTAAGTGCATTTCCTGTAATTTGGTTTGCAGCCATTTCCTCTTGTCTTGTTCTCTTGCCCTGGGAACTACCTGGAAGAGTCTAGCTCCATCTTTCCTTCTCCCATTAGATGTTTATACACCTTGATAAGTTACACCCTGAGCCTTCTCTTCTCCACGCTAAACAGTCACAGTTCTCAGCCTTTCTTTGTATAACAGGTGCTCCAGGCCCTTATTCATCTTCGTGGTCTTTCACTGGACTTGCTCCAATATGTCCATTTGCCTCTTGGGCCACAGAATCCAGGACTAGGGCATAGCACTCCTGATGTGGCCTCACCAGTGCTGAGCGTAAGAGAAGGATCATCTCCCTCAGCCTGGCAACTCTGTTTCTAATGCAGCCCAGGATGTTGGCATTCTAGCCACAAGGGTGCATTTCTGGCTTCTTGCCCACCAGGACCCCCTAGGTCCTTTTCACCATCACATTTTCTTTTGATTTCATATTCCAAATTTCTGTCTTGAAAGGTAAGTGCCAATAAATGTCTCATCTGTTTTTGATCTGCATTACCTGTAGCACTCTTTAGCCTCAAAATGGCCAAAAACTTCCATGTGAACTAAGCCAGTGAAAATGCTTTTAAAAAGCCTAGTATAGCTACAGATAAAAGAACACAATGAGCCTGAGTAATTTTTATTGTACAGTTAATTTTGATTTGAAGTAGTAAGGCTGTCTATATGATCATAAGCGTATCTGCATGGTAATGTTTACTTGGCAAGTTCATGCACTAGCCTGAGTTGCTGGTGCTAATAAATCAGGCATACTGTCTTCCATCTTCCATAATAGATCTATGCAAAGATCTATTGACATATGAAAATATTTTCCCAGAACAACAATTCCAAGGATTCCCCATTACCCCCTGACTTAGTTTCACAGCTGACAGTCCTTAGCCAGAAAGCAACAAGGGTACCATTCAAAGAATACAATAACAAGGTCAGAGGAAGAGGAACATTCATCCTTATTTGCTTCAGTTTTAAAATGAAATCAAGTTCCTAAATGCTTCAGTGTAATTTGTGGGTGATTGACTCCAGTGTGTTTTAATACTTAAATGGCCATAGAGCCAAACTATCACAATACCATCAGCAGGACTGTTTGGTTATCCAGGCTTATGCCCATTTCACTGGGAACATCTGGAGCTAGGAACCAGTGCAAACAGAAATAAGAAGGCATGAAGTTTTCTAACAGATGTTTAAATAGAGAACAGAATTAAAAATACAGATGCCTAACAATGAGGTTATTTAATTTAGAGAATAAATATTGTGCCAGAGTGCCTGCCTGACTATTTTTGGCCACTCTCTTCAGAAAGTTAAATATTGCTGTACCCAGCCACAGCTCCCACTGCTGAATCTTGGGGCAAGTTTAGCTAGGTATTCAGAGCCCTAGAAATGCGCAGCTGTGTGAGCTCTCCAGCCACAACCATTACTAACAGCCCACCTTTTCCCATGACAGCTTGCTTAGTCCCCTTGCCCCAAACATTACAGTAATTCCACTAAACTAATTTCATAAAACAGTTTCAGTATTACAGAATATTTTAAGACCACAGGACTTTGGTTCCTAAGTGCTCTTGATAATTCCACCCACACATCTTTCTTTGCTAACCCCACAATGAGTAAGTGTGCTTCTAATTGCTCAACAACAACAGTTTCTCCTGTGCACCCAAATAAGATAGATCTAAAATAAAAAGAACTGGATGACTGTTAAGTTCACAGTTCTGAAACTGCCACATAGGCATGTCTGAAATACAGGTTGATCATTACATTAAGTACTACGACAGAAAACAGCATGAAGACAAATGCTGACAGTTTAAAACAAAGTTAAACACTTTTTTCTTCCCCAAGTGTTCTTTTTACTAATACTTAAAATGCACTACTGATGATCCTTTCTGCCTCAACAGATCCAGGAGGACATTATTTACAACTCATTTCCACAATTGCCAGGAACTTTTGGAAATCACATCCACTAAGAACTTCAACAAAGAACAGTGGAGATAATCTGACACTGAAGCCATACACGTTTATGCAAGTACCAGAACTGACAATGTCTCAATCACATAGCATTAACAGGAGCAAAACTACAGTCCACCACTGTCAAAACATCCATATCTCTCTGAACGTGACTACTTAACAAGGATTCACCCCCTGCCTTGTGCTTGTATGTGCATACAGGGGCTGCTTTCTTCTTTTTCCACACCTCCTCTACCACACTTTCCTTTTCACCATCCCATGTCTTAGACTCACTGTGGTGTTTGCCCTTACACCAGTGCTCTATCGTTCTCATTTACCCAGACTTGAGTTTCAAAATCCAGTTTCCTAAATTAAGAGTCCCTGTGCTCATGCACTTCCCATCACAATCTTTTTTTTTTTTTTTCCCCTCCTGCTGGAGGGGGAATTTGTTCCCACTAACCTTCCCAGGAAGAGCCCTGTTTGTGCCCCACTCCTCTCCTATAACATGCCTTTTTATACCTCTCCCCATCAAAGTTCCCTTATCTTCCCTCCCACCTCTTGTGGAGGCATGCCCATGTGGGATCCCATTTGCTATACACCTGTTACCCAGTTATGCCCCTAAGTCTCTCTCAGCAACCCTCTAAATCTTTCCCACGTACAGCTCACACCCCTACAACTTTGTGAGCTTCTCACACCAAAGCCACCCAGCGTTCCTCAAACCCAACTTTGCTCTACTGTTTTTTATGTCCTTTTCCTTTGCACTCCTTACAAGGTGTCTCCTTTTCCTGCCCATAAGCAGGCCCTACAAGGACTCCATACCCAGCCTCACCAAGGATTTTCTGTCATATACTTTAAGCTATGGTTCCAGTTTCTGTGGATTCCCCAGCCCTTGCCTCTCTGTAGAGCTAAGGCGTCTTTGAGGCTGCTGAAGCAAATGCATAGAAGACAGCTGGGTCCTCCACTGCCTCTTAAATGTCCCTCTTTCTGTAAAGCCAATTTATTGCACACCAGTCACTCTCTGAAAATTTGTAGTAGAGAATCTAATGAAGACTTTAGTCTAGAGACATGATGAGCTGCGGAACCTCCTCACGTAATGTCACTTTTACTACCAAAAGTCACAGTGACTGGGTTGAGGAGCCTTTGCTATACTGATACATAGTACAGTCATTGTCAGATACTCAGACTCCAGTTAAAGCCTTTTGCTAGTAGGAAATAACAGTATTCCTGTATCATTACAAATTCTTATGTGCCATAAATTGTACCTAGCCAAACTCTGCCTTCCCCCTTGACTTCAATGGGAGCAATTAGGCTAACACTAATTATCTTTGGAAACCTCTCAGGGCAGTTTTTGGTACAAAGTACTGGCCCTTCTGGGCATATTCTTGTGACCATTTTCCTTTTAGACCTTGAGCTTAGTGTCATGAATACAACAGTCAAGAATCTTTGCAACATCCGTGTTTCTCTTTTAGCACTCAAAGACTAGAGGCTACTTCAGAAATAAGCTCAGAAATAAGCTTTTACTATTACCATTACTGTCCATCACAGGTTATGGTCAAAAAGGGAAAGCTGAAGGCACAAATGGGGCTGCTGCATGCAGTAGAGCAGGCTATGGGTTTGAAAGACTGAGGAATAGACAAGTTCCGCACTGAAGGAAACCATTTGAAAAATCATGGCAAATTTGCCAGCACTGAGACTTGAAAAAGAAAAAAACACAACTCTGAAACAAACAACTAAAAAACATGATGGGTGTACTGTGTGTTCACAGTATGATTTACTGCAAGTTAAGCCTTCCCTGTGACCATATACCACAGACTCATCCTCCTTACTTTGCAGGAATGACCAGGTTTAGCCTTTTTTTTCACTAAAAAAAAAAAAAAACCTCCAATACAGCACAATTTCTGTTTATCAGAAATGTCATTACCTTTCACAGAAGTAGACTGAAGTTCCTCATCACTTTTTTTTTTATTCTTGCAGAGCTCTTTTTTCCTCTGGGCTCTTCACCATAGCTACAGATCTTCTCAGAAATGCTCCTTGTGGGAAAAATCTTCACAGATGAGGAGAATAACAGCAGAAAACACAGTGTGTGAGCAGGATAGTTGGAGTACACAGTGCTTGCAAAAACTTACCACCAAAGACAGTTTGCACAGGCACATAAAAGCTAGCTCAGATTGAGAGCGATTAAGTACTTAACAATTGCAATTGTTTATTCCTCTCCTTTAGTATTATCCTTTATTCTTCATTTAGATTCACTGTAGATTTTCTTGTTCTTTTTATATAAAAGGACATCCTAATTTGTTTGAATTTTGTACTCATTAAAAGAAGAAAGAATAAAACCGACAGCCCTGAAGTTCAATTTTACCAGTAGGAGAGCAGCAAAAGCAGAGCAGTTCCACAAGGGATAACGAGCCAGGAACCAAAAGTGATCACAACACTGGAAGCACCCTAACTCACCAGGGCACATTTCCCAGGGGTTTGAACATGGCAGGCAGCACGGTGGTAATAATTCACAGTCCCAGACAAGGCAAGGTAATGAACCAGGTCCAGGGTCCAACCTGGGGACCCATGCAGGAGATGAGGCCAGAGACAGGGCTGGAGATAATGCTACAATATGGATCCAATATCCACCCAAGAGAAAGGGCTAGGGACAAGCTAGCTAAAATAATGGCCTAAGATCCACCAAGGAAGCAAGGCCAGAGACAGGACTGAAGGCCCAAGCCAGAGCTTAAATGGAGCTCCTGGGATCGTAGGCAGAAGGCATAATTGGAGGAGGCCCCAGGTGAGGCAGATCAGGGACATTAAGGACTATTAGTGCCCTCACATCCCAGCCATATTCAATGGCTCAATGTCAGGTTATCACTGGTGCCAATACTCAGTATCTTTCCCAACAACTTAAATGATAGCACAAAATGCACCCTCAGCACATCTATCCAGAGCAGTTAAGGTGTAGTAGTCCCTCAGGGCAACAATATTACTCCAGTGTGAGGTTGTGAACATCTGCTTGCACAGTGCTGTGTCTGGAGCACACACCTTACTTACCCTGGCAGTTGAGCTGCCTGCACTTAAGGCCAGCTTTCTGAGAAGAGAGAGCTGTTTGAGAAGCCTTGGTGAGCTTTGGAGCTCAGCTGCAAGGAGTTTCAGCAGAGGCTCCCCTCCATGCCCCATCTCAAGGCTCCTGCCTTGCTGTTGTGCTCACTCCCATCTTTTTCTCTCTTGTGGGGAAGGAGCAGCCCCTGCTGCTCCAGGGACACATTGCTCCTTGTGGGCAGGAATCTCAGTCTATCATGACCATGTCCTGGGACCAACTCAAGAACAACTCAGTTCTTGGCTGTTGTACTGAGTTTCCCAGTAAGTGGCATAGACATTGTGCCATAGGATCTGTAGAGTGTTGCACTGGAATATATATAGCTCTCACAGATTATGGCTAAATTTCAGAGCATAGCCGTGCCTCCCATCTTCAGCATTCAAGTAGGGCTTGGCCCTGTAAGGGATGAGACCTAAGTAGGCACCATACCCCCTTCCTTTTCTGTATTCATGATTTACAGAGGCAGACAGGCAGAAGGGAGCTGTGTGATGCACTCCACCATGTTTCTCATCTGTGTGGCAAGAACAACACCCCAGCAAATACCATGGCACGTACCCACTCCACAGCTGAGGTATGACCACAGAGGCAACTCGCTGTGAATGCTCAAAGCTAATTCGATTAGCAAAATGTCCAAACAAATATCTAGAGGAAAGGCTCCAGACATAGTTGAAGCTAAAATATATGCTGCTCAAGACAGAAAGGGGTGTGGGGAGCCTTCTCATGCTGCATAGGGTAGTACTAATTGGAAAAGGAAATACAGCTCTCTTGCTCCTCTGGAACATTTGCCTGAGAGAGTAAGGAGGCCAGCAGCTGCACTATATTCAGAACAAATAAATTCAAACAGCTTCTACTATAAACAATAGTCTGATGTAATATAAAAGGTCACTGAGCACTGCCTTGGACAATGCCAACAAAGGGCACTACATAGCTTATTTCTTTCGCACTGATTCTCTTAGAAAAGTAATGTATTAGTGACTTTCCATACTTGATTTATTTGAAGCACCTTCAGCTTTGTTATCAAAGATCAACCTTTGTAAAACTTCATCAATTTATTCTTGGGATTAAGCAGTCTTTCAAATTAATTAGGTAGCACAACAAATGCTTCTGGAATCTGAATGCCCTGAAGGACTTGAAAGGAATGTCAAATGGGTTTGGACAGACTATTAAAATCAAGTCACTTGGGAGTGAACTGGAGATTTAAAAGTCTCTACCAGAACTTCTGCAGCATATTAGTGCTTTCATGCAAGAAGGCTCACTTTACCTTCCCCTCATTCCTTCCCTTGCAATCAAACTGTGCTCAGTTTCAAGCAACTGAAGCCATTATCTCTACACAGATGCCACAAGTGGAAGTTCTCTGATGATTTTAGAGCCTCAGATTTAAGGCTTTATTCTTGCTTGCAGTTGTGGAAGTAAATTAGGCAGAACCGCAAAACAAACTGCTTCACCCCCCATACGCTCACACTCCATTCATCATCTCTTTCTGGCCAGAGCTGGAGATACTTGCTGGTAAACAAGGATAAGGCAGTTCCATGCCAAAAAACCCTCTGTTTTCAGCATTTGACAAAAGGCAATGGCCAGCTAGGGTGAATCACAGCACAGCAACAAGTGGTCCCATCTTAGGCACCTCATTCTACCCTGGTAGTGTTTGAAGACCATGGACATATCATTGAGGGACTGGCTTTCACTACGAGGGAGAGGATCTACAAGCCAGGTGCAGACCTGCTCAGAAGAGTCATTCGAGCTTGATTTTTACCTCTTCCTACCTGAATCATCGTTTGGCTCAGCCTCTGCTGGGCACTCGAGAATTCACACCAAAAAAGGGACATACACACCCAGATTTCTTTGCCTCTGCAGCTCAGCCGGTCCATTGGATGGAATCCCTTGCTAATTTGGGTGGCAAATGGAGAGACTTTTAGCTTTATGGACCCGCAGTCTAGTTTGAGCTGATGGGAACAGGAGAAAGGCAGTAGGTATTCTCCCATTCTGTTCCAAGACTTGCGAGGGAAGAAGCAGACTTCGCAGGCCTCATTACATCTACATTAGGTTTCATACATCTACAAAGCTTATTTTTCAGCAGGAAAAGCCTGGGATTCAGATGCTTAACATAAGCAATTTGTTTGCCTGGAATACCTCCTCTCCCTACACCGACCAATACCAGAATATTTCAGACAATATTTCGGCACACCACCTTTTCTGCAAGCAAATATATTGGGAACAGAGACCCCTTTCAAGAGATGGTTTCCATCTCATCTAAGAAATTACATGGCTGTCTCAGCTAAAAGTAGACTGATGTTAATATTAGTTGTTAATGTGTCAGCAAGCATCGCAGTACCACTGCTCATTGCCCTGTAAGAGAATGTCAAAAAAAGTGAAAAGGACAGCATTCATTTTGTGCCTGAGATGGGGGATTTGAGAGATGCATCAGAATAGGTAGAGATTTCAGCCCAGATAATTAGTTCCAGTGTTGCAAAGGTAGACTTCTGGCTGTAATAGATACAAATGCTCTAGAAACAAGCCTTTCCACAGCCAGATTTTTCTGCTTGTTGCTCAGAGGTCGATAGGACAAGAAAACAGCTGAAAGGTAGGAGGAGATTTTCAGATTTTACAGAAGCTCAAATCAGGTGCCTGAGCCCATGAGTTTCTGTTTATCTTTTCTGTGCATTCAAATACAAACAAGTGAGTGAGAAAGCGTTCATCTTCCCTTGACAGCCAATTACATCTCTTGGTAAATACTCAGTAAAGTAAATCTATAAATATGGTCTGCCTAAAAGACCACAAGGGACTGTTTTAGGTAAGTGTGGTGGGTTAACCTTGGTTGGCTGCCAAGTGCCCACCAAGCTACTCTCTGACTCCCCTTCCTTAGCATGACAGGGGGAGAAAGTAAGATGAAAAAGCTCATGGGTTGAAATAAGGACAGCGAGATTACTCATCTATTACTGTCACAGGCTAAACAGACTTGGCTTGGGGAAGATTAATTTAATTCATTGCCAATTAAAAACAGAGTAGGATAGTGAGAAACAAACACCAAAGAAATCAAAACTAAAGCCACCCTACCTTCCTCCCACCCCTGTCTTCCCAGGCTCAACTTCACTCCCTGACTCTTAGAATCATAGAACAGAATCATAGAATCATAGAATTTTGGGTTGGAAGGGATCTTTAAAGGTCATCTAGTCTAACCCCCCTGCAATAAGGAGGGACATCTTCAACTAGATCAGGTTGTTCAGAACCCTGTCCAACCTGACCTTGAATGTTTCCAGGGATGGCGCATCTACCACCTCTCTGGGCAACCTGTGACAGTGTTTCACCACCCTCATTGTAAAAAATTTCTTCCTTCTATCTAGTCTAAATCTATCACCTTTTAGTTTAAAACCATGACCCCTCATCCTATCGCAACAGGCCCTGCTGAAATGTTTGTCCCCATCTTTCTCGTAGGTCCCCTTTAAACACTGAAAGGCCGCAATAAGGTCTCCCCAGAGCCTTCTCTTCTCCAGGCTGAACAACCCCAATTCGCTCAGCCTGTACTCACAGGAGATGTGTTCCAGCCCTCTGATCATTTTTAGGGCCCTCCTCCAGACCTGCTCCAACAGGTCGATGTCTTTCCTGTGCTGAGGGCTCCAGAGCTGGATGCAGTACTCCAGGTGGGGTCTCACCAGAGCAGAGTAGAGGGGCAGAAGCACCTCCCTTGACCTGCTGGCCATACTTCTTTTGATGCAGCCCAGGACACGCTTGGCTTTCTGGGCTGTGAATGCACATCACCAGCTAATGTCCAGCTTTTCATCCACCAGTACCCCCAAGTCCTTCTCCACAGGGCTGCTCTCAATCCCTTCATCGCCTGGCCTGTATTGATACCAGGGGTTGCCCCAGCCCAGATGCAGCACCCTGCACTTGGCCTTGATGAACCTCATGAGGTTCACACAGGTCCACTTCCCAAGCTTGTCCAGGTCAAGGGCAGGACTTGCCCTTGGTGAAGCCACGATGGCTGTCTTGAATCACCTCCCTGTCCTCCATGTGCCTTAGCATAGCTTTGAGGAGGATCTGTTCCATGATCTCCCCAGGCACAGAAGTAAGACTGACAGGCCAGTACTTCCCAGGGTCCTCCTTTCTACCCTTTTTAAAAATGGGTGCAATGTTTCCCTTTTTCCAGACACCAGGGACTTCACCTTACTGACATGACTTTTCAAATATCACAGAGAGTAGCTTGGTAACTACATCAGCCAATTCCCTCAGGACTCTGGGATGCATCTCATCAGGTCCCATAGACTTCTCTATGTTCGTGTTCCTCAGGTGGTCACGAACCTGATCTTCTCTTACAGTGGGAGGGACTTTGCTCCCTCAGTCCCTGCCTTGTGGTTCATCCACTCAAAAGGTGTGGGAAGAGAGGTTGCCAGAAAAGACTGAGGCAAAAATGTTGCAGAGTACCTCAGCCTTCTCCTTGTCCGTTGTTACCAGTTTGCCAGCCTTGTTCTTCAGGGGAGTATGCTTTCTTTGACCTTCTTTTTCTGACTGACATACCTGTAGAAGCCCTTCTTATTATTCATTGAGTCCCTTGCCAAGTGCAGCTCCAGCTGCACCTTGGCCTTCCTGATCCCATGACTACACAACCAGGTATCATCCCTATAGTCTTCCCAGGATACCTGTCCCTGCTTCCACTTCCACTTCTACCTCCTCCCTCTGCCCTGAGCAGCAGCAGGGGGATGGGGAATGGGGGTTGTGGTCAGTTTGTAATGCTTTGTCTCTGCCACCCTTTCCTCTTCACACTGTTCCCCTGCTCCAGCATGGGATTGCTCCCACAAGATACAGTCTTTCACTAACTGCTCCGATGTGGGTCCTTGTCAAGAACTGCTCCATCATGGGTCCTTTCCATGCGGTACAGTCCTTCTGGAACAGACTGTTCCAGCATGGGTCCCCCATGGGCCACAGGTCCTGCCAGAAAACCTGCTTCTGTGTGGGCTCCTCTCCATGGGCTGCAGTTTCTGCCAGGAGACTGCTCCAGCATGGGTTCTCCATGGGCTTCAGCTTCCTTCAGGGCACATCCACCTGCTCTGTGGGCTGCAGAGGGACAATATGCTTCACCACGGTCTTCTTCATGGGCTGCAGGGATATTTGTGCTCTGGTGCCTGGACCACCTTTTTCTTCTCCTCCTTCTCCGGCCTTGGCGCTGCGGGGCTGTTTCTCTTCCATTTTTCTCACTCATCTCTCACAGCTGCTGCACAATGTGTTTTACCCTTTCTTAAATATATTATCACAGAGGTGCTACCAGTGTTGCTGATGGGGTCAGCTCTGGCCAGCAGCAGGCCCATTTTAGGGCCACCTGGAACTGGCTCTGTCTGACATGGGGGCAGCCCCTGGTCTTTCTCAGAGAAGTCACCCCTGTAGCCACCCCGCTACCAAAACCTTGCCACATAAATGCAGTATAATAAGGTAGATGACAGTGGAGGTAAGAAGATATAGCCAAAATAGGGTACATAGGATCATATTTATATGGCTTGTCTACAGCAGAAAAAAATGCATGCAAGTTGACTAGTGTTTTTCTTTAAAAATGGTAGAACTGACTGAATATCAGAGTGGTAAAGTCCAAGAGAAAAGGATGTTCATTAATGCAAACATCCAGATCAACTTGTAGCAGCATGAAGTATTCATATGAATTGACAGAGCCAAAGAAGGGGAAGTATTTATCAGTCTATAGGTAGGGCAACAATTTTATATGATCGAGACAGCTATGAAAGAAAACCCCATTAGCACAGTGGTGGGGCACTGCAAATCAAACTTTCCAAGCAGAGACAGGAATCACTGTCTAGGCAAACCATTAGGAAAGCTTTTGCTTGCTTAGGAGAATGCCTCGGTAAAACATACATGAATTATTCAGTCATGTCCTTATATTGTTAATGCTGTGAAAGTAAATACAAGCACACACACAAAAAAAAGAAACCGCAATATTCTTGTTACTTACTCCAAGTCATTTTCAATACACTAGTAAAGTGAATTACTTCTGTTAAAAAAATAACACACCACCCCACACCCACAATCCTCCCCTCCTGCCCCCCCCTCAAAAACTCCAACCAAAAAAACCAACAGTACAAATCAGGACTCTCAATTGAAAACCAGGTGATATAGGTGCTGCAACCAGACTGTAATACCAAATTCACCCACTCATCTACAGAACATTCTTGGCTGGTCACATCACCACATTTCTAATTTCCTTCAACCTTTGTCTAGCATATCTATTTACTGTAAATCTTCAGAGAAGGTGTTATTTCTGAAAAAAGTGTTGACTTGGGAAGTAATACATCCAAGAACCGTGTACATGCCTCATCAGAACTTCTTTTTCTTGGAAGGACGCAATTCACAGATAGTTTTTCATAGCAACAGACATACTTGATAGAAACAAATCAAGTCCAAATATCAGGTGTGATAGGCACCACAGTCTGCTATGTGCCTGGCAAAGGCCTAGTATAATGCCTGCTGAGATCAATTGAAAGAATCAAGGGAAATTATGGACAGCCGTGACTGTATTTATATAAATTCTCATGAACATTCCCCCATATCTAAACATAGTCGGAACAGACACTTCATCAGGTTTGGAGGAGGATAGTTAAAAATGCAGAAGTTAAGGGTCCAACTTTGACTCAAAGGGAGTGAGGTTAGAATGCTCATGTGCTTTTGCAAGCCCCTTCCTAGCCAAATACATATATTTTTCCATTATGCAATTCTTTATGTAATAAAGCCAATAAATATAATTTTCTCCAAAGACAAATAAAACCCAGACTCTTAAATGTACTCTGTGGCATTTGTGACTCTCTAACTACATCTCAGCATCTCTTGCAGCAGGTCTGGAGTGTGCTTTTGCATGCCAAGTACATCCCACATTGCCCTTGGCTACTTGAGCAGAAAGGGCCATGGCATCTACAGCTATACAAGTAAAACCAGAGGTGGCACAGCCAGTTCAATCCCTTCAGACTACTTGGACAAAAAGAACTATGCAACACATGAATGTCACCGCAAACATACTTTCAGGCCATGCTAAAATGAGCACATTTGCAGCTCAGGCTGGTGACACAGACTTACTGCACTTCCATGCTGTTGTTACATTTACCCAATTAACAAAAGTAGGACAGAAAAACAGTACAAACCTGTGTATTGCTCATCACCACACTAGAGGTAACTCCATTTCCAGGACAGTCAGCAATCCTTTCAAAACAAGCACGCGCACAAAAAATAATCCAATTAAGTGACTGGAGATTCTTCAGGAAGAACAACATCATAATATACGGAAGATGTAGCTTAACCGTGCAAAAGTTCTGGTTTCACAATGCTAGCAACAAATCTTAGAGATAGGTGAGTAATGAAATAGTCCTCTACCTTCAACAAAAGCTAAAATATGATGAGCTACCTGATATTCATTCAGTACTCTTAAACGTTACGCAAAGAATAGCTGCCTTGGGAAGTGGGAAGCTTTAATTGATTTTTAGGCTGCTGTATCACTCAAATAAAGTTCAAATGAACAATAAAGGTGGTAAGAGCGAAGCACCTTATCAAAACACAGATTTCTAAAATCTTTGTACTAAAAGTGAGATGATACATAGAGAAGAACTGTTTGTTTAAGGGACAGAGAATATCAGTCAGAATGCCCTGCCTACATCTCTCATGACCAAAGGTCACCATTTTGCAGCTTGTATGTATCAGTTTTTCACCACTGTAACAGTGTTTGAAATGATACAAGGAAAACATTCTCTGAAGGCACTACTTATCTCTGGATCCTCCAGATTTGAACTATGTGGACAAAGGGGTTGAGCTGATCGTTCTTTGACCAAGTGAGCAGTGAACGAGAGAGAAAGAAGGGGACACCACAGAAACAGACTGAAAAGCAAGCTCCAGAAATAGCCTGGATCAGCACCGAGAAAAGAGCTTTTGGACAAGCCAAGCGAGAGGTTTGGAACTGTAAGCAAATACATTGTTTCCATGTTTTCTCTTTTCTTCAAAGAAACAGAACCTTGCACACTCTTGAAAAAATGAAGAAAGGGGTACACAGCTTGAGTGAAAATACTGCAGAATTTGTACACTCAGTTATTGTCATTTTGTCATTGTCTTGTTGGTGCCTGGTGAAACACGCTGCCTTGTGCAGAAGCTTCTATCCCATCTGCAGATAAGACAGGAAGAAAATTTCTACGGACAAGGCAAAGAAGAGGGAGGCAAAAACATACATCAGTGTGAGTGAGCTTTAAACACAGAGTAAACTAGCAAAAGGTAAGCGCTATACCAACGCTCGTTCTCATACAGTCTGGCTACACAGGGGAAGAAAACATAAATGAGAGAGAAATCTAGTGGAATATTACCCAAAACTTTACAGGGAAGGGGACATGTGCAAAGCATATGCAGTTTACCAGGAATCACTGCCAAAATGAATTTGCACTCAATCTAGTGGGCGAATGGTGCCAAATAACCCTTCTGCCTACTGTCAGCAGAACATAGCAAATGTTGAGAGGGCACTGGGGGACAGAAAGGAAGAAAAATGCTACAAGTTCCTTCTGCTTCAGCTAGAATCCTGTTGAAAGCTATAAAATGCGTGTGGCAGATCTACTGCAAAATACAAATCTAGGGATGTAGCTCATTACACAGTGCTTAAAGCATGCATTAGTAGGAAAGAGACATGTAAAGAAAGAACATAAGGAATATATTTTCCTTTTCCCCTTTCTTTTCTGTTTTATATGTTTATTCCACCACATTCTCCTGTTTCCTTTCTCTGTTCTGCTAGGCCCTGACTCCTTTCCAGCACTATTTTCTTTCGAGAGTATTTCCTTCTTCTTTTTATTTGTTCTTGTGTTCTTTCTGGTTTTGCATTTGTCTTGTTTTTCCATGGTTTCTTTTTATACCCTCTCTCTTCCTGAATTTCTCCCCTCCCCTCTCCCTGCAGTCAAGTCAGCAGCTGGGAAGCTGTGCCAGTGTTAGCCTCCGCACTGGGACACCCATTAGGAACGTAACCGACTTGTTTCACACCTTTGCAGTCAATTCCCCACACAGCAAAAACCAGCTGGTGAGTCCCAGAGCAGTGCTGCACAGCCTCAGCTACCTGTTAAGGAAAGGAAAAGGTGCCTCGGCACCAGCCTGCCAGTAAAATCCCTTGAACTGAGTGACAATTTCTGAAAGCACAGGCAAAACAGGACAAGATCAGGAAAACACCAGGAAGCCCAGGCTATGTGGGGGAGCCAGAAGAGTTGTGAAGCAAGGCAGGACGCTTTTTATGACTCTGACTGAAGAAAAACTGCAGAGGGAAGAAACCTGTATCTAAAAATCTCTTGGTAACTATGCTGATTTCCTCTAATATTGTTGGAACATGGAGAATAGGTTTGATAGTCTACAGTTTTATTAGCAAGCCAAACATAGGCTCAAGCACAGTCTCAGAGTCATTGATACAGTTTTGCCTCAGGCCAACTAGCAGCCACTCTGACCTCTAAGAAGGGAGCATACACCAGAGATTGCTCCCAGTACGCAGCACAGATGAAGCCATTGTGTTCAGGAGGAGGAAGACAATTTAGCTGATATGGACGTGACCCGTGCCGTACCATTTGCCTTAGAGCCTGAGAACTAGCAATGGATAGTTTTATTTACTAGTATAAATCACAGAATCACAGAATGGCTGAGGTTGAAAGGGACTTTGGGACGTTATTTGGTCCAACACCCCTGCCCAAGCAGGGCCACCTACAGCCCATTGCCAACAACCATGTCCGGATATCTTTTGATTATCTCCAAGGAGGGAGACTCCACAACCATTCTCGGCAATGTGTGCCAGTGCTCGGTCACCCCCACAGCAAAACCAAGTGTTTTCTGATGATCAGGAGGAATCTCCTGTGTTTCAGTTTGTGCCCATCGCCTCTGGTCCTATCACTGGGCACTACTGAAAAGAGCCTGGCTCCATCCTCTGTGTGCCCTCCCTTCAGGTATTTATATACATCAATAAGATCCCATCGAGCCATCTCTTCTCCAGGCTGAACCATCCCAGTTCTCTCAGCCCTTATTCATAAGAGAGATGCTCTGGTCCCCTATTGTCTTAGTGGCCCTTCACTGGACTCTCTCCAGTACGTCCATGTCTCTCTTGTACTGGAGAGCCCATAACTGGACACAGCACTCCAGGTGTGGCCTCACCAGTGCTGACCAGAGGGGAAGGATCACCTCCCTTGACCTGCTAGCAATATTTTGTCTAATGCAGCCCAGGATAACATTCACCTTCTTTGCAGGAAGGGCACATAGCTGGCTCATATTCAACACAGTGTCCATCAGGACCCCAAGGTCCTTTTCTGCCAAGCTGCTTTCCAGCTGGGACTCCGCCAGCAGGTAATGGTGCATGGATATATATAGCAGAAAGCATTTAAATTTCTTCATTCCTTAGTCCACCCAGTGGGCACTAGGGGCAAGATTGCACCAGGCTGGCCTTGTGCCCTACCCAGTCCTCCAAGACTATCCTACTATCCACCATCCTCAGTCCTTGCGCTACATTGCAGACCATGTAAAACAGATCCTAAGTTTCATGTTCAGAAGCACAACTGTGAGTGCTTCTCACAGCTGCCATATCCGCACACTCTGAAGAAAACAAGGAACAGCAAGGCCACAGAAGCATCCCATCATGCCCAGAAAGGACTCAGAGTCAGGTGCTTTCTGACATGCATACAGCCATAGATGACGGATGGGAGAGTTAGAGGAAGCCAAAGGAAGCCAGCAGTCCTGTCCCCCCACCAGGTAGCAGCCCCTCTGCTTTGATGTGCAATTCTGGGCATGTTTATTTGGATTCCTCAGGCTCCTTATTCCATTTAATCTCAGAATGAAACTGACGGCTTGAGGAATAATTTTTTTCCCCAAGTAGAAATAAAGCATCAGAAAGCAAACCTGAATTTTTTCAGAGCCCATAAACAAGTTATTTTGTGTGTTTCTTTACTGGGAATAGAGCCAAGACCCAGTGATAAAAGTTCAATTTTACAATGCACTCAACTGTTTGCTACTTTAAAAGCTGATTTAAGGCAGTTAGTGTTAGGAGCTGTTAACTGATAGAAAACTGTACCACTATACAGTTCTCTGTCAAGGCAGACATTTCTTTCATTGTTCTTTAATGCTTTTATTATATGAACCTTTATAAACTATTAGAGGGTATTGTTTCTTCCTGTTTATTCCTCACTGAGAATATTAATGAAGAATTTTTTCCTCCTCCCAGGGCCTATACAGAAACAAAAGGGAAGCCAGGATGGTGACGGGGGAGATCACCTAGGACAACTTCACTCATGGAGGATCAGAAATGGACCCAAAGAAGGAACCTTCCAAATCTTTTTTCAGGATCCTTGTTCAGAATTCAGACAGAGTTCTGTCTGAATCTGTTTCAGTGAGAGATAAACAACCTTTGTAATACTACAGGCCACTAATCAAACTCTTCAGTCAGCAAAGATCCTCAAGGCCAAGGCTCAGCAAATTCATGTGAGGGGAACTCCAGGAGCAGTTTTTCACCAGTATACAACCCTGGTGTCCTTGGAAACCATTTTGCAGTCGGCTGGGCCAGCAGAGGTGTGCAAGTGAGGACCCAAGACAGTATAATGGCACTGGCTCCTGCAGGCACCCCAACCCGTTACCTTCCGCAGAGGGGGGTAAGGTTTTTCAGCAGTCTTCACACCAATGCAGTGTTGCCACCACTCAGCAGACACCGCTGCAGTTCAGCTGCCCCTGATGTCCCAGCCTTAGGATATGACACTGTACCTATGTGCTAAGACTGGAAATTCCAGAAGCATCTTTTCCTAGGAAATTCCAGAATGTCGAAGAGGAAAAAAATATCATTCAGAATCAGAATGAAAGTCAGAATTTCCTGGGAAACAGAATCAGCTACACCAAAACATGCTGCTAAGATGACAACTTTGAAAGCAGAACGTGTAGAATACTAAAACACAAAATCCAGAGGGAAATAAAAAGAAAAGATAGTTAAAGCCAAACACTTTGAAGTTTCTGACTCAGAAGAAGACGAAAATAAATTTAGAGTGATAAAAAGTGGATGATATCATACTGCATGCAGCATAAGAAGAAGAGATCTCTTCCTGTGTTCTGGTCCTGCATCTGCAGTCAGGGAGCCAAAACTAGTGTAGGAACGATGAGGAGCAGGTGATCAAGTACATAGACCCCACATAGACCCCACTGTGGCAACCAGCCTTTCTCCTTAAAGACAGATAGAATGTAAAACTCACACCAATGTTACAGCAAAGAAGCACTGAAAACTAACCTTCTCCTCATTCCAATAGGTGTTGGATCAGGTCATAGATGCGGAAATCAGCATCTGGCTTATTTGCATGGCTTTATACTTAGAGTACGAAATATCAAACATACAGTGTAGTTTATAAAGAAAACATGATAAATAACAGTTTTATGTTCTCCATTTTATGTATACTACGTTTCAAAAATGCTTTTGTATCTTTCTTTGGTGCAGTATGGTACACAGTAACTGAAGTATACTTACTACATAATGGAATTAATTATACCCAGAATGATTTCAGGAACAGAGCTACTTCAGTGTTCCAGAAATAGTGATAGCAGGATTAGTACTACAGTAAATTACACTCTTAGTTGGTAAACTGGGATAATCCTATATGCGAAACCCAGGAATGTCCTGATACAGAACTACAGCCAGCCAAGAGAAAGACTGAGGCTTTGGCTCAAAATTAGTATAAGAGTTTTATGTTCTATCTACTACCTATAGATACTAATTTGAAGTAGATCTGGTGTCAAGTTTTGGATATCCAATAATTGCGTTCACGTAACAACTCTGATATTTTTTAAAACTACAATTTTAAAATTAGAATTGTACAGCAAGAAAGATACTGACTTATCTGCCCCAGACTGGTAGACAATCTTCCCAAAACAGACCCAGTGTTGGTACCTGGCTACTTGTCAAATAGAGAAACGTAAAGAAACAGAAAGGAACAGGATACATTTAGTACATAGAATTAAGCAAAAATCCAGAATCAGACAACATTACAACCGCTGTGTTGTTCTGTATCAGAATAAAGGTCCACCCAGTCTAGTACTCTGTATCTAGTAATACTGTATCTGTGACACAAGAAAGAACAGGGCGAACATGTTCATGCTATGTCTCACAACCTTAAATAACTGGGGAACCAGGGATTTCCAAAGTCAGAGTGGAGGCTTTGTATTTAATAGACCTGGGCAGATAGCTCTTCTGCAAATTTCTCCATTTGCTCTTCAAATCCAAGTAAACTCTTAGCATCCACTGCATCCCGCGGCAACAAGTTCCGTAGTGTAGCTACATGTCATGATGGTAGAGAGCCACTTTGGTTTTAGGATTTCAAACAGGCAGTGTGATACTTTCAGTCATGTCTTGAATTTTTACAGTGGAAAAAAGTTAGTAGTTTGTTCTCTAGTTATTCTTTCCATAACACTATTGATTTTGTAGATCTCTAGCTACAGATTTCCCGGGATTCTGGGAAGAACTATGCTGTGATCCACCTGCTTAAAGAGCTAGCTAAGTACCCTGATAAAAAATGCTGCTGAGGATCAGACAAATTGGTTTCTGTTCCAGATTACACTTACAATGATGGTAAACTATCTTTATTGAATACTGTTTTCTTCTTTATCTCATGATAGTTACTACCAATTCATCTTCCACTATTTTTGAATGGCTCAATAACATTTCAAAGTGTTGGCAGACAGTGTGCCAGCCTGACTCAACCTCTTTGTGAAAATCACTCCTACAGAGCAGCATGATGCAGATATATGTAAGGTAGATCCACTTCTCCAAGAAAACACTTGGCTTTCAGAATTACTCGGGAATTGTCCCATTGTGGTCTGCAATCTACAGCACAGTGGAGTATTAATGTTGAAATGAGGCAAAATAACGATATACACAGACTAGCATGTGAGGACAGTCAGCCCTGTAATAAATATAGTCATGCCTTTCAATGGCAGCAAATTTGTCGTTTTTTCATTTCTCCAGTCATTTCTCCCAGGTGGAGAAATAAAACAAACAGCAATGAGATAGAAACTGCCCCAGTGGAAGTTTTGCCAGGAGCTCTGTTTCTAACTTCTGCCTTGTTTTAAGAGATTGAAACAATCCTCCATCTTTCTTGCTAAAACTTGATTTTCAATGGAGGTCTTTAGACTTACATAGTCACCACTATCACAAGGGCAGAGAAGTGGTAGGGAAAAAAGAAAGGCTCAAGTATTTGCAGTTATGGCTAAAGGTAGAGTTTGAGTTAACAAGCTTCTTTTCTTTTTCTCCAGCTCTTTTCATGCTCTTAAGAGATTTGTTTTCACTATCAATAGATTTGTTTTCTTTTTCTGATCCTTTTTAAATAGTTTTAAAACAATTGTCCTTTGTCTGCTTATTGATTGGTTTTTGTTTAATCTCATACAAGCTAACTCATTCAGAACGTGAACTCCATGTATTATTCAGATCTCTGTTCAATTCCTGACCTCTGAAGTAACACAGACTGTCTTCAGAGTCTTGCTGTGAGCTCCCTAGACCGTTCATTACCTGTCCTCCATGTGTTTTTACGGAACTTAACAAAATAGCACTGTGATCTCAGTAAGGTGTCTTGTAACTATCCCCATAATACCATCGTCATTTTATTGGGCAAATAGACTAAACCATCCGCATTTGAACAAAACCAGAGTTCATTCCCCTCATCAAAAAGGCCGAGCTATGAATGCCTTTCTATGTGATTCCCAACTTCTACACCTTCATCACCTCATTTTATTTCAAATTAAGTCCTCTGTGTGCATGTGTAAGTTCTTGCTACCAAACATATTGGTTCCACATTCAACCCTAAAACATGTAACAGGACTGTAAGATTCAGAAGCATTTTATTGCTGGCTAAGAAAGGGAGGTCTCCTCTGCATGACACTGATTTTTCTGCTAAATACCCCAATTCTTAATGTCTTTATTAAAAAACCAAACATAACACAAGAAAAAAAAAAACAAAAAACAACCAAAAAAAACCCCCAACAGAGATGCTTTTCTTGATTACCTAACTAGATACCAATTTATAACTTCTCAAGGAAAGAAAGACTAGAAGCGTGTGTCAGCAGATTTAAAACAATCAGAAACCTTTGAAAAGGACAGGTCTGCATTTTGTCTGATCCTGACTTTTATCTTGATAGTGAATGAATTGAAAAACAAACAAGAAATGAATACAATAGGCAAAGCCTGGTGCTTTAGATCAGGAGCGATAAGCTAAACAGCTTCCCTCTTAAAAGGAGATTGAGAAAGCAAGTTCCACTTACCTCTCATTACATGTAAATGGGAATGCATTCCCATTTCTGCACAGTAGCAGTCCTGTGAAAATTGCCCACAAATCACAGCCATTGGAGAACATCAGATGCCTCCTTCCCATTGTCATTCTCTTGTCTGGTACCCAAATGGCATCTTCTCACCTACAAATGAAATGAAACATAAATTTTCAAGTTACCATTAATTTCACTTGCAAAAAAAAGAGGGAAGAATATTACTGAGTTGAAACACAAACTAGAAAGATTTATTTTGTCCCTGAAAACTTCTTTGCATACATGGATTTATTCAACTAGGCTAGGGAAAGATCCGCATTCATATGAAAACAGGAAGGATACAAATCTTTCTTTACATTTCAATGGCAGATGAAAAGTGCACAAAGACATAATCAAACCTTTTAAAATTAACCTTTCTATTTGGGTAAGAGACTGGAGTCTAATGAGGAGTTCTGGTGATTTGAGTGAATGATCTTCCCTTGCTTTGGAGCAGAAAATATACAACCACAAACCAGATTTACATGAGTTTAACCTACTTTATCACAGATCAGTCACTGAGTTCTCTCTAAAAACACTTTTCAAGGCATAAGCTGATTTGCCTATGTGGATATTCATACCATATGATTGCTGAATCAGTTTCTCTGAATCTGTAGTAAAGACAACTGATGATTATCTGTTAGTTGGGAGAACTGCCTCATGCTCCTGTGAAAAGCACTGCATTATCAGCAAATTATAGGAAGGACAAAGTCCCTCTACAGAGGTAGAGATACAAGTATTTTTTGTAATTTTCATTTTAATAAATAGTTGATTCACTCCGATAAGTTTAACCCTGTGTTCTCAAGCAATAGTCTGTTCATGATCAGACTGTGTGATTGTTGGGCAAACTGCTGAAACTCGGGGATACTTCTGATGTATAAAACATGATCGTATACTTACATAAATGTAATTATTATATAAATATAGCTATTATATAAATATAACTTTTATATAAATACTATATGTTCTATAACCATATCCTTAAAAAACAACAGCTGGAAAACTCAAAAACTCATACCTTTCCAATCTCGTCTCTCAGTTGACGTTAGAGGAGGTAGAAACCACACCCTAGCAGTCTTGAAAAGTCTCAGATTACTAAATTGCTCAAGGATCAACATCCAGCTACTACAGAGAATTCTGATACCTGAAGCAAAAGCTAAAAATAATGTATTTTAAAGAGTGTATAAATGTGCACATAAAATCATAAAAATAATTTTAATTAGATTTAAACTTCTATCCATGTTTTTCTTTATGTGTAAAGTCAGCCTTTTGTGGTCATAACCTCAAGTTCCTACTTGGAGAGAACCCTCTCTCTATCTCCACATACTTTACATGAATCATGAAGTACCAATTTCACCCAAATTAATATAGAAGCAATACAGCCACATAGTCCCAGGTTTGTGTGTGGCATTGGTTCCGTTTCTGTACACCCATGCCCCTGTATCAACCTTGACAAATGTCATCTCGTATTGAGAAGATGGTAGCTCCTCAGTCTTAAAGACTGCCACACGCCCCCTGTGACTCTTGTAATGAGGAATATCATTGCACTGCAGCACAGTACATTCATTCAGATTAACAACAACAAGGAACAGATTGCCTTAAAATTCTACTAGTATAGACTTCATATAGGCATCCATCTGAGTACAAATCACAGTGCTCAGCTTTGGCAGAAATATGCAGCATGCTTAGAAAACGTAAGTAACAAAAATACATAAATGATAAAGAAAAGACAGAAGAGTGAGAAAATTAGCATGAATGAAGATAAGAGCCATCCAGGAGGAAAAGGGTAAAATACTATCTTTCTTGGCTGCATTTCCCCAGTAATGTTCTACCTTTAGTTTAAACAAGACATTTCTCCGCTGCATTTCTACAGTATTACTATATCTTCTGTTTAAAGACAATTTCTACAGAGCTGAATAGTCATATAAATGATCTGCTGCTAATCGCTTATTGCCTAGCAATAACAATTGTATACAACTTGTTAGAAATTCAATGGCATCTAATAATGGGATTCTATTCTGTACAGTTTTCACTGTTTGTTTATTCATTGTATGTGTTAAGTTTGTTCTGTTTTTTCCTTTTTCCATGAAATGTGAGTGTATTTTCATCCCATTCAGCCAAGTGATTTGAACAATCACAATCTGGCCAGAATGGTACTAGTATGAAGACTTTCAAAAGTGATTTAAGCAATTGCTGCAATGCAGTGCAGATAAAATTGCATGTGAATTAGATTTTATGAGGCCATAACAGTATTTAGAGACTTCGATGCATTCATCAAGAACTGCATGAACAAATCGTAAATGAACTGTATAGTTACAAATCCCCAGGAGGGGGGCATCTCCCTCATGTGACCATTTGCACACTGCCTATATTATGTACCATGGATGCACATTTTTTAAAAATCTTTTTCCTTTCTTCTTCTGAAGTGACACCATGCTGGCTTGCTTTGAAAAGTTATGTGCAAAAGAAACCATTCTCACACTAGCTGTGATTTGGACACAATTAGAGCTCACAGAAAAAACAATGACTATACTGTATAGATAATTACTTCCCACCTACAACGTTACATACTTCCCACTGATGAATGCTGTTCTGTCAAAAATGAATTTAAAGAATGACATTTCTGGAAACATTGATTTTAATTAAAGCATATCAGATCTGGGATGGAATCTGGAGTGGGATGAAGTAACTTGGCAGCTAGGTAATTCAGCGAGAATGGATAGAAAGTAGGTTCCAGTCCCTGTTGTACTTGATTTGAAGCACAGGCTGAAAAACACAGGTCTCAAATCTCAGGCAGATGAACAAATCATGGCATTGTTCGCTGTTCTTATAATTCAGAATACTCACTCTCCTAGGATAACTAGCTTCTCTCCATTTATATGTCTTGGCTTCATTTCATGCTAAACATTTATTTTTTTTACATTTTCTACGAAATGGAATTACTGTGATTTTCTGGTCTGTGCTGGATACATTTTTTTAAACTTGGCTTCTAGACGGTTAATGACATCAACAATTTGTGAAGAATAAGAGACAACATTCAGCTGTTGTAAATCAATACCGCTGCAACAGTTTCACTGGAGGTCCACTGATTCATAGCAGTTGATCTGACAAATGTATCTCAGTCAGAGAATAGACAAGACAATGTAGGATCTTAATGCAGCAAGAAGTAATAAAGTCACATTGTGACAAAGCCTAGTAAAAAAAGGTATCTTGAGAAATGGTTGGGCAAACACTATAAACCTCCTCTGCTTATTAAATAGAATGAGACAGCTACATCTAGGATTGGAAGATCATGCAATATTTATTCCTTCCTTTAATAAACATTGATTATAGGCTTGGTGGCACATCCTCTGTTCAATATCATATAATATGTGAATGCAGACTTCGCCTTTATATACACTTCGGTATTCTTTGGACCCGCACTACCATGGAAAACTGAATGTGTGCTACTGAACGTGACTGGCTAAACTCTCTCTGCATTTAAAACTAAGCTGGCAATACTTAATATGAAATAGACACAAAATCAAAGAAAGGAAGAAATTCTTCAGTGACAACCTAATACCTTAGTCCTACAGAAGACAGTGCAGAAAGCTTGTTTAAAGTGCTAGCTGGGTATTCTTGTTGGCTAATATGCCAGTAATTTCTACATCCGTAATTATAGGAACATTTCTTGATGCATATGAGGAACAATGCTAGAAAGCTGAATTACACGGGTTGCTATGACTAAGTATTGACTTGTGCAGAGTCAGATCCTGTCTTGCCATTTTAAATTACACTCATTTTTCTTGCGTTTGAAGGGAGGCAAGAGGATGGCAAGAGAGGAGATGCTTTTACTCATCTCATTACCGTTGAGGTTTTTACAAAATTTTATCAGAATCAGTACTTGTTTTGGGGATTAAAATTACACTATAAATCCCCAACTCTTCTTATCCTCCAACAAAAGAAGCACTAAATTTAGTTTTATTTCAGTCTGCTGGTACATCCTCTGTCATTCATGAATCTTCAAGATAACTCAAATAGCTTTGGTCAGTTGTTCAACAGAGAGAGAAGTTGTCATCAATCTTAAAATATCAGATACATCTAAGTACTGTTTGGCCTGGTGTACCCCCTAAAGGCTGAGATTGTCTTCATTTGTCATTAGTATTAGTTGTGAAAGATTGCCATTGAGCTTTAAGTGAACTGATACAAAAGAAACAGCTTTTAACATATTTATCCTCAGAGACCTTATAGTGGCCTACCAGTATCTTAAGGGGGCCTACAAGAAAGCTGGTGACGGACTTTTTAGGATGTCAGGTAATGGTAGGACTAGAGGGAATGGATTAAAGCTAGAGATGGGACGATTCAGACTGGACGTTAGGAAGAAGTTCTTCACCATGAGGGTGGTGAAACACTGCAACAGGTTGCCCAGAGTGGTGGTGGAAGCCCCGTCCCTGGAAGTTTTTAAAGCCAGGCTGGATGGGGCTTTGAGCAACCTGATCTAGTGGGAGGTGTCCCTGCCCATGGCAGGGGGTTGGAACTAGATGATCTTTAAGGTCCCTTCCAACCCTAACAATTCTATGATTCTTTGAGTCAGTAGTGGACAAACTTTTCTTCTTCTTTGTCTTATCACTAATGTACTTTTCAAGTGATTTCCAGTTACTTTTGATGTCCCTCATTTGTTCACTGACCCTTCTGATTTTTTTCTCTGCCTACCCACGTTGCACTTGAGACTTGTCCCAGCTGCCTGATCCACACTCCAACTTCTATATTCTTCTTCCATGTGTTAAAGGTCAATTGAGAACTTACAATTTAGCCAAGTTGGTTTCTTTCTACACTTGTCTTTCCACTGTATCCTTAATATTATTTCATCGAATAATTCTGAGCTATCTTAATCTCTTCTTGACTTCAGATCCAGCTCTCACAAAACATCCTATGAACTCTCAAAGACCATTGTTGTCCCTTCCTAGAGGATGAGAAATACTGTCATCTCATGAACAAATCCATACATTTGACATATGTGTTAATTTCCAGTTACTCAAAAAGAAACTGCTGAAAAAAAAAACACTTTTGCCCATTTTGGTTTTGAAACATACCTAGTACTATTGAACGCCTTCTCTCTCACTCTCAGACTACACCTGCACTGAGAAATGCCTTGTATGTGGCTTGCCAGCTAGCACTCATATTTAGCTTCTGAGATCTTTGAAACTTGTATTAACTGTTGCAGCTAATCCCTGTATCTATACTGTACAAGAGGAAAGCAGACTTCCAAAGAGAAAGACAAGACCAATTTAACTTGCTTCCTTCCACTGTTATAGACTTTGCAACAAAAGAGTGAAGATTGAGAGTCTGCTCCTTGGTTTTCCATGCACGTGTAGGCACACTGAACTTTAGCAAAATGGTGTGATCTTAAGTAGCCACGGACTTGTGTCATCAGTATGAGAGGGATGGAGCAAAAGCAAACAATTAAGCTCTGTCAGATACTTCAGAACATTCTCAGGCATGGGATAATTTCACAGCTCTAAGAATATGAAATATTCATGTAGATACAATTACAAGACATTCCATTATTTATCATGTCCAGTCATTCATATCCTGTTACAGAAAAAAAATGAAATTTTTACTATCTAGTCCAGGCACTATCACAAATTAAACAAAGCAAAGTGCCTGTGTGGATGTGAGAGTAATAAATCTTCTATTAGCCAAACTTCAGATTTGCCCTGGCATCATCTGTTGACTCCAGCCTGGTACAGCGGGCCTGACCCAGTTAACGACTGACTCAGGTAACTAAAAATTATGCTTCATAATATTCTTTGACTAAAAGTTTACTGGTTCCTGGAGCAGAATCTTAAATGTTCAGCAAGACAACTATCTTCCACATAGAGCTCGCAAAGAAAGTGGTCTGCAGCAACCAGAAAGTGGAGAAAGCCATCTGAAGTCAGCACTGTGTTGTTTTGAGCATATAGACAATGCAATACAGAAGGACAAGGATGCCTTTTAAATTTTCTCCTTCTCAGACATGGCAGACAGATGTCTTCTGCAGCTTGGCATCTAGAGTCCTTACCCTGCTCCTGCGTATGGACTTCCTCTCAAAGCCATGAAGCAATGTTCACATTTGGAAGCCCAGTAAGACAGGGAAATGTCAAAGG
This sequence comes from Larus michahellis, assembly GCF_964199755.1. Taxonomy (NCBI): domain Eukaryota; kingdom Metazoa; phylum Chordata; class Aves; order Charadriiformes; family Laridae; genus Larus; species Larus michahellis. The sequence continues at coordinate 50,073,591 of NC_133897.1, read as the reverse complement.
TAGAGGTTCTAAAAATTTGTATGTGCAGAGGTTGTATATAGTCTGGATGTGGCAGTAGTACCCATTCTTCTTAAACTTTTACTAGCAAATAATTCCAGATACATTAAGCTAAGGATGGAGAGCACAGACAAGTGTTATGTTTTGTAGCCTGTACCAGGAACAAAGCAAAATACTTTTCATTGACAGAAAATAAATATGCAAGACTAAAAGAAGATAATTTACTGCTTTTCTGGGAGAAAAAGATGAGCCCTAGCTGGCTTCGTCATCCTTGGGCTAGCAAGCAAAATCAAACTGATCTATGAAATCATCTTCCCATTTCTCTCCCACTTAATACAGTTCACTGTGTTAGGTAATTATATCAAACTATTTATTTTCCCTCTAATTAGCCTGCTTTTAATAAGGTTAACTAGCAAGTCAAAGAAGCAAGAAGAAGGTGAAAAAACCATGACATTCAATTTCAGAAAAGGTTCAGGGGTAACACCAGAGTTGTTGCAAAAACAAAGGGAAAATGCAAGCTCTGCAACAAAGAGCTGTAGGAAAATGCACTAAAGCCACTGTGAGCACAGACAATTCAGAGGCACAGAGATTTTCTCCTGTGGCTCATGACCCAAAGGTGCTCGAATCTTTCCAAGGACATCTGCAACATCTACAGCTTTTAGTGACCTTATGAAGAATGCATATGCGTGGATACGCCTTGCATTGTAAGGTCTTACAGATAACTAGTTGACTAGGACATATGCTTAATTTTGTTCCTAAAATGCCATAATGAAACACCCTATTGATTTCCTACCTCATTATTGAGCAGGATATTAGACCAAACACATAATGTATGATACTATTTACACTGTATCTTCCCCGGGAATTATGACTGCTAGGAGACTGTTTTTCAGTTTCATGTGTCTATACGTCTGTCTTTTGAATACTCAATGTTCATTTTTCTTGTACAATTTTGTACTTAGAAAAGAACATCCTTAATCTGTCTCCACAGTAAGTGTCCTCAGGAGTACGGAAGAACAGATACAGGCAAAAGCTCGGAAAAACTTTTACAACAGCAAACAAGGATGAACTGCAGTATTATCTCTAACATCAGTATACACAAGGTTATTAATGTCCTACACTTCTAGTATTGTGGTTTTCTGCCTAAGGCATAAAGCACAGCCAACACCTCTTTTTCACTATTTTCAACACTAAAACTATTATTCCACTGTGTAAACCACTTCAGAGACAGTGTAGTCACACTGCAAAAATCTTATTCCCTTTTAGAATATCTGTTATTCATACTCAAGGTTTGTGTGCAGCCTCTCATAAAACATGTTGGAACCTTGTCACCATTTAAAACACCTCCAAATTTAAGAACACCTACCGAGGTAGGGTTTTAGATTAGACCTATTTGTAATTTTTAACAGTATGATAAACCAAATCAGGCAAAAATGTTTAAGAACTTGAAGATTCAGGTGCCTCAGATCCATCTTTACTTAACCATCAGCGTAAAAGCTCCCAACATGTCTACATCACTGCAGTAAGTGGCTTGTAGGCCCCTAATTCACTGGGGCATTCTTAAAAATAACTTACTCTAGTCACGTAGTAGCAGGCCTCAACCGGGCAAAATAATAATAGCAAAAAAGCCCGCTTGAGGATTTTTCCTTCCCTTTTGTTTTGAACAAAATATTTAATACCAAACACTGCAAAGTCTGTGAAACAGCAACCTACTTGCAAAGCTCTCATTTCTATAAACCTTTCCAGTCCATTTTAATGTGATACATCTTGTACTGTCTGTATAAATGAAAATCTATTTTGGCATGGAAAAAAGATACATACAGATGTTCTGCTTAAGATGCAGAAAGAAAAGGATGAGGAAAGAATCAGTCCCATGAGCACTCTCACGGACTGGAAAGAACCCATGGTGCCAAGGAAAGCTCAGTAACCGCCTTCCTGCACACCCACACGTATGTGCACACCGTTGCTTAGCCTAGGAAATTTCTATTTGCCAGTATTTTAAAGGAGCAGGATTTGGCCCTTAATCAAATTATGGCCAAATCTTATATGCAAATTATGCAATAAATAAATAAATAAATAAAAATAGCTAGCATAAAATGGTACATAGTTTGCTACTCCACAGAGCAGTTTGGAAGGATCTGTAACACTGTGGTTGCTGCTATCCTGACAAGACAGGTACTACAGAAGGCGTCAGTCACCCTGCTCAGCCATTAACTCCGCTGAGGAACATCACACAGACTGTTGCCAGTCTCTTTTTCCTTTCTTGGTGGAAAGCTTCAAAAACCAGAGAAACGCAATCTGCTTCTGTCTTCAGGTGCAAATCTTGGCTCTCTGCACTCAGGCATTGTTTCTTTTATCAAAGATGCTCTTGGATATTATCCACAATGACTGGTATATTGTCCCACTACTGCTAACTGATACATCACAGGGATTAAAAAAGCTACCAAACTGCTGAAATAGGTGAATCTGGCCAAACACACAAATGTCTGAGCAACAATTTAGTTCAGCCAAAAATGAAATACTCACATTTACAGAGCATATAATAAGCAAATAATGCTTTCACTGAATCTGTAGTTCAGTTGTTTCAGACTTACATCCTCCTTATGAGCTTCAGAGTCCTCACCTAGGACAAAATACAGCTGGGATACATATGACGAACCACTTTTTCTCTCCAAGGAGAGAAGCCATCAAGGGAGTTCAAAAAATTATATATTCCACAGGGAAAAGCAGAAGTACAACTCACCCAAACTATAGCATTGATGAAGTATTGTAATATGTTTGATCCATGCTTGAGGGCTTGGGCTGAAACACTGTTCACTGCTGAGTAACAGTAACGAATCAAGCATATCATAATAAAGGAAAGCAACAGAAAAATAATGAAAATCAAGGTAAAACTTAAATAATTAATTTCTACAAAAAAACCCTTAATTTTGTATTTCTAGCAAGATAATGTGATTCTAATTAAACATGATCATTTGAATTTTTTAGTGGTATGAAAGGTTCTTTGATTTTTGTTTTGGTACGTAATGAAGTTATAAAGAGGTGAATATTCACCAGATAAATCAATATTCAGGAGTTATTCTCTCTCACAAATACAAAAAATAAATACATTAAGATCTACATTTCAATTTAATTGTGCACTTCTACTAACTATCTTAATAGCATTATTTAAAAAATGAAAGGATTTGTTTTGAATAAATTCAAGATAGTGATTCAAACTCATAAGAGGGAAGAGTTTTTAAGACAAAACCAACAAACTAACCTGAATTTATCTTTCTATTACGTTAAAATATGTTTGAGGTATTAAATACTGAGTAATCTGCAGTGTGGACCTTATATTCAGTAGTGTCCAAGGATTTTGTGGCTGGTTCCACTTCAAAATGTTTTGATCAAATAGTTAATCATCATATTATTTATAGCTGGAAATGATAGCATGTTTTCTGATATACTAGTAACCAATTTGGAACATTTGCCCCTCACCAAACCTGAAGAGATTTAACACAATTTTACTGGATGCAAATAAGGATTTGAGAGTGTGTTGTTCATGATCTGAACTTTTCTATGAGAAGAATGTCACAGAATGCCAACCCATTTACTGAAATCAGTGGTATGTTCAACAAGAGCATCATCAGATCCAACACTACACAGACACTGATGCATATTTCAGGTATGGATTATCCTGATCAAGTAGCCAACAACCACTTAGCAGAGCCTACGTACATCCAAACAGTGGACATTCTATTATAGTGCTGGAACAAGAGGACAATGTGTACAGCTTTTATAAAGTTGACAATTATAATGTATTTTTTTGCTGTCCTCCCACTGGTTTTATCTCCCGAAGAACATGCTTGTATGCCTGTCCCCCCTCCCGAGACACACTGGGAACTCCAGCATCCTTGGGAACAGCTATGCATGGGGCACATCACTGAAACCCAAAAATCGAAGTAAGTCACCATGCAGGCAACCAGCACTGTCAGTCAGGTGGGGATGCAGGTGCTATCGCTAGGCTACAGAACACTCAGTCTTCTTCTCTTAAATACAAATCACAGCAGGTTCCTAACATTCTTAGCTCAGCACACCTCCAGCTGCCTGCTCCCCACAGCGCTTACCCTTTCCCTGGAGATACCTCTCCAGCCTCATCATTCCTTCACCCTCACACTCTGCTTAAGCTTTGAGCTGGAACTTCTCACCTGCCCTGACCAGCGCCTGGTGTGGGCAGGACCACACTGTCCTTGGCCTCTTCCCTGACCCAGGTTATACCAAAAGCATAACCCACTGACTCGATGACAGAGCTATTTTATTGACAGCATACAAATGACTCTTTCAGCTTGGATGCCATATTTCAGACTATGATGAAGTAAAGGGAGGAGGGAAATCATAAGAAAACAAAAAGAAGCAGTGTGCATTTCCATAATAATACTTTGAGTAGAAATACACAAAGGAAAAGAAAATGCAGTCACTGTAGTTCCTCTATTTTACAGACTTGCACACTGCACAGTACCCTTTCGCTACTGCACCAGCTCCCCAGTAGCCTGTAAATAAACAAGCCACCGTGCTACACTGGTGAAGTCATCAGTAATTCTTTTATTTCAAGAGAAAATTTGAGCCAGAGAACTCAGAGCTATTCCATTCCAACCATTTTATTCTTGTTTCCACTAGTAAATACTAATTAGGTAGTCCTGAGAGCAGCTCTTACCCCAAGGAGCCTTTTGATAGAACTCATTTACTTGGCTTAAGAACATGCAAAAGAAAATACAACATTGGTAAGGGGTTAAAAATAATATATTTGTATTATGAAACAGTGAACCTAAAATACTGTTACCATACAGAACAATCCCACTAATTAGTCTCTGTTAATTTTAGGAAGTCAACCTGAAAACATACTTATTTAAATGCCTCATAAAGTTGTGTTTTTCATGCCACACAGCATTGCGTAGAAGAGCTGAATTTAAGTAACTCCAGGCTGTACTCTGAATACAGTAAATCTTTTTATTTAGAAAATCCTAATTTAGAGACAGGCAGCTAGAAACAATAAAAAGTGAGCAGCATATATCAAGGTTCGTCTGCTTCCAAAGAATTATTCCCCTTAGATTTAGTTATTCTGTCTGGGTGATAATTCTTTTCTATCATGTGCGTTCTTAGCTTCCAGTGCTTTCAAAATACATTTATACCTAATAATTCAGTAAAATATCTTAATTTAGAAGTCTTCCTTCTGCTTTTTTAAGGGAAGGTTCACTCAGTAACGGGCAGCTGAGAGATATTTAAAGTAGAGCTCTGAATTAACTGTCTGTTTCCTCGGCCTTTGAATGAGCTGAACAGGTTGAATCAATTTGACCTCCTGGAGGCTGTAATTCAGTCATGGTGGTCACAGAGGTAGGTGTTTCTGAGTGTGGAAATACCAGGCCACAAAAAGTTAACTGTTAGACTGTGGAGCCTCCTGGCTAGCACTTTTTTTACTGCCACGTGGCAGTTAACCCTCCTCCAGCACATCCAAGAGATATTGCTGAGCAATCAGTAAAGGAGCAGCGTTGTCTAAAGTGGGAATATCAACTTCATCCAGTGGGCAATCCCTAGGACATCCAAGTATCTTCTTTACAACACTCTTATACCAAAGTCTTTCCGTCAGCTTACTGCAATGCAGTCAGCATTGTTGTCCAAAGATGACCATTATTTTTTCATTCCATTCTAACAATTCAAAACAGCTATGTAGCATCTACACATTCCATGGACATTTCAGGCATTTCCATTTAAATAGGAATTGTCAGAATAACAATTCATATTTTGCACCCAGGTTAATTCAATTTCCTTCCATATTATGAAGTGTAATTTAACAGTAGATGTGAAATAACAAGACTCCAGCTGTCCTATCCACTTATGTCTCAAGCAGAAAGCCCCTATCTCCTCTAAAGGACACTAAAAAGACTTAATTGGCTGTCCAGTCTGTCCAGTGTCAAATTACTTTGCTATTCTTAAATTCTGATTATAGTTTTAGCATAGATGAAGACATGCAAATGTTTGGAAGACAAGAGGCTAATACATTGTACTTGCCATTCATAGAATTTCCTTTTTGGGATTTTAAATTGTTTGACAAATGTTGATTAGTCAGATGTTCCCCTTTCACAATCAAGAACTGTGGAGCAAATGGTATCTCCTACAGTATTCTGTTATTGCCACACAGTGGAAAACAGACTTTTTGTCTGGGTCTAGGCAGCAAGGTGGAGAGCACATCTGAAAAGTACAAAGGATTTTGAAAGGTACAATGTTTTTTTCTTTCTGAACTAGGCTATTTTTATAATAAGTGAATTAATATACACACTGAAAGTGTGTTGGACTGGTTTCTCCTACATAAAAGGAAATATTAATTACGGAATAAAATACAATTATTTAAAATAATAAATAATCCCGTCAATGTAAAATGGATTCCAGTATTTGTGAATATGTATTTTAGTTTCATCGACAAGAGTGCTACCACAGCTGCTTTCTCAAAAAAGTATCTGATGAAACAAGTGCTTCAAGTCTGCATGGTAGGCAACACAAGGTCTGTTCAAAACCTCTCCTCTGAAGAAGGGCAAGGACTCTCCTGAGGTGCATGACATGTATCTAAGGTAACAGCAAGCAAGAGAAGCTGAATGAAATTTTGAATTTTAGACAGTAAAATATGACAAAATCTGGGAGATCACAGCCCTAAGGTCTCAAAACAGCAAAGAACAAGCTCAAAGAACAGGCGGTCTTTATGGGTGTCACGACAGAACATTTAGGGACATATTTAAAGGTGTGTCATCCCTCTATGGCTAACAAACCACATGTGCAGGTGCCTATGCACATGCTTAAGTACCTCACAGGAGCAGGGATTAGAAGCACACTGCTAGGAATAAATTCACATGCTTTAGGTACAGCTAGCACAAGTTATCACGTTCTCCTTCCTTCTACTTTGATACATAACACTTATTCTTTATTTACTATTTGTTTTCATCCATTTTTAGTTTAAATGTATGTGGCAAAGTAACTTAGTATGTCACAGCCAATAAAGAAAAGGGAAGATGAGTCCTAAATGCCAAAACATTCCACAAAGCAGGCACTAAACAAACTTCCTGTTCTTCATGAGAGAGTAGTCACTGTACTTGTATTTTGTGTTTGCCAACATAGGCCTTTATTTTCCTACTTTTTCAAACTCTACTATAGCTCTCAAATTACTGTTGAAATCACAGAGAATTTGCTAGGAGCAAACACTTGACATGTCTTTGTCATTTTTTTCTAGTACTTTGATTTCCTTTTCCAGTTTTCAACTTGCACAAAAACCTCTAACCTGTGGTCAATTTGGAAAATATGTAGCAAATTTCCACAGAAAATCAATGTGGTCTTTCAGAGAGAAGAAAACCCTCAAACAAAAACCATACAAAAAAAGCAACTGATTTGGGATTGAGTGGTCTCCTCCAAAGTGAGTCTGGATCCACTCTGTTCCACTTTGCCATATCTTCTTGAAACCATGGAGAACCAAATCTGAAGACATCATAAAAGTATATTTCCTAGTTCGTCTCTAGGGAGCTTACATACCAACTGCCTGAATTTCATGGGATACAGGCTGAAATCTGATTTTCTAAACAGTCCAACTCTACTCCCAGGAAATGAGATTTTTCCTCTTATTTTCCTTCTTCACACAACTGCAGGATAATGTGTAATTCTAAGGCAATGAGCGAATTTACCTTAGTGCACATAGTTTATACCAGGACTATGCTTTTGAAACAGACTTCCTGATCATTCCCACCCACCCATTGCCCGTTGGTTTCCGTTGCAGAGCAGTCTGTTAATGCCCAATCATCCTCAGCACCAGCTCTGCTGATCTGCTTCTACTGGACCTTTCTTTAGGTCTGATATATTAGTCTGATATCTCTTCAGGACTAATATATTAGTTTGAGGCACTGCTCTGTGAAAGGAGGTCAGCACTCTTCAGGCAGAAGAATTAATAATTATAATTCCAAGCAACACTGCTCTTCACTTGCCCAGGACCGAAATTTCTCCCTCACTTTCTGGGTTGACTCCAAAAGGCGTTTATCTTCCTGTGAAGTGGGATGTAAATTCAGTGAAAACAGACTACAGTGAAAGCACTTAGGTCATCTGATAGTAATTACTGAATTAAAATTCAAAACATTTGAAAAAAACCAAAATACCAAAAATCTAAAGTCTGAATCAACACCCACAGAAATAGCAGCAGAACAATGTGTGGTCTTAAAATATATTCAAGACACTGTTTACATCTACAATCCATGCAGTTGGTCCAAATAATATATTCTCCAATTTGTCCATTAGTTCGAGAAAACTACACCGTTCCTTTCCCTGTTATCCCCTGCCAGTTATTCCTAATTCATTGTAATCCGCCACACTCCTACTCCATTAGTTTCACAGAAAAAAATATTAATTTTCCCCAACTTTGCAAAGAAAGTTACCCTTAAGTATCAGGGTCCAGAAGAAAGTAAAAAAAAAATAGTGATAATCAGAAAAGGATGTAATACTTAGAGAAAAAAAAGAATGTATTTCTTGTAACTCTCTTGAACGTGAGCCCCCCCTAGACCTTCCTTCATGGTCTAAAATTTCAACATACTTATCCTTGGCAGTATACCGCTCCATATTTAATGTTCAGCCTAAATGTCTCGGAATCCAAAGCCATGCAATAATGCTGAGTAATATCCGTACGTTCTATTTTTGGCTAAAAAGGCATCACACATAGGCATTATAAGTTGCTATGCCATCCACATTACAAACCACATGGGATGTTGCCAAGAAAAATATATACTGTAGAGACAAAAGTCATATGGGCAGAAAGCACATTTCACAGCACTTGCCTGCTTACCGCTGTAGGAAGGAGCAGGGCATTTCCAAGCTTGTTGCCACTCTGACACTTACAGACAAGCTCTGCTCCATCTCACAACAGAGAGAGACTGAGACGTTAGCACAGTGCCCTGCTGGGCCGCTATTGGCACGGGCCACCGCCATTGCAGAACAGATATAAGAAAATACCTCCATCCCTCTGTTCTCACACTGCCTTCTTGCTCCAAATCCAACTCCAAGCTTTGTGCTGGAACGGCACAAAATGTATGCACTTTTGCCACCTCTGCTACACAGTAGAAAACCTTTAGCAGATAAATAGAGGAAGCAGTTGAGAATAGCGTTGTCTTGATTTTCATGGGTAAAAATTTAGAGAAACTCAAATCTTGTAACAGACACTTGCCAGAAAACCAATTTTAAAAAGCCTGTAGCCTCTAAACTATGGTACCATCCAGCTTCTACCTTAGGGATGCATCTATATTAGCATTTACTGCATTGCAGGGTTCATTTTAGCTTTCAGTTTGTTTGGCACATGTACTTGGATTCTTGCAATATTGCTGAAGCTCTGGTGTAGTCAAAGCACTTCCCTTCCTGGTGAATTTAGGTGGAAGACATGCATTAGAACAGCATCTGTCTCGGCCTACCTGTGATGGTGGCACAAGGCCCTCCTGTGGTTAACACTCTACACGTCCATGGTGCACGTCTAGGCCCAGCAACTGGTGAAAACACTGGTCCTGGAACCTAACCAGGTCACTGCAAATCAAACCCTGATTCGTTTCTCTTTGTGCCCCATCAGTTAGTAACGCGTAGCCTAAGTTTCCACAGGCAACTCGCCTCAGAGTCCTGCTATCATACTGCTCAAGCTGAACAGGCTTTCTGGTCTTTTATCTCTGCCCAAAACAATTCTAAAATGCCATTAATTAACATATATTTACCGAGGACTGGAACTTGCACACAACCTCAAACTTTCACCGAAGAAAACATCAGTAAGTCAGAAAACTATCTCCAAGGACTGTACATACTAGCATTAAGGAATTCAGTGAGGAAAATCCAATGTTCAGAAGTCTATAACCAAAGTTATAGATGATGCGGTACTGCTGACTTTAAGAACTTGACATGATGCCGTAGCCTCACTTTCTTCATACACTATGATGGCTAAATAGGAAAAACAAATAGGTATTTGCAGTCAATGTGAAGAACAGGTAGGTAGAATGAAGTAGGAAACTTCACGCTGTGCTGGCACTGTTGCATTCCTGACCCCCTCACTGCAAACATAGTGATTTGACCAATTCAGAGGTACAGTGAAAAAGATATTTTATGATCTTGCAAAAGCACAGAGATCTCTCAGAAATTTATGCACGTAACTATCCAGCAAACATACCTGTCTTGTCTATTTGATTTTTCTATGTTTTTGCCTTTCTGTGTGTTCATGAACCCAAATAGTAAGTTTGGTTGCCACGCGTACGCATGTGCACACACACACTCTCTCTCTCACTCCATTTGTGCATTCCTGGCCATATTTATAAATGAACCGGTATTCCTAATCAGCTCAATGTTAATGAACTCCTGTAGCATGTCTGTGTTCAACCAGGCAAATATATCAGCCTTAAATGCATGCATTTATATTTATACCTCTGCGATATGAATTATGCATATGCATATTAGTAAGTTCTCTGTCTTTCTCTTCTATTAAGGTTTGGGCTGGTCCCTTGGGAACTCATTATCTACAGTGAGTTTCACAAGGGCTTGATGTGACTCTATCAGAATTGTTATTGTATTGTACCTTCCCAGAAAGATTGTGATACTTTTCCCAGACACCTACAGTTCAATTCAACGTTGCCTATTTAATTGTCTAATAGCAGTGAGCATTTTTCCCACCAAGCCAAAAGAGTGAAATTGAATTATCAGGAATATTACTGGGGTTTTTTCTTCAGAGGCAGACAGAGCCATTAAACTAGCATTTGGATGGGTTCTGCTGGAACAGTTTCAGCATTGTTCTTTCCCCCGGCAGCCGGCTTCAACTTACTTTTCTGTTTTCAAAGTAGGTTTTGATTTTGCTTTCTTTTTTTAATTGCCTTGGGATGGCAACTTTGCCTGACATCGGCGTCGATGTGGGAGCTGAAGAGCAGCCCTCACTCCAGTCAGCGCATCCCGTTTGGCAACTGACACCCTGGTCAGCCGCTGAGAGGTGGTGACAAACCTCGTGCATGGCCACCCCTGTCACCTGCCAGCCTCACCCCACCAAGGCAGCGGGGCGCAGGAGGCCACAACACCCCTCACACGCCAGTAAAGCTCCAGTCCATGCCAGCAGCGCTTTGTGGTGCGGCTTTCCCCACAGCCAGGCCCTCAGTTCAGGAGCTGTGGGGCACGAGGAGCCATAGAGTGTGAGGAACCATTGGGCATGAGGAGACATTGGGTGTGAGGAACGTTTGGGCATGACAAAGCATTGGGCGTGAGGAGATGTTGGGCGTGAGGAACCGTTGGCCCTGAGGAGCTGTTGGCCTTGAGGAGCCATTGGGCCTGAGGAGCCGCTGGCCGCGTCCCTGGGCCGTGGCCCCCCTGCGCCGAGGAGGTGCCGGCAGGTCAGCTTTTTTTCCCTACTGCTACGCCGCGTGGCACCCTCTTGCCACGGGATTTCATGGCTTTTCGGGGAATTTATCACTCCCGTCGAGCCGCCCGGCGTCGGGCCGAGCCGCCCTGGGGCAGGCGGGAGAAGTGTTGCGGGAGGGAGTCCACTGAGGCGGCGCCCGGCGCGGGGCCCTGTCGCCCTCTGCCGGTCGCCGCGGGAAGAGCCAGGCCGCGGGGCCGAGCCCAGCCCGGGGACGGAGCCCGGGCCGGGGTGCAACGGAGCACGGGGGCGGGGGGTGAGATGGGGAAGAAGCGCAGCTCCTTCCCCGGGACACCTTTCTTCTGTGACTTGAGGACCCGCACACGCATCCCCGCGCCCCGCCTCGGAGGGTTGGAGCCCCCTTCGGTTGCCGTTTCGACACGGCCCCGGCCCCCTCCGGCTCCCGCACCCGCCGCACGGTCCCGCACAGCACGGCGGGGCTCCCGGGAGAGCCTCGGTGTCTTACAAGAAAGCCGGCCTGCCCGGCCGCCTTCCCGGGGAGGGAAAAGCGACCTGGGGGGCTGGCTTGCCTCCAAGTTGTAAACTTAAAAAATTAAGACGCAAACTCGGCACGGTCACGCCGGAGCCCAGAGCCGTGTCCCGAGAAACGGGTGCTCCTGAAGGCGGGCTCGGGGAAGCTGCGGGCGGGTTATTTGCCGGCTGCAGGCTGGGCTCCCTCAGCGAACCCCCCCCCCGGGCGTGCCAAGCGCCCAGCCCGGCCTCGCCGCGGCATCCCGGGCCGTCCGGGATGGAGGTTTCCTCCCCTCCCCGAAAAGGAGGAGGCGGGACGAAGGGAGGGAGGGCGTCGGGGGCTGCGGGGACCTGTCGGGTATGGCTGCTGGGCAGCGGGACGGGGCAACGGTCCCCCCGCAGCGGCTGGGGGAGACGTGTCGCTCTGGGGCGGGGGGTCAGTGAGAGAGAACCAGGTCGAAGGCGTCCCCATCCCCGGCTTTCTGCCGGACATCCTTTCCTTTGTGTTATTTAGCAATAAAACTCCCCATCTTCCCGAGAAGAGGCGAACGGGAGGGCGCCGGGGAGGAGAGGCTTGTGCCCCCCGGGCTCAGGTAGCCGGACCCCGAGCCCCCAGAACCCCCGCAGCTCCCACCGCCCCCGACGGCGCGGTCGGGGTGAGCCCGCCCCGCCTGCCGCAACCCGGGGGGGGGGCGGCTCCGGCCGCCGGTGCCGCTGCTGCTGCGGGCGGGAGCCCCACCAGCAGCCTCTCGCCGTGGCATCTGGGCGAAGGCGGGGGGGTGTGGGGGTGGTTATCCACCCCCGGCGGGGGGGGGGCTGAGCGGGCGGCGGCCCCGGCCTGCGTCAGAGCTGTGCAAACACCGCGGCGGCGCCCGCCGCTATTTAAGGGGACGAGGCTGAGTCGCCCCCAAGTTCCCTCCCTGCCTGGGCACACAACGGGCTTCGCTCCCTCCTCGGGAAGGCGCAGCGGCAAGGTAGGAAGCCCCCATCACCCCTGCTCCGACTGCATCTCTGCTGGGGGGTGGGGGGCGGGCGGGGGAGGGAAATGGGGGTGTCTGGCGCTTACCTGTGCGGCGGGTCTGAAGGCATCTCCCCGCGTCTGCTGGAGGAAACGCACCCGGGGCCGGCGGGGGAGAGGAATTCCGGCTGCTCCCCAGCGGGCGGAGGGTCCGTCGGTGCCCAGCGCGGGGCGAAGGTTTGCGGGGAGCGGCGGGGCTGCCCGGGGAGGGGGGGCCCTGAACGAGCGCGCTGCGAAAGAAACTACCGGGGACGATGAGGTTTTGTGTTTGGAGTCTTTAGTAAGTTCATGAATACATATATATATATATATGCGTAAAAAATACAGGTCGGTTGAAAAGATATCTCTGTGGAAAGGATGTAACGCACCTTTGGTTTCAAAGTATCAAAACCTACACGGGTACACCGCTAATAACCGTGCAGGAGTGACATTTTGACACTTTTCATTCATCGCCTAACAATACAAAAAGAACATTTTTTTATGCATTGCAAATGTTTTCTTTCTAGTGAATGTGGGGGGCAAATAAACTTAGTTTTCTCTTTTAAAATGAAAAGATTATGTTCGGTATACTGCTCAAAAACTTAACCGATTCAAAGATTCTCACATAGTTGAGATAATTAATGTATATTTATAATGGGAAATTACCTCTATAGCATCAAGTATGAAGTATCTTGTTTTTCCTGAAAACTGAGAGTAATTTCTGTGTTTCCAGAAAAATACTATTTCAGCTTATATGATCAAACAATCTAGTAAAATTACATAATTTTGTCTAATACTTGTTTAAGAAAGCAGTAAAAAAAATCTGTTACCCTTGAATTCTCGGTTTTATATGAAGAAGAATATTGTTAAGTTGCACATAATTTCTTATAGCTTTTAACTGAACAGCTTTTACCACAAGATTTTAGATCAAATGGGGGGGGGTGTGTGTTAGATTTTGAGATTTTGTTTTTTCTTTCCTTAGGATAAATTTTTGTTTTTCCTTTCTGTGTATGATGAGGTGAAACCTTTTGAACACTAAAGTTCAAATAAATGAAGGGTTGATAGAGTAAAGGCTCTTCATAGAAATTGTCAAAACTGAGTATTATACTAAACCAAATTACACAAAACTGAGTAGCATACTAAAACCAGCAGTTTTTAGTACAACAGCAAAACAGTGGAGTGTTTGAATCCTGAGATTTTTCACAGAGCTGGATTCATCTCCCTTAAGTTTTAATGATCTACAGCTTCCAAAAAAGAAAAGCAAAGAAGAACTGAGTAGATCAAGGAGACATAGCACGTACTACAATGAATTAATTTTATTCCTTCCAGTATATCTTCTTCTTATCAAGGAATATTTAACTATTTACGTACATGTTTTCCAACGTAAGACAGATCCCACAGTAACCTGCATTAAAAAAAAAGACCCCCACAACCCTGGTTTGCTCAGAAACTAGCAGCCCCAATGGAAGATGGGTGTAGGGACAACATATGACGTTGTAAATCTGGTCATTTTAACAACCTATCATTCCTTTTCGCTCCAGCAATGTACAGTGGTATATGCATCTGCGTGTTCCTTGCTGTGCTCTCAGTGAGCTCTTTCGGACAGCAAACTGTGGGTTCGCACAATGGGAATCCACTGGCTGCTGAGCTCGAGCAGACCTTGACAGAACATCAACGGCACATCCGTGCCCCTTCGTCTACTGGCCCGCTGAAATCTGTGCCGCGTCTGGATGGAAGCGTTGACCAGAGAGCTAACATCGGTGCTTTGCTGGCCAAGTATCTCCAGCAAGCCAGAAAAGGTACTGGTTATATCTTACTTACTGTGCCACTTCTGTGTCAGTGGAATTTCCTGCAGGGATACCTAGATGTTAAGATAACCCTGTTACCACCTAGCATGAATTCCTCAAAAAGACAGGATGTAGATTTTGCTTGGTTATTCCTGAAGTAGAGAACATTCTCTTATCTGCTGCGAAACTCCACCAAAAAAGATCTGTACATAGCAGCTACTGACTGAGAGCTGCATACCGGTAACTGAAGAAAATGTAACCTACCTGTCAGGTCATAGTTCAGCTTTTATTTTTAACTTACTATTTTCATAGCCTTGTAATTATTTTGGTATTATCTTCAGCATGTTGTATCTCAGATAAAATACAGTAATTGCATTTTCTTCAAATTTTCAAGTTTAGCTAACCTCCTTCCTCCCTTTTTAGAAGTTAGAAGAGCAGTAAAACTTTTCTGAGGCTAGATACAGACCAAATGGCTAACCTCATCTCAGACAGAAATACCTGTACCAAGGAAATCTTCTGAGTATTGGATTTTCCATGAGTTTGTTCCCAGAGGAAGTTACAAAAGCGGGAAAGCTTTTGAAAGATCAGCACTCGCATTTATGAACACAATAACTAAAGGCAGCGATAAGTAAAAGTGCATATGCTTCAAGACATCGATTCCTGTTAGGTTTTTGGTCCCAGGCAGCCTCGGAACACAGTCTTGCAGTTAATTAAAACCTCCATGGCACTGCGTTTGTAACAAGGGTGTGAAGCACCAGTAGAGTACTGGAATTAAAGGGCTTCATTCTTATCATGTGATTTATTCGTCACTGGAGGAAACAATTGTATTACATACAAGAAAGCATTTTTCCGTTTGAACTGTCTCATCTCTGTATTGCTTTGTATCTCAGTAGAGTAACACCATGGGCAGCCTAATTGCTGTGGCCTTTTGACTCCGAACCTCAACCAAAGCCACTACACAAATCTTGTTTACTTGGGATAGCTTCACTCCAGTCTATCCACTGTAGTGCAGGGAAACAGGACAGCTGAGAAGCAAAGAGGGCCGATGGGAAGGCAGTAATGAGGATTACCCGGGCATTTAGACATTAAGAAATTAATTAACTCCCAGTCCCAGAATGTGCTTAGGATAAAGTTCACTTCATATAAGTAAGAACTTTCTCCTCTTCTGTCACTCCACACAACCTTACACAGATCATTTAACCCTTCCCTTTTGAGCCTCACTGCTGACCTCTATGTTAGGCATAATCCTATTCTTATTTTTGATGGCGGTCTGCAATTAATAGATGCCACGTGTATTTTATGCATTACATATGCAGCTATACACATTCATCCATGTACATAGAATAGGGACAAATCAGAAACAACAGAAACAGAGACACTTTTAACGTAATCTGAGAGACTTCATCTTGTGTTACCAATTTGCACAATATCTATTAAGGAACTTCTTTTAGCAGTTCACATGATCTAGTGGAAAAAGAATTCAGATATGAAATTCCACAATTCAGTGCTACATTTAAAGCTGTTACTGAATAAGAATCTTATTGAAGGACTCTACAAAACAGAATCCTCATTACCTTTCCTCAGTGTAGTCATTGTCACTCACCTACATGGAAACCGAACTCCTCATTCTAGTTTATGTAGCCATTATATTCTCTTAAATATCTGGCTGACATTTCCAAATAGCTTAGTCAGAGGCAGTGGAAAAAACACATCAGATTTAAGATGTCTTTTTGGTAAGTATTAATATGAGGGAGAATTTCCTGCATATTTGTTAATTTACATATATAATTAACTCTACAAAGTGACTGTTAGCAGATGATGGGATTCTTGTGAATCTAGGCTATTTGGACTCTGATTTGTAGATGTGCTTGCTAGTTACAGAAGAGAAGATTCACAGGGACAAACAGTGTTTACTTAATTTATAATACCTACAGTGTTCCCATCAAAACATTGCAGTCTCATTTAACCTAAAGGTTCTAGGCAGTATTAAAGCAATTGCTGCAGAACACTCACTTTACTGTATTAGTCACTTGTAACCTCTCTAAACCATGAGACTCACTAGAAAATTCCATCTAGGGAGAAAGAGAGTCTGGGCATTTGCTGGTGTTAACAGTCATCATTGATGACATTTGCCCTTGTGATTAATAGAAAGGCTGATTTTGGACAATATTTCCAGTTAAAACAGTGAGAGAGTTAAATTCTCTGAAGAGTTTAAGGGCTAGATGGCAGCATCGTAGACAAACTGCCACAACTTTGATTACGTTTCCTGTACATTGGTTCTGCAGGACATCTCTGGTGGTTTGAGGAAAGGTAACTGTGGTGCTCTTAAGAAATTTATTTTACTGGGTTTGACCCCTGGCTTTCAATTAACTTCATCTCTAGGCTTTCAGCATGAATCTGGCACCGTGTAGATGAGACACTGTAGCTGTTAAGTCAGTGACACGCACATTTACTGTCCTCTAAGGAGCCCTTGCCAGGCCAGACCATAATGCCACCAGGGGAGCCACTACAGCCAACAGGTCACTGCAGGCTGAGAAGTCTCTTAAATACCAACATCTGAGAGATGGTTCTGCGCTGTCCTAGCCTTGCCTGATTATAGTACCAAGAAGCCATTCTTGTCAACTTAATTACATATTTTGAATGATGAATGTGAATTTCATGGAGTTTCATAACAGTAGCCAAATATTTTTTTCTAGAGATAATGAAATTTTTTGCTGTTTTGTTTTAGGTAAATATCTAAAAAATGTCTGGGGTTTTTTTCTTGGTGCCTTTAACTCTCCTGCCTCTCTGCAACCACCAACAAAACAATGCAGTTGTTTTTGGTTTTAATGGATTATGTTCATTATAAATCATTATGTGAGGAAAACCTTGAAATATAAAAGCACAGAGTCACCAAAGGTTTCTTCAAAACACAAGAAATTGTAGATTTGGATTTGTGGGGTTTGATTTGGGCTGCTTTTCCTTTTGATCAGTTCAAGTATTCCTCAAGCCTTAGTCTGCATTGAATATTGATATATATATATAAAAAACATATATACATATATATATGTGTGTGTGTGTATGCTGAATCTGTTCCTTCCTCACTCAAAGCTTGGGCTCAATCTAATTACTGGCATATGTCAATTTTGGCTGTTTTCAGGGAGCACAAAGAGAAGTAATTTACCTTTCTCTGCATTTTTAGTTGCATAATGCAATGATGCCAAAGCAGAGGATGACGTCCTACTTTTTTAAAGCATAAATTCTCCTTGCAAACAATTTGCATTTCTTTGATGCCCTAAGCAAGGATGACAGAAAAGCTAAGGCAAGATCAGAGATCAGCATCCAGCCCTGCTGTGGTAGGAATTATGAAAGCTTTGGCTAAGCAATGAAAACACCACCGACGTAGTAATAAGCCCTGTATAATTCCAGCAACACACATCTCCAGCTGTAAATTCCAGACACAACTTTCTCCATTTCAGATCTATTCCCACTTCCCCACAAAAGCTGGGATTCATAACTCTACCTTGCCTGTTACTGAATTTGCACTGCAAGAGCTCCTGTACTTACATTTATGTCTCTTAAAGCCACGTGGGACTGTGGTGGAGTCCGGTGTCAGGCCCGAGTCTGCTCTCAAGCAGAGTGATTTTGCCTCTAGAGCAACTCTCCCGATACCAGCAAGCAAGGGGGTGGTCTGACAGGAAGACTGAGAACTGGTTTGGAATTTCTCTTTCCAGTGAAATAGGAAGGGAAAAGGAGAAAAGCACCCATATTCCTTCCTAGCAGCCAGGAGGGAGAAAAAGATCTGTTTATTTTACAATAAAAACCCAAGCCACTTTCAGAACGTTACCCATAATGTTTCTATGACGTGTTCATCAGTGACATGACAGTGGTGTTACACGGTCTGTATTAAGTCAAACAACTTGAACTATTGCAGATATCTGCTAATGAGTACAAAAGAGATCAGAAAATGGATGAAGCTGAAAAACGTGTCTACTTACTCTCTGCTCTCCCAACTGCTTTTCTTTAGGTCCCACTGGAAGGGTCTCAGTTATGGGAAACAGGGTACAGAGCATTGATCCTACGCACAGGATAAATGACAGAGACTACATGGGCTGGATGGATTTTGGACGCCGCAGTGCTGAAGAATACGAGTACTCCTCCTAAAGAACAGCAAACTATAGCAACAGGAAAAAAATAAAAAATCACACTCCCATGTCTGTACAGAAAGAGAAAAATTAATTTGTTGTCCTCTTCAAATCAGTGTTTTAAAATATATCATGTATTGGATGTAAATTTGTCTGTAAGACTATTCAATGCAATATATACATATGCAGAATTTTCCAGAAAATGTTTTCTTTCTTTTGTGGTTTCTCATACACTGATATTAAAATGATTTCACTTATCCCTTCTTGTCCTGTCACCGCATGTTGCTGGGTGTCTTACTGCAAAGAGAGGCAGGGAAGTGCCTTCATCCTGCAATGCAAATGTGCTGAGTAGTCAGACAAAGGAGATGCTTCTTAGAGAATCTTGTGACAGTCCCAATAGCTGTGAGCTCCGAGGGATTTGTCCGAATATAAACACAACGGCACAGTACTGCCAGAAAAAGCCAGCTATCTTCATGGTGACCCCATTTGTAAGGGATTGAGTTATACACCACACCCTCGTGTTTGTCATGAATAGTCAACACTGCTAAAACTGAAAGAAACAGAGGAATGACACCAACGTGTTTCACCTTCCTGGCTTATTTATTTCATGTTGTCAACTAAATGTGAAAGTTCTGCTGACGGCTGCGAATCACGGAATAAACAGAGCATTCCCTGCTGTGTAGTTAGCCAAGCGTTCATTCGGGGAGGGGGTGAGGAAAGTTCCCTGAACAGAGCAGATGATCCATAGGGAATCACAGAATGGTAGGGATTGGAAGGGACCTCTGGAGATCATCTAAGTCCAGCCCCCTGCCAGAGCAGGGTCACCTAGAGCAGGTTGCACAGGAACGCGTCCAGGCAGGGTTTGAAGGTCTCCAGAGAAGGAGACTCCAACACCTCCCTGGGCAGCCTGTCCCAGTGCTCTGCCACCCTCAAAGTAAAGAAGTTTTTCCGCTTGTCAAAGGGAAAGGGGTAGAAGGGGAGAAGGCACCAGACCAGTCTGGTCACAGTGTGCTAAAAAGAAACGATTCGCTCCCAAGTGTCACAGGGCCAGCCCGAGTTGGCTATTGCCCGCCAGCGTGGGAAGGAGGAGGGACAGGGCCTTGGGGACCGTCAGTCCTGCCTGCAAAAGGTGCTTTACTTGCGCTCTCCTCCTTCCCCCCGAAAGTAACCCCTCCTGGGTCTGCCCCAGCAGCTGGTTCTCACAGCTATGGAATTCCCAAACCTGAAAAGGAATGCATTTTTCACATGCTGAAAAGCAGGCGCTTGCCAAAGGAGAGAGGCAGGTGAGTATCTCTGTAGCAATTTCTACAGCAGCTAATAGGCAAAAGCAAGGCATAGAAACCAATACACAAAATATTTGTACTAAACCAAAATTCTACCAAAACCAAGAAGACTGGGAAAAAAACCAAAATGGTTATGCCGAGGGCTGAACACAGAAACATTTTGAGTTGTTCCCAGCAGCGGCTGGGAGAGAGAGACAGCGCCGCAGAAATCTGCGAGGGAAGGGAGGCTTCAGCAAATGGCGATGGGGAATTTTCTTCTCTAGTAACACCAAACCTCTCTTTTTGTGGATCTCCTCTTGACAACGTGGAGCTGCTTTTCTGCATGAACTTTTCCCCAACAGGTGAGTAACGTCCAAGACACCGTTCCCAGGCACAAAATAACGCTTCCACCCCCGCCAAGCCACCACCACCATTGCCTTTGACCGAGCATCTGCTCCTTTTAAATCACAAAAATGCCAATTACAGGAAAAGTAGTTTCACCTGTGAAATCTGCTTTCTCCTTGTGATACTATCGAAAGCAAAGTTTGTCTGGTTTTGAGAGCGATTAAGAGAAAGGACTATTTTTCTTTGCCAGCCCACCGCCAGCGTGACATTTGTAAGTAATCTCATCTGTCACCTTTCCTGGGTGCCGGAGAGCTTCAGACAAAACTTGGTCTCTTTTTTTTTTTTTTACAGTCACTGCACATGCCAGTTTTAATATTTAAGCTGTAACAGTGCTGTAAAACAGACCAGGGGAACAAAGAGACTTGCAGTGACGTACCTGGCATCCAAATGAGGATTTAAGACGTACATCATTTAATCTCTCTGGACCGTTTGGATAAATGGGGGCTCTCTTCTGACCAGGCATTGAAATAACTGTCAAAAGAACATGTGCTTTGCAGATGCCCTGATCCTCTCATGGTACATTTGTTGTGTTTGCGGACGTTTTTTGGGTTCACCCGTCCCTCAGTCTTTTAGCAGAAAGGAGCTTCTTACTGAATCTCACCTGGATTTCGGGCAGGTGTTGAGCTGCCCAGCCCTGACAGACCGGCATAGAGATGCAGCCCGAGGCAAGGCGACGCCGCACATCCACAGCCCTGCTCGGGTCAGGCACCCGTGTGGAGCTGGAGCACCAGGCAGGGACCCATTCAGGACCCCAAGTCAGGACCTACAGGCCTCAGTTCTGCCTAAAGAGCTCTATTTTACCACCTAAAACCCAGCGCAGGACTGACACGTTTTTTCAGGTCTCACTAAGACACAAACTTGTAGCTGCAGGGGACACCTCTTCTTTGTTCTTGACACTCAGGAGAACTGGTTTGGGGACAATTGCAGGAATCATCAAGCTAAGAGGAACTGCTGCTCCAGGGTGGACGTAGCGCTGTTCCTGGAGGTGAGAGGGAGGTGGCTGTAAGCAGCCCAGCCAAGTCCTCCTCCTCCTCCTCAAAACATCAGTCTCCTCTGGGAGCACAAGAAATTCCCAAGCTAGGAAAAGGTTGTAAAGGCTGCTGAGACACCCTTCAGCTCCCGGCTGACCTGGAGGCGCTAATCAGAGCTAAACAGGGGGGCCAGCAAATTTGGGAAAGCCAAGCAACCCTGCGACTGCTCATCCCAGGGTATTAGTGACCCTCCAGGCTGCTCTGCTTTAACCCAGGGGAAACAGGGGAACCCAGGGGATGGAGCCCCTGCAGCTGGGTATGAGCCCCTCGGGTCCAGCAAAGGCTTTGGGCTGAGCGCCCTGCAGATTTCGGCACACACGGCAGCGCGTTGGCACAACCTCCTGGTGCTTGTCTGGGAGGGGACCTTCCCAGCCCTGCCAACTCTCTGACATTTAATTTAGCTCTACTCAGATGCATCTTTATGGAAGCGCGTGCCTAGGGGCTAAATTAACACTGACAAAATAGCAAATCGATACCTTTTTGCAATTAAAGGCAGTTTGTTTTCTCCGTGCGCCTGATTAAATTAGCTCTGTTCCAGCTTTGTTAACTTCATTTCAAAACAGGTGCTGGGCAAATCCCCCGGAACAGAGCAGCTCACTGCAAACTCCAGGGAAATGAGCGGGGAAGAGCCCGTGGCTCTGCCCTTGCAGGGCCATGCATACGGCAGCCGTGAAAAGAGGGTGGAAGCAGCAAGTTCTCCCCCTGAAAGTGAGAGGAAACCCAGGCAGCCCCCCAAAAGCGAGAAGGGGCAGCTCTCCCCAGGAGCTGGGGCAGCGTGTGCATCCCCAACGGTCTCATTTGCCCTGGGATTTCATATAGGAGCGCGTGTGGATCCTGCTCTGCTCTCCCAGGCTCTGCTGCGTCGCCGGCCCCTCCATCCTCGCCGCACATGGGGCAGCAGCCGGCATGTGCTGGGGTCGCACCGCAGCCAGATGTTCCCAGCTGCAGCCCAGCTCTGCGCGCTCCAGCGAGCTCCAGTGCCCCAAAGCAGGCGGTCCCTCTCCACGGCCCGAGCGGAGGAATTTGCAAGTCAGAAAAAGCACGAATGTTATTATGCCCTAGCAGAGCAGTGAAAGGCTTTTCTGTATGTTCAATTTTTGTACCCCCTGAGTTCATTAAAATTCTCTTAAAGAAAGAAAAAAAAAAAAATCTGTCTGTGGGCTTGTTAAAGCTTTAATCATTCCTAAGTGCCTGTGTCAATTGAACAGCGATTGGGTTCAGCGCAGCTTGAAGCCTATTTCAGCAGGACAAAAATCTCTATAATCTTTTAAATACAGACATTATCAACTTCTTGAGTATATGCCATTCTCACATGAAAGCCCGCTGCCTACATTACAGCTAAGGACATTGCTAAACACCAATAACTTTAGGCCCTTTATTATTTTTCCTGCCATTCTGTGGTCTCAATTGGCTTGTTAACTGAACTAAAGTAGGTCTGAATGGTGCCCAGCGAGATGTCGTAGCACAGCTGAACAATGCTAATTCTTCAACGCAAATACAAGCTACAAGGCTGCAGACCCTGTCTACACCGGAGGAAGGCAGGACGCATCTCGCCGACGCTGCTGGACTTTTCAATTCGATGTGGGGAGTTGCCAACAAGTGTGCTCAGGAAGTTGGGAGCAACTGTTAGACCTCTGCGCGCTACAGCGTTATGTTATGGGGCCGTCCAGAGCTTTGGAGAGATGCAAAAGAAAGGAGGGAAGAGTCTCAAAAGGCTGAAATACCAGTCTTGGCTCTCCAAGGAACATCTGATGTGTCTGAAGCCCAGTCTTAGACACACCGTTCTCAGCACCTCACCCTCCTCTCGCCTGCAACCCAGCTTTCAGAGGTGGATGACCACATTCCCTGCTGTGGGATGGTGAAGATGCATCCAGTGAAGTTTCTGAGATACTTGGATATTGCAAGGATGGAGGACCATTTCAGAGCAGAAGCACCAATTCATCAAACATTGGGTTTTTTAAGGTTTAGTTTATGCAGTAGTTCTGTTCTGCTTTGAAATCGTCCAAGAGTATTAAACATGTCTAGATGGCTTCGGCAGTCTGTTACCCTGTGGCATAATTTACTGTCCTGAAGGAGAAATGAGGACACTCTTCAAATACCAGCATTGTTTCCAGAAGCAGAAACTGTGTGTTTTGTCCAAAATCCGCTGAAATCACTAAGGTGAAGCATCTCACAGAGAAGAGTGGTCCTGCACCCCCAGAGACTTCCTACCCTTGCACAGTCTCCACGTAGCTCCTTTTGTACCTTGAGGTGTTTTGCCTGACTCTGCTTTGATTTCCCTTGACCTCAGTGGGCTGCACTTATTCCCTCTTTGGTTTCCCTGTGGCCACCTTTGTCAACGTGGGTATTTGATCAGTTTTCCTTTCCCAGGAACGCAACCTTGAAGCCCAGTTCTTCTGTAGGACCTTCAGTGAATACTAAACCTCTGGATTTTCATGGTTGTATAAAACCCAAGTTTCCCCTGGAGTTCCAGGCCTTTGGGCAAAGCTCAGTTTATAATTTGCCTTCAGACACATGATGGCCTGAAAGTCAGTATATCCACACGCGCTTGCTTATTAAACACCATTGCTCTTCACTTGGCACAGAAGATGCGCATCTCCGAACAAAGTGGACAAACCCAGCATCGCATACATCCTTCTGGATACTTTTTTAAAAGTCAGAAAATAACAATACAATATGAAGAACAAACCCCCATTCTTTCCAAAGCCAAAGATTTAGATCACTGCTGGAGCATTCATGCACACCAGCAGGGATGAGTTGGGGGAGAGGGGGGGAAAGCTATTAATTTGGGAAGGGGAAAAGATTTAAAATGGGGATACCCAGAAAAGAAGAGGTTTCCTTTTAATACAAAACTCACCCAGGACCCTGAGTGCCACCCCAGTGCCACAGCACCCAGTGGCAGCAGCTGAGAGGGCTGTGCCGACGACAGCCAGCGCTCTCGCGTGATGAGGAGCAAGAGGAGAGAGGCAAACCCAGGCCAGGTGCACACAGAGGTGGTGGCTGCTACGGGGAGAGAACAGAGCAAGAAGCGAGCAGAGCATTGCAGAACTGCAACGCTGGCAGTGCCACAGCAGGATTTTTCAGCCCCCTGCATCAGAGCCATGTAGCAGCACAGAAACACAGGTAGAAGCTCATACGGTGTCACAGATTAGGGCTGATCCTTGGCTACCCAGGCTGGGGGCTGATGGCATATTTCACTTCAGCACGTACCTTTCCTTTCTCGGTGAAGAACACAGCCCCGTGCTGCATCACAGCAGCTCCCACCCCGTGCGGGCGAGTGGTTTCCGAGAGCTCTCTGCGGGTTGTGGAAAGTGCCCGGGAGCACTGGGGTACCCTGTTCGGAGGAGGCGAGAGAAGCCAGCAGCTACTGCAGGTACAGCAAGAACTGCCAGGACAGGAGAAATCCCACCACAGGCAGAGCTTACCAAGCGGAGGACAGCAGGCTACCTGGCATAAGGCAACAAGCGAACTTTTGTTTTGCAGTTTGTGAGGGCTTACAATTAGTTTACGTAAGCTGTGAAAGATCATTTGAAAGCATCTATACAACCAACAGCTGCCTTTAGAAGCAGGTGGGCCCCCAGGAAGTGGGTTTCTGCAGGACTACCCCGCAGCTGGGCTGGTGTAGGACCATGCAGGGAACTGTGTTACGCTTAATTTTCATCACTTGTACTGCCTTACAAGCCTTCCTGGGTGCAATCACATAATTTTACCTTCCCATTTTCTGCTGCACACTCATTTCTTTTGCCTTCCCTGGCTCATACGTCACTGTCGCTCATCCCCTGGTGGCACTGCCAATATGCTCAGGGGTTGAAGCTTCTCACCAAGGCAACAGCCAAAGGGATTCAGGAACTGGACTTGCAGGGCTGGGTCCTCGCTCCCAAAGGTGCAGGAAAGTACCGCATGAGGCCACCGGCGCCTGACTTTGTCCACTGCAATATCCAGATAAAACATATAAGCCTGTAAAAAAGGACTTCTCTAGTCTGAATTACTATTTAAAAGCTTATTTGTTAGCTATAATAGGAGAAAATATCTTCCTCAAAATATTCACAGCTTAATACTACAGTCTTGCAATAACATACATGCAGGTAGAGCCCATGATGTCAAAACTCTCCAATTCCAGTGGGAGTCCTTCTAGGGTCACATTTCTGTGAACATTTGCTTTTTAAAGGAGGGCAGGACAGATGGACCAAACAATATCCTGATATGGTATTCATTGCTAACAGAACGCAGTTTTCTCCAAGCAGAACTTTTCTCTTTTTAAACCTTAAGCATCGACTTTCATTAATAGCTCCCGCTACAAGTAGGTGTCAGGGCTTCCCCCATTCCACTCTTCTGCACACATCTGCGATGGTTTCCAGATTTCCTTCCCATTTTATATGTACACACCCTCCCATGAGTTAACTGAATCCCAAATTCTACTCATCCTAAAGCCGTAGGCACCTTGTGGACCAGCCTCAGCTCCCTCTTCCCTGACATGGCACTTGTTTAACAGCCTGTCCTCAGGCCCGGAGGGCTGGATGCACCATGCTTGTGCTCATCCTCCCTGGATCTCTCCTGTTAACCATTAACCTTCCAGTGAGGAGCCTCTCACAGGCTGGGAGCCGGGCAGATGGGAAGGATGAGTCTCTGTACTCACTGACACGGTACCTGGATGTGCTCAGCATCAGCTATCGTATGGCACTGCAGCATACTAATGCAAGCCCTCCAAGAGTTTCTTTTGGCATTACTGCGCTCCAGTTTTCTCTCCGTAGCAAGTAGGTGATTTAAATGATATTATTTCCCTCCTAACCTCACACACATCCCTCTCCTCAATGTATGAAGCTGTCTAATCTTGGTATGATTTATTGCCTGACCACCCCCTCTTTTGTCACGACTTAGCCTTCCCCACGTGTCCAGGATTTTGGGAGTTTCTCATGACCTGGGATTTAATCAGTGGTCTGTTTCTTCCCTCAGTAATGAAGATACTAGCTAACAGCAGACCTCACTTCTGTCTCTGTTGGAAAAGACAGGATGTTTCCTCCTTACTCTGTACTTTCACATTTTGTCACTATAGTTTTTGCATCATGTTAGGCAGGAGAGTTCACACCCCTCTCCTGCTCAAAATACACAAACCACACCATGTCCAATTCTTCTTTCTCAGAACTCAAAAAAACCCCTGCATTTGCTTTTATATTTTTTGTTTTGACCCAAATTTCACCAGTTCCAGCAATCTTAAAACCTCAAAACTCTTCAACCACTTCTACGCCTAAGAATTTAAAAACCCAAACCCGGTGCTGGCCTCCTGTTTCGCTTTGACTGAAAGGTGAAAGCAAGGGATCAAGGTATAATATTTATCACAGTAAAAGAAGAGGAAAAATGTTTAATAATACACAACAATGCAACTTTTCTGTTATTTTATTTATATTAGTGAAGAAAATTTTAAATTTCATCTTTCTGGTGTGTTACAATTGCTTTCTCCGGTGGGTGGACAACTCCTACGGCTTATTTAAAGGCTAAATAATACTTCCTGATTGCATGATTAACTTCTACACTTTTAAGTTCTCATATGGTATTGCTTTCTTCCTCTGGGTATATAAAATGGTCCATTAAGTCCATGATTTTTTTCAGAATCAACTGTTATTCTATCTACTGTTTTAAGATACATTCAAATAAAAAGATACTTAAATTTACTTGCAATAAGTGCACACATACAACGGCAAAGAGAGCTGATGACATTTTACTAAAACATTTTAAGTTCATAGAATAAATAGAAGTCTTCAAACACATGCAGTAACTGACCGATGTGTTTTTTTTTCCTTTCTCAAAAAATATCCTTAGTGTCCATAGCACTACCGCAATAACTACTTCATTCAGAAAAAAGAAAACCCAAACCCACCCACCTATCTCTCGTCACAAAGACTAAAAGACAGTTTCATTTATACAAGAAGTTAACAGTGCTAATGATTTAGTAACAGTCTGGTACAAACGGCAATCCACGGCAATTACGTGTAGTGTGATTACGGTAACAAACGGGGAGCTTCATTTCGATGCCACAAGAAGTGCAAGGAAAAAAAAGCGGATGTTAAACCCTCCCTCCTTCGCTCCTCTCCATCCCCCCTTCCAAAAAAACACAGGTCTCAGCTCAGCTCTAGGAGCCAGCTCAGCTCCCCCCAGCCTGTTCCAGTTCCAGGATATTTCAATCCTTTCTACAAGCACCCAGCAGAAGTTTGGGAGAAACAGAGAAAATCGAATGTGAATTAGGATGGCCTGGCTGTAACTAAAGGTTGTGCGACGTCTTTTGTTTCTTTTCTGAAAAAGCAGGGGTTATATGTTTGGTTCTGGGAGGTGTTTTTTCAGTCTAAAAACACACTGGAATAAAGCGTTTCCCGTATTTTTACCTCTGCTAAGGTCCCACTTTGGATGAAAAAGGTTTCTCGGAAAAAAAGGAAACAGAAAACGAGTGGGGAAAATTCTCACCCTGCTTACAAGGCCACGGTCCCCCACATGCATGAAACCCGAAGATCAGCATGAGGGTTGCAAGCTGCTCTTTCCAGCTTGTACCATTCCGTTACTAAATGTTTTTTGTGGTTCTCTGATGAGGTTTCAAGGACTCACCTTTTCGAATACTGTTTTTGCTACATGTTCTTTTATAACATTCTTATCTGTCAATCTGTTCCGCAACTTTGATTTCCAGGAAGTCACTGCCATGTTTACCTCACAAGTTGTGAAAACTGTTTTCTTCGGGGGCACTGACAAAGCATGTTTCAGTGGCAGCAACACATAGTAAAGCATTTTCCCTTTCACAATCCAGTGCAGCATTGAAAAACGAAACAAAACAAAAAAGTCACACAGAGTGTAAGCGTGCCAAATGAAACAGCGGTGGTAGGAATATGTCAATATTCCAGGTACCCACTTAGGCCTGCTGACCTCAACACAGTTTTAGTTCAAGTTTAGCACCTCCAGGAGGAGGAGGATACAGAACAGGGGAAAAAAAAAAACCAAACCAAAACAAAAACAGTTTCATCCATTCAGGCATAATAGCCAGGCACTCCAATAACTCAGCTCAACTCATCTACAGAAGCAAAATCAAAACTACCATATGTTAAACCAAGTGCTTTTTTTTTTTTTTAGCGTTTAACAAAGCACAAACGCTCCCATGCTTCAAGTGATGTAATGCGAGGTCTCACAAAACACATTCAATAGCTTCCCATGCACCTTCAACTCAAGTTAGGCTAGCTACGGAATTCATGTTTTCCTAGTCAAGTTATTTTTTGTTGGTTTTGTTCTTTTGTGTTTTTTTCAGTGCATCTTAAAAAAAAACAAACCTTTTCAAAAGGTTGGCAAGTCAACCTTAATACAGCAATCATAACGTAGAGCCTTTTGCACTCAATTGAACAGTAAAATAATCCAATTAGTTACAATAGATCTGGTACATATTTACATATTTTATACAGTTTTATACACATTTCTCCCATTAGGCACGAAGTTGATTTGTCAAACTCAAGAGGCAATGAAGGGGTGGTGGGGAAAGGAAAAGAGGATCGGAGAAAGCATTTGAGTATTTTTATTTAAAAAGACTAGCTGTAAAAATAGAGTCCTTCATCGTAAGCTAGTTTGCTTCGGGAGCTTGGTTCCCATGAGGATCCCCGAAGTGAGAGACGTTGGGCCTTTCATCTGCATGCTGGAACCCACCATGGTGGGGAAGCTCCGATTCCTTCGGATGCCAGTGTTGAGCTGGATGCCCCCGATGGCACTGGTCACGGCAGGGCAGCCCAATGGGAGACCATCTGGTGCCAGGCCTCCAGGAACAAGGGCCCTCACCGGTCCTTGTGCCCCACAGAGAAGAGGTCCCTGGTCATCAGTTAAAGGAGGAGCTGACGTTTGCCCTGAACTCACAACTTTGGCGATACCAAACCTCTTGACTTTGTCCACGAGATTAAGGTTGGAAACAGACACGTCAGTCTGACTCTCACTGTTCCTGATGTTCTTTTTATTCCTCACCTCTTTCAAGATTGAACTAGCAGGCTTCGAAGCCAAGAAGTTGTCATAAGGTGGGCTGGTGCACTTGAACTCAAAAGATGGAGGGGATGAAGAAGGTGTCTGCATAGGTGAGTTTGGTGGAGTGGAAGGAATGATCGCCATTTTAGGGGGGTACGTGTTCAGGAGCGTGCCTTTGCTGGCTCTGTCCCAGCTCTGCGGATTGTACACTGCTGCCGAGATGCCCCTTTCCTTCAGCAGCCACACCAGCCCCAGAGACGTGCTCATCGTCGTCGTGGATTCCCGGAGGTTAGTGAAGGATTCGGCCAAACTCAGACGCCGAGGAGTACAGGGAGTAGCCACTGGGGTGCCTTTCAAATTGCTAATGCTGCCACAAGCTGGAGTAGGTGCTGCGTTAAGGCTGAAAGCAAAAGAGCAGGCAAGTTATTCTCTCCACTAGGGAATTAAAACACTGCAAGCAAGATTTTTAACCCTGAACAGGGCCTTTTATCCATTTTGAGAGTGCACGGGGGAACTGACAGTTCCCAGCTCCTCACAAATGTGATGACAAGTGCTAAAATATCATCTCTTACAAAACGCATCTCTCCACTTTGCACACTTCACCACCCAGTCTCATGGGATTAATGCATTCCCCACCACCACCACATTTCTTCCGATAAACTACTAAATTGACAGGTTTGTGATCAACACCTTCGGTTTTTCTTCTCCGTCTACTGGCTGTCACAACTCCTAGTTGCTTCCATGGGACAAGGAAACTGGGAGAACTTGACCAATGGTATAAACAAGACATATTTACTTTTTAGTATCACTTGTGAGCACACAGAACTGCTAGTCCTTCTAGTACTGCTGGGTCATAGCAGAGAGAGCGGCAAGGGAGGAGGAGAACGTATTTGCTACAGAAGCGTTTGTAGCAAAGCTGCTGGAAGCTGGCATTGTCACCAACATGCACTTCTCTAAGGTCAAACCCTTCTTCTGTTGAATTTGATTTCATTTATGGGGAATAGGATGGGGGATCTGACTTTTGACAGATCAAAAGAGATGAGAAAAAAAAATACAGTCAAGCTTTTGGTTGTCAACTGGTCAACAGGTAACTGATAACAGCAAACCAAACATGACAAAGAGCCATTCTACTGTTAATTTGGTAAAACATTAATTTCTATAGTTTGAAACGTGTCTAAATTGCTCCTCAATTCCAGTTCTTTCTTCTCAAAATAAACTATCTACAGGCAGTTAACAAGAAAGTGTTACATGTGCAATAATCTGCACATTTAGAACAGGTGGCAGACATTACATACTTAGGTTTAGTGCTATCTCTCTGCATTTTTTTTTTTCTTAAGCACACCACTGCTAGTTATTAGGGCTTGGGATTTCTTGAGGCATATCAAATAACATCATTCTGGCAGACCATCCTCTCCCCATAAGCTGACCATTTGAAAGAACAGAGACTCAACGAAGCGCCTATTTCCAAAGAATTACCAACACAAAGGAGACGATCCAAATCCTTTGTGCCACAGTAGGAGATCTCATGGACACTGAGGTTTGACGGTTTCTGGCACTATGGTGTCATCCTTAAAAAACTTGTTCCTTATAGATCAGGCTAGCCACAGCGTGTTTATCTATGCATAATTCCCACTCTAAGTTTATGGCAGTCCAAGGTACACCATTCACTGAATAAGGCATGGTGTACTTAATTATTCCAGAAGCAAGGCATATGGGACATCCATGACATTCCAAATTCATGTCTACTTGGGAGAATCCCAAGGGTTCCATGCATCTTTAATATAAAAAGCTTTCCAACTATTTCTAACCATACTGAAATGATGATTTTTGCCACATACATGCAAAAGTTGATTCCATGACAGTATTTCCTAGGGATGGATTCATCTACTCTAACAGCCTTTTAAGCATCTTAAACAATGCAACACTTGATGCTAACAGAGAATTCCCTGACCTGAGAGCTCACCACTGTTCAAAGAAGGAAATCTTCCCCTTCACCTTGCCAGGTTAGCAAGTAGAAGACACTCAACAGAGTCAGACAAAAACGATAGCAAATGCAAGAAAGATGGAAAACTAAGTATCTGGGAAAGGGGAGGGGAAACAGGGGGAAGAGCGTGAGCTTCCCTTTTCAGCAGAGCCACGCTGTTGGATCGGCTCAGCTGTAACATGCAACTTCAACTTAAGTTGGGTTCTCTGTACCAAGAAATGAATCAAAAGCCACACTGAGACAATCTGGTTGGACTTCCAGGTATAGAGAAGCCTCAGATGAATGAATCAATTGCATCCTTTTTCCCCATATAGACACAAGAGCCTAGATGATGTCTTGACTGGAATTTGCAGTTTCACTTCACCTTACATTAATGAACTCTGGGAAGCCAAGAATGCCAACATCCTGGAATGTTTTGTTCTGAGCCAGTTTCTGGTAAGCTTAGAACTTTGTCTAATGGTATATAGCAATCAGCTGACATGAGTTAATACAAGGCTACAAACTTTTGTCCAGTGATCTCCTAAAAATCAGCAGAACTTTAACATCTTTAAGGCACACCTTAATTAAGGAAATATTAGCCTGATGCTATGAAGTCTCAAGTCATGTCTTCTTTCTGTGGCTAAACAGGATCTGACCAACATGATCTCTACAGTAATTTAGAACTGTACCAACTCCTACTGAAAGCAAATGCAACTGCCAAAGGATTTTCACCCTGCAGTTGCAGTTCAACAAGAGCAATCTCATCCACTAAAACTGCAGTGAAATATGCGTTTGAGAAAACAAGTATTAAGAGTGGTGCAATTTGAAAAGCAGCCCTGCTAAGCGGCTCTGGAATTGGTCTTCTTGCACCCCGCAGCGTGCTGTGGCTGGCAGCGCATGTGGCAGATGTGCTAAGGCAAGCTCAGGCTCTCCCTAGGTCCCCTTCATTCTGCCCGGACTGAATTAGCGGCAGGGCAGAAGGACTCCCGACAGCAGAACTAAGGAAGCCACCCATACCCGCTGCAGCAGCACACACACACACTTTGAAGGCAAGGCTGAGAGGAAAGGAGAAGTTAGTTCACAATTCTTCTCTTAAGCATTGATTAAAGATGCATCATCATAGGTCTGATACCAATTCATGGTGAAACTAAAGAGCAGCGACAGCCACTGTGATGCAACTCCCACACCGGCTAAACACACAAGTACAGAAGAAATCTTGAAAAGCATGAGGGAGGAAAAAGAATGAGAAAGAGAACTTACTGCAGGAACTGACTTTCTACAGGGCACAGCCAAGTACATTTTGGAAACGCAGACATACACTGTTAGTTACCAGACTTTGAAGATGTCCTAATCACAACATGAAAACTACAGCACTCCAGTGGCTTATTAACTCCAAGAGCTTCGTTCTTTCCAGCTCACGATTTCAGTTGCACAGATATTTAATTAGTATTTCTACTAATTTGTCAGCACAGGTACACATGACAGTGCAATTTAAAAAAAAAAAATAAAAAAAGGACATCCCTGCAAGAAAGCGGTTGTTATGTAGGCATTGCTTTGTTTGTTTGTTTGATCATTTTGGTATTGCTTTAACTGGGAAATGTTTTCCCCATCAAACTGACCAACACTGCAGAGCAGCCCGGACACAACCACAGAAACAAACTCAAAACTGGCCTCAGCAACTCAGCCCAGTGACAGTCGCAGGGTTAGATTGAGAAAAGAAAGAAATAAATGAGCACCTCATTTAGCTAGATGAGCTTTAGTCTGGTTAGAGCGTCGCCTGGGTTAGAGGCGAGGTTAAAACGCAACCAGGTAGGTAAATACCAAAACTCTTTGGGTTAGCTGGTGCCACACACGCTAGCATTCCTTGTAGATGACCCTGCCAACAGAGACGCTGCTGGCAGTGTTGCTCACCCCCTGCCACGCTGGGTCATAGTGTCTGCCCTATACCTCCTCTCAGCATAACGAGACACAATGCTGTTTCCTCGTCCTCCTCACATGACCTGTGAAGAATCGTTTATAGTTGGTAAGGAGGAGCTCCTCAAACACGTTTGCTGAAAACAACACATTTGTTATTTTGCTTTTTTTTTTTCCTCCTGAATGAATGATGAACTTTGGCACATACCTGAAAGTGTACTGAATTTACCTGTCAGTTGTGGCTGACTCATTAGATTTAGTAACCAACGTAATCAAGGAGTTTATGATGACCACAATTAACAGCAATTGAACAGTAATAAGAAAATTAAAATAGAACTTCAGCCATATAAAAGGATCTCTTCAGTAACAGTGTTGAGGGGAGAGGAAGACAGAAAAGAGTAAAGAAAAACCAGCCAGGCCATGATTAACTTAGTTCAGAAAGGGAAGCAGAAAAGTTACATTTAATCATCATCCATTTCCTTTCCACCTCGCAGGTTTTCATATTTAATACCCTTACTTTTCATGCGTTCCTTAGGTAATCAGTGCCCATCTCATGTCTAAACAAGTCTAGACACACCATCTCTGAATGGGGACCTGCACAACGGCACGTCCCACACAGGAGCTGAAAGGGGCAGAGAAAGTCATGAGGCATTGTCCTTCTAAAGAGAAAAAGCATTCTTTAAATACTGACTTGCTAAGAAGGAAAATTCTCTCTTTAGGTTTGAAATTCACTCACCCTCCCTGGTTCTCAGATCTTCACTTTCTATAAGGCTACAGGATTGCTTTTTATCAGCATGTATTGCCTATGCCTGCCAACTGCTATTATTAAGCTAGCTCATTAGTGTCAGTTTGGCTACTATGAACTCATTTCCAACAATTACACCAAGGAACAAAGTAGACAGCTCCCTGTTTTTTGTGAAGGCATATTTCCTCTTCCATTCCTCATGTATTTCCTAGATTTCTTTACACGTGCATCCCTTTTTCTTCTGCACCAAAGATTTAGATTTTTCCTCCCTGGAAAAATCTCTCTCATATTTTGTGTGAGGTATTACTTTCTGTGCATTCACACAAAAAGACTACAACCAGTTTGGGATCAAGGGTAGTCAGGTTTGGATACTGGAAGCCAACTGAGTTATGTCTGATCCTGCAATATTTTAACTAGAGACAACAAAAACTAAGATATTTTCATTGGCTTTCTAAAACGTTACACATGCCTCTGATAAAAATCAGGCTGAGGTAACTAAAAATGGGGGGAATAATTTGGGGGTATGTTGTAATTCACTAATGTGGCTAAAGCTTTTGCTTATGCCATAACTTTGCATTTCCTTACAGGGAAAACTCTGACAGAGCTGAAGGCTTTGCCATCATGGGAAACCCTTACCTTGGTGTGACTCGTGTGAGTTCATCGGAAGGGTGCAGAATGCGGCAGGTGGTGAAGGTGAAGGTGGAGTTGGTTTGTGACATGCACTTCCCAGGATGAGGTACTAAATTAAAAAAAAGCAAATTCTTTGCATTTTACACAGAAAAGGGGAAAACCAAACTTCTGTGCGCTGATAAGACAGATGCAAAAAGTGATGAGGTACCTCGGAGCGGATCAATGGGAGAAAAGTGGAATACACAAGTGCTCCAGTGTTCCAACAAACACTTGTTCTTCAAACACATCTAGGACTCCAAGGCCAGTGCTAAAAGGTTCTGCTGAAACTTCCCCATGACCACTAACACTGTAGATAAGTCTTGCTCAAAACAAATTTAGACAAAGCTGCGCTTGAAATGTTAGTCCTCATCTAAACGAGGAACTCGCATCAGTGGAAATTACAAGCAGCATTTTCTAGTACCAGCTCAGGAGCACTAAGATTTTCTGAATTCTTGTGCATTTCAGCTTTTAGATTGATCCATGAAAAGGTACCCTCATTACTTCTCAGTAATGGATCCAGCTGGCTACAGGAACACAGACTGAAAAGTTGGGGAGGGGACGGACACATACTACTATTTCTCTCTCTCTCTGACTTTCCACACTCACAGTAAGGAAGGTGGTAGGTTTTTTTGGATCCACTACTGTACATCTGTGACATTTCTCTTGTGTGTGTGTTTAGGTTCTTTAAGAATGTATGCCCTCAGCTGCACAACATAGCAGGGTTTTTTTAATATTTGTAAACACTGTAGTAAAGCATTTTCCCCACAAATGCGGCTGTAAAGATGCCACTCTGTAATTTGGAAAAGATGCAATACAGCTCAGAATTTAAAAAATGAAGGACGTAGGCCAATTTCTTTCTTCTCAGCAGGGCTACTCCTGTGGATACACTAACCTGCTGTATAATGCAGCTGTGGCCATTGCAAAATAACTACAAAATTTAAGAGCCATGCATCTGAAAAGCTGATTGAAAAACACCCAGAGTTAAATATTACATCAAAGATATCATGATTGCATAGGTTCTCTTACTCAGTAACCGAACTTAGCAGTGGTCAAAACATGCACAATAAAAACCGTGTGCGGCTCCCTCCCTCTCGGTCCTACCCAACCCTCTGAGCCATTCCCTGATTAAGCCACATTTTAATACCACAGTACACAACTATTCAACACATTGCAAAGGACAGACAGATAGACCAACTAAACCAGACACCATTCTGAACTTCCAGAGATGCTTAGCAGAAGCAAGGCAAGTCTTAATCGTGGCTGTGTTCCCTT
Organism: Larus michahellis; assembly: GCF_964199755.1. Lineage (NCBI taxonomy): Eukaryota > Metazoa > Chordata > Aves > Charadriiformes > Laridae > Larus > Larus michahellis. The sequence goes on along the minus strand of NC_133897.1, from coordinate 50,037,546 downwards.
TTTCCATATATAAAGTATCACAGCTCCAAAACGGTGTGTGCAGTTGGGTAGTCCTTTAAGAACACATATAAGCAGTGTGTGAAGGCTTGAGCGCGGGGAGTGTGAGCAGTGGAAGCAGAAGTGGCTAAGCAAACAACGTGAGGTAACTTCTAGTTAGCGCTGGGATGTACTGCTGTACATTGAAGAAGGATATTTCCAAAAACCCACTGGAGTGTCATGTTAACACACTCAAATGTTAGCACAGCATGACATAACAACAAGCTCTACTTCACCTCCAGAGACGGTAATTATGATGCTTCAGGAATCCAGTTGCTTTAGAGATTAGTGTGAGCACTACAAAAGCTATTACAAGGGAGCACAGCCTAGCAATCATGATTCTCTCCATATTGTAGAGAGTTAAAAGAAAATCTGGAGAAAGAGCTCAAATAACTGGACATGAAAAAATTGGTTATTTAGAGAAAACAAAGGACTTCAACATAAATCAAGGAGAAACACAGCAATTATCCCTGGATGATGAATAGAGAACAGAATAAAGCAATGCTGGTTTAAGATTGCAAGCTCAACCCAAAGCACATAGCTGTAATACAATAAGTGCATTTTCCCCATTTGTAACATCCACTGGGCATCCCCTCAGATTGGAAACAGGCACATTGAAGATAGCTGCATTAGCAAAAGCAAGACTCATTGCTGTTAATGAGTCAGAGATAGGAGAAGGCTGCTAAAAGTAGAGAAATCACTGGCTCTAATAAGAGGAAACAATTGAAATTATTTTTAAAAAAATAATCAATTTCCAAGGATGTATTCCACCCTCAAATACCACTAAGAAAGTCCTGTACCAGCTTCATCCTCCATCAGTCAACAATGGGGTGTATCATATTGCTGTAGCATTTTCCATCCTTTGGACACAATACAAAGGGAGTGAGAACCTGTTGCTGTAAATGAACAAAGTTTATAAAATAGAAGCAAAACGATTCATTCCTAACCTAGTGATTTTACATAAGAATGACCATTTCCTGAGTTGGTGTAAGTTTATGAGGAAGTAATACACAAGTTCATAGTAAGACAGACAATCTTCACATGTACATACAGTAAAGTATTATTTAAATATAAACTCCGTATGACTGTGTCTGAAACCAAACGTTTTATTTATACCCTCTTATTCAAAGTAGTAAATGATTAACAGTGAGGTTTCATATTTGTATGAAAAAGAATCTGTACGTAATTGAGTGTTTAAAAAATTTACAGAAACATCATGTAACTTCATCCATCAGGAAACCATAAACTAAACTGTATGTGCATTTTTCCCCTAAACTAAAATTCAAGCTAAACCTCGGATTGCTGCTGGATTGTGTTTGGTCTCTCAGTAATTAACGATTCTTTACCTTATTAAGCTTTCTCAAACAATTCTTAGGCATTTTGGAAAAAACGCAAAACATAGTAGCTGAAAGAAACTCTCCTGTAACCATAAACACTGTTGTAAAAACGTCTTTTAAAATACCGCAAAAAAAAAAAAAAAGGCAGGTACTAGTCAAACTGACTGCAGAGAGCTCCATCTCCTGGTAAAACAGAGCTTTCCCCACGCAAAACACAAAGCTGATTTTATAGAGCTCAGAGCTGTTTCGGATCCAGCTTCTGTACTCAGAGCTTATGGGCCATTCTGCTCGGTGCAAACAGTAAAACAGATGAGTTTAGGGCAGGATCATCTGCTCAGGGAACCCTCAAAAGACCGTTTAATCTGGATTTTCAACCACCTTGTGCAGAGAAAGGTACAAAGTTACAGTAGGTAAACTAGTGGCCTGCCCCATCCACAAAAAGGCAGACAAACTGAGTTTGAGGAAGATTTGTTTGAGGAAGATTTGTATGAGGCAGTTATCCTAAACCACCCTTGACTTTTGTACCAGTAGTTCCAAACTCAAATTCGCTGCTATGCTAGATGAATAGTGAGGTGGCAGAGAGCTCACAGCATCCAGTAAACCTAGCATTTTATATTAATACCTATTCTGGCAAAAATGAACTTTAAAAAAAAAAATAATCAGAAAGCTTCAGAATACGGCTTGATCCAGACTGGCACAAAGGTAAAGTTTTAGCCCACTCTGAAGCAAGCCACTTCAAACATCATTTCTTTGGCTTGTTTTAACAAAAGGAGGAAACCTGGTTCCCTGCTCTTTCAGCAGAGCGCGCAATTGAATTTGGACATCTCTTTAGCACAAGCTGGCGAGACAGGGATGGAATGACAATCACATTGGGGAGTCCTTAAAGTAACAGATGGAGATGGTGTTTTAAAGCATTAGAAGTTTATTTTATTGCTGAATAGGAAAAAAAAAAAAGCTCTGCCTGCTTTGGAATAGGATAAACAACAAAGGACCATTAAAAGGCACTTTTTTCCTCCAGTGTCAAAATTCGAAATACAAGTTATGGACTTCACTTTTGCTAGTCTATGCCACCAACTCCATTCTTTGCTAAGGTGAAATTCCTGAAAACCAGGCCACAAAACTCCTTTAGGATCCACAGGACAAGACAGCTGCCTCTTGTACGCTCTGAATTCAGCAGAGTTCATCCCCTCTGGGTGTTTGAAGGCGAAAGCTCTGATACCCAGCACTACATGTGCTGAAAACTCTTGATTGACAGAACAGGGACAATATAGGGTATGCTGGAGCTGATGCCTGGGTTAACTACTAAAACAAAATGGAGATGGGTGATAAACACAGCTGTAAAATGTGAGTATGGTGCTCCCCTAAAAGTGTATAGGTGCTTTCAGAAAACACTGGTTTCAGGGATAACCATGAATGCTCAAAACCTCCAAGAATCCATATATCTATGCTAGGAACATTACTCCTGTTACGTTTCTTAAACAATTGACAATAAAATTATTTTCTGAATATCTGCATTTATTTTGCCTTTAGAAACAGCAAGAGATGAGAAACTGAACCAACACAGGCATTCTTTGGACAGTATTTTCTTAGCTTTCTTCTGGCTGAGGTCTCCTCCTCACCTGTATATAACCATGGAGCACAGGTGTAAAAAGACTTCAGTGTATTTAATGTCGCTTCAACATGATTTTATGCAGGCTAGGATCCCAAATTAAAATTCTAGCATTTTAACAGCACAGACAGCAAATGCTGACAGATTTTTCTTAAAGAAATAATTACTGTGAAATATTCATGCCATTTGAAAATAAAAATATGTTTAAATATGCACCAATACCTTAGTTCTAAGAAAAGATACAAAATATATTGCTTTTCTGCACAATGGTAACCACTTGTAAGCATATATAGTAATCCTGCTAAAAACAACTCAAACGTAAGACATTCATTATGTGTTTTTGTGATTTGAGGCATCTATTTGGAAAGATCTCCATGCTATTGTTAAAGTCTAAACATGAAATACAAGCGTGCTGATCCCGTAATGCTGCACGCGTGTCTGTTCAAAGCAATCAATCAGTGCAACTAACAAACACAAGTACTGAAAGACCAGTTCATGCACCCAAAACTAGCATGCAATTAAGCACACACTGAACCAAGTGTAGCTCTTCCAACTTCAAAATGAGAACATTCACCACATTATTAAGTGCTTTGAATGGCTTGGGGTTTTTTTGTTTAACAGAAATCTGAAAGGCAAAGGATTTTAAAAAAACCAACAAAACAACCCCTCCCCGCAAAACAGACTCTGTACAGTTTTAGAATATACTACAGTTTCTTAATAATAATAAAAAATATATTGAGGTTATTAAAAATTTGTGCTGCAAAAGTTACTTATTCCATATGGTATTAACTATCATTCTAATTATGTGATTCCAGATTTTAAAATCCTCCACAAATTTACTGAGCCCACACACAGTATGTAGGTCTGACAGACCAACTGCCGATCATAAATTACATGTGTGTTAATTTCTTCTGAAATGTTCAGAGCCCTAATTAGCATATAATCTGTACATATGGTGAGGAAGTTATTTTACATATCAGTGGATACTACAGGGACAAAGGGACAGGGAAATTCAAGGATTGTACCTTCTTATTTAGTCACAATGAATTCTGACTCTATCCATCACTCAACAAGAAACATCTGATACTCTGTTCTGAACACATCTATTTGGGCTTCAAGGCATCTTTGGCACTACCAGCGATGTTTGTCCTCCTGAGCCTTGACATTAAATAGTTTCTCCTAGGGCTTATCTCAAGCGGCACTCTACATGCCCACAAAACGGCAGTAAAAGTAGGACCTCATAGTACTCTGCCAGGGAACGCCTCCAGTGGAAAAAACAGCAAGATACAACCCTCAAAGCATACGTATCAAATGAATCGGACACATACACAAAGACTAAGATGACTTACACCTGCTGGGAATAGTCCTTGTGGGCACTGTGTTGCCAAAGACATTTTATTCTCAGGTTAGAAGACCTGTAGCCCTAGACTGGCACACTCTACGGCCTGCCAATGGCAACTGTAGGGAAATACTTTCTGAAATACCACTTGAACTAGATTTTTCCACAACGGAGCTATCCTGGATTACAAGAAAAAGCACTAAAGATTGTATCCAAGATATTTCTCTCCTTTGCTTTTTATTTTACTTCCACATTCTCCAGCAAGAGCTTATTCTGCGCATTGCTGCCTGGAATCTCCCCCGGAATCACGCAAGCAATGATGTCACAACCTTGCGCTTGTGACAGCGCTCTAAGGAACCGCATGTCCATACACCTACCTGCACTGCATTTCGTACAGAGGAATCTAGGAAAGGCAGAAAGAATGCTGAGGAGGTTTTCTCAAGAGAGTCAACGGCTGCACAATATTTAAATACAAAATAGATTCATAAGCTAAGCACACATCTCTCTCTGCTCCCCAACGGTATTCTTCAGTGGGCAGACTGTGATCCTAAGAAGCACTGTCACCTTAGTAAGTGCCTACTCTGAAAACATTCACAATTCTCCTTGTATACCGCCTGACAAATTGCTTCAACAAAAAGCAGATACAGCAGTTATCTTTACTTAGTTTGAGCAATGCAACCAATAATGATGTGGTGGCTCACTGATACTCCTAAATCCTAAGCAGCTGGGCAATCTGGAGGAAGGATAGAGAATGGGAAATTCAACTTTTCAGGGCATTCATTTATTCTACACGAAGTTATTCATATTGACCAATTTTTCTGTTTCTGTAGTGTATCAAAATTACTCAGCAAACCATAGGCGATGAAATAAGATTACTAGGACTATTTCATAGATTTTATCTACTTGCCAATTTGTAAGGTAGGGAATACGCTTAAAAAACTTGTCTGAGGTAACTAGAGTTCTCCCAGGCAAAATCAGCATTAACTAGGCAATAACCTGTTAACAACAGCGACATACACATATTCAAATTGTAATGGAGAAAAGAAATGGAGGGAAATACTAGTCTTTCTTGCCAGTTTGTAATCATAGAGCAGGTCTATGTTTATTTTTCTAATACAAACAAACAACTCTTCCAAATCATTACCCACAGATGTTTTACTAATCTGTTCTTAAAAAACACAAAGAACTAAAATATATCTATATCTTTGTCTACATATCGTCCATGACAGTAAGGTTTCCAAATTTTCAACATATTCCTGTGTTGAATATTCTTACAATTAGAAAATTGTTCACCCAAAATGTAACCCATATAGCTTCCCACCCCACCCCCCCCCAATTATTGTATCCTGAGTACATGAAGAACTGCTTGTTCCCTTCCTCTCTGCAGCAACACATTTTAAAAGGAATCGTGTCTTTTCTGGAATCTTTTATTCTGTAGATCCTAAAAGAATGCCAGCTATTTCTTTGATTATTTCAGTCCGTGTTTCCTAGATCTTTAACTTTTCTTGCTGTTGTTATTTAGACTCTTCAAAATGACAAACACCTGGATAATATCCAAAACTCTGCACAACTCCCCTGGAGGCATTATTTATTTCCATATTAGTATAAAAAGTTAATATAATCATTATTCCCTTCCAACCGTATGGTTCTATGATTCTATGATTAGATTTCGCCCAATAAAAACAGTTTTTGCCAATGGAAAAGGAAGCTGAAGGGTTTGAATGTTCAAGCATTGGAACGGGCTGCCCAGGGAAGTGGTTGAGTCACCACCCCAGGAGGTGTTTCCAAGACCTGTAAACGTGGTGCTTAGGGACATGGTTTAGTTGCGGACTTGGCAGGGTTAACAGTTGGACTCGATCTTAAGGGTTTTTTCCAACCTAAATGATTCTACGATTCTAGGTTTAATCTTAATACAAGTGGCTGCAAAAAGTAGCTTATATTCAATAGCTGAAAGGACTGAACTGCCATTTCAGTGAGAGCTGAGGATACTCTGCACTTCATAAAAGCAACAGAAATATCATTGTCTAGCCCTGTGACAATCTAATCTTCCAAAGACCAGTCAAATAATAAATTACTATTTATTCCAGAAAAAGGAGCGGGAAGGAAGTGTCCTCATTAAAAGTAGCTGTGTAAAAAGAAGAAGCGTGAAGAAAAAGGAGTTCTGGTAGTTTTCTGATTCTGAACTAAATATAGTTCTTTCCCAATAGCAAATCTTAATGAAGACTAACGCTCCTATACAGCTTAATAAAACAAAACACCTCTCCCTCCTCCAAACCAACAAAAAAAAAAAAAACCCCACACAAACTCAAAACACACTATAGTCTGAGAATCCGTAGCCTTGTGCAATAACAGACTGCAAATGTCAATTCAGAGTATCTAATGACTCGTGCAGTACTGCATCATTTAAAAATGTTTAAGTCTTAATACGGTAGAAATAGGAAGGATAGAACTTAATAGTGCAGTGGAGAGGGAATGAGGGAAATGTCATTATTCTCTGTATAAAAACATCCTCTTAATTCTTTATCTCAAAGAGAATATAAAAACAGTATCTGAGGTAAGTGAATTAAACTTGCAGAATTTCTTTGCTTGATTTTCAAGGCACTTCCTTTTGTTTCAGCAAAGGCAACTTAGATGCACCTGTTGTCATCATTTAATCTTTTTTTTACCCCCGCAAAGTACAAAATCTAAAGCATGGCATCACCTCTTATGAACAGTCAGAAAAATATCTCTGCTATAAGTATACAAAATATATATGGTCTATACATTATACACACGGAAAAGCGTGCACTCAATACACATACAAGTCCCATACATGCCACACAAAGGTTTGTGAATGAACCACTTCCTTTTAGCAGCCTTCTCTTATCAAAATAGAGTAAAAAAATTGACCACAGATGCTGTTACTGAAAAACAAAAGAAGTCAAATTAAAAGATTATTAAAGAAAGGATTTTTGAGCCAATGTTAGAATGGTTATGTTCTAACCACTGCACGCATTAACGTGCAGATGCTACACACAAAGCAATACTATGGATGCTGTTCTGGAGAGATGCGAGAATGGCCCAGTAATCAAAATCCTGTAAAGATGTCAGTTTTACTGGACTTAATGAGTTTCCCTCACCAGACCCCTCATCATCGTCAGTCGCGGACTCCTGCATCTCCTCTGTGAAAGCCTGAGATTGGCGGGGGTTATTCTTGTTGTCTGAAACAGTCACTTGTGCTTGTGACCTCTCACCTGAGGTCTCTGTGTGCTGAACTGGTGTCGAGGTAGTTAGGCCCTTGTAAGAAATGTCACCTGTCTCATCTTCCTCATAGTCATTAAGGCAGTACACTTCATCCAGGTCCAGGTCGAGGGTCCTGAAGCCCTTAGTGACAACCCCGGGCCTTGGGTCCAGGATCCCACCCAGGTGAGGCTGAGCCAGCTGCTGCCAGTGGTGCAAAGTGGCAGAACCTAGAAAGGGAACACAGAGACAAACAAAATAAATCCAGGACCTAAAAGGCAGAAAATCCCACTTCATTTATCCAGAAGACCAAAGGTTTGGGAGCTCCAAACCTTTAATGTTTCTGGGTTTAACATTTCTAGGAAGACACGCTACAAGGCAAAACTGCTTTACCTACTCCTCATCATCTCCAGGTCAATATGAAATAAACTGATCAGACCAGCACTTAGGCAAAATCTGGTGGTAAAACGTGGCATACCTGTGCATATGCACATCCCCTCCCCATCAATATCCCTAAATTTGCAGGATTAAGCAGGAGTAGAAAGAATTTATATTTAATAGTCGATTTGAGCACCATCACAGAAAGCTCTAAGAGGAACATATACCACATATGCCCACATTACGCTCACGCTAAGGAAGGCGCTGAAAACATGGCAGAATTTACTGCCGGTGGCTAACAGGAGGACAGTAGTTACCCAGATTGCACAACAATTTCAGCTTTCTACCGCACGTTTGGAAGCCACATCAACTCCAGGCATGTGTAAGCAGATAATGCCTCCGATCTAGACATCAAGTCTAAATACTTGTACGGCCTCTATCTGAGCCCCTACGCTACAGGAACTCAACTACTACACAACTAAATGCTACTGTACCTGTCGCTTCGTCCTTGGCAGAAAAATGTTTTGAGTGAGGAAAAAGATGCATTTTACAGAGAAAAGCATTCAATATTCAGCATTCAATAGGAGGCAAGGAGTCAGAAGCAGCAATGTATCAGGTTAAATTGATATGTACGCTAATACGAGCCCACTTAAATCAGGAAGGATTTAGCTGATTCCTCAAGTAGTGATTAAACAGTGCTTGTAAGGGTCTAAGTTTTCCTGTGTGTCCACCAATCATTACTGTGCTGTAATGTGTGACTTAAAACTATTCATTCCAGGTCCTGTTACAGAAACAAAACATCTTTATTTTCATCTCTGCCAGCTCAAATCAGAGCAGTTTTTGTTGTCTTGTTCCTGTCCCTTCTTCCCAAAGCAGAATACTGACTCAGTCAGTAATAATAAGCCACTGTAATAACTAGGGAAGGGATGGCTCTTATACACGTTATTTTGCATCTGAGAAAAATCCTACGGAATAAGAAAAATTGTCATTTCACAATAACGATACTGCATTACAGGAAGCTTATTGTAAATAGGAAGTTAATAGGGAAAAGGTCCTTCTATAGAGTGACTGGGATCAGCGAGTAGCATTTTAATTAAGTCTATCTCGCTTTTTAAAATGTGTAATTTTTAGCTCAGAATAATTGGATCTGCTAGATTACTCTGCATAATGTTGCTATTTTAATTTTTTTTAACAATTTTTTTAACAATTAATTTTGAGGGACTAAAGAGTAGATTTAGACTGATTGGTACTCTTGAGGCTCAAGAAGTAGTAACTATTAGAACCCCAAAATAAATAACTAATGAAGAAAAAAATCCATATAACACATATTTATTCCTGAATTGTCAAAAAGGTCAAGTTTTTTTTGCTCCCACATAAAAGAAATACTCCAGAACATGGAGAAGTGCCAGATATTGTCAAGTCATAAGCAAATAATAGAGCTTTGCAGTATGACAATACACTCAAAGAAAAACACTGGAAATCAAAATTTCTTTCTGCACAGATGCAAGTATAAAATCTTGTTGCTAATTACCCTCTATATGCAACCTTCTGAAGTAGTAATCTTTTTCACCTTAAAGCTCACCAAAATTTATACTCCGAAAAACTCTGCAGGGTACAAGCATTACATTGATAACATTTTGTATCACCAGAATATCTGTGTTTTGAGCTTTAACATTTCTATTGACACTATATGTTATTAGTTTCTTTTGGAAATGGGACATCAAAGTGGCCTAAACTTCACCACAAAAAGGAGGATACCAGAGTTTTTTCCCATCTCTGCTACTGTAACCTTGATCTCATAAAATATGTGAGAGGGAGCTTTAACTTTTCCATAAAGAAAATTAACACTAATGCAGAAAGCAATGCAACAGTTGTCAACTACCTTAGGATTTAAGAGAATAAAAACAAAAAGATGCCAAATTGAAGGGGGGAATACAACACCTTAACCTATATCTAGTCCCAGGGTCCTACTAGACAGTTTTGTAAATTATGCTGTTGTAAAAAGCTGGTATGAGGGAATTGGAGTGCAACAGTGGGACTGCCAGGCTGAAATAAAAAGAAATTTAAAAGCAAAATAAAATTTATGAATAGAGATTGTTTTTCTATTCCTGATATCTGCGTCATCACGTGTAGAATATGGGGGTCAGAGAACGCTTGGAAATTCATGATGCGGTGCTGCCAGAATTGCAACAGAGTGAGAGCGAAGACATAATCAGTCCAAGGTTCTAGTTTTCCTACAGGACACCGGGAGAGCTATCTCATGCTTATGGCACAACAAGCTACAGATCCACAGTTTAAAAACAAAAACCAAACCAAACCAAACAACCTACCAGACTGTAATTAAAGCAAGTCAAATCAAGCATTCTATTCAATGATAAAGAAAGTAGAGTTTTTTGGCTTGTTGTTTTTTCTTTTTTTTTTTTTTTTTTAAAGTGCAAAAAGACTAATTTCTTAGTGCTTCTATCACCCTATTTATTTTAGTGTAGGATTTAAAAGATTTCTTTAAAGGAATAGAAGCCACTAACCTGAAATGTATTATAGAATTAATTTTTTTTCTTTCCCAATTTTATGGCATGAGCACTCTTAGGAAAACAGTAGTAAAAACCGAAGGCACAACTAGCAATAGCAGTCTGCAGGTACTGCAGACTATTTTGCTCCAGTAGTTTGAAAGTATCCGTGAAGTTGAAAGTGTTAAATCTCATGAAAAATACGCAGGAAAGAAACTAAGCTGAAGTAAGGAACAGAATCATAAACATATATTTAATAAAAGATAACAAACACTGAACTTATGAAACAGGCAGACATGAAGATAGTACAAATGAGATGTAAAACCAAACATGAGAAATACTTTAAAAGGTGCAATATTAAGGAAAAAAATGACCCAGTGAGAACCATGAACAAAACCAGGAAAAAAAACCCAGACAGATAGTAAGATGATAAAGACTTTAAGAGTTTATTGGAAGAAAAAAGCAGATATAATGGGATGGTGACAGAAATCTATTACAGTGGTAGCAACCAGTAACTGAAACAAAGCTGGATCATCCCTTCCCTCGTGTGGTACAAGAATTTTTATGACCATTTAAAAGCAGTCATGAAAACAAACTACTAAAATCTGCTAAACAGCATGGACTTGTGCACTATGGCTATAGTTTCATTTCAATAGGCAGATACAGCACATGACTTTCTTCAGGACACAAGAAGGATTAATTTTGCTTCTGAATGTGTGTCATGCTAAATGCTCCTTACAGATGAAATAAAATTGTTCTAAAAAGATGAAAAAGGGAACTTTTGCAATTAAAACACAAATAGACAATGTAATGTAACACCAGAGTTCTGTTAAAGGAAAAGAAAGAGAGAAACCAAAGCTAAATTACGTTAACTAGCATAACCATGAAGTACTATAGGAAAACAGCTTCATTTTGTTTGAAACCTAAAGGAATTGACTCAATTTTAACTTTCAGCAGCAACCTGAAAGGACTGAAGAAAGACAGGCAGACTACACTATATGTGCTCTGTCAGCTTTGTTAGACAGACTACAGAAATCCACTTAACTCTGAAATAAAGCTTTAGCCCTGACTACCATCTACCTATATCTTGCCTTCTTCTGAGACAATAAATGGAGGAAATTTGACTTGAAAAAACCCTACCTCATTTCACACATGAAACGAAAGCCATGGAGACTCATGTGTGGCACTCAAACAGCAAATTAAAGTCTAGAGATCATTTTTAATCACAAAAATAGTCCTGTTAGACCAATTGGACTATTTGAAGTAGGTAAAGATCTTTCCAGGTGCTGATTTGCAGAACTGAGACTGGATGAACTAATACTCTAGTTGCTTAGATTTCAGATACTCAACCACCTTCCTTTTCTAAATATGAAATGGCAACCCTGGGATTTAGGTTAGACGTAAGGCTGCACTGCTGATGCATGTGTGGCCTGCAACATTTATTTTACTGTCGTGGCTGGAAATGTTTCCTAATGCTTTTAAGGCTTGAGGAAAAATATAGTAGTTAAAAGATTTCAAACCAACAGCGCGGATTACTGTCTCTAAAGTAGAAAGAATATGTATTGCAAAGATTTCCTGCTTTCTGGTGATGGATAAGAGACCACAAAGAGTCACTAAGAAGAACAGATAAAGGCCGAGGCCCTTTGTTATCACCTTCTAGTGGTTTCACAATCTGAAGCTTTTCTGGCAGGTAGGAGCGACTGCTGATGGACATTCCTGAATATCCAGTGAATTCTGAAAATCTGGAGTGAGTTCCCAGTGACATGATGCTCTCTGTGGGGGTAACAGAACCACTATGGAGTTCACCCTTTTCCGCCAGTTCCCGCAACTTCCTTTCCTGCTCTTCTTCAAAGAATTTCCGCTCCGAGAGGTAATTCTCCCGCCTGAGGGACAGCCTACGAAGGGCAGTCTCTAGGTCACTGGAGCCTGGAGTCCCTGGAGTCCCAGGCTTCTTCATCCTATCTTCATTTCTAAAGCATAACAAGGGGGACACACACACACCAAAAAAAAAAAAAAAAAAAAAAAAAAAAGACAGGGAGGGAGAAAAAAAAGATTCTTAGAGAAGGTTAAAACTTCCACGTGACAGTTTTGAGACATTCACTGATACCTTTAAATTACTATGTCTCAAGAACTATAAGCACAAAATAAAGTAACTTTTGAAGATGTAAGTCACTGTGTTAACTGCACAATGCCAGACAAAAAGCGGAAAACAGAAATGCTTTGCCTTTATGTCATAAACAAAGCAAAACCACAGCCCAGTGCTACAGTACTGACCCATTGTCAGAGGATTCGGTCTCAAGGATGATGCTATTGGTCTTGTTGTCTATCATAATGTTAGCGATGTCTCCCCCATAGAAACTGGAACGTGGAGTGCTGACACAGCTAGAAATAACCGAGTTCATAGCAGAGGACTGGTTAGAGCCTGGGATATTCATCGGCGACGGAGTCATGGATCTCTGCTTGACAACTTGGTTAACATTTCTCACAGTCTCGAAGACCCGCTTCTGATGACTGGGAAGACATACACACAGTTAATAATCACACAGTGCCTACTTACCTTAAGAAGGAACAGAGAAACAGGTAACAGCTTGTTAACAACCCTCCTATCACAGCTCCACTGACCACCTTGTCTGTATTGTTTCTGTGAAGTATACATAGGGTCCCATACTTGCTACAGTGCGGCCATTACATGCAATCCATCAACACACTTCCATCATCCTAGAGTATTTTAGACAGAACATTTGAGAATTATGTGCATGGACCCTCTCAAACACTAATAAAAATTAAGTGAAAGCGCATCTTAGTACACCAGCTAAAAAATGCCTTGAAGCCATTGTGTGGAAATGAATTTTAAAAAAGCAAAACTGATCTCCATTCAATTCTTAACTATGAACCAGCTAACGGATTTTAAAAGAGAATTTGAATTTACTGAATATCTCTATGCAAGCAAGTCTTGTATCTTTCCTTTCTGAAACCAATTTCCTACCCTCTTAAACACCATTTTTAAAAAAAAGAAGAATTGGAAATATTATGGATCAAGATTCTAAAGGGAGACTGTCAAGGCTGGAAAGCTCATTTTTTACCTACTCCTACAGTTCATTCTTTATCACCTTTGTCCTGATATCATAATAAACTTTGTTCATCTGCTTCAAGATTAAGATCAGATGACACTTCAACAGAAATTTCTTGACAAAATAAACTTGCCCTACATCATGCTACGGAAGTGCCATTGCTGCTTTGTTTTACAGTTCAACAATGGCTGAACACAAGAACGGCGCATCCCTTCCAGCCTAAATACTGCCGGGGTATAACAACGACAGCATGCCTCAAGCTATTTAATGTCATTCAAATTTCCTTCCCTCTGTCCATAAGCGCACAACAGTCTCAATGTTTGTGTGTAGGCTCCAATTCTGTAGGTGCATATCTTTAAAAGGCTGAATCTAACAGCATCTATCAATAAATAGTCCCACAGATGTTCCAGTTAGCCCTGCTGAGTAAATTGATAAAACCAAACGAGCCATGAAACCAAAACAACGTACCCTTCTTTGGTACCTGCATAGCAATACAAAAGACATTCTAAAGAAGTTAAACTATCCTTAGGTTAGATTACTCTGGAAGGACAAAAAGATCCTATAGGGTTTGAGCATGCTCACATCTTTCTGATCTTATATGTTTCTAATCAAAATTGCACTCTGTCAAAGTCTCATTTACAGTTCTTGGCTCCTGCTCAAAGAACGTTTAACTGATTTAACTTAAGTGGTTTAATGTGTCAAACTTTGTAAATAAACTTAGGTTTCTGGCAAGTGGCTACTGTACCTTCCCTGAGTGTCCTTTCTTTGTAAAGGTCAGGTCAAAACACATAAAAGCTCTAACAGACCCTCTAAATAGGATTAATTTGTTTCAAATTAACCAGTCCATGCATTGTACAAACAGGTGAGATAAACCTATTGGAGAATACGTGCAACTGACGTCGGTAAGGCTGTTTGTGCCAAGCTGTATCTATCCTTAGCTTTTGGACCATCACAAGTACTTAACTTGTTTCAAACCACTCTTGTTTAATTGAAGAGAACTTTAGCAAAATGGGTGCCAACTACTTTGCACAGGTGTAATGGGCATCACATTGTAAGTACCCAACCAATCTGGATCCCTTTCTGCACAGATGTTCACCCTGTAAAAACTGGATTAGATCAATAATTACCTGATAACTTCTGTTATAATGCCTGAAGAGAGAACCCAGGGGACTGAACTCATCCTTTAATCATTAAGTGAAGAAACCTCGCATGGTAACACACAAGAAAACCAACTTTTCTCATCCTCAGCACTCAAGAATGAGGCTAAAAAGTTCATAAAACAAGAGAAAACCTATATATAGGCATTTTCTTTTGGTAGTTTTAGCAGAGAATATAACCACCTCAATAACCAGACAATATATTTACCCTTCTCTCTATCATTCACACTCTGACAGAAATATTTCTTTCTAAAACCCTTAGCTCAGTTATTTCCTGTCTTTTCCTTTCTTATCAAATACTCATTAACTTCAGATATAATCAACCAATTAGGAACCAATTCTTTTCATGCGTACGCCAAGTCAGGAGAGTCAGGTTCATCTAAATGCAGTTCTTTCCTCATTGACCCTTCTATCTCTGCTGCCAAAGAATCCTGTTAAAAACAAGCACAAAAGAAAAACAAATATTAAAGTATTAATAGGTTGTCACTGCATAAAATAATTATTGAAATAAAATAAGTAATAACTAATAAGGTGTCATTCCAGAAAAAAAACAAATACAGGTTTAACAACGAAAATTGACTGGAAAGCTGGAAGACTAATGAACATATCTAAGTCACTGATGAATTATGGTTTAGCTTCATACTGCTACAGTACTTAAAATCCAAGGACACGCAACACCAAGATCCTAAAAAAACCATCATGGGGAACAAAAGAATCCAGGCACACCAACTTCCCAGACTAAATTCCCTACTCCGTAACATGCTCCTTTCATGTACGAAGTTTTGCTTAATTTGTTTTCATTTAAAACAAACAGAAAACACTCTTCCCTTTCACAACATTACCCGCTCACCCACAAAAAAGACACGGTTCTTGGCATAAAGCATTATACACCTCCCCTATAGGGTTAAAGGTGACAGGCTCTCAGTTCTCCACTGCTGGTCAGTAAATTTTACTGCCTAAATGTAACTAAGTGCAGGGTCTAAGTGTCAAACGTTCACAAACCTAAATGGCTTCTGGTCCCATGATTCAGCATTTGAAAAACATTTTTGTACAAAATGCATAAACCTATCTCAGCTTGTATTTGTGCAAGTACAACTCTTTTATTATTAAATGTCTGCACTTTAAATTGGTCTGTGTTCAGACTCAGAAGGGAACACAAAAAGGGAAGCTAAGCCTTTGTCAACAATTTACTTCTTGTGAGCACAAATATCATCTGTGTTCTTCCTCAGCAGTTAAGGTGAGACATGGCTAAAAATAACGAGGGCCAGATTCTGCTGCTAGATTACATTAATGTAACTCAAAAAAACTTCACTGATACCATTGCCCTCAGAAGTAAAGGAATTATTCCAGAGATACACAGGCAAGCAGAGCCAGGTACTGACCTTACCTAGACGTTCTTATCCACTCTTTTTTTCTCATTTGGTTGAGGGTACTGCCTATTCCCCGTGCTTTAAATTTACAATGCCATAACCAAATGAAACTAGATAAACAAAGTTGGTAAGACCAGTGACACTGCCACAATTGATGTTGCCGTAATACATATTAGCAACAAGCATTCTTTTAATGAACAACGGAATTTTCAGTGATGCTAAAACAAGAATATATGTGTAACCTATTCAAGTACTGAAGGTATATCATAAGCAACTAGAAGGATGCCATGCCCAGAAACCTTTAGTTATGTTACCAGGAAGTTACGCCACCAATGATATTGAAGAAATGCAGGAAAGTCCTACTGAAAATCAGCCACCACAGTACAGGAGATGCATAAAAAAGATGTATAGAATAGTGTAACAATCTATGAATGCTACCCATGATTCACAGCATAAGCAAAGCCAGCTGCAGGTTGTGTAGTATACTGCAGCAAAACCAAGTACCTGCATAGGACCACTGTTTCAGAACTAGGTATGCAGAATTGATCACTCAGGTATCCTTTAACACTATATAAATACACATTTCACCCATGCTCATGGCTGGCCTAGCATCCTACCCCTGAGGCTGTAAGTCAGATGCAAACACATTTCCTTTGGTTGGTTGTTTTCTGGTTTGTGCATTATTTTTTTTTCTTAAATCTGCTTACCATAGGGAAGAGACCGAGAGAGTGGTACCGACGTGATATGGCGTTTGGCATCGTCTTGTTCCTAAGGTTTTTCAGCTCTTCTTGAGCCTCATGAAGCATTTCCATGCACTCTGCATACTTGTCTTCCAGCTCCCGCAACTGTAACATACAGAAAACAGTCCAAGACCTTATGGGCTGCACTATCATCACAGAAAGACTGCAAATTCTTACCATGCTGGTAAAAGATAATGGTGTAGGGAAGAATATCCCACTTTAAAGGAAAAGAACTCCAAAGAGTGAGTATCACTGAAAATAATAGATAACATGGATTAGTAACAAAAGGGCTGCACGGGAGGAACTGCTTGCTCCATTTCCTATCCTGTGCATCTCCATGAAGCCACTATCAAGGAGAAGATACAGAGCTAAAAGTATCTTTAGTCTGAACAGGTGTAGTGCCTAATTACTGCCATGATGACCACAGTGGCAAACAGCACAGGAAAAGGATAAGGTATTTCACAGCATTCCAAAAAACTTAGGAATTTTAAAACCAAGACTTACATACATACATATATATACATATAACCTCTGACAGCCCAAGACCATGACTTATTTTCAGTCTGACTTTCTCAGGGAGCACATCTTATCACTCTGTCTGCAGATGTCTGTGTACCCTCATAGTTTTTGAGTTCATCAGCCATTTCAACCAAGTTTGGCAAAGGCACAGAAGTCTGAAATACCACACTCCTACAAGTTTCATAAAAATAAACTACTTGGCATAGAAACAGACATCCTGTTAATGTCTTTCCCAACAACACGATGGAGAAGCATGATCTCAATCTTTACGAAGCAGCACAGATACAACAGGCTTATCAGCAGGAAAAGTTTCTATGGGCATTCCCACCTTTTACACCAAGTATTTCAAATGCAAGACACATCATAAGGGTAATTAAGCTTTATTCATTCTATTTTGACCATTTTGATCAGGTGAATGTAGTACCCAGAAGACAGACAGCAATCCTAGACTGTCTTCCGTTTATTTGTTGAACAAATACAGCACAAATGAATCTTCCATGTTATCTCACTATTCAAAATAGGCTTAAACTACGAGCCTAGAAAAGTAAACTTCTAAAGGGGTTCCTATATAGCCCATAAGCCTCAGTTTTTCAAAATGTGTGACAGTTGAAGGAGAAAAGAACAGGAAGGAAAAGGTTTTAAACTCTACCAGGAACATAAATGTTCCTTCATTCCATATACATAGGCAAAATTATTTAATACTTCTCAACCGGCTAAAACTCCCATGGTAAACTGAATAGCCATTGCTGTAGTACTAAATTGTTGTAATGCTAAGTAATGTACTCACCTCTGCTGTGAGCTGTCTCTGGGCATCTTTAGCTGCTCCCAAATGCTGGACAAGTTCTTCATTTTCAACAGCACACTAAAATATGCCAAGAAACGTTAGAAATACTGTGACAATTTGTCCTGTGATCATGTTCGTATCCTATACTACAGGTAAATAGAAGGATTCTAACTTTTCTCAGGACCCTCTCTGCAGCAATATTAGTCCACACATGTTAGTTTTAAAACATTTAAACAACATTTTAAAATGTTAACACAAGAACACCCAGCATCAGTCTGTGTACCGCTAAATGATCCCCCAAGACCATAAAACCAATGAGTATGTGCCCACTGAAATACTTGTACTGACATTCTTGTCTTACCAAAGTCACTCAGCTCAGTGCAGAATTTCACATCTAATATTTAAAATAAATGTAACTATTGTATTTGATAACTCATATATGCATCTTTTGATAAATTGATGCTTTCTAGCAAAGTATGCTAGATATTAAACATCAAACAAGGTCACCCAGATAACAAGAGTGTAAAATTTCCTTTAGGCTCTAGTATACAAAGGATTATAACTTGTCTTCCAGATACAATAGTAGCAAATCATAACAATAATCTTGCAACTGGATTCCTTACAGCTTTTGCCTTTTTCTGCAGATCGACTATCTGAGAGAGAAGATGGGTGATTTCTTCCTGCTGCCGGGCAGCATCTTCGGTTTTCTTTGCTAACTCTTCGGAGATATTGGCAATCTGGATGTTTGCATCCCCTTTAAGATAAGCAATTACAATTAACATTACAAACCCAAAAGCAGAAAAGTAAGCAGAAAGATGTTCTTTCGGAACACCACTTGATTCAGCAGAATCCTTCCCCAATACACAGCAATGTATTTTTGAAAAACAGCAGCAGGATGCAAAACCAGAAAGACACAAAGTTCTTGTGCAGCAAAGGAGACTGCACTTCCCCTTAACAATAGCATTTTCTGTGCAAAACTATTTTGCAGCTGAGAAAGATTTAGCTTACAGACAGAATTTTCTGCTGTGAAATTTCAACCAGAAATTTTCTCCTCCCCACCATTTATATAAGGAAAATAAGCGCCACAGAAAAACCATGACTGACTGATCTGACTCAGTTGTCTTTTTTTTCTTTTTTAAACTGAATAATCTCAATGAGAAGGGAAAAGAAATAAGGACATACTTAGCTCTTTTACGCAGTCATTAACAAGTTGTTGTTCTTTCTCTTCATAAGTAATTGTTTCAGTCTTCAGCTGACAGGCCTATTCAAGAAATCCACATCAAATATGCTACATTAGCACATTTGTTCTTTGCCAGTCTGTTGCTGCATTTCCATCTGCTTCAGAAAGACAAGCTTTTCTAATCACTCCAGGAAGACAGCGAGAAACTATAGTTTTTGCCTGCCCTCCCTCATGTTCTAGAAAAAGGGGCCAGGTGAACATTCAGCAGAGACATTCTCAGCATGGAGAAACGTGTATCATTATCACCACATCCCCACTAGATGGCACTTGAGTATTTTGCACTTGAAATAAAAAAAAGCCCTGAACATTCTAAAGACTGGTATGCAGATCTTGATCTGGTCACCTGAACAAAGCTAGGTATCATCACGAAGTAAATACTTGGTTTAAATAACCAAATTAAGCATCCAAGTATTTAAAAAACATTTGAAAAGCTCTGGCTGGCACTGTAACCATATATCCCGCATAAAACCTTAGCGCTACCTCCTGCCTTCCTTTGTCTTTTCCGCTCCAATTCTAGGAGTGCCAAGAAGAGCACAGCTACACCCAGCTGGTTCTGTCTGGCACCACCTCGGTGGGTCCATAACCTATTCCCAATGCTGAGGGCAGGCAGACACCCACAGGCTGCGTCTGTAGAGATATGCGTAGCTCAGAGGTTTCAGGTTCGGCTCCATGCTGTGCCTCGCTGCCACAAACTGCATCTCTCTGGAAGGGATGTCAGTGGTACATCAGAAGAACTGATGGCAATGTCCGTCTCGGTTCTAACCCTACCTTCATTATTCTCAAACTATCTACTGCTCATTTTCCTTGCACAACCTCTCAATGAAGCGTACAGCATTCTCCATTACACGGTGTCTTGTCCAAAAGATGTGACACTACCTATTTGCAATGGTTCCTGCATTTGCAGTAGAAAATGGCAATGATGCTGTTTTCCTACATTCATTCTTAGCTCAAAAGTATTTCTTCTGCTATACTCTGCTTGCAAAATGGCAACACGCTCCCAAAGTTTAAAAGTTGCATTGAAAATTAATATAAAATTATTCGTATGATATTCAATTATTAAGTGTTATCTCTGACGGACAAGGAACAGTAAATAAACATTTAAAAACTGTGTTGTCTGTGAAACAAACAGAATGTTGTCAGAAATAAAGGGCAAGAAAAACACATTCAACTTAAAATACCACCAGCCTGACTTGAAACACAAATTGAAGATATTTAATGCAAATTTAGGCTGGCAATTTTTATTGTGACAAACACTGAATTTGTACCAGAGAGATCATGCCAGCTTACAAACTTCTGATCTGCAGCTCAAGTCGCCCATATCTACCAGGTCAGCTCTTTAACACCTGTTTCAAAACGCAGTTTTGGCCTCCAAAACCTGCCCACACTCCTGCACATTCTTTTGGCAAGGAAGCTGCTTTGCATGTAGCTTCACGTAAGCTTCCATGTTTCAGCCTTTCCTTCATTTAGAAGCATTAAGGATGGTGATTAAACAACTACAAAGAAATGTGTCATGTGGAATTATATACTCTTATTTAGACTCTCTTGACTTTTAATACACGCTTCTCAATACCTGTGTTACAGCATTCAAATGAATAACTGTATTAAAAAAACACAAATTCACCTCAGATCTAAGCACAACATTCTCCTCTTCAAGGTCCTTGAGCTTCTTTTGAAGAGAATCCAAATGAAAGTAGTTCTGGACGGAGGAGGAAGATTCATTCCTCTTCAGCCTTGTAATGAAAACAAGAGTTTTAACTAGTTTTTACCTGTATTAGGGCCAATCTCACAGGAGAACAGACTGAACAGAGGTCTCAAAAACAGTCAGAGCCACATGAAATACAGCTTTTTTCATGCCAGTATGTTTAGGCACCAATGTATTTGCAGTGATTTTTTAAAAAAAGAACATTTTTTAAAATTTATTATTCTCCATGCTTCCTATGGAAAAGTTATTCAGCCAACACTATGAGAAAGGAAACCAAGTTACTACAGGGAGCAACCCAACAGCTTCCTGATTAACACTGCACATACTTCACCACAACGCAGCCATAGCTCTGCGAGCAAGGGCAGACAGCCCCTCGGAGCCTGCGATGCCATTCAGCCAGCTAATTGCCTGGAACCCACACAATAATCCATGCTTTATTTCTTGCCTTCTGCTCTAGAATTTTTCACGGTACCCTCGGGTCCGTCAAGAACAAAGGTCACACACGTAGCATGTTCTAGCACGGTGTGCAAAGGTACGTGGTGTAGTGGGGTACTGCAAATGTCTGCCTCACCACCACAGTGACCTAGCTCCTATGAAAGTCATGGTGCTCTGTCAGCAGCCTCCCTATGTACTTTCCCCTCCTGACTCTTGTTGGCACCAGTCTAGCCAGCTGGTGCCATGAACCAAGTTCAGAGTCCAATTTATAGTTCCAGCCAGTAAAGAGATCATTTTACTACTTTTCAAAGCTATCAAATTGTCCAAACTACCCCTGTTGAGTACCAGATGAAGGTTCAATGTTGTAGATTGATAACTTACGGGGTGGAACAGACAGACTCCGGCTCACTTTCTTCAGCAGCACTGGTATAGAACTGTAGCAGCTCATCTTTCATGGAGAGCTCATGCCGCAACTGAGAAACCTGCACAAAGATGCCGCTTGCAGATCAGTAAGTTGCTTTTCTAGGCGCATCCTTAAGTAAACCCACTATAAATCAGTCATTCATCCTCCAAGCATCACCTTCTGACTAAATCAAGAGGCCAAGACTGGAACAGACTAGAACCAGTTCTTTTATTTCTTAGAAAGAATGAAAAGGGTACCTTTTAAATAATCTATTAAATGCTATTTTTTGGAAGTTCAAAAATGCAATTATTCACTGCTATTAGACATGTTTCTCTTTCACCTTCTTTCAGATGAGCAATCCTGATTCACTATTGCATTAGCGTAGATTCATATCCACAGAAACAGATAATCGCCATGGTACTGCAGGAAATTAATGTGGCACAATCAAGTCAAATATCACTTTCTTATCTATTTTACGCGATGACTGTCACCATCTGGCTTGGATACAGACCTTGCAGACCTCAGATATAGACATTTCTTCCTCTCCAAAAGACTTTAGATAAAATTACTCAAGTGGATGTGTAGTAAGGTTGCATTTGGGACTCGACTACCTATTGAACTGCAGAATGCAACCACACAGTGGCAGGCTGCCATTCTGAGGTTGCTGCAATGGTGGAAGCTGCAGTCAGTTTCTGGGTGTAATCTAGGCTTTTGATGACTCTGAAACATAAGTCTAGTAAAGTAGTATGTGGGAGTCCCATAATCAGTACACACATGTATCAAAAATGAACAAAACAGCAAAATTTGGTGGTTAAGAGACCCTGTAATAGTGAGCTCCACAAACTTAATCTTGGTTAATTCATATTTTGATTCTCCAAGAAAAGAGTTAAAAGCCCAATTACACAGTAGCACTTACGTCACTTCACAGCTGCAATTTAAGACCCCAACAGCAAGAGATTAATTTTTATTTTACTTGCATAGTTATAAATAGCGTAACTGATCAGAGAGACGTTCCCTTCCACTTGCACTGCAAGACCTGGCCCCCAGTTTGCACTTTCCAATGCACAAATTGCAAAGCACATTTGTTTTTATTAGACTTCTGCTTTTTTTATTGTAGGTATATTTATATTTGTAGTTATTACTGGCAAAAAAACCCAGAGAATATCAATAAAATAGATTTAAGATGCATTTTCATCAAACAAAAAGCAGACTCAATGCAATAAAGCACTTAAACTGTGCAGAATTTTAAGCAAAACAAGGTCATTTACTTTACTAAGGCTATTCTTTATAGTCAGATGCGCTAAGGCACTAAGTCCTCCTGAGAGGAGGACTCTCCCTTTCTAAAAAGAAAGGGAGAAAAAAAGCCCCAACCAACTACATTTCAGAAAACCATGAAATAAAATCCATGCATTAATTTTGTGAGATTCACTTTCCTCATTTCAGGAAGAGCAAAAAGCTGAGCCAAAAATAACAATTTACTTCCCTCTAGCACATTATGTCTCAGCCTCTTTAAGCAGCAAGGATTCAGATACTGTCAGTGGGTGGGCACTAGATCATCTCCAGTTTTTGCTACACTTTTTTCTCTATGAATTAGAAGACTGAAGATCCTATTTTCACTGCCATTTTCAAGCATTCCAATTTTCCAAAGGACGGTGAACAGCCAGAAAGGGTGACCTTTTATGGGAAAAGGACCAGAAGCAATGGGCACAAACCGAAACACAGGAGGTTCCCCCTGAACATCAGGAACAATTTTTTGATTGTGAGGGTGACCAAGCACTGGCACAGGTTGCTCAGAGAGGTTGTGGAGTCTCCGTCCTTGGAGATATTCAAACACGGTCTGGACATGGGCCTGGGCAACTGGCTGTAGGTGGCCCTGTTTGAGCAGTGGGGTTCAGGCATGATGGCCTCCAGAGGTCACTTCCAACCTCAACCATGCCGTGAAACACACCAAAAAACCCCAAACACACCACCTCTCTGCAGTCTGCCCCCACAACCCCCACAGGATGGAGGAAAGGATCAGAAGTACAAAAGCCAGAAAAACTCATGGGCTGAGATAATGATAATTTAATAAGTAAAGCAAAGTTGCTTGTGTAAGCAAAGCAAAATAAGGAATTATTCATTATTTTCTATCAGCAGGCAGACATTCAGCCACTTCGTGGAAGGTAGGGCCTTAGCACACACAATGGTTACTTGTGAAGACATACACCATAATCATGAATGTCCCAGCTTCTTCCTCCCTTCCCTGAGCTTTTACTGTTGAGCGTAACAACATAAAGTATAGAATATCCCTTTGGTCAGTTCAGATCAGGTATCCTAGCTGTGCCCCCTCCCCCAACATCTTGCACAGATGGGGCCAGAAGGAGGAGAGGGGAGAAAGAAAGAAAGAAAAAAAAAAAAGAAGAAAAAAAAAAGGAAAAAGAAAAAGAGTGTCCTGATGCTGTGCAACCACTGATCAGCAATAGTCAAAACACTGGTTGTTACTAACACCATTTTAGTCACAAATCCAAAACACAGCACCGTACAGCCTGCCATAAAGAATATTAGCTCCATCCCAACCAGACCCACTACACATTTTTACATTGCAAACCACAAGATTCGTTTTATGAAGAGAAAGGACCTCTTCTACGTTTTCACAAGCCACTACACATGCACCCTTTGGAGCAAACACTACCACACTACCCCTGCACAACGTATTGTTACCAAGCAATAGGGACTGAGCCCTCATCCCACAGGGAAAAGGCCCATGAGCTGTCACCATGGTTGGTTCCCAAGACTTCATCTGTTCAAGCTTCTAAGTCACTCCATCGCCCTGAAAGCTTCATTCAGCTTCAGAACTATGTCATGAACTACCTTGGAAATAATTTAAGGCAGAAGATAAGAGGATCCTCATATAGAGCACAACAGTTTAGAAACATGAGACCTAGCTTGCAGGAACAATCCTTACTGAACCACGAACGACCGTTTTAGGAGTCCAGCTGATTGCTGACTGACAGCAGCTAAATGCTTAACAGGTTGGAATTACTCACTTAAAACGAAGACACCCAGTTACCAGTTACACTGTGTGTAAATAACATCCATGCAAGTACCAAGCCAACGAGCATTTCTGTCTTTCCAACATTACCTTCTGCTCTAATAGACCAAAACCAATGTACCCTTTTTTAAGCCACCATTCTAGATTATACTTTTCCTTTCCTCTCACTTTACACAGAACAAAATCAAACCTGGAAAAGACTTTAAAACCAGCTATCACCAAAAACCAAATGCTGATATGTGGCCTGAAACTAGAACAACAGGACTGTATTACTCAGATGTCACCGCAGATTTGAGGTTTGAAGCTGCCTTTTTAGCTTCAGAAACACATGCCAAAATCTGAAGTGGAAAAAGCAGCGTAAACTGTGAAATTTAGAAAGATTAGGAGAAGCTAAAACCTAATGACCTACTCCGTTTCAAACACAGTTCACATTGTGACGGTTTACATTGCTTTGATACCAAGCTCTAATTTCAAAGGAGGCAATATTAAATTGTAGGTAGCACCATCTCAGTGAGAAGGGACACATCTTGAGATTGGAACTGCAGCATTCTTACTGAACATGGCAATACAACAGCAGACAGACACACTGTACCTGTGAACTGCACTTCTGTTGCTGAAAAGGCGGACACCCGTCTCTCTAACCAAAACAACTTACACTTAAGGATGTCTCCTCAATATAATGCTTATGCTTTCAGTATATAACTCTGGAACAGCAAGCTGAGACCAAAGTGTTCATGCATGCAGTACAGTATTTGCTTCAGTGCACTCACCTTTTGTTCTCTAGTGCACTACAAGAAAAGTCTCAGTTCCATCCATTTTTATTGAACGTGACCACAGCCTAAACCTAAGCAGCACCTGACAATACAAACTCAAAATACAAACCCAAGAATCTAATGCATTTTGCACAGGTGTATATTACTTTCATATGTACCTATGAATGCAGCACATTACAAGGACACAGGAAAAACTTGAGCTACTTAACAGGATGGTCAGTAGATTTTGTCAGGACAAGTTTGGTAGGTCAGAGACATAAAGCTAAATTATTCATGCCATGACACATATTCCAAGAAAACCTTAACATTATACCACACACCAGAAAAAAAAAAGTCTATATATTACAGAAAGCACAGAACCCCCAGAAAAAAAAAATTTAGGCAGTTTTTACAGAATTTTAAAAGTACCAATTCAATTCTCTTATCTTACACCTTGCCCTTAGAGACAGTTGTCTTAGTTACCATTCTAGTCAAATACTCAATATTCAGCATTAATGGAAGATCTGAAACCTACTAAGGAAAGATTTTCAACGTACAAAAGTGTCATGACTTTAAAGTCTGATGAGCTCTGCCTCAAAAGCATCCATTTCTGAAGGAGTCAGAATGACAACACGAAAAATGGGTGTTGATAGAACATATGGCCCAGCATATCAAGCCACCTGGTAAGAAGCTTATTTCTGGTGGCACTTCTCCCAGTGCTGCTCCTGACTCCCTCTAAATAAAAACAGACCTGTCAGAGGCAGTCCATCCCCGGCTTCCCATTTTCCTCAATCAAACCTTCCATTCTGGATGTATGGTATGAATGCGCTGCCCTGCCCAGTCAGTATGCATGTGCCTAGTAAATGCCATGTTGACCAATGCACAAATAAATTGGTCTGCCACATGATGGGACTCGGGCAGCAAACAACAGCACTCCTCTGGGACATAAGAGAATTAGTTTTCCTTGCCAAAATGGGCAGGCCACACCAAAGGATATTATTTCTATGTGTGTGCTTCAACACCATTTATCGCACAACTGGGATCCCTCCATCCATGCTTTATTTACCAGTCCATCTTGGATATAATTCAACATCTTGCAGCCCTGGGCAGTTTTATTAACAGCCTTTTTTTTTTAAAGTTTTTAATCTACTATAGTTCATTGTTCTCCTGCTCGCCCGGCAACTGTGAGATTTCTCTCTCTCTTGCTCAAAGCTACATATGGACGAGATTCAAACTAAGGTCACTGTCCCAGAATAAAAGAAACAATATTTGCCTCCAGCTCCGTTAGTTAAGTCAGTAGAGTTTAGTGACACTTTCAATACAGATAAAAAGCTCTTTTAAAGCACCCTGTACAGTTCCATCCAAGATACATGCATCAAGAATCTGCCAGTTCTTATAGCATCCAACTCCTCATTCAGAGGAATACAGATAAGAAATAGCAACCATATAAATACTTGATTAAAAATTCAATGGTAGGTGGAAAACAAGGTGTTACTTGAAACAATGTAAGTTTTCAGGTATGTTTTATAGCGCATACCAATTCAGAAAACACATGGACCACCATATTATATTCTAAACATGTTCATCAAATGTCTAAAACATTATTACTGCAGTCAAACTGAGATAAATCTGAGTAAGTACTGCAGCAGGATACCGACCCATGCTTCAACAGATTATATTATGGTTCCCTGGAAATAAATACAGCAAAATCACAAGAACCTGTAAGATTTTAGTAATCTAGATAGAAGGTAGCAAGTCTCAACCTATAACCATTTGCTTCCTAACATTGACAAGTTCATACATTCAGAGCATACTGAAAAAGGCAGAATGCGCAAGATCTCAGTGGGCACGCGCCCCTGAAATCTCCATAAATACAAAAAGTGATTTCCCTTATATGTGATACTTATATCACATTCAGTTTAAGAAGCAAAGGAAAGCACTCCCAGAATTCAAATGCTATGTTCTAAGAGCCAAAATTCAGCTCAGGTATGAATAGAAAAGCATTTGGGAAAAAGCAATTAAACATCAGTTGGAGAGGAATAAACAAGTGAGGACTGAGAAAGATTCAGGAGAGAAACAAGAAGAACAAAGAGCTGCACACAAAGGGAGGCAGGAGAAGGGAAAGAGTGATGAGTGGGTTAATCAAAACAGAGGGGAATTATGCATAAAGCAGGGGAACACGGACGAAACAGATAGAAGAAAACAGCGGGTGCAGCGACTCAAGACTAAAAGAGCAGCTGGTTTCTGAGGAAAATGAAATCTGAGGCAGAGCAAAATTCAATGGCTTGAGGCTGTTTGTTTTTTTTCCTCAAATCACCTGATCTGAGCCAACAGGTCAAATTACTTTTTGGGTCACATTTCTGAAAGTGTACATGCTATAAAAATGGCTGACCAAACTGCAGCAACACAGATTGACCAGCTATGGAAAGGATGCCCAAGAAAATTACGTACGGACAAGGTGAAGCTAGAAGGAAAATTCTCCCCACCACTGCAGAAACAGCACTAAGGTGTAAAAACCTTACCTCTTCCCTGATGTGTTCTACTTGCTCCTCCAGGAAGTCATTTCTTTCTGTCAGTGATTTATTCTTCTTTAAGAGCGACTGGCCAATCCGAGCAGCTAATTCTAAGTCCCGTTCTTTCTGTGAAGCATTAAGAAAAGAAAGCTAATTTCAAATTTTTTATTCATCAAAAGATCAGAGGGAGGGTAAAACTGTCATGAAAGGGAAAGAACAAGTACTTGAACAATAAAGAGACTTCCTCCTTCTGTGAGGGTTTGTTTGGTTGGGGTTTTTTTGCTAGTTTTCTTTATTTATTCCTGCTTATGTTATACCCATATTATTCAGAAAAGACTCACCCATACAGAGTTATTGAACCATACACAGGAAAGCACAGCTTCAAGGTCTAATGTAAAACAATGCAAGTAAAACCAGACCTGGTTCTCTATTACAGCTTTGTTTGAGAAACTACTGAGGGAAACTATTCCATCACCTTGTTATACCATCTGCAGAATGCAATCACAGAGCTCTAGAGGTTACATTTTAAAGAATTTTAAAGCAGCACAGTAAAAACAGCAACAAACTTAGGCATTTCAAAGCATTCTTCAGTTTCCACTTGCTCTACCTTGAAATAAAAGGCAGTAAGCTGTGCAGGAGCAGAAGCCAATTCCACCACAATGAACATTCAGCTCTTACATTCTTGGTGTACATAGATCCATTAGTGCTTTCATATAAAAACAAGTCTTATCCCTTTCCTTTTTGCAGGTGCCCAAATCTACATTAAGTCGTTACTTTCATGCCATGCTTGCTCCCTTCTTCCCCTCCCTGTGTGCACAGAACTGGAAATAACTGATCTAGACAGTTCACCACATGCACCAATAAAACCTAGGAGCTCATCCTCTTGATGACATGTGCCTATATATGTCTCAGCTTCTGCAAAGGCCGAGACATCGGGTTGTAATCCACCTGCGACAGGATGATTACCTGCTCAAAACTTCGCACCATTCATTAAGCATGTCTATTTATCATTTTCTTATTCAATTACTAGATCTTTACAATAGTGGAGAACATGGTGCTAAGATTAACACCCCCGCTTACTTTTAGTTCAGCACCAATTGAAAGAAGAATTTTCTCCTGGTTTGAGGCTTATTTACCACCCCGACAGCCATCCAGATTGTATGACTAAAAGCTACCTTGTGTCATGTATACATTAATGACAAAGCCTACAAAACCCACAGCTAATGACCACATGGATTTGAAGTCAATGAATTTGAATGAAGAGGCTTTCACAGTGGAAACAAAGGCAGTTATGTAATAATCAGTAAATAAAAAGAGAGGTTATTGATCACTGTTATACCTACAAATAGCATTTTCCAAATGGTTTCTGAAGGTCAGGCTGATATTTGCATTGAAAGCTACCGGCATTATCTAGTCATAAAATCTTTATATAATCTTATGTTCAATCTTTCAGAACAATAGGTTCCACAAAGTTATCAAAAAAATGTTTGGTTTACATATTGAGCCAACTTATTGTTTAGTAAATTGGCTCACTTCATAAATACAAAGTGGAAAAAAAGCCATACTGCTGCAGCTTTGACTCCAGAAAGGAAGAGCTGCTAGCAGCAAGGTTTCTAACCTCAAAGTTGAGGAATGTAAGCGTATTTCCAGGCTCTTTAATTAACCTCCCTAGACTTCCTACACAGTTTTTAGCAATTCAGCTCTAAACCTCAGTTTGGGGTCAGGTCTCTTACTCATAGTGATAAGGAACTGATGCATTACAGCAATATGCAAGAAAATACTGAAGCCAGACACATTTACACTATTATTGGAAAGGGATGAGAAAGCAGGTTCACAGAGGAAGCTGGCTCCTATTCTTACCACGCACCCAGGCAGGTCTGGTGTCACTCGCTTCGCTTAGTTTCAGGGCAATAGGCACAGATTTTCTAAATATCTGGATGCATGTTTTTTTGAGATCTTCTCTTTCCTGTCTCCCTCTCTGCCCCAAAATGCTACATCTTTCACCCTGCCAACTTTGTAATACATTCATTTGAAGCTCGCCAACAAGAAGGACAGACAAGGAGTAGCTTTTGGGGTTGTTTTTCGCTTGTGTGTGTGAAGGTTGCAGGAGTTAGACCTTATATCTGTTTGCAGAAGTTAATCTCTTGTGATAACCATCATTTGGAGAACAGAGAAAGGAGCTGTAAGTGCATGTCTGCCTAGGTAAAGAGAGATAAATAAAACAAAAAAGCTCAGTGAAAGTGTTTTATTAAAGGTTCATCTATTACACATTTCCCCTTTTTCCTTTGCTATCATCCAGGCAGGGAGGTACACAGAAGCTTTCAAACATTGGCTCAGCAAATCCTTCTAGCATTGCACCCATGAGTGTGATTTCTGGATCTATAGACATTTGGCTACATGGACTCAGGGGAGGAAACAGTTTGGCAGAATGCTGCATCGTTACTAGAAGGAGCCATGGAAACAAATGCAAGTAAATCTCAGGCAAACAAGACAAAGGGAACAGGACACAAACAGGTAACAGACTGTACAAGTTAATGGATTATTCCAGGACAAGCCTTTTAGGTAAAGCATCGGTTTTAACTCGTATTTCATAGAAAGTTGTTTAAGAGTTCAGCTTAAAGCACAAAATGCAGGACTTTGTACTGAAGTCAGATGCATCTAGCGTAGGTGGGAGATGTGAGCATTCCCATGCTTGTTTCCTTGCGAAATTAAGCGGAAGAACAGACCACCCCATGTATCTTGGTTAGACAGACCCCATTTTTGACATTGCTATTGCAATAAGCAAGCAAATAAATATGAAGGACTAAATTACACTCAGCCATGAACTAATTCAATTGTAACAGTTGTCACCTGAAAAACTCTTCATAAACATTATTTGGAAAAATCATTGCTCAAGCTTACTACAGAAAAGCAGCTAATCTCATTCAACAAATGTATCATATTTACTGAACATAAGACAATTGCTTTTTTACCATATCTTGAGTGCCAAAGATTACAGTAATGACAATTTATGTATTAATGGTATTAAAATAAAATATCCCAAACGAACCAACCAAAGAAAAAGCAAAGAAGAAAAGGCTTGGAGACAAACCGAGTATTAGATATTTTCCAATTTTACGTCTATGCACTTCTCTCAAAAGATGTTATTTAAGATAGTAATCACGAATACAAGACTATTTGTGAACTACTTTTTTAAAAAATTTTAAAAGATAATAAATTAATCAGTAAGATATTATGAGCTTTACATGTACTGTAAAAATATGTGTAATTTTAGGATGATTCCCACCCCCTGCATTCGTTATGGCAAATATTTGGCCAAGAGCAAGTTAAATGAAGTTAAATGGCCTCAAATGAAAACTAAGGACAAGTAATGAATCTATATGACTGAGGTAAACAAATTACCTCTCCCTAGAAAGAATATTTACCTTACCAATGTAATAAAGTGTACAAACACTCAGAGTACTTATTCCTCCTCATTTGAGGACAGTCTACCAACGGTCTTTAGAAGTGGTACGCTATAATTTCTGTACTACTTTCTCATACTGTGTATGGGTCCTTAAAGAGATGTAATACTTGCCTCTTCAAGAAGACGTGTAACAGCATCTATATCATTGTATGTTTTAGTCATCTGGCCCACTCTTTCAGCACATAAAACTGCGAGGAAATAAAATAAAACAAAACATTAATCATATTGGCAATACTATTAGGGAAAAAACATCCTTTAAAGAGTTAAGGTTTGCATATGTTTTCATCTTAAAACTACTTATGTA
This sequence comes from Larus michahellis, assembly GCF_964199755.1. NCBI lineage: Eukaryota > Metazoa > Chordata > Aves > Charadriiformes > Laridae > Larus > Larus michahellis. The sequence continues at coordinate 50,005,634 of NC_133897.1, read as the reverse complement.
TACTCTTGGGTAAGTATATAAAAAGTCAAAAAAATAAATATCAAAGCTTCAAGTTAAACTGAGAATACAAGTGTTTCTCTTCTGCAATGAGTATTTGTTTTTGTCAATGGCAGAGCAAACCGTTAAAATGTTCAAATTTTCTCCTCTGAAGAGGTATGTCTTGAGCTTATGAAAAAAATAATCAAGGAAGAGTGAAAACAGATGTTCTTAGATCCATAATTAGGATTCTATCATGTCACCTAGTCATTGTATTACGTGTAGCAGAATTACTCCGTGAACAGGCAACTCCAATACTGTTAGTAACACCATTCAACAGAAACGTACTGTGTCATATTAAGTTGTTAAGAACTGGGTTCTATGGTATGAGACAGCAAAGTAAATACAACATGCATGCAAAATAATAAATGATTCTCATAATACCCAGACCACACCATGGTGACCACAGTATCACTCATAAAAAATATTTACTTAGACAGTATGAGATGATTAATCACTAAGGCGGAACCAGGAGTCTTGTTAGATTGAAGAAAGTATGTGGAAGTTTAGTCTACCACTACAGATGATCCTTTAAAAAGTTACACTGATTTATCTAGAAGTCTGCGAGTTTTCTAAAAATCCACCAACAACCTGAGGAAACAGCACTTTCTCCTCTGTCCTTATATTCTTTTTGTATTCAGCTACACCTAATCCTCAAACTCTGCAATTCTGGAAAAGAGGGATTGTTAATGAAGTTGAGTTGATGATATGGACTATTGGTTATCAGGCTGCTGTAGCACAAATTGTTCTTCAGGGGATTTACCCTTGACAATGTCAGTTAAAGCTCAGTCTGACAAATTGGCTAACGTTGCTCTAGCGCGCATTAAGGCGGGGGCGGGGGGGGAGAGACAGATAAGGCCTAATAAAATTTAAATTTAAAACAAAACAAAACAAAATAAAAACACCAAAGAAAAGTGTATTGAGTGCAGTAACATTGCCAGGAGACTGCTTGTCACCCTAAGGAAACGACAGTACCCAATCTATAAATATACAATCTACATATAAATAAATATACAGGTGATCAGTACTAAGGCACATTAATAATACACCAAGTAGAACAGTACTTCAGCATCTGTTGGAATATTGGAGGGTTCCACAGCTAAACATTAGAACTTCATGCTTGAACTACAGCAAGAAATACAATTTGTTTCTGTTTATTTGCCTGTTTTTTATTTGCTATTTTTGAGCATATTGAGTGACATCGGTAGTTCCAGTGGACTCAAAAAATGCCATTCAAAAGTATTAAAAAGATAATTACCCTTATCCAAATAATTGAGTCTGAAAGTGGTAACAGTAAAAAGTTTAAGCTTCAAAGTAGTAATTTCACAAAAATTACATAGCAAATATAAAGAATAACTATACCACCGCATCTGTAAGATACAAGCTATATTAGTCAAAAGCAGACTAATCAGGATTCCACAGAAAATCAGATTCCACAGATGGTGTCATGTCCAGAAGACTATTCACAATTAAAAAAAAAAAAATTAACATCACTGTAAACCGAATTTTTTTTAAACATAGTAAGTTCATAACTCATGCAGTAAAACATCTATCAGAAACCCTGATGCCAGCAGTTTATTTTCCAAAACAACTGTACACTAAATAGTTCCCTTGGCTACAACATTCCCTTGCTACTATAAAATAATGTTTGAGATTGTCATTAGCAAGCTCGTTTTAACTCTGTACCTAGCACTAGTAATCACCACTGATTATGACTATGGCAACCTCACACCATCCTAATTCAGGTGAATGTATAACCTTCCTAACATCCAAGCTGATAAAAAGACGGTGCTCCCACAGACAGAATAAAGTCACTCAGCTGGGAGAAAGAGTGATAAAGGTTGATTCATGTGGCTGCCCAATTTGCTATTCCTTCAGAACTTGCCATTTTATCTTTAACGTAGAAGGGTAACACTATAGACTTATCACAACAAACTTATTACTAGCAAAGAATTAGCGACCTCATCACCAATAGCTTTTATATCTCAAAATTTCCATCAGACTTCTGTTGGTCACTGTTAAAACAGGTGCCTTAATACAGAACTCTGCCAACATGGAAGGGTTTCAAAACAGAAATTATTATCTCATGCACCCCCTTCAACGTCCAAGTGGAAACAAACAATAGACTGCATATAACAAAATGCCTCCTCCGGTCAACCACCTCCTATCGGCACTCAACCTGCAACACAGCAGAAGCACAGAGCTACTAACTGAATGGAAAGCTTCCCTTTTAGAAGAAGGGCAAACTTGCAAAGAGGTGGTGCTCTCCATCCCTCAGAAGCCAAAGCTGGTGGGGAAGAGAAGGTGAAAAGTGAGGTGAGGGAAAGCAATTCAGAAGAAACATTTCAAAAACTCAGCGTCTCAGTATGCAGTTAGTCAGCCTCCACAGATTACAAGATTTGGTCAACTGCTAGGGTGGCAATTTTGATTTCCTTGGTGTCCAAAAAGACTACCAAGTGAAAAAGACACACTATTTTGAATGATAATTTTGAGCTCTGATTAGGGCAGGGGGAGGTGACACATGACAAAAAAAAAAAAACCAAACCAAACACCACAAACTCCACAGCTCTAATGGATTCTGCATAGCAGGTTTCTAGACTGCTGGAGGTTCTGATGAATATGAGAGCTTCGTAATGCTATCATAAAGATAAAGCAAGAGTAAATGAAGGTCAACACTCTGTAACACAAAACCTACAGTGCCCCTTTACTGACCTTTTTGCTCACTTGCAAACCAGTAGTATTTTTGCTTGAGGGTGAAAGGAAGCGCAGTGTCTAAATGGATGGATGCATGCAAATATTCAAATCAAATACACTTTGCACCTCTCAGTTTACGGACAAGGCTGTTAGACAATAAAGAAAAAAAGAATAAATTAAACAAAAAATTGTCTACAAGCAAGTGGAGGGACCATAGAATTCCAGAAACACAGAGCTAGAAAATGTGATTTGGTAACTGCTTTGAAACAAATGTCAAAAATCCAAGACAGGAAACGAAGAACAGAGAAAGCTTCTATCACATTATTTCCATGACAGCATTAAATACATGCTACCAGGGACGTATCTGAGATTCAAAGTATTTGGGCTTTTTAAAAGCCAAACACACAAATGAACAAATGCTACACAGATCAAGTATTTCCTCTGCCTTAAAGTACCTAGCACCACCTCCATACCCTCTTAAAGCTTGCAAATTTTTAGGTACCCGCATTCCTGTGTTTCCCTAAGTGAGTACAGCTGAAAGGTTGTACTCTGCATTTATTTCTCATCATCTATTTAATGCAGCATCTTACTGGAAGCTTCTTTCAAGCTCTGAACTCCACAAGCTGAAGATGCTCAGGGAGAAGGGAGGAACGTACCTACCTTTCTGGATTGCTCCCTGAAAGTCACACAGCCATCTAGCACGCTGCTTAGAGGAAAAGTGTGTTTCTGGGAACAGGAAACAGCCATGGAAGGGAAGCAGAGCAAGAATACCACTACTGGAAGCTGCTGCAATGAGACACCACCCACCAAACAGGGGATTCAGATGGAAGAAAAAAAGAAGAAAAAAAAAAAATAATCACAAGAGCTAGCAGTCACAGATATCCTCAGCCCCTGCTCCCTGCATCCCTCCTTGAGACATACCCCCTCTTCATTTTTGAGACCTATCAATCACGGACAAATTAAAGAACTAAAAGAGAGCAGCCATGGCTGTAGAGGAAATCCCAGCTCCCCACTGCTCCTCTTCTCATCTATTTACAACTACTGTGAAACAAAAGGGAGATAAGATGTTATGGTAAAGTTTCACTTTTGGCGCAGATAATAATGACATGTATAATTATAATTATCGAGTCTAACAGGGAAGGCCCTAGTGCATAGGGATTTCCCTATTACCATAGTTTATTTCCTCGGAAACTACATCAGGATAAGGGAATACTGTTCAGGGAGAACAGATCTCTGGCAATTTTAATACTGATGCTCCTTGTTGTCCAGGTGGCAGCAAGGGACAAACTTACTGCTTTTTTTTTTTTCATAACAGTTCCCTACTCAAAGCCTTTAACCATGGCAAGGCCCACTATATTCTTGATTGGTCACGAGAAGCCCTGCCTTGCAAATGGCTTCTGTCTCCCTCCCTTCTCAGAGGCTTCTGCTCAGGGCTCTCCCTAAACACTGACGTATGATACAGCGGCAAGTTCATTGCATCCTAAATGCTAAACACCGAGGGACCAGCCACCCTTCTTACTGCTGGATGCCCCTTGGCAAACACAAGCAGTCAGAGCCCCTGGCAGAGTCGGACTTCTCAACTCACGTTGGTTTCATTTCTGAAAGGCTATTTTTGCACTCCAAGAATAAAGCACTTGCTCTAGAACCGAAGCTGTGATTTTTAGCCACCGATAGTTATCCTCTGGCACTGGTTACTGCAAGCACTACATCGGCTTGAGACAAGCACATGAGGAATTCTGAAACTGTGCCATACAACCTATTCAAATAAACTCAGGAAAATTATACCTAAAATGTGCCATCAGCTCTGTTACTGACCCAGACTAGAACGATTTTACATGTTTAAAGGTAAACATGGTAGCTTCTCCTCCACTAAAGAGAGGGTTTTGGAAGACCTGGCTAAACTGGGGCAGAGGCTTCAGGGTGTCACATTTAAAACGGCCCCGAGAGAACAGGTTCACTTAAAGAGCTTAAAAATTTTTTTCAAGCTCCTGTGACAGCAGTCTCTTAAAATGTGCTTTGAGGCACGACTTGCTATAAGCCCAAATTTTAACGCAACACGCCAGCAGTTCCTCCAGCCTACCCCTGGCTCCCCCAGCACAGGAGCGGGTGGAACACTCCAGAAGGCAAACAGGGAGTTCAGCGGGTGGCTGCGACTCCGGCGAGAGGGATAAAGAGCGGTCACAGTGCGCCAACTGCTCCACAGCTGTCAAGTCACACCGTGGGCGAGCTCCATGGAGGAGTCTGGAAGAACACAATGTAGCGAGTGATAAACACTCACTCAGCAAGCACATATTACTGCCATTAAAGTTAACTACTGTAAGTTCAATAGACAATGCCAATAGATTCTTTTTTTTTTCTTTTTTTTTTTTTTTAAACTGTTACAGCCTAGTTTACTGTGATTTCAAGGGCGTAGTTTGCAAATTAGTCTTTTAATATTAAGGTGCAGTTACTGATTCTTCTAGAAGAAGAGATTTTATCTTGCCTTTTAAGCTATGGTTTGGAGAGTGTTTGTTTACTGCCATTTCTCTCATACAGTACTCAAATAGCTTAGTATATCCCAAATTAAAGCCACACATAAAAACCTATGTTATTACTTAATCTCAGGTTTGGGAAAACACTCAACCGTTATTTCTTTTCTAAAGCTTAATGCCCAAACACTCAGGCTGGTAGCCATTTCAAAGTACTTTCTCTAAGCAGGGCATAGAGAAACAAATGGACAAACAGGGCATAGACTGCGACAAATTTTCTTGTGGTGAATGAAGAACCAGGTTAAAGGAAATTTAAAAAAGAGCATCACACGCTTATTCCTTCTGTTAGCACAAACACAGATCAAATGTGGTAACTTCTAAAACACAACCACAAAGCAAAACTAAGGAGATAAGGAAAAACACCTGGAAAGAACCAAAGGCTTGACTTTATTGTCATCTCCATGTTTGGACCCCACAACTTTACATCATCATAGTGCACACACCATTTACTGATAGAGTTCAGCATAGCTCTTCTGTTAAAACTTTTGTTGCAGGATTTTCGATTCCCAGTCATTGAATTACTGCCTTGACATTCCCCTCCATCCATTTCTTCTCAAGAAATGTCTGGACTGCAGTCCTTGCAACTAATAAATGAGCGTAGGGCTTAAATCAGGCATCTAGACTGTAAATCTTTCAAAAATCCAAAAATGAAGTTACAAGCCTGTATTAAAAGCCACACATTGTCAGATGTCTCCCTCTCTTAAATACGGTATCTTTTCCTATTCCAACCCCAGGAGGGATTAGCTGTGCCAAAGCTTTCAAGAATTACTAGTCTCCATTTTTCTTTGCTTTAGTGTTTGAAGATTCCAGAGCCCTTGTACAGCCTCCAGTCTAGTCAATGTCTTTGTAGGATAAACCAGGTATTTTTCATTTTCTGTAAATCAGACCCTTGGAGTGCCTGAACTTGAGATTTTAACAGTGATCACGAGCCTTTTTTTTCTTTTTTAAATTAAACTTGGGCTAGATTTTTAGCCTGCATTTACCCAATACTTTAGAAAAGGAGGATATTTCATCTGTTACATTAGTAAACTGAAATAGTAATGAATGGCTGCCACCACAGGTCCTAACCAGGTAAAAGTCTTTTCCTGTCCTACCCACATCAGCAAGAATGAAAACACAGACCAGTTTTAGAATTAGCTGACCCAACAAATCACTAACCAAAGAAAACTGACAAGCTGTCCCTTTATAGCTCAGGTTTTATTATCAACAAAAACTGAATAGTCACTATCAACAGATATCCCTGCACAAAGTTTCACTGCAGTCATCTCAAAGACCAGCTCATCAAACGATGAGTAAATATGTTGCTATCAGGAAAATTTACAACTCCAAAGCAAAGCACTGACTCTCTGACTGTTCTGCCTAGACCTTTACGAAGGTGCCTCCCATAGTCAAGAGAACCGACTCTGTAACGCCGCCAAGTGTACTGTTTGTTCTGTGACAGAGGCTCTAGAAACAGGACTGAGGGCAGTCACGGGATCTAAGTGTCAGGACAGGGAAAAACCTCACTACAACAAAAACCAAAACAACCGTGTAAATAACAGACAAGTAGTAAGGACACATTCTGCTCATGGAATAGGCCGAACAGTTAAGGAGTCTTAATTACACAATTTTTACCACCTTCTTTTCAACCACTATAAATGGTTAAAGTGAAGCATATACTCAAGACTTTACATTTCTGACACCAAATTTATAGCCAGATATGGCTAAACTGTTTCTTTTGTTCAGCTTGAAAAGGCTACATGCTGGTGTTTCCATCTGCTTTACTTATAGAATGCATTGACTCATCCCCAAGAGGAATACTACCATTCATAAGTGCGCCCACATGCAGATACACGGAAATACCATGTATCATTTTTGTGCAACTGTATCACTACTACTACCAGTGTGTAGGTGACCTGAAGGTATAGGTTGAGAAGAGAGAGCATCTTTAAAAGGCATTTCAAATACATACTGAGCTGTTGAGGGGAAGGTACCGTAGAAAGACAGGGCTAATTTTATCCCAGATGGAACCCAACATTTTTTCCCCCCCTCTCAAAATCAACGAGAACAGCTTCAGACTGTACTCAGATCTGCATGAAATGTAAAGTCAGCAGGAAGAATAACTGCATTATGTAGGTTTCAGCAAACACCTAATCATTAAAAAAAGAATCAAGCATAAAACAACGGCGGCTGGCCTCTCTCACTAAGTTTCCTCCCCACTCCAATCACCAGTTTTAAAGTTTCCTTTCACCAGTATTGTCTCCAGCACCTTTCTATTTTGCACACACACACAAATTATCTCAGCTTCCGTCGGGGACCCACAACAGGAGAGATGCATAGTTTATTGACTGAGTACGAATGAAATCCAGTTGGAATATTTGATTCTGAGGAAGTCTTTACGTGAAAGACCGCTGTCATGGGATTCAAAGAGCACGTTACATCCACTGAGGCTTTGGAGACAGGAGGTGAATAAAGGTGTAAATTCACAGCAGGTCACATTCTCTGTGCTAATGATCTTTCAAAGCATCCTCACACCACCTTTATGATTGTGTATTTGGAAGTACCAGTTCTCTACCACAGTTCTCTTCCACTATTTTGGAGTGAAATTTACAGCACACGAAATAAGATAAATAAATGGTGCATTTAGCTGTTAGCACCTGAAGCCCTGAAAAAATTGCCAGATTTGTTGGAAGCAGCCCTTGAACGAGTACAGTCTCTATGCAGCAGGTGCATAGGAGAATTTTCAATGTACATAGATTCATATTCCCACCCAGTCGCCTGCAATACCATAGATGTCTGTTATTTCCACAAAGTATGACAAGATTTTGGGTCATTTGTTTTGTGGAAAGGTTAAGTCACAAAACCCACAACTTGTGTTATTTCTGTCTAAGTGCTTTCAAGTTCATGGATAAGCACAAAATTCTTGCCCTGTTCTTTTGCTCATTTTAGAAGTACCTGTAGGGAATAATAACCTATCAGACACAGTCTCATAATACACATGAGCTCTACATATAAAAAAATATATTACGTTTCCAAAGAAAGATAATTTCCCCAAAACAGTTTCATCATAAAAAAGGTACTGCGTAGCCTACATCTGTTGATCATGTATTTCTTCTTTAAAGAAGTGTCCATAAATTAAGACTCATCCTATTCATATAAGAGTATTTTCTTCATATTTCATCTGAATATACTGGATACACAGAAAGAAAAGGTCAAATTTAGTAATTTAAATCCACACACATCACTCAGATCACTTACATGTTACCATGTGCTACTACCATAGAAGTTTAAAACAACAAGGTGAATAGTACCTTCTTCCAAGATATCAAGGCTCTGCCTGTTAAATCTGCGTTCTCTCTTATTTTCCTTTTCACAGTCATATTCAAAGCTTTCCTCGTCGTTTAGTGACATTGCTGAAGTTATCCCAGATAGACACACTACGATGCCCTAGTCTCACAGGAGATGGGAAGTCATTCCCTCGGAGGCTGTATTTTTGGGGAGAGCAAGGCAAGGTCTCCACAAAGCAGGATACCATCTTTCCTCACTCACATGCTCAGCCAGGGAGCTCCTGAGTGACTGAGAATTTGTCCTTAGCACAACAGCTTTGTGTTGTACAGATGGGGTGGAGGAGGGAGGAGACCATCTGTCTAATAATTACTAGAAGATTTATGTTGTTCCTCATATCAGCTCTGAAGGTAGCCAGTTTTTGCTCAACAGCTCCACCAGCATATTTCAGACAGAGGAAGTGGGCTGAAAAGCCCCCTCCCTGTCACTCCTCGTGTCGACAAGATGCTCTCTCCTCTGCCCCTGCTCCTCCAGGTGAAGTGGTAGCTTCCCATGAGTGTCTCAGCAACACGGAAGTCCGACCCAGCCTCCGACTGTCACACCTGACGAAGGGTGTGCACCTTCACGGAGTTAAATCGCCTCTCATGTTGCCTAATGCTGCAAGTAACAGATTTCACAGGAGGAGTGAACAGCCAAAGCCCGTACACATGCACACGCTAATCCCACCCAGCAGAGAGATGGTGAAAGCTGCAGGTATGGTATAGTAGAGTATGGTCTGACTACAGCATCCACCACATACTGAAAACACCACCTGGAGAACTGGGCTGGGGGGAAGGGAGTGGATGTTTGGGGCTTCTTTTTATTGCTTTCATAATAAAGATTACTTGCACGAAGCATTTAAATGACATATCACATCAGCTGTCAAATACCACGTTTTCTACAGTCATCTTTACTCTTCTGTCTGCTGTGGGAAATGAAATACCTCAAGTCCACATATGGTACCCTAGTGTATTTCCAAGGGCATACATATCTCTTCTCCGTTCAAAAACAAAACTTCTTGTCCCCAGACCTCTTGGTTTACAACAGGTTGTGTTTGCTAAACTTGACTGCACACATAGGACAGGTTCACTTTCTTATTTAACTTTTTGCAGCTCTAGATATTTAATGTTTGCCAGGTTGCCTCCCTTGCTTTCAATGGCAAAGAGGTGCCCTTTGCTGCTTACAGAAAGCATTCCTATCTGCGTCACAAGGCAAAGCAGTTGCAGGCAAAGTGGGGGCACAGGAAGGCAAAGGCAGTTCATCACCCTCTGAGGGGACATCACTGCTGGGGAGGGAGACAGACAAACATGACAAGGCAGCAGAACGTAACAGTTTGGGTCACGCAAGAACAATTTCTCTATTAGCACTTCTCTAGTGGTGTGAAAGTATGAAGTAGCATGAGATGGGAAGTAACTAATTTTATACAATCACAATGAATTATTCTGTTTTGGTTTTAAACTCTTGATATTTATATACAAACAATGTAACAATGTTTATATAAACAATAGCCAAAGGATATGAAATACACATAAGTGCTTGCTGAGGAAAGGAACACTCATTTCTGAATAAAGGAAGATCCTACTACTCAAACTTAACAACTTGACCTTTGACTGCCAAAATCCACTGCAATATTCAGCAGCAACAATAGCCTCAAGAACTCAGCTGGGGAAAAATAGGATTGTCCCCTTCTCCCTATATAATGAGGTTAACAGATGGAATTTTAATAATAATATAATGAGGATTGCTTCTAGTTTCTGATTCTTTAGAGCTTTTCTTTATCTTCATTTCTTCCCTGTAACAGTGAATCAAAACTCTTTAAAAATATCAGAGAGTAAGAGTCTTAAGTACCTACTTGCTGCCCAGTGTCAATCTAACACATTTTGGTAACAGCAGGAGAATGGAAATTCAGAGAGCAACCAAACCAATAAGACTCAGATATCTTTAAAAGAATGCAAGAAGCACCTTTTAAATTTAGCTTAGGACAAATAAGTCAAGCCCTGGCAACCCTGTTGATTTTAAACTCTGTTGGTTTTAACACTGCTGACAAGTGTTCAACTATAGCTTATAAAGGAGAGCATGGCAGTGGGCGACACACTGAAAACACACACGTTGCTGGCCAATACACATGACAATATAAGGAGAGTGAATGAATATTCCCACAAGCTGACTTCTGAACCGTGACTCACGTCAGCTCATGCCGCGCAGGACTCTGACATTCAAAAGCTGAGCGAATGAGATAATTGTTGCAATGCCTATATTGATATCAGCGTATGATACTTGCTGATGCAAATTCATAATGGGTGGAGAAGGAATGTGTACCGCACCCTCACACTATCAACTCATTTTTTAGAGTTATTCTGGATTAAGCCCTTTCACTAGTGCAGGAATATTTACTTGCTAAATATTAAGAGCCAGGTTTCCAACAGATACCAAACAATAGGCAGCTATGAAAAAAAAAGCTAAATTGTATATGGTTCTGAAAATATACATTCTAATCAGGAAAGATTTAAAGACATTTTTAATATTTCCTGTAAAGGCATACTCAGGGACTTAAAGAACATACCAGAATGAACATTCATTTTTATGGGTTGCCACTGCAAAGTAAATTTGGCATATTTGCTGCAATCACCACTCTGAATTAGTGGCTAAAGACATTTAACTCCTCTCAGGAAGCTTGCTAAGTGAGTTACAATGCTTAAAGCACACAGATGCACATTCCCCAGGCGATGCTTGCACTAAGGTACAAAACGCCTTCAGTAACTTTGCAACCAAGCAGGAAACACAAACCAGGAGCTAGGCTGAAGAAGGGTGAGGCTGGGTACAGAACAAATAAACCCTTTTATCCTGACTCACTATTTCCAAGGAACTCCAATGCATTCAAATCATTTTAACCTTCCTTTATCAATAAAAACATCTAGACTTTTGCACAATTAACCACATTCATTTTGACCACTATTAACTAATAACAACAATGCTGCATTTAGAACAAAGAGATTCTCTGTAAGCTAACAAGTCCTAAAACCAGCAACTAAAATAGCATCCACATTTAAAAATACGTTGATAAATTGGTCATTGAATTGAATGTGCTCTCTATTAAGACGTACAGTCAAACAAGTTAGCTTGTTCAAATGTTTACAGGTTTTGTGTGTTCCCCACACTTTCAAAAGCCCACACAAATTATTTTCTGTCAGCTCAATCAAAAGGCCAGCATGCTACTTTTGCAGAAAAGGAATGAAATGGGATGAATTGGGAAAAGACTTATCTGGAAATTCAGCAGCTGAGCAGAATAAAGAGGAAGACGACCTCACACTGAAAAATAAGCCATGTTAAGACAACACACAAGTAGATGTAGCTTAGATCTGACTGGATAAAGACTAGAAAGTCGATGGAGAAATAAAGAAAAAGGAAAAAAAAAAGCAGAAAACTAGGAAAATTTTATCAATGATTACATGAATATAAGCAAGGTTCAATCGCACTTAGCAAATACGGAGATAAAGGACATATGAGCAAAACAAGAACAACTTGAATAAGAATTCTAGCTGCATACCTACAGAGCAAGGGCTGTTTCAGAGAATTGCAAGCATTCGTAAGATTCTCATCCACTCAACATCCAGAGTAACACTAGGGTTACTCTGCCTACAGGGATGGAAACAAAAGGGGCTAATGTAGCAGGGAGGTGATGACTCATCATAAATGCCCAACCATCAGCCAAGATCCTACTCTAAGGGAGGAAGCGTCAAGGAAAGCATATTTGAAGTAAAAAGGTTGACTGCGCGATCCACAGAGCTGGCAGATGTGTGCTTGAGAGGTTGCCTGTAACTAAGGTACACAGAGAAGAAACACAGACAACCAAGAACTCTTAAAGAGCTGCAGCAGGGTATATAAAATGTTATTCTAATGCTACCTTAAAGGAGTGATTTAAAAAAACATCTTCAAAGGAAGCAAGGCAATGACAAGTAATCATGCTTAAAGTGGCTGAGAGGTCAAGGAGAGCAGGCTTTAACATTGCTAAATACTGTTCAGCTAAAAAGAAAGTTTGCTAATAATCATTTCAGTGGACTAGAAAATAGAACAGAGGTGAGGAGCTCTAAACTGCAAACAGAGCAAAGGATGAAAACGTTTCAGTGCGATCCAGGTAGGGGTTGAAAGTTATAAAGAAGAGCAGAGGCAAGATAAGGTGTGCTGGAACAACCGAGAAAGTGAGATGAAGTTGCTCAGGCAAAGGTACGGGGGTTAGAAGCTTCAGCACATGACAAACAGGGCACACAGTGTGATTGGTGAGGGAAAAATGGAAAAGACACTATTTTCTCCGCAAGAAATTGATGAAACTCATGACCAACAAAGGAAGGAGGAAAGAGCCAACTCCACACACACAAAGTCATCTGGAGTTGCAGGCAATGAACTCTCAGGCATTACTGTGGAGTTGTTCAGCTACTAGTAAACAAGTAATGGAAGAAACCACAGGAAAAGCAATTTGATCCAAAGTTAATCTGTATTTCTCTAGAAAGCATTGTTCATTGAGAGGATGAAAAATAATGGCCTAAGAAAGAGGCTGAGGAAGAAGCTATTCATAAAGATTTCTCTGGGTATCTACCTGAGCAACCTGGCCTAGTGGGAGGCGTCCCTGCCCATGGCAGGGGCGTTGGAACTAGATGATCTTTAAAGGTCCCTTCCAACCCAAACCCAAACGATTCTATGGTACTTATCTGTTTATTTACCTGTTTGGGAGTTTGTGGGAGGGTTTTTTGCATTATTTTTTTCACCAAAGTTGTGTTCTATGCATTTTTTAAGAACCTTTTTTTTTTTCTCTTAAAAAAAAAAAACCAACTCCCAGATGAACTCAGACTTTTATACTATTATCTTTCAAAATAAGAGTCTGCAAAGGTTTCATCTTTTCGTCTTTTATCATTGATTCTGTCAATGTCTGTCTGCTATGACAATAACTACTTTCCTACTCAAGTCCACACTCTTTCCCCCTCCCCATTCCACCTACACAATATATTTCATTAATACCAAATAAGGTGACAACTGTCACTCATATTATAAAATATTATACTTGAAAATGTACCTAAAAAGCACAGTGTAATAGTTCTTATTTATAGAAGTTTCAATTGATTGTAATGTCAGTTAACACCAGTGATTCAACCTTCAGATAAATAGCATGACATTTTATTGTCCAGTTTCATCTACCAAAAATACTCTGTAAAGGACTTTACGTAAAGGGATTAATTCCAACCCTAGAAAGTTTTTGTATAGATTTGTACATTGTAAGTTTTGATAGTTTTTTCATTTGCTTTTGCAAGGCATTAAAAAAATTACCATCATCAAATGCAAGTCGAAGACATCATTACAATTTTGGTCCATACAGAAGTTCATTAAATCTGAGGTAAAAGTGAGAGTCACTTCTTTACCTATTAAATTAAATAACAGCATTAAAACCTTATATCCTGGTGTAATTTTGGAGTGCTCTTTGGATTGCCCTTGAAGAACAAGAAACCATACACTGCTAAAATAATTACTAAAAAAAGTAAAACAATTAAAGCCACACCTTTTAAATGGAAATCTTGAGTCTCAGCAGCTTTGACAAAGGATGCACGAACAGTTTAATCAGAAAAATAATTCTGTAGGATAATAGATTGCAAGGTTTTCTATTAGTTTCAATGTACCACCAATGATCCTCCAATGTTCTATTTGCCAAAAAGGGTGAACTGGGTAGGATTCACAATTGAATGCACACATACATCTGAGTTCCTGGGAGTCCATGTACAGCAGAGAAAGAAGCTCGCTAACTATGTTTCATTTTGTCTTAAAATAGATATTCAAAACAGGTTGTATGAGCTGCAACTGCCTATCACTCTCTACTGAACATAAAAAGCATTTCAGGCAAAAGACTCTGGTATCGACAAATACATGGTAGGGGGGAAAAAAAAAAACCAAACAAGCATCAAGAGACAAGCATCTCTTATAATATGTCATCTGCTCTAGGTTTTTAAAAAAGCTCAGTTTTCTACTGCATTTTAAAGATGCCTTTTGTCACCCACTACAATCAGAATAACCTTCCTCCATCAAGAGGAAGTATTAATACTATTTTAAATCCAAATTAATATGCCAGTATCAAAGGCCAAAGACTATGCCTTCCACTGCACCTCTCAAATCCTTCTCTTTCTCACACACTTCAACTGGGAGAAGCAAAAGAAAGCTAAACCCCATAAAGTTCCATTAAACCTTATGAGACTACCAATCACTTGTGAGACCCAGACAGGACTGACAGCGCTATTCTTCCATCATTTAAAAAGTAGTATTTTAATTTAAAAATAAATAAATAAATAAAGCATTATGTCTTACCTACTGGGGAGATTTTTTCATTATCAGGCATCAAACCTTGCTTTCTCTTAGGGAAGAGCTCCCCAAATACTTCCAGCTAGCACAAACTATCTGACTCTCCGTAGACCTCAGCTCATGGAAGAAGAACGCTGGGCGGGGGCTCAGTGCTCCCAAGAAAACTTGTCAGCCCAGAATCAGACCAACGACTACCGTGCTACTGAGGCCCTGATCCCACAAGGTATTTAAATGCTTGCCCAACACCTGTTGCTTATTCCATTACTGTGGAATTCCCATAGGTTCTCCAGTGCAGTACACACCTTAAGACAAAACTGAGGAGCAGATGAGCTCCTAGCTCAGACATTCAGCCATGCCATGCTTCTGCATAAATGACACTTTGACCTGACAGACAAAGGACCATAAAAAAGAACAATGAAAAGAAGGCTATCTGTATTTAACCTGGGGGAAAAAAAAATAAATTATAAAAATCAGCTACAGCTTTTAATGACAGCACAACTGTTCTATTTTTAAGCTTCTAAAACCAGGCCAACTCAGCCTGTTACATCATGTGGATTAATCAGATGCTACAGTATTTACTAGGGTTAAACCTAGGGGATAAAGGTTACATAATGGATTCAGTCCAACTTAAAGTGGTCAGATCTTTCAAATAAATATGCACCTTTCCTCTTTGAACACCTGGACAGGAATAATCAATTAAACATAAGAGAAGGTTAAGTTTACAAGCTTCTGAAATTGCATTCCATTTGAAAATCCAGTACAGAGCAACAAACGTAGGCATATGCCACTCAAAAGACCATAAAAACCCAATAAAATTTTATCACACATCTTTACCCTTCACATCCCCTCTGATACTGTTATTGAAGCAGTATGAAATATCTTGATGTATTACATACATACAACAACCCCTGGGCCTACACTCCTTACTCCTTTCTGTTCTTTGCTTCACTGTGATCTTGGACTTGCCTCATTTAAGGCAAGCTCTACAACCACAATAAAATCCATATACAAATACTGCTTTTCCAAAGGCTGCATTTGTTTTAGAGGTTACCACTGAGTACCATCAATGAGGAATCTTGATTTTTCCACTCTGCTGAGAGTACAGTTTTAGCCATTCCTTATCCTTCCTCAAGTGCCTTCTATCAGAAGTCTGATGAAAACATCCAATGCTCTGATAAAGAAATAATCGCCCAAGCAAACATTAGAAAAATCACAAGAGGCCCAGAAGATAGTGCTTGCCAGATCTTGTAATTTTTTCAATTCAAAAAGTTAACCTGCTTGCTTCTAAGGAACTAGAGTTTTAAATATCTTTCACAGACAAATAACCAGAGAGAAAATATGTACTGCCTATTAACACATTAAATATATACATATTACAGCATATTGGTAAGGCAGAAAAAATACAAAGACTTAAAACTCAAACCAATACACAATCTTACAGTAAGTGTAATTCAGCTAAATTATTATACATACGGTCAGCATTTCAAATATTTCTCCCCTGCCCAAAGATTGCTCATATAGTGCATATGCTCGTCTGCCACTCCCTTTCAAAAAGGGAAAGCTATACGGCAGTCTCTTGTAGCATGCTCACAAGAGATGCTGAGGTGGAACAGAGATGCGGGCATCTCCACTACACCAGAATGCTGCCTTTTTCAAGGTACTTCATTTTTAAAACCATTGAGTAACGATGGTTCAGTCTCACAGGCTCCAAATTCTGCAACAGGAGACTAGAAAGATATATTTACCATCTGTGCATTCTTCATAATACCAGTCCAGTTCATAATAATCTGCTTCAATAAATTTCTGCATAGTCAGTATCCTTCAGCAACATAGACGAGATTTCACTTCGCTGCTAAGGTCAAGTGAAATGCAGCCATGCCTTCCTGCCTTTGCAAAATACCGTATCACAAGGAAGCTCACAGAAAGCTGGAAAAGAGCTGCACATCTTCAATGAAGCTGCAAATAAAATCAAAGGGGGGTGTGGAGGGTGTATCTAGGGGGAAAAAAAAATAAAATGACAAAAAATAGAAAAAGGATGCAGAAGAGAGAAGCAGATGCCCTGGCAGCTGCTCTAATAAAGAAGCTCTGCACAGGAGCCTTGGATGGGTGTTAACAAAATCATCCTATCAAAAGGCTGATGCGCTGACGTGGGGGACACACACCACCGCCTGGCTGTTTCTAACTCATTCCTTTCCTCCCTAGTCTCCACATCTCTTTCTGTCTAACATGTTGCCATGGAGACGAGCTGGCTCTAAAAGAGATGCAGAGATGAAGAAAACGCATTTTGCTGTTTCTGGCTTTGCATATTAGAAGTACCCCTCCATACTGGAAATGAAAATTCTTGCTCAGAAAGACGATACATCTCTCTGCTGAACAGCATCATCATGCCATCGCAATTCACTAGGTACATGCACTACATTAATAATGAAAATCTAGTCCATTACTACTCTCCTCCACACAGTTTGATAAAAGCCTGCCTTCCCCATGGAAAATTAAACTACATTAATGCTCTGTTACACTATTCTGGGCTGATATAATAAAATCCTTTATGCATCCTGTTATTGCAAAAGTGGCAAACAAAAAATGGGGGAATCAGAAAAATCAGGACAGTAATACATTTCCCCTTGCAGTAAGACTCATCTGCTTCTACTTTTGACCTCTCCATGAACCACTGACTTTTTTTTTTTTTTTTTTTTCTTTTTTCCCCAAGCATCTAAGCTTCATAGCCAAAAGCAAGGGGTTAGGACAAACTTTCACTACTCTATTCCTAAAAATGCTGGAGGTTGTCACACTGAATAGCATCACGTTCATGTTCAACATTTTGGAAATGAAAGAAAAGACTTAACTTTTGCAGCACTCAATAAAATTGTGTTTTAGCTGTTAGAAGAGAATCTGTCTGAGAAACAGATGGCATTAAATCATCATCATCCACAGCAAAAAGGACGTCTGAATCTGTGCAGGTATGGTTACCAAAGGGACTGACATCCATTTTGTTCATAACTGTCACATATTCCTCACCCCTTTCTCTCCCTTTTCTAGGAAACTATATTTCTTTGCATTGGGATAGATTAAGTTGCAACACATGTTAATAACAGAAGGTAGGAGGCTGTATTGGGCCTGACCAAGGAGGTGTCTGTCTAGCCATGAACAGGTAAGGAAGAACTAGCCAATACTTCCCTCAACTGCCAGGTTTTTTCCCCTCTTCAGAGACAGCCTGAGACAGATACAGTTTCTACTTTTAGCAATTCTTGAAGGACTTATCCTGTCTTTTCTTGAGAAAATCACTCATGATTTTGCAGATTTCTATTAAGGTCTCCCTCGCTCATGTCTAGGTTGTTACCACTTACTCTGTTCCCTGACTGGTATCACTTTGCTTTACTGTAACAGAAACAGGCAAGGCAAAGTCAAGGTATACAAAGGAAAATACATCGGTTTCATGACTGAGTATTTCAGCTTTACTGGTATAAAAAATTATCACTGCAGTAACTTTGAGCTTGGGAATTGCCACTTCTCTTTTACATATATTGACAGCTGAAGCACAGATTACCGGTTCCGTTCACACATCTGCCACACGTTTGTCAGTGGCAGTTGGCCATGTTACTCACTCAACTCCAAAGTTCTAGTCCAGGGTCAAACTCAAATACACCTTTCCCTACAAGTACATTATTTCACTGGAAAAAACCCAACATGCTTCTAAGTCTGCAAATGAAAATAAGGAAAAAACATAAATCACTGTGGTCATCCCACAATATACTAAACTATTTGGCAATATGCACAGGATTCCCCTCTACTCAGCACTGGTGAGGCCACACCCGGGGTACTGTGTCCAGTTCTGGGCTCCCCAGTGTCAGAGAGACATGGACACACTGGAGAGAGTCAAGCAAAGGGCCAATGGAGGTAAAAGGACCAGAGCATTGCCCCTAAGAAGAAAGGCCAAGAGAGCTGAGACTGTTCAGCCTGGAGAAGAGAAGGCTCAGGACAGATCTCATCAATGTATATAAATACCTGAAGGGAGGGCACACAGAGGATGGAGCCAGGCTCTTTTCAGTGGTGCCCAGTGACAGGACCAGAGGTGACAGGCACCAACTGAAACACAGGAGGTTCACTCTGAACGTAAGAAATTTATTTTTTTTTGTAATGTGAGGGTGACTGATGACTGACACAGCCTGCTCTAGGGAACCCCGCTCAATCAGAGGGGTTGGACCAGATGAGTTGCAGAGGTCCCTTCCAAACTCAACCATTCTGCTATTCTATGATTTTGTAGTTCAAGGGCCTTCACCCATTTACTTCATTTGTTTAATTGCCACAGACTAAGATTCAATTTCTTTCATTACACAAAATACTTCCTAGGCAGTAGGAACAAGGACATGATTTCAGACCACTGTGAACTTTAAAGGTTCACAGAGACTGAAGTGCTAGAGCTCCTCCTCAAATACAGTTACGCCATTACCCTGTGAGATGCTCCTGGGCCAGGAAGCAAACTGCAATCCATGCCTCTAAACTACTGTTTTGTTTGACTTTACTCTTAAGTCTCTGTCCGTGCTCCCCAAGCCAGCCTTAACACCTGGGGCTGAGGCCTGCAGCTCTCCTGCAGGGGTGGCAATCAGTCAGTCTCCGGGTGAAGAGATCCAACGCTTGTACTTCAGTTATTGCTGGTGGAAAACTGAGTTGATGTAATACCCAAGCAAAGTTAGTCAACCTCCTCTAGGCTGGAAGCACTGTCATTCTTGGGAGGTTAACTCAAAGCAAACAAGCACAGCCTTAATCAAGGAACCACCACATTTACTGGCATTTACCCCTGTTTGTTACTTTTGCATCAAGGTAATCTTAATCTTCTTGAAATCAAGAGGTACACTGAGATAACAAGGGTGCAAAAAGCAACATTTACTCTCATTTTGTTAGAGATCACGTTATTTTTGGCTTCTTTCTTCTGATTAGATTTTTAGTATGCTCAATATTAATGTGAAAGCAATATAATAAGCGTACTTGACCTTCAGGTTAGTAAATCACAACAGATTATATAAAAGCCACTAAAAGCCTTTGGACATGCAAAGGTCATACAATTACCTTAAAAAAAAAATACCATATTTTGAATAGCGCAAACATTTTTGCCAAATGTGATCATTCTGCCCTCACACTGTGCCATCTTGAAACGGAGGAATGTGACAAAGCACTCCAGCCCTAGCTCGGTCTTGCAGAATTTCAGCTGTGCATGCTCACAAGGCAAGAAAGGCACATGCTATTAAATGCAATTAAGGCTACACTGTTAAAATACTGTCAGAGAAATATAAAGGTTCCTATGGCAACATTAACTCAATTGCTCTGCATATAAGCTATTTGTTCCACTTGTATTATTTTTGTCCAAAAGGTAATTTCAGTCTCGTAATGCTATTAAACAGGCATTTAAAATATAAAGAATGAACACTGGCTACCCGTTTAAATTGCTGCAGGGACTCTCTCCTTTATATTTCCTGACATTTTAAACAAAGGAAAATCTTCAACATGCTAGAATTTTCTTCTCACTGTCCTCTCCCCTGCATGCACGCACCCCCCCTTTCAATGAGACAGGGTAAAAAATTGTTCAAGGTGGGGGGTTTGGGCTTTTGAATTGTTTGTTTTACTGATATTTTTCTACAGATCTGATTGGAAACATATTGGTGTAATCCAGAAAGGCATTATTTTTCTGTGGAGAAAATCGCTTGTGTGGTCAAATGATTTCAGAACTCCTCAAGAGACTTGGATATATGGGATAAGCGTATGATCTTCCCAGCATGAAGAAAGAAACCCTGGACAGACAGAATACTATATATCCAGGTAGCCACATGCAAGCATCCCTTCAATTATATGAGAAATTGTAGTTCTACAAAGGGCAGGCTGGAAAGGTTGTCAAGTTGAACATGAAAGCCTGACCAGGCCGACAAAGCAGCTGCATACTTGCAGAACCCTCTTTCAACCTCTGCAGCCCTACTGTTCCTTCCTACAGCTACACATTGAATTCAACTTATCAGAACAGTACGTTTTTCTGGCGGACTGCTTCTGCAAACATTAAACTTCTGTGTACTTCAATATCCATGTCACAACACTGCATTTGGCTGGGGTATTACTTTGTTAGTTGCCTAAAAGTTCATATAAAATTTGAGTTTAAGAAAGATTTCAGGTAATGGATCTGTGATTATAAGGGACTTGCTTTTTCCAGTTCCAACACTAAATACAGTTATACAGATTCATTCGGCATTCCCTTCCAGCTCCTGGATTTTGTTCTATTTTTCTATGTATAGTTTTAAAGCAAACAAACAAACAAAAAAAAGTCACTTCCATTTGTTCTCCACAGAGCAAAATATACAGACTGCTGAAGAACTCTAACAGGCAGCTCTGATCAGCTAGACTGAGCACTCCTTAAGTTTGTGGTTACAAAGGGGTTTTATTAGGCAAAAAAAAAAAAAGTTGATTTGAAAAGCTCACGAGCCTTCTCCTTTTTCCCTTTTGCTGCAATAAATCTGTACCACTGGTCAACACTAAACTGCCTAAATTAGACAGGTTACCAAAATCACCCAAACCCTTTGCCTTGTTTGAAGAGAATTTTTGACAAAGATAGTTTTAACTACCTCATTTCTAAACGTGGCCTCTCAAGAAAGTTGTAGCAGCACACGCAAGGATGCAGTGAAGCATGTTGCTAGGGTGCAAAGCAGCAGCAGGTCATCTCTGCTGGCAAAGTATTCAAAGAATGTCATTACATAGTATGTCCCTATAAATCATGTGTTCCCATGCTTAGTCATTCTCAGCTTTCTTCTCCAAACCTTTTTCAATTTCAGGAGGATCCTTTGAAACTGAATACCGGAGCTGGATGGAGTACTTCCATGGCAGCTGCAACAGTGAATTACTTCCCATTTGATTAACTCTAGGTCACAATTCTTTTATTGGCTACAGCATCACATCGGGGTGTTCAGATAATTAAACACCATATGCTTTTATTATTTTCTCCAGTCGCCAACACCGTCGCCACCACTCAGGATAAAGTTGCCCATCCCATTAATGTCATCTGGAGTCCTTTTTATCAGAGCAGCTGTACAGCCCACCACTATGCAATGCATATTGTTAACAGTGAGGCATTTCCACAATACTTACTTTGTGAACTGACATTTTTTTAACTGACTTCAAAAAAAATAAAGTTATTAAAGAGCATTGAAAAGGAATGCAAGCATATTTAAAAGCCCAAGTCATTTTCAAGGACAGGCTGGCAGACTGTTACTTCTAAACTAGGATCTCATTTACTGAAGTGAAGAGTTACTGGTGTTTCACCTAAAAGAACACTGAAGAGAAGTCATCCTGTGACTGCACATTTAGTAAGAGCATACAACTTTGCAACTTAGGACAGAGATCTCTTTCTAGTGTACTATTTTACTTAGCAAGAAATCACTGTGTCTTGCTTAACCTGAGAAGAGTGGAACTAGAGCAGTGAAAGCATGGTATCAGCAGCTTTCAGAATTGGTATTTAGAAAAATGGGTGCTTTGGATTTGATTGACTCTCTTTTGTCAAAATTGGATTACTATCCAGGGCTTCAAAATGGTACAGGTACTTCCTACAGATGGGGCAGAGCTGGTCGTTTCTGAACACCATAAGGGCATGCTGACCTCACCTGGTACAGACAAAAAGACTCTTCTGGTGCAGAGCAGAGCCTAACTGTTCTCCCAGTGAAACAAAATGATTTAACATGAGACAGTGGCAGACAGATGAAATTAAATTACTTAAGGACAAAAACCTATTTTCCATATAAAAGGATTATTTCTCCCTTCCTCCAACTTATTCCTGAAGAGTACTATATTTGCATTTGTATAAAATAAAAATTGATGTGTTCTTCAACAACCTACCTGCATAGTTTAATTGAGATATCACTAGGCATACTTAAATACTGTAAATGAGATCATGATAGCAAGAGCTGGACATGTAAGAGAATACTACCCCTATCCAGCATAAAGAAATGAAGGAGGGTAAAGCTTTGAAGAGTAGATTTTGTAAATTGTTCACCACCCAGAAATTGTGTGGAAACTACCACCTCTATTTTTTTTTGTGTTTATGTTTTTCCCAGACACAGCAAAAACATCTGTAAAATGAAGTTGAGCTTAACATCATGCTTGATTGGATAGACAAAAATATTACAGTAGGCATGGTTATGACCTATTTTTCTAACAAGGAAGGAGAAAACCCACTGACAGTCATGACTGCAGCTTCCTGGGAGAGAAAAGGAACGCAAGCTGCATTACATTGAAGGAATATAGAATCAGGGAGCCCAGAACTGCACCCAGCACTGCAGGCATGGCCTCACCAGTGCTGAGTAGAGAGGAAGGATCACCTCCCTTGACCTGCTGGCAACACCCCTCCTAACACAGCCCAGGACACCATTAGCCTTCTTGGCAGCTGGGGCGCAGTGCTGGTTAATGTTCAACTTTGTGTCCACCAGGACTCCCCAGGTCCTTTTCTGCAAGGCTGCCTTCCAGCCAGTTAGACCCCAGCATGTACTGGTACATGGGGTTGTTCCTCCCCAGATGCAGAACTTAGCACTTCCCTCTGTTTAATTGCACAAGGCTCCTCTTGACTCAACTCTCCAGCCTGTCAAGGTCCTTCTGAATGGGAGCACAATCCTCTGGTGCGCCCAGCCACTCCTCCCAGATCCTGTCTATGTCTCTCATCCACCCTGATGCTGCGCAGCCTGCTGTCTTCCTCTCCTAACTTTTCCGCTTGGTGACAGCTCTTCAACAGCATCACACCTCCTGCATAAAAGAAGGCCATCTCTCCCTACCTCAAGGAGAAGTCCCAGGCACTCCCAGCAGCCTGGGACTTTCAGGGCTTAAAGTCACTGCCCTGGCAGGGACAGGTGCTCCAAAAGCTGGGGAATGCACCCTGTGGCACATCACTGCCATATCTGAGGGTTTAGGCTGTTCTGAACTCAGATGAGGACCCTTTCTTTGCATCCTCCCACATAAACTGCTGCATCTGTTGGCTGCCTCTGGGAGCTGTGCTCCAGACCTGGCTGTTACATACACGTCTCCCAAGCACCAGCTAAAGAGGTGCTTGACCATCCCTAAATCAGCATCAGCTGCAATGAAGGCTCCAAGCACCCTTGGATCAAAGGCAGCTGAGAGCCTCTCAGAAGCCACTAGAGCTTCCTCAGGCCCACAACCCTGTGACTCCCCTTACCTTGCCCTTGCCTGGCAGCAGCAGACACCCACCAGTTTCTCAGAAGGTTCTCAGGAATCGCCAGGTGAGCCTGGGCCCTGTCCCCAGAAGCTGCCAAGGCAAAACCCAGACTCTTGTGCAAAGTGCTGTGTCTGTTCACTGCCTCTGGTAGCTGCACTGAGAGACCTGTGCTCTAGATCTGGCTCTTGTATAGACCTCTCTCTAGCCAACAGGGTGCTTGACATTCCCTAATCTGGAGGCAGGGAGATGGAATGTCACTTTGCTATATCACACATTCACACACCACATTTTAGACTGGCTTAAAAGGCATTCTGCCTCAAGAATTTAATGTGTCTGGTGAGATGACGTTTGATTTATTTGATTATACTTTCAGTTCAGATCAGTTTTATTTTGTTCATTTGGTAGGGACTGTCTCAGTCTTCAGTCTGAAGCATATGAAGAAAATAATGACAAAGATACGCTTTGGAGTTCCAGAATGTAAAAGAACAGCTGCAGCCCTAATATGCCATTCAGTGCCTCCCAAAAGCTATCATCATCCAAGTGTGAAGACTCCACTTCCCAATTGCCAACTAAATTTTAAGAACTAATTCCCTGCATCACCTATCCTGAGTTACAGCTTAAGTTCCTCCAAAAAGTTGCTAATAAATTAAAATGCTTGTATATTTAAATATTCATCTTCTACCAATATCTTAAAAAATTAATTCAAAAGGAGGGCTAAGTAGCCTTGTGTCCACGCACGCTCTTGAGTGACGCTGCCCAGCAGATTCTGTGACTGCCAGCCTTTGTGGCTGGGGACTGAACTGATGATCTCAAAATCAAAAAGCCACAGGAAGGCAGAAAAATCTGCTCTAACAAGACACAGCAGTGTCGCTAAGTGTCATTTTTGACTCTTATCCTGTACGGATTAACACAGCAAGAAATTCATCACATTTCCACCACCAGGTTATAAAGCAGCATCAATCTCAGTATACAGTCCAAAAACTGCAAGGACATTTTTCATAAGTCATTCAGAAATCAAATGCCCTTCTTGTTTAATTGCTCGGATTTCAAACCTATCATGTTCATACAGAACAGTTACAATGACAATATTCAGTGTGCAAGCGTTATGAAGCTCAACAGAATACCATTAAAAGTCAAAAGCTAGATTTTAAAATTCCAAGCATAACTTGTTGTCAAGTCATCTGAATTCCAATCAAAACCAGTGAGTTGTATAAAAGGAGTCCCATAGGAATGAAATAGCCAACTGCAATCAGTATTTTGCCTATAAGCTCTGATGTAGCTCCCCTCTGTAGGAGGGAGATTTAAGACAGAGGATCCAAACATTCCCTTGGCATAGATTTTCCTTGCCTGCTACAGAGAAATTGACTCAATTTACAGTAGGCAAGATCACCACTCCTGTTGTTGTATCTTGCAATGCACATCCTCCTTTCTACTAAGTGGAGTTTAAGCAGTATAAAACCTTGCTGGAAATGGCATGAAAAGGTTGCAGCGTTTGAGAGACATTTTTACTTAAACAAATTTTGCCTTCCACAGTGAAGAGTATGGAAGTACCCAAGGTTCTAATAATAATAATAATAATAGAACAGTCCTTGTTACTGCAAAATACCAAGAAAGCAACAGGTTTTTTTTTTCAGAAATCAACATTTTGCAATTATAAAGATTAAAATACCATCCAAGTATCACAATGAATGTAAGTAATCTGAAGGTGCCATTGGAGAAGAGATTTTAGCTCGTTTTATAGATCTGTAGCATTATTATCCTTGATTTATCTTGTATTACAACTTACACAATATTTATATAAGCCTACAAGAACAGTACTACTAAGCAAAAATATAACATCCAAATACTAAGAAAGACTAGTTTATAAGTTTGGTTTACTAACAGAGAACGGAAATGTGCTCAACAGAGAACCCAGGGTTTCAGTAATTACTGAAATCACCATAAACACACACACATCCACACATCATTTTATTTATTAGGCTTAAGCCAGCCACATTTTTTAAATCCGCTTCAGGGCACTTTACAAGACTTAACCAAAAATGCACTTGAAGAATTATTTTCGAGTGGAGATTTAAAATTTGGTCACTATATTTTAAACTTTGTTCAAAAGGATAACTACAAATGCAATTGTACACTGATACACATATACTATATATATTTATTGAATAGGCATACACACACAAATTTTTATATCTCTCTCTCTATTTAGAACTCCCCACTTTCCTACTTCTGTGGGCTTTTAAATATTTTTAAGTAATCCAGTACTGAGGTTCAAAGGTTCAGACATCTATCTTGTTCAAAACTTACAAAAGGAGCGGGGACAGAGCTGGAGATATGGATCACAATCGAGACAGAGGGTAAAGAGCCACTGAGTATGGTAACTGGTCTACGGCAGAAGGAAGGAAAAAAGGCAGCTCTCAGTTACCATCCCCAAAATCAACCTCCACTGCCCTTGGATGGCGGGGTGGGAATGCAATTACAACCAGTGGAAAAACAGACACGTTCCCCTTCCCTCATTCCAGTTGTTCACAGTAGGTACCTGAGCATCATTAAAACAATGAGTTACTGTGCAAGGCTGTCACTATTGTGTTACCCTACAGACTACTTCCAAGGTAAGTAGTTACATTTTAACTGGTGTGGTGAGAGGTTATAAAATGTTGCTCTTCCTGATAAGTTCTCTCCCTAAACAACAGGAAGCCTTACAAAATAAATATTTACATATATTAATAATGCACAATGTTTACATATATTAAAATATGCACAAACATCCCCTTTGATCTCCAGTATTTCTCAGTCTGTGAACATTTCCTGAATAAAGCAACATCATATACCTCCCTCCCTGTTAAATCCTAGTTTCGAGGCTGATCAACACTATAACATACCAGGAACCATAAGTAATCAAAAGGCTTAACTCAATACCTAAAAATACTCTGCACTAGTTCAATTTTTAATATTAATTTTATTTGAATTATCTTTGCGTGTCCCTAAGAAGCTTGAAGAAGGTAAAGCAACAATCTCTATGTGTAGTGCAGTTTAATTCTGATAAAAGTATTTATTTTGCAGCCAATCCTTTTCTGTTGCAGCAAAAGCGATGAATTCTTCCTTCAGTTAAGGAAAACTGACAGATTAGGAAATGTCATTTTTATTATTTATTAAAGTTAACTACATGCATAGAATTCTTAGATCACAAGGATACTGTTTTGAAATCAGTGGAAATATGTAAGATTATACTAAAACTTTCCAATAGACAAGTTACAGTATTTGCTCACTGCCTTGTCAAGGTTTTTAAAACAAACTAAACAGGTACAGAAGGAGTGCCTTAATTGCAGCACTGAAAATTAATCATTGTGCAAGCACAGCCACACCCGGGAAAACACTCTCCAAAGTGATGATGGTATAATCCACAGGACTTTTCTGTGAACTTACTTAAAATAATATTTTTGTTAGTTATTTTTTCCATAAACCAACATTTACAATCAATGTCAATTTCCAAACATGCCCAAGTTTTATGACCTTGCACACTCACGTATAAATGCATTATATGACTTGTTCATGATAACTGAACAAGGATAAAGTCAAAGATCTCAGTTTCCAGAGTATCTAAGGCTCAATCCAAGTTTGCTTAAACTTCTTAAACTACTATTTATGCACAAGTGTCTGTATATAAGCAGTAAGGAATAACCTTTTATTTACAGAAATTACCCTTGCTCAGCTCTTCTTCTATAAACAGTTATTTCCCAATGAAAGAAGAAAACATATGCTGTGGCAGGATCTACACTCGTAACTTTTTTCATTCAAGCCAACTGACTGGGTGAAATCTTCAATCACAGCAACATGACAGAGCTGCAGTCATTATATTCGTAAGCTAAAAGCTGGATAAAATTGTTTAAGTACCCAAAGTTACAAGATGCTACTCCTATCTGATTTCTCTGTCGTACATAGCTTCATTTTGTATCCACCCCCAACAGTCATGCACTATTACATGTGATATGGGCCACCAGCATCTCAGTTGGAAAAATTAGGATGCTTCCACACGATTTTTGCCTTCCTTGCCCCACTAGCAAAACATCTTTCCCATGGTTATTGCAACAGCCCACCCGCATAGGCAATCTTATTCACAAGACAGGACCAATCCGGTTACCAAAGACTTTGGAAATCTGACATTTCAAAACATGTCTTTAAGCCAACTTCTGCCATCATTATAGCAACACTAATGGACTGATACAGAACAAAGAGTTGCAGTACAACTGACTCCACAGATCAGCTTCAGCTCACCTCTCCCCCCTTCCCCCTGTTTTTGTCTGATTGGTGGCAAGTGCAGAGCATACGCAAGCTAACTACTGAAATACTTAATGCCTTCTATTGAAGCACTACAGTCAGAAACTCAGTTCTTCACATTCTTAATGCTTTTCTTTACCAACCTTGCTCCTTACAAAGTGAATTCAGGTGCTTCAAAATGCAATTAAGCCATCTTTGCAAAGGTTTGTATTGAGCCCTGTAATTCATCTCTTCTGAGCTCCACAGTGCCTCAGTAAGTCTACCTACATCTACCTACTACTATAATCTATGTAAATCCACTATGTAAGCCCAACTACCACAGCTATAGAATAAAACCTTTTGGCTTGATACTCTACAGACTATTTTAACATGCAATACATGCAGAAGTGCAACAAAAATTGCACGTTCATGGGAAACCATGGAGGACGGGGGGAAAAGGAACAATCATTTAATTATACATTACTCGATCAGCAACTAGAGGATTAATCATAGAAGTTTTCTGTACTTGCACAGCTAAGTCAATATCAACAGTGGAAGAACCCAGACAGTCATAAATCCATTCACCATGATAAAAGCATTTACAGGCTCAAACAAAAGAATGAAAAACCAAGGTCACAACACTACACACTTTCCCTCCAGGCACAAAAGGTACCTTTTTGTCCAATAGTACAAATATGAACAAAAGAAAGAACGAAGGGACAAACCATCCCAACCAAATGCTCAGAGTTTGATTCTTCACAAGTCTTTACTAGAAGCGTAAGCTGCAGAAAAACGATTTGATGTCATGCTGTGATGCTGGCACACAGTGCCATCAGACAACAGTGCAAAGTGTCAGAGACCATGATACAGGTCTAAATTTTCTACATTGTATATGTAAAGAAAATTTCAGTCTCTTGCCAGAGAGATCATAAGCAAAAAGAAGTATTTCTTTTTCACCAATATTTGATAACGTGGAGGGGAGCACGCACAGATTACAAATGCAACTGCTGTTTCTAATTAAATGTTTCCTTTGTTTCTATCTACTGCAAACTTGAAGACCAAAAGCACTAAGTCGAGAACAGTTCTCATGCTTTCCACAGTTGTAAAAGAATTGCACAGATTCTTCAGAGAAAGTATCAAAAATAGCACTATTTTATTTGTTTATCAGTACAATTTCTGAATTTTTGACTTACGGAAGTATTTCAAGGTCTCTTCTATCTGTTCAGTTGTTAAGTCAATATTCACATCGGGAGAAATGAGAGGTGTATGAAGCCAGTCGTCGTGGTCATAACCATAGATTGTATCTGCTCTTAGCTTATAATGAGGCAGCTGCTCTTCCAGTAGACTGATGATTTCAACTTCAGGAAGGTTGGTACTATTGCACACATCTGGTAAGAGAAGAGGACAATTTCTGTTAGCTACTATACATACAAGCTAGCAAAGATGTCAGTTTGTTTTGGCATCAGCAAAATTTTTCTGCACGTAGAAAACAGTTAGAAACTGGTCGGTTTAGAAGATATGACTAGCATAAATGATCCCGAAATAGCATATTTACTAGCAGAAAACACAAGGGCATGCTTTGGGGACAAAAAGCCCAACTTCTAGAAGCAGTGACTCATCTATTGAAGAATAAGGTAGGGGTGGGGTGTGGGGGAATAGAGAACAAGCAAGCATTGACCAAGAGAGGTTACTCATAACCTGGATATGGAGAAAGGATTAGTGCATACAGGAACTTACATTTTTGATGTTCTACTTGACAGATTATTTTTAGCTTGCAAGCTTTACGTATCTCCTTAGTTTGGTCTTTGACCACAGTTCAGTACCACTACATTTTTTTGCCTTTGCTGCTGGCAGATTTTTCTCAAGAAAAAGAAATCCAGGATTGCAATAGGAAACAGTGTCAGAGTTCACACCTAAGATGCACTGGTAAAGTTGGCTGAAAGAACTTTTAGGGAACCTTTTGACACTATCTCGACCTGCATTCTGTGTTATCAGTCCCTCATGTTCACAAATATATCAAGTTTGCACACAGTTTTAAAATGGATGCTGACAGCCATCAACAACTGCAAAAATGTTGCAATTTAAATTGGAGATTTAAATTTAGGACAAGAGGGAGCTGAGAAGTTTTAACACAGAAAATTCCAATTCGACATAAAAACTTTTTCACCATAAGGATGGTCAAACATGGGAACAGGGGCACAGAGAGCCTGGGAAATCTCCCATCTTTGGAAACGTTGACAACTTGACTAAACAAGGCCATGAGCACTCACTTCAAAAGACCTGCTTTGGGTAGAAGTCATAACAGATGACTTCCAGCAGTACCTTCAAACCTACATTATTCTATAATGAAGAATTTTCTGTGCGTGTGAATACCCAAAACAGGCATGAACATTTCAAATATATACATCTTAATTACCATATAAAATTAACTACAATGTCTTGCTAAATAATTACTAAGAAAGAGAGCAATGCCTGGTATGTTTCCTGTAAATACTTAGTGCATCAACCTGCATTCCCATTTCCGTGCCAGGACCAAAAGAAAAGAATACCACAGCCCACCACCATCACCCCCACCCCCACACATACAGAATAAGAAAGAGCTATTTAAACCTATTTTGGAAGAGCAAGCACTAGGGAAGGTTGCTCCCATGCTGTGCAATGCAGCTCCATCTTTAACCAGTGCCCTAACTCTTGCAACTCTTGCTCAGAACCACTCCACAGTAAATAATGAAGACAGTCAAGGCCCTGAGTCCACCCATAGGCCTTTATTGCCCTGACCAAGCTCATCAAGGACCAGTACCCTCTGTCCAGTGGCCCAGGAGCTCCATTTAAAGACAAGTCCCCCTGTGTAGTTCTGTAGGGTAAGTCTGTGCCCAGTTCTGTCCCCTGCTGACACCGACTCATTGCCTGAGCTTCCTGGATTGACTACAGGTCCACTCAGTGTCTGGTGTTTGTCTGATGATCACTGAAGAGTCAATTTTAAGCGTTACTGCCAGTACCTCTGCCCTGCTCAGGAACAAAGGGACTGGGCTCTGTCAACAGGCATCCTGCCCTTCCCATCCTGTGGTCACACTCAGCTGCTGGCAGAGCTGCTCTTGCTGCTGCTCCCTGACAAAGACTCCTATTTTCATAAGGTGCAGGACTGATGCAGACCTGCAATTCCACTGCAAGCTAGTGGAATTCACCTCTGTCAGAGGAGTGGAGGGGGAATGGTGAGTAACACATACTTTTCTATAGGCCATCAGTTACCTTTTGGTTTTTTTTAAAAATCTTTCTAATCCAGAAATTGCATTGTCATAAGCATCACCCCGAGCACTAAGGATGGCAAGAATGTTACTATTCTATCAGACAACAGGGCAGAGGATACAAAGATGAACTCAGAGTGCTAATCTCCTGCCTATATCCTTTACGGGATCCTATTGATTAAAACTAAAATCCATTTGGCAAAGTCGCGTTATACCTTATGGTTCAAGGAGCCTGCTATTATCGACCAGGAGGTATTCTCCTCTGTGTTCATCCAGGCTGTTCTGCTAACTGTTGTACATACGTAAGCGTTCTCCAAACCTCACTGCAGAAGCGTATGTGCAAATGTTGGTAGGATTAGGTACCCACGTATGTAGCAATGCTCTTTTTGTGGAGTTCCATGCAATGTGAGAGTCAGCCTGCACACGTCACTTTAAGAGGTCCTTGCAGCCCTCTTGGAGGACTAGTAACTTGCACAGAGAAACAAGACCTGTTTCCCATGTTTCCAAAGCTGAGAGGTAACCTGTAACTACAAATCTTTCGTCTTCCCTGACTGCCTTTGTAATTGCTGACAACATCCATCTTAGTGCCTGCAGCCATTTGAGTTCAGAAAAACCTTCTAAAAAACACATTGATCTCAACTAAACATTCAAAGATGTGTGTACATGCATACACATAAGGATTTTTTAATATATGAATAACTACATATAGGTATGTAGATATACTATACATATAAGTAGATATACATATAGATATACATCATTGGATTATCTAATTGCTCTCACTGTCAAAAATATGGGATTAATTTTTTTTTTTGTTAGTGTTCTTTAGGGAGGCGGGGTTTGGCTGAAAAGTTAGTTTGCCTCTTGTGAAGAATGTAAGAGTCTGCACAGCCTGACTGAAGTGGTGGTCTTGGGAACAAGGAAATAAAAATGTTTAAAAAATTCAAACCTTTTAACTAGTATTTCAAAAGAAATTGGCTGACTTTATAGGTAGAAAAAGAAAGCTTCAGGCAAATAATTCAGTGCAGAGAAGTAAAATGGTTTGCTGTGTCATAAAAACTAGCAGAAAATGGAATGCAACAGAAGTTACCTATAAAATTTAGGAGGTAACAAACACACAAAAAACCAGACCCCACACATGAACACACACAAGAAACTCATAGTTTTATTGTGGAAATTAAATCCACCAGAATGTGAAGGACACACAGTAAATAAGTAAGAATTATAGTGGAATACAAGTCAACCAAGACAATTTCTCTGCTCTATCATATATCAAATCTTGAGTGTTTCTAAGCAATTCAAAAGGCCTAACAACTGGAAAATATATTAATAAGTAACTGGAAAGGCAACTTATTATGATGCTATTGTCATTAACTTCTATTGCGATTTTAAAATCTGTATACCAGCAGGAAATAGAGGCAGGCTCTGATGTAATTGCCTAATTAGAAAAACAGGACACTGTAATTACACTTGTGGATGACTAAATATTAGTTCACCATTTAAATCAGAGCAATATTGTCACTGCTACAATTACAGTCTTCCCCTTCACTTTTTCCTCCCCTCCCTTTTCTGAGGTGCAGGCACTTGTTATGAGAAGGTATGCTGACTAACACCATCCACTATCCTGAAACATCAGCTACATTTTACAGAAGACCCTGACTGTGCTTCCAGATAGTTGTTATGAATATTTCTGATTAAACTGCAAAGATACTATAAGTTAAATAAGTCCTCTACTCAGAATACCCAAGACATCATTCATGTTTTATGATCAAGTTAACTGAAGTCCAGCAGACATAAAGCTATTGCACTTCCTCTTGTCCTAAAAGGTACATTCTTTTTACTGAGTTAAATATAACACCATAAGCCTAAGACAATTAGCTGATAACTAATAAAAGTGATATAACAAAATACAGTTGAACTATATCCTCAGAAGTTGCTCTGTTACAGATTTTGTCTAAGCCATTTTAAACTTGTGGTTTTCTGGACATCCTTGGCAAATAAAAACTTCTACAAGCAAATTACAAAAACTTAAATAGCTAAACAAATTATGAGCTCATGGTTCTTACTAAAGTGTGGGTCATTCCAGGCTCTGCTTTTGAAATAAAAGAGTTAAGAAAGATTTTCTAAGGCTCTTGCATACTGTAGAAGTCTGCAGCTTCCAGCACTTTGTAGAAATCGTTAGATATAACCAAAGAAAATTTGTTCATTCTTTTCCACACTATTTTTGCAAGTAACGCATTCCAGTGCTTTGCATTTCCAGTGCATGTACAAACACCCTCACCTCTTTTTGCTGCAAAATATATTCTTCCACACCCTATTACTCAGATGATTAAGTTCCTCAGTCTGCTTTACAGGAGTTTTTGACATTATTCCTCTGTATGTTTTCTAAATGAGATTAAACCAAATTCTTTCAGAGACTTTTTTTTTTCCTCTGATGATTTTTTTTGCCTCATTTTCTAATCCACTCTTTCAACAAAGAAGATGCAAAACTGGGAAGAACACTCCCATTGAGTTCTCTTAAGCATTTTTTTCTTCCTATTTCAGTACCTCTTGGGTAATTATTAATTGATTACTTGTTAGCTCGTTCCATATCTTTTCGTACATTGGCATTTGACTCACTGGTGTATTTCCCCTTCTCTGAGCATCTTAAAACTCTCCACCACCTCCCTCCCATCTTAAAACAGCCACTAAAAGATCACCTGGTTGTTTCAAATTGTTTACATTTCCTCAGAGGAATTTTTATTAGACTTGCTGATCTGGATATCTTTGATTATTTCATCCATTCCCTCTCATGTAGCCAACACCCCTATCTATTTGAAAAGCACAGTAAGTTAACTTTTCTTTGTAGAGATTGAATTGAAGGTGGGTTTGGGCGTTTTTTTGGTAAATTACCTGGGAAAGAAAGAAGCACAATTTTTAGGGCAGCCAAGTGAGGGTAAGAGTACACTTCGTTAATTTGGGATGCACACTTACACCCCTCCTCTGCTGACAGTGGGTGTGAGGTCTAAAACAATGGGAGCTGACTGTATCGAAGAGGCACAGCACCTCAGGGACTGACACTCCCCCTCTGTGCACATAACATCACCCAGATCACGAGACATTGTGCAGGGTGCTGTCACCCACTGCCGTTTTCATCTTGCACTCACTCAGCCATGCAATACATTAGGTCACTTTCCATACAGCGATAAACATATATTTAGCTGTCAGTGTTATGTGGATCGGAGGAACTATGCCAACGCCTCATGACCAAGCAATTCAACCTCAGTTGAGCTAACTTCAACCCAAGCTAAGTTCAACATGAACCACACGCAGACAGATTTTAAGATCTCATTCTGAACATGGTCACCTAAAGCAGCTCACCTGTCAAACTCCATTTCCTACCAGGCTTTTGGGTTTTACTTGTTTACAGCCATGACTGAATAGTCATATCTTACTGTAGAAATGGAACTGAGCTTGACTGATAAACAAGGAGCACCTATTTCAGCAGCAACTTCACATAAAAGTAGTGATAAAAATCAGAGAAAAGAACCCAAAACAAAAAGAAGGGAAAAGGGGTTGAGGGGGAAAATGGGGATGGGGGGTACAGGACACAGATGGACACAGGACAAGACACACGATGGGGGACACAGGACCAACCAAAAAAAACCCC
Source organism: Larus michahellis (assembly GCF_964199755.1). Classification (NCBI taxonomy): domain Eukaryota; kingdom Metazoa; phylum Chordata; class Aves; order Charadriiformes; family Laridae; genus Larus; species Larus michahellis. Next base: position 49,970,387 of record NC_133897.1, on the reverse strand, counting down.
AAACATATACAAAACACATGCACAGAGAAGACAAACACTACAAATCTCAAAATCTGTCATTTGCAGGAGTTTTTAGAAACACAATATAACATAGCTAATAAGTAGAGTCACTGCATGGAACACAAAATATTTAGTTTGGATCTGTCTGAATTCTTTTGCAAACCAGCCACAATATTTATGGTTTTATTGGTTTGTTTTCAAGCAGAGGCTCTCTTTTCAAGGTTAAAAGGACTTCCAGGTCTCTACAGAACCTGCTGGCAGGAGATGCTGCCACCTGGTGTTAACAAGTGCCTTAATACCCAAACCACCAATGACATTTTGTCAGCCAGTTTCTCATTTACAGCCCATTGCTGTAAATGAAGTAAAACAATTTCTCATAAACACAACCTTGCCATGAACCATGCTAGGGTCAGGGTGTGCTCAAGAAGGGAGAAGCCAGAACACACAAGTCAAGACAAGAAAGACCACAACAAAACTACGCAGAGACAGCATCATCCCCAGAGCACTGTGCTCCAGAGTTGTGGGCTTGATGGAGGCTAACACCTTGCAAACAGCTCAAAGCAGCTGTGCTACCCTGAAGTGCTTCCTCCGAAACAATTGCTGTACAGAAGCCGTGTGTCCAGCAGAACAACTACACTCCAGGTGTGACCTAGGGGAAGTGCTGATCTGGCTTGGCACCTTTCAAAACACAAGCTCTGGTCATCAGGTTGTATCCCTGATGATACACCCTCCCTGAACATCTTCCAGGGGACTCTGCTGCATTGCCACCCAGCAGCTTGTACTCATCCCACAGCCAGAAAGGGACAGCCTAAAGTCCCTAAAGTCTGGGACTGTCAGAAGGGACAGTTCTAACTGGGGTCCAGAATTACAAGTATTTCTTCAACATTATTTAACAATTACTCTACACATATACCTGTAATAGGCAAAACCCCAGAACTCACCATACTCCCATTCAATTTCAGTTCTAGGATGTCCAAAATATGGCTAATTATCTCCTTCTTAAACAAAAAAACAAACTAAACAGACCTCAGTAGTCACTCTCAGGCATATTCTTTCACTGCCCACAACAGAATTAAAACATGGTAACTTGTCACAAGCTTTTGAGGCAGGTGAGGAAAGGGAAGTACAGAAGAGAACAGTAACAAAATTAGATGAGAGAAACAGGGAAACTCCCTGGAGAAAGCAGGAAGAATGAAGAAGTCTACTACTTTAATTCACAGAGCCACCTACTCCTCTCCCTAGTTTTCAGTTCTGTCCCATTTCCCACACACGTATTACACTCCCCCTTGATACTTAGCTCTCTAAAGTTTAAAACACAGAAACTTAAAAAAAAAAAAAAATCTTTGAAAATGGCCGGTCAATAAATAGTTTTTGAAAAAAGCACACAATACCTGAAAAGGGTCAGTTCCAGTGCTGGCTCCTTACTAGTTAAGTAAAAGGTAGGTTCTCTGGAGGACAGGCCTACCACATGGAGGCTAAAGTCCAGCCACATGTAACACAAGAAATTAAAGTTCATCAACTTGGGGCTATTTCATGCTAAATACGAGTGAATCTAGAGTGCTGATTTTGCTTCATGTGACGCATATACACACAAAGAACACAAATTGAAAGTCTGCATCCCTTCTCAGAAACCAAGGATCAGTAAGCACTCGGCAAATTTTCTATCCCTGTATGTAAAATGGCATAAAATTCTATAGTACATGTACCACCACACAAGAGAGCATTACATTTTCTACTATTTAAGTAGCAAGTGCCCTGTTTAAAATTCTCAGATTATTCAGTACCTCCCCCATTTTTAAAATTAAGAAATGTGCAACTCCATAATGCAAAAAGTCATCCCATGCCATTGAGCTGAGAAAATTCTGGAAACTCCTTCTGAGAAAAGTCACATAATCTAGCTTGACAACCAACCAAGAGAGGCCAAATCTACATTAGGATTCTCCTTTCTCAGCAGACCACAAGCCTAAAGCCTAATCATATTCCAGGGATGGTAGCAAGAAAGATGGGTCTTTCTCTAAATGCTTGTCCAGCAGATATTTCCTGGCTGCTTGTGGCAGCCCGATAGCCTCATTTGCCCAATGCTTTCTGTCCATTTAGACAATCATGGAATGGAGTAAAATAGTCATTACCATTGCGAACAGATTTACACAAAACTGAAAAGCAGAACAGTAGATAAGAAAATTCAACCCTGCAATTTGGCTGCTAGCTAGTCTACTGAAAAGGGAAACATAGCCTGTAGTTATTCATTATTTGAGCTCTACAGACACATGCATTAAGTTCTAACTGGGGTCCAGAATTACAAGTATTTCTTCAACATTATTTAACAATTACTCTACACATATACCTGTAGTAGGCAAAACCCCAGAACTCGACATATTCCTATTCAATTTCAGTTCTAGGATGACCAAAATATGGCTAATTATACTGAAGTCTTACAAATACTACTGCTGAACTCAGGACTGCACACACACAATACATGTGTATTTATGTAAAGTGTGTGATTAGCTTCTAGGGCAAAGAAAACTACTTCTAATAAAAAGAAAATTCCCCTTCCTCCCAACTCACTGACTTGCCCAAAGGGAAAGACAGCGTTAGCATCCTGCACATCAGAAGTTTCACTGCTGGCTGCAAAGTCAAACTGCTGGAAGAAAACCTCTTCAACAAGAAAGCTGTCCCATACCTTTAAAACTGAAGACTCCTCAAACAGCCATGGCAGCTTCTGTGACTTGACTGGCATGACAGGATTTTGGAATTGCAGGTCCTGCCACACCTCTAACCAAACCTATATTTAAGCAGTGGTTCTTCTGCCTCTAAACACAGAAAATACTGCACAAAATCCAATCTTCCATGGGAACATAAAAGACCCCTGCCAACCTCGGATATTCCCATTCTGGGCTGTCACAGTGAGGCTTCAGCTGACCTGTAACTCAGTACCGCCCACAGCACTTATTCTCTCCCACACATAGATCTCAACTGGGCTTCACACCTTGTGTAGGCAGGGCACCACAGGAAAGGCAAGGCAGTATTTATAGTAGCCAAGTGGGCACATTCAATCATGGCAAAGGAATTCTGGATGAGAAGTCCAGCCCATGGAGAAGAATGAAGCACCCAAACAGGGATTCTCATCATCATCATCTCTATATAATATCATGTGTTAACTTCAGTTATCTGTCGTTTCATATTTTAATTCATATAAACATCTGCTTATAAGAGCAAGGATAGGAGCTGAAAGGAGAAAGACTTCCAAGAGTTTGCGTTTCTTCCCCTCTCACACCCTCTTTCCCCTAAACAAATCCAGCTTCATAACTGGAAAAGAAAGTTTCCCTTCTCCCCAAAAATTTTAAAGGATTTGTGCAAGGGTGGAGAATCTGCACAGAATGTAATCACAGTTCTTCCTTTGCTACAAAGGAGGACTGGTACGAAGGATCAGATCGTTCAATATTATCCAAAAGAATAACGTTGTGCAGGAAAAATCATTACATTGACCAGGCTGCCAGCTGAAGTGGAAGAAAAAATGCTGTTCCTTCAGTTCTGCCACGGCAGACACTGGCCAAGCCTGTCTGTGGAGTGGACAAGCCACGGAACTGTCTTCTCAGATAGGTCACTGGGCTCAGCCTACAGCTGCATTTTTGGGTACAGAGAGCACTAGTATTTCCAGCACATTACCTTCCTTGGTAGGAAATTCTACTTAAATTTGGCAATTGAAAGCATATTGAAGAAGTAAGCTGGGAGAAAACCTGGCTTAGCCAAACACGTCAAATAAAGATCCTGACAAAGCTGGGAATATCTAAACTAACAAAGATAAAACCACTAGAAACTGCAGTTCCAATGTGAGGAATGTCCTTGTTTATTAGGTTAAAGTCTCCTTGCTTTGGTTTTATCCTACATACACATTCCTGCTGAGTATAAAAAGGTGAGACGGATCTTGGTGATAAGAGGCCATTAAACTATTAGGTCCCTACTGTACATTAGGCCATAAATTTAAATGAATTTTGCTTCAGTATGGAAATGTTTCTCCCTGTAGATAAGTGTAGCCATATTCATGCTTTTATTTTTACATTAAACAGAAAATAAAAGGAAACTCCACCACCACAGCTATTCTTTTAGAGCAAGAACAAAAGCTATTCATGTATCAAATGCATGCTGGCAACGCTCTGTTCAACAGCAGTAAGAATAAACACATTCATTAATGACTAGAATCTTCCAGCTGCCAAGACAGACTGAGAATGTCTCAAAAATCCATTGATAGATCACTGAGTACGGAAAAGCCTGAAAAGCAATTGTCCTGCTTTTGCTTGTTGTTCAGCCCAACTACAAAATGTGCCAGCCCCTAAACAATGGCTGTCAATGAAGCTTTAGAATCACAAGCAAAACATAATTCTCATGTAGCTTGCTCTTTACAGATGTTGACTTTAAAATGGAAAATTTGTTGATTCGTGGACACATACACATACATTGAGGGAGAAAGGTAAAGCTGCACTCATTTAGCATGTTATGGAGGTGAATTATGGAATAAAAGTATTTGTACGTATTTAAATACATCAATAATCAAGCGTAGCTTTTTAGTCTTCCAGTACTAAAGTGCACCGCAACAGGAAAACAAAAAACATAAAATGAAAAAACACCCTGAAAAATTCACCAGCCATCTGCCTTCAGGAGTTCCTTCTCCAAAGAACAAACCCAGAACACTGATGAATACTTGCTGCTCTCATTCTGTCCTACCCCAAATAAAGTAGACATTTAGGAATGACAAGTGTTTCCCTAGACAAGGGAAATCTAGAAACAAATTTAAAAGATGTCCCACTGAACTTCAGCAATTCCCGCAGTTGATTTTACAGTGATTCTAGAATTGACAGTTTACACTAAAAACCATACACTCCTCTTCCTAGTACGATATAAGTAAGCAAGAGGGCTGGATAAGGAGCATAGCAGTAGCAGCAGAATTCTGCTTAGAGAAATAAAAAATAAAAAAATAAAAAAAAAATCACAAAAACACCCCACCAAACAAAAAAAAAAAAATCCACCAAAACACAAAAATATATTATTTGAAAGAAAAAAAAAAGTATGCCTGGGATACAGACTAAGAGGTAGCATTAACAACCTGTCACAGGAGAGGAATCAGGAAAAACACTAAGTTATTGGCAAAGGGTAAGAACTGGAAAATAATGGATGGGAAGCAGCGGGGGGAAGAAGCAGCTGTGTGAAGTTGACTGAGAATCCACCAAAGCCATCCAGAAAATTCAGAGGCAACGATGCAGCAGGCATAGACAATAAGATCATTTTGTTAGAGTATGCTGTACAGAACTAAAGTCAGACTCATAGAATAGTTCCAGTCATGCTGTGGGAGCTATCTCATTTTAATAGGACTAGCATTTCTGGCATACTTTAGAGAAAGAAAGAGTGCTCAGAATTTAGCAATAGCTGCTTATTGGAAGTGGCAGGAAAGAAGAGCGAGAAGAGACCACAGTTAGATCAAGCTTACTGGATGAAACTGGTGACAGTAATAGCAAAGTAAATGGACTGAGGTAAGAGCCCATGTTTTCAAACTTTTAAAGAAAAGACTGCAAAAGCTTGGAGAGGAGAAGGCTGGGATGTGAAAATGACGGAGGTTTTTCAAAATGGGAATGAAGAACAGTTTCACCAAACCCTGCATAACTATAAAAACAAATACTGGCAGAAACCAGTGGGAGACTGGTTTAAGTACCGCTGCACACAGCCAGCAAAAACCATGAACTTGCATGGTAACACAATCAGCAGATTCAGAAAGGTTTTCAACAAAGTCACGGACAAGGTCCAACACTAAGTAGACACTAAAAGAACAAGGCAGGGACATACCCTCTATATCCCTGCATTACAGGGGTACTTCTGCTAAGAATAAACTACTGAGAGTGGCTGCGCACGTGCTCTCCATATCCAGCCTCTGCTGTTGCTGGAGTCAGAAACACAGTCCTGAGCCAGCTGGTCCAACCCAGGAGATCATTTCTCATGTTCTTCATTTGAGTTCCAGCTCCACCAAGCAGTATCTTACACCTCTTCTCTCATACCAACAAAACTGAGAAAAACATGGAAGTACCACCCCAAAAAAGGAACTGAAAAAGAAGTAAGTGCTAGAGCAAGTTTATGCCATGTAGGGAACAACCACTAAAAGAGAAAGGTAACCACAACAGAACTCAGAGAGGTTCCAATAGAGGGAAGCCATTCAAAGCTGTTATTACTTTATCAATACTTTTGTAACCATTTAGTGCTTAGAGGACAACCACCCAGCCTGTAACAGGTATCAAGCACAACCAGAGCAATCTGTTCAACATTCTCAGAATACCAAGCACGCAAGATGTGGCAGTATCTCATGCACCCAAAGCAGGACAGCCGCAACTACAGTGTTTTCTACTGTAAAGCATTCTAGCAAAAACCTGTATTACCAAAATCCTTAAGGAGTTACCTTGGGACAGTCACGTTTCATCAGACTTGGAACAGAAAGAAAAGAAATTCAGCCTTTCAAACAAAAACATGAACTTAGAAGGGGATGGTGGAACTGGAATGGAAATTCTATAGGCCATAGGCACACCCTTTAAAATTGACTGCAGGAAAAAATAGTCAGAATTACACTGGTTATCTGTGGGATCAGTCAGCCATCAAAATTGGCTGAGGTTGGCACAAAGTGGTAACATTTGATGGTAGAAAACAGTAGTTCTGGTTCATATAAGAACATAATTAAAGCCTGAATAAAGATAGAGGTGGGATAAAAAAAAACAGAGAAAACTTTCTGCACCTGAATATCTTTGTTTCTAGGAGATTATGTGAGGCTTGAGAGCAAGAAAAAGTTGTTTTTTCTGGATGTTATGACTACCCATCATTGCAGTAAGGTAGAAGTTACACTATCTGCAAGGTCAAAAAATACCAACTCCTCTCAGAGATACCTCCCAGCTGAGAGAAAAAAAAAATTCCATGGTTTGACCCATCCAGTGATGTAACTTTGTGTTTTCTTTAAAAGAAAAAAACACAAAACGTAAAACAAAAAAATACAAAACAAAAAAAAAAAACCTTTGTGTTAATTACAAACAAAATAAGACACAAAACACGTTATCACCACAAAGATTTCCCAAAAACCCTCAGGGAATTGCCCAGAACAGGACAGCCAGAAAACACATTCCTACATGCATTCAGAAAGAGTAATTGGTACAGTGAACAAGTGAATCATGCAAACTAATGAAGGAGCTAGGCAATTTAAATCACAGTCCATTCATTCTCTCATTTTTCAGAGAAGCATGAAGGAAACCTACGTGGCATATTAAGCAGTTAGCTCTTGAATTACAAAATATATCATGCCAAAATGATTGCCAATAGCAAGTCTTCAGACATGAGAAAACAGACTGAAAGCTAACTTACTGAAGATGGCTAACAATACTGTGTTGCACATGTTTTAAGAGAAACAAAGGGAAAAAGAAAGAAACCAAACCCCAAAACCTCTGGCAGACAGACATCCGTCACAAGAGTAAATCTAAACTTCAGTGGTATTTCAGACTTCCATCCCCACTGTACTCTCCATTTCCAGAAGGACAGGATTTGTCTGACAGCAGTTGATGGACAAGGAAAAAAGGCAATCAGACTAAGAGGCTTTTATAATTCACAAAATTGGACTATTGAGCAACTCAGTAATGCTACGCTTCATCATGTCAAGATGACAGCCCTTCCTGCTCTACAAAAAAATGAGATGGTGGGTGTTCGACAGAGAAGGAAGCCCCCAGACCCCAGTTGCCATTTCCATTAACGCCTGACTGGAAGTAGCCAGGTCTGCACTGCAATTAACAGGAAAGACATGGACACCTTGAAAAGCCCTTCGATTCCCTTTCTAGCAAGAGGGACACTAGATGGTGCTACATCCGTATTCCTATCTTCCTCAGATGAATGGTTGCAGAAAGAAAAAGAAAAGTTCAAAGGAAAAAACAACCAGGACAAAATGGTGCCCCACACATGTAGTGGCAGCTTGACACTCCATGTCACACGGTGCTGCCCCACTCTCCACCAACCTCAGGACCCAAGTCTCCTCCTGCCCATTTACCTGCAGGAGCTCCACAAGTGACAGCTGTAGAAACTCTGTTAAGTCAGGCTACATTGAATTTGTCTATTAAATCTTACTAATAAAAGCCAAAATTAAGTAATAATTACCAAAAAAAAAAATAATCTACTACAGCAGTTACTGAACCCATTTTCAGGTTTACTACTATTAGTTTTTAGAAAATACATGCTCTACCAGTAACTTTTTTTTTAATTACATCTCTTAAAACACTCACAAATAACTTTTTTTTCTTTTTTTAAATAAATTGATTGTCCTATTTCATTTGCCCTTCTATCCTCAAATTAGCACCGATTCAGAAGCATCTACTTGCACAGGCGTTGCACTTCAGTTGTGGCAACTATGAGTTTTGGATTGCTTTACTATTAAATTCAATGGGAAAGTCGTTGTCTTTTAAGGTGCTGTCCCCCACTCAGAGATAACACTGGCTTAAAGAAACTTTTCATCTCACTGGTTTTTGTCACCCAGGCCCACTTCTGCAATGCTCATTCCCTTGGTTATGCCAATGTAACTGCTTTTAGGCCACACTGTAGAACAGATCAGAGGTGCGACTTAGCTAAAAAAATAACCCTCATCTCCCCTCTGCCACAAAAGCCAGGGAGGGATTCTATCCAGACCAGTTGCTTAAAATACCTCCAGTTGCACTCCCACAGAAATCTGCACAAGCACAATTCTGGGGTGGTTTGGGGACAGGAAATGTTTAAGCCAACCCTGTATCCAGGAAAACATGCTCAGCACAATCAGAATGTGCAATCCACCCTCGTCTACATTACATCTGCTCTCAGGTCCCAGAGAGGAAAAACTGTGCTGCTGACAGAACACCAGAGTGCCTCTACTTCCAGCAAATAGAAAGGGGGGGGGAAGAAAACAGTAAGAATTTTAAATTCTCTGAGCACCAATGTCCCTCTTGAAAGCTAAAAAGCAAAATGTGCACATCATATCATTTGTTCTTAGGCTTAAGTTGTATCAGAGTCAACTCCAATTACATTACCATTAGGTGGTTACGTTTCAGAAGGCATCGCCACACAGCACTGTGACTCAGTTTCCCAGTTTTTTCTTAACTGTTCAAACCCTTATTTGCAAGAATTTTTGCAGATGACTTTTACAATAAGCCCTAGGTGTTAGTCTTAGACTAAAAGAAAATAGATTACTCTGATTGATGAATTTGAACATGTCTGCCTTAGGATGAGTCAAGGCTTGGCATCAGAAGAAGAATTATGGTATATGCAGACTTGATAAGAGCAATTTCTTTCCCACTAAATAGCTTACAAGTGTAAATAGTGCTAACCTGTCAGTCAGACCTACACAAAGGCTTCATGTTAAAGCCTCCTACAACCCTTATTCCTCTGCTTGTTTCAAGAGTATACACTGCATACCAGCAAGTACCACTCACAAAGCAGAGATTTTACAAAGGAAGCACGAGACCAATTCCTAACTCCCCGTCTATGCCCTTTGACACCTTTAAAAAGCACAGCAAAGAGAGCCACCACTATTTCTACTGCAAGACTTACCATGTTGTCTCTAGGCTACAAACAGCACAGATTTCCTGCACCAGAACAGATAATTCATAAAAAAGCATTATAGAAGCAATCAGTAAACCACGCTTGGCTGACAACTAAGCAAGAAGAAAGAGATTTGGAAACTACATCAAGCTTGAAAGAATGTAAGGTAGAAAGACATGCACTGGCCTCCATTTAACAAAAACTACTTTTAAAAATCAAAAAAGTAAGACAGTTTGTCTTGCCTTTTAAGGAACCAAAATCAAGAAGGCATTTTGATTCACGGAAGCTGGTTGTCTGGACTTGGAGTCAGAAACAGAAAACTATAATATCTTCCTGTTAACAGGAGAGGGAGGGGTGGGGAGAAAGGACACCGACAACAGAACAACTTGCAAGAAAGATCCTTCTACAAGGGGCCTGGAAAACAGTTATGCTACCAGGAATGCACCTAGATAACAGAGTTTCCAGTCTACCTACCAAGCAAACACCTAGAGGGCAGTCAGAAGAGCAACCCATTGATAAACAAGTTCTAAACCCATGAATACAAGGGAGGAGGGATGGGGGGGTTAGTTTCTGTTAACAAAAAATTTATTTTACGTAGAAGCATACCCGACTGAAACTGACTTCAGTGTTAATCCTGCTGCTTGTCTTCTCAAGGGCATAGGGATAGACATGCAGACCATCTCTTCCCTTCTTTCTATCTTGTTTTTTCAGAATGCCAACCCTTAGTAACTACACAGCAGTTGGGCTGAGCTAAGTTAAGGCATACTACAAAAGTATCTGTTGACGGTCACCATTAACTAATTCTCTGACCTACAGACAATTCTAGAAATGGTTGGAAGTAACTGAGGATAAAAGGTGTCTGGCAGTCAATTAGAAGGGCTCCAGTCTTATTCCTATTTTTCTCAGCCCTCTCATTTGACCCTCCCGAAAACTCAGCTGACTTCTCAAACATTCCCAAAAGACCTTGGAACTGGCAAGGTCACTTTAAGCTAAAAGAAGCTTCACAGCTCAGCCAACAAACCATGCATTTGAAATGGAAACTGTCTGTCATTTCATAACCATATCCATGACTAAACTGAGTTACAGTGATTATTCAAACACAAAAAAATTGGGCCAGCTGACCACATCACTAAAAATCTAATTCTATTTAAAATACCACACTTAAACACATATTCCATTTATTTGTATGAACTCTATGATAAAAAGTCATTTAACCTTTCATGCAAGAATGCAGAAGAAGCTGTTCCTTACACATTAGTTCTGGAACTATAAAAGTTGATGTGACAAAAATGGAATGGTTTTAAGAAGCAAAAAGATGTACAGTCAAAACTTATGTACTGTTTCTCCCATCCCCTTCTTCCACAAAGCACTTCTTGTATCAACATAAAAATCTAAGTTATGTTGAATATGAGGACAACCATTCCATAATTTTAAGCTGCAATATTTCCATCCCCTCGTTCCTGACTTTCAGTTGGTTTATTTTCCAAACAACCTTCAAATGGTTCAATTTCCCAGTCATAAAAGTATAGTATCCTTGTTTAGTCAAGCCTATTTGCAAGAGCCTTAAACCTTACAAAGTGCTTTCATTGAAAAACGCAGATGCTTGTGAAATCACTTCTTAAACAAGAAAAATTGCACAGAACAGCAGTAGCATTGTCCGTGAACCAGGTATCTCCACCAACAGCTTAAGAACAGAAGTTTAACTATACATTTCCATATCCTTCCCAAGATAAAAGATTTGACTGCTTACCAGTAATGGTGCAGGCATCTCTGTACTCTCTGCAGTCTGGCACATCATCTTCCACTGCTTCACTTACATAGTGCTCTTCATGAATGCCTGTGTCACAGGCTAGGACTGCATGATTCGACAGCTCCGAAGGAGGCACAGTGGCGGCCAAAGTGCAGTCGTGCAAAGCTGTGGCGTCCAGCTTGGCAGGTTTCACAGGGTTGTACAAACTGCCATCAGGGGGACCAGCACTGGAGACTGGGTCTGGCTGGCAGAAACAGAACTCTTTCTCTTTGCTAAAGTTGGCTTCAGGAAGTCTGCAACACACAAAAGAAACAAACTTTCAATTCAAGCCATTCCAAACGGCTTAAGTCAGAATAGGTAATCTTCTTTTCCTTAAAGATTAGTTTAAACGTGACGAATTCAGCAAATACTAAAAACCAGTCTTCACAAAGCAGTTGCCTATCTTTGCACCGTCACGTAGGAATCTGGTATTCCTTGTACAGTGTTATTAACTAATGGCTGATTAAACATCCAGATTTTTGCCTAACCCAACTTGATGTAAGCATAGTCCACCCACCTTGGCTCATTTAGACCTTCTCAACCTTCTGGGAGTAAACTTCAGAGAAATCTTGCAAAGTTGTAACACTGTACCGGCACCATCTTTTCTTAGCCTGTTTTTCCCTTTCACCACAGGCATAAGACAGCAAAGAAATTATCTCCCCCTCTCAGAGGAGGGCTTGTTTACACAGAAATCAGAACACCACAACTGGAAAACGGATGGGCAATATTAACTCTGGGGAAATAAAAACCTCCTGATATGCAGAATGACATTTCATCAAGTCTACCTCAATTCCATACACTTGAATTTATGCATGGTATCACCTAACCTGGAAATAGTTCTCATACTGAGAGGCTCAAAATCTGTATTTTGTAATAGTCATAATAGCTAAAGGAACAGATCAAATGATAAATTTATGACACCCATACTCTCGTACAAATTGTACTCTACTGTGGCAGCTGCAGAAAGTTTCACTCGAGTGCTTTAACAGAAAATCTTATGGTTACCCCCAAAAGAGCATCCATTATTCCTGTGCTATCACAGTACATACTGAAAAGAACAATGCGGTCACTTGTAATGATTATTTTTAAAATGGTCCCCTTTCAAGTGGATCTTTAGAAATAAGAAGAGGGAGATTACTGATATTAGAAATTAGTTGTTCAAATGAAGTTGGAATCAAAATGCAAATCATCGCTTTCCCCTCTGCATTGAGGATAGAAACACCTTAAGTTATAAACAACAAAATATACTGGAAACGCATAGACTGGCTGATTAAAAGGCTCCATTTTTTCCTAGTTGCTACCGCGCATCTGTGAATCACATTTGTTTTGGGAAACTGTTAGATAAGTCTGTTGTTATGAACAAGGGCACGTCTGGGAGTAAGTAACTGAAAGTATTAACAGGACTCCTCGTCTCTTCTTGCCCTCCTCCCCATGCCCTGCCTTAGCAACTACAGGAAACCAGCGACATAACAGCACTGCCAAATGAAACAGCACTGATAACCAAAGTGTGATTTGTGTGTAAAAAAACTTCAAGTGAGTTTTGGGAATCAGAGATCTGGTAACCTTTCTGGACACACTGACATTCAACTTCTGACATACCTGATCACCTTTACTCATTTACCACTTTATCTCCCAGACGCTTCTCACCAAAAACACTTTTGGCCATAACATTGCAAAAGTTGCATTACAAGTTTGTGTTGAATGAGTTTCACCTCTCCCCCTTCACCCAGTTCAACATGCACCCCAGTGAGGTACCATGGAACAAGTTCTCCCCCTCATAAACTACCCTGGATCCAACAGCTTCTGCCTTGTCACTGTTAAGAACAAGTAAATACAGAGACACATGCAGAAACAAAAAGTCATTCCCACTCTTCTTTCACACAAGCTGTTTTACGGTTGGCACTTACAGAAACCATAAACAAGCAGAGCTTGAAAAAGCAAACAAGCAACAAAAACCACTTCCCTCAAAACTCACAGTAGTCAGTTTGCCTGGTCTGCTGCAGAAACTCATGCAAGATCTGCATGAGAAAATAAAGTTCTGGATAAGGGAAGAGAATTTGCCTTAATCTTAAAACCTTGTATCACGAAGGGAACAAAGCAGGCATAAATGTGTATGCCCTCTCCCTTTGACTTATTTAATATCCTCAATTTCAACACAGTGGAAAAATGCTGTTCAGACTCTGTCTATCAAACCCATAGAGGCACTGTTTGCACGGTAAATATTATCACCTAATCCAGGGGCACATACTTTTCCTTTAAACTTTCATCTCAATCTTCCTATTGCAGAAAAGAAAAACAAATTACAGTTGAGCAATATTTACCAGATCACCAAAACAGCCATGAAGAGAAACAGACGTTGTAGCTACTATGCCCATGAAATATGAAACATTAATATTATTCTTCAGTCAGTCACACCAATAGATACAGTATTCATAACAAGAAAATGATACAAATTGTTATTGCAGTGTTTCATGTTTACTCCTTCTGACATCCAAATAAATACACAATGTATAAGTCAGATTATGACTTTTCTTAATGAAAATTCAATGCATTTCATTCTTTGTACTGTGCATGTCAACAGCAGCCTGTGCACAGGATTTAAATAACTCTTCTACCTAATATGACATAACTCAGATTTTGTCACAGTGAGCTGTATTGCATCATTACTACCACTCTAAATACAATGACAGTTTGGGGCCAATAAATATTTTTTTTTAGGCCCAGGTCTGTTTAATTTGGAATGTCTGAACTTAATTTTTCAGTGTAAAACTCTTTGCAGAAAAAGCACAATTCCCTTATCATCTAAGGGAATGGTTTTCAACCAGGCCATTTTCTTCTCAAAAAAAAAAAACCCCACCCTTATTTGCACACTGTTTGTTAAAGGCACTCATTCAAAACTTTCACTGTATAAGAGCAATGACACAAGTACAAAGACTTGCTCCTGCACTCTTCCTCTGTACAAAACCCAGATTTTGGTCTAACCCAATAAATGCTTAAAATATGGCGCCTTCACGATTACTATCCGAAGAGCTTAAATTCTATATACACACCAAACACCATTGTCATCTAATAGTACATCTACACAATTGTTCAGACTATGTGCTGTAACTAAGACTTAACTAAGAAGTACAATGGGTATTAATTGCAGGGTACCTGTGGCAGCCCACATTCCAAAAGCCAAATTATAATTGAGCTGTGGTTAGCCAGCACTGCACTCCACTTTAAAAAAAAAGTTATCCAGCTGTAAGTACCTAGGCAAAGCAGTTCAAGGCTAACACATATTTACATCAGACAACAGCCAAGATTTGAGGGGTTTGAGGTAAAGAAAAAAAAATCTCCACATCAGCCAGCCATTTCCGGGTTCTGGCCATTAAAAAATGACTTCATTGTTTGTTTGCAGTGTGTTTTGGAGGAAGGGGGTTGAGTTTCATACACCGCATATTTCATACAAATGCAAATAAAATAAACCACTTGCTGCTTCACAACCATTTGAGACAAAGTTCTTCTGCATTCAGGATTAAACACAGTTTAACTCTCAATCTAAAGACACGAATGAGTTAAAGTAATCCTCGCTTCCGCAAAAGCGGCAAGAGACATGGAGCTATTCAGCCATGTGCCTTCCCAGAGCCCAGCAATGACAATAAATACATTTGTAACCTTGTAACATTATTCCCATCACCATCTTGGATTGCAGCAACAGCAATTCACTGTAGTCTCAAAAGGGCTGGGACTCCTACAAATAACTTGCCACCCCAGAGTCACAGGCTGCACACTATGGTGATTACTAACCTTCGAACAATTTTTAGTTATTTATCTAGCTCAGATTTTGTTCTTCAAATAACACTTTTATTCAGCAGTCAAAAGTGGCGGCTTGACTGCTGCAAACACTTGCAAGTTTAAAGAAATATTTCCTTAAAAGAGGAGAAAAATATCTTTCTAGTGCTTCCAACTAAAATCTTCCCCTTTCTTCCACGTCATCCTCTTGCTAGGCATAGTCTCATACTTAATTTAACTATTTGGTTTAGACCAGCAGCACAGTTCTGAAGCAAAACCATTTACTGTGAGACAGCTGGTTTTTCAGAACAACTTTGGTGCCCATGAACAATCAATTCCCCTTTGAGTAAGAGAACCTGAAAACTCTTCTCCAAGATGCACTTCAAATGCAACCTGCTGCCAAACAGGGACATGAGACCTCAAATAACCCTGTGGGCTTCATCACTGCAAGGTCATCTGGCACATACCTATGACATTTTCTCCTTCAGAAAGCTTCAAACTGCACAGGTAAGTGGGACATTCAGCCTAAGGTGACAAGCTAAATCTAACCTAAAGTAACCCACCCAAACCAGTAATGAAGATTTAAGTAGCTTCAGTGCCAACAACTTTGATCTACTCATCCATCCCTACTGACCAAATTATTTGCTAATTTAGACAGAACCTCAGGGTACCAAGGGACAGAGAGCACTTTCCACTCTTAGCATCTGCCTGGAGCTACAGAGCTCTGATCCTGTATTCTCATTTACTGATTTACTAATTCTCATTTACTAACTGATGGTTAAATACTTCAGAGGGTTTCAGGGTGCGCAAATTCCCTCCTTTAATGTACTTGCAAGAGTCCCACCAAACATGTTCTTCCCTGATTTGTACATTACTTGGTAAGTCCACTAACCTCTGTTTTACTAAGTCTGCTAAGTTTTACTAAGCTCTTTAAGAAGAGCCCTCAAGCTTTGATATTGACATGAAAAAACATTTTTCAGATGCAAAATGCCCCATGTAGACACTGGAGCAAATCAAAGCCAGTTTATATGTCTGTCTGATCTGTGAAACAGATTAACATGCTGGCCTACCCTCTGTAATTCAGGTACTTCAGCCTTCAGTCTGTGTTTTGCAAAACCATCACTGAATTGACCAAAGCAACTTAGTAAGACTTGCTTCAAGCATTCAACTTGCTTATTTCTTTACTAATTCACATTTTGCATCTACAAACGTTTGCATTTTTTTTTAAATTTAAAACCAATTTGTTCACTGAGCGTGTGGGCTCAAAAGCCAGTCAAAATGCCTACATAGATTTAAACACTTTGTCAGACCATAAAAAAACAACCATTTGCAACAGGTCTGGCTTTTACTCACACACACATATATACTATCACTAAACTGTATAAAGACTTCAGTATAAAGACTGAATTTGATCCCAAATAATTTACTGAGTTGTTTTAATCTTGTCTTGTATTGTATACCCTCTTATAAACCATAGGGTTCTGGCTTTTAAATACGCAGAATGCTAGCTGCTTAGTTAAATCTCTAGCTAGGGAGACATAAACAGTCAAAGTGTCATAGATGAACGACAGAATGTGACAAGCCGTTTATTTACCTTCAAACACTTTACATATAACATGAGAAATGCTGTACTTGTTTTTAAGAGATCCATTATTTTAACAGCAAATTAAAGGGACAGGCATCTTGGACCCTTATCCAAAGTTTTAATTACCCTGGAGGAAACACTGCCTCACCTTCTTAACAGTGCGTTTGTATCCCGTGACCCAGGCAGTCACACCAAAGCCATCTGCTATCTCAACATCACACAGACCCTTTTACTCAAGCCTTATGTTACATTTAAACTACATTCCATGTTTTGTTTTGGTTTTTTTTCCTTCATAGTGGGGTTAAGAACTCTTTGGCCAAATGCAATCTTCAGAGAAATATCAACACCCACTGGTTACTTCACGTGCTATGAAGGACCTTCTCAGGTATGCCTCTCAAAAAAGGGGCTTTTCTGCCTATGAAACCATTAAAGAATATTTTCAAGCTAAAGATTTGAAGGGTTTCTAGAATCACTTTTTACAAAGCCTCATAACCAACAAGTATTAAGCAGATGAAAGCATCCAAAACCAGAACAATACCTGGCTAGTTGCCCATGGCATGGCAAAGTCATTTAGACTAAAAACTTCACCACCAGAGAACAAAAGCCAGAATAGCAGCAGCAATAACCAAAAAAATGCTTAAATGAGAGTATAAACATGTAAAGCATAAAACCTTACTCTCAAGGTCCCCAAAGCTGCTGCTGTGACCTTGTTTGGCCTTGTTTGACCATTAACTCATCAATCAAGCCAGAGTCATGTTTTCTCAAAAAGCAATGCAAATCAAAACATCGCAAATAGAAAGCACAATAAAAGAAAAAAAAAAAAAAAGAAAAGAAAAGAAAAGAAAGAAAAACACCCCACTGTTCTCCACAAACCAGTTTCTCACCCACTAGGATTTGGCCTTCAAAAGGAGCCCATCAGTCTCTTCTCCCCTCAGGCCAAGGGAGAGTGGAAGCATACTGTAAGACAAGCCCTGGCTTTGACCTTCGCAGCTGTGAGCGCCTTTATGTAATGCTGCCCCTCTCCCCTCTGAAGTTCCTTCAGGCAAATATTGCAAGGTTCTATAAATAGTTCTTCCTTGTGTAAGCCTCACATTACACTGGCAGCTTTTTACAGCTCCTTCTCCTTTTATTTAATGTAAGCCACCGAATTTGCCCTCCCCCATGAACAAATAAAACTGAAAACAGTTAAAAAATTAGCACATTCCGTTTCCTGCAATACATCACACTACAGGCTGGGAGATCTACGTTAGACATGCTGCATACCTGTCTTGGAAAGGGAAAGCTGTTTGACCACCATCACTAGTCCAGAGCGTATGAGAAACTGTACATGCAGTCAAAGGAGGAATGCATCAGGTAACAAAACAAAGCTCAGAGGTAGAGCAATGCAAACTATAAACACCTCAGACATGTACTTCTCTTCACACCCATGCACGTGCAAGGTGCTCACTGAGGTAGATCAATACAAGACTGGCATGGTTCAATACTTGCTGAAGAGAAGGAAAGGATCTAATGACTTAACAAAACAACCCAAAAAGACCCAAGAAAATCCATCAAATCATTTGTGATTAGACTGCTGTTGTATTTAGCATGTATGAACTCCTGCCTCATACACAGCCAATACACAAGCTAAACTACACGAACATCAGCTTAAGTACATTAGCAGGTATGCTGCCTACCAGCTTATCTCCCCATACCACTAAACAAAAAGGCAAGTATCAAAGACTTGTCAAACAGTTCAGGTATGGGGGAAACTATTACACTAGCAGCAAACCAGGACATCAAACAGCACGGATGGGAACAGTGATAATAGAAACTTGAAAAGTGTTGCTTGTTTATAGACCAAAAAAGCATGAAACTCCCCACTTTTTTACTTCTCCATAAGCCTCAAAGACTTTCAAAAGATAATTAAGTGCCCAATACTGCTTTTCCACTAGTTGGACCACAATTTCTCTGAAATGCAGCAGAGAAGGTAACACCACTGCGTCTGCTCGAGTCCTGAACTCGTTTCCTATAAGAAGAACCAGTGAGAGCACTTGACCAGAAGCAGGACAGAGAAAAGGGGCACAAATGCAATAAACACACATGAACTAACTATGAGTAAAGTGAAAAGCAAAACAAAACACCCCAACAACCTACTGAACAGTGCCTGGGCCTAAGACAGCATGCAACAGGCAAAGATATTTAAATTAAAACACGTTACCATTCCAAGCCAAATCCCTGATCAGCCAGCCAAGATATACCTTCTTCCTCAGTAGACAACAGTAAAGAGTAAGGGAAAGCAGTGAAAACAGCTGAAAGACCATGCTAGAACGGTGGTTCCCCCCACCACTACTACTGTTTAAACAAAGATACAATTAACCTAATTGCCATCAAATTAGGGCCAAGAGTTTTAGTTAAGTAACCATAAACAAAAGAAGAGACTGACTAAAACCAGATATTTATCATGATTTAAAACCGGGGGTGGGGCATGGGATTTTAATCTTGTTTTGCATTAGTATTGGTTTTCTCCTATTACAGGAGGATTTTTTAAATTTCTCGCCCTCCACAATGACTTTTAAGAGTCTACATAGAGTTGGTATAATTTAAATTTTTAAAAATGCTGTTTTATGGGATTGAAGAAGTGTCATTATTTCAAATTTTAATAGCTGTCCTTCTGAAAGGATTTACACAAAATATCACATAAGAGAACTAAGACTGCTGCTTTCCTTTACTATTTCTTATTGCACAGAGACAGCGAGAGCAGGGGTGAGAGGACCAGCTGATAGAAAAAAGGAGTAAGATTCTTTGCAAACTGCCCTAAAAAAACCCCCACGCACCGTACCTGCTGTGTCCTGATACACTTACTTTCAGACTGAGTTTATTGCTTTGGACTAAGTTGAATAATCATATAAGAAGATGATAAAGAAAAAAAAAGAAAATAAAACAAAATATAAAAAAAATCTGTTGAGTAAGAACTTCCCATTTTTTGCAGAAAATAACACCTCAAAGTTTCCTACTATTGCTAGAAGCAATTTTAAAGATGACTATTAGGAAGCTTACCTCAAAGGACAGTCAGACCACCAATTC
Organism: Larus michahellis; assembly: GCF_964199755.1. Lineage (NCBI taxonomy): Eukaryota > Metazoa > Chordata > Aves > Charadriiformes > Laridae > Larus > Larus michahellis. The sequence continues at coordinate 49,950,597 of NC_133897.1, read as the reverse complement.
CTGCTCCAAGTAATATGCTAAGATCTGCTTTGGCACACTAGCATCATTGGCCCTCACTCCCTGGCAGTAAGCCTCCCCAGGAGCTCCAGCAACTAGCACAACCCAGTGAGAACCTCCCTCACGCTTCAAGGTTGTCTTACAACCCAAAACGTGCACAGAGTTCCTCAGAATCTATCCCACAATTTCTTAACTGGCTGTTAATATCCCTGGGCCTCACATCCATTTTCTTTTGTCATTTTTAAGTAGTTACGTATGGGAAAAATGCCTTCAACCATACACTATTATGTTGGAGAGGAGATGAGAGGACTGAACCCAGCTCTGTCACATACTAACTATAGCCCCTCTCCAAAGCTTTGGGCTAGGGGAATACAGATCACAGCCCTTTTCAGCAAAAAGAAAGCCAGACCTCCAACACTTTTGGATGCCTGGGCGTTACAAGTCACTTTAGGTACCAGTGTTGAGCGACATAACAAGACAACGAATTCCTAAACAACCAGCAATTCTGGGCCTCATACCAAAGCCTTGGTCACATGGACTTCCCAGCAGCTGAGACACGAGCTGCTGACTAACGAGGGTGCACCTCAACACATACCATTCCAACACAGGACTGCTTCCCTTTGGCTTCCATAGAAGTTAATGGCTACAACAGAAGAGAGAAATCCCACAGCCCTTCTCAAAGTGCTACAATGTAGTTTAAAAAAATGGCACAATTATTCTGTCATGTCATTTTTCTGTTTCTGAAGTTTGTGTGTATACATCGAGAATGAAAAAGGAAAATAAGAATTTGCTGTTTAAAGGTTACTCTGTACACCCAGTATATTACCATATACATGCGTCTGTGTTCTTGGGAACCTAGAAATGTTTATCTTAACAACAGACTGTGGAATTCTAGGAAACTGAGCCAAATATCCATGGCTTAGTGCCATTAAAGTCAAAGTCACACTAGCAAAGATTTTGGAACAGAGTTTTTAGAAAATTCCAGGGGCATTAGCATGAACATGGCAAGAGCAACGCTGTGATACAGTCTTTAAACAAAAATGGAACAAAACAAAAAGTCTCCTTACAAGGAAGAACTACATAAGAGCACAAGCTAAGGGGTAAAAATGCAAATTAAATGTAAGACATGCTATGTTTTTGCTTCATTTGCAGACTAAACTATCTTACTTAATTACGCAATGAAACTGAAATCCAGCATTGTGGCTTTTCCCAGAGGGCCACAAAAATAAAAATCTGAAGTCACTCTATACAGATGGATCAAATGGTTCCAAGCAATTCAGAAAATTATTTTGGAAAAGAATTGCAATAGTGCTTAAACATGGTGCTTCTTGAAGTTGTCCTCAAATAAATTCCTGTATGCGTGTATGTACTCTCCAAAATGCACAACAGATAGTACTGGACATCAAACTTCACTTACTCAGAGTCACAGCGCAGGCAGTAAGAAAGCACTTGACCAAACTTCCTCCTCCCAGCTCCCACTCTATTGTAAATCTCTGTTGATGGAGACCTAAAACTACTGTAAGTGGATTGGGCAAGCTGACCCGCTTAGCGATCAGTCAATTCAGTTTCCCACTTATCGGCATGCCTTATGACTTATTCATATCTTAGCACCCAGTCAAAAAGCATTCTGAGTATACCAACAGCCTCAGGCAAGCAACCAAGCCAGCTTTCAGTGAGGGGAAACAGTTCTTCGACAAACCTTATTCCTGTATGTCAAGGATTTTTTTCCTGTGTGTACTCTACAACTTAATTGGTAGACTGAAATTTCTCTGAAAACTTTCTCTGGAAGTGAAATTTTTTACTACAGTATCAAAAGCAACCCTGGCTCGGGCAATAAAAGGAACTGGACAAATTCAGTAAAATATTAGACACACATGGTAAAGGTGAAAGTACACAGAACGACATGTAGGTTTACAACCTTGGAAAACACCGCATTTGAAGCGCTTCTCCATTTAACTGGGGGGGGGGGGGAAATCACTTAATGTTCCCCACCCCCAGCTTAAAAGAAAGCATCTCTCCATACAAGTATATTACAATGCTTAGAAATCTCTTCCTTCAAACTGTTTTTTCATGATCTAAATTTGGCAAAGGTCCTGTCAGCCTCAGAACCACAATTAGGATTCATTTTCCTCAACTCATGCATATACTCTATCACAAGCAACACTATCATTCCCAGTACTCAGTTTCCTTAAAATAACGATAACATTGACTCAGATTTAAGACCGGAACATCTTCTGGACTTTCAGTACCCACAGTTACATTGGAAGATAACCAACTTTGGCACCAGAGTAAAGTATCACTAAACCAAAGTATCTGACTATTTTAAAGACTTTCACATGTTTTGCTTAAGCATGAAGAAGCAAGCTTCTGTCAAGGGAGCTGTGGAAGACTGGGATTTCTAGATCAACAAGGAAAATGGAAAGCAAGGCCTACAAGTACAATCCTGAATATAAACACAGGATTTCCTGAAAGGAACAGACCTCTTTACCTACTCTGTAAATTCCCTGTGTAGATTGCTTATATGATATACAAGCTCCTATTTGAGCCAGAAAAGGTAAAAAGATGCCAAGATTTGACAGCTGAAGCCATTAACATTAAAAAGTGCTTTGAGACTGCTCACCCTCAATTTCATTATTTAACCTTCATTAATTTCAGGTTCTCCATCCAATATATTCTAGCATCAGACCTTAAAGCTTCATCACATCTCTTTCACTGTCAAGACAGACTATGAAACTCTCCTTGCTATTAAGGAAGGTCTGGGGAACACTTCCTTGCAACTTCGTGTGGCAGACAGTGAAAAATTAACTTGCCTGGAAAGGGCTGCACATCGTATCATTAAAAGAGAGAATTTTTAGAAAAATACTTCTATATTCTACATAGACACTGACTTCCCTGAAATGAAGCCAGCCTGTTTAATGGCTTCTGTGGTTCGTGTAGAAAAGCTTTTGATGTAAATTTAGTCATGCTTTAAGCACAAGCAAGGTGACATATTATAGCGTATCTGACTGAGGTTTTAGGGTCCAACAGAATTTTCAGGAAGAAGTGGTGAAATAACATTAAAAGGCATGCCCAATAGCAGCAGAGATCTCCAGGCCATCACTTGCCCCATACAAATAACAGTTGTGGCTTTGTTTAACAAACTCTTGGTCCATCCTTTTGGTAGGAAGAACAGACCAATGCAAACAGTTCACGCAGCAGTTCAAGTAAAAGACAAGACTGTACCCCAAAGAAAAAATTGCAGTATTTCCCCTACCAAGATTCAGGGAATTAAACATGGTAGTTATTCCTACTGCAGAGTAGAGACCTGGGGGCACTAGTTCACCTTTATTTCCCTTGCTGTTCTGGATCCAGACTCAGTTTTATTCTACTGTACCAACTGCAGGGTTCAGCAAAGACACGACTCCCAGTTTCTACTAAGAACCATTTTCTGTTCTGCTCAGTAAGGTATTCTACCATCATTTTGAAACTGTGAAATTCAAAATATTCCATTCTTCTCCGTGTGCTCTTATGTCTCTGCAAGATCCCATGGCCCACGGCAGGGAAGCTCGGTTTTCACACATCTGTCCCTCACCATGGAAACAGAAAAGGAAGAAAAAACAGTGTGTCCATACCTCATTTATACTATTAAATAAAAATATCATCATCAAAATATCCTACTGATACTCATCATTAGGCTGGAATCTCCATGGCCAAAACAGGAAGCAGAGTTTCCCATGACTCAGGCCCAGCAATTAATTCCCTTGTAAAGTTCCATCATCATCATCACCACCAGCAACTGACATAACAAGGCCAAAATAAGTAACCATCCTTTAGTTAAAAAAGACAGCCAGCTTTTAAGCAGCACTAAGTCTAGTACAGTCCCTCTGAGGTGAATGTCTCAGTAAGTGATAAGCTGCACCAGAATCTTCCTAGAGCTCTCTTTCTTTTAATAGATCCACAGGTTTTCTTGTGCGTCTGCAGTTCCACCACTCATGCCCTTGCTCCAAAGCTGCTGTTCAGTCTGGACTCCACAGCCACACACCTGCACAGCCCCTGCCCACAGCCCAAACGATCTCTGTGCAATTTGAGCAGGCACTCTGCCAATTTCTCAGGGGGATGAGCCTGTGCCGAAATGCCCTCTTCCTCAGTCTCACTCTATATACTCTGACTGCAGTAGAAACACAAAGGTTTATTAATAAGCAGGAGGAACAGGTCAGCAACTTGACTTGGATCCACAACTTTCTAGGCTAAGATCAATTACACAGACGGGCCAGCTAAGAGACCGTTTTTCCCAGAACTGGGAGTTCTGGCAACATGGTTCTGAGTACCATGAAACTGCATAGAAACAACACAGCATACACCTATATGGTCTCCCATAGAATCCTACTGCCAAACGAGTGCTCATACAGCCACGTTGATACGGAACAAAACAGTGTTTTATAACTCCCACTGATTTCAGATAATCCGTGCTAAATCTAGGTAGGGAAAAAAGCAACGCAGAAGTCCTGCAACAGACAACAGATCACTTAACAACTGGCACTACATTTTGCAAATTTTCCTCCTTCAAACTTTTGCATAACAGTATCATTTCATAGATTTCTTGTCTTCTTTAATCTTTACATTGTGTTCAGACCTGAAGACACTGAACAAAGAACAGAGCTGTTCATTAGCCTTTCTAAGGCCTCTACATAGAGATACCAATTAATAATGCAATGAAGAAACCATACAAAACCCAAATGTACAGCTAGCACAAAGAATATTTTCTTGCTACTAGAGTGCATATATGGTTTACTGGCATGATGTGTAGCTGCAAGTTTCTGAATTCATCCAGATTTTTCATTTTTCCCCTTGCACAAGTTTATTCTTACCTAACAAGAAGCTTGTTTATGCAGTCATGCATCAAAACTATGCCACTGAAGATATATGAATCTGTTCCGTTCAGTTCTTGGATTTTTTTCATTTTATTTTTTTAACACAATTCTGGTTAAATAATGTATATGCACATTAGTCCATAATGGTAGAGTATTTTCCTACAGATGAAGGCAGGAAGCGAATTTGAGGATGCTCTATCCTCCAAACAAACCTGCAGACATTAGAGCCGCACAGGTCATCCACAGTGCAAAAAGGCAACTAGAGAGGACACTAGCTACGTCATTTTTATGTTCCTCAGTGCAGCCACCAGGATCAGTGACCTGACTATGCCATCAAGTCTTTAAAACCAAACATTTAATAGTTAGCTATCATAGTACAGCTTGCATTCACCATCAGCTCCCCTTGCTGCAAGACAAGGGGTATCACCATAGACATCAGGTTTTAACCATTATGGTCTGTGTTTTTCAGACGAATTACAAACAGCTGTAAAAATAAAACTGAACTTCAGTTTAGCAAATTTGCAAGTTACCCAGAGCACATCACATGTTCTACACGAAGATGGGCAGAAAACACCTGACCCAACAAAGCTGAAGAGCTATATGCAGAATTTTCCTACAAACATCCTACATAGGCAAAGTTGCACAACCAGATTAAGCCCAAAAAAATCTGCAGGACTGCACATGTAGCACAAAAGTTAGCCACCATACAATAGTCTCAGCAGGACCAACACCCACCAGTCAAAATGAAGAAAAATTAACACTCAGCATGAGCCCATTCTGACTGGCCAGAGGAACGAAAGACAAAAGTTTTCAAAGTTATTTTCAACTGAGAGAAAAGGAAAAAAAGAAAGTTTTTCCATATCAGGTAGACAACACTACTCCTGTATGAAAAGACAGTGTGATGGAACATATAAAACCTACCAATAAATAGTAAGAGGAGAGATGGTTGATCTTTCACTTCAGCATGTCTGCAAACCTTCGATTGCATGGAACTTTGTTTTATGAAACACTGTAGCACCTAACACCGTAGCAGCCTACCTTACTTTATCTTTGGTGTCCCCACAGCAATGAAATACGCATCACTGAAATGTTTCTGCTATGTGGCAGCATTCCCAGGTATGTCATTTAGAGAAGTCTCAAACAGCTTTGAATTCCATTTTAAATTCTCTACCTGCAAGTTTTACTTAGAAAGATAAACATGAAAGTGAGGAAAAGCACGTTCACTCAGCCATTCACATGGAGACTGAAATGCTGGGGGTGACCTTTGACCTTTGACTTTAGTACTAAAACAAAACACACATTAAAAATAAAAAAAAAAGTTGGAAGGGAGGAGGAGAGAAAGCACTGCAATGTATTCAGGGGAGTCTCACTAGCTATTCTGCCACCTGGAAAAAACAGTACCTTTCCTGCCCCAAGTTCATAATGTAACATGTAATCATACAAAATCGTGGCCCCTTTTGTGCATTGTGCTATTTTTCTACCTCAGCTGTCTTTTTGAACAATCATTCTGTGATTAAAATAGATCAAATTGAAGCTCACAAGAGGTTTTTTAAAATATCAAGTTTTAAATATTAAAAAGCTGCCTGTAGCTGAGTATCATGGTCAAATTAAAGGTTTCACAATTTATAATAATTCCTTTTTCAGTGGCATTGTTGTCTGCATCACCCTTCCCTGGTTACTGTGCATTCATGAAAAAGTCTTGCACACAAGCAAATGCCAGTAGTGTACAACTTAACTCCCATTCCATCCAAACTGTCTCAGGTCAGAGCCTTTCCACTAACGCAAAGCGAAGAGCAGCAGTTCTCAGATTCGCTTTAGTTAAAAGGTGTCAGTTTGCTGAGATCCAGGCAGCCTTTGAACACCATCACAGTAAAAAAGTAAGTTTCCCCTCACGCAGGCCTACCGATTTTCCCCTCAATAACACAGAGATTATTCCTAACAAACCTGAGAAACCTCCTTTTTCTTTGCAAGTTACCAGGAAATAACAACATAGTCAAAAATAGACAACACAGTTGGGAATGAAAGGTACCTTTTTCCCCCCTTCCCATTCCAAACCATTAGTTGCTCCCTTCCACAGCTCTCCGCCAGGACTCTGTCCCTCAGCGACTCTCAAAGTCTAACCAGACTGCTAAAAATAGCTTCTCATCTACAAGACATGTACATTATCTGCGGAAAACATTTCTGCAGACCTAGTAACAGCCCCACAGCTCAGTCTGGTGACATGAGAGACTAAAGAGGCAGGCTAAAGAACGGTTTGTCAAGTTAGGGAATCCTTTACTGCATGCCCATCACATACAGAACGTGTATTTTTTTTCCCCAGGCAATAAACACTTTACAGGCAATCTCAAAAAATTGTATTGAAAATGCCTTTTTTGCATTATAAACAACACTGACTGTAAAATCTGAATATGTTAGAAACACATTGATAATAGTATACATTAGTTCACAATTCAGCAGTCTTCCATGGTTGTTTCTCTGGAGGTCTTTATAAGTAACATAATAAAGTCCGTGACATTTTGTAGGCAAGTGCAACGCTCTCAAAGTTATTTTTCTCACTATAAAACAGTAATAAAACAGAAGGATTAAAAGGCTTGTCCAGGTCACTTTTGTATGGGTACCTGTGTTCTGGTGCTTCAGTGCACGCTATGATCACTACAGTAAAAATGCACTCAAGATGCTCCAGTACCCGAAGTTTGGAGCAACAGAATTGAAGGCCAGTTAGAGTATCAAAAAAGGCATGTGAGGCATGTTTCCATCAAACTGTGAGAAGGGACAAAAATTTTGATAGCACTTCACAGAATGAAAAGAGTGTTTTAACACTAAAAATACCCAGTTCCTTATTCCTTTCTATCTCTAGAACCAAGTTCTCTAGTTTAACAGCAAGAATTTAATGGAATATGGGATTGGTCTGATGTTCAAAAGGGTTGCACATAAAAAAATTTGGTTTGCATTTTGAGAGACAGCCATAACAAAACCTACTTCTAATACAAATGAATCATAGAGATTGAGGCTGTCCTTCACACAGATGTTCACTCAAAAACTTGAGATGGTCTTTTCTTGTCAGTAGCAAAGCAATGAAATGCTGTTCAATAAAAACAAAATACAAATATTTGCCTCTTTCTCCCTTCAAAAAGTTAGTTTTAGACAAACTGATAGATTCTAATTACTTTTAAATTATGGTAAAGGCAAATGTAACAGATGTGACAAGAAGTAGGTCAGCTTCAGACACTGCATAAAATGGCTTCTGCACTGTATAACTATGCTCAAGTGCCATCCAAAATTTTCAAGACATCTTATAAAAAAAAGAAATCTTGACTCACAGCATCTGTATTTGAGATTGTTTTTTAACTACGAAGGAACCTGACATCTCTCAGAAAGACACAGAAAAAGTTATCAAGACTTTGAAACTCCATGCACAAAAAACTGTCCTCCCGGTACAGCCCATAGACTTCTGCAACTTCCACCACTCACTGCTGCCAGAGGACAGTACTGTGACTTACTCAAAATGGATGGAACAACAAAGCTCTTGTGTCATTATAGGAAACGTTCTGCAACCCACCACAAAGAACCTTGGTCTGACTCTTATTCTATATGGTTTACAGAAGTTAACTTTGTTCACAGAGAATTTAAGTAGTGAAACATTCACCATCAACTTAAAAGTTTTTAAACATGAAGATGTCCTATTTACTCTGTCTCTGTTTTTGTAAGGATGTTGAGGTATTTTAATTCTTCACTTGGAAGACAACACTAGCTTTCATAATGATACCTCCCAAACTGAATCTCTGTTATGAAGTTATAGATCCGTAACGTACAGTTACATGTCATAAACTCTGATTGCATTAAGGGCTGTAATTTTAAGAAACCGGAGTGATATCAACACCACCTACTCCAGACTTTGAATACACGCTTCAGAAGCACTTTTTCCTTGTACAGTTAAAATCCCCAGCTGCTTCCAGACCAACAGTATGATTTTACCCCAAATAAATTCCTGTGAAAAGTTGAAGTAATACTGGAAAGCAGCAGGTTTTCTAAAGTAAAGATTTAAAGTGTGGGTGGGGGTTTTTCCTAAGCTTAATGTAGATTTTAGCAAAGCAGAACTTTCCATGGCTACTGCAAACATACAGGCAATCCATTCGTCCATTTGTTTTTCCCATGACACTTCCATCAGAGGGCAAGTCACAGCAGTTACACTATGACCCTCCTGCTGATGTTATGTTAATGACCACACCAGAAACAAGTTTTCTGAACAGAGTTAAAAATTACTGTGCTGTTGATGTAACAGTTATAATTTGAAGTTACAGTATTGGGAAACAGACAAGTAAACTAGTGCTTAGGCATAACTTACAAAAAAGAAAAAAGGAAAAAGAGTAGAAATCCCAGTGAACTTGCTTCTTTCTTTAAGAGGCAGAGAAGAGCAAAGAATTTGTCTGATCTAAGACGACTGCCATTTCAAGATAAATAAACTCAAGTTTGTTTTCTTTGGTTTTGCTTTACATTGGATGGAGGGCACTGAGAGGATGATGCATGTGAAGTAACTTACCTGCTTTCCTCTCAACTTCGAGAGACGAGCATTTTCCCTACAACATTTGTTGTCTCTCTCACCACTTCAAGAACTTTACTCATGGGAAGAAAAGGAAAAGCCAGGTTCAAAACTCACCAACCCTTCTCAGCAAGAGGAAGGATATCCTGACCAGAACCACTACTTGTTTCACCTTCCCAGTCAGAGCTACCAGGAGCAGCACCAAACAAGTTTACTGAAGACTCCACTGAAAACTGGCTAAACCAGAACAAGTGCCAGTATTGGAAAGTTGATTTTTATTCACTCTCCCTGGTACAGTTAGGTGTAGTTGTGCAGTAACAGTACTGCATTTCCTGAGAATGAAGAGTGGGGTTAAGGGAGGCAAGCAAACAAACAGTCTGGCCAGGCACAAATAAAAATAAGCTCAAGGTCTCTTATATCAATACATGTCTAAATTAGAGTTTCCACATGATATCTGAGCTATCTATATTAAGCCTCTCAGACCAGTCTTCCACTAAATTAAGCTCTTGAGTGGCTTAAAGTTCACATGATTTTTAGAGCCTAACTAGGCAGCTATTCTTTCTGCATCTCCTGTATTGAAATTTTTTTTTTTTTGTCAGCTACATTTTTCAACTTCAGTTCCAGGTCTCTAATGAAACCTTATATGTGTGAAGTCAAATGACATCAGGAAGCACATTTCATCTCTTTTAGACCAAAAGGATTTCGGAATGAGGTGGGATCAAAGGGAACAGTACCGAAGTTGTTGATGAGGAAATCGTTTCAGTATTTAAAAAGCTAACAACATGGAAACCACAAGGTGAAACACGTTCCTATCGCTTCTAATCCTCAGGTTTTCCCAGTAATTCCTGTATGGCCCCACAATGACTAGTCATGATTTGAAGGCAAGCTGTACTGCTCTAAAAGGCCACATATCCACCTCAGTCTTTTAATTTCATATTTGAAAGGAGTTGTCTTAGAATAATTCCAACTAAAATCCTAATTAGGAAGGCTAATAAACGTATTTTAAATTAGTCCCAATACTTCCGGTTCTGTTTAAAGACTTAACTAAGATGAAGTTATTCTGTTTTCTGGCTAGTCTGCAAAGACGGCAAGTTTTAGTACACTTTGCTTTTATCCAAGCTCCCTTCACACATTTAGAACCCGACTGCTCACAGAACAAGATCTTTTGACTACAGGGTAGTTTCTAACAACACCTTCCACATAAATTCCCTCCACCTCCACCTTTTCTTTTTAGTATCTGTATTACTGCCAAGTTTTGGGACACAGTTCACTGGAAAGAAACAAAACTGATTTCCATTGTAGTCCATGCCATAGCAGTACATACGTTGAACGGCAACACCTGGGATACACAAGGGGGAGGGCAAATTGAGAAGAAATAAGAGTCTGTTGAAAATATTTCTGATTTGAATATGTTCCTCCAAAAATACTTTCTCCACAAGAACTGAAAAACTGCTCAACACCTGTGCAAGGCAGGTGTTCCTCTGCATTTTAGAGATAAATAAAGAAAGTGGGGACAAATTCTGAGCCACTCTGTGATGAATATAAGCACCTCACTGGAAGCAGACTTAATGGAAAGAAGCAGCATGGGAAGTTAAGTGAACAGGGGGAATACAAAGTCTTTGTACTCACTGTACCTTTATGTTCTTTATCAGGGGCTGAAACAGGAATTTACAAGAGGAAAAACTGATCCATATGAAAATGAGCAAGAAAAATCCATCAGACTTATTTCACTCAAGAGCACATTAGATTTGTCAGTCTAATCCCTACAGACAAGGGCTCCTACTAGAATTTAAGTGCCCTTTGGCTGCAATGTAATCCTACCTGAACTAGTGGGGACAGAGAAGGAGGGGAGTAAAAAGAGCTAACAAGAAGGGTATTCTTTCTGACTGATATGAACTCCATTTCTGTCCAGCTACAATTACACTCCCATAATTTGCAAAGTCATGTTACAGATGCTAACAACTCTACAAAAAGGTCTCCTTTCCTTCCCTTTGCCTTCCTACAACAGACTAAAACCAGCTGTAGCACTGAGATTTTTGAGCATGCTAAGGATTTTAGGTATTGCAGGTACAGTCCAAAGCATTTTTATAAAGTTTTAAGATGTAAAGCTTTCGATTAAGAAATGTCAGTTTCCTTCAAGTCAGTCAATCACAGAACAAGGAACAGTTATTGTGGGCATTGTTCCAAAGCTAAAAAGCTCCCAACCACAAAAAGACCTTTTAAACTATTTTGGCTCTGAGATGAAATGGGTTTTATAACAAAGAGCATGTGAAAAATAGAGTTGAACTTGATTTCTTGTTTTAACTTGATTAGAAGCAATTGCAAATATTTATTTATTTTAAACAAATTCACTAGATGTAGTCATTCTTCTCACAGAGTTCAGACACAGACAAGATGTGGAGTAGTAAAAAGAATTAGTAAATTATAAGGAGTTGTCCCTCATTTGACTATAGCAGAGAAGATTACATTAAAATTAATTGGTAAGCAAACAAATTCACAGTAACAAAGCTGGAGCAGAGGGGAGGAGAGACCGGGAATCTAAGTAGTTTTACCACCTTCCTTCCAGCCACCAGCACACAAATACATAACTCTCCAACAGCAATCTAATATTTCAGAATGATCAAGGTTTAAAAAATTCTTTTAAAAAAAATCTATGAAGAAAATAGTTCACACTGTCCAAAATTCATGCATTAATTTTTAACCATTTTCCTTTTTTTCTGGTTTAAAGTTCTGGTTTCAAATTTAAACATGGATAAGAAAAGCAAACTCCAACCATATCAAGAAAATGAGCTTCATAAAAGATGACATCTCCAGCACAAGTCAGTTATCTTGCGTTTCAAAGGAAACACTCATGTCTAAGCTCCTTATGTCGCAGAAATTTCCATTTAACAACAGAATGAAGTCCAGGATACCAGTTAGACAGGCATCATTAATAGTATACTCCAATAAATAAGCATAAAGTTACCAAAGTATCTATCAGCATATATGAAGATTAATACACACAGCATATAAATGTTAACGTATTTCCTGCTTCTTACACTCCAGGATCACCAACAGAAATCAGTGACGAATTGTCCTATGAACATAGAACAATACATGTATCCCAAATAACTGCAATTACTTTGCAGTCGAAAGCCTGCAAAACTTTTCAAGTAGTTCAGTTTGCACTGATTTGCCAGCTCCCACTACAACACTCGTTTAATAATTATATGATGACACCCGATGCCCAAAGCAGTTTCATCTGTAGCCTTAAAAACATTAGCTCTCTCAGATTCCTTCTGGTTTCTTCTCAAAAAAAGCCCATATGGTGGCAGCATTTTAAATAGCGTGTCAGTTTACTAGGACTAACTTCAGACCTTGACGTAGTGAGAGAGAAAGCAGCCACAGTAAACAGGGATCCTTGACCCATTCAAGCACAGCAAACTGTCGATGCCATACTTTTGCGCACCAAAGAATAAGTCTTTCCCCACTGCCACACCAGAATAAAATCTGCATCTGACAACACAAGAGCAGCTCAGCTCAGCATTATTTGAGAAAGAGGCCAGGCAGCGTTATGCAGTGCAATAGCTGAAAAACAGCATTCAACTAAACTGCAGAGTAAGGGAATCTGAAAAGTACTAAAGCAGCATTTGCCATGTTCCCTTTTTTTGTCTGCATTAATTTAAAACATGGCTAGCAATGCCTCTGCGCACACACTACATACATACTACGTTCACAGCTAAGCTCCGAGAGAGACAAACAGTATCAGGGGATTACAGCTCCGGAGCAGCCATTGCTGTACCTGGTTTTCAACTCTTCTTGCTCTTGATCATCTGCATAGCATTCTTCCTTTCTTGAGCCTCCTTTTCCCCTCCAGAATTTCACCATTTGGCTAGCAGGCTCACTTTAAGTGTCGCTTCTATTTGCGCTTCCCCCACATGAACAGTTCTTGATGCTGTAAGGTCATTTGAATGCAACTGTAACTTTGGCTCACGCACAAGTTTCCTCGCCCTCTCTTGGTGGAGCAGTTACACAAACTACCAAACTGAGTCTAAGAGAAGGGGTTAGACTACTCTCCTCTACAGTCTGCTGCGTTAAAACCTTGATCTTTCAACTGCTTTTTACAGTATCTACATTCTTAACCATGTCCAAAATTTTTAGTTTGAGCACAGAGCAGTATAGACAACTGTATGCAAACATCCTCTGGACAGAATAGATGTTAGCAAATCTTTTTCTTTTAAACATCACATAGAAAATATAAACAGGGAAGCAGATACCATCATGAAAACACTACAAAATGTTTCCAGAGTCTTCACAGTAATAGTAAGATGTATCTATAGAACAAAATACAGTAGTTCTTTAAAACTGCATGCATTTCGAAAGACTAAGGCTTTCTGCTGCAAGTCCTGAAACACCGATGAAGGAACAGAGCTGTGAGCTCATCTGGCAATCACACAAGTCCTCCCACAAATTAAGCCCCATTTTGCAGAAATTATCCTCCAAAGGAAAGCCAGTCACAAACTCTGCCCTCCTTCAAAATGGCATTTTTATATAGTGCACCTATAGTCACCTCAGCAAACTTTGAGTTTTAAGAATTTGGAAATAATTTGTCATTCCTCAAGAAATCTTTTAAGCAATTTCCTTTCTTAATTTCTTCTCCAAGACAGATCACAACAGTTCTTCTCAGACCACCTCCTGCCCCCTCACACATTCTGGGTAAGTTTGCAGTCGCAGCCACCTCTTCTCCCAGAAGCAACTCTCTTTGTGGTCTGATTCAACTCTCAGTGTCAAAACAAAGGATGTGTAAACATCGTCTTCCAAGGGTAAGTTCGCACCAATGACAAACTTTAGAATCTCTGTGGATATGAAATGCAACTCACTCCCAGCAAAACCTCTCCAAAAGCAGGTGGTCCTTCAGACAAAATAAGAGATAATGCAATTTTAAACATTTCTCATTTTATCTTGCTTATTAGAAGTTACCTTCCCACTTGTGTCTATCTAGATTTTTTTATAAAGTTCAATTGTAATTATTCACAAGGCTTACACCTACATCAATGGCTATTTACAGTGCTTCCTACTGCATCAAGCTTTTGGATGCTGACAACTCAACTCTGATCAAGAGAGGATTCCTCATTCTGGACTGACTTCTTATTATATGAATCCTTTACACTCATGCATGTTTTCAGATTGGTTTACATTCAATCATCCAGTTATTCTTCAGTTCAAGACTGAGCATAACTCTATGCCTGGATAATGTCCAGCCTTTAAGATACATAAACCATCATTTACTTTATCAGTGGAGCTGCAGATATTCCCAGTATCTTTTCACAGCGCAGTTTTCCTGCTTCACAACAGTCCTGACTCATGCAGCTTTAACATATTGAAGTGCAAGAACTGTTATGAGTATCAGGCTGTGATTACAGAAGATTGAAATTCACCATATGGTGAACAGTGGATTTGATGAGGTGATTTACATTTGCAAATGTAATTCTATTCCCATGTGCACTTCTATACTTCATATTAAGCTTGAACACAAAGACCTGCAATAGGAGAGATTAAATTTGAGCCTGATAGCAAAGTAACAAGATTTAAAGTAATAATAAATGAAAATATTTCACATTGAACTTTTCACTGAGAAAAACATTGTACCTGTCCTATTTCAAAGACGACATCTTTCTAGTCCTCAAGTTACTTATACCATTAGTTCCACTGTTAGGGAGATAAATTTTTCTACCAGTACCATGGAACTTTAAAAGGCAGAGATACAGAAAAATAATTTTAAATAAAAAGTTTCCCTTTCTTCCCCAAGAGTGGAAAAGGGGAAAAAAAAAAAGAAAAGAGAAGGAAAGGAAAGAAATACAGCAGTATTTCTTCAGCAGTCAGTATCTATTCGAGACAATCCAGAACTAACATTCGCAGCAATATGAGAATACAGCACTTTAGTGGTCAGGAAATGGAATAAAATACTCCTTTAAGGCTGAAATTTCAGAGAAAAATGTTTCTTTTCACCAACATGCAGAACTAAGAAAGATTTCCTGTTCATACCCTTTGTATACAAGTTGGGATTTCCACGGATGTTTCCCTGAAAATCACAGCAGATAAAATATCTTGTGAAAATCCATTTTTTGCTTTCATTCATTTCTCAGTTACAAAATTCACTTTTTCTGAGAATCAAGAATTTTTTCAGCCAACATTTTTCTTTTAGATTTCCCAACGGGTCAATGTAAATTGCCATCTTCCACCTGTCTTGTCTGCATCTTCAGCAGTAGGAAGATTTGCTGACGCGATAATCAAGAATGAAACTAACAGTAAGATTACTGATCCTTTGCCAGACTGTGTCACTGTTAAATATTCAGTGAGATAAATTAGGATTTAACCCTACAGCTGACTGGCTACTAAAGCTTGTATAGGTTTATTATTTGGCAAAGTTTATTCTGAAACACAAGTCATTGCTTTGTATGCAACTGGATGTGAATTGCCAGATCAGTGTACCTCAGACCTTCAAAGCATTCTACTCCATTCCAATTTAAATAATTGATTTGTTGTTAAATGAAGGAACCATCAACTATTCATCTGACTTTCACAGGGGAAAGTAGTTTCCGTCAAGACACTGTTGAGCAGTACATGGGTAAACCGTTACCAAATAATCATCCCTTTTTTTTTTTTAATTTAGAAAAAACAAAAAGCATCTATAAATCCCAAAGCACATTTTACTCAAGATACTTGCAGTACATGCACTAAGATTAAATTCTCACAGAAGTGCAATCAGCTCTGCTCCTGAAGGATGGGAAGACAAAAATCTAACAACAAAAGGGAGAACAAGTGACAGATTTGGACACTTGAGCCTTACCCCAGATTTTGCTAAATATAAACATAGGACTTTTATAAGCAACAAGACAACAGTTATTTGGTGCTAGTTACACACATATTTTTATGAAGAGCCACCTTGCTGATACTATGAGACCTCCAAAGCCTCAAGGCATTAACTAGATGTCTCCTGCCTATCCATAAAACGTTATGCCACCACAATAGGAAGAATCCAGCACTGCATGAGCTACATCATCCATCTACTCACACTGCATATCCTCAAGACTCTCTGCTTCATAGTGCTACTACAGAAGCAGTAGAAGTAACTCAAGTCTACAGCCTGGCACATCTGTTCTTTGATAGTCCATTTGCTATGGGGGGAAAAAAAGCCTAACCAACCAACCAACCAAATAAATAAATAAAGACCATAAAAAAAAAAAATCACAATAAGCCTGCATCAAAGCACAAAATTTTTTTATTTCCTTCACCTGCATCGTATTTCAATTTGTTTCTAAACTATTTTATTTGATAAGTTTGTAGTATAACTTTCATTACCATCTTAACTTGGTGGTGAGGAAGGAAAAGGTCATTGTGTCCTAAAAAATAATCTAAAGAGAGGTTGGAAGAAGGGAGTAGCTTGTCTGTGCTATTAACTAGTTGTGTTTTACTAATGCAAGGTAACAAAAGTTCGTCCTTTGTAGTAACTGCTATTAGACATGGTGGGTGTAAAGATCCAAACTGAAGTGATGGGCCAAGAAAGTTTTCAGAGAAAACTGTGGATCATTTTTCCAGTGAAGAATATCCCCTACACCGCCCTTTCACACCCACACAAGCAAATATGTGTTCAATACAAAATCCCTTCCCTGCATCTTCTCCGAGAACACTACGTAGGCAGGATAAATTATTATTCAGAACTAGAACATCTGGAATGTATCTCAGCTTTTCAGATACCCAGGCACACTCAGTAAACAGCAGATTATTCTCTGAACAAGTGGGCAGAGTAGTAGACTGTCTTAATATTAGAAGTATGAACTAAGTTATGTGGCTACTATAAGAAAGCTATAAGACACAATACAGACAAAGTTTAGAACTAATCTAGAAAGATTTAAGATCTTGCAAAAATAGGATTAAGCATTGTAACAGAGGAAGTGTTTCTACTTTCCTCCTCATCTAATGCACGTTTGTGGTCTAGTATTAAAAAAAAAAAAAAGAGAAAGTTAAAAGCAATTCAACCGCAAAAATAAGAATAAAATAAAAGCATCTTGTTCCCCAAATAGTCCTTCTCTGCCTTGGCAATCCTACAACACGAAAAAACAAAATACAAAACAACAACTATACCTCCAAACACACATACACTGGAGAAAAGCACGCAGGCCTTTTACGAATCTGCATAACACAGACAGAAAAAAAATCCTGAAGACAGAAGTAGAAAGCAACAGATTATAAAACACCACTCTGTGCCTCAGTTGTATATGGTATCCCTATAGCAGTACCCATCACATCTCCATCAACAAGTTACACAAAAAGGTCACACAGCTCAATTCACCTGTTCCAGGCATCAGCAGGGAAAGTTTTACTGAGGACTGAAACAAACCAAAGAAACTCTGAAGTCTCCTCCCCACCTCTGTCCTCTTTCTCTACGCACAGTGCACACGTCCCCCACGCTACACAAGACATCAGTGGCTGAAAGTGTCTCTCCACATGATGCCTCAAGTAAAAACAAGTGCTTTCGAGTTTGAATCAACCGCTGTGGCTCATTCTTCATATTTAAAGATGGAAAGAACAAGTTCTTCCCAACTCTGGATTGTGCAAGTTTTCTTCCTTTGAACTACATCAAATAATTCATGCTTAGGTTTCACAACATACACCAGCAGGAACAAAGCAGTAAGCTTACATTTGAAAGGAACCTTACCATTCAGTATTAATGTGAAAGGACAAATGTAGAAGACAAGCAATGATGCTTACTCAGTGTATCTGAATGAAAATGGCTTCTGAGGAAAAGCGGAAAGAAGGAAACTTTAACGAGTATTAGAGAATTCAGCATACGTTTCATAGACTTACACAGGCACTGATGCCAGGGACCTGCAGGGACTGGCCACGGAACAGCAATCAGAGCCAGGTAGAGCCAGCCTGTGGTACAGGCAGCAGCTGCAGAAGCTGCAGCAGACATTTGGTACATCTGCCTCTATCCCCACGGGAACCTGCTGCTCCAGATGGCAAACAGGTACTAAGCACTATATGGGTTTTTTTCTAAAATCAGTTTAAGGACAGACAGACAGCACAAACTGAATAGATTGTCAGCTGCTTTTAAAAAAGAATTGGCTTGGTGTCATCCCAATTATGCTAAAAGCCCCCAAAACAGCATCAGGAGGTTGCCAGCAGAAAAGCAGAGTACATGTGCTATCACTCCCTCAGGTCCAAATTCCCTCTGCCTCCAAATCTGTTATTAAACTACTGCTTGTAATTATTAAAACCAAAACACTTCAGAATAGACATCACATTAAAAGCAAAGATAAGTATTCAATACTTACGCTTTCACCCGTAATTCCATGAAAAGTTAAGGTAAATGTGTTTTTGAGGGCAGATAACTTACATGAGCACTCAGCTGCTACTTGTATTTTAACATTACTGCAGACAATTCCAACAAGCTCCTGGATGCCTCTGAGCAGCGTAACTCTCTGTTCAGCTTGCATCTGCGAATCCAAAACACTAAGCTGGTCTATTCATTTTTCAAATGTTACCACCTAAACATCAGGACTGTCAGACTGAGTTTATGTGGCAGTAAGTCAAGCAAGGGTCCAGTTCTGCCCTCAGTTACACCCTCGTAACTCCAGTTAGTACAGCTGTGCTACTTTGGATACAATACTGTAGAATATAACAAAAACTACAAATTAAAAGACAATTTAAATTAACGTTTTGGCTAACTGCTCAGGTTTAAACTTTTTGGTTGGTTGGGACTTGTAAGCACAAAGCCCCCACCAAGAAAAATAGCCTTATCAGTGAGGCAAGCTAAGCTAAATTACTTATACTCCAACAATCCTACCTAACCACGCACACTCACAGACCATCTATCCTCTCCATTTGACAGCCCAGTGTTGTATTCAGATATGGCACCATTTAATTATGAATTGGATTGCTAGAAGAGAATAGGACAGTTAACTTACTGGTGTTTAATGAGTACGCTCTTGTTAGTTGTGAATACATTCACTGTACTCATTAAATCAGGAGGCACTGGAGTTCTGAATACATCATTAAATGGATCCAGGAATGCTGCTGCTTTGTTCAGCATGACTACATGCTCTGCTTGACAGTTGGAAAATGAGCAAGAAATGTAAGACCCTTCCTGTTGGGCCAGCAGATCTAATTTTAAACTAGGAGGAGGGAGAGAAAGTGGGAGATCTGCTTCTTCAGAGTTTCACTTATTTAGAGCACAACTAAGTTTCTCTTTTTATTGCTGACTTGAAGTAATAACATGCTCAGTACTGTAAGATATCAACAAAAAAAAAAAGTGTCCCAAGGAGCAGGAGTGTGCATTAATCTACCAACCTGTCAATTAACAAAATGAACCTTCAGAAAATAAACAAACACATGCCCCTAACATGGCAGTTCCCACGCTATTTACAATATATTGATTAAGGCTGAAGAGGGAATGAAATTGGCTAGTAGGCTCCCGTATATCCTCACAGGAGAGATTTAGAACATATGTTCAGTGAGAGGATGAGATTTTCATCTGTCAAGGGCTGATCCATCTATCCACAAAGATACACACCCACATATGAATCTGCATGTCTAAAGCATTCTAGAGTTACAGAGAAATTAAAACCTAACTGGCAACTGTTTAACTTGAACCCATTGCATGGAAGTGTTTTCTGCCAAAAGAGGTGTGTGAACCAGCATCACTGATGCATCACTGGAGTTGCAGAGAATCTTGGAAGATTTAACAAGCACAACTGCTTCCTCTAGCACATTCTCGAAAGAGGAAAATGCATTTCTGAAACGTGTTTATAACAAATCCTCTTCTCCTCTCCTCCCACCTCACGCATAGGAAATTGGACAGGTTGCTAAAAAACAGAACTGGAAAGGAACTGACTGGGGCTTAATACTCTCAGTACAAGACTCAACCACTTTAATCCAAGCAATTATTTTCTAGTCAAAAGGCTGTTGATACTGTAAGAAGCTATATAAATACTGGATTCTACTCAAACAAGAACTGCCACCTATCAAGGAAAGCATATCACCAGAAGCACATTTACCACCTCCCATCGTGCAAGCACAACAGTTCATCTCTTACCCGGGAAAAACACGTTCTAACCAGTCACGTTAGCATGTTAGGACTTTGCTTGCTCCAAGCCTTCAGAGCAAGCCCTTGGATCTCATCAAGATCCCGATTTTCTCAGTTTCACCAACAAAATAATCTTTGGGAAAAAATCCTTCTGATTAAGCAGTCAGGCTTAATGCAACATGCTGCGACTAATCCTCTTAAATTTTCTCTGGGTCCTGCACTGTAATCTCAGTAACACAGAAGACATTGTTCTTTTCATAGGAACTATGTGACTGTGTGGACTGTCACAATCTTATTCAAGTAACAATTGATTCCTAGCTGCTGTCAACCTGACTAATAGACATCCGGGTTTCAGTGTACAGACCAGCTTATTTACTTGGGGTACAATCATACAAGCAGTACTCTCAAATGACTGGGTATAAGCCGTAAGACGGCACTCATCCACACGAGCCACCAAAGACTTCTGGGGTCACACCCCACAGCGCTCTGCACTGCACTAAGTGGAGGCACTTAGTTCTTTTACATCATATTGTAGGAACAGCCTGAAGAAATATCTGGGTCTCCGGTGGTTTAAAACAACACCATTACTGAAAAGTATAAAGGTTAACAGTTTGGGGTTGGGTACATCAAAAGAGGGAATCGCATTCAGACTAGATCTAGAGATGTATCTCTTGCCAGAAATATGCACCTAAAAGTGGGTCCTAGCACTTGACTAAAATCTCAGTTCACTGACTTAACAAGAAAAAGAAACCCTTTAGGTCAACAGCATTGGTTTTTCGGTGTCAGATAAAATAATGACAGAAAACGAGTATTCAGATTTCTGATCGATTTTATGGTCTGTACCTGTAACATCCAGAAAGAAACATGCACAGAGAGAATGCATGGGGAAAGCATGAGAACCACAATAAGAATTGCATAACAGATTATTTATTTTGGGTACTGTTCTCTTTAATCATACTAAAAAGCTCTGTATGATAGAGCTGTCTGATTTAAGTTAGGAAGCTGAGAGATGGACATATGAAAACTTATCAAGTGTTACATTTTCTTCCCTTTGTACTTAGCACAGGGCAACTCATGCAGCGTCTCAGCTGGTTTAGCTCAAAAAACACCACAAACTTTAATGAGAGAAAGGAAAAGATGATGCACCGGGAATTGTTTAAACATTCGTTGTTCTGCTTAGCAACAACATGCTTACATGGTTAAAAAAAACATAGCACAAGAAATACAGAGACATAGTTGTTACTTATTATAAATAGTTCACAGTCTTCAGCTCTTCATGTACCTCTGGTTTGCCATTTAGTCAGTTTTGCATCTTCCTGGTAGATACCTCCCTTTTGCATTTTGTACAACTCGGAGCCTATTAGAAGTCCACAGAATACTAAGCAGCTTGTGATTTATATTTCAAGGCTATTTAAACTGGTTAACTGACTTCCAGAGGGGACATATTACATATTCAAAACAAGACATACCTACTCTTTTCCTACTGTGACAAAAAGAAAGAAAAAACATGCTTTTCTTTGTGCTATATGCTATATCACCATAATAGAATGAGCAGTAGTTCTTTTTACAGATTTTAATCACCACATTATTAATACCTCTTCGCTCTGTGTGCATTACATCTCATGATATGTCTCATCACATACACTTAAAATCTTGCAGGAGCAGCTTTACATTATATATTTATATATATATATATACACAAAAATTAATATAACAAGGGCCCTGTCTAAATAGCAGTGTCAAAGAAAATAGAAAACAAATACATGAATGTCAGAACATGTGCACCTACAGACTTGAGTCCTAGCTAGCACTCCAATTCCTACTTTCCAAACAAAGCACTTGTATTTATTCTCATATGATCACTTTTTTCATTCTTCAATTTCAAGTAGTCCAAATTGGGTTTTGATACATGCAAGTTAACATAAAATATCTTGCCCAGTTGCATGGGGGGAGAGGGGGAGGGAAATCTGTTGCATGGAAAAACAATTTGTCGGACGTTTCTTTTTCCATGTACTCCACTGCACCATATGTGGGGGCTGGAAGAGAGCCTAAGAACATCTGCCACAGACTTTAAAACCCCTAATAATAGCACAGCTGGTGTCCCCAGTCTAATGATCTCAGCACAGGCTCATGTGACCACTCCTGACACTTGCCCCCAACCCAGGCAAAGCACAGAAACACTCAAAGGTTGGCCACATTCATTCATTCTCAACTCGATTTGCATTTCACAAAAGAACCAACACAGAAAGCAAGTTTCATTTCAAGCAGTTCAGCAGTCACTGTTTCCATAGGATTTCCCCATGCTACTTTCATTAAATTCCAGTTTAGCCGAGCGCTCCCTATTCCACAAAATGAAGCTACTCAAGAAAATAACCACAAGTCTCAGTGATCCAGGGTTAGAAACATAAAATGATTTAACTGCACTTAACTGTATTGCAGAGGTGTTCGTTTTTTTGGTTTTTTCCCCCATGCTAAACTCATGGACAATCTTCTATTCCTGACCATTTAGTATACTGACAAATAACTGTTTCTACCCACTTTCTTTTAAAACATGTTTAAAAGCTGGTTTGTAGAGGAGAAAATCTTTATTTCAAAGAGGAAAAAAAAAAAAAACAAAACAAAAAGGAAGGCAGAAGAACAATTCGGGAAATGGAACTATGTTTTAATTCACACAGAGTCAGCATTGGGCATTAATAGGTATTTATCAGGCAGATGTTTTAGAGAAATGTCTGAGATTTCCCAAGCCCAAAGGATGTGACTAACAAAACAATATGATGGACCCTGTGAAGGTGGGAACAAAGAAAACAATGTTTAGGTGGGGTGAGGTGCCTGAGCCTCTCATTACATTTCAGTCCACTCTCTGTCTTCCTTACTCTTTCATCTACACAAGAACGTAGGTAGCTTCCAGCAGTCAACAGGCATGAGTTCAGTTTATTATTTAATATAATGTGTGCAGGTGCACTCATGAAAGGCTAGACCTGACCGTCACTAGCACAGGCAGGAGAGGCAAGCATTCCACAGCCAAGTTTAGTCTCTGGCAAAGCACGACGGGTAGCTACTTTAGCAAATTACTGTATCCACAGTAACAACAGACTGAGTACTGAGCTCCAAATCCCAAGAACAGACCATTATAATCAGTCTACTATAAAACACCAATATGTGACACTAACATCCTCATCAAAGAATGTTTTCCTTCTCATTGCCCATGAGGGAGAGAGGGGACAAAAACCCAAAAGCAGATAAAAGACAACACTTTGTAAATTCCCACACTGTCCAACAATGTTGGCCCACTTTAAAATAAGAGCCATTTAGCAGATAATCTTTCTTAATTTGCACCACATCATTGAACAACAAAGGGAAAGAGAAGAAAAATACAGAACAAGTTACTTTTTAGTTTTATACAAAAGCACTGAAGTCTGAGAAAGGCTAATACACAAGATCAGCCCAGTTACAGTAATCAGTCTGGCTATGACAAACATACTTACAGTCATGCATCAGTTATGTGCCTTAATCCTCTGCTAGCCCTCTATCTGATCTGTAACTTTTCTCCGAGCTATCAAGATACATTTTAGGTAGCATTTTTTCCTTGAGTCTCACGATTGGGCTATTAAACTACACACATGCTCTTATTTCTAACTTCGCTATGAAAAAAGTATATTTTAAGAAACTAGGCAAACTCTCACACTTTTTCAACCAAAATTGCAACATCAGCAAGAACTAGGTCAAAGGAGAAACAAACCTGCAGCAGAAGAGCATCTATAGAAAGAAAAGATAGGGCCTCAAACAATCCCAGTTTGATCATGAATTCCTAACAATACCAAAAATTGTACAAGACAGCTGCCTACAGAAGGCTGTATGTACGTGGTCATGCAGCAGACTTCTGACAGTGCAAATAAAGCAAAACCACTTAATTCCCACCTTAAACTGCAACTGGGGAGCTAACTATGCAATGGCAGCAACAGCTGTGTCACAAGTGTTGACCATGGCAAAGATCTGGGCTGGCACCAATAATAAATTACACTGCTTTTTAAAAATAAATTTTACATCAGACACATTAAAGAAGTCTTCTGTTGCTGTGCTGTTGGTTGTGTAACAGATACAGTAACTACAAATAAGACATATGATGCCCTTCAACTTGGCAGAAGAGACCATCGTTCACAAAGCAAGCATAATCTCTCAGAGGCACAAACAATATGCAGAACTAACAAAGTTCTCCTGCACAAGTCAGCTCACAACTGCTGGCTCAGAGTGGGCGCATAACTATTCATGTCTCCAGATTTTGTTTCCTTACTTGCTACAGGCCCAAACTCCTTTTCCCCTTCTCTCTGGTGCCACATGCTGTAGCTCCAAGTCTCATGAGACAGAAAGCAGAGAAGGCATCCTTCTAAGTGGGTTGGTACTTCCACACTTCAAAGAGACAGACCTTAGCTGTCTATGACGCAGTTACCTAGTGCTGCAGTTGCACTATTTAATTCAATACAATAATATCTGCCTACAATATACAAGTACTCAGCCTTACTCTGCTTACAAGATCAAGCTATTGATTGGGAAAAGGCCAGGAATCTTAACCCACATGCTTTCTAGCCCATGCTATGTCCTTCCTCTCAGCGATTTGTAATTTATCCAGAAAACAGTTTTCCCTTCCTGAGTGTTTCAACATGTGCCTTATTAAGCAGCTGTCCTGACAGAACTTGTATTTTGCTATTGAGGAAACTACAGGCTGGAGTGCAAGACAAATGAATACATTAGACAGCAGAGGCAGACACAATGCAAACATTGTATAACTGCAAAGTACAGTCATTGATAGACACAGTTACCACAACCTGTAATAATTCCTGCTTGGCCCGATTCCCATATGTCTCTGACGGTACTGCTGCAACACAGCCTGACGAAGATTGGGGGTGAATGGGGGAGCTGTTTTAACATTATAAACTTATCACAAAGCTCATAAATAACATCAAATCACTGACATATGCAGCCACAGAGTAGCCTAGAGGCCTTCAAAACCACAATTAAGCTTGGTTAGCAAGACAGTCCCCTTACACAGCCTTAATATTGAGAGTTACAGTTTGATTCACACCATCTGAGCACTTTATATAAAGAAGTGATAGATTCCAGTGAAAGTCACTTGGCTAAACTTAGCTTAAAGAGTAACAAACCCCAGAAGCACGCACCATGGAATAATCAGCCATTTCACTATGTCTGATTCTTGTGCCAGTTGATATCCCTCTGTCTTGAGGAAATATCAAAGCGATAGTTAACAGAAGTGGATAGCATGCTTGTGTTATTGCAACTTGGTACTGATTTTTGAGTTGGGCATGCTCTGTAGATAAGAGGGAAAAGGGAAAACTTGGACAAAATACCCAAGACAGCATCACTATGCTCAGTTGCATTTACAAACACTGAGCTGAGACAAGTTAACAGACTAACCTTGCCCTACTGTTTGCACTATTTCCCAAGCAAACTCCCCCATTTGCAAAGCCACCCTTCCAGGTGCAAATGCGAACTGCTCCAAAGATAGTGTCAGTGCTGCCAAGAAACACATTTGCTCCTTTTCGTGCCTTCTTCTCATTAAGCTGCACACGTACTTTAGCACAAAGTATTATCCCCCAGGGTACAATGAAAAAGTGGAGAGCCTTTTGCAAGTACAGAAGAAAGTTGTTTCATGCTCTCATTTGCTTCCTGGTCTTTTGGAAGTATGCAGCTACAAAAGCTCCATACAGTGTAAAACACACACACACTGGGCAGAACTCATGTCAGTGGAGATCTCTTAACCTGAAGGTCATATTGTCAGCATTGCAAGCGTGGAAGCGGCTGCTGACATTTTGACATGGTCTACATACTGCAGCAGCACACAAGATCCAAGAGACTGTAATTCAGAGACACGTTTGAGGTGTCAAGGATTCCAGACTCTTCTACCTCCACAGCTGGGGTACTGTATACAGTAACTATATTCAGTCAGATGCACTACTGTATCCAACAATAGTAATTTGGGATTTTTATTTTTTTTAATTAAAAAGCAGAGAAGCCCAGAGGTCAATACGGGCCCACAATACAAAATATTAGCCATTTGGACCAAACACCATGTCTTGTAATGCAATGGATCCTTCCAAATTCTACTCCTCCCCCCTCAAAACACACCTACCCTATTACTATAATCCTTTCTCCTGCTCCACCTTTTTCACTTCAGGCACGCTAAGGGTGATCTTCACACAAAAAGAAATAAATAACAACCTGTTCCACCATTGTGATTCAAGTCTTGTTTGCTGTTCTAGAGTGTAAATTGACCATTTGACCTTGTTTGTTAATTTCTCTCTTTCAAATGCCTCTGTGTAACTATTTGCTACCAAGAACTTTACAAACCATTAACCGATTCCCTGTAAAAAAAAGCAGATTGCCAATTTCCCTCTTTGCGCCCTTGCCCTTAACTGAGGGGATAAAGGAAAATCTGTAACACTTGTCATAAAAAACAAAGCCAGAGAAATAGTATGGTTAAAAAAAAAAGAAAGAAAAAAGAAAAAAAAAAAAGCAGGGTGAAAAAGTAGAGAAGATAAGCCAAAATGTCAGAATTCATAAAAGATGCTTGCAACTGTTCCCCTAAGACGTTCAATGACTTAATGTTCTGAGATCCCAAGAGTTCAATCCTTTCACTCCTCCAGTGGTAACTGACAATATTATTGAACAATGCAGCGTTCAAACCAGTCCCCCCCAAAGTCTATGCTTTAGCTTCATGTATACTCAACTCCAAGTTGCCACACAACTGTCCTATAAATTCTCTATCACAAAACAACAGTTTCCAGTTAGAAATCAGGGCAATCAGAACCACTAATTCCCACTCAGAAGAGAAATTAATTACCCATTTCGGATTCAAATCAGAGCCAGAACAGGCTGAAACCCTGAATTTCATGCCTTACTGACTTCTGGAATTTAAAGTATTCTTTAGTTATTCAATCTAAAAGTTTGCTAAATAAAAAAAAAAAAGTTATTGCCCACGTTATAACGACTCCTTGCTTATCTTATCTTTTCCAGAGAAAGGTCTGACAAACAAACAAACAGGAGAACACGGCATTACATCTGCTATAACAAGTTATGTTATAAGCTGATCATTTTCCTGGCTATACAGCCCCTCCTATTTCCTCTTACTCATTTCTCCTGCTACAATATTATATCGTGTCTTAATCTTCAAGTTATCCCCGCTGGTCATAGGATCAAAACAATAGGCTTGCTGCTAGGTGCATTTAGGAATTTCCTCTCAGCCTTCTTGATGAGGTAATTAGTGCTCATTTACCATTTCAGATAACAGAAACAGGACAGGGTATTCAGTCTTCCCCATGCAATCTTGCTAACCAAGATTACTAAAATGAGGTTTGCTACTTTCTTTTATTAAAAAAAACAAACAAACCCACACAACTAGCAAATAATCCAATTTTGATAACATTAACTCTCATTTTTAAAGAGAGCTATATAACTTAACATGTTAAATACAAGGTGGGGCATTATACACCTAAAGCAAACTAAACACAAATTGGCCTTGCCTGCGCACTCCTGCCTTGTCTTTGTGCCATCTCTAACGTTCATCTAACTCCCTGAGAAATACAAACTGTCAAAAAACTAAAACCAAAGTAGTAAAAATAATTTTTCAAAATGTCCTTCTCCAATTTGCCTCCCTGGCTCATTTCCCCGTTGGGCAACATTCAGCATGAGATCTGTGGACAAAGCAGTACAACACATAGCTGGTGACAAGGTAGACCGTTCCCATCAGAGATGGTCACCTGTGAGACCAGGCTAATCTGGCTGCAAAAGCACGGCCTTCAGGCACAGGCTTTCCCGGTCACCTCTAGCTAATATTAGTGTAGGCTGCCCTGAAAGCACACCCTCACCCTACCACCCACCTACCCTGAAGCCATATATTCTCATCATTCCTTTTTCCTCATACAGACATCAGTGCTTGTACCACTCCACGTCAACGTGACCAGGAATGCAATCGAGTTGAAAGGCTAAGCCAAGGGGATGGAGGATACGAGAGAGCACACAGAGGGTGGTAAAAGGTAGTTTTCAGCTAGATCAGCTCTCTGAGCTGGGCACAGCATGCCCATACAAGAAGCAGTGCATGAGGGAGGGGTGAGGATGGGGAAGGAAGACTGCCCTCTTCTGCAGCTTCAGTTACTTGCCAGGAAACCACATTTTTAAGAGTCAAACCGCCAAACCAAGGCACTCTGTTGGCTTTACTTGTCACCCAGTTTTAGGCAGCCACTTCCCATCTTTTATCTGCAGCTTTGAGGATATTCAAATATTCATTGCCATGAGAACAGCAATCCCTGGTGGGACTCAAATCATCAATATTTCCATTAACAGCTGCGTGTGCTTACCCATGGCACCACAGCAGTGAGGGAAACCACTACATGAATGCTCAGAGACAGAATTTACAGAACCTACACTAGTATTAACCAAAGGCTTGACAGCAATGGCCTCTTCTGGACATACAAAGAGATGACGTTTCAGTTGCAATTTACCCAGGTCAATTCAATAGTCATATGAAACTGAAGTTGAGAAATTGACTGGCAACTGAAGACCCAAGAGATATTTTTTATTCTTGTTGAATTCATACCTGCTGGAAGAGCAGCTGTGCTAGATCTACAAATTCAAGGAGCAATCTATTTAGTCAGTCGGTAGAAAGGCCACATTTCATAGAATCGCAGTGGTTTAGGTTGGACTGGACCTTTACAGATCAACTAGTTCAACCCCCTGATATGGGCAGGGACATCTTTGACTAGATCAGGTTGCTCAAAGACCTGTCCAACCTGACCTTGAACACTGCCAATGATGGCCTATCCACAACTTCTCTGTGTATATCATTTAAGGTCATATCATTAACATATATTTCCTGCCATCAGGTATCATCAGCAATAATTTGGGAACAGGAATAAGATGCAAAATATCCCTCAATGAATGAAATAAGATCATAATAAAATCATGAATGGCAAATTTTAGAAAACCACACTGCTTTTAGGAGATATATTCAGCATCCATACCCAAAGTGCAGTGGCATCAATCTGCCTGCTCCACCAGGGCTGAGAAGCTTTTCATTAGTTAGGTATCTACTATGAATTGTTATTTCTATGTTTATTCCCTTTGAACTACACTTGCCTTTACATACAAAAGCTTTTGTACATACATCCCTAGCTTTTAATACATTACTCACTCCACAAAAAGTTATCTAAATTTCTTTTTTTTTAAAAAAAGACAGCAATATCCATGTGAACAAACAAACAAAAAGATTCCTATCCAGACATTTCAAGTGAAAAAATCTTATTTCCCGCCTCTCTTTCCTCCCATGCAGTATAACAGTACAGTAGGACGTTAATAACAAAACTTTCCATTTTTCTTCCTTTATGTCAACATACAGCAGGTATCCTCTGAAAGTGGATAAATGCTACAAAACAGGTACAGTGTTTACTCTTGGAGGGGGGAAGTTAGTAAGTCAGGCTCGAGAAGCTCCAAGACTGACTTGTCTAGGTAAGTCATCAACGAGCAAAGCGAGATGGCACTGTGTCTTGGGTGTGCTGTGTTCCCAGCGTGTGAAAATCCCAGACTCCCATTTTGAACACTAATCTTTTTCAAAGCAGTACACCATGGTTAGCTTAATAGTCCATCAGTTTTACTGAAGTCAAAAAGAATATAGAAATTTCACTAAAATCACTACTGTAATACTAGCACCACTTTACCCTGAACAACCTGTCTGCCAGACATGCATTTAATTCTTCTGTAAAATGCACTCAAAACTACTTGAGCAAATCATACACTCTTCAGAGAAAGAAGAGTCTTCTGGCCCACCTGGAATTTTTCGGTTGTAGGAGAATTAGTAGTGTACACTACCAACCTTAGTACTGTAAGTAAAAAAACTGCGGGTGCACCACTCATGTCTATTGAGGAGGCTGCCTCATTCAGATACTCTACCCTATCAGGTCCTAAACAGCTAATACCACAGAGTGTGCCAATCCACTGATCCTAAGAGACTGATAGGCTTTTAACAGAGATTCACAAGAACCAGATGTAATTCTAGTACTGGCACCAATACCTGAATTTCCTCGGTCAAATGTTTTGATCTTGCTGACCCCCTCCATCCTTTGCAAAGTAAGAGAAGACTGATTTTAGTTTCTCCTGAATGCTTAAACAAAATCAGTTCGTTACAAGTTTACGTTGTAGGTTTTGCAATGTAAAAGGGCAAAGTATTTAAGAAAGTTGTATTTGCCTGAGGTACAACAGTTCTTAAATGAAATCTCATCTAGTAGATAAAAGCACTACTAGTCACTGTCATGGAGAACTCAATGTTCACTACAGAAAAATGATAGGATAACACACATCCAATAGCATGACAGTAGACATCACTTTGGACTTCAGGACAAGATCGTATTCTCCCAGATAAGCGCAGTATCTAATGCTTCTCAGTCTTTTAATTCTAACGGCTTTGGATGTCTTGCAAAAGAAGTTTTTTGAGAAAGCCATTATGGAGTAAAACTCTAGAGAACAAATACAAGAGTAATCAAAGGTTATAAACATTTCAGACAATCAGAAGCAGCACTTTCAGTTCAGATTGCTTTATACTGGAGATTTATGGCTCTCAGATCAGCCCCAAGTCCCTGGGTCAAACCATAACATGCTTACCTACTGCCTGACAAGATGACATAACCCTCAGGAAACAGAGCCATGAAGGGCTGATCTTGCTATGACCTTCACACACGCAGGTTTGCAGAATTCATTACAGGACCAAAGCCTCAAAGAAGGTAATGTTTTTGGTAAACACTAATCTTCACCCCCACCATAAATTCCTGGAAGTGATCATTACCGTAGTATTACCACAACAAAACAGAAGTCTACCATTCCTTTCTGAAGGCAGTGTAATTTGTGACTACAGGAGAAGATCTATAATAAGAAACCATAATACCAGAAAGATTGATTTCCTCATCATCACTTTACATCAACATTGCCTACCTCCTCGAGAAACACAGCTAGTATGATCAGTCACAGCAGCAGAGAAAGAAATTCGGATCGAGACGGGTTTAAAGGACAGTCTAAGGACTTTGACATTGCTCCAATATCTTTCGGTTTGGCTCATTTTATAGGTACCACTTGGGCAATAGGTTAGCATGAATTTGAACCGCAAGGTTTCTGCTTACTGCAGAGGAGTGGATGGTGCCCCCTTGCAAAGCATGCAAATGCGTAGGTGAAGCCAGGCTTTCTGGGACAGGCAATGTTTTTAGTAATACAGGCTCCACTTATGCAAACATTACAGAGGACAGTAAGTGTCGAAGTGTCCATTTCCCACAAACAGCAGACATTGACATAATATTTTAAAAATACTGCTCTCTTCAAACAAAACTGCACTTCAGTATTCTCCAGGACCCCAAACTGTGGCTGCTGTCAGACCATAATTCATGCAGAGTCCTGACTTGTATGAAATTCAAGTCCAATATGACATTACCAGCATCTGCCTTTAAAAAGGAGAATTTATGTGAACATACAATACAGCGTGCACTGATTGGTTTCAATTTACAGTAATCAACTAATGTCCTCAAAGAGGTGCATGTAACTATTACAATGTATCTTTCCTCTCTAGGCTATAAATGTTTCCACTGTATGAACATTTTCCTAAACTTTCGTTTCTATTAAAAGATGGGACAAGCCAACTCAGCATTATTTTAAACTTCATTGAAAACTAACGATAAGCAGTTTTTCCATGTTTTGTTTGAAGCACTGGAATTGTTACATGGGGGCAGGGGGAGTGCGGTTCTTATGTTTTTCCTTTAACAGCTCTAAGACAGGTGGGAAACGAGAGAGGTGACCCTCCCCCTCTACTCAGCACTGGTGAGGCCACACCCGGGGTACTGTGTCCAGTTCTGGGTTTCCCAGTGTAAGAGAGACATGGACACACTGGAGAGAGTCCAGCAAAGGGCCATGAAGATGATCAGGGGACCAGAGCATCTCTCCTATGAGGAAAGGCTGAGAGAGTTGGGACTGTTCAGCCTGGAGAAGAGAAGGCTCAGGGGATCTCATCAATCTGTATAAATACCTGAAGGGAGGCCACACAGGGGATGGAGCCAGGCTCTTCCCAATGGGGCCCAACGACAGGACCCGAGGCAATGGGCACCAATTGAAACACAGGAGGTTCCCCCTTTTTCACTGTGACGGTGACCAAGCACTGGCGCAGGTTGCCAGCTGTGGTGGTTGTGGAGTCTCCATCCTTGGAGATATTCAGAAGATGTCTGGACACCATGCTGGGCAACCAGCTGTAGGTGGCCCTGCTTGAGCATATGACCTCCAGAAATCACTTCCAACCTCAACCATGCTGCGATCCAGCAAATGCAAAGTGGCACACCTTCCACAGACCTCCTACCTTCACACAGGACCATAAAGTTGACTTTGTTCTTTTACAACACATTGCCTATAAAATCCCAGAAAAGTAACTCTTAATCACTTTATATTTCTCTTCTTTGCACTTTCTCTCTACACCAGTCATTTTCATCTTGCTGTTCACTGATTTCCTTAAAGTGTCTGCAAAAAGAAACCAAGGAAATATCTTTTACATGCTTTACTACACATAAGACTTAAAGGTACTTACAGACCTCCTGCAAAGTTGTAGGAGATTCACAAATTAAAAGCAGTGGGGTAAAAAAAAGTGACTGTCTTAATAAAACCTCTCGCTTCTATTTCCCAATCCTTCAGAACACAACCTATAAGAAAAGATAAAAAAAAAAAAAGAAAAATAAAAACCCCCAACATAAATACCTAGATGATTACAAACACATATAGGAGCCTTAACTTGGATCAAAACACTTCAGGATGGAGCCGTAAGCTCATAGTTTCGATAATAAAACTAGATCATTCAGTTGTTCTTTCTGGTCTTATGATCTATAAAGAAAAACATTTACCTACTGATTTTACAAAACCTAAAGAAAAAAAAGCACTGCTGATTTTCTGCGAGTTTTTAAAAGGGAAAGCCTTTCCAAAGAAGTCTGCTAAGAACAAATAGTGAAGAAGGGAGAAGGAAAACAGTCTTTTTTTAATTTTCCCCCTAAGGTTAGTTCACATTACTTTATAAATCTAAAGTCATACTGTTTTACCCATTAAGTTTTTAGGATTACATTATTCACAATAGAGACTGTAATTTGTGGACATCTTGCTCAGGAAAGAGCACGCAAATGCAGACTGAATGGAAATTTAGCGTAATGAAAATATTCAAATTTATTCTTAAGTATATTCTCATTTTGCATCATAAAGGACAATGTCTACGTATATCCTAAGAACATCAACTACTCAATATTTCTCTTCTGTTCATACAGGTGCTGGGAGTTAAGAATATTCCCTAAGCACACAAATGCATAGCAGGTTATTGTCTGCCTCAGCATTAGCATCTCATCGACCAACACACAACTGGTGTTGGTTATATCAGAGCTTAGAGTGTAGCAGTTTCAAAATCAGCTTATGCACATTGAAGACTTTCCCCCCTGACACCAAAACCTCAGCCACTTACTCCTATTGCTTCCTTTGCCTCACGGCTAACAGCTGCTCAGCTGCCCAGAGGACGGACAATGTGATTGAAAATTAACCTTAAAAACAGCTCTTGGCTAAGTCACAGAGTTGATTCCCAGCACCATAATATGGAAGAGGATAAAAAAGAGAATCCACAGGCAGAGGACAAGCCAATAATGAAACTTTGCAAGAGCTTTCAAACCAGACTCTCCTCGCATTTCCTTCCTTCTTTTCTATTTCTCTGATTGCTACAGTGTTCTGAACTTCTGCTATAAATGAAAGCAAAGGCAACAGGGCTCTAATATACATTAATCCATTAGCATACTTAAAAACAAACAAACTAACAAAAAAAAAACCCACAAGGAAATATGACAGTTAACGAACAGCAGCATCGTTTGGGTTTACAACATCTAATGGACTGCAAGGTTAGACAATCCTGTTCAGAGAAGCTATAAGATAAGGCAAAGAATCGACTCCAGTACAGTCACTAACCGATTTAACTAAAGCAAATCTGCCAACATAATTGAATCTAAGAATTATCTCTGAGCTAATCTGTTTGTGCTATCAATAAGCCTCTTAGCTGGACAGCCATAAGTAGGATGACTATATAGCATGACTTTTTGCACTGTAATCAATGGCTCCAATAAAAAGAGAAGTATTGATGAATCAAAGTTCAAATAAAGGACAGCTTCAGACCCAGAATGTTAGCAGTGAACTCCTGAAATTTATTTAGGAAAAGAGCACATTATTCACTACGAAGTAAAATAAGAGTGCTTGTACGCTCACACAGCTACCTTAGTCAAACCACAGAGTAAGCAGGAAGGCTTTGAATCGGACACCAACTGGTATCTTGGAAAGCCTACATTAACAGGAAGTTAATTCTCAAGATTTTTATCTCTCCCAGTAGCCTGATCCCACAACAAACTGAGTCCACAAAACTGAGGCCTCCATACAAGTGCAGCATTCCAAGGAGGCAATGGCATTGCTCATGGAGTTTTAACGATACAAATGTAACTCTGAAACATACCTTTACAGCACAGGCACAGTAGATCACAAACCAGTTTTACAGTTCCAACATTACACAGCTTCGTACATTAAGTGAGCTGCCTACAACTGAGATGCAATAGCTGTTATTTAGTGAGTAGAGAGCATTTCTCCTATTTACTACATTTTTGTGATAACTCTGAAAGTCACTTGGTGTGCAGTAGCTACTGGAATCTATTCCTTTTAATAGCCCTTATGCAACACATGAGTGACAATCTCATTCACAGCAGAAACAAGGAACAATATGATCATCACACAGGAAGATGCCAGTATGCCTTTGGTCATTTTACATGCAATTTAAATGTATTTATTCCTTAAATCTTGGTGGCATCACTAAGCTTCCTACAGAGGCAGAACTGCAGTGCATATCTGCAGACATGGATAGTTCAAATGACAACAGAACCAGTTCTAACAGCCTACCTATCAACAATAGTTCTCTGACCAACAGGCTAAAACACAGCTCCTAATTCCATATTCTAGTTATCGAGACTTCTCACGTCATTCTGGCCCGTCTGTTCTTGCATTGGTACGGGAGTATTGTGAAATAGGCAGCGCACGAAATCAATTGACAGTTTTGTAAGAGTTAAAATGGGGTTATTCAAAAAGTTACACCAATGAAGTACCTGGCCTAATATTGGAGGCTTATTAGAGGAGGCACCCATTTTTGCAAACAGAACAGTCATTACTGGGGCAGGGGGAAACATATCTGTTTCAAAATTTGAAACAAAGAACACACCAGTTTGTTGGAAACTAACAAGAAACACTTCACTAACCTTGACCTGAATATCACCCATAAGGTACAACATCCAGACAACACAAAACAAATGATATCCCAACAAACATTACTTCTGATCCTAGCAGCAGGAGCACTAAACCACCCCAAAATCTGGAAGTCAAAGAAAGTTGTTTTAAAGACTTTGAAAAGAAACAAATTTCAAACAAACGTAACTCATACATTGCCTTCCCCCTTATGATCTCCCCTCTCCCGAGGATAAGTAACATAGGAAATCGTTAAGAATAAAAACATGTACAGCTTTTAGAAACGGTTCTGGGCTCCCCGGTTCAAGAAGGACAGGGAACTGCTGGAGAGGGTGCAGCAAAGGGCTACCAAGATGATTAGGGGACTGGAACACCTCTCTTATGAAGAAAGGCTGAGGAACTTGGGTCTCTTCAGTCTGGAAAAAAGACAGCTAAGGGGGGATGTTATCAATGCTTATAAATACTTAAAGGGTGGGTGTCAGGAGGATGGGGCCAGGCTCTTTTCAGTGGTGCCTGGCAACAGGACAAGAGGTAACGGGCACAAACTTGAGCATAGGAAGTTCCACTTAAACATGAGAAAGAACTTCTTTACTTTGAGGGTGGCAGAGCACTGGAACAGGCTGCCCAGAGAGGTGGTGGAGTCTCCGTCTCTGGAGACATTCAAAACCCACCTGGACGCGTTCCTGTGTAACCTGCTCTGGCAGGGGCTTGGACTAGGTGATCTCCAGAGGTCCCGTCCAGTCCCCACCATTCTGTGAAAGGTTTGTTTCACTTCTTTCCTTTTGATATTGCAGATGCTGCCTCAATAGCACTCATTCTAAGAATTCGTTCTACTGAACTACCAGAAAAAAAAAATATCTTGCATTCAGCTTACTGGCTATCCTAGCAGATGCAGGGGGAAACAGCATTTTTCCTAGTACTAATTTCATATTTATACAGTGACAACAGTAAGAAACAACAGTATTTATTGATCAAGTACACATTTAGAAGAAAAAATATTTAACCTGCACTCATTTCTATAATACTAATCACATTCTTCTATCCCAAAGTAGATTGGCTAGAATATTTCAAAACTCAAAAGAAAATCCTCAGAGGACATGGAAAGGTTAGGATCAAATTACTTCTACAAAAGCAGCTGGTAATCTGTTACAGGAGACAGAATGTGTGAAGCAGCAAGGAGCTCAGATATGAGCTGCAGCAGAGAGGAACAACGGGAGTTCCAAACACTTCCAGTCAAGTCTTTTCCATCTGATCTTGCTCTCTGGAACATGCAAGTTCACTTACTCCCACCAGCTCTCACCTGCATTCCACAAACTGATACAGTGCCAAGTTAACATCCATTAATATACATGGCAAAACTTGCAGGTCACATGCTGATACTGCTTCATTAGTCAGGACTCTGGCTTAAATGAGTCAGGTGCTCAGAAGTTGCAGCAACAGCCGCAGATTTCACTGAGATCTTATGTATACACATATCGAATGTGGAACATACATATAAATGTATGTGCCTAATCACATTAATGCTTCCTCAGCATACTGGTGTGCTTCCCAGTGCTCTACAACAGGCACCAAGCTCAGTTATGAACTACCAGATTTTTGTTTGGTATGGGTCTTTTTTTTTTTTTGCATTAGATCCAGGGAGACTACTTGTTTCCACTACTGTTGTGTACCATGCAGTTAAATCCACTGGCAAGTGGGAGTTCATTCATGCAACTGACAGCAACTTTTGTTTTACTTCAACAGACGTTTAAATTCTATCCACACGTACAGCCGTCTGGTCTTCGCTTAACTCCCTAGCTCACATTAAAGGCTGAAAACTCTTGCCTTCCATTAGGATTTTTACCCCTATCTATTTCCTCCCTTATAATGATACTCATTGAAAAACAGAAGTAACAGCTATAATCATGGCTTAATATAATTGTCTTACGTGCTTCTGAAATAATTTTCTTATCTGTTATCATCATAGGTTGCTCTGGCTCAATTAGAACAGGTTACAGTGCCTCAGACAAGGCACAGCTTTATGAATATGTCTCCTGGGCTGGGGGGACAACGCTCCTTCCTCCAGGCTTCTTCCGGAAACTCCAGAAGAGCCCCACTAGGAGCAACCACATTTAAACACGGTTCAGTTCCAGCATAGTCAGAAGCCAGGGTGTTACTTACGGTACATGAAACTGTATAATTCACAGCAGTAAAGCATGCACATATGGCAAACCGGTCATCATAACTGTTGTTTGTTTTAGTTTTTGTTTTAGTTTTTGTTTTAGGTTGACTTTTTTTTTTTTTGCTGTTGCTCTCCCGATTGCAAAAACCATTACACTCATGATTTAATCTCGCTGGACTGAAAGGTTCAAATAAGGTTATGGATTGCAAGGCAGAGAAAAGTGTCCACAGGGAGACTTCTCCCAAAGTCCAAGCAAGGGAGAAAAAGAAGGATGGACTCCCACCCTTTAAGAGATGTTCTATATTTTGGACATTTCCTACTTTTCCCCAATTTTACATGAAAATAAGCTCATCCAAACATGAAGTTCAAAACCGTCAGCTGCAAACCAAAGCAGACACTAAGATTTCAAATTTGCAGAAAAAAACACGATGGAATATTTTAGTCACTTTTAAACAGAGGTATACTGCCAAAAGCTATCCATAACCCCTGACACTGAAGAAACCAAGTTAATACCTGCATGTGCCCCCGAACGGGTAGGAAAAATATCTCTATAAGCGGGGGGGGTCCTTCCAACTGACAACATCAGCAGTTTACCTGTAAATAATTCACAGGCCAAATTCTGCAAGCGATTCTTGACCTTCGGTAAACAATTACACCAAACTGCCTCCTTCCTTTGGCGGGGGGGGAGGGCGCAGAAGGGACAAAAGAGCAGGGGCACCAAGGCCCGGGCGCTCCGCCCGCCCCGGACCAAGCGGGCTGTGAAGGTCGCCCCGCTGCCACCGGCCTGCGGGGGCCGGAGGAGGAGCCGCTGCCCCCGTTTCTCTCCCCGGCGAACGAAGCAGGCCTCGCCCGCCCGCCCCCCCCCCCCCAGCTCTCAACACCACGGTGCGGCGCCCGGACCCCTCGCCTCCCGCATCCGCTCGCTCACCTGAGGGCATGCGGGGCCGAAGGCCGCCGCACCGGTGTCCCCCGTGTCGTGTGTGTCCCTCCCGCCCCCGGTCGTTCAGTTACCCGCACCTCTGCCCGCCCCGCCGCGCACTCACCCGGCTCCGGGCTCCCCAGGCAGCGGGGCGCGGGCGGCGGCGCCGCTCCCCCCGCAGGCCGGGGGAGCCTCGCTGCCGGCGGCGGCCACCTCCGGGCTGCTTCTCCCCTCACGGCTCACCCTCGGCCCACGCCGCTGAGGGGCCGCGGCGTGCGGGGTGCTGCGGCCGGAGAGCTGCTGCTGCTGCGGCGGCTTCTCTCTCCTCCTGCCCGCGCCTCATGTGCCCTCCGTTCCCGGTCTCTCCGCCCGGGCCGCCGCTGCAGCTCCCCGCTCTCCAACGGCGCCCGCGGACGCCTGCAAGCCCCTCCCGCCGGGCGGGCGGCGGCGGCGCACGTGCGGCGGCTACCGGTTGCTCTCCTTGGGGTTCCTCCACTCGCCTTTACCCGGGCTACGGGACCTCCTCGGCAGGCGGGGCGGCGGGGACACCTAAGGGGATGCGGCACCGCCCGCCGCCACCGCCGCTGGGGGGACAGCGGGAAGGGGACTGCCAGCGGCGCCCCCACGGAGGCCACTGACTCGCTCGTCGCAGCGCTCCCCCCGCCCCCCGGCGGCCATTACCTCATGGCCCAGCCCTGCCGTGGGGGAGGGGCCGCTTCGTCGCCCGGCAACCGGCCCCCTGCCGCGGCCCGGACAGCGGGACCGGGCGAGGGGGGGGTCTCTCCACAGCGGGAGGTGCTTGTAGCTGGGCGGACCAGCCCGAAGGCGGCCGCGGGAAGCGGTGCCACCACTCGCCCCCGTCCCGGGCGGCGGCGGACCGCCCGCCTTAGAAGCAACTTACCGCTGCTTCGGTCAGAGTCGGACGGGCTGCCCGCGGCTGAACGCTCCCGGCTTTCAGCTCTGTGGCTGCGTGGGGCCCTCTCCGTGGAGCAGCCGGGGCGAGGGGTGCCGGGCTCCCGCCGCCCCGACACGGCCGCCTCCTGAGCGGGCGGCTCCCCTGGCTTGGGTCGGTAGCGGCCAGGCGAAGAGACCCGGGTCCGTTTGGGAGGCGCAGAGGCACCCGCCGCGGTGCCGGGAGGGCCTGGCCGGGCGGCGGGGGCCGGTCTGCCCGGCCCTGCCTCCCCCCCCACCCCCGCCCACCGCTGCTCCCCGCTGGCGGGGAGGGCTGGGGTGGCGCAGAGCCCCTCAGCTCCCCACCATGTGCCGGCCAAAGGGGGCTGCGTTTTTGCCAAGTGTTGGGATTTCTTAGGGCCACCTTGTCCGTCTCGCTTTTGAATGACCTGGGCTGTTCCAGCCGGCGGGGCGCCGCGGCGACCTGTTCCTGGAATTGTCCCGGTGCATGCCAGAGCTCTGCTTGCCTGAGCTGGGCAAAAAGGCTTGAAAAAAAACCCTGGCCAAGCACCCAGCTGGGCTGCAGGGACCCTGGTGGACAGAAGAACCGGCATGGGAATAGGAGAGAGAGGGTCATGGTGAAAGTTAGACGTCCAAAATACATGTTTCTTGAAGTGTACTAGAGGAATGAAGGAGAGGAATCTTGCCCGTGCCCTCCTGGAGAGGAAAATTACGGTATTGAGGTATTAGACACCAGAAAATCCTCAAAGGAAGGCTTGTTATTCATGTCCCACCAACAGAGCAAAGCTTTACTCCGGGTCTTAATAAGTCTAATTTAAAAAAGAAAAAGAATAAAGAAACCCAGAGGAAATCACAACTTATTTCTGCAGCTCACAGAACTATTTGTTGAAGGAGTGTTTGATTGTTTTTGTTTACCGTCAAGGGAAGAACAGAATTGTGTCCAAGGTTACAGCTGGTAAGACAAAAAAGTTGAAGTCCTGCTGGTGACAGGATTCCGGAAGCGTGGGATGTGTGTTAACCTCCAGCGAGTGCGAATGGATTCGGGGTTTGACCCTGAATAACCCACAAGAAGAAACGATCCAACGCTTTTCAGATGCAAACAAAGAGAATCACAGATGGGGATGTGCCTGGGTGACAGAAAAGAGAGGAGAAATGTTACAAGGACAAGAAAGGATTCACTGGCGCCTGCCGAGCAGGCGTGTCTTTAGAGCAGATCCCCTGGAAGTGACTAAGGGTGCAGTTCGATGGGGCGTGTGAGTCACCCTAAAAGCTTGCTGCTCCCCAAAGGAGCAGGCTGCTCTCCCTGCTTCTCCTATGGAGGAGCCAGACTACTGGGGTTTTCCTCAGTGAGTGACTCAGTTCACTAACCCAACATGGAACTAATTCTATTGTTTTCCTTGACAGTTTTCTGCCAGAATAGTGAACTGAATAGATTCACCCTAAGGTCAAAAAAGTATCAGGAGTGAGCACAAAGGAAGAGTTGAAACCATTCGTCTGGGAGAACAGGACCATCCCTTTGGTGACACTGCCCTCTTAAATCATCTCGGTGGTCTGATCTCACTCCCCCCTGAAATAGAAACTTCATGTTACTACTAGGAAGTCTTAACATGTAGGTGTCATTGAAAAGGT
The DNA here is from genome assembly GCF_964199755.1 of Larus michahellis. NCBI lineage: Eukaryota > Metazoa > Chordata > Aves > Charadriiformes > Laridae > Larus > Larus michahellis. The sequence goes on along the minus strand of NC_133897.1, from coordinate 49,909,188 downwards.
TGGTCCCTTCCACCTCTCACCCTCAGCTGATTTGTGCCCAGTCTTGTATACATGTGACCCTGGGTGTTAGCCAGTGAGCAAGCTAAATCAGGAGGCTTTTAAAAAAAGATAGTTTTCTGATTAATTCCTGAAACAGTTAACAATGGAGTCAGATGAGTGACAGAGGTTGCACAAGAGAAGGAACAAGACCATGCACTTGCAAACAATGGATCGAGCCTTTCAGCAGCAGCTGGGCACTCATGAGGTGTAAGGTAAGCTGAAGACAGCAGTGAGGAGGAATGGTCTGTACAGTGAAGAAGTTCTTTTGAGGAACAGAGTTTGCTCTGTGCCTTTCAGAACAGCAGTGAGAAGGAAAAAAGAAAAAAAAAAGCAACAGTAGGGTGGATTAAAAAAAAAAAAAAGCTTTCAGTTCCGCACAACCAGAAGAAGATGCACAACGGAGGCATCTTGGAATCAGAGGCCAGAAAGTAAATCCAATGTTGAAAAAACAGAAGGCAGAAATGATCTGCAGGCAGAAGGAAAACCAAGAAGTAGGAAAGTGAAGATTCACACCAAAAATAGAGACAAAGAAGTCTGCATGATTACAAACTTCTTGTTGAGAAGAAACATTGACCTGTCACATCTATAAGGAGAAAAGATTTGAGATGTACTGCTGAGACTGAAAAGCGTCTTGATAGAGTCAGCAGAAGTCCTTCACAGTGGGACAAATGTCAATGACATTTGTGACAAACACAATGTGTGGGAGTACATCAGGGAGGAGAATTTGCGACTATGGGATTGCCAGCCCCTCGCATGCAAGGTGCACATCTGTATGCTGGTCATGGGGTATGGTAGCAGTTGTTTAGTTGCTGCACCAAATCCTCCTCCTGATTTTTTGTGGCATGGTGCTATATTGCATACAAGCATACTCTGTTGCGTTCTTACGGCTATCTCAATTCATCCACCTAGCAATTCTGAAGCTAGCAATTGACACAGTAACCAGATACTTTAAAAATTTTCCTAGATTTCTCTGCTCTCTTTCTGTTTTCATTATCATCATTATCGCCACTTCCTCTCTCTTCTTATCACATTATATTTATCAATTTATTCTCCATTTTGCTTCCTTGATAACATCTCTAGAATAGATTTTATTTCTGCCTTGCTAAAATAGAAGACTTCTCAAATACGCTTTTCAGTGAGGATGCTGTTATTTTTCTTTGCACGTTCCTCACTTGCTGTCTCTAGAACTTCCTTTATAGTCCCTGTAAAACAATCACAGAATACAATATTGCTTTAAAAGCATTTGAAAACTCAGTTTCAGAAATCTCTGGTTAGTTTGCCAGCTGAAAATCCCAATTGCAGCTATCATTGTAGAGTAGATAATTTTAATCTCAGAGAATAAGCTATTTCCAACAGGCAAGAACAAATGATCTGAGGAAAAAAAATCACTATAACATATCCCACTAATGTGTTTCTGAATAGCTGTGTTGCAGGTTTAAGCAGAAAGGAGTTGTGGTGCTTCCCCTTTTTGTTCTTCCTGCTGATACCTGGTGTTACTGGCCCCATTTCTCACACTTTTATATCAGCATGGACTAAGAAATGCTGTAAACCTTCTAAAAGGGTCTATGAAGTGTCTGCATAATGCTGCCTGTACCACATCTTTTCTTGTTTAAATGTTTTCTGTAAAGCTATTGTTGCTTTTACTTGAGTATCAAAACATAGATTCTTCCAAGTTGTCTGACTGAGCATGTTAAAATAAAAACGTGAGTACTTTTGATGGATTTTTCTGGTTGTTTTTTGGTTTTTAGTTTGCTTGGGGTTTTTTTGCTTGCTTGTTTTATAACAAGGTATGCAATGTTGCTTTTCTTGTTCAGAACTCTGCTTCCTTCAGGAACAATCAGCCAGCACCAATGCTTTCTCCTTCTTCAACTGCTTCTCCACTGGAAATTTCTTTCCTGTAAAGGGGATGCATCTTTCAGGAGCAATACCAGCACACGGCATTGGTCTGAAGTGTTATTGCAACCGTGACCTAAGGAGAGCAGACATATGTCATTTGAAAAAGAACACAAGGAAAATGAGAGACTAAATCAAAAAAGTAAAAGTTTAGTCACAAGCTAAAGCATAAACAAGCAGAAGAGACAAATAAAATGAAGATAAAAGGTCTTAAGGAGAAAACTCATTTAAAACGTCCTGCATAGAGGATCATATATAATAATTATGGCCAAAAAAAATTATTCCAGAGCTTACAGTCTGAAAACAACATGAATAAAGCAAACGGTGACTGAGAGGATGGGGGTTTGCATGTATTTGACATTCATGAGATGCAAGTTGGAATAAATAGTTTGTAAAGCTCAAATTAGCATTAGAAGTGAAGACAAGTACACAAAAAAAAAGAGGAAATTAAATGCAAGATAGTGGAATAATGATAAATGTGCCAGGCACGCGTTTTGCAAGAAAAGGAAAAAAAACAGTGCAATCAAGCAAAGCCAAATGAAAATTACACTGTGTAATGATGATAATACCTTCACGACATTGTCAATTCTAATCAGGATGCAAAGGATATCCTGAGTATACAGGCTGAATCTTCAGAACATGCAACATAAAAGCCATTGCTTTCTGCTGAAACAGTGAATCTGTATACTTGATAACAAAGCATTTGACTCTCGTGTGAGTCCAAACTGCTGAATGTATTTGAAGAAAATGGGATGTCCGTCCAACATGTTATATCTAGAACAGATGAAAGTAATTCAACCAGTACAGCATCTGCTTTACACACTACCTATTGCATTAGAATAAGGAATAATATGGACACTAAAATATACAGAAAAAGAAAGCATCACTAATAATTTTACGTACTCTCAAAATTACATAAGCAGCATGATAGTCACTGAAAAAGCAAGATTTTGACAAGGCCGATTCAGCCTTCCCACATAAGCAAGGTGGTCATCTCATCACATTTTGAAAGCCAGCAGGTAGGCTTAGGTGTTGAGAATGCTGTTAGTACTGAATCTTGCAGCAGAAAAGTATCAGCCCTGCCAGACAGCCTCCCAAATCAGTATCAGAGCTGATGATACTCAGGAATGTGATATGAGGAATGCCTGGCAGAAACTGTGGTAGTCCATAACAATTAATCCCATCTCATTAGCAGATAAAACCGACTACAAACACACACACACCAAAAAAAAAAAATAATGAGAAGAGGAAGTTTTTTTTTTACTTCAGTATCATATACAGAGCAGTTGTTGACTTCCCAAGGAAACCGAATGATTTTGGGAAGAAAAAAGTAGCTTGAAATATGCCAACCTTTAAAGGTATTCAACTCAGAGAGTATTAAAATTTGCTGAGTATCTTACCATATCTTTTCCAAATCTTAGATATATGCAAAGCATTGAGACCATAAAGGAGGAAGAGGCAACACAAGCATGCTATACATGCAGTATTGGTGACCTTACAAGTTGATCTAGTGAGGTGAGATTTGGAGCCCTGTTCTTAGAAAAGAAACCACTAGTAGTTTTTGCCTCACCAGTAAAACAAACACATTGGCAAGGACTGTTTCACAATAATGTTTCCGCAGTAGAAAGGTCAACTCTATGATTGAGAAAACAAATTTCCAAATAGAAAAATCCCAGAAGCTACCAAAAGAATTTGAAAAACCATTGCTACAACCAAATATCACCAGCATATGATACTGAAACTGTAACATTTGAATTTATTTAATGACTTTGAGAAAGACCAAAGAATACCTTGTACCAGAAAAACAAGGTGACTAAATCATGAGAACCTTAATATTACCACAGAAATGCAGCAATAAACACACGAAGTTTCACTCAAACAATGAAAGTACGTGCTAATTTCAAGAGGATGTTGGCAAAGAATCTGAGAATAAAAATTGCAAGATAAAGATGTGCTTGTGTTCGTGTCTGTTGTTCTGCTAAAATGGTCAAAGACCAGAAAAGTGGCCCCATATACCTACCAGGAATGACAGAACTGTCAAGGCAAATGGAACATAAAAATATTATATATGAGCACTGAATCATCATACCCAGGACACTGAGAATAGAAACTCTCTTGAGAATAGGGTCAGTCTGGAATAGAAAGAAACAACATGTACTAGCAAGATGGGATAGAGCATGAGTAATCATGATAGCTGGGAGAAAATCTAGTACCTGCGGCAAAATAAACAAGAAGTGTATAGCATCTTCAACGGGCACTAGAGTAAACTAAAGAACAGATCTTCTCACTAAAGGAAAACAAAACATTGAAACATAGTATCACACTCAGACTTTTGGGAACCAGACAAAATGTCAGAGGCTTCCACAGTACCCATTGAGGGCAGGGCAGCAAAGTGTTTAAGCATTCCTAAACTGTGTGGTTTCAATCACAAGATCTCAGTTTACCTTAAATTAGATCATATATTTATTTGAGAACAAGAATTTGATTACATCTGACTGTCCCATATAATAGCCAGGCAAATAGCAAGGCTGAGTTTGCTGTACAGATTGCTAAGAGTATTGAAATGGTGCAAACAGCAGAGAGAATATTTTGCATTCCATTCTTGAATGTTGAAAATATTCCCACAGAAAAGTTTACTGCATCTGAGTACAATGCTTGAAGTCATGTTCGGTAACAGACTAAAGGAATAACAGACTGAAACAGTAAGAGAAAGACCAAAGATAAGAGTCTTACAATTACAGTCCTGATTTGTATTTGTATTTAGAATTTTTCTTCAAGAGAACTCTTGTACTGCAAGCAAGCGACATGTTTGAAGAGAGAATTCCTGATTCTTATACCAAATCAAAGGGAAAATTCCCCATCTGGAGTATATTGAAATTGTGTATCCAGGTGGTGAGAAAGATACAGACATGTAATGAAGTGTGTATCGATAACCAAAAAGTGCCATAGTTCCCAACTAAGAGGTACTAGAAAAAGAGGGCTATGAGTCAAGATGACACCCCATGTCTGCTATTAATTACACTGAAAATTCTTCATCATGAAAATGTTCAATTTGAAAGGCTACAAATCTCTGACTTATTTGTTATTAAAGCATCCTTTTGTGTTTCTCTCAGTACTTTGTAATGCTATATGAAGATCTCTAAAGACTTTGTTAATTTTAAGGTTCACACCATTTCACTCCCCCAAAATGGGATATTTACCCCCTTTGTATAAAAAAAAATAATCCTAACCTGGACTAATTTAACAGAAAGCTGTACATAGGACAAAACACTAGAAGTTTGGAAGCAAAGGCAGTGACTTAATAGTTATTGTGACTTAGTTTTGTCCTCTTGGGCAGGGAAAATGAAGTTAAATTACTTTTCTAAGATCTGCCATCAAACAGAACTGCTGTCAGGACTGGTCTGTAATTGAGCTAATGTTCTATTCCTTCTTTATATTGGCCACCTTCATCAGAGTCAAAGATAAAATACACAGTTTTCTAAAATCTAAATAAATCCCTCTTCAAAGCATACTTTTCTTGTGCTTACTAAAATAAACTAGGTGATGTCTACTTACGCATTCAGTTTATTTATATCTAGTCAACTACTCATTTACATTAAAAAAAGAAATGAAAACTTTATTTTGCTTGTGCAGTTTCAAAGCTGTAGCTTCATTGGTAATTACAGATCAACTCTGTAATTGATAAAAACATATGCTGCAAAATGGGACAGGACCTGAAACTGTTAAGCAGTGAGCAATTTTGCCATGCATATGCACATGATATTTTTCAATGCTCACGAGTCTGGCCAATTCTATGTGGATATCCAATAAACCAGCAATAATTATACCTGCGTGCAGCAGTGATCTCTTGCCAGTTCTGTCAACTCTCTACCAAATCCCTCAACAGCTGAACTGTGACAGAACATTTGGTGAGCTGTGTAGCTAATGGAGCTTGATTTCCTCCAGACCTGTGTTTTGTTGTCTACAGCCTCTGCTATCTAAGAAGGTATGAAACAAAACTAAAGCCCTTCTTGCAGCTGACACCTCTCCCAAAGTGGTTTGGATTTTTTTCCCCCCTTTTTCAGGATTGGGGGGGATGGTGTTAAATTTGTACCGAAATCTTTCCTACAGTGGGAGTGAAAAAAATCTGACCATCTGTTATCATACAGCCTAAAGAAACATTGATTCCTTCCTGTTAAATATACAATTTCTTTTATCAAATCTGGTTGACTCTGGGTTCAAACCTGCTAGAAGGTCAAGGTGAAGGTGGAACAAGACAAAACATAATTCTTTACAACTTGCCTAAGGAAGACATACTAAATGTTGTTAAATGTTTTGTCACATAAACGGATACTTACTTGACTTGTACAGGGGCCTCAAACCCACCCAATATCAGACCACCCGAGGATGAAAAAATAGTGTCAAAACTCCACTTTGCTGCTAAAAATAACACTTGCTTCAAGGGCTAAAAGTTGTCACAACAAAGCGCTTCCCAGTGAAGAGCTTACAGGTCGCCATGACGGGACCGACGACCCTATGCGTTGCCTTGACCGACGCTAGACCTATGCAGGTTTAACAAAAAAGCCCTAGGCGCCCAGGTACTGAGAGCGGCAGGGCACCGCCGGAGTCCCTTCCCCCAACGAGGGACGTCCCCGTCCCCTGGGTCCGCCGTCCCCGTCCCGCCGCGCCGCCTCAGCCCCCGACCGTTAGCCCGCCAGTTAACTGCCGGTTGCCTGGCAACGGTGCGGCTGCGCCCCCGACGCCCCGCCCACTCAGCCACGTGCTCCACCCCCCCGCCCCCCCCAGCGAGGCACCGCCCCCTCTCGTTCGCATCCGGGAACTCCCCTCTGGCCCCGGGCCCAGCGGATCCGGCTCTGCGCAGGCGCCTTCTGGCCCAATGGCGGCTCCGCTCTGCTTCCGGCGTCTGGCCCCGTCTCCTGGATACGGGAGCGGGGCGGAGACCATCAAGGCCGTGCGCGGGTGGGGGCGAAAGTACGGACCCGCTGGCGATTTGTTCTTGAGAGAGCTGGGGAAACAAAGCCCGTTCCCGGAGTCGTGCTGCCCGTTGTGCCGGTGCCCCTTCCCGCTGGCTGTATTTTGTGGCGTGTAAGGACGGGTTTCCCTCCGGGACGCATCCAAACCCCACCTCTGGGGCACGGGAGGCTCCGCCGCGGGCGGGCGGGCGGGGCTCCGCCGATTTCGGTTGATGGCGGCGGCGCGGCGATAGTAACGCTGTCTCCTTGCCCACCACCACCCCCCGCCTCACAGGTAGGGCTGTTGCTTCCCGCGGGCGGCTAACGGCCGTTAACTGGCAGGGCTCCCGCGTGCCTAACGGCCCTCCGTCCCCGCGCGAGGCGGGGCCCGCCGTCACCCCCCACCCCGTCTACCCCTCCGCTTCGCTCCCTCAGTGGCCATAGTGCCTAGGTCTGAGTGCGGGATCAGACCTGGTACCCCTGGCCAAAGGCCTCCTTGAGGGGCAGGAGACCCGCCGGTGTATGTCTGGCCTAATGGTGCCCTCACCTCTGCAGCAGGTGAGCTGTTGTGTCCCGAGGCTGTGGCCCACACCTCAGGCCTGCCCAGATGGTGGCTCTTGGCAGAGCTTTGACTGCAGATCTCCGGCCTGGCATCTGCTGCTTTCTTCAGAATGTTTTGGCCATTCTCTCACCAAGAGAAGGAAGAAACACTTCTGGAACCGGGTTTCCTTGGTGTTGTGGTCCTGTATCCTGCCCAGAGCAAGTGAGGCTCACTTGGCAGCTTTCGGTGCTTCTGTGGAGGTTCAGACCTGTTTCATTGTGGGTGGTGGTGGGGTAGGCCTCCACAGTAGCCGTCTCACCTTGAAGTGCTTCTTTTCACTGTTTTGCATAGCTTTATTTGATCTCTACATTTTATGTCCACAGTGGTGAATGTGCTGCAGCTGTTGAAATTCTGCCTCATGAGTCGTGCTCCATTGGTTTGTGTACTGAAATGAATGGTATAGCCATTACTGTTGAGATTCAGGGAGACAAGACTAGATCGTAGAATGGTTTAGGTTGGAAAGGACCTTAAAGATCATCTAGTTCCAACGCCCTGCCATGGGCAGGGACACCTTCCACTGGACCAGGTTACTCAAAGCCCCATCCAGGCTGGTCTGTAACGTTTCCAGGGATGTTTCTCTTTTTCCTGTAGCTTCTTGCAGAGCAGCTCATGGAGACCATATTTACAATAATGCCAGTCATGAGGCAGCAACAAAGGCTTCCCTGTCCCATGACTATTCTGTCCCAATGTGCGTTTGCATGTCATTGCTCATGCTTTTGTCAGATAACCAGATATTTCTGTACATCATTGAACCTGGCGTTCATTTGCCTGGTTTATTGCATGAGTGGATGATCATGTCTTTCTTATGACCAACATGAACATATCTTCCATCTGTCTAACAAGTATATGCTTTGGTCGTATCATGAGGTGCACATGTCAGGTTTGAAGAATTCTTGCAAAAGAAGTTCAAGGAAGGGGCTGCGGTCATGTAAATTTTGGGGATAAGCTGTGGGTTGGCAATCTCCTTTGCTGGATACATTTCTAGGGCAGTGCTATTCTGGAATCTTTGTGTAGTAGGGGATGACATTTGGGGTTATTTGTTTTGGTTTTATTAAGCTGTCCAGAAAAAGAACATAAAGAATGATATAATGATCTGCATGAATTGGAAAAGAGAGGTAGGAAAATGGAGGCCCCTGTCTGTTCTGATGCTGTATCTTTGTGACTTATTTTGGTATGTTTGGCAAACTGATTTTTGTATAATTACCTTGTTCTCATAGATAGCTGTACAAAAAAAGTCTTCCTATGTTATACTGGCTGTACCCAGTTGTTTGCATAGTGCTAGGTAAAATTATACTAAGGCTTTTTAATAGTAATGGTGAGATTTTTTTCTTCTTATGGGAAGAAAACTTTTGTCTTCAATAACTACCTTTGATAAAGGACATCCTGGAATCATGATATTCCTGTGTGTGTTGTAAATTCTGGATCATCCAAATTGTACTGTGGCACCTGGCTGATGTTCTGGCAAGAACCAGTATTGTAGTGACAGACACTTTGTTGTCTGCTGCTGCCCAATCCTTTGTTGTATTTTCAATTGAAGTCCTGTCTGAAAACTTGGGAATTCTCTAGTCTTCATTTTCATCTTTCATTTGTCACTCTGGGAGCTTTGTGTCTTATGAAAGAGGTAAACTGCAATTGAGTTTGTGGTTTGTGATTAGGCATTTGGCAGCTGTATTGCTTAAGCAGCCCTTCCTCTCCATCCTTGCTGATCATTCCTGTTGCTGCACTGCCCTCTCCAATATGCTGTTTTTCTATGGTTTTAGGATAGCTACATTGAGAACTGGTCTTGTTGAAGAGAAAACAACAGTTTTACAAACAAAATGGAAGAAGTCATGTAGAGATGAGAGACAGCAACTCCAAATGGCTTGTAACTAATTAAATTGGTAGTTGGAAGAACTGGTCATTGGATGTGAAGTTGGCCTGGAGCTGGAAGAACTTACGGCAAGGTGGTCACCGGGGACTAGTTAGCAATATATCCTATTTCTGGAGTATGCTGACATTGGGATTCTGTATTCCATGCTCTTACCCCTGTGGAATAACCAAGGAGCATGATGGAAAGCTGACACAGAACTTTTCTCGTGTATTACAGTTACTTCAATACTTTGCTGTCAGTTCTCTCATTGCTTCAAGTATTCTCTGAGAAAATAATTGTGGAACAAAAGAATTGACTAGGCTTTTATGATAAACATCTAACTATTTAACTATACAAATGCCACTCCCTGGGTTTGCAACAAATGGCAATTGTTTCATTTGTTTCAGTATGTAAATTAAAGCATATACAATTCTTGACAAAAATGATAGTTACAAATATAAATTAAATTTCTGTTGAGCTTCCTGATTCCCACAATATAACATTGGCCAACAATTTTACACAGCTTCTACTTGCAAGGAATTCTTTCTATCCATGAAAAGTCATTAATGCTGAGTCCTATAACTGGTAAAGCTACATTCAGCTTTGCATTGGTAGGAACACTAATAGTCACAAAGTCCAGTGTTTTTTTAGTTATGCTGATGACATCAGTTATTTGGCAGGTTTAAATTACATTGTGAAAAGTTGCAGGAGCACGTTTGCCTCAAGTGCCCTTGGGCAGAAGTGTCTTATTTGGCAAGGCTTTCAGCATAGACTATTTTCATTTGGATGGCAGTTTTATGTAGGGCATACAATTTTAAGTTTGGTAGTATGATTTTTATTTACAGATAAAATATTTATAATTTGTGGCTACTGGCCCTCTGTAACTTTTTGAATGTGTTAAAAGCTTTGGAAGTGTAAAATACTATCGTCCATTCAAAATTTCCTGAGAGGAGGCTTTCTGTCCAGTTTGATCTTGCTGGAAGTATATAATCCCTATTTTTAAGAATTGGGAGGGTAAATCCTGTATATCAATGGCTATTAAATTTGAATGCTTTCCCCCTCCCCCTTTCTTTAAAGGTTCATTTATTTATGAGACTAATTCCATGTTTCTAATCCATTTCCTGTACAGCATCCTTACATATGGAGAACTTCATTCTGTATGAGGAGATTGGAAGAGGAAATAAGACAGTTGTTTATAAAGGAAGAAGAAAGGGGACAATTAATTTTGTTGCTGTTCTTTGCACTGATAAATGCAAAAGAGCTGAAATAACAAACTGGGTAAGTGATTTTTTTTTTCCTGCTAAATATGGGAAAAGATACAAAATCCTTGTAGCACAGGTAATATAAAGGAAAAAAAACCCATGTGCTTCTTTACATGGAGTTTGTCACCATTTAGATCAGCTTCTTAAGATTTTAAATTCTTATACTTTAAACAGAGTCTTATTTTAATGTATTTATTTCTTCATCTAATTTTATTGTTTAAGTCACATGCATAAACCCATGCTTACAGGCTTACTGTTTCTATGGTATGTCAGAGAACTTGTAAAAACGGTTACTTGCATATAGTAGTTTGCTTTATTTTGTTATCAGTTGTTCAAATCCAGTCGTAGTAATACCTTCCAGTAAACAATAAATTTTTTACTTACCAATAAAAAAATATTTTTGATGAAGGAATAGCATTTAAGATAAATGGATTCTGTTTTGTAAAAGCTTGGCAGTTTTAAACGTACAATACTTTCTGAAAAAGAAACTGTAATTGGTACAGTTAGACATTTCAAATATTTTATTTTTCCATTAAATAGATTCTGTTTCTGTGGTGCATTGCCCCTAGCTGGATGCCAGGTGCCTACCAAGCTGCTCTGTCACTCCCCCTCCTCAGCTGGACAGGGAAGAGAAAATATTTTGAAAGACTTGTGGGTCGAGATAAGCACAGGGAGACCACTCAGCAATTACTGTCACAGGCGAAACAGGCTTGACTTGGGGAAATTCGTTTAATTTATTGCCAATCAAATCAGAGCAGGGTAATGAGAAATAAAACCAAATCTTAAAACACCTTTCCTCCACCCTTCCCTTCTTCCCGAGTGTAACTTCACTCCTGAATTCTCTACCTCATCCCACTGAGTGTCGCAGGGAAACAGGGAATGGGGATTGCAGTCAGTTCATCATACGTTGTCTCTGCTGCTCCTTCCTCATCAGGGGGAGGACTCCTCACAGTCTTCCCCTGCTCCAGCATGGGGTCCCTCCCATGGTAGACAGTCCTCCGTGAACTTTTCTGTTGTGGACCCTTTCTATGGGCTGCAGTTCTTCACGAACTGCTCCAGCATGGGTCCTTTCTACAGGAAACAGTCAGGGACAGACTGCTCCAAATGTGGGTCCTCCACAAGGTCACAAGTCCTGCCAGCAAACCTGCTCCAGCATGGGCTCCTCTCTCCATGGGGCCACAGGTCCTGCCAGGAGCCTGCTCCAGCACAGGCTATCCTCAGGGTCACAAGCCTCCTTCAGGTGCATCCACCTGCTGCAGCATGGGGTCCTCCAAGGGCTGCAGGTGGATATCTGCTCCACTATCACCCTCCATGAGCTGCAGGGTGACAGCCTGCCTCATTATGATCTTCGCCATGGGCTGCAGGGAAATCTCTGCTCTGGCATCTGGAGCACCTCCTCCCCCTTCTTCTTCACTAAGCTTGGTCTCTGCAGTGCTATTTTTCTCAAATATTCTCACTCCTCTCTCTGGCTGCTCTTCCCCAGCAGTTTCCACCCCCTCAGCTTCTTAAATAGGTTATCCCAGATGCACTTCCTCTGTCTCTGATGGGCTCAGCCTTTGCCAGCAGCGGGTCCATCTTGGAGCTGGGTGGCATTGGCTCTATTGGACATGGCGGAAGTTTCTAGTATCTTCTCACAGAAGCCACCCCTATAGTCCCCCTGCTACCAAAACCTTGCTACGCAAATCTGGTACAGTTTCATAGTCCATCTCATTGTTTCTATGATAATTTGTTGGGCAACTAATGAATATGCATTTAAACATTTTGTTCTTAGAAGCATATTCGTCTTAGAAATCCCTTACATACCACGCTAAGATACAGAAGCTTCTGTAGATATTAGGCCGTGTAGGTTTGATAGTAATATAGATTTCCAGGGACCCTCGAATGATTGCTCTTGCCTGATAAGATTGAGAATGATGGAAAAATTTCTTTTTACTTCCTCTTACTGTGCTCACCATATTGTCTCACACTTTTGTTCTCACTGAAGAAGAAAGTAGGAATGCAAGTTTGACTCCAAATTCTGATTGCCAGTTTGTTCTTGTTTAAGTGATGCAAGAAGGTTAAATAGTGCTTATAATTTTGGGTTGGGGAACTTCCTTCTTTTTTCTTTTTTTTTCCTATATTTTTAAAACAGGTGAGTTGGGCAGGGTCTATGAGAAAAGTTATCTTTCCTCAACACACATGTAAAACTATTTGAATTGGAGAATAATTTTAGTGCACTGGAAAAGGTAAGAGAACAAGTAGTTGATCTAGAGTAAATTTGTATTGTCTTCCCCCTCTCTTGCCCCATAAATCCAAATATATTGCTTTTTTTTTTTCCCAGTTAAGTATGTTAAAAACTCTGTTCTAGGTTCGTCTGACTCATGAAATCAGACACAAGAATATAGTGACATTTCATGAATGGTATGAAACAAGCAACCATCTCTGGCTTGTAGTGGAATTATGCACAGGTAAGATAAGCTCATAAGATAATGATTTATAGAGTGAGTATTTGTAAGAGATTTCTTATAACAGTTACTCTACAACAAATACTTAGATCTTTGAAAAAGTTTGATAATTATCTGATTATTAAATTGAGAATCCTATTTATATCTAAAAATGTTTTTGCTTCTGGAAACATTTTCAGAAATCAATTGAAGTCATATTTCTCTTCTGCTTCACTGTGTATGTGTGTTAAATGTTAATTGATGTGACATAATGTTGGTTTTGAATAGCTGAAGAGATAGGGCTAGTCAGGGAAGCTTAAAAACAAATTGTGAATAGTTGGAGGGTAATTAAGTAAAAATTACTTGAGAAAAGTTTGCTAAGGACTGACAGCTTTGGCATTCTCTTTTCATTTTATAGCACACAATAATAGAGAGAGCAAGGAGCAAATCAGTTTATAATGTACGATGACTTAATATTGTTCAAATTATGTTCAAGTTAATTTTTTAATCAAAGGGCAGTTCTACAGCTAATAGTAAATTATGTAAGTTTTCTTCCTGTTCAGTAGAAGTATTTTGACTTTTATGTTAAGACTTTCATTTGGGAGCTCTGAGGACTTGAAACTGCATGAAGTGATTCATTGAGTTTTGATAGGTTCTTATCAATCTTAATAAAAGATCGTAAAAGAAATCTTTTAAAGCTTTCTCTAATTGTGGTGACTGCATGTTTTAAACTCCAGATAGTGTGCTTTACTCCACATGGAAGGAAAAGAAGGCCAATTGTGCAAGTGATGCGTGTTAAAACTTTGGTATCTGGAATTTGTTTCATAGTAAAAGTCCATATTACACACAGCCTTTTCTTCTATCCAGAATTCTGTTTCAAAAATTACTGAAGAAGAGAAGCTACAAGTTCGGGGGGGGGGAAGGGGTGATTCTTTCAATGATTAAAAGCTCATATGGAGGCTTTGGTCTATTTGCTCAGTCTAACTTACTATTAGACTAACTTAATATTTAAGTTATTAGACAGACAGCCTTTTATTAAGTACAGTTTGAACAATTATAATGTATTTTTACCTTGCAGCATTGCAGTTTGCTGCAAGGAGAGTGTCTTGAAGCTAACTTAGTTATAAATAGAATAAGACATGATTTTCTTCTTAATTTTGTAGAGCCTTGAAAATAGCTTTTGAAATATGGAAGATCTTTCTCACTTGTCTCAAGGTGATAAAGTGAGTTTCTGTTATCAGATGCAGCATGCTTCTGTGTTGCTGGTTTCACGATTTTTCTTTTCTTTCTGTATTTGGTCATATTATGGAATTATTATATGTGTGGTCCTGTAAAATATGTCATAAAACCCAGTAATTAAACATGATGGAAAATTCTTTACTATAGCTTTGTAATAAGGGCTTAGTTTTAAAGGAATGGCTGATTTATTAAACAGCATTAAAAAGGCTTAGAAATAAAATGATTTTAATATTCATCAGTGTTGAATAATTTGAAGAATACTGTGATGACAAACCTTTTAGTGTTGCTATTCTCTGAAAGAAATTACTGAGCAAAGGAATAAAAGATCTAGTATCCTTTTCTATCAAAAACTCTCTTAATCCCTTTTTTCATTCAGGGACTTTTTTATGTGCATGATTTGGCTAAGGTATAAATAATAGGAATATAAATAACCCAGGAAGTCCATAGATAATTCACAAAATACAAGCTGTAGTCTTAGGAGAACAGGTTTGGTGGTGCAGGAGTAGTCAAGGGCAAAATGAGGTGGAGGAAAGGGATTTTGAGGGAGATAGGAATGTGGAGATTGGGATAGGAGACTGGGACAGGAAGGAGGAAAAAGACTGAGCAATGAGTTTGTGGGAAATAAACTTAGGATAAGTCCAAGTCCTGTGAACAGTTAGGACAGGAATGACTCAAATGGTATGAGTGTGATGACATACCTGAGAATCGGTGGGATGTGAGGAAGTAGGTGATGGGGGAAGACGAGGGATTTTTGCAAGGATGGAGAAACAGTAACAATCAGTGGGAAAAAGCATAGAGTGTGATTGTGAAGTCCAGGGAAAGACACGGGTGATAGAGGATATATGTGAGGGTTATTTGGAAGGCTTTGTTAGGTGTAATTTGATCAAAAAACAGAGGAAGGGTTGGGGTTGGTTGGAGCTTAGTGGAGAAGGAGCATGGTGATTTTGGAAAGACAGAGAAGGGTCTTTTGTTAGGATGAGAAGTCCAGAGAGATACAAGTAGGACTTGCTGGGCCAGGAAGCTGGGATTTGTATGAGAAACCTGGAAAGTGAAAGTTTAGTCCTGGGTATTTTTGTTTTGTTTTTTTTTTTTTTAATTTTATTTTTTTTTAAAAAAAAAAAGAAAATGAAGCGAGAGGAAAGGATGAAAATGAAAGAGCTGGGGCACATGAGTCAAGAATAAGTACTGTACTATGTGTGAAGAACAAACAAACAAAAATTATTTCTTGGATGATGCTGACCTCAGGATACCAGAATGTAACCCAGTTTTACTATTTCTGTTGCCTGTGAATTCAGTGGAAAATTGCATGTCATTAGCTTTAGTACTTGTTCACAGAAGTACTGTGACAGTCACACCAAGCCTGCTCTTGGTACTGTTTATTCTTTTAACTTATGCAGCAGGGTTCCAGTTAAGGAATTTGAATTAACCCACTAGGGGCTATTACATTGTGATGTGACAGAGTTTCTGGATTTCTTTTTTCCCTTCCGTTTCCTTTGTAAAATAAATCAATATTAAAGTAATTTGGAAGTCATGCACTCAATTATAGTAAAAACTAAGATTTTTGTCACAGTATTGGAAATAGATTATTTTTTTTCTCTACATCTTGGATTTCGTAACTATTGGATAATCTCAAGAAATATTTTTAATATCTACTGGTAATGATTTTTGCTTGATAGCTTTTGAAGAAGCTTGTGTAATGTACTTGGGAATTATTTGTGTGGCATTTTGTTTATATGCACTTGCTACCTGTGTAAACATATTTCAGGTGGTTCTCTAGAATCTGTTATTGCTCAAGATGAACACCTACCTGAAGATGTAGTGAGAGAATTTGGTGTTGATTTGATTACTGGTTTACACCATATTCATAAGCTTGGAATCATCTTTTGTGAACTGACACCTGGAAAGGTAAGAAGGATATTATTTATTAGGGGACAACTGCATGTTACTTTGTATGCCACCAGCATTTAATTCATTATTTCTGTTTTGACTCTTTGGAAGACGCTTACCTCAGATTGGAGGCCAGTTGAGCTTTATAATATATGTGAAGACAATGAGAGACAAGTCTATAGCTTGAATATTTTATGATCTAATTGATTTATTTCCCTGTTGTATACTTGATACAATTTGATAGATTGTCTTTGGTTTGGTGTACTAGTTTGAGTTAATGAAGTATTTTAGTTCTCTCTCCTCAGACATATAACTTCATTATTATGCCTGTTTTGTCATGCTGCAGAATGTTTTGAATTCATAGAAAATGGTAATGAGAGAGTAAAGTTACTTAAACTTTATTTTTTAATAACCTTCTCTATTGTTTCCAAGTGCCCTTTAAGTTATCGTCTCACTTTTGCATAAAAATACAAATCTTTTATGTGGTTCCTGATTTTGTGTGTGTGAAATTTATGTATAGTTTTTTCAAAGTCCATGTTTGGTTTTAGTTTATGTAGCAACCAGAATATAACTGTAAACAAAAATTCTTGCTTAACACTAATTGGTTTTGATCTTGATCTGTAAAATCTTGCACAATTATACTCAGTGTCTGTCATTCATCGGTCTAAAGGCAGTAAAAAAAAAAAAATATTAATAAAGCATAATGGATAAATAAAGCCTCTGTGTTGGTCCAAAGAAGAATGTTGATGTAAAGTACTCCTTCGAACACAAAATACAGAGTACTAAAGTAAGACTGCTTCCCCCAGCCCCTCATCTGACTGAACGGGCTATTTCTCCAAATAATATTTTTGGGATTATGAAGCTTTTAATTGCGAGAATAAGCAGTGACTGCATAGAGAAAAATCTCATGGTCATTGGACAAAATCTTTGGCATTTTCTGCTAAATAAAATTAGAAAGATTGTTTTTTCCTCTGTTTGTTTTTACTACACTTGTGTTTTCCTATAGAGTTTTACTCTACTTCTACTTTCTTTTCTATAGTAGCATTGTTGTTCAATTAGATTTAATAATGAGTTAACAAAAGTGCATATTAAACCTCCTAAGGGTTCTGTTGTGAGATTCTGTAATTTTTTGGTTATAAGAAAAAAGGTGGTGTTGACTTAAAAACTTCCAAGTTTTGAGTTGTAAATTTCAGCAGTCATCAGTTTTAGTATATGATACTTATATGTTGGATTATGTTTATTCTTCTAGATTCTGCTGGAAGGGCCTGGCACGTTGAAATTCAGTAATTTTTGCTTGGCTAAAGTGGATGGTGAAAACTTGGAAGATTTTTTTGCTTTAGTTGGATCTGAAGAAGGTGAAGGAGATGTCAGTGAAAGCACTCCACAAAGATACCTGAAAAATAGATTTCGAGGTATGATATTTTTATATCCAAAACTAACTTGCACCAAAGGAACATAATTAAAGTTGTAAAAAGCTTTTGTTTGCAGTAATTTGGAGAGAAGACCTTGAAATAAAATAGTTGTTCATTGTTCTCTTGGGGCTAACTAAATTTCTAGAGAAATGGAATAATTAATTCTGTTGTGTTATCATTTGTAAAGATTAATGTATTTGACTGTGTCTTTGCAACAGAAAGCATGGTCTGTACATTTTCTGTAAGGAGGTCTCACATATCCTGCATATGAGGAATTTTTTAAGTAAGCTCAAAACCAAAATTTTGCTCTTAAGGAAGATTGTTCAGAGAGATCATAACATACAGAGGGAACAACCTGGAAGTGAGTAGAAAGAAAAGAAACTGTATTTACAAGTATATGTTCGTAATTCTAATTTTCACAGAGCCAGTTTAACTGGGCTGGAAAAAATATAGTTCTGTCTGCCATAAAATGTATTCTTTTCCTGCTTTTTGTAAATAGTTTTCAGGTTATTTTTGGATTGAAGCTCATATGTAGGTGACAAACATTTGAAATCCTAACAAATTGAGTATATGGATGAGATCTGAAATTAATTAAAAATATTAATTCTTGGTTTGGGTTTGCTGAGTAGGCTTGATTATTAATTGCTGTTTGATGAAAACTATGGCGGGAAGAAAAATGCTCTGAAATACCTTTGGTCCTTGATGCATTTCACCTATCATTAACTAAGTACAGGTAGTAGAATTAGAATAACGAGAAGATCAATAAAACTTTTGAAGTTCAGAGTTCAAACTGTAACTAGCTTTCCTAACTGATAAAATTGTATTTCTGACATTTAGTTGATATAGGACAGTGTATTTAAAATAATAATTAAAAAAAATTTAAAGGAAGTAGCAAAAGAATTACTGCATTACAACCTTTTTGGTTCCAGTTATAAAGTGGTAATTGTAGAATGAAGAAGTAACTGATATTGGAAGTATGATAAAGAAAAGAAGGGATTTAAAATTAATCCTGTTTTGTCTCAGAAAAACTTGAGGTATGGAATTATTTATGCACTTTTAAAACATCTGTGCTACAGATGCTCTCTGTAAGGTCTAGGACTAAATTCCTTTAACTTCCTGTTAAATGTATACACAAAATTCAGTAAGTACTACACAGAACTGCTGCTTCTTCCATTCGAGACTTTGCACTGCTGCTAGGTATCCATTTAACAATGGTTAAGATATTTGTTTTCATGATTTTATTGACATAGTACTTTCATGGTCATTTTTGCTGCAAATGGTCCAAGTGATTTCTAATTTGAGACTCCACTATTTCAGTACCTTTTACCTAAGAATGATGACTTCTTTTTAAAATATGAGAAAGTTATCGTGCTTTAGTTTCAACAGGCAGATCCATGCAAATGCAGTAGTCTGCAAAATGCTGTTATTTTTTCATTGAATAAGAAAAAGTCAGAAACTTGATTTTAATCTTCAGAATCTTTTGTCAGCATCTCAGAGCACCTCACAGACCTCTATTTCCAACATAATGGTGTGTTATAGCAGTTACTGTTATTAGGAACAATGGAATTCTTGGCAATATTTTATGGGAACAAAAAGAGCTTTCTTAATACTTTGCTGTCTCCTGCAGAAAGTCCATACTGGAAATATTAAGACCAAGAACAGATCTTTGTTCAGGAAGAAATACAAATCTAATCTCTTTCCTGTTGCCTTTTGGAACAGCTGGGTTCATGTGTATGTTTGATGACCTTTTGTCACTTAAAAAAAATAAAACCCAAGAACAAAAGAATCCAAAATAAGCTTTTTTAAAGGACTACGGAATTGACATTTTTGCTGAGTTTGTGTAATTTTTTTTTAGGGATTTTTGAGAAATGAGTTAGTGGTTAGATGGGAACTACTGTAGAAATAGGAACTTCACAAGAAGGGTTTGTGAATAAACTGCTATAATTTGATATGGGAGATTTTCAGTGTGTTAGTGTGAAAATAGCTATAATTAATTTAGATCAGTCATCCAGTCGGCTACCTTTGTAGAGTTTTCTGATTTCATGGAAGTTTATGTCTTGGGATAGCTTTTTAAAAAAATAATAAAATAATAAAACCTGATATAACATAATGATCTCTGTTACTCACATGAGAATTATGTTGGTTTATCATTCTGCTCAATTTGCTTGGCTCTGGAAGCTGTCAAGGTGTATCAAAACATTCTTTGCATTAGCACTGTGTTAGAAAAGTATAGCACAAGCCAGCTTGGTTAATTGAAGTGAAACAAACAAAAATAGCATATATAATCCTACATAATTCAGTAAAGATATAGGTGAGAAGCTCCTTTGAGACAATTTACATTTGGTATCTCAGTTTTCATTTACTAAGTGAAGATAATACCTAACCCACTGAAGTGTGGAGACAAAGTTTGAAGTGTTGAACAGGATGAATGCTGAATGAATAATCAAAGTGCGTTATACATGCTGTATTTTGTAGGCTCTCCATTATACACAGCTCCAGAAGCAATAAAGGGAGAAGACTTCTCCAAAGCCAGTGATCTGTGGTCCTTGGGATGTTTACTTTATGAAATGTTCGCAGGTTGTATGTTTATGTACCTATTTAACATCTGTGATAATGGAAACATAGGTTGTGGTCGCAGAATAAATTCTTGTTAACTTTCTAGCAAAGTTAAGACATAGAAAACTTAAGACAAGTTTTAAAGATTTCTTGAAGAATATACTAACTGTACTTTTTTTTTTTTTTAAAAAAGGGACTTCATCAAATAATTAAGTGAAGTAGTACTGTTAAGTTGTCCTTTTGACTGTGTTCTAAATACTATGATACTAACCAACCTGTATTGCTTAAATACTATGATTTAAAGTTTGAGCAGTCCTCAAATTCTGACAATGTAATGTTTTTAATCTCCTCGGTATTAAACTCTGGGTGTATTAATTTGACCTTTGAAAGAGAAAACTGTTTCACTAGTGTAAAACTGGAGTCATTGGGTTTCCGGCCGATAAAGTGGCTGCTAGCATTGGCTGCATCTGGAAGGAAAACTTAATCACAAAAGATAATTACAGTGTAACCTTCTGAAGACTTAATAAGCTGATCTGTAGGATCAACGTAGTTACATGATGTCGTGGTTTAACCCTAGTTGGCAACTAGGGCCACGTAGGCATTCACTCACTCTCCCCCCACTCTGCCACCCCCAGTAGCATAGGGAGAAGAGGGACAAAAAGGGACAAAAGCTTGTGGGTTGAGATAAAGACAGTTTAATAGAACAGTAACATAAAATAAAATAATAATAACGGTAAGAGAATATACAAAATAAGTCATACAATACAATTATTCACCACCCAGTGACTAGTTGTCCAGCCCATCCTGAGCAACGTTTGTGGATTCCCGCGCTCCAGCCAACCGTCATTTATATACTGAGCATGACTTCTGTGGTATGGAAGCCTTTGGACAGATTGTCCTGTCTATGTTCCCTCTCAGCTTCTGTGGGAAACTGAAAAAAGTCCTTGACTTAATATAAGCATTACTGAGCAACAAGTTAGACAATGTGTATTATCAACATCTCCTACTAAATCCAAAACACAGCAGCTACTAGGATGAAAGTTAGCTCTATCCCAGCTGAAACCAGGACACAGACACTGAGATTTCTGCTTAGACCTTCTCCTTTTGTTGTCTCGTTGCTGATTCATATCAGGCTATCATGGTGACTTCCATCAAGCCATCTTTAGTGCCTGTTCTGTCCTTGGTCTCTTTTGCTTTTCATGCTAGAAGAATTTAATCCTAGGTTTTGTATTTAAATTGATAATAGAACTTGATAAATAGAATTCACACTGAGGGTGTTTATCTCTTTGGATGTTTCCTTAGGACAATGAGCTCATCATATATCATTGCATCTGACAGCTGTTTTGAAGTTTGCCTAATCTGTGAAATACACTTCTGTTTGTAGGAAGACCACCATTCTTCTCAGACAGCCTTTCAGAATTAATTGAAAAGATTTTCTATGAAGATCCATTGCCACCTAGACCAGAGGGTACTGTTCTGTTACTGTTCAATGAATCAAAACAGAGTAATGCTTACAAAGTTAAAGTTTTGTTTTGCAGTATTTCTTCTGAGGCTGACTGCAAGAATCAGTTAGCTGTCAAGTGAATGTTAGCATTGCCTTCCTTTGATAGGAACATTTTCCCCATTACTGATGAATGCTTGTTTATCTGTTGACAAACAGGCATATAATTTAGTGTTAAGAATTAAAAGTAAATCTACCATCTGGGACTTTTTGATCTCAGACATTCTGGGCATCGGTAGTATTGATCAGCCTCTTATATTATTGGCTCTTTTCAGTTCCTAGTGATGTAGTGGAAACAGTGACCTGTAGAATTAAAACTGTTCTTACTTGCTTCAGTTCTGTGAGGGATTTTGTTTTCAAAGTGTATAAAGTGCATTTCATAGTTCTGAGCTCTCGGAATTGGAGTCTTTCTCAGTTAAATAAGAATTTTGGAAACCTCTGTTGTATAATAGGGCGCAACAATGGTCCTCTTTAAAATTATCATGGTTAGGGGAAATTTAATTTTGATTAAAGCAGATTTCAACTCCACTTTATTTCTTGCCAATAGCTGCATGATAACTGGAGGGTGCTTTTTTAACATATAAACAATTTTAATTAGTTTGAGCATTGGTGGTTTTATTGGGGGGGTTGAGAATCCTTTGACATGCAAAGAGTGTATATTTAGGATTCTCCATACATTCAGATTTTTTCAGATGAAATTACTATTAAATAAAACTTTTTAAACATCATGTGTAGGTAATGATTTGATCTACATTGTGTGATGGCTGATTTTGCTGCCTAATACTTATATTCTCAAGTGCTTCTATTTACAGGTTCTGTTTTTCACAAACCTTCTGCTGAGTTTGTTAGTTTGCTTGATGGCTTGCTTCAAAAGGATCCTCAGAAAAGGTAAACTGTCCAATCCATGATAGTTGTTTACATTGTCTTTTTTCACCTCTGGAAAAAAATAATTACCATGATACTATATGTATAGTAATTTGTAGATTATAAAGAATGAAAAAAATCATTTAATCTCTCATACAAAAGAACAAATTGTGCTTTTTCTTATATGAAGATATACACAGTTAATGTTTTGATTAAGTATGTCTTTGTATTTTTGTACCCGGTGATAAATACATAACTTTGTAACAGAAATGATGGGCAGTTTTAAAATTGGATGGCTTTTGCTTTTTCAGAGCAATGAGCACATCTATTTTATGAGGCTTTGATTTATAGCTGATATGGTTATATTGTTAAATAACATAAGATTGTAATTTATAGGGTAGCTCCGCTAATTTACATGTTGGGATTGGCTATGCGGTTTCCTTCATTCTTAGTCTCATACCTCTGAGTTGCATGAATTACCCATTCTGATTTGAGGCAAAATGTTTGTCCTGTAAGAAAACTTTTGTTGACGAAATAAAAGCGAAAAAGAGGATTAATTGCTCTGTAGTATCACTACAGACTAAGTGCTTTGTAGTGTTGAAGACCTAGTCTGATATCTCTCTGTAGAGGTGTACTTTGACACTGTTTTTTCAGTTAGTTTGTTTGTTGCTTTTCAAAAGGCTGAACTGGACAGACCTATTGCAGCATCCATTCTGGAAAGGATCCCTTAGCCATTGTGGTGGTGATTCTGCAGACAGCCAGGGCACAAGCTCAAGGTAGTGAGTGTTCAAGGAAGGCTTCTTTTATAGTAAATCTAAGCAAACCAATATTTATATATTTTTATACTGGTTTTCTGTAAATTTTCCTGCTTTTGAATTTTGCTTAGGATTTTCATGTTGTTAACTAGTTGGTGAATGGAGTTTTACACCATTCAGTGATCCAATGTGGACGCTTAGAAATTATCCTATTAGTGTATTACACTGTCTGTTTGCTTTCAACAGAATGTGTTAAAATTTACTTCTGAACTAACCGCTGTCATTTTTTCTAATTTGTTTATATAACAATAATGCACAATAATTTGACTTATAATTTTTTTCTGAAAGCTTTTGTAGAATCTTATAAATGTGGGTCAATTTTATCTCTACTGATTTTTTTGTTTGTTTGTTTTTATGCATTAGGCTTAGAGCATCACAAAGCCTATCAGTACAGCATCTTAGATTTGTGGTTCAGCCTTATATCCTTGCAAATGCAGATGACCCATATTCTTTGCTTATGACATAAAGCATTAATCTAATGTGTTTTTTTTTTCTGAATTTGTAATATCCTATACTGCTACATATGCAGAAGAACCCAAACCTTTTGTGAATAATACGTTCTATGTATTAAAAAGTTAGGCTTCTTCAAAACATGTTACCTTGCTGTTTTTTGTTTTTAGTTTTGAATTAGGGTATTTAGTGTTGATTTTTTTATATTCTTTTCTCCTAAATATTTGAAAGATACTTTAGGTTCCAATCTAGGGAACTAACGTAAAAATAGATTTTTGGTTTTTTTAGATTGCTAAATGTTTTTGTGTTGTATCTGTTTTAAAACTTTGTGTTGTGTTGCTTAATACCTATTTCTGGTACCAGTGCTGCAATATTTTTGTTATTAATGTTTGTTCTAGTTTGAGAGCCAGCTCTTTGTCTTTTATTACTGCTTTCACCACAAAGGCAGATAAGAAGTCATGATTTAAAGTTTATAACGCAAAGTAAGAATTTATTCAAGGTTTTAGCAAGACTTATGTCAGCCTCTGCCACAGCGCTCATCATTGAGGATTCTCAGATAATTAGTAGAATCTTAATCTCCCACATTTGACCTTACTCTTGAGGGTTTTCTGAAATATCCACTGAGGTATGCACTAATTAACAAATATGACAAATGTAAGACATGGGCTTGACATGCAAAAGAAGCTCAGTACTTTTCTAGCTGTGAGGGCTGTGTATCTATTTTCTTCACAATGTGGGTTTGATTAATATTTGATATCCTGTAGATCCTTCAGGAAGGTTATAGGACCCAGTTCCTTGTGAATAAGAAAGGGGTATGTTTAAAAAATCCAAACAACCAAAATCAATAAACTTGCAATTAAGCGTGATATGTAAATCATTAAGCAAAAAAAAAAAGTTTTTATTAATCTATATCTAGGCTACAAACTTCATTATCAGAAGTATGTTTGTTGTGACTTTTTCCAGTGAAGATTAATTGGTCTCTAAAGCTTTTAATATTTCTTTATTGCTCTGGTACTATGGGGTAATAATTTAGCTTTTCTAGTTTCTTTCATTCAAGTTGTATGGAGGGAGACAGAGAATTTTTAGTATTCTTCAAGTAACTTGCTGTAAACTTATTTTTCATCATCGCTGTTACTAATATAAAAAAAACGTGTAGCACATATTACAATAGTATGCTGATCTAGAGAATGACCGCTAAATTCTATGCTAATAATTGCAACAAATAATGCATATGATCCCTCCTTTTTTTTTTTTTTAATCTGTGTAATTAATATCTTTTATTAAACAGCAGTGAAGACACAGAGTCATCTGTGGCTTGGAGTGCCAAAGAGCCAGTGGATACTCATAAAAATCTAGATAACCTGTCATCTTCAAGAGCAAATAACAAGCTACCAAGCAATTCTTTCAAAATAGGTAATACTATTCATTACATTATTTTCAATTATTTTGTTCCCATGAATTTTGTCGATCTTGATACCATGTTTATTCTCTGTTTTATTTATTTTTAATTTCTGAATGCGAGTTCATGTTCTCTTTTCAGTAGAAACTCAGACTGAATTGCGCCCAAAGAGTGCAGTTGATGGTGAATCAAATGAATCAATATTTCTTCTCAGGTATGAAAACCTAAAGAACAATTAGAAAACCCTTGATACCCTTTATGTTGTTGTTTTGTTTTTTTTTTTTCCTGTCTCTTCAGACATTTTATTGTGATGTTTGTAACATTTTGTGTTTCCTTTTGAATTTTCTATCACCAGTTTCATTATTACTAAGATACCTTTGAAGAGCTACTAAAGCAGTGCATGCAAATAAAGCTAAGCTTTTATGGCTTTGTTACATTGGTTTTTGGAAGTAGGGTTTTGATTTCTTAGCTATTTGTCTAAAGAGAATAATTTATTTAGAACTTTCTTTCCTTCTTACTATATATGAAAATATGCTTTAAATATGCTTACTTTAAATACACAAGAATAAGCACTCAGTTTATAATCCACTAATAAATTCTGCCCTCAGCTTTTCATCACAAGCTATTGGTAACAATCTACTAAGTACTACATAGGTATTAAATAAAAAATAGTGATTGGTTTAACAGTGATTTGTTTTAGTTGAGGCCTGATTCTGACACTTTGTACTAGCTTTCAAGCCAGGAAGATTATCTAGTAAAATAGGTTTTGTTCTTGTATTCATCAAGCAGAAATATTCCAGTTTAAAATTAAATAGTCTTTCAAACTTCTTGTGTAACCTGAAATAGGGTTATTGTGCATGATAGCGTATGTACTTTTCCAGTTATTTCAGTCAGTTTTAATAAAGTATTACTTCTCAGCATAGATTTTTCATGAGTATCTTTAATTTTGTTTGGTGTTTATGTTTTTAATTTAGTTGCTTTTTCTAGTAAATAAAACCGATTTGCAGCTAAATGTGTATATTACTTTCTGCTAATCAAGAGAACACATTAATTTGAAGTTGTTGATTAAATTAGCTTCTTGGCCTGCCACTTCTAATAATTCTAAAGTTGATTTTAAATACTTTGATTTAAATTAATATATACTACAAAAAATAAATTCGCTAGCAGCTTTATGAAAATTGCAAATCTGCAGTCTTTTTGTCTCTCATTTCTTCATTTTCTAATTAGAAAACAAGATTTTTTTAAAAAAGAAAAACTGAAAAATAAATCCAGTTCACATTCATACACGAGAATCAGGCAGTTTTTAATTCCCATTACCTAACCAAGAATTGGCAGTCAGAAGAGAATAACATGAAATAAATTGCAATTTTTTGTCAAGTTAATTCCCTTTGTATGTTGTTTGTCATTAGGAATTAAGATAATCATGTTTTACCATCCAGCTTGGAGAACTGACTATGGGTGAGAAAGTAATCAAATTACATTCCTTTAACATAGGAAAAAACAAACAAACAAAAAACAAACCACATAGTCCTTCCCATTTCTGACAAACAAATCCTGACCTTGTCAGGACATATTAAAGACAGGAACTTCATGTTTAGTTGATGGAGCAGGAATAGCATCATTTGTGTTGGTGAGCTTTGAAAGTTTACTGTATGGCATGAAAGCTTCAAAAGAACAACAAAAAAAGTAGCTTGCAGTAAAACTTAATCTGTGTTCTTTGTTGTCTTTTTTCTTTTTTTCTTTCTTCAAGTTCTCGTCCCACTCCTAGAACTAGCACTGCAGTAGAAGTAAGTGATGCTACTAATGCCCCAATCCAAAATTCTCCACAAAGAGACTCATGCTTGGAAAAGGTGAGTAGATAAATAATATTAAGGGACGGTGGTATCTTTATAGTTAGAATTTTGGCCTGTGTCTTTGGCAAAATCAACTTTCTTCTCCATCCTTCCACAATTATAACAGGAAAGCAGTTCCTTAAGTGTGTAATTTATTTAAAAAAAAATAAAAAATTGCAGAACTTCAGATGTATAGAATTAAGCAAGATGCTAAGTCTCCTTTTTCCAGTGTATAAAAGGGATAATGTTATCGTCTTTCTTCTCAGTCTACTTTTTTAAATTTAGGTTGCAAGCTTTTTGGACCCAGTATTTTTTCTTCCAACATGTTTTTTTAATCATAATTTTTAATTGATCCTATCTGATACAACATATATAAAAAGTAATGTAGAATATGTTGTTAATATGGTGAAGCTGTTTGGTATAATGTTGAAACGAAATACTTGGGAAATAAACATAAACTTTCTTTTTTTGGTGCAAAATAATTTTTTAAAAAACTTTGTTCTTGTTCTAGGCTAAAAATATGTGCTCAAGTCAGCAGGATATGGAGTCAACATTGAAAGAGCTCATTTACACTGAATCTGATCTTATCGTAACACCGATCATTGACAATCCAAAGGTATAGCAAAATAAAATATAATATTCAGGAACTTGTGGGTGAGGCTATTTTTACAGATAAATCTTTAATCAGGGTGAAACTCCTTTCCTGTATTTTGTAATTTTAAAGCAGTTCCACCCAGTCATCTGGCAAGCTCTCATGAAATTTTTTGGCAGGCTTTTATAATCCTATTGTGTTGCTAATTTGGAGAACTGAGTTATTTTGGGGTTGAATACTAGTATTAAATAATGTCTTACAACAAATAGAAACTACTAAGTGCTGTGTTCAGTTCTTTTGTAGATTTGTTTTCTGATAACTTGCTTTGATATCTATTACTTAAATGAACACAAAACTGAGTGTGTTTTGGGTATACCCAAAACAAGGGCATCTATGAAGCCTTCTAGATTAGGAGTTATACCTTTATGAAATAACTAAACTTTAGATGTGATAATGTTTCTAATAAATATGAACTTATTTTCTCTGGAAAAGAAGACCTGAAGTTACAAGAAATGTCCATCCAGTTTCTGTCACATGGATTCTAATGTGATAATGGTTTGTGATGAGTCTCTTAAGCAGAGACTGACACTTGATTGGCAGCAAAGGGAAGACCAAAAAAGAATCAGACCTCGGCACTGTAATGACACTGTAACTTGTTTGTATGGGCATATGTGTAGTATTGGTAGAAGGAATAATAGGCAAGAGCTCATTTAGTCTTCCTTTTATTTCTGTGAAAAAAAAAAAAAAAATGAAGTCATTTTAGCAACTTTACTCAGTAAGTGGCAGATGCAGGAAATGCAAGATATTTCATCAGAAGTGAGCATCTAGCTCATTAGGAAAGTCTTACAGCCTTTAGTTGCTGTATTGCTTTAGTATAACAATCTTTTTGTGTGTTTGTTTTAATGGAATTGCTAACACTCTCAAAAATTAAAAATCTTACGCAGTGAAGTAAAGTAACTGCCTAACAATACTGTTTTAATGTGTTTGGGGTGGGGGATGCTGTTGCCAGTGGAGAATTTCAAAGGTAATGATACATTTGAACGCCACCTCGGTAAATTCTCAGTTCTGTCTCAGGACTCTGACACGAAGCTTGAGCCTTTCACTGCTTCTCTTCTTACTACAAGTATAAGAGATGAGATTAGGGGTAAGTGTACGTACTAGTGCGCACATGGAGACTAATCTTACCATGCAATGCCAGACTCAGAAGCAACGCAAAATAGCCCACTAAATTCCAGGGACATGTAATCAGAGTCATTGCATACTTGGCGATCTTCAGACTAAAGGATGATACTGATACCTGGTAAAGCTGAAGAGCTTGCAGTTTAATCTCCTGGAAAGGGATTTACTCAATGCTGGCAGAATTTTAAAATTGAAATGTCATCTTATATTGTAAAATTTCCCTGTGTTCTGCAGATCTATGGAATTGAAGACCTTTTTTAGAAAATAGCTCTTTAGTTATGCTGAGGTTACATCTGTCAAAGGCTAAATTCCAGTATACAGTTATCTTTTTTTTGTGTGCTTTAGTTACTGAAAAATCACACTCAAATGCTCAGTCATTGAGCAGTCATCCACTTTCATGATGTAGCAGAAAATGATGTGTTGTGGGGGAAAACCCCCATACCTTACAAATGATTAGTTGGTGATAATATGACTTCTTATGTTCTACAAAGATCTGTAGAAAGATATTTACTGTATGGCAATGAATTGCTAAAACATTTCATGAGCTCTCAGCTGTATAGTTCCTTTTTGTGGCTTTTTAAATCCAAATGCAAGTATTTTTCTGCATACAAGCAAGACAAATATGCAAACTGAAAAAATCCTATCATTTTATATTCCCATTTAAAAAAACTACTTAAATGGAAATACTAACAATTTAATTAAAAGCATAGAGTTAAATCTCAAATACCTGCTTGAAATACATACCAGAGAACACTGGAAAATGCTTCAGTAAAGAGCAGTGGTTTGTACACCCATCCTGTATAATTTTTGCATCTTTGTGTTCTCATGTTCAACTACTCAAGCACTTCCAGAAATGTATTAAAACTATTTGTAATGTGTTTGTTTATTTTTCCAGATAATGAAGCAAGTGCCAGTTAGATTTGACTTCAAAACTTTACATATACCAACATACTCAGGTATGGATCTGCTGAGGGTGTTAAAACTTAAGTTCTGCATATGATGGTGTAACTCGCTATCACAAAACTTATACCCTCCCTTTGTAGATGATGAACTGTCATAGTTGGAGAACTCGTAACTGTTCTGAAACTGAAATTGCATACGTAACGTTTTTAGCTAGACCAACTCTGAGTAGACTTTTCAAGTGCTAACAGTTATATGCTCTTTCTCTTCTGCCTTCTCCAGTTACAAGCCCATGTTCAAAAGCTTTTAAGATAAGACAATCAACAATTTTTTAGTGTGGGAAAAGCAGCGTATTTTTTCCCTGTGTTATTTTTTGTAAACAACTGAGATACTTTAAGTAAAATATTCAACCAAATAGATTAAAATTTGACAAAGGTAGAGAAACAAATGAAAACAGGATCTTAAAATGTGCAGTGTTGATATAATACTAGGCAGCCTTGCCAGTGACATTTTTAATAATGAAATGTTACGGGAATCATATCCCAAAAGGTACTGTGGAGTTGTTTTCCATTTGTTGTTGTTTTTAATGTCTAGAAAGGCTGCTGTTATTTCTGAAAACAAAAGGCTGCTCATTGTCATGAGTGTAACATGGCTTCCCCTGGAAAACTTCCTCTGGTCCAGTTAAGGAAGTACTATTACACTTTACTATGCTTGAAGAGGGATATCAGACAGATATGCAGTCCTTCTAGAATTCATATCGCACCTCTTCCTAGACATAAAAGTTCCTTTTTTCTATCTATAAAGTATGTACTTTGGAGAGTTAATTTGTTGAAGAGATTTTATAGTTGAAAAGGAACACAACATCCCCCAGTCTCCCAATCAAGATTGTAGTAACGGAATATATTTTTAATTTGGCTAACATCCCAGGCAAAAATGATCAGAGTCAAGTGCCTAAGGGGGTGGTATTTTATTTCATATTGCATTTAAGTAGCTAAATTATCAGACTGATGTTCTGATATGTTTAACTATTGTTGTCTGTATTTGTTTAATATGGGACAGTGTTTTTTATGGTTGTAACAATTCCAGGGTTGTGGCGTTTTTTTGGAAAACTTTCTGATTGTTTTTGAAGAATTTGGTGCTGCTTGTCAATAACGATTAAAGACAGTGTGGAAAAATTAAGATACATACCTGAAATCCAAACCTCTTTTCAACTTTACTAATGTAAATTATAATTGCCTTCATTAGTAGGTGTTGTTACTTAAGTGTAAAATTGGAGTGAAAACCAGAAGACATGCTCTTAAATATTCTGTACTGGGGTATATCAGGATGGCAGATAAGTTGTTAATGAATAAATAACCAAAACTGAGGGAATGTATGGCTGCTAGAGTGAAGTTATTCATTGAGACTAATTAGGATGTCTTTGAAAATTCTCTGTTTATGTACAGTGGTCAGTGAATTGAACCACAGGATTTATGTTAATTATCCTAGTGACTTGACTTCTTTGTGTTCCTCCTGAAGTCATCTATGTTCTGATACTACTAAGGCTGAACTAGATGGATACCTACAATATGAATAACTATTTACATGTTCAGTTTATTGATTCTGAGGAGATTTGACTGACTTTCATTAGTTTTTGCCTCAAATTTACTCTAATGAAATTGCATATTCTTAAGAGTTAGTAATGATTAAGGACACTACTACCTTTCCTAAATATAGTGCCAATAAATGTTTACTTAAGTGAAGTCCAGGGATTTAACAAGGTTGCACTTTCAAAAATGTTTTGAGGCTTTTATTGTTCCCTTTTTATGCTTTGTTTCTCTTCTTACTTCTTTTTTTCATTTCTATAATCTTCAGATGTGAATTATCACGTTTGTTTAATACTTTAAGTACTAAAATTGTAATTAGATTCAAACTTTGGTATTACTTATTCACGTTGATGTTACTTTCTGGTGTGTTAAAGCAACATCAAAGATCCATTGTCTTTAATTACTTGTTTGCTTCTTATGGTTAGCTGAGAAGTTATCATCTCTGAAAGACATGGACTGGAATGACTTCTTACAACGAGTATGTTCACTGCTTGATTCCATCGAGAAGAATACAGGAGCAGCACGTTCTAAACTGAACTTACTGTATTATCTGTGTACTGTGGCTGTCCACAAGGAAGTTGCAAGCAGGCTAATCAGCTCTCAGCTGGTAAATAGCAAAGCTTTGAAGGAATCAGCATGATTTACACACTTGCCATTTTAGCAAAAATCAGGCACTTTTAGTTATATTCCAAGAAATCATTAGTGTACTGACAAAAATAACGTGGCAAATTTAGTATAAAGTAATGAAAAAAACCCCAAACCCTAAATTCCACGTCATGTTTTTTAAAGGAACTGAGGGGAAACTAATTCTTTCTCTTAGATTTCAGATGGATTTACGTGTAGATTTGTTGTGTTAGTAAAAAGGTTAGGGTAAAAACTAGCCTTGATGAGAGTGTGAAATAACATATGATGAAATGTTAGTCTTTGTAAATCATTAAGTGCCAGAGAAGACTGAAAAAAGGTCACGTTTCAAGTGTTAAATCAATTTTATTTGGCCATATGTCTGTAAAGAAGAGCAAGAAAAACTTTCTAAAGCACAAACAGTAAAACTTTCAGTTTTCAGCAGTTTTCAGCACAGCTTCAAAGAGGGAGCATGCTCTCTAAACAGTCTGTTTTAGTGTATACTTAAACAGTGACTTCACCTTTAAAGAACCATTTTCTGTTAAATAAAGAGGTTTACTAGTATCCTCTGTAGCGGTTTAACATATTTGAGTGTTGCGTGTGCAGAAGGGAAATAGGCTTATTTTTCCCACTATGTAAAAACTTTGCAGAGGCTATTCTGAGATGTGTACTTTTCAATTTATTTAATAAAAAGTAAACTACCTCGTTCTCCTACATTTACACTAAAGCACCTAAGTCATATTCTGACACATGTCATCATTGGATATAGAGATATTAAGGGCAAAATTGCACTGCCAGGAAAAATTCAATGAGGAACATTCAGGTTGCCATAGAATTCTTGTGAAAATGGGAAACAGAATTGCTGGAAGGTGTATTCCGTTATCATTGCAGAATTTTTTCTGGGGAAAATAATCTGATAACTGAATTGCCAATTAACAGAACAGTTTAGAAATGAGTTAGTTATTACGCAGTTTGGTTCTTAAGTGGCTAATTATGTGTGTTATCACTCCATTCATTATTCTAGTATGTGCCAACTGGTTTTGTCCATTCTCACATAATAAATTTAATTTGTTAAGTACTTGTTGGGTAACAGTATATGATGATCTTTGTGTTTGTAGATTGAAAGTATCAGAGATTCTTTTCCTCTGCATTGTGTTTTTTCTTTTTTTAATGCACTATGTTTAGCAGTTTAGTTTAAAGCAAGAATATAGAAAGAAATTATATTTTTTACTCTCAGCCTTTTTTTTATCATTTGGATAGTATCGACAGTATTTGTCTATTATAATACTTTTTGCAATTGTTACCCAAATACATTTTTATGAAATTACTGATATTTCGATTTTTTTTTTTATCATTGGGATGTATCCGATCACTGAAAATCACTAATGTATATTTATCTTGTTTAAATTATAGTTTCCTATACTGATACAGCAGCTGCGTGCAGCCGCCAACTGGGATATGTAAGTAAAAATTATTTTAAATTGATTTTTTTCAAATACTGAATTATCCCTGAATTTTATTAAGGATATTCTTTCACAGAGTATTTGAGGAGTGTTTTAGCCTGTCAGACTGAATTCAGCATTTGAATTAATAATATATTGCTATTTCACGGGACTGAAGATTATAGAAAATATCTAAAATTTTATCTAGAAGTTATATAACTTAGCGTATCAAATAATGTTGCTTAAAATCATTGAATAAACCAACCCATACCATAATAGTAGTAAAAGATCTAGAATGGTAGCTTTAAAAAAAAAAAAAGGCACTTTTTTTTTTAAATGCATCAGAAATAGTTCAATGTCATAGTGCCCTCTGCTGTTTGTTTCATAAATGTTGTTTTTATTATTCCAGTGTTTTCTTTAATGAAACATTTAAAACTGATTTGCTGATACAGTTTTAACTTCTGTTTTCTCAGCTATATGAAGAAGTTTAAAATGATCTATAGGGGTTTTCTGTGTTATAAGAAAAGTGAGCATGAGCATGACTGATTAGTAAGACTATAACAAACTAGAGAGTCTTCATTCTTCAGTGCTAAAGGAAAGAAACATATTTATGCATGAATTTATGACTAAATGGAGCTAAAATAATGAAATAATTTGATGATACAAAGAAAATAGAAATAAAAGGAAAATCTGAGCTGTAAATAGCACTTCAAATATTTCCTGCCCTTAGCAATCTGTGTAAAATATAAACAAGATGTAATTGTTTTTGAAATAGTTTTTTGTGCATCTACAAAAAATTTATTTGATATGCAGACGTGCCAAAGTTGCTCGAGTGATTGGTTTACTGGCATTACACACATCTGAACTTGGAGAAAATGTACCTGTTTCTGAGGTAATGTTCCTTTTTTTTTTTTTAATTTTTTTTTGGTTTTTTTGGCAGGGGGAGTTTTGTTAATGCTTTTACTATTTATGTCAGAAACTTCACAGCTTTTTTCTTTGTGAACGATGCTTTATTTTTTCTCTTTTGTGTAAATGTGAGTGTAACTAATTCAATTAATTAAATTCATAAACTTCTGAGTCTATTCTATGTAGTTGTCGTTCTGATCTTCACTAACCTGTGGCAGAACTACCCACCAATGATAAAACAAGAGCTTTTTTTCTCTCCTTTTCAGAAAATTAAGTAGCCACTGTCAAACTTATTTTGAGTGTGTGTGTAACAAGAAGGAAGTGTTGACGTGTTTGGTTAACCTGATATGTAATTATTATAATTAGTATAAAAATAGTACAATTGATTCTTAGAAATCCTTTTTTCAAAAACATTTGAGATTCCTCACAGTTCCTAAGGAATGTATGTAATGAAGGGCAAGTCATTTTCTTTGGAGAAGAAAAGTTGGGTTTTTTTTTTTAATTCTTTTTTCATTTTGCATGTTTAGCAGTTGACTTAAACAGAAGACTGATTAGACAAAGTGATCTTACTGTCTTTTCTTTTGCATGTGACACATGCACACAAACTGTGTAACTGTTACGGTTTGAGAAACCTACAACAATTTATTTTCTTAGACAATTATTCTATCACCCGATGACCCCTCCGCACCTGGAAAAGGGAATCCGGAAAAAAACAAGGAAAGCTGAGGGTTGAAATATAAACAGATTTAATAGAATAAGACTAGATAATTGACACTAATAACACTAAAGAACCAATAATGATCCCAATAGCAGTATAAAATATACCAGGCTTATACTCAGCCCATTCTGTCAGCAGGAGCTGTGCACTCCCAGCCATGGACAGCAAATGTTGGACACTACGAGTGCTGCGGCTTCGGGAGGAAGGGAAAGGCTCAGGGGTCCAGTGCTAGGGCAAGAAGTTCTCAGGATCGCAGCCATGAAGGAAGAGAAGAGAGCTTCTCAGCAAACTTTCTAATTTATGTTGAATGAGATGTTCATGGTATGAAATAATCCTGTTGGCCAGCTTGGGTCAAGCGCGCGGGCCTCACTTGTCATCCCCGCACCTGGCTAACTCAAAAACCACAAGATCTTGAAATCCACATACCATAGCTGGCTATAAAGTAAATATTTTCACAAATTCAGACACTGGAGTCTTCTAAAAGTGCAGTTTTCCCAGGCATTAGAAGAGAAATTAGTCCTGTGTCACTCCACCAGGACAGTAACCTCGACAGAATCTGCTATTTAATATCTGTTTAAAGTGTGAATGTGACATTATTTCTAGTTCATGAGGTGAAGTCAGGATTTGAATGTGATGGGTGTTTGAGTGTGAGATGCAACTGCTAAACGCACATAGTAAATATGTCTCCATACTGTGCAGATCTGGTGTTTAGGAACATGTAGTTATTGGTTAACAGCTGACTTTTTTGGCAATGCAGCTAAAGATTTTTTTGTTGTTCTATGTCCCTCTGGTTTCTTCTTAAGGAATATTAAGAATGGTTATGATTATCTTGCTATATTGCTTAACATTTCAGTTCTGTAGTGAAAGCTGAACTCAAAACGTTATTGTTATTACCTAGGGTTTTTTATTTCTTTCATAAAGTTAAAGTGGGGAAAGAGTCCTTATGGTTACTGTCACTGAAGTTTAGTTAAAGTCTTCCAATATTGACAGTTGCATGCCAGTTGAATTCCAGGTTGCAATTTAAGTGCAGTCTTGTATGTGGTCTCAAAAGTAGTTTTGAGATGTCCGTATAACTTCTGGCTTTAGGTGTTTGTTTAGGACTAATATATTCAGTGATAGTTTCCCTAGCTTCCCGGTTTCCATCATAGAAAATATATATCCTAGTCTGGTTTGTGTATGTAAAAAGCAATAGATTGAAGTAATTTTACAGTGAGCTGTACTTTTATTTTGTTCAAAATGTTTCCAGTTTTTTGTTTGTTCGTATGAACATAAAAATTATTCACAAATGGAATTTAGCATTTTTAGAAATACGCTTGTACTTCAAAAAACAAATTAAGTCTGAGACCAGTGACATTTAAATGGAAGGACTAGAAAGGAAAATTAATTTTGATTACAATTTTTATGTGAATTAAAATTAATTTTTATATAAATTCATTGGGAAAATAGGGACTTATTTTTTAAATTAACGAATCTGAATTACAATACTTTTCAAAAGGCATCCACTGTGCTTGCTGTAATGACATTCATTTCAAGTTTTTTCTCTGAATCTTAAAAGTATTTTAGAGTGCTTACACAAAATTAGAATGAGAAAAAAATTGAATCCCAATATTTTCATGCCTTCAAATTTATTTTTGTATATGTAAACTAAAATAAGATAACTGTAGGCAGTACACAAAACTTGATAGTTCATTTATAGGAAAAGTAGCAAGGATTCATTTAGGAATTTCAGATCTACAGAGTTCCCCTCTGCTCCCCCCTCCCCCAAAGGAAGAAGATGAACCTGTGAGTTTGAACATTGTTGTAGACTGTCAGCTATTACATGTTGTGTGATGCTTTTAAAAAAACAAACCAAGCAACAACCCCCAAAACTTTAAACCAGCATCAGATATTGTATTAAAATATAATGCTGTAATTTATCCTCTTATATGAGCCAGCTGATGCTTCAGCTGAAGTTTCTTGGTGGCTGCTGAGAGTTAGGAAATGTCAAAACCAAGCTGTAGCTAGTCAGAACAGCATAATCTAAAATGACTCTGTGTGTTCCAGGTCTTACAGACTTAAGATACGAGTGATCTATGCATTGGTAGCTGGTTCTGTATTTTGTTTCCTCTTCCTTTCCTAGTAATTTCTAATATTGTTTGCTTTTTTGACCCTTGTTAG
Organism: Larus michahellis; assembly: GCF_964199755.1. Classification (NCBI taxonomy): domain Eukaryota; kingdom Metazoa; phylum Chordata; class Aves; order Charadriiformes; family Laridae; genus Larus; species Larus michahellis. The sequence continues at coordinate 49,872,113 of NC_133897.1, read as the reverse complement.
CCAGAGGTGATCTCTCTGTAAAGCTATCTCCTATAGCCCCAAAATTTTGTTCCCAAGTGTGAAAAGTCAGTTCAGAACCCATGGAGGTGTGGTTCTAAAATTATTTTTGCTCACTGTGTACCATGCTGTGTATACCAAGTTTTCTTTCCAATTTTTATCACTCGGCCACAGCCCCTTTACAGTTCTTTCTTACCTCATTATGCACTCATCCAGTTATTTGTGATTTCTTTTGTACTTTTAAAGTAGCACAGAACCTAACAGAGACTTGTGCAGGACACCACTGCTGGCTCTTACATGTTAAAATCTGGCTCTTCATTTCTACCCCCTACTGTCTTTTACCCAGTTATACACTTATTTAAGGATAGTTCCTCTATCTTTGAGGTTGAATCTGCATCGTTAACCTTTCTGTTGCTGCTGTTTAAATTACTTGTTAAATAGCAGTAACATTAAGGCCTGAAGAAGCAGAAGAACTTTAGGAAAGAAAAGAAGCCTCATCCTCATTTTACAGGATAAACTTTCACATAATGCATGCCAGAAGTCTTTGATTTGTTCTTTTTTTGAGAATTAATCGTTTTCCCCCCCCCCCCCCTTTTTTTTTTTTAAGTTCTTATCAAGGTAATCGGTGAACAGCAGTTTGTTTTGAATGTAACCACCAGAGGTCACTAAAATGCAAAAATAAAATGCAAGTAAACTGTTTCACAGACTAGACAAAGATATAACTGTGGAACCGTGCACTACTTTATTCTGCTGATGTATTCTAATATGTAGGTCAAGTTAGAAAAAAATCATAATAAATGAATATTTATACCTGTGTATTCTCTTGCAGTTGATCTACTTTTTTTTTTTTTTTAGGAATACTGCATTGATTAGAAAAAATGAGACTGATCTTAGACTACTATGGGGATATTGATATCTTGTATATTTTTCTTCAAATCACATTTTTATATTGAAGATGAAGACATTTTACACATTTTATGTGTAATTTCTTCTATCGGTCAGTTGCAGTAAAAGTTGTTGATAGGTCACGTTTTTTTCTGACTTAGTAATGTATTTTTTTCAATGGAATTGCCCTTTACAAATCTGAAACAACATTTCCTCTTATTTATTCCTAGTTATCTTAGGAAAACACCTAAATGTTAAAGTTTTATCTTTGTATTTAGGTTTTGAAACTGGTTCTTAAGAAACTAGATTCTACAAAAAGAAGATTCTTTCTTTCCAGGATTTTTGGAAAGAAAAGTCTGCTTATTCTTCATCTTGCAGAACGAAAAATTGTTCCCACTTTAGGGAGGCTTGCTTCCATGTATGTCTAATGTGTCGTATTTATTAAAAGAAGCTACTGTTCTTTCTCTCTGTGAATACATCAGGCCTTCTGCCATTTTCTGACACAGCCACTCTTACGTGGAATTTCAGACTCAGTCTTTTATTTTAGTAAGAGATGATAGAACAGCCTCACAGAATGCCTCCATGCTGGGGATCAGTGTCCTTCTCTGTCTGGTAGGATACCAGCCTCCTCCACCTATTGAGTCGCTCTATGCCTGTCCTTTTGGAGGCAAAAATCTAGTCCTTTTCCTTTCGTCTTTTAAATTTGTAATTGGGAATATCAGTCTCACATTATGACCTAAGCTGCTGTGCCTGGTTTTTTACAGACCTGGATCCACTGCTCTACTGAGTATTTAAAGGGCTCAGAGAACCTGCTACAGCCTTCACACTGCAAGTTTCTTTGCAAAGCCTTTGGCTTATGGAATTCCATGTCCAAATTAAGAAACTGAATATCCCATGGAGAAGGACAGCATATTAGAATATCTCTGTAATACTGAGCTTAGAATGTGATTCCTTTGTCAAAGCAGTAGAATATCTTATTTTCTGTTTTTATCCAAATTGAAACTCCATATAATTTGAGACTTTTTTATTTCTGGGTTTTTTTGAAGTACAATTTGGTTATTGTTTTCTACAGTTGCAAAAGAGCTGCATTGTTACAGGTGCAGTTATATGACCTGTAAACTTATATGTAGACTCTAGCTAGTCTGATTGTATCTGCTTTGCACTAGGTCTATAGTTTGTTGTCATTCAAATTCTTACAGAATGCCACTTTTAAGTCATGTGCTTAGCTTATTTCTCTAGCTCCTGTTTTTAGGTTTATCCATGTCTGCCTATATTGTAAGGAAATTCAAATAAAAATGGCTTCATTTGGCCATTTATTTCCAACCTATTTCTTTTTAATGTTTTTATTATAAAATAATTTGTCGAGTCTGCTCACAAATTATCATAGTTTCAGTGTATCTTTATTTCCTCCAAGGGCACTTTCCTTATTTTGCCCTGATACCTTTTATGTGAAAAACAACAACAACAAACACCTCCCCCACCCCCGCCCAATTAAAAAAAAATAAATCTGTATGCAGGAGACAGAAGCTGTAGCAGAGCGTGTGCGTGAATACTTACATGTGTGCACACACACAGATGTCTACTGTTTTGTAAAATGATTATTTGAAAACCTTAAGCTTATCTTTCTGTCATAATCAGGTTTATCACTTAAAACTTTGGTAACAACGAGAGGAGATTCCATTTAAGTTTTTTGAGTGAATTTTGTCAAACTTTCAACCTCTATAACAAATCTCTTCAATTTATTTTTAACACTCTGGTCCACTGCATATAACTTACATACTTGCAGGGAGTACATGGGAGGAAAACAAATGAAACATCAACATTTCTCGAGTAAATTAGCCTCTGCTGGCAGAAGCTCATGATGTGTTTGAGGAAAGTTCTTACAAGTTAATAAACACAAAATGTAAATATAATTAAATTAACGATAATGAATCTATCAAGCACAGCATATCTGGATTGTTGGAGAAAATATTCAGAACTTCTATCATAATTGTAGGAAGATTTGGTTTTTCCCACTTCAAAAAATTAATTTTATCAATCCAATTCATTGGGCTTTTTGTGTTTGCAGTCCAAACCAAGTTGGTAGTAGAAAACAAGGACATTCTCAGCTAGGGAACTGAAAACTTACATTACTGATTGCAGGTTTAAATAACTTCTTTGCAGTTTTCTCAGATTAGTTGCCTGACCAAAGCAAAAACTGTACCCTTTTAAAAGACATTTAATTGGCACTTTTTTCATAGTCCATTAAACTTACTCTGTTTTCTTTGAGAGATGAAATAGTACATTTTTCCATTAAAATGACATTAGTGGTGCTGCCAGTGCATCTCTTTGCAGTAATCTTCAATTTAGTTAGTTTTTGTGATAGTAAAAATGTGGTGGGTTTTTTTTTTCTACAAGTCTGTTATTTTTGGGGTAATGAAGAGCTATGCCCCTAGGATCCTTTTCTTCAGTGGATAAATATCTACATCTCAGGAAAGTAAAAAGTTATCTCAGACTTTTGTCTGTGTTTTCAATATTTCATTCAGGATTCTAAGCATAATTTATATTCCTCCTTAAATCGGTGTTATGAAACGCTGAGTTGATGTCCTCCTTCAGCTACTTCTATCATAAATATAATAGACTATTGTAAGCTTCAATACAATGGACTATTGTAAGCTTCAGAGAGAAGCTTGTTAAGGGAGAATTAAGGGTAACATATGTTAAGGGAAAAGACAGATCCTAAATTCACATTCATGTAAAGACTTTAGGAAATCAATGGGCATCCAGATACTGTATCAGAGTTAAGAGGGAAAACATCTTGCCGTCAAATGTTTTGATATTTAAGTTCCCCACACTACTTCTGGGACCTTTTTGATAAAGACAGAGGGAAGCGAACACATATGTTCTATATGGATAGTCAGTAGGTGTCTAGATGTGGTGCTTGCTTGAGTTTTGGGAGACTTGGTGTGATCCTCTGATCTGCCGGTCTTTCTGCATCCTATATGCATGTCGGAAAGTCACACACTATTATGTAATGGAGTGAAAAGGTATTTTAACCTATGTGCTTACAGCTTTAGAGCAAGAACATGTAATTGGGCTTCTCGTGTTGTGTCTGAGTATTCTAAACACTGAGCTTTGGGATATTTGGGGTTTGCATTTCTTTGTTTTGATGAGATTGGTTTTTTTGTGTGGCAGGAATAGGTGTCTCAAAAAAAGTCCACATTGATGAATCATTGCTATGAGCTGTGATCTTAAAATGAATAATCAATAGACAACTGATTTTGATTAGAAGGAGCTTTTCTTTTTAGATCGGGCTCATTTTAACTTGCATCTGTTCTGTCATCCAGCTCAATGTGCAAATGCTTGTGCCAACCCAAAAGAGGAGATACAGCAAGGTTCAGTCTGTTTTTATTGATGGTAGCACTAGTTATACTGACTTAAAATGACCAAAACTATGGTATCAAGCTCAGAGTGAATACCTTTGTGTAGTAAATAAGAATATGGCATGAACTACTGAAGTGTGCATCCTCATCTTTTTCTTACTCCTCTTCCATAGAAGGCATCTTATAAATATTGTCAGTGTTGTCAATGTTAAAAAATTCTACAGCCAATAAATCTTTCTGTGTGCATTCCTTTTCTCTGTCATTCGTTCATCTGTCTTGCATTCAATTCAGTTAATAGGACTAGATGGAGAAGTGAGAGCTCATTGTTCTTTAAAAAATAAATTTGTATGCCTATTAGTGTAATCAGACATATTAAAAATCAGAGTGGTCTTAGATTTACACCCTACTTTTGAAGTTTTAGTGTATTAAAAATAATTTTTTTTTAATAAAAAAGAATAGTGTTCTTATTTTTGGAAATGCTGATGTCTTGTTTCCTGCTTGGGCAGTCAGGTAACATTGAAGGTACGAAAGCATCAAACTGAGTATTTTGAATGAAATACTTCTGCAGTTACTGTGTATGACTTTCCATTTCCAATTATAACTTAAAAGTATTTTCTGATTTTTCCCATCTTTTCAATAGCTGTTTCATGGGGTTTCTGTTAGATATTGTGGAGTTTGTGGCTCAGTGTCTAGTTTTGTTCAAATTCACCCCCTTGCAATATTCCGTCAGCTTGCGTTTTAAAGTAGAGGAGGGACATCCCCACCATCAACTTTTACTAGAATACTATGTCCAGTCTTAGTCTACCTATCTCAAAAAAGGTACTGTAGGAGTTAAAGATGATTTTGAGGAAAAACAAAAAGAAGGATTAAGTAAAAGAACTCTGAGGGTACTGAAGAGTGTCAGATTCTTTAGTAAAAATATATCTTTGAATTATCCTCAAATGCTGAGTGATACAGGGAAATATATATTGGAATGTTTTTCCTATATTGTAGTTAAAGAATAAAGCCACTTCATGAAGTTGAAAAGTGGCAAATTAAGATCCAGTGAGAGGATGCATAATGAGATGAAGCAGCTCCTTTCCACATGAGAACATGAAAGTGGAAAAATTGGCAAATTTCAGAGAAGTTCCAAGTGTTGGTTTGGCTAATGGGAGTATCAGACTTACAACAGCAAGGACTAGCAAAACATTTGTGAAAGCCTCTAAAGTTGCATGCTTCAGGTTTAATGTCAGTACCTAATTGTTTGGAGTTAGGAGATAATTTTAACTAGGGTGTTCCAAGCTCACTTTGTGGTTTTTTTGTACCTTTTTAAACAAAGCATCTGGAGCTGACCACTCACAAAGCCAAAAAGCAGCCTTGATCCAGTTGACAGCAGTTTAGCATCTTGTGTTTTTATTGACAAAGATTTGTTTTATGAGATCAGGATTTCTTTCCATATATCTTGATTTTAAACACTTAAAGTGTTTAAAAAGTAACACTTTTAAGGATAAAAATATAATCATACAAAAAAATTAATTTACTGTCACAGTTAGTTTACAATGGATACGCTCATTGACTTACGTCAAGTTCTTTCTTATGTTTATTAAATGTATTATTTATAGCTGGTGGAACTCATTTACCTTTAATATTGCTGCGTAACTTTATGTTGGATATTTCAGAAGTAAACTTATTTGTATGAAGAAAGTAGAACACTAAAATCCACTTCCATTTTGGAGTGAGACACTGGGGGGGGGGGAAAAAAGTTACCTTCATTCTTCTGTGTACACATGCTGTGAAACTGATGTGTAATTCGGATGCAAGATTGCCGTATTTAAGTTGCTTATGCATGGAATAACACATCTTACATCAGAGAACACTTTAAAAGGATTCTTCATAATAGGTTATAATGATTGAAGTGTTTCATGTCTCACCAGGCAGCTTGTAGGACTATTTTCAACATATACACTTTCCTGTAATCACAGATTTTTGTTGATTCTAACCATTGGATATATTTGCCCATCTCTGCTGTAATATTTTTGCAACACAAGCTGTGAGATTTCTGTTTAAAGCATAGTGTGACTTTGTTTTCAGGATTCGTGGCCCTTCCCACTGTATTTCTTTTTAAAGTGGGAAATGTTAGCTTTAGGCTTTTCATTTTTTTAACATTGCATAGTCATTTGCTGTCATCCAGTTAGTTATTTGCATATTACCACAGCTAAAGAAACCTAATTATCTCACAAAAATGATGTTAAATAATGACTTCTTTGACAATACAAGTAGTATTCGAAGCTTAAGATGTCAGTATTTTACCTGTTAGCATAAACCAATCATCATATACCATTTAAAATGCAGCTCTTTAAATCGTATTGTATGACATTCTATAATTCCATTTTTCTTCCATTCTATCCATTATAATGTAAATGTACAGCGAGGAATATAGTTTTAAATCCTACTTAATTAAAATACTTTAAATTTGAAGTTAAAAGTAATATTTTTTTCACTATAAAATAATCACTTTCTAAATTACTATTTATTATACTTCTTTTACTTAAATTCTGTCATAGTTAAATTTGCCGTGATTTAAGCTGGTTATTCCTCTGTCCTAGATTATTCCCAGGTAGCATTTACCGATGAGTAAAGGGAGTTTACATGCATGACAACTGTAGAATTGATAATTTCTTTTAAAGATAATGGGAATTACGTCTAGTGAGGACTAAATGTGCTCAAAAAACCTGAGATATGTCATCTCTTATTTTCCATTTCAGAACTGGAAGTATGCAAAGAAATATCTACTGTGCAAAATCTACTAAGAAACAGATCTTGACCCGATAGTTCTTACTGTTAAAAAAGAAAATCATAAGTGTTAGGCCAATAAATAATGCTTATAGTATCAACATTGAGTTATGTTTTCCTTCAGTTCAGCTACATAGAAAACATATAATTATATATGCTTCAACTTTTCTGTCCCTAAGTCTACCAATTGCATGTTTGCCTGAGAGCAGAGGTTGTTCTTAAGCAGGAATGTAAGAGAATAAAGTAATACTTCATGGATTAGTTTGTGCAAACCATCCTTTCCTAGGGCTGCAAAGAAGAAAACCTGGAAGCTGCTTTGATTTGGAAGGCAGCTGGAGGATTCTTGAATAGGATTTGCCTTTTTGTATTGATCCTAGGGTGATAAGCAGTTTCAGGTTAACCTACTTCCAGAGGAAAATGATCATTATGTGAAGCATACCATGTATCTGACAGCTCCCTTTATTATGTATGTACCGTGCAGTGGGAAGCTTAGTTTTCTGACTGTTGTACTATGTGGGCTTTTGCTGAACTCATTTCAGTTTGTTCCTCCTCTGGTATCGCTTTCCTGAGGCTTTAGAATATACTTGTGTCCTGTTCTGTGTACATGTGGAATAATTTTGCCTTTATTGGTTGTATTTGGGAATTTAAACTGAAAATGTTCTGTGATATCTTTGAGGTTTTTTGGCTTTATTCATACACACATAGAGCAAGATGAATTGAATATGCATTTTAATTTTTTTCTTAAATTAAAGCCAAAAAAATGAAGACAAGTAAAATCAGATCCCATATGGGAAATTTAAGGTATCTTGCTATTATTTTCACAAAAGCATAAGGGTGGCTATCCTGCAGCATTAAAAATGGAAAGATTCAGCCTATCAGCAGTACTAAATGAATGTGATGTTAACAAATAAACTGTCAGCCCCTTTACCAGTTACCTTTGGAAATACACCCTTAGCTTTCTTGGTAAAGCCCGTATTCTTCAGAGCACTGTTTCACGCAGAGGAAAAAATTCCAAATTTTCTAAAGCCCCAAGAGCAGTTACTGTCTCCAATTCCCTCTCTCTACTTAAAATTAGGCAGCTAAATCCGTATGTAGAAAATGCAGGAGGGATACTTGAACAATCCTTACTTTTACAGGTAACAAGCAGATCTGTCAGCGAACGGTGCCTGCTTTCGCATGAATTGCATTGCAGCCATCTGACTTTTAAACTTAATTATATAAAGGCCACCATTTAGTATATTCACGTCTTCCTTTGTTAGCTATCACAAAGTTTAAACAGAAAATCCTTGGTTTAGGCGGGTGTGTTCTGATACTTAATAGTCTCTGAGCTTTTTCTGTGTAGTGCGTTCAAAATATTTTCTTATGTGTATACTCTGTTTAAAAAGAAATGAGTTGGCACTACAGCCTTTCTGTCACTTTTATGCTTCTATTTTGCTTCTAGAGGTTTCAAAAAAAAACCCCACATCTATTCTATTTATTTATTAATTTTTTACTCTTGCTTATTTTGGTAGAAATTGTGTAAGAGATAGCAAATGATTGCAGGGAAGGAGACAATGCTAAAATGATTGTCTCTTCTTTTTATGCTACCCCAGTTTTCATGAAAACAACACATCAGAGTACAGAAATTTGTATGGTTGTGCATCACAGGACAGAAAGAGAGATTAATTTGTCACGTGTTTTAAATTTAAATTATATGTGTTCTTTCACTAGTATTTTTTGGCATCATGGATGGACTTCGGTCTTTCCTTGTAGCATCAATTTTCACTAGCATACTGTGGGTAAATTTTGTAGAATAGAAAATGAAGGTAAATGTCAAAATGAATAGTTTGAAAATAGTATATGTTTCTCTCGTTTCTTAGGTTGACAAAAGGTCTTGCACTTGCAAATTAATCAAATCATAGACTAGTAACAGGAGAAAAAAAATCCAGCCTTTTCCTCCAAACCACACACCTGGTTGATTGACACAATTAGACCTCAACATGTTTTTGTGATAGAAATTGCACACTGGTGGTAGCTGAAAAGCCTAATTTCCTGCTGCTTTCTGAGTACAGCAATGAAACACACTCAGTGTTAGGCAAGATCAGTTGTATATTTGTTGTAGTCCTAGCTTTTCCTCTGAATACCAGCTCTTTCATCTATTATCTGGAAGAAAAATGTGATTTTAGTCTGAAACATGTTTAAAAAAGAAGTCTGCAGAAAAGAAGGAAATTTCTATCCAGATGTTTACATCTTCAATGAGCAGAATGAAGGAATTTGCAATAATCAATAAAGGGAACTAATTTCAAAGGAAATTTATGGAAAATCCTCAGAGTCGATAGATTTTTTTTTTTTTTTTTTTTTATTAAAACTGTGATAAATTCTATGTAGAATTAAAATATCCATGTAGGATATTTTTAGATTGATTATTGATGGACATTGGTCTTCAAGAGTGTCATCAGCATGGCTTCCAAATTAAGTGGATAACAGGATCACTGCCTGCAAGCAGAAGATGATTTAGAGTAACTTCACATAGAGTTATGAAAAGAAAAGCCAAGGATGAATGGTAGAAACCTGCATATAATGATGATAGTTAAATATAGGGAAACAAAAAGGAGAAGAAAAAAAAAAAGACCTTTCTTTTCTTTTGGATGCTCCTGCCACTGACTTCAGTTTTGAAGGCAGAAATCTTTCTAATTAATTCCTGCACTTGACAAAAACAAAAACAGGATCTCTCTGCTGTTTGAAGCAAATATTTTTACCTGGTCCTTCCTGTCATTAAAAAGCTTCACATTTAAGGGCTAGGGTGGAAATCTGCAACTGAAGTCATATAATAATACATCTGCCATAACAGACAAGAAGAAATGACAATTTTTTCTTAAAAATAAAAAAACCCAAACAAACAAACCCCAAATCTTGTAGACAGTTCTTTTAGGTGCATTTTTGATTTGTTAGTAAACGTAACGAATTTGTAAGTTAATTCCTGTTATTTGTGACTGACTGTATGCCTTTGGGATCTTGAGTTGATTCTAAGGCAAGTTGATGGAGCCTCCATGTTATGGTTTGAGAAATCCACAACAATTTATTGTTGTTTAGACAATTTTCCTATCACCCAATGACCCCTTCCCACCCTGGAAAGGGAATTGGGGAAAAAACAAGGAAACCTGAGGGCTGAACTATAAACAGATTTAATAGAATAAGACTAGATAATTCATGTTAATAATACTAAAGAACTGATATTGATCCTGATACCAATATAAAATATACAAGGATTATACTCATCCAATTCTATCAGCAGAAAGCTGTGCACTCCCAGCAGCAGACAGTAAATGTCAGACACTGTGAGCGCAACGGCTTCGGGAGGAAGGGAAGGGCTCAGGGGTCCGGCACTGGTGAGAAGTTTTCAGGATAGCAGCCAGTAAGGGGAGAGAGCACTTCTCAGCAGACTTCCTAATTTATATTCATGGCATGAAATAATCCTGTTGGCCAGCTTGGGTCGAGTGCCTGGGTCTTGCTCCTCCTCATCCCCCAACCTGGTGAGCTTGAAACACTGAGACCTTGAAACCCGCTTGCCACAGCTGACTATAAAGTAAATATTTTCACAATTTCAGACACTAGAGTCTTCTAAAAGTGTAGTTTTCCCAGGCAGTAGAAGATAAATTAGTCCTGTGTCACTCAAACCAGGACACTCCATTTGAGTTTGTGACATTTGGTTGGCAACTCTACTTGTCTCCTAAGACCTCTTCCTACAGCAGTTATGTAAAAGTTGAAAAGATAAAGAGTTTTTGTGATGAATCAATCTTGCATTGTATTCCACCTGGAAAAATGTCATACATCCATCTTATGTTGCTCCCTAAAGGAGTTCTAGAGGAGTTATATTTCCACATAAATTGTGTGATAGATTGTATACTTGCTTATCTTTTTTTCTACATTCTGGACAGCATTAATACCATGTCCGTAGTGTGATGGTCAGACTTCCCTTCAGTCCTCCTCATTCCATGACATAGTTTATTGTACTAAGCATAACATTTGTAAAACCTGAATATTTCACTGACTCAGACCCTTTCTTGTACCTGCACCCCATAGGAGAGTTTGACAAAAGTATGTTTCCCTCTTGCCACCTGATTCTTCAGTCGAGCCACTTGTTTATTCCAGGATATTTAACCAGCTTTCACTGAGGTGCTGTAGTTCACGGGTACATGTGGATTCAACTCCTGATTAAGGACAGTTATTCCTTGTAATGTTTTAACTATTCATATTCTACTGAGAAAGGATGTTGGCAACATGCTCAAGATGTTCAGAGAAGGCTGGTCATATTTTTTTTTCATGCACCATTTTAAAGATGAGTACTTGGTATAAGTATTACTGTAGTTTCTTTTCTGGTTGGTGGCAATATAACCACAACGTACTTTCTCAGCCTAGCGAGAGCATTTTTCTCCAAGGAAAGTGAGATTGCTTTGGCATTACTTGCTCACAGTATGTGATGTGTGTCTACTCACACAAAAATGAACTGAAAAGTAATTTCTGTTCTGCTCGAGGCAGACAGTTTGCAGAATTACCAATATGTTTTAATTTCTGATAATACTTGCTGACAGTCATACTAATAGATCAAAAATGGAGTAATATTGTAAATCTGTCCATTGCCACTTTACATCTTAAGATATAAAATACCTTCCCTTCTTGAATATGCTGCAGTTTTCACTTCTGGTCTCCTAAAACTGCAGGGAAACTTCTAGATATAGCTTGAAATGGGTTGAGAATTTGCTACAGGTAATATATCAACTCTACACGCTATGGTTGTAAATGAAAGTAATGATTGTCTATCCAGATATGAATCTATCTTCTTTCTTCTCTTGCTATAACTATACTATATCCATCCAGTTTGACAGATAGTGTAAAAGGTGTAGGTAATTTATTAAATTTAAGATGCTTTTACTAGACAGTGTAGGACTTGTAGTTCATTACTGTTTACTTCCCTGAAAGGGAAAATGTATGCAGGTTGAAAAGAAAAAAAATGTATTATAGGTAAAAAGGAGACTTTGTCAGACTATGGAATTAAAATAAAAAATTGATTTTTCTGTTGTGCATTTTTCCAGTTAATGAACTTTTTTTACCTAAAATTTATACCACCCTTTAACATTGAATCAAAGTCTTTGGGCAGATTTTTTTCAAGTCTTATATTTTTCTTTATGAAAGGATGAAAGAATATTTTTAAATCTTGGGCAAATCACTATTGTCAAGATTAGAAGTAATCTGTGCACATGACAGAGCAGGAAACACCTTGCCTTTCTCCTTTTAGGTCATTTAAAATATGTTCTTAAAATTATGTATTTATAAATACTTTGTAGTACATAGCATTAAATCTATTTTATAAAAATATTTGTATATATATAATTGTACTTATAATATATGATGAATCACAACTTCCTGTTTCATACCTTCTGTTGCAGAGGACAAGTGAGAGTCTTCTTAAGTTTGGTTAACGGCATAGACATTCTGCCTGTTCAGTGTTTGATGTGTTCTGTGAGCTCCCGTTCCCTGCACCTATATAATATTTGATTACTTAAATGTGCTCAGTGAACAGTGGGAAGTCATAGGGTAAATGGTAGACTGTACGTTCTCTAAAGAAAAAGAGGCCGTTATCTGATTATGGTAAATACGGGCTTCTGTTTGAGAGACCATAAGCATTTAAGAATAGTAAGTATGCGCTATAATGTGTGCTAATGATTTAATCTTCAGAGCCTTCTGCCATAGTACCCCCGTACGGTTCTATTGGTCTTTGGATTCTGGTAATTTAATTGTGATATTCTTGTTATGAATCTACTTACAGTTACTAAAAATAACCTTTGATGCACAAATTTGTCCTAATATATGAAGATAATCAGTAGAAAAATTCATGAACTCATTCTTTTTCTCTTTTAACAATTTTATTGCAATTCAGTTACTGAACTTATGTCTCTGATTTCTTCAGACAAATCTCTCGTTTAATAAACTAGCTCTTTTTTTAAATGAAAACTTAAATTTATTGCAGCGTTGACTAGCTTTTTGGCAGTTTTTGTTGGTGCGTAAGAAAGAAAATAACTTTCAGTTTCAATTTTGTTAATTCAGTTTTACCACTTTTTCATTCAAATATGAGAAAAGAGTAGGAATTGGAATATCAGGAAAACAACTTCCTCTTCTTATCACTTCTGAATAAAAATAATAACTAGGTTTGCTAGTCCTAAAATTTCAAAGGAGAGTGAGAAACAGTAATTTCTGTTCACCAATATCAAACATTGTTCTTTGATTTAATTTTTGTTAATTTTAAATCTTAAATTCTTAATTTTAATGAGCAAACGAAAACCCATAGAAAATGGATAATCTACATGGTATATTTAATGTTAATGATAGTTTTTAAAAATTACAATTGAGTAGTAAGGCAGACAAATGGATCTTAGTACGAGTGAGTAAAGAAATAGTTTACTAAATACAAAGTTTAATTCGCTATTTTATTTAATAGCACATAGGATTCTGAGGATTTTAGGACTGCATACGTAAATATATTTAGATAATAAATTGGTAAATTTTAATGACACAATAACTGTGCTTTGGGAAAATAACTATTACAGGTGCAAAACAAGATTAGTGTTGATATTAAATAAGGGTTTTCTGCTGTTTGAAATACATTATTAAAGCTGATTCTTTTGAACAGCCTGCCTCGATTCTCTACAGCAGATGTACAATTTGATTTGTATTTTCTTCGTGCCTGCAAACAAACAAGCAATCTTAACTTAGGCATCACGATGATTTAATGTCTCTAGCTAGCCTGCTGGGACTATTTTCTGCAGCTTCTGTTGTCCCACGGCTCATCAATTTTGTGTAATTTAAACACTATTTCATGGTGTGTTCACCCTCAGTCTAAAGAGGCAAAGTTGAGAGGTGTTAACAGAATTTGGATAATGTCTGTTAATGCCACAGTGCTGAGGTACTTTTAATGGTATTGATTCCACCGTGAAAGTAGTTCTCAAAATACGTATTTCATCACAAAAGCAAGAGTAATTCTATACAGCTACAGAAAGCAAATCTCGTAAAGGAGAAAATGCTATCATTATGTGTTCATCATTTAATGCAAAATTGCACTTGAACCAACTTGACTACTACTACTACTTGACTACTTACTACTACTTCTCAAGCTGATATATTAGAAGATTTAAAACTTACTGATACATTTATTTCTTCGCTTAAATATGAGAGTGAAGGCAGACTATTTGAAGTTCCTTAATAACATCTGAAGAAATGTTCTGAAAGTAGTTAAAGAAAACAGTTAATGAACATAGCATTACATGAAAAAGGGGAGAAGGTTAAAGTTTGTTTAGTGGGTCTTTTTGCTTTGATTTGAAGGCTACATTTGCAGTTTTTATGTGATTTCTCTGTACAAAGATTGCAGTTATGTTATGAAGCTGTTAAGGTCAGAAGGTGAAGGATAATCAAGGAAAGTTGAGGATAAAAACTCTTCAGTGCTCTAAGGAAGAAGAAGTGCTGTACTGCCAAGTATATCTGTAAACTATAAAAAAAGGGGGGGAGTACATTTTATAAATTTTAGGACTGGAAGTGATTGTTTCCTGGGATAATTGTTAAACTCTGTAAACTCCTGATTGATTTATTTATTTATTTATTTATTTAACTACTTGATTCACCTTTCAGTTCCCTACGTACTTTTGTGAACGTCTGTGATGGGATTTTCGGAGAATATTTTCTTGCAAAGTCTGTTAAAAAGAGACTAATTTTCACAGATTATTTTCTTTGAGCTTTTGAGGCCTTTGTGTCAATATTGTGTCTCTTTCTATATAGATGCCAATGACAGTAAAGTTGGAGACTGGAATATAGCCTTTACTTGCAAAAATATTATGACTTGCAAAAACATAAATTGCATTTAATATTAGCAAAGGATCTAGGAAACAAGAATATTTGCTAACTCAGCAACTGATCTTATGCATCTATGAATTTGTGATTGTAAAAATATTTAAACCTTGTAATGAAAGCAGTTCAGAATCCAGCAACATCTACGAGTAGTTTTCCAATGAAGACCTCTAGAAGATGATGTCTTGCAATAAATGTGAAGTGACTTATAATTTCTTATGTGTCTTATAAAATGCTGATAAGAATTGAGGCAGTTTCTTGTATCAGGATAATACCAGGATTCTGATATTCTGTACTGCAAATCACTTCTTTTCTGTGCTACCCAAAGTAAAGAGTGTGTGTCTTTGTAACTCTGAAAAACTTTTGTGTTACATCCTTCAGTTACCACACGTCTCTTCAAAGGCATGTCACAGTAAATCCCTTTTGGAGGAAGGACTGTAGATTGTTTTGCTCTCTCCGTCAGGAGTAAGCACTGAAGTGGCTTTAGCCCCCAGTTTTCTAACCAGAGAAAATGGAATTCCTTAGGAGCTTTATTGTGAATTGTTCATATGGATGACAGTATCATCTTTCTATCACTCTAAAGCAAGCTCCTAACCTTATATACTTCCCTTGGTCTCCTTCTGCATCCCTGTTGTCCTTTCATCTATATCTGTTCCCTCAACTTCAAGCTTCACGTTTCCCAAGCTTTTCCTGCTCCTACATTTGTAACACACAAGCTACACCGCCACCGCTTCCTTGGTTATGTGTGTGTATCTATTCTTTGCTCTGAGCTGCATCAATCCTTTGTCTAGCTAGTAGCTACAGCACCAGAAGAAACTTTGGAAGCAAGATCTGCTGCTGTAGCTACAATGCAGGTGTATGAATGTGGCTATATTTTGTCTTACGTCTTTATGTTGGTCCTTTCTTTTACTTCAGGAAAATGTGCGATGTGGCATTATAGTCAGCAATAGCACATGGTCCCTCTCTGTGGCCTCATATTCAACCCAGGCGACAGTCTGTCTCCATAACTCCATCCCCCTCCCATAATCTCCTGTGCCTGAAGTGTGTTGGTTAAAAACGTGAAAGAGTTAGAGAGCACATAATGGCAAACAAATCACAGATTAACCACCACAATTTAACCAGATTTTGTGAACTGCTTGACTTTTCCGGATCACCAGCTGAGGTGATTCCAGATTTTAAATGTACTGAAATATTAGTCTCTGCTGTACACTGGGCTATATGAGTGTTTCAGCTATGTTGAAAACCAGTTACCTGTGCCATCTCTCATGGTTCACCTGAAAGGTTCTGTTTTCTGTGAGTATTTTTTTCTGTTTAGGGAAAGCTGCTTAACAGAGGCAAAACGATGAAGCATGTGAATGTTAGGGTGGTGGGACTTAGTCAGATGAAGTGAATGCAATGAAGCTGATGCTCAAGAGAGTTAAACTTGTATCCTCCACAGAAGGAGAAAGGAGCCCACGCTGGTGGGCCTGTAATCAGAACTGAAGAATTCATATCTTTGTGTTGGGTTGAGACCAGTGTGCAAGAATAGCTATCAGGTTCTCTATTTAAACCCTCTGCAAAGTCTTAGAATATCTTGGGAAACTGACTGCACAAAGTAAGTGGTTTCCTAGAACAGCTGCTGTTTAGACCCCTTGTGCCTGGGTTGAAGTTCTACTTGTTTGTATTCGAATAGGACCATAAATGTTGACTTCCCTGCGATCAGTGATAGAAGTCTGTGCTCCATATGCTCTGTACACAAATAATCCTTGCTCAACTGGGAAAAACGTCCAGTTCTCATGCAGTGAGTTGCCAGTTAATTCAGAGATAAGGAGACAAAACTTTTAGAGTTCCTATATCCTGCTTTAATATTTACACAAAAGACAGCATTGTTTGTTCTTTTTGTAACTTGATGGTGAGGAGAACTTTTAGATCGGATAGAAACATAGGAACAGCAAGTAGACTTTTTTTCCTGGCAGATCTACTTCTGTTGTCCTGAGGGAAAGGGAAGAAGGGATAGCTAACAGTTTGTCACCTAGGCTATTTCCTTATTGCATTTTTCTCCACGTTGCATATATAATCTGTTTTGTAATTACTACAATGCTTACTAAATGATTTGCAAATGGCTCTTTAGCATAAGTGAAAAGTATATCAGTAAGATGGCATTTCAGATAAAGCTTGTTACCTTTAATATACATTTTGCTTGAGAAAAGATTGTACATGTTTTCCTATGACTTATTTGTTTTTTTATTTTAGGCAATTATACTTTTAACTGAACTCATCAGAGAGAACTTCAGAAATAGCAAATTGAAACAATGCCTTTTACCTGCACTTGGGGAGCTTCTTTACCTCATAGCCAGTGAGGTAAGACTGTCAAATGATCTGTAGAAATTTAACAAACGTGAAAAAAATCTCCCATGGAAAAGTAAACAGAAAGAGCAAAGTACTTTGTTATTTGTATCCTCAATAATTTATTGTCCTTGTATGTAGAGTTTTAACTTCATAAAACAATTTCATATGATAATGACTGCTGGCCTCCAAGGGCAGATAAAAGTGTTAGAACATCTTACCTAGAGACTTTGATTAAATAGGATGTATCAGTACAGCCTATGATATCAATAAATTAATATATCTAGTCCATAGTAAGCCTTATCCTGGCATGGTTGGATTCACAATGCCGTGGAAATGGAATGATCCTGACTAATTTCAAATGGAATTATGGTGATTCCTGACTAGAACTAATTTAAACATTCAGTCTAGAAATAGCACATTCACATTAAAAATAAACAGAGGTTATTTGTAAAAAAGAAATACTATGAATAGTAGGAATTGATGTAGCTTTCTTTTTCTTTATTCAAAGAGTAAAACACTTTCTTTTACTTACTAGAAACGAAGGTGTTTTCAAATAGAAAAGGCCTAGCTGTAGCTTCTCTGAAGCCTTTGTATTAAATGCATCATCTAATTGCTCTGAATGCTACAATATTAGTTATCAGTCTGTGAGGTCACTTGATAAAGGAATGAAAATACCAAATTGATCTGTATTTTGGCTTACTGTAGTTATGGCTTCGTGCTGAACTTCCATGTTTTATTGTCCCCATTCCCTAGCTCCTTTGCGTGTTCCGCAAGATGAAATGGTTGCCTTGGTTTTTTGTAGGTTAGCAAGCATTGTCCTTTTCTGGTTAGACAATTGCCAAAATATCTATCAAACACGCAAAGTCATGGAACTTGTTCTAACACTGAGAAGTTATGTTATGGAAAATGCATCCACATTCATGGTTTAATTTCATATTTTAATACTTTCTCAGTTTTCCTTGGGGGGAGGAAGGAGAATATTTATACTTAGCATTATCAGACAGATTGCAAAATATATAAATTTTTAACCACTAATAAAACCAAATAAACTTAAAACTTCAACTTGAAAATTATATTTGGCAAGAGTATTTTGCACTGCTTGTTTTTATTTTGAAATTAAACTTCAGTGATCTTTTGCTTTAATTTTTGCTTTGCTGTTTACATTGGCTCTGTAATGGCAAAATGATTTGCATGCACTGATCCTAAAAGATTTTTTTTTCATCTGAAAATATGAACTGACAAATTTTTGGGACTATATGTATTTATGAACTTCACAATGTTTGAAGCATGATAACTTGTATTTCAAAGACAACTCTATCTTGTTTCTGGAAGATCTATAGTAATGGGTTGCATTGGTTTGAGTTATACCTAAGAAATTATTAGATAATAGGAAGAAATATTTGGAATTACTCTACACATATGAACACAAGGCACTGCATTTTGGTAGAACTTCAAAAATATCAGTGTGATTTGTATGCTTGGAGACACTAACATTTATTTTTTATTAATATTTTGAAGAAAAGCCCTTTATAAAGCTTTTCATTTCTCTATGCTGTACCTACTTGACCTCAGAATACTGTAGTGTTGTAGGCATTTTATTGCTCATTAAACTGCAGAATGGTAGTATTGAATGACCTTGCCAAGATCAAACACCAAGTCAATGGTAGTATAATAAGGTGAAACAAAAATGTTTATTCCCAATTTATGCCTTTAAACAGCAAAGCTTTGTGCCTTGACTAATTTAAGAAAAAAAATCATAACTGCATCTGATTCATTATGAACTGCACACACAATGTTTTTGTTTTTCTCTCTTCCCTTTTTTTCTTCCATGTTGCTGTTCAGCCTGCTTGATTGTTTTATCAAGCTGCTAAATATTTATCATTCATACTAACTGTTTTGGGACATGGCTTATTTCATTTATTTATTTATTCCTTCTGTGGTTTTGCTAAGCGTTTCTAGGTCCAACCACAATATTAATATTAAATAATTATAATGATTATTTCTTTTTCATATGAACATTTGGTAAAACATTAATTAAATAAAGTTCAGCTGTCTAGGTGCAAGCACAATTCATTAAGTTAAATATAGGATCACTGGTTGCACTTCTGTGTCTTAGAAAATACCGAGAAAAAGTCCAGATACTGGTCCTCTGCAGTCCTAAACTCTGATATTATGTGTGTACTTGCATATGAGATCTCATAGGTAAGATCTTACACTCCATCTCTGCATTTTCCTTCCAAAGAGAAGCTAAGAGCAGTGCACAAGTAGCCTGAGCAGACCCCAGGGAGGATGTTCTGTTACTCTTAAGCGAATTGCCTTGAGGGAAAACTTTCAAGTTCTGTGTAATATTTCTATTCGTTTCCTGCTGTTTGTGTTATTAGGGTGCAGAACCTAAAGTTTAATCAAAATCAACACAGGCTGTGAGCAAAAAGTAGGAAGATTCCCCCAGTATTTGCTGATATATTTAAATTTATTAAATGTCAAATTGTGTGGGTGTTTTTAGGTAATTAAGAATGGTGCTAAGTTTCATACACCTTTTTCCTTTTTTTTTTCCTAATTTCTAACTAGAGATTAAACCTTGCAGAAAGTCATTAAGAAGAAAGTCTGAAGAATGGAAGCACTATTAATGTTTCAGGATTGCACCATTTCTTAAGGCATTTTATTTTATAATACACTTAATATGTATGGTTACAGAAAAACTTGACAAAATTTCTGATTAAATTAGAGGAATGAAATGAGAAACAGACCCATGCCATTTCCAGCATAGGCTGTCATTTTAACTCTGTCTTGACTACTAGTCTTGTCCTGCCTTTTTCAGTGGAGAAGATTCCACTTTTGACTGTTAGAAAGAAACCTACCATTCTTTGAAACTCGGGCTGCATTTTCTGAAACTTAAACACTAAGCCTTGAAAGGCAAACTGTGATCACATGTCAACATGTTGTTACTCAGATAAGACGAAGGAGGTGGAATGTAGTAGATCTGATGTCTCTGTCGGATGTCAAACCACTTTTATTATTATTGTCTGTAAATGACTTCCAAGGAAAATTTGTTCCATACTAATACAAAGTTAGCAGAGATAAAGCTTAAAAAAAATTGGACATTTAACAAACTAATTTTCTCTATTGCTATATGTTGCAAGTAAAGTTTTATTTTCAATAAAGAAGGAAAATTAATTTTAGTAGGCAATTCAGTAGTAGTCTTCCCTGCTAATATGCCATGCTTTAATTAAATGCCTGACATTATCTCATCATGTATGTTGAATTAGTGTAGGCCACTGAGAAATCAGGAAATTCAGAATGTATAATTTGTTTCTGCATCGTTAACCCCACCTTGCCCATCCTATGCTTTTACTAATATAATCAATAGAGTTCAAGAAATGTATAATTTCTGAAGGAATTGTTGCTTGTCATCTTTTGTCTACTTACTAAGACAAATCGCACATTGATTTCATGGCATGTCATTTTCATACCATGCAATGCCTATTATTTCTCGCTTTCTTTCCCAAAAGAGACTATTTTTTGTTTACTTGGTAATATCTCTGTGTTACTAGCCTAGATATGGAGTTTGTTTTAGTTAAATCTTAAGGATATCCAAGTGTCCTTTTTTAAACTTGGAGTTTTACAGTATGCTATGGGATGGTGGGGGCGGAGGGGAAGTGGAGTTCATTAACTTCTAATGGAATTATCAACCCCCTGATTCAACTAGCAGTGAATTAGCCTCTCTAACAGGATGATTTCAAGGAAACATACATAAAGATCTTGGAACAGTGTTGATAAGTACTGAAGGCTATTCCATACAGTAAGCCTCATTAAACACTTTATATCTCCCTGTATGACTTTGAATGTATTTTTTCCAAAGTAAGCTTACTTTTATTTGGTTGCTAGACAAAAGTATTTTTGTTTGTTTGGTGTAATTAAATCACATTTAAAGAGAAGCACTTCTACTTTTAATAATCACTTGTCTCTTCCTGTAGTAATCAAAATGATTGAGAGGAATTCAAGAATATTTTTGTGTGTGTGTGTGAATTAGAAGGAATTGATGAAACCCAGAAATACTAGGACAAATTCTGTTATGGATTTTGGAGACTATTTAAATAAGCTAATAAAATATCAATTTCTGTGCTGCACGTGAAATAACATTAAATAGTAATACTACTCTGGAATTTAATATATTTTCTAGCATATGTTAATTTGAAATATGTATAATATGAACCTTATTAAGAATCTGTTACCCATTTTTTATGTGAGTGAGATTATTGTGATTTTTTGATTTAATCATTTGTGCCGTTGGCTTCATTTCAGGAGGAAAAAAGGGAGCACTCCAGAGAATGCTGGATTGTTCCCTCGGCTGCTTACACTGTGCTAATGAGGTGTCTTCGGGAAGGGGTAAGGTTCTTTCATTGTCCTCAATAGAATTTCTCTACTGTAATAACCCTTTAGGCATTATGTGAGGATTGTAGCCTGCAGCACTGCAGTACCTTGTCAACCAAGTATTGCTCTTGAATTTAAATAATCATGATAAGACCATGACCTAAGCAGGAGATTAATGCAAAAATATGGTGGTGTTCTCTGTACATTCAACATTTAGGTATTGCTGCTTGGTTTTTGGAAATAAGATAGTAAATATAAATTACTGTTAATAAATGTGGAATTTATTAATGCTATGGCTTTCTTTTGAGAGATGTTCTGACAGTTTGCACTCTCCTCTTGCAATTCGATTTTTGTACAGTGTATATTTGAACAAGATTTACTTACTATTTTGAAGTGACTGATGTACAGTTTTTGAAAACTGCATTGTTATCCTACCGGGTTGTTAGCATTCTTTTGAGGCCAAAAAGTAGTGTTTAGTTTTATTCTCATACATGCGCTATGCTGTATTCTTCATTTTTCTTGGTGATTGCTTCGCTGTGTTAAAAGAAGGGAAGAAAAACATGCATATAGGTTCAATTTGTAAAATGAAAAAGAATTGAGTAGAGGGTTGGCTTACTGTTTATATGAGACCACTTGACTTCATTTTTGCCCAAGGCAAAGCTCAAGACAGAAAATATGTCGGAGGTTGCTGGAGGGGGGAAAGCAAGAGAAATACCTTTTTTCTTCCTTTTTTGAGATCTTTATTGTTACAGATTATGATTAATATAGGAAGAGTCTAGATGCATTTTAACATCTTCAAACCTTCAGGTGATCAAGAACACACAACTCTGTTTGTATTGTGGATTATTTCCAGCTCATAAATTAGAGGAAGATGTCATTCTAAGGCACATTAGTGAGAAGCTATTTAATTCTAAATGTAGTAATGCAAGGCTTACTATTTCTGAATATTCAGCGTAGAGAAACTAAATCAAGACATCCATAAGACACTAATTTATTCCTATAGAATAAAATCACTTCTTAGTCCTGAAACAGGTCAAAATTTTCTTAATAATTTACCTTGATATATTTTTCTTGAAAAAAATAACACAAAATAGAAATATATTTCCCAATTTAATTAAGTGTAAATTTAAAGTTATGTCTAGGCTAACCAAGCACACCTGTGCATTTCTACACCGTGAAGATACTCAAGGTTTGTAATGGAGTTTAAGTACTCGTGCTTCTTTGTGTGAGTATAGTGTAAATGTACTAATACAAATTGCTTTGTCTCAGTTGTTATCAGCCTCAACTTTCTAGAACAGCACCATTTGAAGAATCAAAAATAGCCATGAATATGTATATTTCACAACATATGGAAATGGAGATAGAAACTTACCACACACAACTTCTTTTGCTACTTTCTTCTTCCACTCTTGTAGCAATCCTCCTCTTATACTCCATAATTTACCAGGCACCCGTCTTTCTTGGAAAATGATATTGCAGCATCTAAAACTAGACAGTTAAAATCATATTATTGTTAGACATCTGTTTGCAAGATATTACTTTTTTTCCTTAAGGAAATAATAATCAGATATAAAATAAGTTCTTGTGCCAGGTATTTTACATGTGGGGTTTTGGGGTTTTTTTGGTTGTTTTTTTTTTTTTTTTTTCTTTTAATGAGTCAACTTTGCATTGCTCTGGTAGCAGGCACAGAGCTACGTTGTCTGGGCAGTGAGTGGCTCATAATGTCTACTGACTGATATGCAGGTGTGGTAGGCAAGTGTATATCGATGATACTTTCTCCCGCTATCCTGCTGCAAAATAGGAGATGATAGAAATAGTTAAAATGAACAATCTGGATTTTTTTAAGTTCTGACTTAAAACTAAAATGAGGTTCTGTGTAAATTTTATTGCTTGCACTAGTGAAGCACTGGATATGAAAATCCTGAAAATATAATATAAATTTGCCTTCACTGTGCTTAATGTTCTTTGACTGCAGCGTAAGATCTTAGCTGCCATATTTCTTTATTTTACATTTGTAGCCTGTAATCTGCTATTTATTCAATAAATTCTCCTGATTTAGCTATTTATTACATGTAAGTAAGCTTCACGTTCTTACATGAGTAATTAAGAAATTATAATTAAATTTAATTAAATCATAAATTTATTTTAAATGTTCTAAGCTTATTTGATGAAATGTTACTTTAGTATGTTTTCTGGAGTGAATATTTGTATATGGTCTCAGTATTTATGAAAATGGCAAGCTAACTTTTTGTAAAAAATTCTGAATTACCGGAGTGTGTTAAGTATATGCATTATAAATAATTACTTGTAGTTTTTATTGACAGTTAAGAAGCTTTTTTTGGTGTATTTAATAAGATTTAAAGAAAATAAAACAAATTTATGTCATTCAGTACTATTGTTTATATAGTTTTGAGTTTTGTAAGGTAAATTTGCTGTTCTTCAGTTTCGTTATGAACTATTCTGAAGTGTACTTGGATCTCTGCAGTTTTATAAGATTTGTCGTTATCAGAGCGGAATTGCCCCCTGAAACAGAACTGTGGAGCAGAAAGGAGTTTAAAATGTGTGCATGTCCCTTTTATTTGCCTATAAAGGAACAAAATGTTCAGAAAATGCAGGTAGTGTCATTTCCACATACCTTCTGTGCCTGAAAATCTAACAGTGACAAAAGCATATGTATAAGTGAAAGGAGTTTTAGCACGGTGTAGTAGAAGATTGGGAAAGTCTTTTATCTGTAGGGGGTCACAAAATCAGATTTCTTGCACTTGAGGTAGAAGTTGATTTTCAACTAAGGCAAAGAACAGGCATGTTCAATGATGTGTCAAAATAAGGAAACTGGTACACTCATAAGTAAATGACAAGCCCAATTTGACGTGTTTAGTAGCGGTATAATATTGCAGTCTGTCAGAACCCATGTAGTAAATATTCCAATTTATTTTTTTTTTCCAACAATTGTGTCCAACAGTGACACAAAAATGCCTGTTCCAGGCATCTGTATTTGTGTCTAAGTTCAACTTCTAAATATTTGCGTGCAGTCTCTAAGATAGCAGGGTCCTGATTTCTACAGCGAAAGTGCTTAGTTCTTACACTTCCTATGTTGTGCAGTCATGAAAGATACTTTTCGTTTCAGAAAGTTATTTAATATTAAGTACCTAATGCTAATGTGGCTACCCTTTTCCTTTCATCCATTTAACTTAGTTTATTCAAAACTCCTTTGCTAAAGTTACCCTTGTGTACTTCACCTCAAATGTATCAGGCTGTCTCTTGCTCGAATCGCCTCATTGACTCTGCATATATTTTTTTTGCTTTTCATTATCACATTTAAGGTTCAACCTAATCTTAACTAAGTGAAATCTCAGCTTTAGTTTCTGCTTTACATTTGCCCCTCTTCACACTTATGTTCCAGTCAATCCTCTCACCTTTCTGCTTCCACTGTTTTCTGCCTTATGTTTGCCCCTCCCTTCCTTCACATCCTCCTTTTAAACTTTTTTTTTCTCATAGTCATCTTGTAACTAATCATCCTTCTCATATCCAAACTACTTTTTGATGTCTCATAATTTTTGTTGTCCGATTTAGTCGAGATTATGTTGCTTTGATGAGGTCCTTCACTGAAACTAGACAGCGGAGTCCGAAACTGTGTGCAAACCTCCTTTTAAGTATTCCTGTGTGAAAGCAGAGAGGAACCACTGAAAAAGCTTTCAGGTGCTTGGTATCTGTCCATTTCTGCTTACAAATGGCATGTAAATATAAGGTACATGATTATATGCAATTTTAGTAGTAACTTCATAGAACCTGGAAAAAAATAGGTAGGCAATACACTTGCATGGATAAATTATACATGCAGCTGTAGCTTATTAGCTGTATATGGCTTTTAGAATGTGTGTAATCCTCTCATTTTAAAGCACGGCATGTGGCAAACGTATTTGAATCAGAAATAGTGAATGAAGTTACAAAGGATAATGTTCTTTCTCTTGTATGTGCAAGGTACTGCGTAAGCAATATTTTTAATAAATAGGAGCTTGCCAGGAAGCTATATAATACACATTTCCCTCTTTCATATGGACTTCTTCCTTTATGAGGGAGCAAGATAAAAGTCTGAGAGTTTTGGTTCTGAACTGGTGAAGAAATTTAATAATAAAGGATAACTTAAAAAAAATTTGCCAATATATAATATAGGGCAGTATGTTTTATAATGTATATTCTTAGCCAGAGCAGTTCCTTTACAGTGAATTTGGAGGGGAGAGGAGAATAAAATCATAACTATTTGCTCAGAAAGGGTAGGACAGCCTGTAGTGTAGAAGTATAGTCTGAATCATATATATTCTCACTTTTATTTCTTCTTTATGTATCAGTTTTCTAGTTTACTGTCAAAATTGCCTATAGCATAAAAGTGATAGTCTGAATCATACACATTACCACTTCAATTTCTTCTTTAGACATCAGTTTTTTAGTTTATTGACAGAATTGCCTATATTGTAAAGTAATAGTCTGAATCATATACATTATCACTTTAATTTCTTCTTTAGATATCAGTTCTCTAGTTTACTGCAGAATTTTTTATTTTTTCCACAAAAGGTATTTAAAATTTTTATTTCTACATGTTCATCCTTCTCTGTGAAGGCTTTATATTGCAAATTGTTGCCAAATTAAGATTTAATTCTTATAATTATGAATGCTTAGGATAATACAGCTTTACTTCATTAATTTATGTTTGTAGTTTCTTTTTAATTTGTCTTCTTAGATTAAAGGAAGAAGTGTATGGAAGTTGATTTAGAATAATGATGGAATACAGTGTTACTTCCTGAGTCTTCCAGCTTTCCCAATGTTTCTTTATCAGTATTATGCTTTTACTCAAGTGTATGTATCTATACACAGTATAATATAAAAAAAGATCGTAAAATATTTTATCGTAACCTTTAAATGAAATTATACTATTTTTAGGTAGTATGTTGGTTAGCGTGGTGACACGCTAACGGTTAGTGTGGTGACATGTGGTGACAGTATCTTAAGTGCCTCCAAAACTTCCAGTGCATTGTTAAGTTTTTAACAATCAATAAAGATATCCAGTAGGTTCAGTTACTCCCAAAAATGAAGTTAGGTTCTTTGATGACTTTGATTTGCTTTTTGCTTTCACCCCCCCACCCCCCCCAACTGGAATAGACAGACTTGATTAAAAGAAGTTCTCTTTTAGCAGTTTACATCTATTTACCCTTTTGGTGTTTGCTTTCTCACTCAGGGCTCATTTTCATTAAGCGTCCATGACTCTAACTGGAAGCAGATACATCTGCAAGTGTTAAACATGACTGAAAAATAGGAGCTTTATCTTTAAGTGCATTTTATAAAACTAGTTGAAATCTAAACCCAGTGAAAGTAGAGTATGTGCTTTTTTTTGATACAGTTCTATTCATAGATTTAGATTTGATGCAGTTTGTGATATGGACAGAGGTTAACTGTTACATGGAACTGCTTTACTCATATCTTGAAGATCTATTTCTGTTCACTAACATAGCTTATGTCCTGGTGACATCACAGGATGACTCCTTTAGTTAAGAGGCCAAATATTAGTTTAGGTCAGGCTTCCCTTCCAGAGAGCTAATTAAGCAGAAAATGGCACAATTAGATGGTGTTCAGGAATAGATCCCAGAGGAGCTGGGATAGTCCATCTCAGGTGGCAGCAAATGGAATTACTCTGACAGCCTCACTGAGTTTTTAGAGCACTGTGACGATACATGACCTTCCTCCAGACAAAGTACCAGGAGTCTCTGGCACAGGGCGTAACCCGTCTCAGCTGTGGCTGAAAGGAAATAAAACACATCCTCAGGACCAAATTTTTTGAAGAAAAGCTGTAATTTCATCTGGAAATCTGTTAACATTCATAATGACTATTATCTGCTGCATAATGCTTTGATTATGATTTATTAATGGGATTCTAGTGCATTTATTAAGCGTTTCTGCCTGCTTAAAGTAGGAGTAGAGTCCCAATTGGCATTCCTAGTAATCACACCATAGAGTGATTTAACTTGACTATTAATATTTCAATTATGGATTTGATTTTAAATGCATATAGTCAGTTTGATAAATCCATGTGTTTTTATCTTAACTGTAAAAAAAACAACAACCCAACAGCCAAAAACCCCTGAAATTCAGAAGTATAATTAACAGAAAAAGATTAAAAATTGACATTATTTATAAAAAGTTTTGAGAAACTTAATTTTGATGAACATCTATGTGTATTTGTGTATTTAGGTCTTTAATACATTGAAATGATACAATATATTGCAGAAATAAAAACTGTAAAACAAGAGAAGCCTAAATCCTCTTTGATTTCATGGCTGCAAGTCAGGAGGAAGACCGCAGAAATCAGTAGAGTTTTGTAAAATAGTGTAACTGGTTTAGATGGGAATTGGCTTTGGTATTTCTTTTAAGTATTTTGAGTAGAGCTGCAGTTCTTTGGGAGAACAGGAAGGATTAGCATGAAAATGATAAACACAGCTTTTTTTTTTTTTTTTAACAATGTTATACTAGAGTTTCCAAATATTTCTACATCAGTGTCTCTATTTTAGAATACCTGTCAGTAGAAGGAAGAGTGGATATTGAATATATTTTTAATGAAGTATAAGTTCTCCCCTTCTGGAAGGCTTTTGTACAGCTTTCTGAAAGGTTTCATTATCATTGCTCACAGTTGTTGGTGGTTCTGATTGTGAAGATAAATGTCAGAAATCCAAAGGTTAGTAGGATAATGTGGAGATTAGTTTAAGAAAGAAATCAATTAGATATTATGATGAATTATTTGTGAAGCCAGGCTATGAGACTTGACGAATTAAATTGGTTGTCCTTCTTATATTAAAATTCACTCTTGCTGAACTCAAGAACACCATTTAAGACATTGTTGAAAGACTTCGCTTATTCATAGTTAAAGACTGAGATAAGGTGAGGCATTGCACAGCCAAAAAACCACCAGCAATGAATCTTACAGTTCTGTTAAGGTAAAGACTCTGCTTCTAAATGAAAGCAGAGTGAAAAAAAAAAAAGATATACTAAAGAAAGGTGAGGGAAAGAAGAGAAAGAGAGAGAAAGTACAGACTCTGCTTTCAAGTGATCTGTATTAAGTTAAGCTTCCACTGCAGTCAGTTTTCTTGAGAAAGAACTGCTGCCATGTGATGTTCGTGTTGTGCTGATGGCTCGTGATTATTCCGACATGATGTTTTTTATTCCATGGAGACACTATACTATGAATAGTCTTATGTAGATATTAAAGCTACGTGTACAGTGGCTTTCCACAAACAATTTTGCAGATAAAATCATTGGATTAGTATTAAAGATACGAAGGAGTCAGAATCCCCTACAGAAATTTGGGAACTGATGTAGTACATGAGACTCAATGGTTTATCTTAAACATTGGTCAGGATTGTCTGTTTCAGAAGAGGAAGAGAAGGGAGTTATGGAATAACTTGACTTGCAAGAAGGCTTTTTCTTTATCCCACAGAGTTGCTGGCTTTCTGAATAAAAAGAGTTTAATAATTTCATTTTTCCTAATGTAACTGTATGTCTCATAATCTTGCTATTCAGAGCCTGTTGTAGTAATGAGTTTTGATACACAGACATTCATTTATAAAGCACTGGTCAAGGGACACCTCTAACATAACAAAACCTTTTCTTTTTTTAGTGACTCCATTTAATTGGAGCGATCATTTGGAAGTGGAAGATTTTGTATTAAATTATGCTTGTATTAAATTGTCTTTGCAGTAGAAGAGAAAGGGGAGGGAAGTGTGATCTGTAAACATAACTTTGTCACAAGTTGAGGTTTCCTATGAAATGACTTCGGCAAGTATCAAAATTAAGAAACCACTTTATAACAATATACAGGGAATAAAACATGGACATAGGCAGTATTTTAAAAATAAATTAGAAACATTTCCATATGAGTTTTCCTTTCCTCTCCATCCCATAGGAAGACCGGGCAGTGAACCATATGGCAGCAAAGATCATTGAAAATGTTTGCACTACTCTCTCTTGCCATGCACAAGGATTTATTACAGGAGAAATTGGACCTGTCTTGTGGTACCTTTTCACACATTCTACACTAGATTCTTTGAAGATTACAGCTGTTTCGGTAAGGAATTTCTTTTTGTGATACAGAAATGTTCTGGGGTTTATTTCAAAAAGCATTCTGAATTGAAACTGAAATGTTTTTGAGCATGTTTTCTGTGTGTATGTGTGTTTATATTTCAGATTACATTAAAATACATGTACAAATTTTCTGAAATTGAAATATGTATGTATTACAATCCAGTGCTTATGAAGAATTCTTGCCATTCATCATTTTCTGGAACACGTATTTTCTTATGCTGGTGATCATGAGTTATGTTTCAAAAGTTAAATCTTTCAAAGAATAGATTGAATTCTTGAAAAATTGAAATTTCTTTTTTTGTATGATTTTTTTTACATTGAAAGTGTTTAATGTTTTTATCACAGACTTGCTTAAAAGACATATTTGAAATTATCATGTTACTTTTCATAAAATTGTCAGGGCTAGTCTTTGCCCAGAATTTGTAAGTTAATATAGGGTGATAATAAGACAACCAGAGCTATGACATGCAAGAAACAGATGTGGAACAAAAAGATTTGTGAGGTAGAAAATACTTATCAGTGCAGTGAGTTTAACCATATCTTTGGTTGACAAAACAAAAGCCTTACCCACCAATACAGGTAATATTTTAGAACTGAACAATAGGTTGACTTATTTTAAATGAAGTGTGATAACTGGATGCTCATTTCCGGAGTAGAGCTCAGGTTCACTAATGAGTTTACTGTTGGCTTGCCAGATGGAAAATGGTAATGTTTCTGCTGCAGCAGTATGCACTTAGACACATCTCGCATTGAGGTGGTAGTAGAGAGAGAATTAAAAATATATCTGAAGTGTGACTGAAGAGATAAATGGTAAAATAATTTTATAATTTTTAAAAAGATATGTATTTATTAAAGATTTACCTGAATGTGTAGTTTTGTCAGAGTCATGTCTGGGAAATAAAATGCTCAAATACTGGGAAAATATGTTGACCTATTAGAACAGTAAACTTGTTTAGTAAAATATATGTTACAGTAGCCTTTGTTCTGTGGCATCTGAAATTCTTTGTACAAACTTAGTCTTAGAACTGGTATGTGTAGAGGATTTTCCCCTCCACTGTTTTGGGGATTGTGTCCTTTATCAGAAGTCTGAGATTTCATTATTTTATACTGCACATGAAGTGAATTGGACAAGGAAGCTTCTAAAGTAGGATACACTAAGGTGGCACTCTAATCCTTTTGCTGCTTTGTAGTGAAACACTAGAGGGTGAACTTATTTGTTGGATTTATTATTCAATGACTGATATAAATCATGGTTATGTATTAATGCTGCTGGGGTATTTGGGTATATAATCTTAACTTTAGAAAAAAACAACCAATCAGTATTGAAATCTAGCACAGGCAGACCTCTTACCAAGTGAAGTTTATAGAGATTTCAGTAACATACTAATCTTTAAAGTAAAATACTAATGTATTCTCCAGCTATATTGCACTGTACAATTTATATGTTCATTAAATTGTTGCTATGGATATGTAGGCATTTTTATTCTGCATGACCACATAAATTGAGATCATCAGTGTCCTATTGTATTTTATTATGCAGTCATTCCTGCCGTGTTTGAATGTATCCTGAAGAATTTATTCTTGACTGACATCTATATTCACATGTAAAAATACATTTCTGTTAAGAAATACATGTGTCATATCCTTACCTAGAGCTAGCAGGCTGTCTGCAAAGTATATCAGCAGTAAGGCACTGTGGAATTTTACTTATGATTATTTCAATCAATAATAAAAATATATCAAGAAGATTCTCTGTCTTCAGTCTCTGGAGTCAAAAAACGACACTTTACCTTGTCCTTCCTGTCAGAGGTGGCAAACAGGGACTGTGTCTCAGTATTTTTGCTCACTTTGGAGTCCAACATGCCTCAGGTAAATATCACAGATTTTGCCTGTAGGAAAGCTATATCTTTTTATCATTTTACTAGACTTGGAGAAGAAATAATTCTGTGAGATGTCAAAGTGACATTCTGACAAGCTTGGCAGCAGGAATAGCGTTTTCTTTCCAGTATACTGAAAGTTTTTTAATTTTCTTAAAAAAATAATTTTTAGTTTCATTTCTAAGAGATGGATTTTTGTGCTGGAGGAGGAGTAACAAAACATAAGCTACTTAAGTGGGAACTAATTTGGGAAAGCTCAACACAATCTTTTGGGGGTTTGTTTTTGGGTTTGTTTTTTTTTGTAAATAATTGGTGCTGAATAGCTTCTTTCAGAGACTTGGGTATTAGAGATACATTAATGCATTAATTCTCAAGCTTGAGAGAGTCATGGAGTACATCCTGGAAGGGTGAATGTTATCCAGTCACTGTATGGCATGTAAGACCAGAAGGCAATGGATAGGGCATAGATGATCGTAGAATATCTTAAGTTGCAAGGGACCAATAAGGATCATGATGCTCATGGTTGGAGCTGCTGGGAGAAAAGGTGCTGGTTAAGGCTGTGCAGAGAGCAAGGACAGAGAAACCAATTCCAGGAGAGGCTCTGCCAATGCCTTACCCTCACTGGGATCATTTCCTGTTCCAAGACTGCTGCTGAGAGATGATGGTGTGAGCTGTACTCTTACCTCTCCTCATTGGTTCCCAATTCCTGCTCCACCACCGTGTGACCTACCTCCATCTGCTCTCTCCAGATACTGGATCTCCTGAAGTGATTTAGGATACTTTGTCTTCTATCCCCCATTAAACTCTATCTTCTGTTTTTCTGCTGAAGTGTTGGTTTCACTCATACAGCAGAGCTCTCTGTGACATACAAGCTAATGGGAGTTTAAAGCGTCTTCCCTTGGCTGTTGGTGGGCTGGAGCTTTCCTGCTGTCTCCAAAACCGCAATGTGATCCTGGAAGACAGCCATGTCTTTCTTACCAGTTTTGCCTGGAGGTCATCTGATGGCCTGTGGCAATGGTCACCCAAAGCTAAGGCATTGGCAAGTCTGCATACATCACGTTAGCACGCCGAGGTAGCTCCATGTCGCTTTGACACAGTCTGTCTCTAGGTCCCAGCAGTTCGCTGGTAATAGCACCCTTGAGGATATGTTTAGTGAATGCGCATACCTCCTGCTCACTCATTTTGAGAACTCAGATGAGAAGTGAAGGGCTGGATTGTATTATTGGGGAAATCCTTGCTACATCCTTGCGCTACTAAGAAACAGAGATTGAGTATCTGTGTTTTAAAAGGGGAGCATGAGGGAGGGGGAAGAAGAAAAATAAAAGGCTGCAATCGATATGGCTCCTGGACCAGAAAGGACAAGGCAGAACAGGAGCAGAGTAGATGAACAGCATCGATAAAACATCTGTTTAAAAATCATAAGTTCTTGATTTATTGTCTTTTATGCCTGCCTTTTTTTTTTTTTTTTTTTTTTTGTAATAGCGTGTTTCGAGTAATGTTTCTAAGGGCACTGGTAAACCGGAAAGTTTCTGAGGTTCTTACATGGAAAGCTTTTCTCTGATGCTACTATTCTGTGGGTGTAATTGACTATAGTTTCTCTTAAATGAGACCTCACTATTGAATGTACACCAAGTAAGCAGCAATTTCTAAATATAGCTGTTCTGAAAAGAACAAAGCCTACTTTTCACAGAATAAAGTTGCCTTCAAAGTTTTCCCATTAAACCAAATCAGATTTTCATACGAATCAAATAATTGACATAATCTGTTTTCCTATCCTAAAATTACATTCAAGGCAAAGAAAATGAGATTTTAAATGTCTAAAGAGTCTTATCTCCTTTATCTGGAGAGAACAAAGTCGGTTACAGTATCTTGAATGTTGCATTTCCAGAGGTACCAAAAGGAAAAGCTATGTTGACTTAGAGATGAATCCACCCTGGAAGTCATTTGGTAATCTTTGTTATGAAATAGCTAAGTTAGTATACACTGAACAGATTCGTGCTCATTTCACTAGAGTACAGTCAGTGTCTGCATTTTCTGTTGGAATTGGTTTAATCGCTGGTATTTGTAAATCAACCATTTGGAGAATAGTTTGCATGTTTACTATAGTAAACACTGTCCTTAACAAGTATCTAGATCTAAAGTAGTATCTAGATCTAAAGATAGACTTTAGATAGTGAACTACTACATAACAGGTTATGGTTTCCATGAGCAGAGAAAGACAAGAAAGACGTCCACCTTTACGGGAGACCAAAATTTCTGTGGTGTGTGCCATCTCTGTATTTTCTGATGACTGTGCTCCTTTCTGGTACATTGCTGTCTGATGCTTCCTACATTCTATACTGATAAAAGACTCAAGCATGGACTATGCTGCACCATAATTATTGTTCTCTAGAGAGAAAGAGTAATGTGTCTCTGTTTGATGTTAATGTTGGTGTACCAAATATTTCAGTTTCAGCTGTATGGAGTGTATAGCAATACATTTAGAAGAATTCCATGTCTCTAAAAACAAGCAGCCTTTACTCCTAATATTTGTTGTATGAATGAAACTGTATGAATTCTCTATATTCCTAAACTATTGGAAAAATCACCACCTGGTTTTATTCTCCATTATTTTTCTTGAGCTAATAATCCCGTTAAATAAAAACGTTTGTTTTTTTTTTCCATTTTCGTAGGCTTTATGCAGAATTACTCGTTACTCGCCCAGTGCTTTCCAGAGTGTCATTGAAAAAGTGGGATTAACAGCTGTACTAAATTCCTTGGCAAATGGAATATGCAAAACTCAGCAGTACATGCTCACCATGTTTTCAGCCATGTTGTCATGTGGGATTCATCTACAGAGGCTGATTCAAGAAAAGGTTTGATTTCAGATTAGTATTATTCACTGTCATGGAATTTCACTAGTGGAAAGTTAAAGTTGTCTCTAGGAGTGTTTTTGTGTTTTCAAAATGCTGAACTCAGTGACACCTACGCATCTGAATAGCAGGAAACGAGGAATGTGTTTATTTTATATTTTTATTTGCTTAAAATCTAAACAACGAGGTGTATAGTTTTTCTTTCTCACAGATCTTCAAGAGCGGGTACTAATGGGTATATGAATTGCTACTGCAGCTAGAATTCAGTCAATTCAGAAAACTCTAGCTTGACTGTAACTGATAATGGCCCTAAGGAAAAACAATAAGGAATGCACGAGGACAACTGTTTGACATAGCTCTCTTAGATATTTAAAAGAGAAATTAACAAGTGTCCTGATTGAATCTAAAGCTGTACTTTATGCTCTCTTTAAAGGACCTTAGGCCATGTGGAATATCTTGCAGGGTATTAGCATTTTAATAACCTAAGGTTTTCTTTTTAGTGTCACTGAATAAAACTACTGATTCAATTTATGTCTAATATTATTTTTGGAAGAGATGATTAAAAGCTTTCTATTTTGATCACCAAATTATTTTGTGTTTAGAGAAATAGTGTTTATTTTTTTGGCAGTAAGTCTGCACAATTCATAAACAAAAGTAATCTCCCTCTGCTTGGAAAGAATAAAAATCACAAAGAAAATAGGAACTCTAGCTCGTGTTTTCATCAAATACTCTCTTATAATATATGCTGTAACCTGACAGTCATCTTGACTATAACAAGCTATTAGGCTTCAGTCAAGAGAGATTAATTTGGTTTCTATACATACTGTTCTAACAATGTTTAAATTAAAAAATAATCTACTGTTTTCCACCCATCCCTTCTTGCAGCCTGAAATCGCTCACTTTTCCTAAAAGTCATTTCTGTTCCGTGTCAAAATTGCCAGTGTGTTTTTGTAAACGCATGTTAGCTGTCCTTAAGCTTTCCACAGATTCCACTATAACAGCACTAACAGGTGGCAAATTGTCCTCTAATGTTGCACTTTCTAATAGTGCACGTTACTGAGTTGGTGGCTACAGCATAATGTTTCTGGGAAGAATTTCTTGTTTATAGACTTACATTGCTAAAAAGACTCCCTTTCTGATACTGCAGTTCTTACGAACTATTTTAATCAATTTTTTGACATTATAAAAATAATCAACTCTGAAGTTCTCCAACTAGTTATAGGAAAATAGAAAGTATTTTGTTGTTATGCGGTACAGCAATGGCTGACACTTTGTGGGTTTAAAATTGCTGCTTAATCATTAATGAATTGTCATAGGTGTTTTGAGAGCAAGTGTTGCAATTTTGCTGATTAGAAACTTTAAATATAGGCAAATATAGACATTCTTTTACCAGCACATATCAAACTAATGATAAAAGTGGGAATATTACCCAAAGCCATAACTGAAAAAACATTGCATTTTAAAAACTGGCAAATAGGGTCTAGTTCTACTGCATGTGTCCACATTTGGTAACTGTATCTGCCTTACAGCTTGGATAAATCTGTATCTCATAGAATGTCTATTTTGCTCAAATTAGATAGTAGGATTTTGGAAGCTGAAACTAGACTTCTATTTTTCTTGAATAAGATCTAAAAATGTAATCCTGCTCCTGAATTGAACTGCCAGGTACTGTCATATTACGTGGAATAATAATACTTTATTG
Source organism: Larus michahellis (assembly GCF_964199755.1). NCBI lineage: Eukaryota > Metazoa > Chordata > Aves > Charadriiformes > Laridae > Larus > Larus michahellis. The sequence goes on along the minus strand of NC_133897.1, from coordinate 49,835,965 downwards.
TTGAAAACTGAATTTAATAATCAATGCACTTTTCAATGTTACATGAGCATGACATCTTCATGAGAGAAGGGAAAAAAAACAACCAAGTGTGTAGCGTTGGCCTACAAAAGTTTTTGCCTTCCATAGAATTCTTGTATACTATAGCTTAATACGTAAATGGACCTCAATGCTATACAGAAGGTAGTGACAAGGTTGTGACTCTCTTTTAATACAGCTGCAAACCAACATATTAAAAGATGCTTAAAGATATAAATTCCAGATGGAGATCATTTAGCTTTGTATATGTTATCTTGAAACTCCCTTAGCTTACATGACTTAAGGCTGCCTTTGTTTTCTACTCCCTTCAAGAACAGTGATAAAACCTGTTAGTAAGTAAAAGCCAGAGAATACAAAGGAGAAATGCAGTTCTGTGGTCATCTTCTCTAGTATAAATCGTCAGAGCGCTACAATAGCTAGAAGGGACTGGTTTTTGTCCCTGTCTGATGCAGAGCCTTTCTATTTTAGTCTCTTGTCTTGGAAACAAAAAAAAAGCTGAAATGGTGTTTTTAAAATAAAGTGTGGAAAAGATCTCAAAATCAAAAATCTTTGACGCACTATAGCAGTAGACAAAAAACAAAACCACTGCTAATTACTTTCAGCTGGCTGTTAAGATTCTCTTTTGAATGAGTGGAAACCAGTCATATAACTCTGAGTGCAGTTAGGTTCTTCTGGAGGCCAGATAATGGGGATGGGTTTTTTTATTTGGGTTTTTCTTTTTCTCAAGCACTGGTAAGTAAAATGATTCAAATAGTTACAGCAATATGTTGTCACAACTGGATTGTTTCTTCGCTTCCCTGCACCATTGGCCATAGCCTCTTTTTACCTTGGTCATTTCCAATTATGGCACTGAAAAAAACCCATTATAAATGCATTATAAACGTTGTCCTCATATTTCAGTTACTCTTTTCAATTCTTTGTCTTGTACCTGAATGTGGACAAGTAGCTACCTCAGATGTTGATGTTTTTGTTGTTATCAGTATGAATTAATAAAAGGATCTAAATGTCTTTAACAAAATCTTTGTAAGTCTTAAGTTGCACTGTTATGGAGGCATTTGCAATGCATAGAAAGGAAGTTTGAAAATACGTAACAACACAAGAAATGATTGCTATTGAAACTTCAGTTCTTGTATAGTGAAATAGTGGTCTAAAGGTTTTCCCCTTGTGTACCCAATTTGAAAATATCATTGCTTTTTGAGATTTGTTTTAAACTTGCTTTGCAGTATTACTAAGAGTATCCAATATAAAATCATGATCTTGTTCCAGTCGACAATGTGTTCACTTGCTATGAAAAGAGTGTCCTTACCCTGCAGAGTTTCCATGGATACATCAAACAGTTGCAGGGGAGGAAAGAACAGTGTAACAGTGAAACAACTAATAATTAATGTATTAGATGGTATTTCAGCAATTTTTGGCTTTGGACTCAATGATCTTAAAGGTTTTTTCTGACCTACATGATTCTATGATTCTATATTGAGCTCTGTAGGTCAGCAAAGATGTGCTTCAGATTTTCTTTGGGTAAACTGTTGCTGTTTTGCAATCCTCAGATCAGCCAGAAAAGCAAATTCCAAAATGTCACATTTATTTCTTAAGCCAGATGATTAGAAAATTCCAGATAAATTTGATGCAGCTGATTCTAATTGAGAATGTTGCCTTAACCCATGGTAACCCCCACATGTAACACTAAAATATTCTGCTTTCCAGAGCATGAGGACTAAAAACAGTCAAATGTGCATTGGCTTGTAGTTGCATATGTCTTTGTTATGGTGTCCCTGTGCTTGGTCTATCAAGTCCATTCCTGTTAGCAGACAGTGTTGCGTTCTATATACTCTTTCTTAACATAAAAACTTTTTTGGTTGTTTTGAGTAATTTTGTAAAAAAAACCCAACCAAAACAAAAGAAAAAAAACAAACAAAAAGAAACAAAACCAGAAAAACCACAAACAAAACACCAAACCCCCAAAAAACAACCAACCAAAAAACCCACAAAAACCCCCCCAAAAAACGACAAAACCCCACTTTAGTAAAATTTCAACCTTTGCTTTTAGTAGTCTGTAATTTAAGAACTTTACTGCTGTAGATTCATACTGGAGGAGCTACAAATCATGCTCCATGAGCTGTTGAAGTGTTTAAAGTGTGAAAATTTACACACTTTATGCTTATTAACCACAAGATTGAGGAACTCTTCGGTTTATGAATTAAATTACAGAAATACAACAAAACACTTCTCGAGTAATTTTTTTGTTTGTTTTTCTGGAATTTCTGTAGCTACTGTCTATGCTGACGGCTTTTGAAAACATTGTTAAAATGGTATCAGAGTAAAATCTGATGCTTTCTTGACCATCTCTTACACTCTTGTTCTTTTTCCAGCCTCTATAAAGAGATATAGTTAAATGTTGCAAAGATCTTCTCTAATAAATTACATTTCAGTTTTATGACAATTAAGTTGCCTTTCAGTTATTGTGTCAGCAAAGGAGGGAATTTGAATAATACTGGGTATGTCACACAGCAGGATTTTAAACTTCGTACACAACATGCAGGCATACGCTACATCCCTCTATTCTGTAGTGTCCCTCCCTTGAGAATTCAGCTCAAATGGTTGAAGGTAGTTTCCGTTGATGAGACCATTTGCACCCAGTCTAATTCTTGGATAGAGCTGATTGACTCAGTTTGTAAATTCAGGCTCAGTTTTTAGTTCTGGGTTGGCTTTTTTTTTTTGGGGGGGGGGGGGGGGTTGGTTTTGTTTGTTTTTTGAGAGAGATTTGAAGTAGGGTTTGTGTTTTCAGAACAAGGCATTCTGATCAAAAGCTGATCCAAAACTACTGTTGCTGCTGTCAGCAACGCCATCCTTGAAGACAGATTTTTTTATTTTTTTTTTTAAACCAAATAGCGCAATTGGTCTTCATAGAAGAGTACAGATGAGTAGCAGGTGTATTAATTCCTCAGAGGTGCAGGATACTCTGTGGCTTTTTCTTTTTCTTTTTTCTTCTTTGGTTCATCAGGAGTTACAATATATTGTTGGACAGAGCATAAATGATCCTTATCTTACGCTCTTTACAACTCATAATACCTAAATCTGTTATCCTCAATATGAGAGTTCTTTTTTCCTTCCACTGAATCTCAGTTTTATTCCCTTGGAAGCTGAGGCAGTACTCGTGAATCTCACATCTTTCCACATGTCAGGCCACATTCCAGAAAATAGAGAAGAAAATTATTTCAATATAGAGGGCAAAATAGAGAGAGAGAGAAAAAAAGAAGAAAGCTGTGATTTCATAATCCAAGCAGCTAACCATTGTTAAACTTTTGAAGAGAAATGTTTTGTGGTTATTCTTTTTCTCACTATCCTTGTTAAACTTTTAAAATTATTCTTTCATTTGGATTTTTCATTTGGAAGGAGTTAGCAAGGATCTTAGCATCTTATACATTGAGTTTATCATAGGAAGGGAAAACAGATTATGAAAGTCATGGCTCCTTAATGCTTGCGGTATATCCTTTTTCTTTCTTTCAAAGTCCTAATTTGGGTTGTTCCTTGAAAAGGTGTTCTTCACTTCATGAAGCCAAAATAAAGTTTGGTTAGATAAGTACAATCAAAGAAGGTAGAAACAGTTTTGCTGCCTATTTGGAGCATCTGTTGTATAATTTAGGGTCTGATGTAGACATGGCTGTATCCAACAAAGGTGTTATTTTTAATCTTCCTGCATATATGGGAATTAGTAGGTAACCATTTAATCATACTTGTGCTGAAATATTTATGTATTCTGAAAATCCTTCTGTCTCTTAAAATAATTAAAATAAGCTATGTTTATCCTTAAAGTAAGACATTTTAAAATTTAAGTTCTATGATATTTCGAAGTTTGTTTTGTACCATTTTGGACATAGTACATTGGATAGTGTTTACTTGTTGCAGCTCTTGAAAAGATGTACAAAGCAGCTTTGCACTGGGCCAGTCTGTCTTGGATAGAATTTATTTAGTAGTGTTTTATAGATGTTTTTTTTTCTATGAGTGACATGAAAAGTACCTTGCTAATACAGAATGCACATGAAAATGAGCAAATTTTAAACGTATACAGTGTTAAAATACAGTGCAAGTAAGCTTTTTCTGTAAAATAATATTAAATAATATTAATGTGTTTGTGTTTATTTCCACCAAGGATTTTGTGACTACAGTTACTCGTTTACTTGAAAGTCCTTCAACTTTTATTCGAGCAAAGGCCTTTCTGGTCCTGCTACAAGTTTTAATTAATAACAGGGAGATGTTGCTACTCAGTTGCCAAGCAAGGTAAGGTGATAATGGAAGATAATCAGAGATGTAGTGTTTATTTTTGAAGTTGTACCTCAAATACTTTAAAATGTGTGGTATTTTTGAGCCAGTGTTTTAGGAATGAACTATTTTCAGTGTAATATGAATCCTTTTATTCATGAGAATATCAAGAAAAAAGCGTTCTCTCTTGTCTGGGGTCATCAGGTAATGATTACTCACAAGGGAGAGACTGTCCTTTAAAGTAACTTGGGGTCCCAGTGACCATTAGCAGGAGCAGATTTTGCTTTGGGTCGGGCAAAACAAATACTGCAACAGTGAATTGTTGCTATGGTGGGAAAGCAACATAAAAAGGTCTGTCATTTACCTTCCTCATCTTGGGGTGTGGTACAATCCATAGTCTTTTCAGTATAGCCACATTCAAGATAAAATATTTCTTGCCTATATGTGGTGATGCAGTGATTTATATAATGATCACTGAATTCCTGTGAGTTTTAAATGAAATATGTTATTTGTTTCTATGTTTTAAAATACTTTGCAAGGAATGACTGATCTAAAATTATATTTGAAATGTTATTTGTTTCTAAGTTTTAAAATACTTTTCAAGGAATGACTGATCTAAAATTATATTTGACTGACAGTGGAATAGTTACTTGAATTTTTGTGTCTTCTGATGGCACAAAAATGTTCCCATATCAGACAAGAGGAAATTAGGCTCTGTTAGAAAGTGGAAGAAATTTTATTTGAGATTTATATCTTCTACTGTTCATTATGAAGAACAGCAATGTGTAGTGTAAACCCAGTTTTTATGATATTGGAGTAAAGCAGGTTTGGAACTGAAAGTGAAAAAGATAAGGCTTGTGGGTAGCTGTAAATCTAACTACGTTTGCAGCAAATAAACCTTTGTATCTTATATTCATGTTTGTGAAGAATTAAGACATATACATTGGACCTAAAGGGATGGATTGGAAGCAACAGATGAGTTATACTATGAAGCCATTGTGAGAGGACATCTTGTGGGGTCCTTCATTATATGCTCCTCCACTCACCTACAAATCTGTCAATACCTCAATTTTTGTAGATCATAGAGAATAAGTACTGAATCCAAGTTTCTTTTTCATGGGTATCTTTTTATACTTCCAGAAACGTTTTATCAGGTGATGTGTTCTAGTTAGTGCAAAGTGTCTCTACTGATTTGTAAGTGACTTTTTGAATGGTTACATTTTTAATGACTGCTGCTATTCATATGGTTGTTATAGCACGTAGGACAGAGCTGTGTGTTTGGAGAGATGTCTGACAAAGTCCTGTACTGACAGTTACTATTTGTTTATTTATACCTAAGATCTTATGTGAAGGAGAAGAACTTTAATAATTTTTATCAGCCATTTGATCTCTTTATTTATAATGCTTTCCAATCAGCAGCCTTTCTGAAGAGAATGTGTTGTGAATTTGGGATGTTTCTTTGTATTGCGAATTTTGGCTTTATCCTGCTGTTGTCCAGAGCTGATTAGGGGTTAATACATAATATAACACATTAGGTAAAATAATAGGCAAAGCTTATAGCAGCTTTATTGAATTGATAAACTGTTTTTCTTGATTTATGTTTTCTTCATAATTGTTCTTCAGTGAACACTGTATCTCTTAGGCAGGATAGGTTATCTAGACTAAAACTGTTCTCTTGCATCCAGAAAGTAAGATGGCTACAGCAGGACGAGAGAGGAGAAATGACCCGTTATATGTGGAGACAGCTACTTTCACAATATCCTGAACTCTGGAGGAATTTTATTAAGCCCAGTAGAGATATTCTTTGACTTATACTGTTGAGTTCCTATTGGAGTGTTTTAGTTAAATGTCTCCAGTTCTGTGACAGAAAAGTTACTTCAAAATTAAGACTCATAAATTTAAAATTGCTAGTACAGTAATCAGTAATCAGTTTGATATACACAAATTCTCTTTATGAATGTGTTAGATTTGAGAAATATAAAGAATACGTAGTAAAATGTACATAATTTCTACTTATTGGTTTGTCTTTAGCAGTTGCAGCTTATTCCTGTAACAGGATTTATATTGCTTTAGATAATAAAATCTGTTTATGATAATCAATATAAGGCAATTTTTCAGTGTGCCATCAGTTAAAGGATGTGATGCAGATGATAAAATAGTCAGTAATAACTGTTTCATGGCAACATTGCATATATCTCTACAGCTTCAAGTTAAATGTTCAGCCTGGCATTGGAAAAGTCTTTTGTTTAGTTATAAAAATTATACGTACCTTTGCAGAGATTTTTGTGTTTTTTTTTTTTTTTTTTTAAAAACCAAACCCAAACAAATTCTATGATTCTGGCATAACGTATTTTTAAATTATGACATTAGTTGTAGTGGGACTGTGTAATTCAAGAGCTTGACAATGGATGTCACCGAGGAAATTCCACTAGGACTTTACAAAATACTTTGAGGTTTCAAGATCTATGGATGAAATGCATTTATATATGTATGTAAATATGTATATATGTAAAATGTAATTTTGAAGTGAGTTTTTTTTCACTCAACATTGATCCATTCACCTGTTACTCTTTTTTTTCTAGCTGTCTCATTGTAGTTCATTACATACCTTTTGTTATTCCACGTGTGATACAGGTAGAGAAGATATGAGACTTTTTAGGCTGAAATAGCACTTGTTTGCTTACAATGTGCAAATTCATTTCTTTTGCTAATCACCCTGAGTTTTCTAGTCTCCTTGTTTTCTCCATGAGTTGCAAAGGCAGGGCACATGTTAATGAGGAGAGGGATACAATCTGAAGTTTTGTTGAGACTTATAATTTCACCCTTTTCTGAACTAGTAGTAATTTCCAGTTCGTCTCACTGAATTGTTCTTTCTTGTTCTAAATAGTTTCAGAAAATTTCATAGAGTGAACTGCCCTGGAGATTGAACTTCCTCCCTAAGGAATTTATTTAGACCTCTTTTTCTGCTGTCTGCAGAGGTGGATACTTGTGGAAAGATAAGGTAGCGTTCCTGACAGACTTTCACAGTTTGCAAAAGCCTAACTATGCACAAAAGCATAACTTTAGAGCAAAATCTTTCTCTCTTATGTGTCCACCTCCTATATTTTTAAATTTTTCAGATCTTGTATATGCTCTCAAAGGAAAAACTTTGCCTGGAGAGCTCTGACAATCTCACATCTAGCATAGCCTGTTGGCCTCTTGTGTCTAAGATTCACCTAGAAAAATAGTCAGAAAAAGAATGGAGAAGTCTGGTGAGCAGTCAAATGGGAAAACATGGACATGGAAAGTGGGAGAAAACAGTTACACAAGTCAGTGATTTCAAGAAAAAACCCAACAAGCTGGTATCAAACTTAAAAAAAAAAAAAAAAGCGTAGAAGGGGAGAAATAGGGATTGACCCTTCTTACTAGAATGATCTGCCATCCAGTGTTGTATCTCTGTAAAATAAACAATATATCTATATTAAATATCCCTTAAAAATATTCATCCTTTTCTGTTAGCAGCTGTTGACTAGAAAAGGTTCCTTGAATTGCTGGGCTAAATGGACTATTTATGTCCTCAGAGCATGCAAGACATTCTTTAGTTTTTTGGAGGTCTGTCATTCTCTGTGAACTTAGGGAATTGAAGGGAGAATTAGGGAGAAGACTGCTAGTGAAAGACCTTCTGCTTTTTAGGTTCAGTCATCTGGTGGCTGCATGCATTTTTACCCCTGTTGAGATGCTGGTAAAGTTGTAGCTGAACCTTATTGATGTCTAAAACTGATTTTATGGGTTGAGGGTAAATGTCACTGATAGAAGGGAATAAATTAATTTTAGAAAACATTTCTTAAAGAGAGCTTGAGAGATTGCAGAATCTACCCTTCTGATCCAGGTCAAGGTCTGTTATGCTTGAGAAACTTTTTTTAACGATTGGTGGAAATTGATGGGTATTCCATGACCTCTTTTTGACCGCAATTCTAGTTGTTAGCTATTCCTAACTCTCAAAAATTTTTGTTGTTTTCTTATTGAAATTTCAATTGTACAGTTTAAGCACAGAAAACAATGTAGTCTTTTTCCTTTTACAGTCACTTCTGTATATTTGAAGGCCATGTTTTACCACATCTTTGCAGAGTCTTCTGAATTTTGACTAAATCGTGTCTTTTTTCATTTTGATCATCTTTATAAGTGAACAGTTTTTCTTATTTTTAAGGAGTAGACCTCATTCTCATTCCTATTACTCAGGACTGTTAACTTTCTGCAATTCTCCCATTTTGGCTCCACTCTTCACATCTTGTCTCAGAAAACTTGGGTTGTTTTGCTTTTTTTCTATAAAAGCTCCTTGCTGGCTATATCATGTAATACAGATAATTGAAGAAATTTTATTGAAATCAAACCTGGATTCATAGACAGTAGTTTATTCCTTGTGATATTTAATTTATTTGTAGTAACACCTGCATATTTTTTCATGTATTGTTGAATGCAAGACAAACATGTGCATTACATGAATTGAATAAATGTATTTCCTAGACCTAGTTTTGCCCATTAGACATAAGACCGACATTCTTCAGGGAATAAAAGTAACTGATGAATTGTTCTACATATAACCGAGGAATTTGTCGAAGGAAAATAGAGATACTAATGCTTTCCTGCCTGTATAAGGAGCTGTACAATTTTCTCAAGACAATGTTGTAGTACTGTCAGGGAAAATAGTACTATCAGGGAAAAAATTGTTGTGCATAGTTTTAGAAAACCTTTATGTGAAAGACAATTTTGTGATGGGAAGGACAACACAAAAAGAGAGACCTTGGGAGTTTACATGAACTTTCTGTCTCAGAATAATTGAACATACTTTGTATGCTTCTCTAATGTGATTAACTAATAGAACATGCTTTTAAAAAATGAACCCACTTCCTCCCCCAGCTATAACACAGCTTTCTAATTCATGTTGAAATCTATTCAGCCTATTTTAAGTAAAACCTTAAACAGATCTAAACATATTTCCATATAGACTCAGATGATTGTTAAATCATGGAAGTGTTTTCCTAAAGAAAAAAATCCATACAAACTCTGCTCTTTTGTCATGTTTTTGTTCAAAGTTAAACAGTTTTTGAACAAAAATTACTTGTCTGTCTGGAAAGACTAGAGGGCTTTATACCATTTTTATTTCAACATTCAATTTTTTATATTTAAAAAACTTAAAGCTTTATTTAAGGAAAATTCTATTTGAAGCATAATGTCAAATTTTTAAGTAGTTCTCTTCTACCAGAGAAATCAAAATTACTTGTAATTTAACACAATTTCCAGAGTTTGCAAGAAAAATAAAAGATGTTTCCATAGTCTCTGGGAAGTGCAGCTGAATGGGTTGTCTGGACTATTACAGAGTTGAAAGGTTGTTACTGAACGGGTATTTTGATTTATCACTATCTTTATTTCTGTGGCACAGTTCAGAAAGGGTAAGGTGAGTTGTAGTGTTCCATAACAATCTCGCATTGTTTAGAGGCCTAATCCTGCAAAATGCACTCATAGGTAGCTTTTATTTCATTGAGTAAATCAGCTTTTTGATGGAATTACAGACCTCCTAGGATAAAATTTTGTGCTTGTGAGACCAGCATTTTTGTTGTGTACACTTGAGGCAATTTGAATAAGTTATTTTCATACTTCTATACAAGAGTATTGACTATAAGAAGGGTATTAAAAAAACACCACAAAATAACACTGAAGTACATTCTTAAAATCCAGAGCATGGGTTTCACTCACCAGAGACTGATGGTTCTTTGCACTGGACCACCAGGGAGTTCGAATGTGAGACAAAGATGTCAATATTATGCCCCTAAAGGGGAATCTGGCCCTTCTGTCTATTCGAATGAGCATTTTAAAATATCGCCTGAAGCATTGTGTTACAGGTGCATTAATAAAACAATCTCTTGTAAGTTAGCCAATGGCTGATAAATCACTTACCATAGTTTACTGTGAGAAGTGTAATTCTGCAGAACAGCGTAGCTACAGAGCACTTACCAGTTAGAATGTAAGCATTGAGTTTGTCTTTAGGAATCTTGAACACTAGATTTCTAGAGAAAGGATGTAAGGCTAGTTTGGACTTTTATCTCTTTCAATATGGTCATTCTAACTAGTGCTAACATTTTGATAGGCTGTATTATGATTCTTCTTGACTGAAAGATTGATCTCTTGTTACATTGACCTAAATTATTCTTGCTTTTGGAATTCCTATATGTTGAAAATTAATGTCTTTAGTCTTTTGCTCAGATTGCTCATATATTTCAAAATGAAGTGGATTTTAAAATTAGTCTCTCTAAGTCTGCAGTGGGATTCGCTCCTTATGTTAGCATCGTATATTTGTTTAAACTAGTAGAGTTGTACTTACTTATGGTAGCTTAAGGTTTCTTTCCTCTTCATTCCTTGACTTAGTAATTTGTGGTATTTTAAAAATCTATTTATTTGAAAGGAAAGTCTAAAATCTCAACAAAATTACAGAGCCAAAGCTAATGTATCATCTTGATTGTAACCACAGATACTAGAAATGTCTGGTTCAGTAGTATTTTTGAGATATGGTGTCATTTTTTTGTTATGAGAGGTAATGTTTTGCACTTGCTTAAATGTAGACTCGTGATGTATATTGAAAGAGACAGCAGAAAGACCACACCAGGAAAAGTGCAGCAAGGCGGCAGTGAATACCTGTCAAAATGCCTGGATCTTCTCATCTATCACATTGTGCGGGAGCTGCCAGGAATTCTAGGTAAATTCAGTTGGTTAACTGAACAAATCTTACCTTTGCTTAATCCCTCGAGAAAAAAATATCTCCTTGCATGTACAGGTGGAAAGATTCTATTGTCTGATTAAGTAAAGTTTGCATGGTGCCAGCTTCATGAAGTTTCTTAGTTATGTCATGATCAGATATTTTGTATTGGAATGTATGATTTCCTGTATTAATGTTTTGTATTTGTTGAATGCTAAGCCCTATCAACTCAGTCAGGAATGAGGCCCAAGTGTACAAGAAGTTTTATCAATGTACTAAAGATATTCCAAACATTGCAAAACCTGAGAGTAAATTTGCCTCATAAAGCGCAGAGCTAGGAGAGATGCAACAGGGCATATCTGTGAGTGCGTGTTAATCACTTACACTGAAACTTATATGTTGAGTATTTGCTTCAGGAAATTTTTTTCTGGAAAATTTCAGCCTAGATACTTCAGTTGTTCTAGATGTCTGAAACCGATTTGCTCACGCATAAGAAAGATGGAAGGATTTTCTCTGAGAGAACATCAGTGCTACTTAAGCCCCTCCCTTATACTTAGGAATAAGGACTTGAAGTTTCAGCAAAGTAGCTTTTGTGCCAAGGATATGCATTTGGTTTGGACAATCTTGTGAATATCTGCTCAAATTTCACTAGTATTTGAGCCTTTGGAATGATAAAAAGCTACTTTGAACTTTGTGCTATTCATATATGTTCTTTGAACGTATATGCCTAAGCATACATAGCAGCTAAAGTCCTGTCATCACAGAATATGCTCAAACTTGTCATAGTTGGATACTTGACATACTGGGGAAGAGGGGACTTGCAGAAGGAACAGAGAAAGGCATGCACACATATAGGACAAAACCTGCAAATTGTAGGGCATAATTTGGACTCACTGGGCTACCAGAGAAGAAACTGTAGTAGAAAGAAATTAGCTCAAGAGTCTGTGGATTCAGTTAAGAGAAGGTGATGAAACAGGATGAGAATTTTGGCCATTTGTACAAAAGCAATGGATAAAATCTTGAAAAATTATGGAGGATCTGTTGGTGAAATTTGAACATAGAGTTGATATTGAATAAAGAAATGTCACAGAAATTACCCTAGATGAGTACGAGTGGTGGGATTGTCTTTCCTTGAAAAAGCTGTGCTGTATGTTTTATGAGGAAAGATGAGGCTTTTGTTTGAAAAAGTTAATTAGGAGGAAGTGAAGAAAGAAAGGGAAGAAGTGAAGGGAGTTAGGGAGGAAAGGGACGAAGAGGGAAGGGAAGTGGGAGGAGGCGGAAGAGAGGAAGTGAAGAGAGGAGGGTAGGAAGAAAAGGAAGCAAAGAGGAGGGGGGGGAGAAGGGAAGGAACTGAGTGGAGGGAAGGGCAGAGGGGAAGACGACATGGAGAAAGAGAGGGGGAGGGAAGGAAAGAGGGAGAAGGGAGGAAGAAGGAGACAAGGAGGAAAGAAGGAGAAAGTATGAGATTGGTGTGGCCAGTATGAATTGTCATTAAAATTCTTATTAAAACTTCTGGCGTGTGAGATCTCCCACAGAATAGAGTAAGAAAACTAAATAGGAAGACAGGGAAGAAAATGCTGTTAGTATTCAAGAAAAGAAAGGGCGCAAAACCAACCCTGACTGTGTGTGCTTTGTCATTAAATGATAAAACATTTTTTTCATAAAATTATTTTCTGATGAGATGATACCTGATTTATTTTTCATCTTCTCTACATTATCGCCAGAATATTGAAAATGAAATGGTAGCACTGCAAAGCTCAGTAGACCTAAATGTCATGCTGCTATTTTAAAAGAAATTTCCTATGACAATGCAAATTTTTGCCTTGCTGCAAATACCTGAACATTTTTCTAACTAAATATCAAGTTCACATATTGGCTATATTTCAGGGCATGTAAGTCTTAGACCATAAATGTTTGAGGCAGAAATTCACCTCCTACTGTCTGTATGCACTTTATGTAACTAATATAGTAGGCCCTGATATTGCCTCAGAACCTGAAAGTACTATACATCAAATATATAGTTACTATCTTTATAACACATAAACTGTCAATTGCTTTAACATGTATTCTGTGGGGATTTTTTACTACTGATGTGCAAATTCAATGCATTATTAACACCTGATGTATCAAGCATAATTTTTATACTTTGTTTTCCTTTCCAAGCTAGATTTGTGTGTTGGTTGTTTTTATTAAGATTAAGCTATCTATCCATATTTGTCCACATTTGACAGAAGGCCTTTTCTTTTTATTGCTGTGAGTATGACGAAGGAAAATGTCCTTCTTGAGGAGGTAAAAGCTATGGGCTTCTAAGAAAAATAACCAGATTTGCAAACTGGAACAGTTAAAAGCAGTTTAACTCTTGATTTAGAATTAATCCTTGCTGGCTTTTTTAATATGCATTTATGTAAGCTCCTTACTGATCCCATCTTCTTCCACCAGATGTAGCTATAAACCAAATAGATTAACACGTTGGAGAAATTGGCTTCAAAGATACATTTAAACAAATGAAATAAATGGTTAATCTTGTGGATAATTTTAAAAGTTTTCAGTTGTTGTAATAAGAAAGTAATTTTATTTCTGCTTTTATACTATTTAATGTATTTTATAGGAAGTAGATATAAATTGCTTAGATCATGCTTATTGTTGCTTATATCATCATAAAAAGTAAAGGAACGATATCAACCTATTTATCAACTGCAAAATTGGCAAATGTGATGATTATATAGGCCTTAAAACGTAGAAAGAGAGTAGATTGTTCAGTAAATTATTTGTTGCTAACCACAGAGGGGTCTTGTTGAATTACAGTATTGTGAGTAATTCAAAACAAAAGTGTGTTGAAGAAAAAGCAATATTTCGGTTCATGTATTTGGAGAGTTTTAGGCAATGCTTTATTTTTCTTGAGCAGTGTATTATAGAACGAGTCAAATCTTTAAGGCTACGTATTTTTACAGCCTAGTTTAGTGCCAGGCTCTGTCATTTCTGCTTATGTTGAAAATTGAACTCCATGGGAGCAGAAGAAAAGCATTGGTATTCAACATGAATAAACTCTGTGACTTACTCTGAAAGGAAGGGCCTTTTCTGGCATGAAAATTGTATAAAATATCAAATCCTGTCCTTTATTTGTTTAATGTCTAAGTGATTTCCCTTTTACAGTTTTGTGCAGCTCTCTCATTAGGGAAAAAAAATATACTAAGTGTTCTTTCAGGACAGGATTTGGCTTTTAATATTTTCAGGGTATAGGAACAGAATTTTCCTTCTTTGCATATGAGTCATGACTTTTCTCCTGCTGCTTCTGTACTTTATCCCATGCAGAAGAGGTCTCGCTTTTCTGAGATAATAGTTGGTGTAACACAAATTTAGCATAGTGTTCCTTGGTTTTTGTATGACTCTTCTGAAGTTTGAAGTATAATTTTCATTATTGGAGTTAAAATTTTCTTCCCTCATTATTGTGTCTAGAGGTTTGTTATGGAAGCGACTAAGTTCTCTCATTGACCTGCTGCTACCTCTTTTATGAGAATGTGAGAATTCCTGTTGCTGTAGGTCACTTGCACCGTTGTTAAACTTGTGTATGAGAATGTGTGCATGGCTGGTGGAGGGATCTTTTGGAAGCGGGTCGAGGAGGATGTTTGTTTCTTTCTTCTAGTGGTACTATGCTGCAGGAAAAACATACTGCTTGAGCATTATGTCACCCACTAATCATGGTGAATTCAGCTGGAAGTCATGAAAATTTTGCTTTTTATTTCACTGGAAAAAGAACTGCATCCACGGAATTTCAAGAGTGTAATTCCATGCGTATGTAGCCACCTAAAGCCAGCATAAGTCCACCCTGCCAAGAAGGGTAATTTCATCTTTGCTTCTACACCTGCCTTATATTTCTATCCTCACCATTTTGCCAGAGGTCACATTTGCGTGCCTGTCCCTGTAGCCAGAGCAGGAAATTGGCCTGGCTGAACACTGAGCTAGAACAGTAAAGTGCTGGATCAACCTGATTTGTCCTGTAGTCGCATAAACACTGCTTTAGGCAGGAGGGAGGAGATGGGATTGAACAGAGGATACTGGAAGAGAGTTGTTTTATTTGTCATTTGTTGTTGTTTAGTAAAGCAATTATGTTAGATCACTCTGAAATGTTTTCTGTAGGTGACATTCTCACTGCCTTAACTAATGTCTCTGGACGCAAACACCCATCAACAGTTCAGGCCAAACAGCTGAAGATGTGCCTTCCTATGATGCCTGTAGTGCTTCATCTTGTAACATCCCAGGTAGATTTTTATTATTTTTTTTCCCCAAAATTGTTACACAAAGGACAAACTCTTGCAGTTTCCCAAAATCTAATTTCTGCTGATCATGATCAGAATTGATAAAATAGAACTTTTATTAATGTGTAGATATGTTGATGAGTATTCTAGCTATGTAACTGCATTAAAGTTGTAAGCCTTATTTTTGCACATTGTAAGACAACTCTAGTGATAGAAGCAAATACATATTTTGTCCTCTTTTTTAACATGACTGTGAAACACATGTTTTAATTTTTCTGGTTATAAGATACACATTTAATACAATTTTTCCAACTTTTGGTTAATTCAAATAGGTATTTCGTTCCCAGATAGTCACAGAGGAGTTTCTTTTCAACTACGGCACCTTACTTGTAAGTATAACCATCTAAGTTAAATATTGTTTACAAAATATACATATGCATAAAATTTTGGGAATTGTTTTCATGTAATAAAATTACATTATATTTATAAATCGGAGGGAGAAATTTAAGAAATAATACATTTAAGGTAATCTTTCCTTTTGTTGCCTTTTTCTTCTTGCCAGTACTTTTATACTGTATTTAGTTGATGAAACGCTGAGTATTGTAAGCTCTATTATCTCATGTAAACATCTACATCCTATTGATGATATTAGCAATAGTAAATGAGATTTTTAACTGTGCCATAGGATAGCATAGCAAAAATGAGGTTGTACTGTTGTAATGTAATCTCCTTGTATGAAAACAGTTGTTTATGCTAAATGAGAAAAAAACATTTTCAGAAGTTGCGAATCAGAGTTAAACAAATACTTTTTAAGTACATGGGTTCATAAATGACAACTAGGTATTTACTTCCACAAAGGCATGAAGTCACCACAAACAGCTTGATTAAAGTTTACTGTTCAGATTCCCTTTTTCTTCTTTGACTCGTGATTCCTAGAAAATGTTTGTTTAATTTAGCTCTACTAAAATATTTGTACAAAAATTAGCATTGCAATGAAGAAAAAAATTTTAAACTCATAGATGTTGAATTACAAAGCCTTTTATGTCTTTGAGGCATTTGTAACTAGGCAGTAGATTTATTAATGGTTTTGGATAAACCTTCTAGAAGGTGAAATTCTTCTGTCAACACTATAGGTACAGCAGACCAGGTACAATGTAAGTTTTCTTGTGATGTTACTCCAGCTTGCTTGAACTACTGACTGAGGAAGTCAGGCTAGTTATACTAGCACAGCTTTCCTCTCAGATCAGGGAGGGAAACGTTACTTTACTGAATATTTCCTACATCTTGTCCTTCTGTCTCCATCGAGCAAGGCAATTCAGGAACTTACACATGCTATTTCAATTTAACATAGAAAAGGGAGAGGAAGTAGTATATCTGAAAAAATATTATCAAATTTGAATCCATTTTCTATAACTGTGTTATGATATGACTAATGTAGTTACTTCTGGAAGAGTAACTAACCATTGTACGAGGCAACTTTCTACTCTGGAATTTTGTTTAGCAACATTCCCACTGACATCAATAAAGGGACATTCAATCATCAGCTTCTACCTTTTCAAAGTACAGTGCTATAATTGAGGCCTCTAAGGCTTCAACAAGTCAGTTGTTCAGGTTTTGGTGTTTGGTTTTTTTTTTTGTTTTCTGTTTTATTCAAAAATCTTATTCTTAACAATAAGAAATGATTAGGAGCGCAAAGATGTGTACTTTGTATCTGGAAGGAAAAGAATAGTTATTTTTCTGTAACTGTTGTTCATTGAGAATTTTTTTTTCTTGTTGCTTTGAAGTTATTTCCATCATCACTGTAATTTTCAGTAGCGTTGTGCAAAGAAATTGAGAAGGAGTCGGGACAGTCCTTTCATGTTTTCAGCTGTGAACAGAAATACATGGAGGAGGACACTCTCTGCCCCAAAGGCACAGCTAATAGTAGGCTCCTAGGGGAGTGCACAGGGCACAGACTTGCCTGCAGAGGAATACACACACCATTCCTCTTCATTGCTTAAAAAACCCGAGATAGTTGGGCTTTTTGTATAAACACATCTTCTTGTTGTGTTTCTAACATGCTTATTTCCTTAATTTTATTAGTAGCCAAAACAATTTTTGCACCAACTATATTAATTTTCCTAAACTGGTCTTGAGACTATGGTTAGGTGTCAAACTGTCTTAAATGAGCAACCAAAATAATTTACTCTCTTCCAAAATGAGTTTATTAGATGATAACTAGTAATTTTCTTCAAATGATCAGGAAGATAAAATAACTGTGTTTTTTTGTAGAAGCAGTTGTTTTTTATGACTGCCCCTGAGATGCATTTGAATTATGAAACATACAATTAGTTTCTTACTGTATTTCTGATTCGAGAAGAATCCTTCAGGTGTTTCTTACATACTGAGAAAAAGATAACTCATGTAAACACTTCTGCCAATTTAATATATAATAACAAAATTATAATTGATAGTGAAATATAAACCAAATGTCATTTGCTAAATTATTTATATCATATAAATAAATAGATATGTATGCAAATTGAAAACGAGAAAGCTGTTTATCCATGGTAAATTCTCTGTGTATTAAATGCTGCATTAGTAAAAAAAGAGCATACTATAAGTTCTGCTGCATTTTTTTCCTTCTTTAGCAAATGTTAATAAGACATCTTTTGCATCCCCTATGAAATAAACAGCTATGCGTCTTATTGTACAGTATTTACCTAACCCAGATTATTAATATTTCATTGTCCCTGTTTCTCAAGATGATGACTAATTTAGGTGATTTTTAATAGAAGTTATGCATTTTTGTATGTTCTCCTGTGTGTAACTGTATTCATAGCCTGTGTAGTATGCAGGGAGATCAAAAAGATGGTACAAATAACAGAAAATTGCATGTTCTGGAGGGTCTTTTGTCTTTTTAGTGAGTTATTTTAATTCAGCCGAGTTCAAGATAGTTCAAAGTCTTCTTAGAACTTAGTTTTCTGTTAACAATAAAGACATTTAATTACTGTCTATTTAGCTGGAAATGTTATAATTCCTGACATTAGTGAGAGTAATAGTCCTTACCGTACTCTACATTTAAGTGTCCAGCAGCATTACAGACTTGTAAAATTATTTCATAACAGATAGATCATGAATGCTTTCAGTCTTTCCTATCTTAATTATTATGACAGTATTTCATAATGTAGGTGCATTAACATTTTGTATTTACACAGGCACTGAAAGAATTTCATGTTGTAATTATTCAGTGATTATGCTTCTTAAATTTTGTTTCTAAAATGTTTTAACACAAATGCCTCCTCTTCTGTAGAATTTTATCAGATCAATAGATTCAGGAGAAACAAACTTGGATGGAGCAATAGGTAAGGTAACCTATGATATTGCTGTACTTTAATAAGTAGGCTTTATAATTGTTGTATTTTATAAAGAAATACAATGATTTTTACTAATAGGGCAAGCTGCATCAGAAGAATTGATTAAGACCACTTTATCAACCTTTGAAGCAGTAACACAGCATCCTGTCTTGTTGACAGCCCATCGCTTGACTGTAAGTCTGACAACAGGTTAAATAGTCGCAGGCTAATTGGCCTAATTCCATTGATAATAGAATGTTTTGAAGATTTAAAAACTGTTTAAATTATGGCTGAAAATGTGTTATGGTTCTATTTCACAGGAAAAATCCTTATTGTTTATAGAGAGATTTATTTTTAAAGAAGCAGCAAGGCATCTAGCCTCTGTTTACCATATTTAGTTGAGATGTTAGAGGGAGAATGAGAAGGGCTTAAAGTTTAGAAATAGCAGTTCTTAAAGTGATTTTCTTGTAAATGTAACGCTTGATTCTCTAAGTCTTTCTTCAGCCTCAAGGCAAGTGTGTTGCTATATATTAGTGAAAATTTCACCACTTCATTTGTCATTATACTTTTAACATAGCTTGGAAAGACCACCTCTGAGGGTTTGAAGATCCCATTCCATCAATACTCTTCCTGATGAGATCATCATCAAGAGTAACAGTTTGTAGCAGTTGTGGTGGGGGTTTTGTTTAAGTATAACAGATTGCCTACTAAAAATTGCATTACAATTACCAAACCCACATACTGTAAGCTTCTTACATCACTAAAGATTTGTTTTCTTTGAAGTTTTTTTGTTAAATGATTTACTTTGAGTTAAGCTAGCTGAAGCCAGAACAGTTATGTTGTGAAATAGTTGTCAGCAAATCAGTAGATTGGAATGCTTGAATCAGTAATTGCCAAGTCGGCATAACCTGTACCAGTGCACCTTTGTGCCTGAATTCCTACCAAAAGGGTAACTCACCGTACTTACTGGGGTGACCATTTAATTCAAATAGAAATTTATGTGTTTGTATTTGAATTCAGTATAGCACTTAAATCAAGAAAGGCACTAGCAGATTGATAAATTCATAAGAATTAATGATCTTAGGGGTTGTGCTGGAAAGAATGGGTGATCTTAGAAATTGTTTTTTTAGAAACTGAATCCTATTTGGGGTGTGTGTGTTAGTTGAGTATTTAGATTTTAAAGCCTTAATAAGGGAAAATATTAAAATTAATGAAAATATAAATAAAATATAAATAACAATTTAAATAAGTTTAATGTTAATTTTCATTAATGCTCACAAAAGAGTGTTATTCAAGAAAATGGTCCTTATGCACAAAGATCTAACCAATTAATAGTCAGAGGGGGAATAGTACAGAATTAAACAGTTCGGTTCAATATGGCAAAGGATGTTCTAGAAAAGAAATGTAAATGTAGGTGAGGTATGAATACCTATTGGTATCTCCTTACATGCCTGTCAGCCTGCAAGTCACTGTATGATGACTGTATCATTCTAGAATCACCTCAGTTTTTAAAAATAGTTATTTTACTTCTGTGGGTTATCAGTGTGTCTTATGTTGACAGAAATATGTACCATTTTTTATGGAGGTCCATCAACATTTACTGAAATTGCAATACCTTGTATCAGTACATGAAATAAAATTCCCCTAGCTGTTTAAACTTTAATGGTCTGGGTTTTTCTTCCCTGAAAAAATAGCACCAAGGAGACAGCTCCCTTTTGCAACCCTTTTTCCCCTACTCCCATCCCCACATTCAGCAGAACGTTATATTGAAGCCAGGGAATGACTATTCTACTCTCTTTTAAGTAACCCCTGGCTACCAGTAGGTGAGTTTTATTTAAGTGTGTAAATTTCTGGGGAACAGTTTACTTCATCACATATGTTGAAAGTTTTAGATGTTTATATAAAATCCATCTGAACAAATGGGTTAACCTTATGTAGCTGGAGAAAAAACTTCCTGCGTGTCCAGTGCTTGTAAATTTATGACACATAGAACTTCTGTAGAATAGTTTCCCTGATTTGGAATAGGTATATATTCAAATTTATTAACTAAAAATAATTATATCCTTGTCAATGAACTGCTTTTTTTCACAGAAAATAAAATCTATTACTTCACTTGCTCATTTTCATAAGTAACAGTTCTTCCTAATTCAAAAGAGCCCTCCTGACACTCAATGTGTAGCCATTCAGATACAAAATAAAGTGGAGAAATTGCCTTCTATTTGGTATGTTAAATTCAAGAAATTGTCCACTGTAATTAATAATCTCTAACCACATCTGCCACTAGTGGTGCAAACAGTAATTAGTTTAATACTATTTACGAAGTCTAGTGTGCTAATTATACTTGAATGTACAGCATACATTACTTTAGCAGAAAGTGGTACTTCATCTTCTATGATGCATACAGAATATTTTTAGAATTGCTGTTACTCAAGGGATATCTTCTAATTGCTGCTCGCTGAGCATGACTGGAATCTATGAATATAAATGCCAGCACCCAGTGGAACTTGGTGCTTTTTTAAAAAGTTGAAGCAAGACATGTTCGAGCTTCCAGATCAATATTTTAGTATAACAGTTGTTAATAGGAAACTCTTTTACTGGAGGGGAATGCGTATCCTAGGCTGATCTCTGAAGCCTGGATTGCTCATTTAGACGAAGTTGGTTACAGACAGCGTTTTTTGGAGAGGTTGAGGGGAAGGCCAAAGTCTTATTCAGAGAATGCATTTTTTCCACTACAACTGTAACGCAATTTAAAGTTTCTAATCAGAAATTAAATGCATTTCTAATAAAGTTTAATGAATTTAATAAAAAGTGAGGTTATATTAAACAAGCAGAACCAGGAAGTTGTTCAGTTCTGTTCTGGTTTTAGTTTAGCCGCAATGGAAATTGGGTAAGTTAATAGGAATTTAAGAGCAACATTTCAGGTTCTTTTCCACTTTGAGAAGAAAAGAATTGCTTGTTCTGGGTTTTAGTTCATGTTTGATTTGCCTTTGTATTTGCACCTGAAACAAAGAAATTGAATAAATTGATTTTTTTGGGGATCAAATTTCTGATTACCATCAACCCAGAGTCAGTCAGTGAGGAGATTAATTTCTGTATTAGATACTGTATTAAATACTTCTAAGTGTGATAAAGTCAGGGGAAATTAATTGAAAGTGCTCAAATGAAAGCTAGTAGTAAGCAGTCGTTTAATTTTGCATGCAGTTTTGAGCATTTTACAAGATACAAAGTAGCACATTAACAGTAAGTGTGACTCGGCAAATTTTGACAAAACTGTAGATTTTTCAGGTGTGCAAATATGATGATGAAGGCCATCAAAAAGAGTCTCTGTAGACTGGAGTGGAATATAACCCCCTATTTCTTAAACTGACACAAGTCGAACTGCCTGTTTCCTCCACATACCTAAAATGGAAAAATATTAATTAAGTTCAGATAATAAATGTTATAACAATATTTATTTTAAAATTTTGGTAAAGGTTTAGATTAAATTAACTGGAAGAATTCTGTGCTGACTGTATCATTTGCATTTTTCTTTTCTCTGTTAAGTATATTTATTTGTTGGAAAAAAGGCCGTATGCTAATTCAGAGCACTTTGAGCGGTGATGAGGTTCATGATGGCAGGCAGTTCCAGTGGGAACTTTCTATACCCTAACTAGCTCCCAAAAATTATCTGTATACTGCACAGATGATCTTTTACCCAAAGCATGACAGTTCTTCTCTGGTTGAAGCAAAAGTTGTCAGCAGTGATTCTCCTCCTCAAGGTTTTAAAACTTATTTTTAAAAATCAAATTAAAATAAAAGCCTCCTGAACATGATGAGTTGCTTGATGGGAAGTCAAGGGAAAAGCAGTATGACATGGAAATCTACTGGTTGACAATATAAGAGTTATTATTTTCACCAAAGATGACAACACAAGGTTTAGAAACTTCTGCAAGTGCTTTTTTCCTGCTCATCTTAGTCTTTTCTTGATTCATCATCAGTGATGTTCTTCATTCACGGGCTGTTCTGATCTAACCACTGACACCTTAATTTTGTCAGTGTACGGTATGACTATATGAACATATTATACAGCATTTCTTCAATCACTTTCACTTTCCAAGTAGATTAAAATTCTACACCCCATGTGGCTTTCTGTCCAGTAAGCTAATCCACATGACATGAGACTTTTTTGTGATACCAGTTCTGTAGTAATTGACATATTGAGTCAGTCAATCAGTGCTGTCCCTTCCAGAAGTAAGGAAAAAAAACCAACCCAAACTCAATGAAGATTCTGAAGTTCTGAAGATTCTTAAAAAAAAAAAATAATTACAGAAATGTCATCCTTCTCCCCAATTCATTCTAACATGCATTAGATTATTTTTTCTATTACATTCTGAGAGATTACTGACAATATTAAAACACTGAGGAACATGTTGTGCCCCCAGCAAATGCTTTTAAGAAACTTGAAGGCAGCATGATCTTAATTCCATGGTCACTTTCAGCGATAACTTTGTATGTAGAATTTTAATGAGAATAAGTGTCAAGGTGATGTTGGATGTCAGGGATCTTACATGAGACTAGAAAAAAAGGATTTGGGAGCTGATGGTCTTTGCTTTGGTATGTTCTGCTTTGAATGGTGGATAAGGAGAAGATACTTGTCAGTGGTTGTAAGTTAAACATATGCATACTGAAAAGAACCAGATACCTCTAGAAAAATGTCTGGAAGTAAACCTTGGATATGATAGCTGCATGGAATGGATAGCATAGTTTCTTTATGTAAGTTTAATTCTGGAGCCTGATTTTCGCTTGAGAACAGCGTGGTATACAAATGCTACTGGACCAGGCTTTAAGTACTTTGTGCTCTTGACAAGTTGTGGCACCCTCTTGGCAACATCTTGGACCTTAGCTCCCAGAAGGCAGCGTACTTCTCATGACTCCCTGTTGGGCCAGCAGGTGGGCACCTCAGTGCCCCTGAACAGAGAGACAGACATCTCCTGAAGAGTGGAGACAAGCAGAGAAGGACTAAAATTACAGTTTTCTCTTTCAGGCCCCTCCCAGTAGTTGGTGAATGCTTAGTTAAGCTCTGAAACTGTGGCTTGTCTGTCGTACTCCTTTGAGGGTTAAAGTAACATACAGACTTTGCAGAAGAATTTCTATAAAATTTTTGCCTAGTTTTCAAAAGATCTGATTTTTGTGAGTAATAGAATACTGTAGAAAAGTGAGTACAGCTTTTGCTGAGTGTTCGTACCTCACTAGTAGAGCTTCCCTTGCAGAAATCGGTGAACGTTATGGAGACAGATGTTCTGGTTAGTATACTTGGATTTACAAAAAGTTTTTGAAAAAGTCATGCTCAAAGGCTCTTCAAATCCATCAGTGGCCCTTCCCTCTTACCTTCTGATAGATCAACTTCTTCTAAGTAGTTAAAATTTACTAGGTAGAGAATAGAGATCAGTTTTAAAAAATGTAGGTGTATTAAGAATGGTGCCTTACAAAGATCTGTGTTGCAACATGTGCTATTTATAACTAATCCAGAGAAGGGAATGAATAGGGAGGTGACAGAACTGACTGATGACACTAAATTATTCACAGTAGTGAAAATTAAAACTGACAGAAGAGTTGCAGAAGGTTTCAAGATATTGAGTGAAAGGACAATAAAATGACATGCAATTCAATACTGATAAGCGTCAAGCGATGCACATGGGGAAAATCATTCCAACTATGCGTATGCAGTGTCAGGCTCTACACTACTTGTTGCTGTTCTGGAGATCTTTTAGCATTGTTTTTCTATGAAAATGATAGCTTTATACTCAGCAGTAATCAGAAAGACAACTAGATTATTAGAAATGACTGGTAAAAGATCAGACAAAAAAGCAGAAAACATCACTATGCCAGGGTAGGTCCATGGTGCCCTCAAGCCTTGAAT
Organism: Larus michahellis; assembly: GCF_964199755.1. Taxonomy (NCBI): domain Eukaryota; kingdom Metazoa; phylum Chordata; class Aves; order Charadriiformes; family Laridae; genus Larus; species Larus michahellis. The sequence goes on along the minus strand of NC_133897.1, from coordinate 49,811,449 downwards.
ACTGAATGCAGTTGTGGTCATTCACTCTGAGAGGATGAAGCTTAACAAGTACAGCTTGATGATGCAAGGAGGAACTGAGTAGATAAGAACTTCAGCTTGGAAACAAAAGACTTTAGAGTACAAAATTAGGAATGGCATGGGAAAAATGAATTGGGAATAATTATTCGTGGTTTTCATAAAATAAGAATAAGTGGGTATCAAGTTAGCTGCTTTAAAATAAACAAGGAAGTGCCCTTTCATAAGGCATAATTGAAATGTGGCATTCAGTGCTGTAAGTATTGCACGTGCTAAAAGTATGAATAAATTTAAGATAGGATTGGGCAAATATATGGGAGAAAACGCTAATATGCATTATTAAATGTAAAAATACAGATACAGCATCAGTTTAGGAAGTTTCTTAACTCAAGACTTAACTTACTAGAAGCTAGACTTGTGCTTTGTGCTTGGTCTATTTCTCCTACTCTTTTTCTTCTCCTTTCCAATTGCCAGAAACAGGAATACCAGGTTTGAGCTACATTTTTGTTTGGTCCTGTACATACGTATTATAGCTGGGAGCTGTGAATGTGGTGCATATGGAAGTTTCTAGTATTTCATTGCTTTTTTGGGTATCGATAACAGCACAGTTGTGTCAGCATAGCCCTTGAATGCCATCATTACAGAATTACACAATGGTAGCTTTGTGCAGTTAGGGATTTATCATGAACGGGGTATCAGGATATTTAGGGTATCACGGTTGCAGAGTTAGGAAGTATCTGATTTAAGGTTCATGTACAATTTTATATTTGCTTCTCCCTTCAGTGTGTGCATTCTGATATGCTCTTGTGTCACAAAATAATTTTCCGTAGGATTAGTGCTTCATTAAGTTGATCTCCCCACCAGATTGAACGGGCACGAGGCAAACAACTGCTATGGAGAATTCATTTCTAAACAGTTTGTTTGCCAAAATCAAGGTTCATGTTAGAAAAAGGTCATAAAAAGCTACCACAATTATTGAAGACCTAAAGAATCTTCTTTACATGGACAGTTTAAAATATATTTATTTAGAAAAGAGTTATGACTGGCTTAATGACATTCGCTAATGTGGAAAGATTACTGTTAATACTAGAATAAAGTGAAAAAATATTTGAAGTTTTAGAAATTGAAGTTGCATCATACTGCCATCTTAATCAGTATCAGTCTGAGTCAATGCTGCTGCTGAGTGATTCATAATATTCTGACTGCCTATGTTGCTTCAGAAAATCGAGAGCTGCTTTCTTGCCTCATTTCTTTCTTACACCTTTAATTTACCGCTTAAATGTGCCTCTTCGTTTGAGAAGCATTGCAGTAGCTTGAACTGTTTTTTTGGACTGAAAGACCTTAAGTACATACATTTTTTATCCTGCCTCACAGGTATGTTATGGCTGATAAATTACCATTTGTAGAACAGTGTAGAAACCTGCACTAATGGAGTTGTTGTAGAGAAATGTAGTTTTATTATTTATCTTATTGCATATTAACTGAAAAGACGATGAAGTTTCAAAATTATAAAGTGTTACAAAGGTCACTACATCTATAATATATAGCATTATCTATATAGGCGTAAAGGCTATTTGTACTTGCAAGAGTAGTTTGACTTCCATATCTCAAGCGGAGTCCTTTATCTTTTTTATTGAAAGCATGTAACAAAGGTATCTTTTAGTAATTTTTTCAGAAGTGAAAACATGCTAGGCTAAATGAATCCCCTAATGACAGAGATTCATTTAACAGAGACAATCAACTAACAATGAAATAGTTGCTAATTGTAGTTTTGCTGACTAAACGCTAACTTCATTTAGTGACCCCTTTTCATATATATTTTCAGCTTCTATAGATGTTTCTTAATAGTAGCTGCATAAATCTAGAGAAATTCTATTTTTTACTATTAACCACTAAAAGAAAACCCATGGGGGATTATAATGCAGTCTTGTTACACCAAATCCTGTCCACAGAGTAGTGAGAACTTACACAGTAATTTTATTTGTATAAATAAAGGGCAAGGTGTGTATCCGTGATGCATACTTAAAAATTGCAGGGCTGCACATCCATCTTCTCCCTAAAAACAAACCATGTCCTATCTAAATAAATTGTATTTTACCAATGATTTAAGACTTATCAATTCATTCTCTTATAGAGAATACTAACAATACACTGTTTTTGTAATATTACATTTAGAAAACTGTGTTATGCGCTAGGTTGCCATAAATTGATTTCAGATGGAACTAAACTGTCTAGTCCTGTGACAGATGATTAATCTGTAACAATATACTCATGGACAATAAAACATGACTGGAATTTTTTTTTTCATAGTTCAAATCTTAAGTCTGTAAATTTAAATTTTAATGGAAGACTCTCTATTACCAGAATGGGAGAAGTAAAAATTTTATCAAGACTCTCTACTAAGCTTAAGGATATTTCATTAGACGTAGTAGAGGTAGCACATCTTTCCGGATGTATTTTAGTTCTGTGCAGGTTTGTTTTAGAAGGACGTTTCTTCTGAACTCTGTTCAGTGATTAGTTTATGGATTAAAGCATCAGGATTAATAGGTATTCTAATACTCTTTTTTCTTAGTATCTTACATCTGCACTGAATTATGTATTTTAAATTAAAATTCACTCTTAATGAATTATACCAAAGTCACTGTTTTTTTTCTATATAAAAGTACATTACAGTCTGTAACTTTATGACAGCTTACCAGAGAAAAGTGAGCTTGGTGGCTTTATAAGTGTGATTATGGATGAATTTCCATGATTATTCGTCTCTTTGATTACGGGCTTTAGCAGTGGAATAAACATAGATGATAGTGTATCTGTGTTCTATGTTTTTCCCCTGTGAATAATCTAACCCAGATCTTTCTAATTCTGTGTTTTAGGTTGAAGACTGTATCCTCCCACCACTAGTTTCTTTGGTCGACAGTCAGAATGGTAAGTAATATGGCCACATCAACTACAGTTTCCATGAATTCCACATTTTGTTTTAATTAGACTTCAGTGTGGTCACATTCTTGGCACCTTTATTTTCAAGTGGAATGGAGACTCTTCAGCTTGCAGTTGCTCTCGGAAACCACATCACTGCTTTTAAGCCATGAGGTCATGGCTGAGGAGAAAGGGGAGAGCCTCGACTCGAACAGCAAGCTTCTGTCTCTCATTAGAGATTCATTGCTGCCTCAGTAAGTATAATATTGCTCCTGTAATGGCGAATAACCTGATACTCAATGTATTTTGACAGTGTATTTGTTTAAACTACCCTTTTTATGTATAAATGGCAAATTGAAAAGAGGAGTAGCAACTAACTGCTGCCAGAGTTCTCTGCCTAACATCTCTCTCCTAGGTTTATTTAGTACTTCGTCATATACAACACAAACACAGCTTCTGTGTGACACTCGTTTCTGATACTGTGCCTCTGGCTGCTCTTGGAATGAAGCAAGTTTCCCTTAGGTTTTGGCCTGTGATTTAAATGATAACATTTTTTTGTCTATTTTGGATATTGTGCCCTCACGTCAGATGTTCTGAAATCACATGGAATGGCATATAACTTTTTAAAAAAGGAATATTACGGGGTGGATTAGTCCTCCATGATCCACCCCAAGGAGCAGAAAAACCCTACAGCAGAGTAGATGAAACTACAGCCTGTGGGCCAGATGTGGCCTGCAACCTCATTTATATGGTTTATGGTCAAATGAGGCCTGTCATTTCAAAATGACTTGCAGGTGAGCACAAAGACAGCTCTCTGTTTTGCACATGCATACTGTGAGCTGATAACATCTGTGAGCAGAGGGAAGGAAAGCACGAACAGAAGATGAGTCATCATTTATCTTTCACATTATTCTAATAATGTTACAGTGTATTTTAATGTGTGGTCCTCAAAAGTTAGTAATTGTAAATACTTATCTGCCCTAAGTGAGAAAATTGTTCCCCAGCCCTGCATTAAGTAAGTGGCAGAAGGGTGGAGGAATGGATGCGGGATTATGATCAGAAACACAGTGCCTTACCCAAAAATGAGACTGTCTCTTGCTAATTGACTAATGTTCTTACAGTTTGATGACCAAAGTTCAGTCCATGCAAGATTGTAATCTTTTCTATGTGAGGAAATCTTAGAGCTCCGTAGAGAAACTTATTTTCACACCTTTCTTCACATTATTTTTTTTTCCTCTGGGAAATACAGAATTTATCAATAAGAATTAAAATGGAAACTGGAGATATTATTTTAAAAATAGAGTATACGCATCATTAAAAGCTGAGAGATAATTTTCTTCAGATAGAGGAAGAGACCTGGAGTCAAGTGAGACCAAGTTCTGTCCTTGCTCTGAAACTTGCCCTTTGTAGACATATCCCTATAATAAAATATTTCTCATTGAACCGGAGGGCGTGTGAGGGGGTGGGTGTCATGTTAATTACAAACTAGAAGGAAAACAGCCAGTGTAGTCCTGTCTCCAAGCTAATTAGCTCAATTGAGTGGCAAGGCTTTTTGGTCTGAGACGGAATATGATCCTACTCTGGGGTCTTCACCTGTGCTATCTTTGCATGCCTTGTGTTGTGGATGTATGAAAGAGGGTCTTGTCGTAGCTCAGAATCTTGGTTACAGGGTTTAAGTATTTTCTGAATCAGTTCCTTTATCTCACCAGTAGAGATGATGATACTCGTGTTTGGAAAACCATTTGAGATTATCTCAAGAAAATAAATATTGAAGTTTATGAAATTTGGAATATTTTGGAACTTGATATAAAAAATTTTTACCTTATCAGCATAGTAAAACAGTATGTAAATCTTCTAGTGATTCTGAAAGAGTTAACTATTGTCTGCATATTTAACACATTACTTGAACCTGTGAGTTGAGCCAACCCCTAGTAAATATGTTCACCTGTGGGGAGCAGGTAATCAATGCAAGAAGGCACAGAAGGAACAAAAGGTAGAGGAGGGTTTGAGGCTTTTCTGCAGAAAAGAAAACTTAAACTCAATTTTGACTTGAAAGCCTCAAAACTTAATTTGGAGAAGACTCAAAAAGAAACTAAGATAAGACCAAAGCAGCTGCTTTGGGTAACAAAAAAGACATGAAAGGTAAGTTTTGTTCAGCAATGTTCTAGATAAGAAAATATTGATGGGAGGTAGGTAGGAATGAATTCTCTTACACTCTCTACAATTCTCAAAAGAAGCTTTATCTGAATGCAAAGAGGTCTGGCCTAAATCTAAAGAGAGGGGAGGTCTAAGATTCAGTGTAACCTACTCATAAATATAGCGTAAAGCTCTATTCCAAGAAGTAAAAGTTACCTGAAAACTCTGAGATAGGAAGTGAAGAGACAACTGGCTTGTATTTGGAGGCTGAAGAGGTTGTTGTTTAGTCCTTCTGTTGCTGGACAAAGGATGGGACAGAGTGTGACTCAGCTGATGGATAATCAAAAGAGGAGAGGAGGTGTGCAATGGCTGGTTGCTCATGGGCAGTCTGTGTGGGGAAGTAGTTTCAACCCCCTTTGATTCTGCTTTTTAAGAACTGAGAGCTGTTGAGCATGGATGGGAGGGACATCGGAGTTTAACATGTAATGTTCTTTTTAATGAAGGTTATATTGATATTCGTTTGCATATATATTTAATTACTATAAATATCTTCCATAAGTTAATTTGTTTAAATGTAAAACTGACTTGGGAAATAGAATTTTGATTACTATGCGTGAAATTCAAATGGTCTTCATTTTGAGCTAAATGCAGGAATGCAGTGGTTATCGTTTTTTTCTCATCTTCTGTATCATCCATTTAATTTCATTAAATATTTGTGCATTTGTAGATCAGAAAGTTAAATTCCTCATAGGATTTTGATTGAATTGAATGAAATAGTGTTATTAAATTTTAGTTCACTGAAAGGTTATTTTCCTGAGCGTTTCACAACTAAAATGAAACTTTCAGCTATAGAAAATGAATATAAGGCAAATGCTTTCTGTTACGTGTCCACATTTTTTTTTATCAGAAGTTGAAACTTCAGCTCTTTCGCATTTAATTCTTAATATTCCTAATTATATATCATTTGAAATTTGAGCCAGAACCAGCAAAAGGAGAGGAATGCATAAATAAAGTTTTATATCATTTGAAAGATTATGTAGCTTGTTCTTAGTAGACTTCCAAGTCAGTTATGCAAGTACAAAGTCCAGAATACTTGAGATAATTTGTAGGTAAAATGTTAAATCTTTTTTAAGGGCTTAAGAGAATCCATATCCCTGAATCTTTAGGTTCTCTTGTTACTGTTGCTTATAGAAAAGATTGACAAAGTAACTCCTTGCAGGGTAGTACCTGGAGTTTACAGAACCATTATAAATGCTCTCTGAAACTATTATTAATAAATTAGTTTGTGTTTTGAAGTGGCAGGGAAATCATTGGATGAACTCATTCATTTAACAACGTATCTCAAGCACGGAATATTTTCCCTGCAGAGAAGATTCATATATTCATAGGTCCTAATGGTCTTTATTCTGTCAATGTGTTTATATAATTGCTAAGACATTGACTTTAGTAATCTCTGTTTTTGCACATGGTATTTGGTTTGATGGATCACTACACCTTCCCTTAGAAATATCTTAGAAATATTTACTAATGTTATCTTAGAGAGAGGGAGGAATCGAGTTTCATGTAAAAGGAAATAAAGTGAGACTGTTTCTTGTTGAACCTCAAGGAATTAGGATGCTAAGTGGGCACAATAGAATAGTCTCTTTCAAATGTAATACATAGAAGGCTTAAAATAGTTTAAAGTGGATCCTGTTTAGGGAAGGTATTGATATGTTTATAATAAAACAAGTATATTGCCAAGTGTCAGATTTTTAAGCTAGCATGCCTGATTCAGTCATTGTTGCTATTAGGAATTACCATTTTGCAGATGTAAATTCATGTCTTATGCAGTGAGCAGATGACTTCTGGCACCTAAGTCTTTGCTTGCCTCAAAAGATTTAGTCATGGATTCTGCAAAAAAAAATGCAAATAGTTCCATTATGTTTGGTAGGAATGCGTATTGATCGCATGTAGGGCTTCCAGGATCAGTGTCTATTAAGCACCATAGTATTTTTTTTCTTTTATGAAGAAAAGAACTTTTTAATCACCAATGAGAAATAATTTTCTTTCAGGAACGGGAACTCGTTATTTGTAAAGGAGAGATTTATATCACCGAATATACGAAGCCAACACTGACTTCTCATTGATTAATTGTGCAGATTCTCCAATGTGGTTTGCAACTCTACAGCAGCACATTCAAGCTAATACGTAGTAGCCATGATGCATTGTCTATAGGCTGTGTGCTTGTGTGGGACTGTTAGCCTCTGTGAAGGAGCTCTCACAGGCTACATCAAGAATGCACAGCTGGTGTTCTTCACCCTTCTTGTCTTAGAGTTGTCCAGATTGGAGACTTGGCCAGAAAGCACCACATTTCCTTCTAGATTTCCTTCCCATGTAAATCAGCATTGCTGAGGTGTGGTGCCTAGGGAGAGGAGATCTTTATTCTAGTGAAGAGCTAGCACACAGTAGGGTACGTGCCAACACCCAGGTGGTGGGAAGTGATCCAGATTCCTCAGTTCAGGCAGCACGAGGGATCTCAAGATGTGAAGTAAAATTCTTGGTGCATTTTGTTGCACAAAACATGATAACCTACCACGTTCTCCTACAAATCATCCTTTCATTTGTACTTGATTAATTCTTCATGAAGAAATTTATGCTTCCAACTCTATTACTTCCACATGTTTAGAGTAGCACTATTTGTAATCAAAGGCAGTGTTTTGACATGACTGAGTCTGGGTATTTTATGCTTACATCCTTCTCTCTTCCATCATTGTAATCCCTATTGCCCTCCAGATAGATTTTGATTTTTTTTTTTTAAAAAAAAAAAAAGGTCCTATTTGTTGGGTGGGCGTTACTGGAATGTTACCAGCAACAGCGAGTTCCATTTTGATTTTGGGCTGCCTGTTTTCCCTTACCAAGACTTCCATAAGGTGATATTTGGAAATGTTTCATAGATGTTTTTCTTGTAGTTTTGTCTCACTGCCATAGCTCTCAGTAAACATTGTTTAGAAGTATTTTTGTATTATTCTGTTCTGTATTACTTGGAGAATGGAAGTATGCTGTAGTTGAAGCAGTATTTTTTTTAAATTTGAAGTAAAACATAAAGCTCAATGCAAGTGTTCTGTAAGTAAAATATTTCATTTTGAGAAAAATTACTATGTAAACAAAATATAGAGCTTAATCATATATAAGTTGATTGATGATCTTTCTGAGCATCCAGTAAATCTTCTGCCTAATACTTTGAGGCTTGGTTTCTACTTGTCTCTTGAAAATTAGATTTTTTTAAATATATATAAATATATTCATATAGATCAATAAATAAATCACGCATCTAGAAAAAAATGCATGTTTTATAAATATATATTATATTTCAATATAACTTTTAAAACCATGTGTATATGTTTTATAAATATACATTATTACATCTTTTATAATGGTGTATCTCTCTCTCTCAAGATTAATATGTTTTTTTGTTAGTGCTGCTTTTAAAGTTAATGTGATGGTGATTTTAAAATACTGTTGCAAAGCAAGTTTTGTTTATTGCTTTGTATGTTTCCAGGCAGCATTGTATTTCTATTGTGGTTACTAGAAAGTTTGGAAATGGGAAACAATGTATTTTTAATATCAAACTTTTTAACATGCATCTCTTCCCTTTCAGGTATGAGAACATTCTGATGGCTCCGGACCCAGTACCAATGTATGCTCTGAAACTGTTGGTGGCCCTGACTGAACACAGCCCTGCTTCTGTGAGGTGATACAACTACACGTTCTCTGGTGTTCTGGGTTCTTTCTGTTTCAATTAATTTTTTTTTCCGTAAGGAATTAACAATACCTTAGATCTCACTATCATACTATTTTGACTAGCAGTTAGGAGATTTAGAAAATCCTTGGAGAGTATTTGTTATAGGGCACAATTTTATGTCTTTTGTGCCGATTTTATATGGTCATGGTTAGTTTAATATGGATTTAGCCAATGAAACAGTAAAGACAAAATCGTAAGAATGTTAACATTAAAGTTATCATTAAACACTTAAAAAAAAAAAAAAAAGAAAACCAAAACATTATCAAAACTGTTGTTCAGCTAAGCATATTTGTAGTAGGACACAGGTGATGCGTTTGTAAAAGTTTGAGACCAGTCTATTCACTTTAAATCTGTTCAGTTTTTCTGCAAATATAGCTACCCTCCTTTAAAGCCCCTAAATACAGATTTTAATGTTTGGTGTAGGTACACTCAGCATGTTTAAAAGTATCTTAATGTCTCTTTCTTCTTGTTCCAAAGTTTAGGCTGTGATGGACTGAAGAAAAAAAAAAAAGTGATACATAACTTAAACTGCATTTGTTGATAGTAATAAGGAAGCATCTCTCTTGTATATGCGTACGCACATGCAGCTATTCCTCTTCCCAGATCTGCCAGAAAATCGGGTTATTCTTGCATTCACCATTGTCTGTTCATGGTGTCTGATAGTGTTATGGCTAAGAAGTCACTGCGTACCATACTGTCTTGCTTTGATTGATTGAAATGAGCACAAGATAAAAAAAAAACACAAGGAAGGAAATTTAATTTGTTTTCCCACTGTTTTTATTACAAAAGATGAAAACATCCTCTTTTAATCTTTTATGATGCTACTGTGAGCAGTCTTTTAATATATTAAGTAGACTAAAAATGAACTAGAAATAGAGTGGCTTGAGATTTTAAAAGGCTTGAATACAGTAAATGTACTTAATTTTATTTTTATTATATAGAAGCTGTTTATCCTACTGCAGGATTTTATGTATTATACAAACAAATAGTACAGCTTTCTTTTTTTAGAATTAACCTACAGATATTCTCATACTTCAAGCGTTAAGAAAAATATTTCTGTAACTAGAATGCTGGATATTATAGCAGCACTTTTCCTCTGCCTAATGAATTCTCTTTATTTGAGGAATTGTATTTGCCCTTATGCTCAATGTAGATAGATTATGAATGCGCACTCATCCTCGTGGTCGTCTTACAGCAGACAGCAGTTCTTTTCTTAATATTATTAAAGAACAGCTGTGGATATCCAATGAAATATTAATAATTTTATGGTTATTGAAGTATGGGCTACGAGATTCCAGATACTAACACATCTGTAATTGTTCTTTTCCTCACATATTTTACTGGCCCTCTTACTTTCACTAAATAATTTCTCTGGCTAGATTTCTGAAGAAGCGGGAAGCAATTCTCTTGGTCTGTCGTCTTCCTGATTCTTTGACTTCCCAGTAACTTTAGCTGGAAGTAGCCGATGCATCAAAAATGTGACAGAGGTGAATAATATATTCATACTTGCACAAACCGCTATTGCACAAAGTGGGAACCAGATACGTGCTATAGTGAACACGAGATCGCAATTGATTCTGGTTTTGTTTGATGGCTAATTAATCAGTATGCATGGAGCTCAGAATTACTGAAGGCATATGCTCTCTTTTGCCCCTTTCATAAGGAACATGGAAAGGATCTGTGTTTATTGTGATGGGAAGTAAATAAGTAACATTGGACACAAATCTTTTGGGATTAAATTTGTTCTTTATGGAAAAACTCTACTATATTTTTGTACTGATGATCGTATTGTGAGTCAGTTTTCATTGAGTCTCTGTGGCTTCTCCAAGCTTACTTTTTGTCCACAATGCCTGGCTTTCGAGGATGTGACTAACTTTAAATGAATAAAAATGATGGTGGCAAAAAGATGGTAAAATGACAAAATGTTAAATTAGTATTTATCTTATTGTTTCCAAATCTTTCAAAATCAGCTATTATTGTTAACCTTATTTTGAAATAAGAGTGAATTGGGAGGAGGATGAGGGCTGCTGTGTTTTATTTAGTTTGTTCTGTATGATAGCTTGTTCTCAGACATGTTCACTTAACCTGTTTTCTCTTTCTTGCTCTCTCTATTCTTCAATACCACCATTTTTCTTTTATCTCACACTTATCTTTCTTCTTCTTCCCATCCCCTCAGTCTTTTCTTGTGTGCTTCCCAATAGAGACATCAGCATTTGAGCTGTTCTTATTGTAGCACTTGAAAGGAGACAGATGCACTCCAATCTTTTGTTTCATATTTTTTTCATGGGTGAAAAACCGTAAATCAACTAACTTGATATCAGAGGAAAACCATTCTATCTTCTTTTTACCATTTTTTTGACACTTCTTTTTGTATAACAGGTAGTTTGTTCTATATGGCAGAGGCACAGATATTCAAATATTATAATATTTTTAATGTCTAGTAAGCTTATGATAAAATACTGCTAATGTATGATACATGTTTTGAATGCCTTTAATAATTAATATTTTGTAATAATACAAAAAAAATCCTTGTAATGTTTGTCATTGCTCTACTCTTGGGGGTCGTTTTTAGCATTCTGTATTATGGGAGCTCTTCCACTTTATTGGTTTTCAATTTAGCAGTGGAGAATTCTTGTGATATCCCATTAATGTGCTGCAGAATTAGATGTGTCACAAACGTAAGTTCCAGCATGTGTAAGATGATAGCTGTAAAAAAGCTTTAATATGAGCACGTTAAGTATTTGGATGGCTGATCGTATGAGCATCCACGGGAAGAAAATCCAGTTTTAGAGAAGGGTGACCATTTTCTTGTTTGTTTTCACCTTAATGTGTTAGAGTGTAAATGAGTCAGAATTTTCCTTTATATACCTGTTCTTACATCATGCATCAATTGCTGTCTGATACAACCTCACTTAGAGGTTCTTTACTAAGAAAGCAGCAGATACTGGGAGGGTGAGCTTTGAACAGAATCTGTCCATCAGTTGCCTATTTTGTACTTGGCTCAAAGCTAATAGTCTGGCTTTAAGAGTGTTAATCGTATTCTGTTGTGGCTCTCCTAAATACCTATTGCCTTTTTTTCTTCAAGAATTTTTAATGTTTTATGATAAGAAAAATTGTGGACATTAAAACCAGTGTGAGAATTAATGGCAGAGTTCATCTTTAGCTATTTTGAGATTGATGATTTTTAAAAGAAATTGCTGATACTAAGGGAACATGTAGTTTCAGTTAATGATTAATCTCTGGACTACTGGGAATTTACATTAGGGTTTTTTTTCCATTTGTTAATTACTCTTGGTGGATTGTACTTGTGTAAGGAGTTGGAGAAACTGAACTTTTCACAGTGGGAGCAAATGTCTGCAGCAGGGTGAGATCTGATTTAACTATCCAAAGTCTGTATTCAAAAGGAGCAGTATCATCAGATACCTTGTCCTTTTGTATGTTTTTCAACTTAATATATAGGTTGTATGTATGTGTATATGTATGGATAGAAAGTCTGACATGATCTATTCATTAAGGGTTGGGGTTATTTTGGTTCCTGCTTTGAGTTTTGTACATTGTTTTATTGTGGTCTGTAATGATCAGATTGCTAAATTTTTATAGTAATAAGGAGGAGCTGATGTGAATTTCTTAGTTTCTATTAATATGATATATCAATTAGCTCTGCTTAAATCATCTGAAAACTAATGGTGTGACCTTTCTTAGAGTTATGGTGGATTGAAGGACAGGGGAGCAAATTAAAGAACCTTCCCCACCTTCTTACTTACTTTAAATTTCTCAGACATTAGACACTGCTCTAGAAAAGGGGAAGAGGCTTCAGAAAACAAAATAGGTAGGTGCTGAAGAGCCACAAAAATTCTGCTGCTTCTAAATGCCACAGATCTAGTACCTGCGAAGATGATAGATGGATAGACCTTGTGCACCACAGCAGATTGTCTTGACTAATTAAAGTAACTTTTTATCACAATGTCTTTGGAATCATCCAAGAATGGTCCAATTTTCAAACTTCATTTACGCTACTGTTTGTACCCATGCATTATCTATTAAAGACCATTAAGGCACATTTTAGAGTCAGTGTTAGTAGTGGATTGATCCTCTTATCATCACGAAGTTCTACGTTAGCATTTGTTTACATTTCAGTATATTCTGAAATGGTCTATCTCGTATCTATGCCCTCTATTTAAAAAAACAAACAGTGAAAAAAACCCCAACAAACTCTTTGGAGTTCAGTGTGGTGCTTTTATTTGAGTTGGTAGAATTGTGATTTGGTTCACAAGGACTTGTTAGCATTATGCATAGATTTATCTTCGAACCTGCTGTACTTTCTTTGCCGTTAGACTAGAGGGTTAGCACTTCAGTGCTTTCATTTCGTGGTGAATTGATTAATGTGGGCTTATATTAATTGCTTTAAAAACACTTTGTTCTTCTCGTTAGTCATTTTAATTTTCTAGCTTATGGTTGAAGTGCTCACTTTGAAAAGTAGACCTATTTGCTTCTAAATTACTTCTCTGTTTTTATGTGTTTTATTGTTTCCTGTAATGAATGCGAATAAAATAATATGGAGTAGTTTTGATAACAGGTAAGCTTATAAGGCCTAGTCCTACTGAACTGAACAGTGGAACTGCATGTTAGAGATGCACAAAATTAGTGAGAAAGTCACAATGCAAATGGATTGAGAGAGATTGTCAGAGGATGATAAAGTTTTATTAGAACTTTGGGCAATATTTATGTAGGTTTTGAGCCTGATTCTGATTACACTAGTTTCATGTCTGAAAACTGAGTTGTAAAAACCCTCATTTTCTTGTTGGAGAAATAATGCTAATATAAAACAGCAAAGAATTCATATGGTCTTTGCTATTCCTATTATTTGATATAATGTTTACATATATGCTGCTTTATTGAATAACACCAGGCATGAAGACTTACCCAGAAAACAGAGTCTTGAAATGTTGTGTGTCAGCTAATAAGTGTTGTCAAGTCGCACATCATTGTAATTCATATCAAAGGCAGTGGTCAGAGTTCATTATTGCAAGTGAGTTCTCATAGTCTAGTCATGTACTGACTGTAATACTAATCATCGTTTTTAATGTAAAACACAACTCCTTAATGTTACATTTTATAAAAGTTACCCTTTAGTAAAGAAATTAGCTATTAACCTTATACCTGTAATTTTGTTTCTACTTTCGTGTTGCTGATCAATTGCTGAATGTCCAATTTTTCAAAAATGCAAGGCTACTATTTGATGTTCCTGTTAAGTCAATTATTGAAAAATGTCATATTGTAAGGTTCACAAATTTACTCTTTTAAAGTAAAGCATTAAGCAGAAGGAGAAAATAACATTCATTCTTTGGTTATTTTTACTTTCAATAGTGAATTTTTGACATTGTGAATATAAATAGCAAATAAAAAATAAGCAGGAAATGAGGAAGGGTCAGCTGTTTAGGGTGCTACAGTGGGAGTTGCAGACTTCAGTTAATTAATTTAGTTCTACCACAAATTCTCTGTTCAGCATGAAGCGACTCTAAACCACCATCCAATCCATTGACTTGTGTTCAACTGTAGGTGCCCAGAGAAGAATATAGGAACAAGGCAAGCGAGTGGCAATACTTTCTGCAGGCTATCTCAGCCCCCCGTGAGTTATTTTTTCAGAAGCTATATAAGAAGAAGGGGTGTTCTGTAGATAGTAGCTATTGATGAGTAATTTTCATTCTATTTACATGGTTTCAAAAAGATATTTGACAAATAACTTTCAGCATTAATAGTTACTCCATAGCATAATCACCTTCATATGAAGATTTATCATCTTTAGGCATTTGCTTTGGTTTTCTTTGTTTACTCTGACACTTGCCACTTAATTTGATGATATCAAGTTCTTACAGTGAAAAAGAAGCACACACTAATTCATAAATTTCTGGTATATTGTTTACTTTAGCTGTACCTTTTGCAATCTGAACAGTCCTGGTTATTTTTCAAGAGTCTTTAGTAGTGGTCCTTAGAAAGCACGCTTTGAAAGCTCAAGAATAGTGTATCAACCAGCTCTCCGTTGTCCACTTGCTGACTGACTTCTTCAAAGATCTGTCATGGATTTGAAATTTCATCCCTTTAAAATTAATGTCTTGGTTCTTGTCCTGTGCATGCCCACCAGTTCTGTTCTTCAGAATAGCTTCTACTCATTTGTTCAGCTGTAATACCCAGATTTTCACACCCCCATCCAACTTTTCTCAAAAGTTAGTATCCGATAACACATTTTCTGTCTTTTAAATATCTCCTGTGAAAGCAGAGAGTTTTGAAAGGTACACCCTTTGATCTCACTTTTCCAGATGGTGAACTAAAATTATAGGTGACACAGTCATTCTGTCCTTTTGTGGTCTAATAAACCTCTAATTCTCTTTCCCTTTGGTAGGACAGCTAGAGGTTGGAGCATAACCCTCTGTACTAAACTCTGAACTAAACTAGCTACCGACTAGCTAAATTTCCCTGAAGAGAGAAGGCTTGGGGTTGAAGGACAGGTTTGGAACCTGGGTCTCCCTTACGCTTTTAAGGAAGACATTTGGTAATCATTAAAACAAAACACAACACACACACACACACACACACACCCACCCCCAAACTACTCTTTTTAAAAAGAAAACAAGAGAAGCAAGTAATGCATGAGGCTGTGAATCCTAAATGGGTATTGATTACTGAACCTGGAAGATAGGAGCATTTTAAGCCTTCATATTGGCTTAGGCAGATCCCTGCTCAGTGTTCTGAATATTGCAAATCTGATTTTAGGCCAACATTCTCCACATATATAAAAATAGATGCTTTTACTTTTTATGACTGGAAATTGTAGGACCATGAGGACACCTAAATCCTCATACAGATCCAACTCAGAAATGCTACTACTCTCAAACGTTTCCTCAACTTTTTTTGCTGGTGCTTTTTTTTTAATCAATTTAGGTTTAATAGACTTTTAATATTTTGCTGTTTTTTTTTCTTTTTTCTTTCTTAAATGGAGGAAATGTTTAGAGGACTGAAAGATAACCTTGTTATTGTGACACTGAGTGGTGGTGTTCTACCTGCGTACAGTTTTATTAAATGAATATAGATAAGGTTGTTTCATAGCTATGTAGTAATACTTACTAAAAATATTTTTTTTAAAGCTTCATTTTTACCTAGATTTTTTTTCAGCTGGATGGATCTGCCCTTGTGTCCTCTTTCTTTCAGTAACAAAAAATGGGTTTGGATTTTAGCAAGTTCCAAAATATTTACCAGTCTCTTCCCTAGAGACTCTGTGTAGAAAGAACAGTTAGATAGAATCAAACATGCAAGAATTGCAGTCTCTACACAAATTAAAATCTGAAACACTGATCTTCATTTTCAATTCAGATTTTAATCCCACTGTCGAGTGGATGGCTTAAATTCACTTTAATGGCTCTTTTCTCCTTTAGATATTCCTTTATTATTTTAAAAATATCTAAGAGATTCTTGATTACAAGTGCTTCTGTGAAGAAAAGGTCTTGCTTTGTGGAATGCTTGCCAGCCTTCTGTTGTATCTCTCTTTCAATCTTCTGCCATTCTTCAGAGACTGTGATAGCCCTTTTGTCATGTAGTAGAATGAAATTTCGTAGGAATTGAGAACATTTAAAATCAATGTTAGTTGACTGCCTGAGTAAGCAATCTGTGCTGTGTGAACTGGGACCTTTGCTTTTGTCTCACCCACTTCCTTACATTTTTCCCTGCTCAACCATCTCTCTATCAATTGAAAGCTTTTTTTTTTTTTTTTTTTCTACTTTAAAATCGGTAAGATTTTTTTTTGGTGGGGGAGGATATGTAGAAGGATTTACAATACTGTAGACTATTTTAGAACAAGCCCCAAACCCACTTCATGTCCTTTATGCTGTTTCCTTGCTTCTTGATGTGTCATGATCTGAAAGAAATATTAAAAGAGAAGAGTCTCAAATGAGCTAGATTGAAGGTGTAAGGCTTACTTTACCTTCCTTATTTAGTGTATTGAAAACATAGGTCAGTAATTTAGCAGATGGGTGTGTTTGTGTTTACACTTTACAGATCACCTTTCAAAAAAACATGTGGGTTCAGAAGCTTTCATTAAAATGCTAATCTGACTAACAAAGTGTTGGAAGTCTGATGTGTAATGTGAAGGCTTTGCAGTATTGGAAGTGTTCCAAGGTTACTGGTTGAGTGTTGATTTCGTTGGTGAAGGAAGTACTTTCTCACACTCATTCTTTCTTTTAACAGATCATGTTTCTTAGGGATAAGAATAATAACCAAAGATCTTGCTTGATATAAGACTGATTGCAGTCCTTATTTGTGCAAACAGTTCTGTATGAACACTCTCAGGCATGAAAGTGCTTTGCTACAGAAGGCCAGAAGCAAGAAAAAGTTGCTTGACATGCTATTGTGTTTTTCATATCATAGAATATCTCAAGTTTGAAGGGACCCATAGGGATCACTGAGTTCCACTCCCTGCTCCTCACAGGACTACCTAAAACTAAATCATGTAACTAAAAGCGTATGAGTAAAAGTTTTTTCAGAATTGTCTGAGGCTTTTTCATATATGAAATTAGTTAAAATTATTTAGCAAAAGATCATTTACTTGCTTTTCAGCAGGTCAACCCCTAACCTGTACCGGTGCATGGGGTTATTCCTCCCTAGGTGCAGGACCCTACGCTTGCCCTTGTTGAACTTCATTAGTTTCCTCTCCGCGCAATTCTCTAGCCAGTCCAGGTCTCGCTCGATGGTGGCGCAGCCTTCTGGTGTGTCAGCCACTCCTCCCAGTTTTGTGTCATCAGCAAACTTGCTGAAGGTACGCTCTGTCCCCTCATCCAGGTCATTGATTAATATGTTGAACAAGACTGGACCCAGTACTGACCCCTGGGGAACACCACTAGTTACAGGCCTCCAACTAGATTCTGCACTGCTGATCACAGTGCTCTCAGCTCTGCCATTCAGCCAGTTCCCAATACACCTAACTCTCCACTCATCTAATCCATGCTTCCTAAGATTACCTATGAGGATGTTATGGGATACAGTGTCAAAAGCCTTGCTGAAGTTGAGGTAGACAATGTCCATTGCTCTCCCCTTATCTACCCAGCCAGTCATGCCATCCTGGAAAGCTATCAGGTTGGTCAAGCATGATTTCCCCTTTGTGAATCCATGTTGACTGCTCCTGACAACCTTCTTTTCCTCCACATGCTTAGAGATGACATCCAGAATGAGGTATTCCATCACTTTTCCAGGGATGGAGGTGAGGCTGGCTGACCTGTAGTGTCCTGGATCCTCTTTCTTACCCTTTTTGAAGACTGAAGTGACGCTGGCTTTCCTCCAGTCCTCAGGCACCTCTCCCATTCTCCATAACCTTTCAAAGGTGATGAATAGTGGCTTAGCAATAACATCTGCCAGCTCCCTCAGCACTCATGGGTGCATCCCGTCAGGGCCCATGGATTTGTGGGTGTTGAGTCTGTGCCTAAATGATCTCTAACCCAATGCTCCTCAACCAAGGGAAAGTTTTCCTTTCTCCAGGCTCTTTTATTTACCTGCAGGGTCTGGGATTCCTGAAGGCTGGCCTTAGCAGTAAAGACTGAAGCAAAGAAGGCATTCAGTAAGTCCACCTTCTCTGCATCCACCATCACCAGGGCACCCACCTCATTCAGCAGCAAGCCCATATTTCCCCTAGCCTTCTTTTTGCTACTGATGTACTTGAAGAAGTCCTCTTACTGTCCTTGACATCCCTTGCGAGATTTAATTCCAAGTGGGCTTTAGCCTTCCTCATTGCTTCCATGCATACTCTGACAATGTTCCTATACTCCTCCCAAGAGGCCAGTCCCTTTTTCCACATTCTGTAAACTTCCGTCTTTCATTTGAGATTTTCCAGAAGCTCCTTGTTCATCCATTCAGGTCTCCTGCCTCTTTGGCTGGGTTTCATTCTCATAGGGATGCACTGATCTTGAGCTTGGAGGAAGTGGTCCTTGAATATTAACCAGCTCTCTTGGACCCTCCTACCTTCTAGAGCCTTAACCCATGGGATTCCTCCAAGTAGGTCTTTGAAGAGGGCAAAGTCAGCTCTCCTGAAGTCCAGGGTTGCAATTTTACTTTTTGCCCCGCTTCTTCCATGCGGGATCCTGAACTCCACCATCTCGTGGTCACTGCAGCCAAGGCTACCACTGGACAAAGTAATACAGTCCAGTTTTCCTGAAAATGTTTTCTTTCAGAGTGAAATAAAACCAATGTTAAAATGTGTTAAGACAGTTTGAATAGAATAATTTTGAGTGTATTTGCAAATTGTGGTTTAGACTCAACTTAAATTTTGAAAATCGTCCCTAAATGGAGCTTTTGTTCTTTAGTAAATTCTAATTTCTAGTAACAGTCATGTAGAGCTCAAAATACAGTTTTAATTGTTATGCACAATGAGGAAAAAAAAAACTGTAAAATGATCTTGGAAAACTGAATTAATCAAAACTAGAGTTAGCGTCAGTTTATGTCTTTGTAAATCAGTTTCTGTCATTTTCTGCAAGTTTGTGTAATATGTAAATCAATGCATAGTTTTCCTGTTTTTGTTTCTTAGAGATAAGTGGAATAGAAAAAAATATCAACCATGTATCCATATTGAAATATGCCACTGGACAAACTGAAATAAACTGTGGCGTGTAGGTATTATCACTGGCAATCTTGGACTATTTCTGTGGCCCACAATGAAACCAACTAAATTTATTATATACAGAAAGCTAGGTTCTTTATTAAAAAAATAAAAAGAAGAAAAAGTAAATATCTAATCTCAGGAGGAACGTTGCTTTTTTTTTTTTATCCTGATGGTACTGGTCAATTAGGAATAGCCTGGCATATTACTTTACATTATTATTGCAGATATTTATATTATCTACTGCAGAGTTTATATTATTACTGCAGATAGTTCATTCAGAGAAGTAATTTGTCCTTTCTAGAGTGTCATCAGCAATGTGAATTGGAACATTGCGGGCTTAAATCTCAAATTCTTGATATCGGAGAGAGCGAAGATATTTTTGTCCTTGATGAGACTATAAAATAGGAGACTGTTGAAAAGGTCTTGAATATGTATTTTTAATGTTTTGGAATAAATCAATTCTTTTTCAAAGCTAGGAGGAAACATCGACTCCTAGGTGTCAAGAGACCATGAAGATAACACATAATGGAAATATTAATATAAATCTTTCAAGCAAAATATCTTTCAGGACTTAGTAATCAAGGGAAAGAAAGACAGTTTTTTTAAATCAGATGTTTTTAAGGAGTCAAACTTCATGTAATTTCTTTTTAAAAGTGAAATAAAGAATATATACCCTAAAAGGCAGGAAATTGGTATAATTCCAGTAGAGCAGAAGTTTTATGTTGCCACTGAATGTGCAAAGCACAGTTGCAGAGGCTGCAACTTTGTCAGAGAGCTTCGAACATTTTTATTTATGACTATAACCCTTAGTGCCCCTCAAGCTTTTGGTTGTAGTGTTTTCTTATTTTATACCATGTTGTATGACTAATATTTGGGGCCGATAATACATAACACTTCACTTCTAAATTTTTAAAAAATTTAATTTAATTTTCATGCCCCCTTGCAATTTCTGCTTCACTGAATGGGAATCGTGTTGTATTATGATTCTGTATTTTAAAGGGGGAACATTTTGTTTTAGGATTGTTGGTTAGTTATTCTATGCTATTTGTGAATAGGCAAGCGTAAAAATGTAGTAAATAATGGGAAATTGGTGAGACGCTATGTTGTGGTTTAGACATATCAAAAGACAAATATTCCTGTAGAATAGGAATTTTGAAGTGCAAAACTGAACAGGAATTGAAAATACAAGCTGTTCTCCTTCAGTAAGCTTGCTGAGACTGCTGGCAAAATGACTAGGACTGCATTGTCACCCTTCCAATAAATGTGTGCAACAGACAGTTTTTGAGCTTATGCTGAGACTGAAAGTAAGCCTCTTTCATTTCATCACATAGTTCCTGGGAGTTATTAACAATTCAACTGCTGATACATGATAAAAACAAAACTGCTATGGATCAGTACATTTAATACAAATCTTCATATTATACTTATTGAAAAACACTTTCCTTGAATTTCACAGACCTTGACAGTTGTAGCAAATAAGGTATTTGAAAGAAGAAATATCCTGCTTCAGATATTTTTCTTACAGTGGAGTTGTACATTTATTTTAATTCTCAAATCTTGTTCCTTTGTGCTTATAAATGGCAGTCAGCCTTTCCATGTCAGGTTTCCCATGTTCAATATTAATTATACACTTGTGAAAGATCTTTAAAATATAGTCATCAAATAATGGTGATGTATATCTCTCTCAAACACTATAATTAAGATCTATATGTATCTTCCTTTTCTGTCTACTACAAAAAGTAAGGCATTAAATAAAAATCTAATTATTTTATATCCAACATAATTTTCTGCCTGCAGAAAGCCCAAAAATCCTCTCTTCCTCCTTGCCCACTGGGTCATTTGAGATGTAAACTACAGTAGCTGAGAAGGCTTAGGAACAGGAATTGAAGAATAGCTCTTTTCAATGAAATTGACTTTAAAATAACTGGGACCCCTATAGATATGGTTGATAGATCTTCTCCCTGATGTATTTTATGGTAGACACCATTGTAAATTGTGCCTTGGTATAATATTTCTTAAAATCAATGGATCATTGTCTTTGCCTTTGAACAGCTACTTAAAGGCATGGTATGAAAGTGTGGCAGTAAGATGACATTGAAACTTTCCAGTTCAGTGGTGGGTCTTTATTATTTGGGATTCACCTAAAAAGAGTAAATTTATATGAACTCTTCTGTAATTTACTCCAGGCAGCAATGGCCCTGAGAGGCTATTCCAACTTAGAAACTCATATCCCTTAGTTTACTTGCTGTATGAGATTGGGATCGAGGAGTTTCCAGTTGAACATCTCCACGAACTTTTTATCTTTCTATGCGGCTAAAGTGGCATGAGGTCATGGGTGTTTTGTGTTTATTCTCTAACCTTTATTGCAGCTTTTCAGTTTGATAACTTGTGGGTTTGGGGTTTTTTATGAACTATCCAGACCAAAAATACTGACATGAATAACAGCAGACTGCAGCACATCATGATGTAAAGAGCATGGATTCTTAAGTCATTTCTCATAGGTCAAAATCAAATTCTGTTTGTGTACTAACTCCTGGTTTTTATTCTGAGGTATGTCTTATTTGTTGCATCGCTGTCCTTCTAGAAAAGATATTTTTTCTGTATAACGAGAAGCAAAAGACTTATTAGTAGTGTTTACTCCAGGTGTAGCAATCTGTGACTTTTTATGAAAAAAACTTATGACAATACTATAATGTAGTGATTTTTGAAAAGGAAGAGACTTAAGAGCACAAATATTAGTGTTTTGGAAAATTCACAACGCTCTATTTTTATAGAAGAATTTTGCTATTTCCTTTATTTAGGGACTAGCTGCCACCGTAGGTATAGCCTGCCTACAGGAAAATCCTACCTATAGTGGAGGAAAACAGCAATCTAGATGTGGAAGTTATGGGTTTGTATTTGAGCAGAGAATTTACTTTAAAAGTTTAGTTTGAAAAAAAAAAAGCTAAATAAGAATATGTAATTGTTAGACTATTTTAATTGAAGGAATAAAATAGTGACAGTATTAAATTGCTTTGCAAGTCACACAAGATCAGAAGTTTTATTAATTTCTCACTTTTTTTTTTTTAACTTGGTATAATACCTATCTTGAACACGTACAACTGAAATATCCCATCACATTTTCATCAAAGAATTCTGAATAGGGAACCAGTACAGATATTCTTGATGCCCAATAAGAAAGGAGATTAGTCTTATGCTCTCTCCTCAAGACTGCCTTCATTAGTGTGTACCAGAATGAGTCATGTGAGAAGTGAATGCAAGGCAGTGTGAATTCATATATGGTACTTCCTTTTGCATGCAAATGCTGGGACAGAAAACTCTGAACCAGAAGTCCTGTTGTAAGGCTTTAACTTCAAAGTAGGTGCCTGGGATTGTTAAGGGATCACACCTGTAGCAAAAAACTTCTGTTCTGCATTGTGTCCTGCAGTAGGTTTGTATTTTGAAAGAAGGCAATTTAGGATGTCTTAGAAAAACAAAACGTGTCTATTTTTTGAAAGCAAAATCAAAGGTGTAATCTCATTCTGAAAATTGTTAGAGTTAAAAATTCAGATTGTACTGATGACAAGTCTTATAAAATCCGATGACTGGTTACTTTGAGCCAGTATTGTTTATTTCAATTTAAAGAAGAAAAAGGCGAGTACTTGATATTTAGAATTATAATTTGCTTATATGTACAATTATGATTCTATATGTTTTCCAAACAGGATAGGACCTAATTTAATATAAATTTTTAAAAAGTCTACAAAGAAGTAAACTACTTTTGATTTAGAATATGACCACTCTCTGAAATAAATCCCATAGCTAAAATCCTTTTCTATCTTCTTTAAGACTTTTCCTTTGTAAAACTTTTGTTAAAAAAAAAAAAAAAAAAAAAGATATCAATGAAGAATGTGATAATGTCACTCTCTCTCTAATGCACAAAGTTGGGATAAATCAGATTTAAGCTTTGTCTTAATACATTGTTTGATGTGAGTTTATACTTAAGTTATACATATAACTCTTGAAAGGCTGTAGCTATTTCTTGTTTGAATCATAAAGGTTTGCAGGTGACCTTTAAGAATAGCCATATTGGCTATAGTTTTCATATTAGCTTATCTCAGCAGAAAGTATAGCTGACTTTGTAGAAATCAGGACTGCTTAAAGGTTTTGAAACCGATTGTTTCATATTTACTCCTTACCACGAAGGAGTTTTTCTGTTTTGTCTCAACTAGGGTTGCTTACCTATTCTTGGTATTTGATTGTATTTTACTGGCAATGTGTTCTCAGTTTAAATGCTGCTTACATAGCAAAGTAAGTAGCTTTTGCTGGGGTAAGTAATTCCAATATGCCCTGAACATAAGGTTTGTGCTGGCAAAACTTCATTTTGTCATTATGATTGCTGTTACAATAGTTGCTCTTTTTGGTAGTCTGTGGTGGTTAAATGACCTTTTTTTACATCCAGGAGTTTTATAACCACGTCAGCAAAATTCTGCTTACAGGCATGGTCTAAACTTTTAATTAAACTAGTAGATTTGGCCCTGGAAAATGAACCTCAAATATAATAACTCTTCTTATCTGCAGTCCTGGGACTCTCTTATGACCTGGCTGTGTCTAAGGTGCCATAACTGTCTATTTAAAGGTTGTTAGATGGCACTGGGGAGAATGGCTTCTAGGTTCTCCTGACCCGTGTAGGGAACTTGTTGGAATTTCCCTTGCATATGGATATTTTTTCCGTCAACTTAAAAAGAACACAAATTGTCCTTAAATTCAGGCTTCTCAACTTTAGAAATAACAAGTTTCTTTCCCTATATAAACCCTTCTTTCTCTCTCAGAATGTATTATGTTTTCTGTTGGGTATAACTTCTTTTACACATTTCTGTATGCAAGAAAGATAGAACACACCTGGTTGAACAAGGCTGCTACTTACCTACATTAAACATGTTCATAGAGGTGCATACAGTTATATTGTTCTGTTATGCCTCGACCAATTTAGTGGATGAGTTTTACTTGTCTCTAAGTCTGCATGCTGGTGCTGTACAATGTAATAAAGCTTCTTAGCTAAGCCCCTACTCCCACCCTGACTTCATATAGATTCTATATGGTCATCATTAATACATTTAGGTGAATGCAAGGATCACAGAAATAGGAAAACTATATGAAACAGGAAATCATTATTTATACTTAGTGCACATGTATGGCTTCTAAGTAATTCTCAGTTCTTCATAAATAGTGGTTGTTAGCATGTCTTTCATTCCTTGTTACTGTATTATATTTCCTTACATAACATGATTTCGGTAAATATAAGCGACCAGGGCTCTGATAGATGACATTAATGTAAATAAAGCATTTTATGATTTTATGAGCCTTGGATGTTTCTTCTAGCCGCCTTTCAATTTTCTCATTAAATTCATAGAAGAGAACGTGCTATTCCTTTTAGTTGCTTCAGTCCACAGTCTAGTGCTTTAGCTTATACTATCCATAAAAATAGTACCTTCTCCTCTTTTCTTACTGGAGATGAATAAAAACTCTTAAATGGAAAAATGTCATTTTAGGAACATATGGGTTCTTTTTAACAAATAGTTTACCAAACAGAATTAATCTGGTTATTGTTGTACCAGAATCCCATATAGGGCATTATACAGTAAAGCTTCAAACATGAAACTAAATGCTTATTTTAGTCAAATATAACTCCTGTTTATGCACAGAGAACTATATTATATAACTTTGTGTTTTTAACTGACATACTACTTGCAAGACAATTTTGTAGTATGTTGTATGCCGAGTTCCCTGAATAAGTATGCAAATGCATCTGCTTCAGGTTGAGCATACAGTAATAGTGGACATCCTCAACACTTTCAGATGTGCTCTCTGTGTTTGAGTTTTGCATTTATTAAATGGACTTCCTAATACAATCTTATCTTATAGCTGTATCATAAGGCTAAACCTACCTATTGTTTATGAAGCAGTTCAGTAACGTTATAAAGACACAAGCGAAAATCTTCAAAACACAAAAATTGGTGTTCTCTGTGGTGTTTGGTGAGGGGGCATCGAGTGCAGTGTGTAAGGAAAAGGGAGAATCATTCTTCAAATTAGTATAATACAGGAAAGACTATGTAATCGTATAGTTCATATGTCATCTTAGTGTTTGTGAGAGAGACATACTTTACTAATAAATATAAAGCATATTGGGTTCTAAGACTAGAAAAGACTGCATTAATGTACAGTATTACTGTTTTTTGAGAATATTCCTCTTTCTTATAAATATATATACACTGGTTTGTATTTGATTTTAAAATTCTGGAGAATATAGTTAAATTCTTTTGGGTAACCACTCCTTGGTATTGTCAAGAGAAGTGGCTGACAAACGTATATGTTAAACCCAAGAAGTCAGTTAATGTAGCATGCTTTAAAAAACACAGCGTATTTATAATTTCACTATATGCGCTGAGTCTATTAATTCAGATTCTTTACTGGTGCACACTGACTGTTCCATAGTATGTATGGTGTTATATTTCTGAATTTTGATTAATTTCTGCTATTTAAAAATATTAATTTAATTACTGTTCCGCTCACTTGAAACGCATCAATGAAGCAGACCTCAAACTAATTTCCAAAGCAGTATAACATTGCTGTTTCTATTTAATAGCTGAAGCGGAGCTCATTTTGTTGAGAGCTAGTCAAAGGCTGGGGTTCTGGGTCATGGATTTTGGCAACAGCTATTCTACTACTCTTCTCCTTTTGTGAATTTAGTATGTTAAATAAGAATTCACTTCTTCTCTTTTTAAATAAGTCTTAATTTAAATAAATATGTTTTTACAGCCTTGTGGAAGAAACCCATCTTTTTCCAGTTCTTTTCCAAGTCATCTTGGTAAGAATAATTTTTATATATATATATATATAAATAAATAGATAGGTATCATGTCTCCTAAATCATGTCAAACTAATAATTTTCATTAGGCATGTTGATAAAATCATAAGATGTGAATAAAATGAAATTGACCAGTCTGTCAATACACAAAAGAATCTAGAGTAAGCAGCCATGTATGTGGTTCTCACCAACTGATCTGTGTAAAAAGTTTCTTTTATAAGATAAATACTTTGTTCCTTGAACAAAATAAAAGCCTCAAAAATAGAGTTAATGAGCTTGATCCTTAATTAGAGCTATAGATTTACCCAACCCAAGCAAAAAATACTGAGGGATTTGCATTTTATTTAACAATATCAAACTTGAGGTTGATCCTGTTGGCATGATAGTGCCAATTCCCAATATTTGCTTTTAGAATTTCTTTCAATATAAAGTATCAAGGATATGATTTTTGGATAGTTGCATGATGAATTTCCATCCTTAATAAGATCTGCCACTTAGGAAGGTCATAAAAACTGTTGATGATTTTGTGTCTCTGAAATGTTGCAAAACAAATATGTTAATGAAGAAGAAAAATGTGTAGGCTAATTTGGAAGCTGGGTACTGTGCTATCCACTATCCTTTTTATTGCTAAACTCCACAATCTCTTGTTTATATTTTCAATCTGTTTGTTCATTAAGTTGTATGAGGTAAGTTTCCTGTCATGTAAGCATGCTCCTGATGAATACTAAATAGGCATTATAAATAAATATGCATAATTTATGCAGTGCATGCTTGGTTTTATATCATTCTTGAAATTCAGTCTTACTTGGGGTAGATGATGTTCATAAATGTGATTCTGAATCAACTTTGATTTTTCCTTTCTTAAGTTTAA
Source organism: Larus michahellis (assembly GCF_964199755.1). NCBI lineage: Eukaryota > Metazoa > Chordata > Aves > Charadriiformes > Laridae > Larus > Larus michahellis. Next base: position 49,784,244 of record NC_133897.1, on the reverse strand, counting down.
GTATTTTAATCTTCACTCTTCCCTTGCAGTGATTTATTTCACTGCCTATCATTTTAAATCTCTTTAATACCGCACACCCTTTTTTATTAAAGTAACCTCTTTTGTGATAGATATAGTGATAGATTTTTCCAGTAGCATACAGAACACACTTTATGATATTTTGTGTACGTATATGTACAAATCACTTCTTGTGATAAGTATTAACAATAAAAACAACATTTTACAGTAGTTCATAAATCGTTTTGACCTGGGATGAGTACTGCTTTTAGGTAGTAACAAAAGAGGAACACAGTAAAATATGACAGTCAAATGTTTCGTGTTAATATCCTGAAATATCAAATTAATGTTTGAAACATTTCCAGGTGTTGGAATCTCAAAATTTAACTGCCAGTATATACATATGCATATATATGTTAGTATATAGCTATGAGTATTTGAACATGGTTATGCTCTCTAGAAATATTGCCATATCTTGAAAAACTTTTTATATTGTATCTATAGTCATGGAATTTAAAATGTGTGTATGTCGTGCCATGTAATTAGGATAAATTGCAGTCAGTCATAAATGCTTCCTCCTTACCTCCCCACACACAGCTTGACCTCCTGAGTTCTAGAAATAGGTTTTTTTGAGAGTAAAAAGCAGTCAAGCTTAAAATTGTCTGCATGACTGGTGGTCTGTGAAGGTTTCACAGCTCTCTTATACCTGTGTTGCTATCTTTGAGCTTACGGTTAGAGTTGTGACAGGAAAAAGCTTATGGCTTTTAGGGAGAAAAAAATTAATCCCCTTACAACACACTTTGAGAAGGATGCTTGCAGTAGCTTCAGTCGTCATGTATAGCGGTCGAGCTTTAACAGTACACTGGCTGTCAGCTGTGGTCTTGTTTGGCTCAAGGGATGTGAGACCCTAAATAGGTTGCCATCTACCTTACTGTTCCCCTTTTTTCCCTACAGAAAAGTGAATTCAGAAAAGGAACGTTGGGCAATTGGGGGAAGGCTCAGGAGCCAGGACTAATCAGACTGTAAGGATTAATCATGAGGGTGTTTTTCCTTATGACTAGAACAAATTAGCAAACTCTTTCATTATAGGTTTCTGAAATAATTTCCATGGTCATATGAGTGAGTGAGGGGAGCTGCATATCTTACTTCCCATTACTGTCCATAAACTAGTCTTTGGCTAAGTTTATACTTTTATTGGTTTCGAGAAACACCACAGATCAGTAACATTAAGCTCTGTGGCATTGTACCTAGTTTTGTACCTGGTTTTACCAGACCCTGAACTATTGAATTTGAATTATGCTTCAAAGTCAATACACTATTTTATAGTATTATTAAGTTAATGTAGAGCTATTAGTATCAAGTTCAAGGAATATCACTAGTATTTCATAATTTTCCGTGCCAAGACCAAGTGCCCAATGTGTTTGCTATGTATCATTAAATGTAGTTCATGTTATTTCCAGCAATGGCATTGACAGGACATTGACTCTTTTAGGCTCTGAAGGGAAATTGGGCTCAGAATTGGAAAGTGTCTCCAGGAGCAGTCTTTATTTCTAGACTTTTAATACAATCAAAGTGGTATTGAACATACTAGCTTTGATCTAGCTATCGCAGCAGTGAGGACATGATGGCTTGCAGATACTGGGCAATTCAGAAGAAATAAGTTTTAATGTGACTGCTTCTCGCTGATCGTTGACGTAGAGTTGCACTCCTTCATATACTGCTTACTACCCTGTGTTGTGGTCTAAGCAATAACACAGAGATCTGGCAGTTTCTTACCATCTATCATGTACCTGGATCAGTTAGATCTCTGAACTCAGCTGAATCACACCAAATGTACCCTTTCATATAATTTCTGACTGTGATTCTAAAAACGTTATAGCTGCTGAACAAAAGGAGCTGGGTCAGTGAAAAAGGCTGTTATTGTCTACCTAAAAAGTTGTTCTAAGAGAATAGCTATTAGTTTTATTCACCTGAGCTAGATTTTAGTTACTGATCTATTAGTAAGAGGCATTAAATATGGTTGCTGTTCCCCTGGAAACCCTCAACACTCATTTAGCACTCAATACTAAGTTACATTTAGGAGATGCAAATTAATAGTGCACTTTGTGAATATGTGAAAGACCTGGATACAGTTCTTTGTTGCAAAACTTCAGAGAGGAATTTCTTGTTACACCTGAATGCAAATTAATTTCATCAGTACTGTGATGCCAGATCCTAGTGCTAGTGGTTACATAGGTGATGAATAGTTCTACAAAGCAATATGAAGGTATGACTGCTGCGTGAGCAGGCATTTCTCTTGCTATAATGTCTAATAAGAACAGTGAAGATATTGTGATGTGTATCTGTGGAAAAAGGGAGACGTATTGCCAATGCTCAGGACAGTAAGTGATTGAAAAACGGAAGGAAAGCTGGCATCATAATGTGCAAAATCTAAAAGGTACAACCTCCCCCTTGGTAATGAGATTAAAAATAATGAGCCAAATTCCATGATGACGTAAATGATCCAAAAGTTGGGTTGATGTGAGTTATAAATAGGAAATTCTGCTGTTGATGAAGTAGAAGGGATTGTAGCAGGAAAAGTTACTGTGGGATGTGTTTCATGTTTTACTTTCCTACTGCCTTTTTCTGCTACATCCTTAGTATTTGTAATATATTTTATGGCGTCGAACCTGTGATCTATCTGAAATATCAGTATATTATATACAAAATATTCTTTTTTTAATAGTATCTTATAATGCTGGAGTGAGGTTGATAAAGGTATTGGAAGTGTTTTACTCCTATATTTATAAATCATGGCTATTTGTATTTTAGATTGTTGCCAAGATTTTGCTGAGTAGCTAGTGATGAAGTTGGCATATATGTTATTTTCTGTGCTACGTTACTTTTTAGAGGGGGTAGAATGGGGGGCCTCCACACATAAATATTACCGGGCCTTCCTTTAGGGTTATCTGAATCTAAGCTATTACACGGAATAGAAATTCTGTGTAGTTGGTGAAATTCTATTTTTCTGCCTATAAGTTTTAAAACTAAAGCTAACGATGCTTGTGATCAGGAGCTCAATGCTATCCTCTTTTTAAAGCTCAGTAGTCAATTGTGTGCTTGTCCTATTAAAATCTCTAATGTATCTTTTAATTACACCAGCATCTCATAGACTTCAATTTTTGATGTCAAATGTTTTTTTCCAATATTCTGTATTTTAACAGTCAGTGATCACATGACAAACGTGGCAACATGGATTTAAAAGCATATCCTTCTAATAAAAATTACTTCATAGTAAGATTGAAAGTTATTATATGTATAAATTGTATCTTATTATTAAGTACCGCCAACCAATGGTAGATATTGTCTTAGTGTCTAAACTGTAAAATCTAATTGAAAGGTAAAAATGTAATGATTATTTTATTTATATGTTAAACTATCCTTAACACAAGCAAGTCCGCATCTTTTCCTCACATTTTTTGAAATAATGAAAATTAATTTTAAAATGACAAATTTTAATTTATTTTCCTTTAAATACAGTGGAAAGCTGTTACTATAAAAAGAAATATTTTTCTTTTTGTAGTCATATTCATATATATTTGTTTGTTTTTCCTAGTTGTGTCTAGGTTTGAGGTTTTATACTGTCTCTGTGTATTTTGGGACTGCTGTATGAGTCCATGTTAAAAAGTTTAATAGCAGAATTGGACGCCTTAAACTAAAGGATCATATATACTGCTCATGTTTTTGATAAACTGCAGTAAACCTGTGCTTGAATGCTCAAAAAATGCTTCAAAATCATTGTTGTGCTGGCAGACACTGATCCTCTTGAAAGCTGTGCTTTGCTTACCTTGTTGTAATTGCAGTTGAAAATTAAGTTCATTATTCTATTGAGCACTCAGGAAGAGAGTATCAGTTATGCATGATTATAAGAAGAATTGTAACACATCAAAATTAGTTAAACATATTCATACTTTAAAAGAAGAAACAAACCACTCCGGTTTTATTTGGGTAACTCCTTTTCAAGAAACTAAGTATTTTGTGGAAATTTTGTCTAATGAGGGGATACATAGCCACGCATAACTAGATTGCTTTGGTTTTTTTTAAAAATTAAAAATAATTTTAACCAAAGCCCTTAAAAAAAAAAAGTTGTGAGAAAGAAGTTGCATAGCAGCCAAATGGAATCAGTGGTTGGATTTTATATTTCATTTTGAATTTTAATTGGAGGAAAAAAATTTAGCTTCAGGAAATGGTTATGGTCAGAGATTCCACTCGTTGTGATCCAGTTAAAGCAATGAAGCCACCCACTTAGATCAGTTTAAAAATAGTTCTTGTTGTCTGACAAGCCTTTCCTGTGAAAATACTATAAAAAAAGAAAAAAAAACATTGGAGAGGAAAAGTAGGAGCTTCATCATTCCCATTTTGCTTGGTTTCTGTTTCCTACTGAGAGACTGCAGTCAAATTTCATTAGAGGGAAGAGGTAGAGGCGTTTTTCTGTTTAGCAGCCACGTGGATGATGGGTACGGAGGAACATGTATCAGAGGTTATTGCAACAGCTGAAGAGTCAGTTGACTTCTGTCTGCTAAACTAAACACCTTATAGTCCAGCATGGCGCACGCTTTGTTGGTTGTCTAGAAGAATGGGGAGCATGTTTCTAATTCTTACAAATACTTGTAGATCATGCAGGATGGATACTTAAAACAGTAGGAGACTCTTGTTCCTATATTCTGTAGAGAGTACAAGGTTATGCTGCCGAACTCATCTGCTGGAAAAAAATTAGGATAGCGAATATGGCAAATGATACAAGCTCTAGCACTTAGTGCAGATAGGCAGTTGGTCCTCTATGCTGTAAATGAGCCTTGAGCTGAAGTCCCTCTTTAAGCTCTGTGCTTGCATGAGAAGGTTAATACTGTTAGTAACTGATAGCTATTGACATTTCACTCCAGTCTGCTGGCATACTCAATCCTTTATTTAGCATCATTCCTCTATTAAAAAAATCAATGCAAAGATATCTGGGAATGGTTAGGCAACATATGTTTTAAAGAACAGCAAATAGTATTTATTTTAATAGCTTAGTGTGTGGTATTCTTGTTCCTGGCTGTGTATTCAATGCTGTTATAAAAAGTTAAATGCAATGGCTCATTTTGGTGTATTTTGTCTGCTCATTACTGCTTTTAGGGAAAATCTGCATTTATAAGGTATCTGAAATTAGATTCTAAGAATGATTTTTGTGGCTTCTACAGGATGGACATTAGTTATAGTTAGGAACGGTACATTTATACATATGAATATGTCTCTTTTTTTGTGTTTGTGAAGTATGCATGTTTCCTAAAATCTACTAGATTTAAAACCCAAATTGTATGCTGGGGCAATATATGTAAAACTGCTGTGACAGATTAGGAATGTAATCTATGAGGATTTATGAAAGTGAAAATGCCAAAATCCTATTTTAATGGGTGGTTTATAAAGCAAAATAATTGCTTGTTTTGAAAGAGATTTAATATCCAAAGGTAGATTAAGGAGAAACTAGTGAAAAAAGTGTTAGGCTATCTTAAAATTTGTATGTTTGGAATGATAAAAAATTATGAGATACAGTTTAAAGAAGATGACTACTGCAAATGTAAAAATTAATATGAGTAGAAGAACACTTTAACAACAGAATGGTCTAAATCTTTTCCAAACTGACAAATTTCTTACCAATGTGTTGAAGTCTTGTGTCAACATTCAGTAAGGTATTATATTTATTCCTTTTTAATGCTAAATCAAATAAATAGACGTGTTTCTAAAGACTGAAGAAGATATTGTAAAAGGCAGTAGGGTACCGTATGGTAATTTCCAGTTTTCGAGGAGTAAAATATGTCTCCTCTGGTAGAAATGTTGCTTTTTTCATTACTCCGTTAACTTGCTTAAACATATTAAGGATGAGATGCCTGAGACTACTTATCTCTTTTAAATTGCTGACTTGAAAATAGTGTATGCTTCAAAGGGATAAGCCTGAATATTAGAACGCACGCTCTTGGAAATAAACATGTGTAAGTATAACTCTCCTGAGAATTTTTTAGCAGAAAGCATAATCTTACTAAAAGAACACTTTTATGGAAACTTTTTTTTTTTGGTCAGTAGTTTTTCAGTCAGGAGTTTCTGGGGAACTGTTTATATATCTATACATCTGTAAATGTTTGATTAGTGTTGAATCACGTTGTTAATGTGTTATGGTCAATTGTTCTAACTATTAACACTGTACACAGAATGAACTCTTAACGGTTTTGTTTTATTGATGTCTAATTATCATCTTCTTAACTGATGACGATGAAACTATTGGAAGTCAAAATGCATGGTATAAAAGCCGTTTCTGATTGTGGCTAATAATGAGAACCCTGGTATATGATTTGTTTTCCCAGATATTGTTAGATGATGTGCAGTGTTCTTCCGTATGGATAACGCAGTCATAGAATCATAATCTCAAGTTGGAAGGGACCCTGAAGGGTCATTGAGTCCACCTCTCTGCTCCTTGCAGGACTACCTAAAACTAAATAATATGACTAAGAGCATCACCCAGACCCTCCTTGAACTCTGTCAGGCTTGGTGCCATGACCACTTCCCTGGGAGCCTGTTCCAGTGACCTAGCACCTTCTCAGTGAAGAACCTTTTCCTAATGTGCAATCTGAACTTACCGTGATGCAGCTTCATTCCATTTCCTTGCATCCTATCACTGGTCACCAGAGAGAGGAGATCCGCACCTCCCCTTCCGCTGCCCTCCTTGAGAAAGTTGTAGGCTGCAACGAGGTCACCCCTCAGCCTTCTCCAAGCTGAACAAACCAAGTGACCTCAGCTGCTCCTTGTAAGTCTTTCGCCTGAGACCTTTCACCATCTTGGTTCCCCTCCTCTGACACACTCTAATAGTTTGATGTGCTTATGTTGAGGTGCCCAAAACTGCACACAGTACCCGAGATGAGGCCGCAGTGTAGAGGGGGACAATCCCCTCAACCGTCTGGCTATGCTGTCTCAATGCATCTCAGGACACGGTCAGCCCTTTTGGCTGTCAGGACACACTGTTGACTCATTTTCAACTTGCCACCAACCCAAACCCCGAGATCTCTGTCCGTGGGGCTGCTCTCCAGCCTCTTGTCCCTAGTGAAAAGGTCAGCTAATTTTGCTACAAACACTAATAGGAGAAGGATTTGACTTTTTTGGTATCATTGTAACTTATGCTAGACTTTCAACATGTCTTCACAATTAATGTATGAATGTCCTCCCATACTTGCAGAAGACCTACGTAGTTTGAAGAAATCTGATGGAAAGGACTGGAACTGGAATGTCAGAAGTGACGGGAACATATTCTAGGGACGTAGGGACCATGTGGCAACCACATGCTCATCATTTGGAGGGGTGCCATACACCTCTGAGTTGAAGCGTGCCACTTTTGTGTTCTTTTTATGAATATTGTAAGCTTGGGATAATGAAGGAAATACTGTATAATTAAAACTTTTGCATGTACAAGTTTGAAAACTTTTTAGAAAGTTCCTCTTAACAGCTGCTAGCTTTAAACAGAGCTGAAATGATTTACTTTCCCTCCAGAACCTTGAGAAAAGTACTGTTGTTGGAGGTTTTTTGTTTTTCTGAGTGATATTAGCTGATTTTCAGCTGTTCTTGTAGAATTGCTTGAATCAAATAGTTTTGACTGGTTTTAATTCAACTAGAAAGTTGGAAAATATTGAGAGGTCATAATGGTGGTAATTAAATGTGTATTTGTTACAAATGAGACAATCTGAGAACAGGGTTTCAGGTTTTTTCATTTACCTGAAGTACATGATTTGTGGGATGAAAAATGGGCTTGTTTGCAGAGTACTGAGGGAATTGAGTGTGCTGCTTCCTATTCCTGCTGATGATCCATATTTCTTCTTGACCCTGGGCAAATTGCATAACCTTTCTTTTTCAGATGTGCTTAGTGTGCTTCTATCCTTCATGTGTCCGATGGACACATTTACTCTTATAAAATTATCAGAAATTGGTGCTCGTCATTCTGAAACTAAGCCCATTTAAGGTCCCAGCTGGACTTCCTTCAAGCATAATTCTTTAATGGGTTTTCCTTATGGCAAAGTAATGTCTAAACTATAAATGTACATCACAGGAATGTAGGGATGATAAATTAATTAGGATTTAGAGGGTATTCAGACTTTATTATGAGAAGCACTGTATAATTTCTAAATAAATGTGAGCAGCCTATTTTATGACTGTATGTCTGTGTAGATCTATCACCAGTAGGATTGCTGGTGGAAAAAGATAAATATGTGAGGGGAAGCAGAGCCATCCTTTAAATCACTTTAAGATTATAAATTGATATTGTACATAATAAAATGGCTTTTAAAAAGGAAAAATATTACTAAAGCATATCCTTCTATCACTCCTTTTCTTATCTGCAAAATTATTTTGAACCAGTGCTCCTGTTAGGGGAGGGAATAAAGTTATTTACAAAATCACCTGAAGCTCCACTTCTGAGAGAAAAATTGAGTCCACAGCATTTGTGACAGCATTATGTTCTTTTATAGGAAGGAAATTCAGCTATTTGCATCCTAAAGGAATTGCTTTCTATTGCTAGACCCTAATATTTTACTGTGTATGCTATATAACTATTTTTTTATTTCTTATTCAGTGCTAAGGAACGTGAGAAAACTCATGTATAAACAATATTCTTATGTGTTTCTTGGTATTTTTTTTTTATCCTGTCCCAGAGGTTGAAAATTTTACAGGTAATAAATATGAGTCTAAAAGACTTTAATAAGGTTTTTAAAGCTAGCTACAACGTACTAGAAAAGGAAATCACAAACAAGTAGTGAAGTCTGTCGGTCTGCTTTGCAGAAATAGGGACCATGATTACTGCTGATACTAGAACACATTTCTAAGTTTTATGATGTTGTGATTGTTTTCCATCTCTTTGATCTCACTGTTTGTGTTTTATTTTACTGGTCTTCAATAAGCAAGCAAGCATACTGTTTTCGCGGAGGTTTTCTTTTTATAAAATGCTTCTAAGCTAGTCAAAAGTGGATGGTTGTTTTGTGTGTTATGGTATATAATGTCTTACAAGTTGTCCTTCGAAAGAAAATATTTTTACAATGCATTTCAAAGGAAAAGTTGTTATAGAGTAACAATCACTATTGTGCTTTGCATGGGCAAAATCTGTCATTATCACTTCATTGTTTTGACTGTCCCAAGAACATTTCACAGTGTTGCTTCAAAGTGATTTACGGCCCAGCTGAGGCCTCTGTTCTTTTTGCTTCTTCTGTTGATTGGGTCAAACAGCCCAGTGTTACACGGGTGCATGGTCATGACACAGTTTAAACTCTCTTCAAAACAATTAACAAATAACTATGACCCTAATATTTGTCCAGTGTTATAGTACGGAATACAGAACTCCTGTGATCCCTTCAGGGATTGACTTGGGATCCAACACAACAGGTGTCCAAAAGTCTCCACCCCTGCAAAGGGTGGAGCATCTGCTTATTATTGTGTGCTGGCCCTTGGCTGTTGCTCAAAATCCACAAGGTTCCTACTATATCTAGAGGTTTGCCTGTTGTCCTTTTGACCTTGCTGGGCTCTGGTAGTTGACACTTTCCTTAAACCCCTCCAATTACAAAAGCTGTAATGGTGCTTATTCTGAATAACTTTTAAAAGTTAGTTTTTCTTGGAAGGCTAAATTGATTAGGAATACCTAGTTTGTCCAAATACTGAGTTCAGAAAATAATTTTAAATATATTGTAAAAGACTAATAGTGCTTACCCTGAACCTTTGACTTCTTGGAGCAAGCCCAGTTAATATACACCCTGTGATGATCAGGGCACCTGGAGCTCATGGCAGACAGAGAAAGGCTGAGAGAACAGGTTTCATACAACCTTAGCAAAGAAGGCTTGGGGGGATCATATTCCTCTCTGTAGCTACCTCATGGCACAATACAGAGAAGATGACAAGTGACTTGTCTCAGCAGTGCACAATAGAAGGACAAGAGACTGAATGCAAGTTGGAAGATTTCAGCTTGATATAGGAAGAAACTTTTTGCTGTGGGGGAGGGTGGTCAAACAGTGGAACAAGGGCCCAGAGAGGTTGTAGTATCTCCATCCTTGGAGACTAAAAATTCAGCTGGATGCAGACCTGACCTGAGCAAGCCTGCTTTGACAGGACTGCTTTGAGCAGGGTATTAGACTAGAGAGTTCCAAAGGTTCTTTCAATCATATCTGTTGATATGCTGGATATACATATACAACCAACTTCTGTGATTTGATTGGCCCAATCAAGTCCATCTTCCTAAAAACCAACAAAACAACCAAAACTACCCAACAGGTTGTCTCCTAGCATGTACTGTTCACTGTGTCCTACCGGTAGTTAGACATGTTAACTCCTCTAGATTGGGATCCAAGTCAGTAGTCTCCCAGGTGAGTTTCGGTTTCTGAGCTTCTACTTCCTGCTTCCTTGTATTCTTCGACCTTTAAGTAAGCAAGGTGGATGGACTGAAGTGACAATGCTTATTCAGCTGGCTTGGCTTCACTTCCATTTCTCCCCTATCTGAGCCAGCTACGTTGTATACTGTATGAGGGTGTTTTATGAGCCAAATCCAAGACAGACTGTAGGTCAGGGTTGGACGGACAGGTGGATGGACAGATGTATAAAGTCAGTGAGAGTTTCTACCAACTTGTTTTATCTGGTAATTCTCTTGGACAATTAAGGTACCTTAAATATTAGTCTTTTGTGGTTTTTGAACAGTGTTCTGAACAAATTTTTTAATTAAGAGGTGTATATATATGAGAGTTTTGTGATTGGGTGTGCTGCTATGGAGAATTTAGGGTAGCTAAAGTTGATGCTATTAGATTTTTCTCGGAAAACTGGAAGAGTTTCCTCTAAAAGTAAATGGAAAACAATTGTTCTTAGATGTTAACTAACACCTTTCTTTTTACCTCTGTCATCTTTGGAACAGTTAAGATTTGTAGAATATTTGAAATATGTATTGAGAAGAGAAAAAAGAAATTTTTTATAGTGTTTATGAGAAGAATTATTGTTTTAAAAAAAAGACAAAATTAAGGACTCACTGATGAATTCTCTATTGCAGTTTAAACTATGTTATTAAGTATTTTCATTGTTTTTTCTCTGCAATTCAAACATCCTATAAAAATCTGTTGTTTTCTCACACTAAGTAAGGATGTCTTGAATCCATGCACAGTTCAAAACACTTTAAAAAAAATACAGAAAGACATGAATTTTCACCCTGAAAGGGAAATCATATTAGTTTTTGTCATTTTATATTGATATGTAGCTTTAAATAATAGTCTCCGGTACTTCATTTTGGTGTGTTCTTCTGTCTAGCCCATTCCATCAGGAATAATTGTTAGTGTTCCCCCAGTTTAGTCTGAATGAGAGGGGTTTATGACCTTTTTCTCTGGTCACTGAACATTGCACCAGGAATTTCATTTCAGTCATCAGATCAGTCCGTCAGTCTTGGGATCTTACAGCAGAAGGGGGTTGAGCTTATGTTGCTTTATGATGGATGTCACCAGCAACAGGAGTGAGAGAACAAGACTGACCATCACCACAGACTGCCATAACACTTGGATAGGCACATAAATGGTGCTCATGTTCCTCTTAGTTTTTCTGCAAAAACCAAGTGTTTGAAGATCTTATAAAGTTCACCATGCAGAGTTTCTGGCTCAAGTTTTTTCCTCCCTCATCAATAGTTTTGGGTTGGGGTGTTGTTTTTTTTTTTCATAGTCATAAAGCTGCTTAATATTCGCATATTCTTTCATCGCACTTGATTTGAGCCTTTTTTGATAGAAGTTTTGTATATAACCTTCAGGATCTTGTGAGTATCTGTGTAATTAAAATCCTCACAAGTTTTTTTGACACCTAATATTACTCACTTTCAGTTTAATTTGCACTCCTTTTCCAAGCAACCATGAAATCTATACATGTTTTGAAGTATTGCACAATGTGTGTGCTTACAACAGTCCTGACTCCACATACACAAGCGATGCAAGATGTGTTGCCGTTATCACTCAGGAATGACATATGATGGTTAGATAAAAACACAGTCTAATAAAAACATCTGCTTAATCCTTAGTCCTGGTCAGAATAGCAAACTGAATGTTATAGATTGTAAGAGGAAGTATTACAATGGTAAGCAGAAAAACATTGTGCCACATTAATCCAGGTGTGGATTTTGGGTTTCCCATCTCAAAAAGGTTATAGTAGAACTGCAAAAAGTGCAAAGAAAAGAGACACAGATGATCAAAGGTCTGGAATGGCCACTGTAGAAGAGATTATTCTTCTGTATGCTTTAATCTGGAAGGCGATGATTGAGGGGGAAGTATGATAGTGTACAGTCATGAGTGGCCTCCTACAAGGTGAATAGGGAACAGTATTGCTGTTCACTGTATCTTCTAATATAAGAACTGTATTATAAGAACTACAGAAAAATTGCAGTTGGGATCTTAAAAACTGACAAAAAGGGGATGCTACTTCCTGTAGGGTTAAATTCAGCTGTGCCATAGGGTCCTGGGTTTACTTGAATTAAAAAAAGAAACTGGAGAAGTTAATGGAAAAAAAATCCATTAAGAGCTATGATGCTCAAAAGATCTGCTTCTGGCTAAAAGTCCTTGGGCTGTGAATTCCTAGAGGCTGGGGAAAGTGTTCTGTATACCTGACTTGTGCTTGTAGGGCTGCTTCTGTTGCTGAGTGTTTTAGATAGGTTGTTGGAGTAGGTAGACTTTTAGATTGAACTGAGTCAGGTTCTGCTTTATATACTGAAAATGCATGTATTGGAACCTTTCTGTATTGTAAGTTTTTAGTTATTAGCTGTAGAAGTTTGTCTTACCACTCCTACTTGTGTGTGACAAAACCAGCTTATTTTTTATCACTTAAACATATTGACTTGTTTCCTGAAGCAACAGTTATTCCTTTGAGGAATTAGCAGGTTAAAAGTACACGGTATTAGTTTTGAGTTACAAGGTTAACTTTCAGCCTGAGCTGTTTATTTGGTTGGATGCAAATACATTGGTATTAACGAGTACATGAGTTAAAAATAAACAGTACCTTTGAGAATTCAGGAACAAATTTGGGCATAAAATTCTTATTTAAGCTCTTATTTTTAAGTTGTATGAATTACAAAATTTATAGTGTTTAATATCAAGCTCTGTTTCAGGCCTTTAACTCCAGCAGAGTTTACTTGTGTGAGTGTAGGTGCCTGTATCTCTAATTGTACCTGACTTAAGAAATGTTTTGGAAATTTCGTCTTGATTAAGGGAGGAAATAATAATAATTAAAAAGATAATCCATTCCTACTTTGAAGTTGCATCCTGCCCCATCTCAGCGTGGGTTATTCAGTTGGAATATCCTGAATTTTTAATATAATTTCCAAACATAAGTTTTATCATAGTATTTCTAATTAATATTTACATTGTCTTGTTTATATGTAAGAAATATGTATCCTTAAGCAGATAGCATATGCAAAAAAGTATTTTTCACTTACTCAAAAATGCTTTTTTTAGAATACCAAAAGTAATTTGGTTCTATAATTTGGTGTCATGAGTGGGTTGGCTTTTTTGTTGTTGAGGTTGGGTTTTTTTGCCTTTTTTTGCCCCCCCCTTTTTTTTTTTTTTTTTTTAATGTGTGTTTGTGTTTTACTATAGAGAAACTTGCTGGGAACTGTAGCCACAAAATAAAATGTGTGCTCTTAGGAGTTTTAATGGTAAAAATTGTCTGGTTTTTTTTTTTTTTTTACTCACTTTCAGGTCAAGGAGAATTATTGGCAGATTATAAGACTTTTAAGTCTTTTTACACTTTTAGTTGAATAATTAGTATCTATGATAAAACAATGAGGTTAATGGTGCTAGTAAAATAATGTCATGGCTTGAGGTATTTATTAATTTATTATGCTAAAATAATTCTGAAGGCTGGTATGTTTCAAATAGTGTGTAATTCACAAATAAGTAAAATAATATTTTCTAGTTAGAGATTTCATTTATAAAAGGTCAAATACTTATCTAAATTTTTATCTAAATTACAATTGGAGATTGACTATTTCTGTGTCTAAATATATAGCTGTCTTGCCATGTACTTAAGTCGTTGCGGTTATGTCTAAACACCTAATCTGCTTTCCATGTTAATTCATGTTTTTTTATTTTAATGGGAATTTGATTCATCTGAGGGCTCTTGTTTGCATGAAAAACGTTGGAAATTCTTATGTTTGAATAGACTTCTTTTTGAGGGTTTTGCATGCTTTCTTTGGCTATTGTGGGTTACTTAGACTCCATATGAAATGTGATTTTTGTCATACCTTATTTTCTTCAGGTCTTTTTTTTTTGAAGTATGGTGGTAATCATGTTAATTTTTGTACAGGCAACTAGAAGGAACATAAAAAAGGCTGGACCAGGTCAGATCGAGTCTTGACTAGTCGTGTTTTTATATCTCACGGTGCTCACAAGTGGATGTCTAGAAAAAAATGATCAGAAAGGGTAAGCCTATCTGACGTATCCACCACGTACTGCTTCTACATCCAATCACTTTCAACTCAGGACCTTTCTGAGCTGGCTCTAGTAACTATGTGTTTAGTATTTGCAATGAACATCTTTTCCATGGCCTTTTCCAACCCCACCTTGTAGGCCCATATAAACTGCTTGAGTTCCCAACACCGTGGCAAGGCGCCGAACAGCCTGGTTTTGCATAGAGTGAAGAAACAGCTTCTTTAGTCTGTTTTGAACATGGCTCCTGTCGGTTTAATTGATTATTTCTTGTTTCTGTATTCAAGAAACCAGCAAACAATGACACCTTATGACACCCTTGATTTTTCTAATTTCAGTATTCCCCCTCAGTTTGCTAAAACAGTTTACTGGGCTGCAAAGCCGTTGTTATTTAGGTATTTTGAAATGGAAGCTGTTCCACACTTCTGATCATTCCTGCTGCTTTCTCAGAATATTTTCCATTTTCATATATAATTTTACATTTTACTTTTGTTTTTTGACTGCCATCATTGAGCTGTCATTCGTCTGAAACTGTCTTTCCTAACCTGAGATTAATTAGTTCATATATGAAGTTAGGACTTTTTCCGCACCATGTGCATTACTTTATGTGCATTAAATTTCAGATGCAACTTCAGATACAATCTCTCTCCCTCCATTTACACCGATTCCCTATCTATGAGCAAGTTTGAGCTCTCAATCTTTAACATAGAACATTTCCACAGGATTTGTATTACATTATAGCTCTTTTCGCTCAGTCATTATAATTGGACAATTTTCACACTTATTAGAGAAAAAATATTTGGGAGGTGTTTGGGGATGGGTAAGGGGATAATTGGACTCCCTTTTAATTAGAAATTTAACTGGTATCATCATCTTCAGAAACTGCATTACTTCTGTCACACCCCTTTCGTCCAAATGTTCCTTAGCACTTGCTGCCTTTCGCCTACATTTTAATTTAAATAATGCAGCAAAAGTAGTTAATCTTCTGGATTGGTAGCTGTTTCTGCTGTGAATAAAATTTAAACAAATTAAATTCTTTATCTTTCATCCTCCATCCTCCCCCACTTTTATCAGTAGCTGGTAAATCTCACTTCCCATTCTTTAGGCTTTTTTTCTCGTTCTCATAGTCATGCAGTGCCCACACCTTGGACACATTTCATTTTATTTAGTTGTTCTTCTATAATCAGTTTGTAATTTTGTAGTATTCCTATATATATATACACACACATATATATAATTATATGTGTGTGTATATATATGAAAATGAACATACATATATGTGACATTATTCATGTTAGCAATGTCCATGTCTTTGTGACCTGATAAATGTTCTTCGTACCGGATCACGTGACATAAAAAAGAAATGTGCTTGTTCCAGGATTTACATGTCGGTTGATTTTGAGCAGGGGAAGAGGGAAGGGGGAGAGCATCGGCTTTGGGAAGCTGACGGGGCTGCTCTTGCTTGTAACTGCTGCTTGCCCCAGGGCTGGCTGGAGTGCAACCCAGCAGCCTTCCCTTGCTCCCACCCCAGCTTGGCCAGTCACTGCATCACAGAGCAAGCCAAAGGGCACATGGAGACCTCATGAAAAGGAGAAGCAAATCCTGCAAATATGTGAAAGGGTGTGAGTGACGATTCTTCCGAATGTGAGACTTCACAAGTCTAGTACCAAATTATGTCCTTTCTGAGTTCGAAGTTAGGGGGCGGAATCCTGACCTTACCATAGTTTGTGTGAATTTTATGAAAAATTTTAAATGGGTCATAGAGAAACAAATCACTGTCAATGAAAATGTTCACCCAAAGTGATTAATTTCTATATTTAAATATTTATTTTTGCTGCAGAAGCAATATTAAAGCAAAATCTCATTCCTCCCAAGGTTTGTATTTGTCAGGCTGATTAAGACCAGTCTTCCAATTTACTTTTCCTGCAAATGCAAATGTCAAGGCAGAGAAAGCTTTTAAGGAAAAAATACATACTGAAGTAAAGCTGAGATGCATGCTTTTCAGAACAGGAGTTATTGATCTTGTGACCAGAATTTTACTGTGATATTATCTTTGTTCTGTCGAACAACTGAGGAATATCTCCTGACCTCATCTAAATAAATATTGGTGTAGGAATGTGGCTGTTGCTGACTGTACGTTTATTGACCAGCTGCATTCTGATGACTAAGGTAATAAGCTATTGTGTGGTTCACAATAGAGCTTGTAAAAGAATATTGAATGTCCGTGAACAGTCTCTGGCTGGCAGAGGTTCCACATTACGCTTCTGAACTCTAATCATTTATCTAGAAATTTGTCTGGTTTGGCTTCAGTCATAATATAATACATTCCTTATGTTAATGTTTTCCTGAAGAGTTCGTATTGCGGGATGATAATTAGATTTTAAAATGTCAGTCTTCCACAAAGCAAAACAATTTAAATCTTAATATTCTGCTTTTGACTTTCTGTTTTTAACTGTAGTCATTTACTCATCGTCTTATATGTTAGTTTCTAGATACATTTTGTTTTATAAAATGGTTTTGTAGGCAAGCTTAAAAATTATTGCTTTGCCAAAATAGATTTATAGTCAAATATATGCAAAAAGATTAAGCCTACCATGATCCCGTCTTAGTTAAGCCACTCTAACTTTCTAATTATAACAGTAGCATCATCTCAAACTGTCAGCAGAAATTTTGATAGTCTGTTTCTCTTAGGTTTGTCTTTCAAATCCCCTGTTTGTGTTACACGTTTCAGTTTCTGTCCCTTGTTTGCTTTGAGCAAGTAGTTCTTTACTATTCACATGGGTAGAGGAAGCAAAATTGTGCTGTAGAACTGTTCTTTTTTTTTTCCTTTACTTGACCCCTTTCAAACTCCTGCCTACCAAACATAGTAATAACCTGTTCAAACATCATGATACTATGTATGGTCGCTGACAGTTCTCACTCTGCAGTTTAAGTGGTAGCCATAGATTGTTCTCTTATGGCAGATGCGTAAGTGTGGTTTGGTGGGTGATGTTACTTTTAATTTCCCATTGCAATGTCATGTGATTTGATATGGTGTTTGGCAATAAATTAGATTGTGTACAAGTACAAAACAGATTTCTTTGAGTTGCTTTGCTCAAATGGGTAAAGTATGCACCAGAAAGGGTGCGTACAGGGGTCGATAGCTCCTTTCACTACTGCAGAGAGCGAAGGATTATTCTGTAAACAGTCCAATTCATTTGTTGCTGTATATTGTGAAGTTCCACATTTGCTTACCCTGTAACAAGTTCTGGAGCAGGATTTAAATTCCCTGCACGTAGCTATCTTTAGGGCTCACATCTGGATGGCACTGCAGGAGCATATTGCTGAAAGCAAACAGACTAGCAGTTTTGATGGTAACAATGGAGTCTGAGAAAACACTGGATGCCTGAATAAGATTCCATTAAAAAAGGGGGAGCGAGAGGGATGTCTAATGCAGTCCATTTAATGCAGAACTCTCCAGAGAGTGAAGTGGGGATTATGCCTGCTGCCCTTCTTATTAAAGACTAGTATAGAAGATGCTTGTTGGGCGAATGGTATCTCCATATCAGACGCTCTATTACTCATGAATACGTTTCTAATTATATCTTAATGATCTCAGCCACAAATAGGAAAACAAAAATCTTTGTCTCCCTGAGTGGTTACCTTAGTGGCTGCAGGATTGGCAAGGTTTAGATTATCCATCTCCTCTCACTAATCCCAGGGGACTTCATTGTGAGAAATGAGACTTGTTTATGATGGTGAATTAAATTGCTGTAAAAGGTTATTTCAACAGACAGTTGGGAAATCATAATAAAATAATTTAGTAAAAATGGGAGCTAGAGTATGCTTAATGAAACATGATTAGATTTAATTTTCTTGCTATTTCAATCATTAAAGGTACATTATCCTTTCTCAGACCTCATTTGGGCTCTTTGCCACGGACCTACTCTTAGTAACAGACTGAAACTTGCATGTTCCATTAGGATATGAAAATGGCTAATGATACCCTACTCTCTTCTCCCTGGCTTTTGTAAAATTTCTGTTACCAGCTTTTCAGATATATTTTAGCTGTTTTCCTCTTTCATCCTTTTATTCCCTCTCACATCTATTTACAGATTTTTCAGTGTGAATATCACTTCAGGGAGGATAGGTTGAATGAGAGGAAGTAAAATACTAATATAGTTACCTTACTAACTGTAAAATGACTTATTATGAGTAATTAAAAAATTAACTCCCTTAGTTATGGGTAGGACCCTGTGTTCTAACAAAATTAATATTTTAATCAGTTCATATAAAACATGTTTCTATGCTGTTTTAATCCAGTGGCCCAATTATTTGGGGTTTTTTGGTGGTGTTTTTTCTTTATTCTTTCCCTTTACAGTGCAATGACACATTGTGTGACATTGTATATTGGCTAAAATTTCTGTCTGGCCTCTAGTGATAATAAGTGTAGTTCTCGGTGATATTTTATGCCTCTCAGCACTGGAATGCTACTTTAATCTAAAAGTGTCCAGCTTCTTTTCAGGCTACGAGTTCATATGAGAATAAAACTACTCTCTGTTGGTAGACAACTTGGGCAGAGCAGCAGTATCTTGCTGATAGGAACTGGTCATGGCTCCATAGTTTTCAGGACTTGCGTGTGTTTTTTTGAGGGAGGAGTTATTTGGGTTGTTTCAGTGTCTCATGATATTATTCCAGTTTGAACGTAGGTTTTACTGAGAAAGGCTCCTTGGGTTCAGGGTGAAATATCTGCACAAAGTGGCATGGGAGGCAGAGGAGAAAGACAGACCTCGGGGTAGCCAGTAACCTATTAATCAGGAATGCCTTAGGGGAAGGGGCCAAGTGCAGATCCCAAGTTCAGAATCACCCAGAGGGTGACTTTTGATTTTATTTTTTTTAAGTCTTGAATGTTTGAGGGAATGGAAAATCTAGCTGTTTTGAAACAACATGGAGTCTCAAGTCATTCATTTTTCAGTGTTTTTAGAATAGTTTTGTTTGAATTTTGTATGTCATAGTTAAAATAATTTATGAGAAAATGTGTTTGTATATTTATGTGTGTGTATATGTATATTTAATGTTTCCTGTTCCCCCTTTAAAGCCATAGACATAAATTCTCATATAATCATTAAGTATCTGTTTACTACTGAAATGAGCTACGTTTTGGGGGGGGAACAGTCACTCTTTTGTTGATTGTTGAAGGTTGAAGGCACTATGTTTCCAGTGCCTTCATAGCGTATCTTCTGTGTTTCCAGGAGGTAACTTCCTTAAGAGTCACAGAAAGCAGGAAGGTTTGAATTGAACCTGTACTCAGAAGAAAACACGGATTGATGACTGGAATATATGTCAGAAAACTATAATAAATCATTTGGAGATTACCCTGGAAAGATGTGCAAATTAAAAAAATAGCATTCAACATTGTTAATAATAGTAATAATAAAATGCAGAGTAACTTTCTCCGTCTTTGAGAAAGAAGTAGGTCTTGTTTAAAAGAGCTTCCTATTTTGCTGATGTTAGTCATTCTTGATTCTGTCTTTGATCCATCTGTTAATCTCCTAGAAAAATAGAATAAATTTCGGGTGAGATCATATGTAGCAGCAAGAGGTATACTTTCTTTTAAGTTATGGCCTCTGATACTGCTTTGCAAATGCTTATGAGAAGCAGAATTGCTGTCCTTTCCTTGTATTCTTGTAGATCTGAATTAAGACCAGCTTTTAAATCCAAAGTTGTGTCCTTGACAGTGAGATTTTTCAGAAGTGATGCTTGGCTTGTGCCAGGCAAGCACATGAAGAGTGCCTGAGGGAGTACCAGTGGGGTACCAGCTGACCCTGTAGTGCTGAGTGTATCTGTACCGTGAATTTTTCTAACTATCTACTGACTTGGCACTATTTAGGTTGCAGCCATGGGAGCAAGACTCAAGCCGTTTCACAATTCATTGTGCTATACTTTTTTTATACACGTGGTGAAGTAATTGCTGTTTTCTCTCTTTTCTTCCTAGTTTAATATTCTGAGTGATAAGAACTGTTTATGCTTTATGTCTGTGCCCTTTATTTAATAACAGTTGCTATGTGAAAATGTGGATGTCACTCAAATGACTAAATCATAGAATGGTTTGGGTCAGAAGGGACCGTAAAGATCATCTAGTTCCAACCTCCCTGCCACGGGCAGGGACATCTTTCACCAGATGAGGTTGCTCAAAGCCCCATCCAGCCTGGCCTTGAACGCTTCCAGGGATGGGGCATCCACAACTTCCTTGGGCAACCTGTTCCAGTGCCTCACCACCCTCAGACTAAATAATTTCTTCCTTATATGTAATCTAAATCTATTGTCTTTTAGTTACAATCTTAAATTCAAAAGAACAGTGATCTATTAGGACATACAAATTTATATTATTATAAACCTCATATTGCAAGTATGTCTTGAATTCTTATTATTATTTCCATTCTTGTTAGCTGTCATTTCTTTCTCCGTTTTAATTCCTTCTCATCAGTTCTGGTTCTGCTTTGTAGGCTAGCATCACTGGCAGACCACTGCCAGATAAGGAAACAGTTGTCTTCCAATATCAGTGAATTCCAGTGGCTGGAGGTTATAATTCCTGTGACTGATGTTGCATTCATGCTGTCAGTATTTTAGAGAGCTAAAATGGGGCTGTCACTTTGTAAGTATTTTGCTGAAATACATACCTGAAATATGATCTACTAAGGTGAACTTCATCATGTTCACTTTTTCTAGGGTCACAGGTAGAGACAAAGTATTAAATGCAAAACAGGAAGAAAACAAATAAAGGAATAAATAAAGATCACAATGAAAAGAAAAAATGTTGTTTCTGTCTCAGACCAACATAACCAAGATATGTACGCTGTCTTTGGTTCTGCCACCACAGGCAGAACTAATTTAAAAGCAAACTCTGTGGAGTCTGGGAACTGCAACAACATCCTAGAACAATTTAAGCAAGGAGAAGGTACTGTCATTTAACCTTGAAGTTCTGTCTTTTTAGTCTCTAGATTTATTTGTTCTTTTCAATTTTTCATCCTAACGACATGCCATTCCTTCTGGTAAACAGTAATAAAGCAAAACCATGTTAACCTTGCACAGAATTTGATTAAACAATAGGGTTGGTAGCTTGTTTGTTAGACACCAAGGTAGGCTGCTGCTGAGCGATCAGATCTTTGTGGGAGATTTTTAGATAACAATAAGCTTCCTTCCTGTTGTGTCTACAAGAGAAAGCATGATTCTGGTATTTACATGGAATAAGAAACTGTACTTTTTTTTTTTTATTTGTTCCAATTCAGTAGTCATCTGGCTATGAATCTAAACTCCTTCCGAATATTCCCAAATGTGGGTCTTCTTAGTACCAGACACGTTTCTCTGAGAGAAGTGAGATTTTTGGTGGCTATGACCACTACATTTTTTTAGGCCTGGATTTCAAAAATACTTATTTTTATAAACTGACATTAAGAGAGGTAGCAAATACTTCAAGTCTTATTTAGCTTAAATATGTGTATAAAATCCACTTATACTCAGAAGAGTTTTAATTGCTGTGGCACATGCACAGTTAGGATAAGTAAGAATTGCAATCTTGTTTTCAAATTCTGAATCTTTGCCCCATTGTCATAGCTCAATTCTGTTCAGACCATTGATTTTCACTTTCACCCCAGCTCTTTTTATTCTTGGACTTCATATACACAGCTTGGCATAAGAAGAAAACACATTCATCCTTGAGTTCTTGAATGGGTGCCAAGATAACAGTGTGATACATGGGGTATGAAAGTGTGTTTGTGTAATATTACATATTGTTTATCAGGGAACATTAACTTGAGGTAGAGTTGAGAGTAGAGATTATAGACCACTAATTTATAGAAGAAGGAACTTTACAGAGATAGTTTACCCATAAAATGTAGTCCTATATTTCACAGAGATATTGTAATATACCTAAAATATTTTTCATTTCCTGGATTTGTAATTATTTAATTTGATTACAATAAAGGTTTACTAATGTTCATGATCCTTAATTAACTTATTAAAAAAACCCAAATCCAACTAACCAAACACGTACATGAGTCTACCATCCATTATACTTTTTTTCAGTGTTCAGTTGTCTGGAAACAATAGTGCTAAAAAGCAGGAGATATGCAATTCTGTAACCTTCTGCAATGTCAGAAGGAAAGGAGGAGGCTGGTGATTTGAAAGGGAGTTGTTATAATTTAAGCGTTGGGCCAATCATGGCTTGTCTTGTCTTGACCATGAATATTAAGCAAAGAAAAATCATGCCAAATAAAGTCTTCCTGTAATCTTTCTTTAGAGTATATATGAATTTCACTCTTAAGCAAACAACTGTAGTGTTGAGAGTTAATGTTTATTGAGTATAACACCACAAAACCCCACTGTGATGATGAGTAGAGTTATTTAACAATTTTTTATTTACACTTAATAAACACAGTGTTTTGCTAGATAGAGTTTTCACTTATAGCAATCAGTTTATAATTTCTCTTGTCTTGTTTGCCTAGTGTCATACTAGGAATGGGTAGTTTGCTTAGAGCATAATTGCTTGTCTGTCGAAGCCCAGGACAGGAACATGAGAGAGAGGTGCGCGCTCTCATGGGATAATAATGCTGGCTGTATCACTCTGCTGCACTTCTGCCAGTTTCTTCATTGATGAATATTGTTAGTGCTCCCCTGTTTTCTGCCCTGTGGCTTGGTGCCTTGGTGTAAACTAACAGAAAATGTAGTTTGATGCTGTAGGAACAACTTGAGAGGGGGAAGGCTGGGAGATGAGTTTACCAGGACATCCATACACAGTAGTATGCGTACTTTGAGCAGAATTAAGTGTCAATAGATGATACAGTCTGATTGTTGAGTATGTGTGTTTTCTAAATGCATTTCTCTTTGGGAAAATGCAAAACCTCTATGAACAGGTATCCAAGACTGAGATTAACAGGCTGTCTTAAAAAGAAATATTTTAAAAAGTGAGAATTTCCTAATGTTTTTCAGACGAGTAATTAATTACTTAGATAATCCCTAAAAAACTAATAGAAAATTGACGGTGTGACTGTGGTGGGTTGACCCTTGCTGGACACCAGGTGCCCACCAAAGCTGCTCTATCAGTCCCCTCCTCAACTGGACGGGGGCAGAGAAAATATAACGAAAGGCTCGTGGGTCTAGCAAAGGACAGGGAGAGATCATTCACCAATTACCATCATAGGCAAAACAGACTCTTAGTCTTAAGAGACCTTCCCTCCACCCCTCCCTTCTTCCTGGGCTTCGCCCCAGATTTTCTCTACCTCCCCCTCCCCTGAATGGTGCAGGGGGATGGGGAACAGGGATTGCGCTCAGTTCAGCACACATTGTCTCTGCTGCTCCTTCCTCCTTAGGGGGAGGACTCCTCGCTTTCTTCCTATGCTCCACTGTGGGATCCCTCCCACGGGATACAGTCCTCCACAAACTTCTCCAACACGAGTCTCCTTCCCGTGGGCTGCAGTTCTTCACAAACTGCTCCAGTGTGGGTCTCTTCTATGGGGTGCAGTCCTTAAGGAACAGACTGCTCCAGTTTGGGTTCCCCATGGGGCCACTGGTCCGGCCAGGAGCCTGCTCCAGTGCAGGCTTCCCATGGGGTCACAGCCTCCTTCAGATGCAGCCACCTGCTCCAGCATGGGGTCCTCCATGGGCTGCACTGGATATCTGCTCCACTATTACCCTCCGTGGGCTGCAGGGTGACAGCCTGCCTCATCATGGTCTTCACCACTGGCTGCAGGGAAATCTCTGCTCTGGCACCTGGAGCACCTCCTCCCCCTCCTTCTTCACTGACCTTGGTGTCTGCAGGGCTGCTTCTCTCACATATTCTCAGTCCTCTCTCTGGCTGCAATTGCACGGGGTTTTTTTTCTACCCTTCTTAAATATGTTGTCCTAGAGCCGCTACCTTCGTTGCTGATGAGGCTCAGCCTCGGCCAGTGGCGGGTCTGCCTTGGAGCTGGCTGGCATTGGCTCTGTTGGACATGGTGGAAGTTTCTAGTATCTTCTCACAGAAGCCATCCCTGTAGCCCCCTGCTACCAAAACATTGCCATGCAAACCCAATACAAAGACTTTATCTCCCCTCAGCCCAACTAAATTATGGAAGGGAAAAAGCATCCTTTCCTTGTTGCATTTCACTGTTTCTTTGTCAGCTAACACCTTTTTCTCCAGCACCACTGAGTTTAGGTCTGTGAGGATGAAGAATGAAACATTCAATTTCAGAGTAAGAGGGACAAGGGATATTTTTCCCATCTCCCTTTCTACTTCAGAAAAGTCTAGTGTTTCCTCACTTTTTTGCTTTTTTTTGGGGTTTTTTTTTATTTGTTAGGGAAAATGCTGGGAAAGGTATTTCAATCTGGATCTTGCACACCTCAGTAGGTAGTATAATCACTGAGTCAATCTCAATTTCTGCTTTTAACTACTAATTTAGCAGCTAGTTATCTATAGAGAAGGGAGAAGAGACAGAGACCCATTCTTTGACAGTTGATGATAAATTTGGGAATGCATGGTTAAGGAGACCAATGTTCAAATCCCTGCGCAGCCCATATTCCGGCAGAGATTTGAAACTAAATTTTCAGTATCCTAGGTGAGTGCCTCAACTTAGTACCCTATTCAATGTATGTCTCTTTTATGATTTTGAGCAGAAACTCCATTCTGAGCCTTCAAACCTTTTCCAGTCAAAAATTTTAATGTGATCCTTTGGATAAGTGTAATGAATCTATGTTCTCTCAATTAGAAACGTCACCAGCAAATTCCCCAAGCTCATCTAAACTTCTTTCCTTGTAGTGGCAAAGAGTCTTTTACATCAAAGAAAAATCCATGCAGGGGAAAAAAAAAAAGATGTCAGTTGGTTGGTATCTGTCATTCTGAAGTTGTTTAAGAACTAGCTTTTAATTAATGCTGAAAATGCAAGTCTGAGAAGTGAATATTTTGGTATGGAAATTTCTTGGTGTAGTGGTTGATTGCAGCTCCCAAGTGACTTTGCAGTTCAAATGCCTCGCTAATACTCGAAACTCTCCAAGGCATCTGCAGATGTATGATACTAAATATGAAGTTACTGCTGTAGTGGTATCAATTACTTGTAGAGCTTCATTGCTTCAAAACATACCAGCATGAATGCTTACAGGGTGCCGGCATCTTCCTTGATATAAGGAAATTTAATTCTCTAGAGTAAGATATGTACATAGCTTCTTTTCCACACTGTCTCTTCAGTCTTGAGCAATTTTTACTTTTAAGGGAGTTTCTGAACATTATTCACAATGAATACCTTTAATACTCAGGAGCTAATTGCTTGGATACTTCTTTCGAGGTAATGGGGAAAATCACATTTTTATAGGAAATTGCTTCAGAGTGTCCTCCCTGTGAAGGAGCCTGACTCTACTTGAGTGAGGAGTCTTTTCAGGCTCCCTCTGTTGACAGTAAAGAAAATTTCCCTTGAGAATGAGTTCTTTCCCTGAGGTTTTCAGGAGCAAAAGGAGAAACCTTGAGAGGTTTCATTGATGCCATAAATTTAGGTGCAATTCTGTAGGAAGAAGAAAGGGCATTGCCTTTAGAGTTTTGCTGCTGAGTTGCTTTGTGTTTCATCTCTAACAGTGAATGTAAGATTGCATGGCTGGTTATTGTTTTGTGTGTTGTGCTGCAACAAAATCCATCATGTCTTTGTCCAAAAAATTAGGAAAAAAATGGTACATGAATTGCACTGAATTTGGACCTGTAGGTTCCTGTTGTTGGTTTGTTGGTTGTTTCCCCCCCCGACCCCGATTATTCCTTGATTCACTGAAAATTGACTAACAGAAACTTTAATGCCAATAACTGTGGTTTTTTGGTCAGATAAATACAAAGCAAAAGCAAGGACAAAAAGCAATTCTTACTCAAGATTTAGGACTTTGGTAGTTTACACTATAAAAATTGTATGTTAATTTAAAAAGTATATCAATATCTTGGCATCTTTCTCTTTTCATCATGTATAAAGTAGCATTGGTGGCAAGCTTTCCATGGTTTCCCTCTTGATAACGTTGAAAATTGTCTACCTCTAATTTGGAACAGATTTAATTATTCTTTATGTAGTTTATAAATCTCATGGTTGCTGACACAGGACAGTTCTGTAATCCTTAACTTGCTACTTAAACTTTCCTTCTTAGGTTAGTGTGGTTTATTCCACTTCCACAAGTTTGAAACATGAAGTAGTCCTCTTAAAGGAGGAAAAGTAATTAAGCTATTAATAGGTGGTGTTAAAAATTGTTCTTGTTCACACGTCCATTCTTTGAAGTTATATTGTTACAGGATTTGGGAATAAAATGAGAAGAGAAAGGACACCGGTCTTTCAGTTCTTAATGTTTGTTGTACAAAATAAGTACTGTATGATTTTGGCAGAAGCTGATTTTCTCAAAGTAACAAATTTCGTCTTTTCGTTCTATAGAGACAATGTTCTTTAGGGCTCTGTTTGTTGCAAATGTCACCTTTCCTCCTTATGCCTCGTGAGCCTTGTGGGATTCTGACCATTAACACAGATAAAAGTGCACGCTTGTCTCCAAGGTGACGTGGAGAAACGAAAAGGATGTAACAAATGGGTTCCAGAATAAAAAGAAAGATTGATAGATCTCTGAAAATCTGAACGTAGGTATGGCAAGAGGATGCACTTGTAAACTGATATACTTCTCAAAAATGGATTCAGTTCTCAAAAAGTATCTTGTGAAGTTTTGCATCGCCTGCTGCAGTGGGTAGGAGAACAAAATCTAAGACTAACGCTGTTGCTTTCTGTTGGTTGGTGCTTGACATCCTAGGTTCTTATTAATAGTATCCTTTCTCCTTTGTCAGTCCTTCAAAATTACTGCTGTTTCCCTGTCCTCGACTGACTTTTCCCAAGTACTTGGTGATTACTAAGAATGCATATTTTCTTTTTTTTCTTTTCTCCCTAACACTGCAACAGAAATTTCCGTGAAAGCTGCAAGACTTCTGATCTTCATGTGTGAACTGAATATATCACTGTTGTGATACATCTGAAAAGCACAATTATTCCAGAAACTGGTTGCCAGATTAGTAGTTCCTCCTTATTGTATGACCCTGCCTAGAGGAAAATATTTGGAAACATTCACTGTGTTAGAACTGTGCTTTTGAAAAAAGCCTGATTTTTTTGAAAAGCAGAGTAGCAAGAGACATGACTGTGTTTACTTCTGACTTAAATCATCAATAAGAATAGTATTACCTTAATGTTAGAGATTCCTATTTATGAGCTTTCAGTTCATCCATAACTGGTTTTATGTATCAAAAGCCACAAAATGTTAAAGACCAGATTAGCCAACTATGTAAGTAGCTGGATTAAATTTGTTTCTCAGTGGGCTTCCTCTTGTGATTGAAGAACAGTGCATACGTTGTTGTGCGTGTCCCTTGCAGGCTGCATGTTAATAATACTGTTTCATACAGAAGGGTTCTACTGCTGTCTCCAGAAAAGTTTCTGATCCTCTATTTCATATACACAAAGTAATACAGTATATCAAAATAAACTAGGTTGAATGCAATATTAAACTGTGCACTTGTTAGAGGTCCTTCTTAGCATCAATGCTTTGGTTTATTTTATCTCAACTACACCGTGCCAAGGAATCAGCATGTGAAAATGGCATCCTTTAGTAAATATAATTTGGATATGGTTCACGTCTGTGACTTTCTTCTTTCAATGGATTTAGTGTATGAAAAATCAAGCCTCCATCTAGTTATGTCCCCTTATTTACCTAACTTGCATTCATAGGTCATATGTAAGCTTGAGAAGGAGAGCCCCTTTATAGTGAAAGTTTAATCACTGTGATTATATTGAATGATATTATATACTGTGGTATATAGTGCTTCTTAGATTTAATTACAGTATATCTGTAAACACAGCATTTAGTGCATTTTCTTCTTATCACAATTGCTATCTCTTTTGTTATCTAAAATGTAATTAAAATACTGTAGTTCGCCTATGCTGCTCTAAGTTCTAATCCACTTAAAGGAAGAGAAATGGCAGCTTTAGCCATGGTTCTCTTGCCAAGATTCTACTCCTACTTTGCTAATTCACAGCCTCTTACCTAACTGGCTTTAAAAAAATACTTCAACTGATTTCTTTTGTTAACGTACGACCCTTCAAAATTAGAATGAAAAGTTTAATGGCCTAAATACAGTGCAGTACTATTTGAAAAGACTGATTTATCTTCTGTGGTTCCTTTTTTTTTTTTTATACTAGTATTTCCTTGTTATGCCCTTGGTATTTCGTAGCTGTCCTTTTTAAGCACTGAAGCAATTAGTTTTGAGAAGGCTGATTCTTCAGGGTCCAGTGCTTTCCTGCCTTTCATTCGCCGAAGCTGTACATTTTAATGAAGTTGTTTCATCTGTGTTGCCAAACAGTAGAATTTTGCTGCTTCAATTCTAATTATCTCTGTTGGCAAATGCTATGTTTTATTAAAGCTGTCAAGTGCGCTGTTCATTAAATGTCCACAGTCTGTGGTGCTGTGCACACAAATTAGATCAGCTTTGCTCCTTGATAGATTATGAAGAAGTTAAATGTTTTTATATAAACCTCTAAAACTGAGTCTAAAAGCAATCAGTGATGACTTATCTAAGTAAAGCATACCTGTAGCTTCTTGAAATCTAGTATCTTGTCAAAAATCATCTATGGTACACGCGTTAAAACTCTAGTAGTACAGCTGAGTATACTGTTTGTAAGATTATTTTATTCATTAAGAGACCATTTTCCTTCCTGAAGATATCTACATTGCATCTTGAATTCTAATTTATATGTGTTTAGGGCAAGATAAGCTTTGTTACATATGCTTTGATATAAGTAAAAGCGTCAGTGCTAGTCTTCAGTAGAGGGTTGCATAGAGTAATTGATCTCCATTGAAAGCAAAGATAGCTTCATTTTAATGTTGCTAACCTGGTGAATGCAAGAGAGTGCTATCGTAGGCAACTACCAGCTTCTCCTTTAATTGTTTATCTCAAAAGGGAATTTTACTAGAGGATGTTTACTTCAAATATATGGGGCAGTAATAGAAATATTGTACTTGCAAAGAAAATATTTGAGTCAGCTCTCGTTTTGGCACTTGCAGAATTTTTTTGCTTTTATTGATTTTATATTTTCAATGTATGTATCATTACCTTCAGTAACACAAATAGGCATTCTTACTATTTAATGTGTTGTTTTCTAAATGTTCTTTAGGAGAATTAATAAGATATTATGATGATAGACTACCAGACAAACACATTGTTGATCTTTTGAAAAAATGTTTTTTGTACCCTTCACTTATCTGTAGGAAATAACTTCAAATTTATTTTTAGTACCATGGCTATATGGTATCTTTTTTCTGTATTGGTTACCTTATCTTTTGAAGAATGTAGTGTTTATACTTTCCAACATTGCTTTTAAATTTATCAGGCTGTATTTTAAACTTTCAGAGGAACAGATATTTAGTGTAGTCTTTACGGAAATCATAAGTGACATCTCAAAGTGCTATGTAAAGTAAATAGAACTTTGGGGCTCTTGGATATATATTTTTTTTAGGTCTTGGTAAGAAAATACAGTACTTCAAAGGCTGTGAACCACTCTTCCTTGTCTTTTCTCCTTATGATCCAGTTTAAAGTGCTCTAGTATGAATGGAAAATTCAAACAGCCTGAAGTTGAATAGGAGGCTGTGTATGTTTATATATTTCTCTATCTTATTATGCCTTATATGTATTATGCCTTATCATGTATATTTCATGGTATTTACAGGAAATAATAGCATTTTATTTTTAGCTTTTGAGTGCAGAAACAGAAATTAGTGTTCTTAAAGCAACCATGTGAGCTCTCTGCTTGTCAAAACCTTTCCTTTGGTAGTTAAATGTTTAAAAGGTAAACATTTGTTCTTCACATAGCGTGACCATTTATACCACATAATAGAGAACTTTCCAAAGCGGCATTGAAGATGCATTTTACAGTATCCTGAATTTTATCAAACTAGTCAAGAAATAAAAATCAGAGTGTCTCACTTGATAATTTCTTGCAACCAGTTATATGATGTTGCTAGGCAGGGTTTCAAATAATGTCGTTTATCCTAAATGCTGTGCTGATGACTTAGTCCTGGCCCAACCCAAAAAGTGGCTTATAAACGAGAGATGTCACTCTGAATGCCATTCATAGGTTGACTTGAAGTGAATTTTTAGAAGAATAGTAAAATATGTTCTTTGCGATTACTGCTGGCTAACAGTCAAGCAGCCTAATTCTGCACCAGCTATGGTATTTTGATAGTAATATTATCTCAAAGAAGGATAGATTGCTCCTGTTGTTTTCAAGCATACATCTGAGACAGAAGGTCATAAATACCTGAGAAAAGAGATGTAGAAAATAAACTGTTCTTGATCACCGGTGCTCATCTCCTAAAAGATCTTTCAGGGAGAGTGATTCTTTGACTGTATTCAAGGGCTGAAGTAATTTTTGTCATCTGAAATACTTAACCCAACTTCAGACCAATAACTCTTGTCTTGTTCAACTTAAAATTTAACTTTTTTCAAAGGCCTACTGTCAGAGAGAAGATGGATCAGAATAGATGGTATATCCTGTGGCAGTGAAGTAGTTGAGTGATATCAGTATATTGAGAGATTTGATGGGAAAGGGAAGTATGGAAGTCACCTAGGTGCATGTGAAAAGTCTACAATACGTGAAATATGACAGTTTTTTCTTAATGTTGTTATTTTCACTTTGGATATATGTTTTTATTTGGCTTTGAGTCCGAAAAATTGCACAAAATATCTCCTGAACCTTGTAGGGAGATTTGAAGTGTATTCAGGCTTGTGTTTATATCTAGACTCAGATTTGGAAAAGCTTCTCCTATTTTGGTTCCTTTGAAGTTACCCGAATTATTAGTCACCAGCGTGAATAAATAAATATTTTGATTTCACTGCCTTGCCCACCCGTTTCAGGTTGAGTGTACAAGTGTATTAACTACAACAGAGGAAAATATATTTGTTTATAAACGTTGACACCTTTCTCTTATCAGTATAGTCTCACAAAATTGTGAAAAATCACTGAAGCAATCATCAAGCATAAGAAAGACATCATAGGAGTGATGCAATTTGATACAGAAATAGGTCTTTAATGTGCACGTGAAATTAATTTTATACTTATGAAAGTATACAAACAAAACCAACAAATAGATTTTACGACTTACTGTGAGTTATCAAGCTGAAACTGAAAAGACTAAAATCAGTACCATTAGTAAAATAAATGCCATAAAAAGAGAAATGTTCCTGGTTCTGAAAATATAGAGATTAGCTTGATAACAGCTCTATGCCATTTCTAAAAGTCCTAATGTTTTAGACCTAACTAGGAGCTCTTTAATTTCAAGAGCACATGGGATAAGTTTAGAATTGTCTCCCTGAAATTGATATTTTCTACTAAGATATTTGGCTGGTTTTCCAGTATTTTAAATGTTGAACTTAAGGGATTTGAGAGGGTATTGCTTTTGTATTAGTACATTTTTGAAAGGGAATAGTCTTCTAACCTTGCAAAAGGAAAACTACGTTACTTTTATTTGGGTTTTTTGTGTTTGTTTTTACAGGAACACCAAAACAGTATACTTGGGAATACAATGCAAACTGTAATCGCCTTACTGAATAACATGGTTGCTAACAAAAGCACGAACATGATGTTACTCTTTGAAGAAGGTATGTCATTTTTATCTTTAGTTATTCTCCTTGCTATAGATGTTTCCTAGTCTGTTATAATGTCTGGCACTGTGTGAAACTGTAGACCTGTATGTAGTTATGTTCTATAGTGGTTGTTAGGTAATCGCATTGTAACTGACTGGTACTCCTCATCACTTCGTCTACCTCTCTTACTGATTTGATTATAAATTTAACTTTTAGAAAGCTGTTCCTCCAAGAAAATGTGGTTACAAGAGAATTACTGACTGAAAGTTATGTTATGCCTGTGAAGAATGGCTTTGGAAAGGAGTGGGCTAGAGCTCTGACCGTAACAGTGCAGAGTGCAGGCAGAGGGAGCCTCTGCAAGTTCTTCCCTTCTTCTCTGCTGAAACCTGTGTACAATAAGTTGTACTATATTTCTGCACTTTTTCAAAAACTGTTCCAGTCCAGTGATGCAGACTAATGGGGTGGGGCCCAAACTCACTATGGAGCGTTAGTCTACAAACCGTTCCATGTCTTCATTTCGTTACGTTTTATTATCAAAGCTCCTTTTATTTAGAAATTGGTTCTGGTTTAAAAAATGAAGAGAAAATTTCTGCTGTTGGAAATCTATATACACTTGAAAACTTGTTTAGAAATATGCATATTTATAGCATTACTTTTTTTTCTCCTTAATGAGTGAGTGACATCCAGCAGTACAGGCCTTAATGAGTAAATGGCATTCAGCAATACAGGTCTACACTGTTATTTGTACTATTTCTATAGAATAAATCAAAGACCTAGACTACTGACATAGCAGTATATGGAGTACTCCAGAAGGAAAAGGAACAAATTTGCATGGAGACGCAGTGAAGAGATAGCTAAGTCTCTTGTGAAGCCAAGAGTTGAGCGAAAACCTTTTCAAAAAGTGTCTGGGAAAAGATTGGGTGAAATGTGGGGGGGAAACTTCATCAGAGTATAGCTTTTCTATAGTCATCATATCAGAGGAGGAACCAGGTGAGACATAGTGTGATTAATGGTATAAACACTGATGGTGACGAGCAAATTTGAAGAATAGTTTTTGCCTTAGATATGTGACTTTTAAAAAAAATAATCAGAACACATGCCAGCCTAAAACTCCATCAAGATTAGTAGTAGTGGTCATGCCTTCATTTTCATAATTACCCTAGCAGTTAAAGCACTCAACCCAGGAAGTGGGAGAGCTGAATTCCTATTCCTTTTTATTCTGAAGGGATTGAATGGACAATGCCATAATTCAGGAGATGAACTGGAACTTGACATTGTAGTTGGTAACATGCTTCTCTTCAAAAAGATCCACTTTGAACTCAGAGGTGTGAGACTAGGGACAGAAGAAAAGAAAGAGGAGGAAAATATGACTGAATTGGAGAGGGATGGTTCATAGGATTCTGATTCTTTGGTTATTTCTCAGCAAACTGCCTATCACACTTGGAACTGCTTGGAGTTTCTTGGGGTTTAGATGTATGTGCTGCTTTTACTATCTTTGGGCACGTCTGCTCTGTGTCAGGCAAAATCCTAAACTAGCGCTGACCTGAGCTGCAACAGGATAACTTATTAAAACTGCACGATGATATGCGAAGAAGTTAGCTCAAGTCCCACAAGCACTGTAACCATGTAATTGGCATGCCTTACTCGAAGTAATAAGCTCTGCCTTTCTGCATGGCAAATTAGGTGCAAAACTATCTAACAACATGGCAACACTGCATTCATTCCCTAAATATCTCCACTTTATTGTCTCACAGAGCAAATTCCCACGTACTTTTTATGCTGCTGGTAGTACATCAGTGCTCTTTCACTTCTCATCTGCTCCAAAAATAAAATGCATCTCCTCCATCCTGCCAGTTTCCAAATTAAGGAAGTGGGATAGAAACATTATTAAAGTCTTTTATCTTTTCCTTGCGCTATGTCACAAATGACTCCAGTAATATTTTCAGACTATTAGTGATTGGATAACACTAACTTGGGCTCACTGAACTTCAGCATCCTGACTGGGAAAAACAGTGCAGCAGCCAAAAATAATTTATCTCAAGTTAAATGTACCCATCTTCTCTCATCCCTTTTCGCCATTGGCTAATCTTCAGAGTACTGAAAACCTGGATTTTGGCCAGTGCTTTATTGATTAAGGGTCTAATTGTCAAGTAAAGAACTTCTGAAATTTAGTTTGCAAGAACGTTATGAAGGTATTGATCTTTTGATTATAGACTGTAAGATTTTCTTCATATAAAAAAGGGAGAAAAGGAGGATCTGGGGAACTACAGGCCTGTCAGGCTGACCTTGGTGCTGGGGAAGGTTACGGAGAAGATCACCTTGAGTGCCATTACCTGGCATGTACAGGACAACCAGGTGATCAGGCCCAATCAGCATGGGTTTATGAAAGGGAGGTCCTGCTTGATTAATCTAGAAGGCGATGATCTCCTTCTATGACAAGGTGACCTGCTTAGTGGATGAGGGAAAGACTGTGGATGTTGTCTAACTAGACTTTAGTAAAGCCTTTGACACCATTTCCCACAGCATTTGCCTGGAGAAACTGGTTGCTTATGGCTTGGACGGGAATACTCTTTGCTGTGTTAAAAATTGCCTGGATGTCCAGGTCCAAAGAGTTGTGGTTGCATGGAGTTACATCCAGTTGGCAGCTGGTCACAAATGGTGTTTCCCAGGGCTCAGTACTGGGGCCTGTTCTGTTTAATATCTTTATCAGTGATCTGATAAAGATCACTGATTGAGGTTGGGATTGAGTGCACCCTCAGTAAGTTTGCAGACGCCACCGAATTGAGTGGGAGTGTTGATCTGCTTGAGGGTAGGAAGGTTCTACAGAGGGACCTGGACAGGCTGGATCGATGGGCCAAGGCCAATTGTATGAGGCTCAGCAAGGCCAAGTGCCAGATCCTGCACTTGGGTCATAACAGCTCCATGCAGCGCTACAGGCTTGGGGCAGAGTGGCTGGAAAGCTGCCTGGTGGAAAAGGACCTGGGGGTGTTGTTTGACTGACGGCTGAATATGAGCCAGCAGTGTGCCCAGGTGGCCAAGAAGGCCAATAGCATCCTGGCCTGTATCAGGAATAGTGTGGCTGGCAGGACTAGGGAAGTGATTGTCCCTTTGTACTCAGCACTGGTGAGGCTGCACCTCAAATATTGTGTTCGGTTTTGGGCCCCTCACTACAAGAAAGACATTGAGATTCTGGAGCATGTCCAAAGAAGAGCAACAAAGCTGGTTGAAGGGTCTAGAGCAAAAGTCTTATGAGAAGTGGCTGACGGAACTGGGGTTGTTTAGCCTGGAGAGGAGAAAAGGAAGCTCAGGGGAGACCTTATCACTCTCTACAACTACCTGAAAGGAGGTTGTAGGGAGTTGGGAGTCGGTCTCTTCTCCCAGGTAACAGGTGATAAGACGAGAGGAAACAGCCTCAAGTTGTGCCAGGGGAGGTTTAGGATGGATATTAGGAAAAATTTCTTCACCAGAAGGGTTGTCAAGCATTGGAACAGGCTGGTTGAGTCACCATCCCTGGAGGTATTTCAAAGACCTGTAGATGTGGTGCTGGGGGGCATGGTTTAGTGGTGGTTCTGGCAGTGTTAGGTTAATGGTTGGACTAGATGATATTAAAGTTCTTTTCTGACCTAAACAACTCTAAGATTCTATAACAAGTTATTCCATACAAGCTAAATGGCTTCTTATCCTTTTCATTACCAACAGTAACTGTATAGTGTTCGCTACAGGAAAATACCTTAAACTTCCTCTGCCACTGTCTTTGATATTCAGCTTGTCATTTTGGAATGATTTTTGTGTGATGGAGAAGAACATGATCTAGTAAAATGGAAACTAAGCACTCTTCTGCAGAGAAGCATCCTTGAGCCCAAATAGAAAAGTTGAACATATGGCAGCAGTGTGCCCTTGCAACAATAAAGGTAAAAGAGGGCTGTGGTAAGAAATAACTGGAAGGTTGAGGAAAGTGATTATTCTCCTCCATTCGGCACTCATGAGATTTCATCTAGAATACAGTGTTCAGTTTTGAGCTCCAAACTATAAGAAAGACATTGACAGACAGGAGCAATTCCAGAGGAGGGCAATCAAGGTGTTTAGGAGGGTGAACCACATGGTGTGTGTATTTCCAGCCTTTGCCTGTACTATTGCATGAAGTTATTCCTTCCCAAGGGCAGAACTTTGTATTTGCCTTTGTTAAACTTTAAGAGGTTTCTGGTGGGCCGTTTTTTGAGCTTTTCAGCTTCTTGAGCTCTTTCTGAATGTTACCTCAGGCCTTCATTGCATCAACCGCTTGCCTCATTTCAATGTCATCTGCAAACTTGCTGAAGGTGCATCTTATTCCACCCTATTAACACTCTATGTCCATGCTGTTAATGAAGGCATTCAACATCCATGAGCTATTATGCTGTCTTAAATAAAAAAAGGCTGAAGACAAAGTATTATGGATCATCAATTTCCTTAATTTCACCATTACAGTGTGATAATTAATTCATGTATATATGGAGCTTTAGAAATTAAAACCCCTAAATACTTGCTAGATATTATAAGAAACTAAGGTAGGGTATCAGTCCTGTCAAGTTTTTTATGTTTCCAAGAGTCCAGACATTTGTAATTAAGATTTCTTTCCAATTATGTGCATGTCTGTCTTCAGCTGCCAAGAAGCAGTATTTTTGCAGACAGATCATTCAGAGACCCTCGTCACTGTTTCCTTTTGTGCCTGTTAGTCTTCAGAACTCTCTCCTGCTCAAAGCAGTTGTATTAGGTGATAGAGATTTTTTTTTTTAATGGGTTGCAGTTTACATGTTGAACTTTACCCTTTCTCAAGGAAATCTTGCATGATGGCACTTGCTTCATTACTACTTCTGTGATTTCATATTAATAGCAGTGTTACGGTTGTGCATTTCAGCAACTTGTGTTCAGGGTGGATTGCCTAACATTAATTTGTCTCTCCCCTGAACTGTGTGCTTTTGTGTGACAATACATCAGATATGTAATGATATCCACTTATAATGTTTAAAGGTGAAATGGAGAATAACATATGCAACTAAAGTTGCAGAGGGAATTTAAAATGGCCTGTACTTGTGTTATCAGCTGTTAAACACTTGTTCTGTTAACATTAATGACAATTTTCATTTAATAATCAAAAGGGAATAATATGATTCAGTTTAATTACTGGGACTGGAGTGCACTAAGGAGACTGGGGTTAATATAGGGTCTCTTATGAATATTTAAGGTGAGATACTAAAAAGCCAAGACAATAGTGGTCACTTTTAGCATGGTCTTCTAAGATTCTGAGATTTACTCGCTTTCCTTCTGTTTTGGCTTCTGTCTGTCACTCTCTTTCCTCCCTTTCCCCATCTTTTGAAATCGTTGGGCAATTTTAAGTTAACTTGAGAGAGTATAGAGGTCCAAATATATAAAGTATGTATTCATTCAATAATAATCAATATCTGAGGAACAGAGAGAGACCCAATTAGTGCCATAGTTTAGGGAAAGGTAACAGCATGGGATTATCAATTAAATGTTCCTGGCTAATGTACAGCAAACAGAGTAGTGCAATACATGACACGCACAAAACATATATATGTACTTAGAAGTTTACAGAAAGAAAGGAATTTTAATACCTAAAATTTCCCAAATCCAAAATTTTAAAAAACATTGTTTGCAACCTATTATGTTGGACCATCCCTATGGAAATGAGGTTGTAAAAAACCAAAAGATGTCATTTCACCCTCAGGTAGGAACTAAAGAATGTAAATGTGAGAGGAGCATCATTCTTGAACAGTTTTCCTTCTTTTATGATAGAAGTTATGATGCGATCAAAGTGGAGCTATCTGGTCTGAGTTTATATCCTGGATTATAATAGTTCTTACTGATGGAGGTGAAACTTTCTCATCTGTGAATTCTATTTCCATTAGCATTTATTAAATTACAAAGCATATAATTTATTCTCTTATGTAATATCCAGAGGTCTACCAATAGGCCTGTAAAGATATATTGATTTGTATATCTCCCTGGTCTTTTCTGTATTCCCTTCCCGTTCGCTTTTTAGGACTCAACCCAGGAGACAGTGATGTTGGTCAATGCCTGAGGAGGGTACCTGTGTAATGATCCCACGGGATCAGTCAGCGCACAGGAACAACTCCTGCTATAGCACTTGCTTATAGTTGGGTGATGTAGGATGAAACAGTGCCAAGGTTTTGGAAGCAGGGAAAGGGAGTCACCACTGACAAGGATAGTGACTTATTACCATGGAGGTAGGCAGGGTTATAGGATGTAAATCTGTAGGAAATGGGGTATTGTTAGTTCTACTGGTCGTGAAACAACCAGCTATATATTACTTTCATATTGAAAGAGTTAACATTTGTTGACTATAAAATGAACTCCAGGTTCTAGATGCTAGTATCATCAGCTCTTAAGCAAGTGTTTTACGAGTACAGTAGATGATCATCTCTATAGTCATTAGGACAATCTACTAAAAAGACACATTGTCTGTATTAGAGGTGTGTGTGACAAGCATTGACATAATGACAAATTTAGGCATAAGATGAACCCCAAAGCGAGATTTGGTGAGTGGTGTTAGTGTGCAAGAATGCTTAATTACATGGAAAGTGTTGACTAGTAAATGGCCAAGTGTATCACAGTACTTAACGTAGTAAAAAGGTACCCTAGTACAACTCATAGATATAGAAAAATCTTTATTTTGCCTTCCATTCAGTCTTTTTGTCACCTTTGTTTCTTTTCTTGTGTTTCTGGGTTTGTTTGTTTGGCAGGTAGTTTGCACAAATTAAAAATAGAAAATGTTAAATCATCTTAATTGTCTGTAGTTAGTAGTGCTTTCAACCTTTGAGTCCTGTTTGTCCCTGGGTCTATTCAAAGGTAAGGAAATTCTTCATTCTAACAGTTGCATCATGTGCGTTCCACTTATAAGAAAAGTCTGGACATAGTATATTAGAGTGTAGAGAAATGTGTTTCAAATGCTTTTAGCTGTTTCATCAGGATCCTCATTCTGATAAACTGAATAAAGCAGGTTGTTAGAAAATAAATCTCATAGGCTGCAATGGATAACTTCTGATAGTCTGTCTGCAGTTTTTATTCCTGTTAATACCTAAAATTTATTACATTTATATAAGCAACTATTTTCAGAATGTATAAAAAGTAATTCCAAGTAATTCTGTCTTTAGGAAAGGTTTCCACCGTAATTCAAAGCTGATCTAGTGAATTGTTTGCAGCCCAGTATTACCTACTTTGTTTATATTTGTAGCTTTTTTGAAATCTCATTATACTCCATAAATGGTTTATAAATTTTTTTTTATTATGATCTTAGAAGGAGATAAGATATATATATATATATAATGTTCAATCCAGTCATGTTGAATTGAATGACCTTTTCCAGACTCTACTGCTGTGATCCTGTGTTTGACTACTGTCCTGAAGTAGCCACCACTAGCAGTGTAAGCAGAGATGTTTGGCTGGATGTTTAAAAACAGCTTCCATTACATGATACAGCAAATCCTAAGCTTTATTCCTTATGGGTTAATGCTGTTGAATCTCTGGAACTAAAGTGAAAGTGAAATGATGGGGTTTAACACTTAGAACAATAAAACTAGTCTTCAAGTTCTTCCTTAAAAAGGAAACACCTATTAGTAGTACATGGTACTTCAAACAGTTTGTGTAAAAACTAAATTTCCTAAGGAAGGACCTTTAGTGGAACTGTAGAATGTCAGCACCAGCAGTTGTTATATCCAATATCATATTAAGAAAGCATGGTAGGTTCTTAAAGCAGGGACAATTATAAAAAAAGAAAGAGATCTGGAATAAACTTTGTAGTCAGATCATCATAACACATTTGCACTTCATGAAAGAAAGATCAGCCTTCATGGCTGAGGTATCCTTATTCATCTTGTGGTCCACTGCTTTGACTTTTAGTCAAGTGTCAAGAGATTAATTAGATTTCAAATGTCTTTGTATGTCATATTGTTAAAGTCTGTTAAATATTGCGTATCCAAAAAGTGGCACTCAGGAGACCAACATCCAACTTTAACCTTTTTCTTAAAAAAAAAAAAAAGGCTTATCAGTCTTTTACATACACAGGTCTTTAATATAATGATAGGTGAATGACAATGAATTATGAGCTCTCTAGGTAGACCCCATAGGTTTCTAACTTACCTAAATCTTTGGAGAATATTCTTCTACCTTTCACTTCCTCACAGATAATTGCATTTCAGCTTCAGTCTCCAAAAGACATTTGATTATGCTGCCCATAGCACACTTTTTAAGAACAGCTTTTAGCTTCCTAGCCAGCTCGCTCTCACCTGCTAAATTGTCAGTGTTCATGAAATTAGACAGTAGATCACACTAAGTTGGCGACTCAGATCTTCCTCCCTGCCGCACCTGCCTATGCAGTAGTCTGAACTACTGTACAGCGCTGAGGCGGCGTTGGTGTGACATTGCATGGGTCTTTGATTTTAGGAATACAAGTGAGTAGTTGGAGTAGCTAGCTTCAAAGTTTCAGGACTTTCTTTTAGGATGGAAGAACCTAAGACAGCTATCAAGAAGAGGACCATGGATTAGTCATGCAGAAGTCTACTTGCAAGGGAAAGGCAGTAGTTATCCTATAAAATACATTACTTAAACTAATATGCCCTCAAAAAACCCAACAAAACAAACAAAAAGGTCAGACTTAGCCTGTGAAGAAATCAGACACACATTCAGGCTGGTTCTGAAGCCATTTGCTCATTCCTTAGTAGCTCCTATTTATTCCTGGGAGGCAGGAGTTTTCTGCGAGGCTTTTACAGGATACAATATAGGAATATTTGTTCAGTGACTGAAGGTAGAAAATGTGTTTTTTCATGGCTGTACCTTATACCTGCTTATTGTATGTCACTCTAAGCAAATATAAAGCTTAGTTCACGTGCAACATAGTGTGATTCTGGATGGAAAGATTAGCAGGGAGAATAAGTTAGGGAAATCAATATAAGTAGGAACCTAAAAACAACTTTTCTGTATTTAATAAATGTTAAGAAACAAAATGTTCTCTGTTAAATAAATGTAAAGTAAGAAATTATTTTAAAATACAGAAAATTAGTGCAGACAGACTTGTATCACCCTGTCTGAGGAGCTGCAGATGCTGCTTCTGTATCATTTGGATGTGACAGGGAAAGTCTCTCGGTTAGGAGGTGTACATCTTACAGCCTTTGCCATGCAGGATGTAAGCCTTTCACAGCTCCCTGCCGGTACTGTAGCAGTTAGTTCAGCTCCTGAGCTCAGAGAAGTCTCTATGAACATCTAAAGATAGTAGTTGTGTGTCACTATGTTCATTTGAGTTACAGCTTATATGAGAAGTCAGTGGTGGTTGAGCCTGAAGAAGTCTCTTCTATGATGTTATGAAGTTCAGAATGTTTTTTAACAGTATTAAGACATGTTTTTCTGACCCGAAATGCCAGTCACTCAGGTGGAAGTGTATAACATCACATGGGTAAACTTAGAAGTCTGGTATCATAAAAGATAAGTGGTAATCATGTCAAAATAGCATTGTAGCAGTGAAGTCTTTGAGGAAAAAATAACCTGTGTCGTCCTGTGATATTCAACAATACAGCCATCTGAAAAGGATGAAAATAGAAACGGTAATTGCTGTGAGAAACAGTTATGCCATTCAAGTAGAACCAAGCCTGTTGTTGTTGAGAGCTGTACCCATAAGGCGCAAAATGTCACAGCATGCTTGCTAAGACTTCAAAGGATAAAATAAGTTAATAAAGGCTCAACAGGTTGTTACATCTTGTCTCGCTAGTGCTGTACTGCAAAAGAGGACTGGCCTTTTCTGTGGCTGGAGTAGGCTTCCTGATGCTATCCCTGTGGCCAGTCAAGCAGAGCATCTTGCAGCATAGCTGCCTGATTAAACTGCCTAAGATATCTCATTTTAACACCTATTTGATGGAAGAGAAAGGAGTAATAACAAGAAATGTTAAAAATCTTTTCATTCCATGATATTTTAGTCTGAGAGGTCCTATGCAGAAATCTGATTATATAACTGGTTGGCTTAGTTTAATGGTGCGATGTTAGTTCAATATAGCAATTTCAAAACTTAGACTGTCTTTGTTTATAATATGCCAACCATAAAAGACATTTTTTATGCCTATCCAATCTCTAGACAAAACTAAGATGGTTTTGGCTGAGCAATTACACCAACTGATGTTTGGAAGCAGAAAACTCATTTGAAAAATAAAATTTTTATGTTAAAATGGAAGACATTGATTTTGTATCTAAGGATGTGGGTATCTGAAGGTTTCCTG
Source organism: Larus michahellis (assembly GCF_964199755.1). NCBI lineage: Eukaryota > Metazoa > Chordata > Aves > Charadriiformes > Laridae > Larus > Larus michahellis. Next base: position 49,741,849 of record NC_133897.1, on the reverse strand, counting down.
ATGACAAACTCAGGACTGGGAAAAAAGGAATAAATATGCAAAGCCTCACGCTCCTTTTCACCTGCTTATCCATAAAAATCACAGAATCACAGAATGGTTTGGGTTGAAAGGGACCTTAAAGATCATCTAGTTCCACCATCCCTGCCATGGGCAGGGACACCTCCCACTAGACCAGGCTGCTCAAAGGCCCATCCAGCCTGGTCTTGAACACTGCCAGGGATGGGGCATCCACAACTTCCCTGGGCAACCTGTTCCAGTGCCTCACTAGCCTTACAGTATTTTTTCCTGATATCCAATCTAAATCTCCCCTCTTTCAATTTGAGATCGTTACCCCATGCACTATCATTACATTCCCTGATAAAGAGCCCCTCCCCATCCTTCCTGTAGGCCCCCTTCAGGTACTGGAAGGCTGCTATAAGGTCTCCCTGGAGCCTTCTCTTCTCCAGGCTGAACAACCCCAACTCTCTCAGCTTGTCCTCATAGCATAGGTGCTCCAGCCCTCTGATCGTCTTTGTGGTTTTTCCTCCCCTCTGGTGATTGTTGTCTTTGCATTCATTCTAGGTGCTTCTTTTCCTATGATGTAATTTAAGCGTTATCGTTAGACATTACGCTAGTATTCTCCTGAAGTGCAGCCCAAATCATATAGTAGGACTAGTGGATTTGTTCAGTTTGAGAGAAAAGGAATAACTAGGTAAAGTGTAGCTATCATATTAGCTACAAGTTAACTATTGATGACACAAACTATTTAAGTTGTTACAGATAATAGATTAAAATCTAATTATGATAATGTTCCTGTGTAGCTTGTCAGATTTAATTAGTAAGCTAAACAATGATATTAAGGTATGAAATTAAAAATCTAACCATATATTTGGAAAGAGACCCAGTTTGAAAACAGATACTATGCCATAGGTTGTAGAGCTTTTATAAATTCTCTACTGTAGCTGTTAGAACAGTCTCAGTATGAAAGCGATGCATCACTGCCAATTTGAGGGAAGTGTGAAGTTGCAAAGGTATGAAGTACTATACACAAAATTAAACGACATCAATCATTACTCTGTCATAGGAGTAACGGTCTTCTTCAGATGTACTTATTTGATTCTACTGAAAGGAGTTCATTTTGTCAATTGCTAAAAAAAGCACCAGTTTTGGCAGGACCAGATCTGCGTAATGGAGAGATAAATGAAATCAGAGGGGTTTTGCTGGTTTAAAGAATGGTTTGGGGTTTTTGTTTTGTTTTAGATGTTTTCAATAGTTGTCATAGCGCCCTGGCACACAGATATTTTCCTCTTCTATGTTATTTTCAGGAAAATTGTGGACTGAACAAATGTGTTCATCTCACAAAATAATCTGTTTAAACTATTTATGGACAATTAAACTTTAAAATAATTTTCTCTTTAAAGCAGAAAGGATATTATATCATAATGAAGAAACTGAAGTTACTTACATTTTTAAAGCCTTTTGAAAGTCCCAATTGTACACAAATACAAAGTAGTAGTCTATATTACTTGAGTATTTACATTTTCTAGCGATGTATCTGCACATAGTCAGTTTTTGCAAGTCAGCTGTTGGGGGAACCTGATTGATGTGCAGTTGAAACCTCCACCCGAGGGACAGTGGTTATTTAAGCGGCTCACCTGATGATACCATTTGATTTTTTTTAAAAAAGGTACATTTTATAAGTGTGGTACAAACTCGTATATCTGCCCTTTCAAAAAATATATTATTTTGTCTCATTTTAGCTTAAGCTTTTTTCTAATTGGACCACCCACCTTTGGAAAAGATAAGGAAAAAAAGGGTGGAAATTTCTTGTTCACCTGCATCCATTTAGTTTCAACTTGTCTTATCTTTCCTGAGGGTCATTCTTTCTTTGCTTATCATATTGCAGGTTGCTGACTCAAAAATCTCTCACCCCTATTCCTGGGAGACTTGGCAAAAATCTAGTAGTTTTTAATGGATTTATTCACACTTTTAAAAGATCGTATTTCCTAGCTAACATGCCCAGATTATGACATACAGCTTTTTAGCCAACGATACAGCCATGAAATATGACTTATTTCCCTGGATGACAACAAAACTACTCCTACCATGTGTTATATAAAGATTGAAAAAACAGTAAAATTATCCATGATGGCTCAACAGTCTTTCCAATACATGCTGAATAAACTAGCTGTGTCCTTTTCAAACAAAGATGGATATTGTATGTTTTGATCCCACCACCCCACCTAGAATGACATGAAGTGGGGGTGTTTGCCATTATTTATCTTACAAGAAAAACTGCACTTGAACTGTTACTTACTATGCATTTTCTTCATAAATTACATTGAATGTTGTTGAGTTCAGAGAACACGTAGTTCAAACGGCAACACAAGAAAATTAATTTAGCAGCAGTATTTTGTCTATACTGTAAGGAAAAGTCATAAGCAAGGTAAGGAAAATGCAGATACAATACCCAAAGAAACAGATTATCAAGGTGGGCTTAGGAGGAAGAACAGAAGATATGGAAAGAACAGCATTGCTGACAAGATTCTGCCTGCCCAGGCTATGGATCACGCAGTCACTCAGCCTGAGCCGGTGCATTACTGGGTCAGCCTGAATAGAGATACTCAGTCTGGACTGATTGCGAGAACACCTATCTTCGTGAAAGACGTGCATAAGGTCATGCTTGTAACCAGTGACAGCAACACATTCAGAAGGCAGTAAATGACCACTCTTCACAATAACTTCCTAATTCAGTTCCATCAAGCTGGCCAGTGTTGGTGATGCCCAGTCTCCCAGGCTGAGTTGTAGCCCACTATCCCAGTTCAGTGCAGTATTCCTATTCTAGGAGGTCAAGTTGTGCAAAATGTTTGACCTCTACTTGCCATGAAATTGCTTCTTTTGTAAACTTAATTGTAAGCATCTCGCATTTCTGGTGTCTACTTCTTGCAGCTTCTCTTCAATTCTTGCATAATTTGTTGACAGTCTGGTTTTGCAGATCTTAATTCCTCTGGTCTTCCCGTCAGAGCTGCTTTTACTTGGTGTAGATCCAGACACTCTAGATCCAGACTTCACTTTTTGTAGCCTACTTCTGAAGTCCCTCTCCCTTGAAGCACAATCTTCATTAAGCCTAGTCAGTTCTCTCTTTCTAAAAACGTTAATGAACAAAAGCAAAGGACAAGCCTAGTTCAAAGAGAGCAGAACAAAAATTTTGAGCAGATCTCAGCTATTTACAGGTAGCAACTGCACGTTGGTTCTACCTGGAAAAGTGTGTGCTTCTGTACTGAAGCTCATTGGGCATCCTTAAAGCTGTTTGACGTACTAGCTTTTTCTCTGAACCAGAAAAAGTGTTTCTTCACATAAATAGAGGGAAGCTTTATCTGATATGTCCTGATGCCACCATTCTGTAGCATATCTATTGCAATCCTGAATCCTAGATGGAAGCAGTGACCTGCATTGAGTCTATTGCAGGGCATATTATTTTAGAAAACGCTGGGGGTATTGCTTCATTGTTTCAAGCTACTGTTAAATTTTATCATCCTTGATGTTTGTCTCTTCACTTGAGATAACATGGAGGAGGAACAAAGGAACAGGAGCCTTTTGTTGCAAGTTCCCCCTTTCTCCCTACCCCCGTTGTGTATCTTATCAAACAAAAAGATTGAACTTAATTTCTTTGCCTGAATTTGTTTTTTAGAATCAGTGGTCTGGGCATAAGCAGGCTGAAGGAGAAATGTAGGTGCATAATGGCAGTGCCCAAGGCACATAAGAAGTAATACATGAAGCACACCCTGGGACAGGATGGTGGAGGGCTCCTTGTGTTGGTAAAGTTACTGGGACTCCGTAGTACATTAATGCCTAATAAACACGTATGCCCAGCAGAGCAGACACAGTAGAGAAAAAGGAAAAGGTACTGTAGCAGTTTAACCCTGGCTGGCAACTAAGCACAACACGGCTGCTCACTCCCGCCTGCCCCGGTGGGATGAGGGGAGAATCTGAAGGGTAAAAGTGAGAAAGAAACTTGTGGGTTAAGATAAAAGCAGTTTAATAATTTAAAAGAGATAATAATAAGAATTTTAAAAAAATTGTAAGGAAAAGAGGAAAAAAAACCCAAACAAACAAAGAGAGAGGAAAATAAAACCCAAGAAAGAAAGGTGCAAATGAAAATAATTGCTTGCTGACCAATGCCCAGCCAGTCTGGGAGCAGCAGCCCCCGCTGCTAACCTCCCTTCCAGTTTTATTGCTGAACATGGTGTCATATGGTATGGAATATCCCTTTGTCCAGTTGGGGTTAGCTGTCCCAACTGTGTTCCCTCACAAATTTTTGTGCACCTCCAACCTACTTGCTGGTGGAGCAGTGTGAATAGAAAAGGCCTTGATGCAGTGTAAGCCCTGCTCAGGAATAATTAAAACATCAATGTGCTACCTACGCTATTTTCAGCACAAAAACATAGCCCATACAAGCTACTATGAAGACATTTAACTCTATTCCAGCTGAAACTAGTATGGGTACTAAAACAGGGCTTGCATACCAAGTCGTTTTGCTGTTCTTTTGCACGTCTTCACAAGGTACCCACTTAAAAAAATCCTGACTCTCTAAATCCTTCTTTTCTGTTCTGTGGTGGCCATCTCTCTCTCTGTAGTTGTATCAATGTTCTTACTTTCTGTTTCATCTCTCAAGAAATGAGTTGCCCTTGAGCAAAGCAAAATCCAGATTCTCGGTTAAAGCATCAGATCTGCAGCGGGGTCCAGTTCAGCTTGTTGTTGGGGAGGGTGGTATAGTTCACTGTTTTTGTTTCAAAACTGATAGATTTGGGCCAAGATAACATAGTGTAGACCAAACCATTCCATGTGATCTCCTTGCAATGCTTACACAGAAGTTTCCCCAAGAGTCTGAGCCGGTCTGTTACCATATACACAGGCTGCACTACTCCCGGCATCGCATATCTGCAGAGAAAATGTACAGGCTGTTGTCAACCCGGTGTCAATAGACCCATGCTCCTATTGTTTGGGTCCTGCTAAGATAGGGGAGACAAGGTATGGAGCACAGTATTAAAACACACAAAGGCTTTTACAGTTCTTTCATAGCCAGGACTGGCCCTTGGTTAAACAAGCTGAGCTGTAGCACCACCTGTCTTAGCTCAGTGCAGTCATTCGAGTTGGGGTCAAGTAGCTGTGGTGGCAGAAAATGAAGGCTCTGTTGGTCTAGGTTGTACTAATAATGAGTATTAGGTTAAGACATTTCTGGTACAGCCTGAGGTGACAGTATGATCACAGTGCGATGGGTTCTAGCTCAAAGATCCCAGTATTAAGGTTGAAACTCATGAATAGGGCAAAGTAGAACAAGCACCTATGCAAACAAAACAAGACGTATGCCTAAGCCACTCTAATAAGAAGGATAGTAACATCTGAGGTGAAAAGTCTGTGGTTAGATTTTAGAGATTTAATCAGATGTGGCGTTGTTGGTATGGTCAGATGATAGCAAATTAGAAAGAGAGTCTGCTGGTCAAAGTGATCCTAACGCTTACTCAGAAAACAGTTGACCTAGCAGAGTAGGTTTAAGGCTACAGAATTTAATCTGGTCATAGCTGCAAAACCACATTTACCATCATGTAACTTCCTGACCTCTGTTAAAAGCCCTTTGATTATGTAAGTGTAAATACACCGAGACCACCTTGGACAGTTGCAATTACTAGTTGTCAGCTTTCATTTCTGTTGTAAACTTAATTGATGAATAATGCAGGCTGCTACAGGAAACTGTGGCATAGTTTCAGTTTTGTTGTAATAAACAGCAGCAAATTCCGCTTAGTAGATATTCTAGCCTTTGCTTTTGTGCTTTGGTCTAGTTGTAACAATTGTAAAAGACTGTCACTTGAAAATCCAAGTATTTGTACTCTGTAAGTTTTCATCCTATGGAAGATTGATGTAAATAGACCAAGAGGAGTATGAATAAATATTTAATATCTTTTCTTATAGAGCATGGCTTTTCAATAGGGAAATGTATAGAGTTTTTACCCTTATTCTTTGCTGTGAATATATGTGGGAACAGTAGTCAACTGTGTTTTATTTCTGCAATTTAAAACTGTTTGAAAACTTCAGAGAATTTTCAGAAGCCAAGGTTCATTGGTCCTTATCACTCTTGGTCCAGGGACTCTTGAAGGCCTAGCTAGAGCAATTAGTGCTGGTAACGTCGTTCAAAGCTGTTGAACACTGTCAATTTGTGACAACAGTTTAGGGCTGTTTCTGCATTCTGAGGCTGTTCATATCTGGTCTGTACAGGTTTTGTCAAAAAGGCAGCTCTCAGAGTTGGAATGTGGTCTCTCAAGGATTTTGGTAGAAGGGAAAGTTGAGGCCAAAGCAGTAGCACAGTAAGATATTTGAAGTAGATAAACAGGGTTTAATTGCATGTGACAGGAAGTCTATTATTAAAATGGCAATCTCTTTAAAAGACTTTCTAGGTCTAAATGAAGCCTAGGCTATAAATTCCCCCTGTATTTTATCACATGGTAATTGTTGCAAGCTTGATCTTTCTGAGCAGTCAGAAGTCTTTATTGAATCTTTACTGACTCTGAATCTTGCTGAATGCAAAGAATTCCTAAGCTAACAAAAATAACATATTTTAATCTCATGAAGAACTTTTAATCTAGTTTTTGCCATTGATTTGAGGACTTCATGCAGCCTTTACTTTTCTAAAAATCATACGCTATATATTAATACACAGCATGCAAGCAGAAGTTTTTCCATGTACCTCTGAAGAAACAACAGCTAGTATCTCAGGCAAGTTTTAGAGGAGGTTTTAAAGATTGTTGCCTCTCAGAGAATAAGGTGTCCTGTTAGATATTCTTATTCCTCGTGCAGATCAGTAAAAGCTGCTGTTTGGAAAATCTCCTAAGTATCATCTAACTTCTGTCTGACAAAACCAAGAGGTTTTATTTTAGTTTACACCTTGTGAAGAATGAAATAGGGTGTATCAGGATCTAACTTGAAGTATAGCATGCAGTAGAATTACTATGTTTTGTAAAATGGACTACCATCTCTAATGTATCTCTGACGCATGGGGAAAAACATCTAGCTGAGAAGCTACTATAACGTTTACTGAACAGCAATATTAGTCAATCTAGGCAATGTGGTTTTATCTTTTCTCTTTTAGCTTGCCAGTACTGCACAATCGACATATTTAAAGATTGTATCAATAAAAAATGCTTAAATCCATATGAACAGGATGCAAGTTAGCTGTTTAATATATGCGCAGCTGGGGACAGAAATATTTGAAATGTATACTGCATGAAGTCACTGTTACCTCCATCCCGCCCCAGGTCTTCGAGCTAGAAAGGTCATTTAAGCACGTAAATCTCCTTCAAGCAAAATCAGACGGGTTAATGCAGGCTGCCCATTTGAACAGTTTAAAGCAGCCTTGCACGGCTTGTCAGGGGAGACTAGGGAGTACTCGCATCCTCTCTCACGTACGCACACTCACACACAATTGTCGGGGTAATAACCTCCAACAATTGATCGCTAGCAAACAGCTGGGAAGAACTAGTGTTTGCCATCAACAAAGCTGTTTACAAAATGAATGTCTGTCAGGCAGCATTGTACTGTACCGTATTGTCAGTTACCTCTTGGGATGATAGCACTCGATTTTACATGCCACAGGGGCCTTATGCTCCCCCACTAACAAAAAAGCAGCCTATTTGTGATGTACATAACATATACATCAGTAGCAGAACTGGCAGCAAATGTTATGACTCTGCTGGGTACTAAATTTCATCTCTGGACAGCAGAAGTTTAATTTGAATAAATAATTTAAAAAGACATGTTTCTTTTGTGTCCAGTACTACAAGCCACCTGATATGAGCCCTTAAAGTTTGTGTGTACAACTTCAGTGGATCCTACTTTTCTGTTATGTTTTTCACTTATCTTTTTGTAGTAAGTGTCCAGTTATTCTCAGATACTTAATGAACATAAGCAGATAGCATTTCCACAGACTGAGGTGCCAACAGCACAGTATCCAAAGAAATCAAATCTGACTGCTGAAATGAGACACTATTAATGTCTTATCAACACTGTGAATAGATCCCCTGAACACCATTACAGTCCATAGCTATGTGGTATTCACTCATATAAATTTTGGATTATTTTTTTCTGATAGAACAAGGAAGTATTTGGATGTTCTTATAATTAGTTTTGGAAGAAAGTTACCTTCTGATCTTCCGTTCTGTCCTTGTTGAACAAGTTTGTGTTCATGTTCAGTAAGCTGTACTTTTAGGAATGAGGACCATCTCAGTAAATCTTGTCTAGAACAAAATCCCCTGCCTTAAAAACTTTGATGCTATATACCCACGTGTGCTGTGAACTTAGTTTCAAACACCTTGGATGTCTTTTCTGACTTGATTATAGTATGGTTGAGTTAATCTGACACAAAAACTTGAACTCAGTTTAAATTGTGTCACATAAACCTTAACAAGATTCTAAGATGGGAAACTCAATTTTTTTTTTCTTATTTTTTCTTTTTTTTTTTCTTTTGTCTTTTCATTTTCAAAAGCAACAGCAAATCAGGAGCTCCCAAGGGACCAGTGATTATACTTTCATAAATACTTCTTTTCTGTGTATGTCATTCTAACCACATCTTTTCATACAGAACAACCACAGTCTTGCATAGTTGGTATAATTTGTTATATTTTACTATTTTTGTGTTGACCAGTCAAGCATATTCAACAGTATGTGATTTTATTATTCCTTAATTGTTCAAGTTGCATTTTTACTATCTTTTATTACACACAGATAATTTTTTTTTTTTTTTAATGAGAGAATCAACTTGGTTTTCTATCTTTTACTTGGCTGTTCTAAACACCCGTTGGTCTTAACGACCTACAAGTTTGTTCCATAGATTAAATTTGAGAAGAAAGTAAATTTCTGTGTTGGCAAGATTCTTTTTGGCTCAGAGTTTGACGTGGTTCCCTGGGGAGTCATCCGTTCTGCCCTCTTTCTTCACAAGTGAAGGACGCCACCTATAAACTGCTTTCTAAGAATAACTGCTGAGCGTTGCCACTCCTAAATTGTGAAGTAGAGCTTTCTTGTGCTTTGACTGAGTCAAAGCAGAAAAATTTTGCCACTGAGAATGTCAGGTGTGTATTCCTCTCAGGCATCCACATTCAAGATAACATAGTACTTCCTAGTCTACTTTCAACCTAGATGTAGTAGAGGTAGTAACTGGCTTTTCTTTCTTGATTGTCATAATCCTTACCACATCCATTTTAACGCGTACGAGGGCAGGACTGCCTGCTCGGGCACCACTGGTGAGTGCCTTATCTGCCATGCGTGCAGGAAAAGCTGAGCCACAGACTCGTCCCACAAAGGGAAGCTCTGGAGAGCCTTCACCACTGCAGTGTAACGAACTCAAATGAGATTTTTGTTCCTCAAACTTAGTGATTCTTTATTCAGTCACAAAATGTCCAGTCATTGTCTCGGTACTAGGAATAAACTATAATATATGTGCAAAATTTTCTTCTTTAGATGCTATTAATTTTGAAGATCAGAATAGAAAATAACTTTAAAGGCATCAGTCATGCAATTTATATGTTCAACGGCCCTATCGTTTTCTTTCCACTTCATCTGACATTCATAACTCATCAAATCTTGAAACCAATGGTGACCTAATTTTCTATCCTACTTTATTCTTCCCTCAGTAATATTATAGTACTAACACAAATAGTTCTTAAAACAGTAACAAATAATAAACAAAAATAACAATAAAAGAAATAAGCCTCTTCTAAAAATGCCGTTATCCTAAAGGTACCATTTGCTTTATGTTGCCCATTTGCAGTTGTTCAAAAGAGTAAACCTTGAGCATCAGGGCTGTGATGCAAAGAATGCAAATTAAATCCCAGGTTTATGTAGGTAAATAAGGTTTTGTGAGGCTTTTTTGCGACGTGATGGATTATCTTAAGTGCTGGGATACTGAGGAGCTAATTCCTGTGCAAAAGAATCTCAGACTACAGTCCTGTGTTTCTTCTTAGCAGTATTTTTGAGTTTTATCATTAACATTAAAAAGATTATGTAATATGTTTTCAAGTTAGTTTGCTGGTATCATTTCTAGTTCCCAATAGGGTACTATTTTGAGTCTTATTAAAAAAAAAAAATAATCAAAAAATCCAAGCAGGTCCACTATGTAAGTAAAAGAAGGAAGAGTCTAGTGAATATATATTTGGTAATATCCCTGGGGAGTCAGTTGTGTAGGTGTGATACAAATGGGAAAAACAGCTCTCCAGAGAGCAACGTGTAGAAAGGAACAAAGAGAAACCTTTTTTCCGGGCTGAGGGTTTTGCTTCTGGCTGCTTGGCTGCGCGGTGGCATTGTTTGGAGGGAGCGCACCTGCTCTAACATTTTCTTCAGCTGGAAGCAGGCAGGTTTGTTGAACGCTCTAATTGCTGGTAGGCATGAAAGGATTGCCTAGAAGATTGCTTCCTAGGCTGTCCTTTGATGTTTCATATGATTTGGAAGTGAAGATTTCTTTTCCTTTATCCATCTTGCTAATAGGTGAGAATAAAATATCTCCTCTTAGCTTTCATTCCAGAAGGTATCATGGCACATTCTGTCCGATTAGCTGTATCATGGGCCAAAAGACTCCTTTTATCTTTTGAAAAGATTTGTAAAACACAAGCATAGCCATCACAGTCCACATTCATAAAGCACTATCAGCAATGTGTTCAGTTCATTGCAGGGGTCTCTGGGCAGGAGGAACACTCTGCTGCGAACACTAGGTTTGTCAAATGATATAAAACTGTGGCTAGCGATTTTGGATGCAATCCTTTTAATATCTATTATGAATCTTGGACTGGAATTAGAACAGGTTCTTTGTTTAATTCCAGTTACGTTAATTTATAAACATGATAATTCTAATACAAAATCCAAGTTTTGCCTTATCTTTCTGCAAAATTTGAATAGCAGAGAGCTGCACTGAGGCTTGATGTTTTGAAGATCCTACTTTTACAAATAAATATAAGGCATGACTAATGCACTATGAAGTATTGTAGTAAATCTAAACTGTAACTACCTATAAATGGTATGATGTCGTATTAATTGTTTGCTGAAATTTGCAAATTAATATAGTAATAAAAAAAATCTGTAAGTTGATAAGTTTTTTTTCCTTAACTCTTTTCATAAGAAATGCCCAGCTGAAAGAAATTATGATGAATTACGTTAACCCATGTAAACCGACACTAACACTTTTCTCTCGACTAAGTGGACTGTTACCAACATACTTGGAAGTAACAGAATACTTAAAAATATGTAGCTGTTCTCAGTAGGACAATCTTCCTCAATTTAATTGGGTTTAGCTCTCCTCTGTGATACAGAATTCAGATTCAGATCTACCACTTCCAAAGTTCGGGAGTGAATGGGGTGTACCTTTTGAATCAAAGCCTATTTTACTTTCTAATGAACAGTTGAGGATTACTGCACAAGAAACTTATGTCTGTTAAGTATGTCTCAGGAATATATTGTCTAAAGTTTTTAAAGATAAATATTGTTTTAGGCATTATTGGAAATGAAGAAGCGTATGGTTCTTGAATGACTTGTAAAATCTGGCAGAAAATCCTTCTGAAACTTTGACATCCATATGCAGTTTTTATATTATGATTTACTGAATTATGAATACAGTTTCCTTTTTTTCAGAATTGCATCCTCTTTTTTCAGACTATCTGTTGTGGGATTCAATTTTTGGAATGCTGAGACACCTCAGCCTTGAACTTTATAGCTACCTTTTGAGTAAAATGGTTACAGTAACAATGGCCAAGGCTGTTAAATTTCTATTGAATTTTGTCATGGTCACTGTAAATTATACCAGCTTCCCAACTTTTTCTTCTGAGGGCAAACAATGTGTATTTTGTCTTGTGGTGTAACCAAGGAGTATATTTACATGTCTACAATTGTGGCCTCCAGTTTTCATTTTGTTGTGACATAGCGAAGTATTTTAAAGAGCATGTCTGGAACTTTATTTACTTGGCGAGAGGTCAGTCTGTTTTATTTTTTTATCTGTGGAAGCAAGTGTTTATCAGGTTTCTGTATGAATCATGCAGTGTGTTAGGGAACATGTTGCACCAGTGTTTTATTTTAGATGTCTTTATAATAAAGTTTTGATGTGTTAAATTTTCCAAAGGTATTTTAAGTCCAAGGAAAGCTTCCCCCCTAACCCCCAAATTTCCAAATTTAACTTGCATATCTTTGTAAATATAACTTTGAGTGGGCATGTATCTATACATACGAAACTCACTAATTCTGATGGTTTTGTTAACTAAGTAAATGTAAATATTGTGGTGTATTTCAGGTGTTTGGAGGCAGGGTTGCTAATATGCATACCCTTAGGATGTAAATACTTAAAGAGAATAAAATCTAGGTGATTAAACTATTCATGTCTCGATGGGTGGGGAGAAGGTTGAGCATCTGGTTCACCTCCCCATTCGCTGAACAGCAGGAGTGAGGCAGTTGTGAGAGTCAGGCTGGTTCTCTTGTTGAAGAGAACAAGCGGTTCTCTTCAAAGGTGAAAGGGAAAGGAATGTATATCAGTCGTGGATCCTCTTGTTTCTTTCGCTAGTAGTCATTCCCTGCTTAGAGCTATAAATACAGAGGGGACTACAGACTAAAAAAATTCATGATGGTGACCCATACAATGCCTTCATTTGTAAGTGGCCTTCTCAGTGTTAACCTCCAAGTCACTGTCTTAAGGGTTATATGTAAGCCATCTAGAAATAATAGGGGTGACTCATTCACTTTGATGTGGCTGTGGGTTTTGTGGTCATATACAGGGAAAAACAGAGTGTACTTGGACATATCCCTACAGGCAATTTTGCAGACCTCTCTTTGATAGGGACCAACTCTTACTGGACTGCTTTCTTAGGTTTATTCTAATTTAGCCTGGTGAAAAAAGGCATAGAATAACCACAAGTTTTGTATTGGATAGACATGCAATTATGTCTGGTTTTTTTCTTCTTGGTGGGTGTTGGTGACATCACTTAAATGTCGCTGCATGCTATCTCATTTTTGTATGAAATGTTCAGAACTGCAGCAGAAACTGTACTTTAAAAAAGAAGGAGGAAATTAAACGTATGAGATTAGACTGATATAATTTTGAGAATTTGGAAACAGGAAATTCAAAGCTTAGCCTGAGCTGTAGTCCATCAGTCAAACTGTTGTGGAAGAATAATGCTAGTAATCACAGAAAACACAAAGAGATGGGAGATCTAACAAGAGTACAAGTCTTGATAATTCTGACCCATAACTGTATTCTAAATGAATGTTTTTGTATTTAATTTCCTGAGGAAAGTATTAAGGATGTTGAATAGGGGAGGAAAATATTTCATGGAAGTTTAGTTAATTGATGGGGCAGCTTTCAAAGCAAAAATAGTCCAACACCCCACAGATTTGACTGCTCTCAAAAACTAAATGGTGTAATTACATATGGTATTCTACAGTGTCTCGCTTTAATCTTGTACTGCTGTTTATAAAAATATATGGAATTACTTTTTAAAGGAGAACTTGTAAAAGGAGTCTTTTTACTTCAGAAAAATCAGCGAAATACTTAAGTCATTTTTTACAGTCATGGGAGCTAGAAGCTAATATACTATGATGTTACTAGATATGTACACCCAAGTCACAGTATGACTAATTGCCAGTTTAAAACAAGATAGTTTACAAACATAATAATGTTCTTGGTGAGGAGCAAAGTATCTTTCAATCCTTATGGAATTCTGAAAGAAAAAGGTTAAGATCGAATATAATGAACTTGGTCACTGTGTATTTGAAAGTAAGAAAGATTCTGAATTGAATCAGTGTTGTCTTGAAATGGAGTATATTTTTTCTGATACGTGAATTGATTTGTGGGTTAAGCAAGCTACAAGAGATGATGTTATTAAATTCCAAAAAAGCTGAAAAAAAGCTTCAAGAGAAGATGGTATTTTCAGGAAACTTTTGCTACCATCAGTCAATAGCATCTTAATAGCATTTATGGTATAGCATTCAGTATTTAATTCATAATGCTCTTCTGAATATATTTTATGTTAAGCATAACACTGTTCAATTCTACAATTAAAGCATATGGGGAAGGTTGTGATTGGAACTCCAGTTAAGAACGAAAACTTTAAGCTCCAACCTTGATGTGTCATTTTGTAACAAGCTGGAGAAATTGCTTAATTCTTGTGACCACATCTGTTGTGAAGACTTGTGTACCAGCATGCTACAGAAAAGTTTAGGATTCAAAGTATGTCTTTATTTAATGAATGTTACATAATTTTCCATGGAGTTAGCAAATCTGATTGTATCAGTTTATCTCTCTCTATGAGCTGCTCCAAACAGAAGAGGTAATTATGAAAATGGAGAAAAAGAGGAAATTTAATAAATATTCGTAATGTATGTGAAATTTGTTTTTATGCTAATCTAGTATTTTTAACTGGGCTACCTTCCACATTGTTCTTTTCCTGATAGTCTATTGCTTCTTTTTGTTTCACTTTCTATGTAGGACTGGCTCATCACATCTGTAATCTCCTAATAGAAACTGTGGCTCTGTACTTGGAGGCAGATGATAAAAGCAGCACCAAGACAGCAAATGCACTGCTTCTGTCCTTGTTTGACATTTTGCACTGCATGCTGATGTATACAGCAAACATTGTGCGCCAGACTCTACAGGTATGGAATTTATTTCCTGGAGTCATCACCATCTTAAAAAATATTTTAGATAACTTCCTGTTATCCTAATAATGAAATGCCCACTATTCTGATTTTGTTGACTTTGTAGTTTGGTGGAAAGAGAAGAGCATGCATTTTCAACTGCATAACTGTTTCACGTACTTACTTGGCTAGACTATCCATACTAGCCTCACTATAGGCTGGAAACACAGATTCTAGCTGACTCTTTTGTTTCTGTACTCCATAAATAGCTTAATTCAATATTTGTTCAATGAGAGTTCAAAGCATTTTTGTTCTATTCATTTTAAAAGAAAAAGATTACCCCATAAGAAACTGAATCTTTTTTATTATAAATCACACATGATTACTGAGCTTGAAAAGCATGTGTAACCACTGCATGTGTGCTGAAAAAAGTAGAATCATAGAATATGTTGGGTTGGAAGGGACCTTTAAAGGTCATCTACTCCAACCGCCCTGCAGTAAGCAGGGATATCTTTAATTAGATCAGGTTGCTCAGAGCCTCATCAAGCCTGGTCTTGAATGTCTCCAGGGATGGGGCCTCCACCACTTTCTGGACAACCTGTTCCAGTGTCTCACCACCCTCATTGTAAAGAACTTCTTCCTAATGCCTAATCTAACCCTACCCTGCTCTAGTTTAAAACCATTGCCCCTCGTCCTATCGCTACATGCCCTTGCAAACAGCCCCTCCCCAGCTTTCTTATAGGCCCCCTTCAGGAACTGGAAGGCCGCTATAAGGTCTCCCTGGAGCCTTCTCTTCTCCAGGCTGAATAACCCCAGCTCTCTCAGCCTGTCTTCGTAGGAGAGGTGCTCCAGCCCTCGGATCATCTTCGTGGCCCTCCTCTGGACCTGCTCCAACAGGTCCATGTCCTTCTTGTACCGAGGGTCCCAGAGCTGGACACAGTACTCCAGGTGGGGTCTCACAAGAGCAGAGTAGAGGGGGAGAATCACCTCTCTTGACCTGCTGGCTGCTGTTCTTTTGATGCAGCCCAGGATGCTATTGGCCTTCTGGGCTGCAAGCGCACATTGTTGGCTCATGTCCAGCTTTTCATCCACCAGTACCCCCAAGTCCTTTTCTGCAGGGCTACTCTCTATCACCTCATCCCCCAGCCTGTATTGATAATGAGGAGACACAAGTGTAGGATCTTGCACTTGGTCTTGTTGAACTTCTTAAGGTTTGCTTGGGCCCACCTCTCTAGCTTGTCCAGGTCCCTCTGGATGACATCCTGTCCCTCTGGCACATCGACCACACCGCTCAGCTTAGTGTCATCTGCAAACTTGCTGAGGGTGCACTTGATCCCACTGTCTATGTCGTTGATGAAGATGTTGAACAGCACCGGTCCCAGTACGGATCCCTGAGGGACACCACTTCTCACCCCTCTCCATTTGGACATCGAGCCATTGACTACCACCCTCTGGATGCGACCATCCAGCCAGTTCCTTATCCTTAAGTATTTCCTCTCTTATGCTAATCAATATGTTTTCGAAGTTTCTGTTTGAATCACTGCAAATCATGGCCTTGGTAGGACTTCCTCCTCCAGTGAAGACTTCCTCCTCCTTAAAAATAGAGCACAAAAAAATACTATGCAAAGAAATTGCACATAACACTCTTAAAAATAAAACAAGAAAAAGCATTAGTCTTCCTTTAGACATGATGTTAAGCTAGCAATATTTGCTTTGTTTTTAAATGATTGCCGAATTTCACAGAATCATAGAATGATTTGGGTTGGAAGGGACCTTAAAGAGCATCTAGTTCCACCCTCCCTGCCATAGGCAGGGACACCTCCCACTAGACCAGGCTGCTCAAAGCCCTATCCAGCCTGGCCTTGAACACTTCCAGGGATGGGGCATCCACAGCTTCTGTGGGCAACCTGTTCCAGTGCCTCACCACCCTCACAGGAAAGAATTTCTTCCAAATATCCAATCTAAATCTACCCTCCTGCAGTT
The DNA here is from genome assembly GCF_964199755.1 of Larus michahellis. Taxonomy (NCBI): domain Eukaryota; kingdom Metazoa; phylum Chordata; class Aves; order Charadriiformes; family Laridae; genus Larus; species Larus michahellis. The sequence continues at coordinate 49,725,232 of NC_133897.1, read as the reverse complement.
TGAAACCGTTACCTTGTCTTACACTCCCTGAAAAAGAGTCCCTCCCCATCCTTTCTGTAAGCCCCTTTCAGGTACTGGCAGGGAAATTTCTAAGTTAACTGGAAGTAACTTCTGTATTTGGGCTGCAAACAACAGCACTTACTCTTCGTGTTAGGTTTTTGATGTTCTTGGGATTATCTGCTGAAAACCAAAGCCTGTTAGGTCCAATATATCTGGAGGACAGAGATTCAAGATTGCAGCCAGATTGTATTGAATTTCAGGATATGGCTTCTTTAATCTGAAAAGGTCTTCCTCTGTGTTTTGTTTGGCTTTTTTTTTCTGTTGTTGTTTTGTTTGTTTGTTTTAAAGAAGGTTTAATGTATGAAGTGACTGTTAAAAATTGAGTTTTTATTACTTTCTACACAGATTTACATAATCAGTTGTGTTATCAACCAGATATTTCAATGAGAGGTGTTGATTTGTTTTTTTTTTTTAATTTTTGTAAGAAACTTAATTTAGAACTGATGGTACAATACCTTGTCTTTTTCGAGTCATCTAATAGCAGGTTCTGTAATGCATTTCAAATTTTGTAGGCTAATTGCTGATTCTCATGTTGTTGGCAGCACTCCATGTAATCACAGAGAGCTACATTCTCTACTTATGCTCCATGCAAGAGTGGTGAGGCCAATTATACTGGAGGAGGCATATGAGGAGAGGGGATCTTGCACAGGGATTGGTAATTTAGTGAAACCGATGATTTTTATTTAGATACAAAATTAAGTCTATACATTCAAAGCCAAATTCTATTCTGGCTTTACATTAGTACATCAACTTGATTGGTGTGCACTAAAACTCCAGCTCCAGTTTTGTCCATCTCTAGTCAAAGTAATCTGCTTTGCTCTGGAAGGCTAATGGGTAAAAAGAGGTAGCTGGAAAACTGAGTTTTGAAGCATAGCTCTGCCCTCTATCCCTATAAAAATAATTTTGTGGTGATGTTGCTTGCCTTGGCATACTTGTCTTGACTGTATTCTTCACAGGGCCCCTGTGCGTTCTGCAGCTGCCTCATTACACATGCCCTATTGAATGAGGGCCATTAGTTGGTGACTGCTATTTACCATGCATCTGCCTAATATTTCACTACCCATGTGGCACTAAATGCATCACTGCAGTGATAACAAATATTCTTAGATCGTTTTTATAGGGATCTTCTGAATAAGATACCTTCTAAAACAATACTTGAAATAAAGAACCAAATTTTCTCATATTATCCATTTTTGAGACTTAAGTTGACTTTTACAGATAGTACTACCTCCACTTGAATCCTTTTTATTTAAGCTTTTCATATGTAAAGTGATAACCTCACACAGCTGCATAGGCAAAACATGACACCAGTTTTCATTTGCGTTTCAGTACTTTATGATGAATGGTGCTGATAATTGTATCCAGCTTCATTCAAGAGGTTGCTCTCTGTGCCCCAAGTACTTGTGTTTTAATGGAAATGGTACAAAAGTTCAGATTAATTTGCATATCTGTTTTGGAGCAGTTTCATCATATCATGTTCCACAGGTGATTCACAGTAGCTGAAAGTAATTTGCGATCTCGATTTGAGAAGTGGACTCTATTTAGTGACTTAATGTAAGTTTAAGTGTGGTGTAGCGTGTATCCTTTTGTGATGGATTGACCCTAGCTGGCTGCCAGATGCCCACCAAAGCTGCTCTGTTGCTCCCCTCCTCAACTGGGCAGGGCAGAGAAAAAATAATGAAAGACTCGTGGGTCAAGATAAGGACAGGGAGATCACTCAGCAATTACTGTCACAGGCAAAACAGAGTCGACACAAGGAAATTAATTTAATTTACTGCCAATCAAATCAGCGTAGGGTAATGAGAAATAAAACCAAATCTTAAAACACCTTCCCCCAACCGCTCCCTTCTTCCCAGGCTCAACTTTACTCCTGAATTCTCTACCTTCTCCCTGGCTGAGCAGGGGGGAGTGGATGGGCGTTGCGGTCAGCTTATCACATGTTGCCTCTGCCACTCCTTATTCCTCAGGAGGAGGACTCCTCGCTCTCTTCCCCTGCTCCAGCGTGGGGTGCCTCCCATGGTGGACAGTCCTCCACAAACTTCTCCAATGTGGGTTCTTCCCACAGGGTGCAATCCATCAGGAACAGACTGCTCCAGCACAGGTCCCCCACAGGGGCACAAGTCCTGCCAGCAAACCTACTCCAGTGCGGGCTTCTCTCTCCATGGGGCCACAGGTGCTGCCAGGAACCTGCTCCAGCACAGGCTCTCCACAGGGTCACCGCCTCACAGAATGGTAGGGGTTGGAAGGGACCTCTGGAAATCATCTAGTCCAACGCCCCTGCCAGAGCAGGTTCACCTAGAGCAGGCTGCACAGGAACGCATCCAGGCGGGTTTTGAATGTCTCCAGACATGGAGACTCCACCACCTCTCTGGGCAGCCTGTTCTTGTGCTCTGTTACCCTCAAAGTAAAGAAGTTTTTCCTCATGTTCAGATGGAATTTTCTGGGTTCCAGTTTGTGCCCGTCGCCCCTTGTCCTGTCGCTGGGCACCACTGAAAAGAGTCTGGCCCCATTCTCTTGATGCCCACTCTTTAGATATTTATAAGTGTTGATGAGATCCCCTCTCAGTCTTTTCTTCTCCAGGCTAAACAGACCCAGGTCTCTTGGGCTTTCCTCATGAGAGATGCTCCAGTCCCTTGGTCACCGTCGTAGCCCTTTGCTGGACCCTCTTCAGTAGTTCCCTGTGTTTTTTGAACTGGGGGGACCAGAACCGGACACAGGGCTCCAGATGTAGTCTTATCCAGGGCAGAGCAGAGGGGGAGGATGACCTCCCTCGACCTGCTGGGCACACTCTTTTTAATGCACCCCAGGGTACCATTGGCCTTCTTGGCCACAAAGGCACATTGCTGGCCTCCTTCAGGTGCATCCACCTGCTCTGGCATGGGGTCCTCCGTGGGCCGCATGTGGATATCTATTCCACTGTTAACCTCCATGGTCTGCAGTGGTCTTCACTAAGGGCTGCAGGGGAATCTCTGCTCTGGCTCCTGGAGCACCTCCTCCCCGTCCTTCTGCAGTGACCTTGGTGTCTGCAGAGTTGTTTCTCTCACAAATTCTCACTCCTCTCCTCTGGCTGCTGTGACACGGCAGTTCTTTTTCCTCTTATTAAGTAGGTTATCCCAGAGGCACTACCACAGTTGCTGATATGCTTGGCCTTGGCTAGTGGCAAATCTGTCTTGGAGCCAGGTGGCATTGGCTCTATCGTACATGGGGGGAAGCTTCTAACATCTTCTCACAGAAGTCACCCCTGTAGACCCCCTCGCTTCCAAAATCTTGCCATGCAAACCCAATACACCTACATATATATACATATATATATATATATAAAAAATATATATATAAAAAGTATAATTCCTTTGGTGATATCGTTCATTCTTTTGTCAAAGACATTAAATAGATAAAAGTTAAAGAAAGTAATCAAACATCCCTGATGGAAAATGTCTGTCTTCTCATTCAAGCACTAACCAGAAGAAGCTGTTCTAAATTTTGCTGAAGTGAAGGTGACTTACTTCACGTTCTTCATTAATATAAATACTCAATTTTTTTTGTCTTCTCTGCACTGTGCCCTTCTTGTACTTCAGCAATCCAGGTCATTGTGGTGAGTGTCAGTGAGGGACATACCAATGTGTCTTATTACCTGGAGAAACAGCTCTTCAGATCTCTTTTCTTTCAAAATTCTTTCCAGAAGAAAGGCATTATCCTTCCAACTCATCAGTATCAATAGTGGAGCTTCAGCAGTAGTGTCTTTTGTCTCAGGGGATTTGCTTCTGTGTTCCCTTAACCAAACGGAAATCCTCAGGTATTACGCTTGGATGATGATTTTAGGATTGAGCTTTAAATGAAAAACAATACAAAAAGATTTTTAAGTGTGTTTTTTAGACAAAATGTTTATGTTTTCCTCTAGCAGCTAGACTGTATAAGGTCATGGTCCAAAGCTGCTGCAAGATAATGAAGTTAAATGAAAAATCTTGCAAGCAGACCTTTGTGGTGTCCTGGGGCAGGGATGGGTCATAAATAACACTGCCTAGGATGGCAGTATGTTTGACGAAGGGGGATGACAATGATGAGAATGACAAGTAGTAACAGATCAGATCACAGACTTTGGTCACTTAAGGATTTTATTATTTCTATTTAAAAAATAAATTATTATAATATATTATGAATAGTTCAGAGTACAAAATGAGTCAGAAGGGCACAACTGAACATTACTGCTGAGAATCCTAACTTTCAGTCACCTTGTTTTTCTTGTTTTGAGTTGCACTTAAAATTGTTCCTGATAAAGGAAAAAAAATAGTTGAACATTAATGTTAAAATAGGCACGTCATGTTGAAAGAGAATACAAATACATAAAACATTGATTGCTTTAGAGATACCTTTTGTGTATGCAGTTTATAGCATTTTGATGAAGAAATGTCACGTAGGGCAGTATATTTAGCCTGTGCAGAATGGGCATGACAGCATGAGTCCCTTTTGCTTTGTGCTTATTGTTACAGACACAGGGAGTGTAACTGCTCATCGGGAGCCCAGAAACACTTAACTAGAAAAGAGTGTACAAGTCTCCTTCAAAATTCCGTTCAAACTTTGACCACCTAATGGACCTAATTTGTTTCTCATAACGGAACAGTCACCGAGGCTGCTTTTTATTTTTTCTCATCTTATTAAGGCACAGAAATCTGGCGCAGGAGGGGACACACAGGCTGCTGAAGACCTTCTGCTTGTCAATAAACCCCTGACGGACCTAATTAGCCCGCTCATTCAACTGGTGAGAATTTGCTTGTTTGTAAGCCTTTTGGAATGTTGCTGAAGTTGGAATTACTCAACTGAATTCAACATCTTAGAACTCTGTTTGCTAGTTTTTCATTGTTTATAAGCTCCCATCTAGTACAAAGGAAGGACTAACAATTTTTAAGAAATTATAGGTCATAGTGACTTGCAGGTTACAAGTGATGCTGGAGTAAGTGTGTGCCAAGCACAGAAGTGGGACGAGGGACAGGCTGCAGATTCCCAGTTGGGATACACATGTATAGCCAAATTTTTGCCCTTTAGAATGGACTAGTGATCACTGCATATGGAAAGGATGGTATTCAAATTTTGAAACAACAAGTACTGCTACCATTGGAAAAGTCAGTCAATTTGAAATTAGTTTGCCGTGAGTGATGACTTTTAAATATTATTTTCTTGGTTTTGAGCCTTCTGAGTTTTTCTCCAGGGTTTAATTTTATTTTCACATGATCCTGAGGAATTTGTGAGTGGGAATGGTCCCTGGTGATCTGTAAACATCTTTGAAGTCTGTCTGTTTAAAGTCAGTCTTTTCCAGGGTTTACTAGATGTCACAGTGCTTCATTGAAATCTTCACAGAGTGCTGTATTGTGGCCCTGATGCATCCCATCAGCTCAACCTCCATCATACTGTGCCAGAGATTTGTCTTGGCTCTGTGTGTAATAGCGTGTAGTAGAGGAATGCTTCTTGAGCCGGACAGGGTTTTTAGAGGCTGCCTAAGCACTTTATTCAACATAAAGCCATTAAAATGGTATGTGAGAATTTCCCTGTGGCATATCACACTGTCCTTTCCAGGTTATTTCACTTAGAGGCATTTCAGATTCAGTTCTCTTCCAGCCTCCTTTTTTTTTTCCCTTCATGTAAATATGGGTTTTCAGATGTATTATGATATAAATACCTGTGAGTCTCTTACTATCTTTAGCACTGTCTGTCATCTTCTATTTTGGGGAAGAGTGTGGTTCCTTTTTTATTAATATTTGTCATTATACTTGTTGCTAAGTCCTAAATGATGAATTTATTTTAACCAGCTATTGACAAAGGCTTTTTGGAAATGTTCACTGAATGATCTAAAACAAAGTGACTGGATTTTAACTATATAATATTTCGTCTTTATCAATTATTTTAATTTATTTTCTATTAGTTTTTTAAAATCACTACATATGATAAATAGTAAGACATGAAAAGATGCAAATGTTCCTTTAAAGTAAAACTAGTCATAAATTTAAATTCCATTAACTCTCTAAAGAACAGAAAATTAGAGGCCAAGCTGTACTCACCTATACCACCTGGAAGTCTTTTATAAGTTTTTAATGAAAGGATAGGATAATTCTATAGTTAGCATGTACTGATTAGATTCTGACTTCCCCTTGTGTCAGAAGCATGGCTGCAAATTACCACTAGGTTTTGCTTTGTTCTGTATTTCTACAGATTCTGATACGTTGAAAATGTTTAAATGCAGGTAAAGAGTAAAGACCACTGCTGATGCTTCTTTAGTTTGTTTGGGTTTGGTTTTGAATTTTGTCAAAGATTTTGTAAATGTGAGGGATATTCTCTTGTTGTGTGTATGTTTTGTTCTTTACATACATGTGCTTGACTGGATATATGAACGTTATTTCCACTAGGTTTGTTAAATTTTATATCCTTCACCCATTGCTGTATTAAACATTTCCTGTTAAGTTTGGAAGCATTTGAACAACCAAATAATAATTTTAACATTTAGGATGCGCGTGTTTAAAAGGTTTTATCCTCTAATCTTTTTAAATAGGACTAGATTCTTTGTGAAGTCTAGCGGGTCTCTCAAGATGTATATGCTTCCTACCCCTCAAAAAAGACTCAGATGTACCTAAGCTTAAGTTCTGTGGAGCTGCCAACACTAGTTCTCTGTATTCATTGAGCTCTGTGGCTACATAACCATTTATTACTGCTTTGAGCCGTTCAGTTCTTTGTGAACTTTATTTTCTGGAGATAACAGAGGTCTTAAATTCTGAACTAACCATCACTTTAAGATGCTGAGTTAAAATTATTTTCTCTGATTTGCTGTTTCTACCAATGTTACCTTATTTATAGTTTCTTCTGTCAATTTGAATAATTGCTTTCCCTCATTACATTAATATGTATATCCCTCAAGTAGATGATTGTTCCATGCCCCATTGACTTGTCTGTTTATTTATTTTCCTTAAGTTCTACATGTTCATCTCTCTTAATAATCCCTCAAAAATCAATGTGAGTTAAACTTGAAAATATCAAAAAATTAGAATAAATTTTTCCGTACTGTAATTATGATTTAGCCTATCACTTAGGGCGTAGCAAAGCAAGTGTAGGAACCCTAGATTGCACGTAAATGAAACTTCAGAGTTTTTAAGAATGCAAAAGAAGATATAATTACAAATTCTGTCATGCAGAAAACACTGCAAATATGGAGAATTCAATATTTAATCCCCTGATCTATCTGCCCTTAATTGATCAATAAGAGGAAAATAAATTGAGCATTTAGTCTTCTGCTTGGCAACTTTGTGTTTAAAAGTTAATTACACTCAGCTTTTTTGCATAGTGTTTCTCTGCTTGCACATAAATGTAATTTGATTATTGTACTGAAACTTGCAGCAATTATGTAAGATGTAAAATACCTTCTACTTTTTGATGTACCATATACCAAAAAAAAAAATGGTTTGCTTACTTTTTAAATTACTTCAGCGTGGATTTTCAGAAAGTTTTCAGAAACCTTGCCAGTACCTATAAAAAAGAGTTTCATTTCTCTGTAGATCCTAGATTTAGGTCCTAGGTGTAGATCTTCCAGTCTTTTCTGTAGCCTGCCAGACTGCTGGGAGAGAACCTTGCTTGTCTACTTCTTCATTATAGTATTACTAGTAAAATTTGCAGTTGATTACTGCGCTCTGTATATTGCTGTTGAAAGACCAGTTCATCATGTGCAAACATGATGAGGACAAATATGAAGCCTCAATGCGCATGGATGCATGAGCTGATCTCCTCCAGGTCCTTTCTGTCTCTGCGTTGTACTGGCTCTAAGGCAGTGCCCTAACTTCAGTTTCAAAGCACGTGAAGGTATTTGCCAATGAATAATGAAAGTGGCTGCGGAAGAATGATAAACATGTAGACTTTTATTTCCCATTTCTTAGGAATACATGCAGTTCTGTGGTCTGAGTGGAAAGACATGTTTATTTCCTGTATTGTATAATATATTACTGTTATTGTATTTAAAATGTTACCTGTGAATTATATTTGGAGAGTTCTCTTCTGCAGAGCTTCCCTAAAAAAACCAAAAAACAAACACTACAAAAAACCCCCCAAACAAACAACAAAAAAAACCCCAAACAAACAAAAGCACACCGGAGGAAATAAAAATATATTGTCACAAACACAGAATTTCAGAATGGGGATTTAGCTTCTCAGCAATTAGGCTAGATTAAAATGAACTGAAAATGTATTGGTTTTTTTTAAATATTTTCCCTTACGTAGGAGGATGACAATTTTGCCCTAAGCCAAAATATAATATTTTGTTTTCTCATTTAAAACTGTGCATATTTACTAGTAAAACTAGCATAGTAAAGTTAGCAAATTTAATAATGATGTTTTGCTTTTACATTTTGTTTAATGTTTGCAAAATCATCTTCCCTATAGCTCCCAATGGTGCTTCCTTTACAGCACATTCTGTAATCACATTACTGATCTAATGAACATCTACCTCTTATCGTAATAAACTCTCTTTGTGTATAACCTCATTAATGCGCTGAAATAGTGTCCCCGACGGGTAATCCAGACTGTTTCATTGTAGCTCTAAAATTAGATGCTGTAACAACTCCAACAGTGTGAAAACTGCCACTTCAGCTCAAACGATCACACGTTTCTTGCAATGGTTTGCAATTCATGAACACACTGCAACTTGGTTCAAAATGAAGGCGGTTTTTGACAACAGACTGCAGAAATACAGATGTGTAATAACAAGAAACTTCCTGCTCTTCACCACATTAACCTTAAAATACACACAGCAGGTTCTATCTAGAAAGGAAGTAGTATTTTATGTTATGAGCCTGTTTACACGAGGTTATAACATGGCCATAAAAAATAAGTAAAAGGTAATACACAATCTTCATTGCACAAAAGTCTTGTCATGAGGCGTTATTTTAAAATTTTGAAGTGAAAAATAAATCTACTGTTCTGAGTTAGAGAATGGCAAAAATTATTACTTTAGCTGTTCAGTAATTTATTTTAAGGTGCTGGATTTTCTTCAAGCTATATACTAGCCCAGAATATTAACAGCTGCAAGTAGAAGGAGTACTAATGTTTCTACCTTGCTGAAGGGCTGAATCCATAATCCTAATACTGATAATTCAAAAAAAACCAAAAAAAACGAAAGGCCACTAGAGTTTTTTGATGTAATTATGAAATATTAAGGGCCAGATATTTTCTTAAAGAATTAGAAGTCTAGTTTTTCATGGGTTTCTCCTCCCCTGAAAGAGCAAAAAATTAAGTAGCTGCTGTCATAAAAAACTATAGATGCATTTCAAAGGCTTGAAATGTAATTCTTCATATCAAATGGAATTGTTTTGATTAGAAAAATAATCGGAACGCTGTTTCTGGTAATTAAGAGATGAACCATCCATCTATATGCATTGTCTAGAAACATGACTTTAGCTTTGCTGGTTTTCTTAGACATGAGATACTATTTACTTGAAAGCTGAATTTTCATTTCTTGTTTTTTCTATAGTTACAGATATTTATTATATTTTCAGTCATTGCTTTTGTTCATACTAATAATTTTCTTCAGATCCTCCACTATTTATAGCCATTAATAAAAGTATAAACACTGACTGGCAGCCATTGTTAAATTTCACATTACCAACTTACTACTTCTGACATCTAAATCACTACTTGTCAGTAGTGAAACAGCAAAACGGTAGGAGTTATAGAGAAAAATGCTGATGCGTACATACTTAAATAAGGATGTTGCTGAGAGTTCCTCTTCCACCTTAATTATTGATGGGTTAGACTGTACGCCAATGATTCTCATCCCCTCCGGAGTAAATACAGTCTTTCCAATTCCCAGCTTGTTTCCTATTCATCAAAGATATATGCTGGTATTGTTTTACCCTGCAATTTTCCAGGATGACAGCAACTTGCTCCCCAAACTCTATATAGCACTGAAGCGCAAAAAGTCTCTGGTGAAGCAGAGGAGCAGAAAAGCCTGAAGTAAAACAGGCGATGAGGGACTTCACTGGTATTTGTGATTGAATAGGATCATGTCATGGCTAGCGAGTACTGTGAACACTGGAGTGATACTGGGGGCTACGTTTGGAGGATGGTCCCCGACAGCTTGATATCCTGTGAAGAGCAAGCCTATCTGATGACATAACATATTAGATGGAGAGATTCAGGGTTTTCCTTTTTCCTTTCTCTTGTTGAGGGGCAAAGAACAGCAGCAATGGTGATAAAGGGCTGGGCATGCAGGGAGGAGTTAAGCAAAGCCATTGGCCTGAGCCCAGCTTCTCCTTACCTAGGGCAAAATATTGCACTGTCTTGCTATCTGGGGACTCCTGCTGAAGACAGCCTTCCGTGGGAATAATGCTAACAGACGGGACACGCTCATTTGCTTCCTTGGGAGTCATGTACTCTGCTAGCGTCAGGAAGAACTGCAAAGGATGCGGTGCTTAATGTATTTCTTCACACAAGGTTGTTATAGGGGCAGTCCTCAGCAGAGACTGACACCTTTCCACTGCTCTGGTATTTAGTGAATATCTCAGAAGACGACCTTGGGAACAGTCTCACTTCAAAGTGTGGCTGTTGTGATTACTGATTACACGTGGAATTTTGTGCTTATGGAGCCCAGGAATCTAGCCTTCACTGGCTAGTCCTCCAGGGCAAGGGTGTATCCGTCCAAATGTTCACTGCTCTTTTATTTTTGGTTAGCCCACAAACAACACTTGAGAATTGAATATAGTTCTTGTACTGTGGTTTTCTTCAGGGAGTGGTTGATAAACCTGTCTACACTGATCTAGTAAGAAACCGTAAGTTAGAGTGCTGCTTTTAAAAGGGATGAGAGAGATACGTTAAAGTAGTTTAATTTTTCCTTCCTTTATCTGACAGCATTTTATTTTTTCAGTGAAGGAAATACAAGTCGATCAAAGCCCGCAGTGAGATCAGTGGAATTTTTTTTTTTACTTGATAAGGATTGAAGATATAAATAAAGCTATAAAACTTGTTACTATTTGTAGCTTTTCCTCCTTTTTAGCCTTGGTATTTATGTTGATGATGTTATTAGATAATTCTGGGTGTTGAAAAGAAAACAATCGAATAGGTGGCATTTAGTTTGGAATGAAGGAAAACCGTACAGCAAAACTGTGGAAGAAATAACTGCTGTGGTCCTGTCACTTGCATAGCATTAGGTCAAATAGAATGTGATATGTCTTGGGGCTATGTATTCAGAGCTTACATCTCAGTTCAGTATGTTTTAAACAGCCAGCTCTATGAAGCTAATGGAAAACAGGATTGTATTTGCATGCAGATCCCTGGGGAATTGCTTCTTGAATATTTAAGGAGTATATGTCTGATGATATGTTCCCAGATTGCTTTAGAGTAACTGTATGGGTTTTCCTTAAAATGAAAAAGCTTGGGAAGTTCACACTGCAGATTAAATTATCATTATTGAAATGGTTGGGCATATTATATAAATGGTTGGACAGATTATATAAATTGTTGCCTTTTTATTGTCAGTAGGGATAGTCTGTTAACTGTACTTTAACCTAGCCTCTTTGTATTTAAATAGTATTTTTGGAATTAAAAAACTGAGTAGGAGTGATGAGGTGTTTTTACACTTCTATAGCTTATTTTGTTCAGCTCATAGACAGTAAGGACAGAAAAGGCTATTGTAATCATTTAGTCTAGGATTTTATATAACACAAGACATTGGACTTTCCTAAATCAATTCCTCATTGTAGTAAAGACTTCTGTTATTTTGTTTTAGGAAAAAAAATTATTATTGTGATAATCTCCATCACAGGCAATTTATATCTCTCTGTTCTAAGGAAGCTGTTTCAGTGGTTAATTGCTCTTATTAAATCAGTCAATCAATCAATCAAAGTATTATCTCCCTTATAATCTGAATTGCTTTAGATAAAGATTTGAGCCGTTGTCTCTTTACCAGTCCTTTTTCAGGTAAAGGAATTAGCCGATTCTCCGCCTGATTTTTCTCACATGTAACCAAAAGAATATGATTAAGTGCCCTTTAACCCTCCCTTTGATAAGCTATAGACGCTGAATTCCTTCAGTCTTTTGCTGTTATGTTTTCCAAGCTGTCGTCCTCTTGCCTGTTCCCAAGAAACCTCTATGATTTTTTCACTAGCTTTCGTGTAATGTGTGCTCCAAAACTAGGCATTGCATTCCCGTTGTCATTCCAACAGTGCAAAATACAAGCCTAATTTAATATCTCTACTTGTTATATCCAGATTGTACTTTCAAGAAAGATATAAATCATTTTGATAGCGGTCTCATACTACCTGAAGCTCATTTAAAGATAATTATTAGCCATGCCCCCATATCTTTTCCATTATTTTGTTTCCCAGGAAAGAGTTTTTCCATCCTATTGCTGGGGCCTGCTCTGGTCTTCAAAGAAGTGCAGAAAAGCTTGAATTCAGGACAATGTTTAAAATCTGCAAAGCGTACCTCCTATTGTGAAAACTTAAAATCTATTAAATAGTTAGATAGCCTGTACACTACCTCAACCAGAAGCCATAGACTTGATTTAGAAATAATTAAATAAAGTTTTATGGTGTGCATTGTGTAGAAGATTAGACATCATGGCTGTAATGATACTTTCTGCTATTACTACTTCTATTTAAAGCAAAAGATACTGTCTGAAAATAACAGAGTTGGGAGCAACATTTTCAGTACTTCTATGGTGCCGCTATAGATAGGCTATTTGATAAAATCATAGTGGAGATGTTGTTATACTGCTGCTTAAAAACAGATATATTTTAATTATATTTTCATCACTTTGTTAAGCTTAGATTAATGGAATTTTGGAGTCATTCAACTAGAAATTTTTCTTTCCTGGCACAATGCAAATGTTAATACCTTTCCAGATCCCCAGTGATACACAATTTTTCTGAAATTGGAATTTGATTTTTGTTTGTTCATTTTTTGTTCGTTTTTAGCTTCCCAGTGAAGATACTGAAATATTTGAGAGTGCCTCACAGTGCTTATCATTGTTGGTTCAGCTGTATGGAGGGAACAGTCAGGAGAGCATGTCTCCGGAAAACATGGACAGCTTTGCTGAAGTACTGAAGTCCAAAAAAGATACACGACAACTGAAGCTTTTGTTGAGAATTATAAAGAGACTGGTGAGTCAGCTTTTAAATATTTTAAAAGTCCATGTGTTTCTATTATATCATTGCATAATTTTTGGCTGTTTTTTCCAATCTTAAAGTAAAAAAGTGTATAAAAAATGTTGAAAACAAAATTTATGAAGTTAAAATTCATGTCTTTGAATTTCAGTTAACTTCCCTGGAGAAGGTAGCCTTCTACACTTAAAACCTCTTACAAACTGATTGTTGGATTTCTCCTACTGCTGTTAACCATTCAGCTCTTTAAATAACTCATGTTATTTATGCCTTTGTTTAGTACTTCAGCTTTAGGAAGTATTGGAACAATGCCTTCTGAACGAACTAACCTTGTAGCATTAAATAGCCGTTCAGAAACGCAGTGGTAAATAAAATGACATTTTGTACTTGGAATAGGTTTGTGCGTAGGCTGTTGGCTCCTCATTCTCACCGAGTGATAGGGACCACTTCTGATGAAGTGGTTGTAATGTAGAATGCCAATCAGTGGGAATCGTGCAGGGGCTTATTCTCGTGATGGTATTGACGGGTAGGAGTTTCAATTCTATCATGCTCTGATATGGTGACATCACAGCAGTGTCATGTCTTTCAAGTAGCTTAGGTGGAAAACCTTCTGTAGATGTAGCATTCTCTCAGATAATAGTATGTTTTTTATCTTGAAGTGTCTTGATAAGAAGCTTTGCCTGCATTGTCACCTTGCATTGCTTGATTAATTCACCCTTTACTCTCCAAGAGCAGTTTTCAATTAAAAGAGGGTAATTTACCCAGTGTAAGAGGCAGAAGACACTTGAATTTTGCCAGTGCAGTGCTGGGCTACTAGGGTAAGACCATCATCAATGGCGGCGGGAGTCTTCCTACTTACAGAGTTAAGGAGAAGCAACCCTTTTTGTGGAGCTTTCAGAGATGTTCCTGTCCTCTTTCTCCTGCCAGCTGTATTTACATCACAGGAAAGTAAACACCATACACTTCTTTCTAGTTTTGCTCAGTCCTATCCTTCCCTAAAAGAAGCATGAAAATATAAAACTGAAATTGAAATGATGTTTAAAATTCATAATTTCTCTCATTCTTGACATCATCTCAGGTTTCACTCCTTTATTTTCTCCTGCTCTTCCTGAAAAGAGAATTCTAGCAAAGATTTGTTTTAAAGACACTTACTATTGATTTTTGCTTGTCCTTGTGCTTCCCTTTCTGTGTAATCATTGTGCTGTGTAGAATTGGTTTTTGCTTTTCCCCGAAAGCAATAAGAGAAAAGAGGCAACAAAGTATGGAGGAAGGAAAGAGAAATAAGCCTGCAATATACATATTTAGATTATTTGATTTTAACGTAGCTACAGACTTGTTTCCTTTCCCTCCATTTTGAAGACCACCGTTCAAAAGTTGACCTAGCGTGCAGCATATTTAACACAGAAACTTCTGTTGATTATCTTAAGAGAACAAAGCTATGCTATCAGCTTTTGAATCTTGCAAGTTCCTGTCCTTTTAGATCTCTCCTTTGTATACCAGTGATACTGGTACTTGTTATTTATAATATCAGGCATAGATTTTCTGTATTTATTTTAATGAGATCATAAGATTTCTTTTGAAAGCAGGGTTCATAGATAATTTGACAGATTATTTAATAAATCTTACATTATTTCTCTAAACCTTAAAAAGTCCTATTCAGAGGAGATGATTATCTTGTCAAAATTGTCATAATCATAAAAGACATTGAAATATAATCATATCTATTTAAGAAGGATTCAGCCCACATCAGCGGTTCATGCTGAATGTTGAAGCCTAGAGCAGTGTTTTTCTTGTCTTGTCTTTTTTTTTTTTTAATATCTGAGCAATATTTTAGTAGAGGGATCATTAAGTGTTTATGCTATAGCTACCTTTATAGAGTGTATTTCTGGAAATAAAGAAAAGGCATAGCTGTATGTCTAGTTAATCTTTGTCCAGGTGTTTCATATGATGCCAGTGAGCTAATGGAGACATGTGTCTCAATTTCAGTCTTCGATTTAAAGCATGTCACAGAATGTATTGACATACAAGACGACCTTACCTTGATGAAATGGAAACTTATATCTATGTGTTGTTTTTGTAATAGTATTCATTCATTAAGTTTTATCTCCAGTGGTTGGAGCGGGGGTTTTGGACAAAGTTGGAGGTTTGTTTTGAGGTTTTTTGGTTTTGTTCTTGTTTTTTTAGTAGTAATTTTTCATTGTAAACTTTGACCAGAAAATTGACTGCAGGGCAATATAGTCTTCTTGCAACACTTTCTTCACTGTTTTTTGCCCTGCAATTTTTTTTGTATTCATTTATTAAACAGAAATAAAGATATAGGCCAGACAGGGGGGAAAAATGTCTTCATACAGACTTATTAATGGAATTGCCATGAACAGCCCTTTTTGCAGGCTTTGTTTTGCTGTAAAAAGAAACCATTAGGAGTGAAAACCAGAAAAAATATGCTTTGAGCTAACTTTTGTAACTGTGTAGGTAAGGATCATCTAAAAGCTTTAAAGAGGCAGCATTGACTGTCTTCTTTTGTTTTGTTTTGGTATTTTATAATCACCTCTTAGCTTTCAAATCTTTTGGCTCTGTCAGGCCCAGGTTAACCACTCTTTTTCAAGAATGTTCTTCTTACTGACGTTGATTCAATGGACAGAAAGAGAATAAAATTACTGAATCAAAGAAACAGGGTTTGGTGGTTTTGGGTTTTCTCCTCCTTCAGGCCTTTTACTAACTCTCTTGTTCTGGTTGCTTCATCTTGGGTTAGACAATACTGCTATTCAAATATTCTTCATCTTTTTTAGCACCATTTGTGTAACTGATCAGTGACGTCAGGGGAGTGATCTTTTCCCATTCTTTGATTCTTGGAGCCTCTTCTGCCACCCTTTATGGAAATCACTATCGTATCACTTCATCTCTTCTGTGAAGATATAGTGTATCTTATTACAGCCCAGTAAATCATCTAGATTAAAGTATTTCTTTGTGAGTGGAAGAAATTTTCATTTTGGAAGCAAATAGTTCATTTTTTGCCTGCTTTACTGAGAAGTTTTTCATTTCTTTTTTTCCCCAGAGGAAAAAAATCTACCTGCCGTCTCAATTTACCATCTAGTATGTAACGTAAAGGCAAGTGATTATCACCAGAATTTTTATAGAACTAGCCAATATCTCCACCAGACACATAATCACTGTGGGATTACAGCTGGGTACTGACAAATAAAATGTTTCAGCTTTCAAAACAAGAGAATACTTTTTATTTCATCTAGTAATAAGGAAAAATTCCTCTGAGAAAAATGGATAAACATCAGGCTTTAATAGGCAATTCTGCACTCACTGTGGAGAGTGAACTTTTGTTCTGTGACTTTTACCTTAAGTACTTGTCAGAAAGTATACTTGAATTCTACCTAAATCGTACCTTTTTTTTTCTTCTGATCATCTTTCTAGGACCTCATTTTCACTAATTTGCGTATCTTAACTGTCAAAAAGTTGTTCATCCCTTATTTGTGAGCAGCTAAGACATTTAGGATGTCATCTGCATGTCAGATAACCTGTGGGGGATACACATAAAGATTTCTCAAATTGTATTAGGCTGTATAGTAAGGATGTTAAGGCTAGAATGACAATACTTGAGCTGTGAAAAAGGTCCATAACTTTCATTAATTTCACTGCAGGACTGTTGAACACTAATTTGCTCTCCTTGCCAGTCTGGGCTACAGCTACGACATCACTGTGTGCCTGCAGGCAGATTTACTAGCCTGTTTCCAGCGAACCAAAGCCTCGGGAACCACTGATCAGTATCTCTAAAATATCATTCAAGTCATGTGTCCCTAAGTATTTCTGTCACGTAGATTAGTAACTTTGTCATCCTGAGTTTTATACAGAGATGTGCTGAGTTCACATCTTTTGAATTGAAAGTTGGGTGTTTGTATATTGAAATATGTGCATATATTTTTACTGTGATAGTTCCCAGATTAGGTCCTCGTTATATTAGTCACTGATCATGCATTGTGGGGAAAGACATTTAGAGCTTGAAGAGATATACAGTACAGATAGCACAAGTGTTTGATTTAGGGTAGCAATTCTGCAATCCCTCTCTAAGTTGAACGTCTTGCTGGAGATTTGCTCCTCAGTAGATTCCTGCAAGTACATCTGCAGGGAGCTTCCATCAAAGAAGGTGAAACAAAATCCCAAGAGAGTTTCAGATAGCATCCTTTTTACGGCTTCATTGCCACAAGGAGGTGCTTGTGCGGCAATTCTCAGCAGAGTCTGCTTTCCCAGAGTCTTAGAAAGCTGCGGGAACCTGTTGGTGTATCTCCTGCCGAGAGAGCACAGTGCTCTCAAATAGGCTCAGTTAGCTGGAGCAATACATCTTATGCATCTTTCTCCTAAAGTGAATCTTTTATGTATGCCTTTAATTAATTTCATTAATTACTAAGGTAATCCATAATATTCCATTGCTCTAAGGAATAATTTTATAACAATGATGCTTGTTAGATTGTAAATACAATCCTCACTTGTGGGTTGCTGACATGTATAGGTGTACTCACTATAAATGCATTTGTTGTTATATATGTTTTCCTTAAATTACATATCTTTTGAAAATCTGGGTGACTCTTACATGAACAATATCTGTCCTTCATTAGTGTTAGTCTTATTTTCTAGTTGTTACCAAGCCTGCACCCCTTCTTTATAGACCATCTTTTGTTGGCTTCAGTCTAATAGAGTAACGTCCTTGGGTAGGAATTAGACACAAATAACTTAAGATCCCACCAAGGACAAAAAGCTAATCAACATTAAGATATAATATATATAGATCATAAACAAGACAGGTTTTTCAAAATGCTTTGAAGCAAATACATGGGAAGGATAATGCCTTTCCACCCTTCCCGCCGTGCAGGGAAGCTCCTTCTGTTTGCACACTCGGTCAGGCCTTTCTTTTAGGGTTTTAACAAAATTGGAGAGAGTCGCCAGAGATGAGAGATGGGGAGGCCTCCAGCACCCACTGTTGCTTGGCAGCCTTCTGCCATGGCATTTCCATTCCCTGCAGGTGAATTGCCCCAAAGATGCCTCTCCTCCACTTCCTCTACTTCTGGGTTTCAATCTAGTCACAAAGTAAGCTTTCAAGTATAGCTTTTTGATTTTGCATAAGTTTTGACTGAAATACAATCTAATGAAAATCCTTTTTTTAAAAAAAAAAAGTTACAGCGTCCCTGATGAATATTAGCAGTCGGCAGGGATATTTGTGAGTCGGAATTGCTGGGCCAGGCCCTTCCCTTTGGTCAAGAAGCAATATATTGAGTTTACAGCAGAGTTAAAAAAAATTGGTTTAGATTACTCGGTGAATGCAGCTAATCACAACTACTTTTAATACAGTTTAAGCAACAATTAAACAATTATTTAAATAGAGCCAGTGTAGTGTAAATTAAAGGAATTCAGCATTTGGTGAACATAGTTCTCTTGTGGCACAGCCCCTTTGCTGTATTTTGTGATTTACTGAACAGAGAATTGAGCCAATATTGACTATTTCATCTGAGTAATTTGGATTTTTTAAAAAATCTTACTTAAGCTGTGTTCTGAACTTTGTGTTCAGTTTGTCATGTTCTACGGGCTCTACCAAATTCTCATGGAAATGAAATACTGTACTTTAATCATTAAACCCCAATGGAAGATTTTTTTTAAGCTTAGTAAAGCATTTTCAGTAGCGCTAAGAAGGAAAACATTTAGTCAATGAAAGTGTGATTTTTGCATAGCCAAAACTTAAGAATATCCTAATTTATTCTCAGACATTCTACAAACAATACCAAGTCCTAAAATATCAATTATTTATTTTATAATTATTTACTTGATATTAAGAATAACACAGCTTTCCAAAAAGCACTTTTTTAAAGTACTGTATGAAAATGTTATTTGTATGTCTAGCAATACTTAGGATATTCAGATGTGAGATATATATCCAATATGCGATTGGATATATACACATATCAAATACACATATGTATATATGTATGCACATATATACACGTATCCAGACACGTATCCAGTATGTGATTATCATTTGAGATCCCATGGCATTCTTTATAGTAGTATACATAGTTAATTTTAATTTGACTAATTACATCCTGTGTATTGAAATCCAGGACACAAATTTTCACTGCATAGGTCTGAAAAAGATTTTCATTTTTTATCTGAAATGGTTAGATACTGTTTCGCTTTAGAGGCATGTGCATGTTTATGACCAGTGTGCCTGGCTTATGTAGCTTGTGAAGGGCTAAATTCATTTACACTTTGTGTAACTCATGGAGTGTTTTCAGGATGCTGAGAAGTAGTACAATATGTTAGCACTGTCCTTGACTTTCTCTTTTTTTGACATTTGCATCCTATGGTTTCTACTGGAGGGAGGAGAGGGAAGAATATTTTGTTATTTAGATTTATGCACTTGGTTAGAGCATTTAAAGAATTTTAATAGGCCTTTTCTGTTTCTGATCAGCGTTTCTTTTCATTTACCTCTTTGAATTTTACAAGATCTTTTTTTCAGTTGACCAAAATCGTTAAGTGTAGCATTCTAAAGTTATATACTGATGAGTTTTCTTTCCAGTACTTATCCTTCTGTCTTATGAAATTAAACAGAACAAGTGTCCATGGGTAAGTCTCAGTCACTGATGCAGTCCCTGGAATTCTTATCTTCACCTGTCTTGTCACTTTTGATCCTGTCCAGAAGGTCTGTGGCTGATACCAGATTGCAGAAAACTTTGCTATTCCTTGATCTAAAGCACTAGATGGTACAAGAATGCTCTGCTTATTTCTTCTTACAGAAAAGGCAAATATTTAAATCTCAGTAAGATTGTCCAGGCTTATGGGATCACTTATTTCTGGCTGCATCAGCATCCTCTTCTGCTGGGTGAATTTTGTACTTCTCTGACTACACTTGCTCTAATTCACTTTATGTGTATAGTTTGTATCCCTGTGTATGTATAACAGTAAACACAGTGTATTTTATCTTTGTATGTGACTTGGGGCATACTTAACTCAGAGCGTCAAGAAATTCTTAACAGCTGTGAGAATTAGCCTTTTATTTTAATTGGATCTAAGCTGAAATTATTTTTTGTTCAGCTGATCACTGGACTCCACGAGTTTATTCTATTAAAAATACAAGGCTTTGTATAAGCTGTGGTAAAATCAAAACATTAAGTAGTTATACGTGAAGTCACATGGTGAGGAATTTTTTATGCAATTAACTTGCCATTTGGGGGTTTATACAGGAGTTTGTATAGCTTGGAAACTTTTGGTTAGGGAAATATTTACTGAGACTTCTAACTTTTGATGTGATTTAGGTCCCACCTTTTTGTAGCTGGTGAGTGATGTGTCTGGAATATCCAGGGTTATCTTAATCTAGAGGTGCTTTTTTTTTTATATATTCACACTTCTGCAATGACTAATTTGCTGTCAGTGTTTTTACTGTAACTGTGAAGTACTTTCTCTGTATCAAAGAGAGCACACTGTCCTTCATCTGGTATTTCCACCACATAGACAAACACCTGCTTTGCTAGCAAATCATGTATTGAGTTCTCCCACTCCCAACCCCAAAGTTCAAACAGAGGGTTATTTTAATAGTTTTCCTTAATTTTTCCTCAGCGTTTGTGTTGATGCTGACAACTTTCTAATATACAGCTGGATGGCTCCTACTTTTGCTGCTCTCTGCTTTGTCCTAGCAGCTTTATGTTTAATGTTAGTCACCTACCCTCATAAGATACTGTGATTTTTAATGTTTGCAAAATATTTCATGGTCCTCGGATAAGGAGTAGGAAATATCAACAACGTTTTTCTAAGAGGATCAACTGACACCCATTGAATAGGATTAAATTATTAAAAATATTTTCTCAGCTTGAATGTCAATACCAGGTTGCACATATTTCTGGGGTCTGTAGCGTTAGTGGGAGTGTATGAGCAGTAGTTGCTGCTTTCATTGTTATTATAACTGAATTGCATTAGTGCCTGTAGACCAGGACCTCATTGTGGTAAGTTCAATGCAAGCACAGTAAAGAGTCATTTCTTGCTCCAAAGAACAATCCACCTTGTTTCCTGTATTCAAAATTAGCTCAAGGAGTTGCCTGAAAGTGACTCTCCCAAATAGGAAGTAATTTATCGCAAAGATGACCATCCTGGGTAAAACACATCCTCAGGCAGTGTTCAGTTCTGTGCAAGCAGGAAAGGGATTTTATCTAGTTGCTCCTGATTATTAAAACAAAAGTATCTTCATTTTATTCCAAATGTAAGCTCTTATGGTCACAGGAGTATTTAAAAATCCTTAGTCTTCATCTAATCTTCATGTGAGGCCATTACCAGCAACTAAAAGAGCTTTGAAAGATTTTGTTTGCCCATGTTGAAGACGAGATACAGGTATGCATAGAAACTAGGTTTACTGTGACTTTTTACAAACTCATATTGCAAACCCTTCAACAAAACCTCCCTTTCTTATTTCATCTATTCTCTTAAACTCAGTCTTCTTGCTGACAAGTTTACTGGGGGTGAAATAGTCTGTTACATTTCAGCATGTAAGTAAAATTTTAGCTACCGTGTACCAGGAGAAAATCTAATGTAGGAATTGGATTCCCTACTGGGAGGGAATTGGCCCTTCCTTTGACTTCTAAATCACCTAATACTTGACAGCCAGAGTAAAAAGTCTTGACATATCCTCTTTGTTGATTCTCAGTGCTGCCTTATTTTCCTTGCCAATGTTTCTATCTATTGATTTTTTAAAATATATTTCAAGTTCTGCACTTTAATATGGGATCTGACAAACACCAGCTGTGTTTCACTTTCTCTAGGTCCTTACCCTCTTCATCTTATAAGGCTAGAGCACTGTTGAGAAGCTGGCGTTCTCAAAAAACTTGCCATGAGTGAATCTGCAGGTTACACAGAGCTTGATTTAATAGCCAGTGTATGGATGCAGATAAACAGGGAATATAGCTGGAGTGATTACAGGGTGGTATTGTAGAGGGAGACAGTCTTTGGCCATCAAACTCTGAGGATGTGGGACTCTGAGGCACATGAATTAGGCAAAGGACACATATAGGCTGATAGGGAATTTCTCATATGGGTTGTTTGTCAGATGGAAATTATGAGTAAAAATATGACATAGATACAACAAAAGTATGCTGGTCGTGCTAATGAGACCAAGCAATATGACCATATAAAGCAAAAGGAGGGCAGTGCTTAAGGAGTTGGAGACGGTTGGAAAGATCAAAGATGAAAATTATTTTATAAGCATCCGTCAGAACAAACATGCAATGAAAGAAAACAAAACAGTTAAAGTTTTTTTCCCTGGGTATCTCATGCACCTAATGGTTGGTTGACGTATTTGTTAACAGTAAGTGCATATTTTTCAAGTTCCCCAACAGGGGGCCCATGCTTACATACTAATCCCTGGGAATGATAACCATATCTGGGCATTATGAACATGGTGCTGCACAATTTCAGATGAGTCCATGTTTTACGTAAATGTTCTGAAACAAGGTTATGTTTAAAAATAGCATTTGTGTGCATTGAGGTTAGACTTTCAGTAGATTTCTACAGTAACTGACCCCCCCCAAGTTCAAACACTGATTCAATCCAGCATCTTCAGTGATGAAACCTCCACATTTTAAATTATGAAGAGTCTACTAGTTAAACATTTATAAAGTGCCCAGTGCTGTCACTTCTTTAAACTATTAAAATGTAATGTTTTTATACGAACATCATTATACATTTATAACAAATTTAATTTGTGGTGATGCAGTGTTCTATGGGCTGTGAATTACTGTCCTAAATTTCAGATAGCAGATGCTTTATCTGGGATGCAATGCCTAGTTGATGAGTTCATATGATGCAGCATAAGAATATCTGATAATTTGCTTACCAGCTCTGCTCTGCTTACACAGCTTGCTTTTTTAGACCTGTCAGGGGGAATTTTAAGAGCAATGAAGTTGACACGCGATCCTTAGTCTTATCAAAAGCAGATGATTGCCTAAATCCTTTAATATCAATAAAAAAGTACTTCTTCCAGTAATATGAAACGGTCATTTAGAAATGGATCAACAGATGCATGTAATTTTATAGTATAGAATCATAGGGTTGGAAGGGACCTCTGGAGATCATCTAGTCCAACCCCCCTGCCAGAGCAGGGTCACCTAGAGCAGGTTGCACAGGAAAATGCGTCCAGGCGGGTTTTGAATGTCTCCAGAGTTGGAGACTCCACCACCTCTCTGGGCAGCCTGGTCCAGTGCTCTGCCACCCTCAAAGTAAAGAAGCTCCTCCTCATGTTTAGGTGGAACTTCCTGTGCTCAAGTTTGTGCCCATTACCTCTTGTCCTGTCCCCGGGCACCACTGAAAAGAGCCTGGCCCCATCCTCCTGACACCCACCCTTTAAGTATTTATAAGTGTTGATAAGATCCCCCCTCAGCCGTCTTTTTTCCAGATTGAAGAGACCCAAATCCCTCAGCCTTTCTTCATAAGAGAGGTGTTCCAGTCCCCTAATCATCTTGGTAGCCCTTTGCTGCACCCTATCCAGCAGTTCTCAGTCCTTCTTGAGCCGGGGAGCCCAGAACTGGACACAGTACTCCAGATGTGGCCTCACCAAGGCAGAGTAGAGGCTGAGGATAACCTCCCTCGACCTGCTGGCTACACCAATGACTTAAAGTTCATTTCAATAACTCCAATGACTTAAAGTTCATTTTTAAGGAAATATACTGGTTTACTTAATTGTAAGAGAACTGTTGTAGAGCATAACCCCAATATATGTTGAAACATCAAAATGGTATGTTCCATAGTGCATAATACTGTGCTATGTGGATGAAAATCTGATCTTTATGCTGTAAATCCTTGGTAATTGTTACGAATAGACTTATTGCATATTAGCATTGCATCAGAAGAAGATAGTTGGTATCAAAACCTGCCCGTACCTGTGCTAAACAAAATATGTATATAAAAATCTGCCATGTTTATATGATGTGAGGTATATATAGGTGATGCAAGGTATGTATACTAAACAGTGGGGTCCAGGAGACTAATAATTTAAACAAATTACATTATTTGTAACTACAATTTACTATAGTCCCATTTCGCCACTGAAAAAAGAAGACATAATCAAGGCAGAATACCTCGTGCTCATTCTAACTGAATGCCTCTTTTGTGGCTTTTCATGCAAGATGCTGTTGTTTCCAGAGAAGTGCTGGCTTGGGGTTCTCTACCTGTCCCCCAGCAGAGGTTTTCCCTGTGGTGGGCTTGGAGAGATATAAAAGCAGAATTTCCCAGGGGAGCCTGGGCCCAGTGCTGCTGGCCCTGAGTGCCGGAGCAGAAAAGCTCTGCAGGGCTTGCTGGTAAAGCAGCATGTAGTCAGCCCTAAAATTTTAACAAAGACTCCTCAGTGAGTAGCTGTTATTTTTGTTAGAGCAAAAGTCTAGACAAAGCAGATTAGGGTTAAAATTCAAAAACAAATTAATCTTTTGCAATTGGAATAATTCCCATAGAAATGAGTATATTAACACATCCTCATACTGCTGCTTTTCTTCAAAGTCCTAGTAGTATTTAAATACTATAAAAGGTAATTTTTAGTATACTCAATAAAATAACAGGTTTACATAAAGCATAAAAGAACTCATTGTTTATAAAGATCAGGGCCCCCTTTTGTCATTTTAAACCATTAGTACAGTTTATGTATTTGCAATATAAGTGGGGGTATATTCACATAATGGCACACAATATTTATTTTCAAAGTCTATAACTATAAGATGGCTAAGAGTAATTTGTGCTCCATATATCAGTCAGATATGTGTGGCTCTGACTCTGCTAATATAGCAATATTTCTTTTAGCTTGGTGAGGAAAATGCTTATTGCTGAAAAGCAAATTACAGCTGTCATTGAAAGATTTAAATAATATGCCCTCAGGATTGCTCGAGTGGACTGTTGCTCCACTGAGGAGCTCTGATGACATCAGAGAGATGCTCATGCAATTTATTCATGTAATTGTAGGTCCAAGGTGGAATATATATTACATTTTGAAGGTGATGTTATTTAATAATGAATGATTTTATAGACTTTTCTAGTCTCTGTATTGCCTTCACCATTATATTTGTTAGGATCCTTTTCTCGACATGTCTTTTTTATTCTACATTTCCACCTCTAGTTATAAGTTTTTGATTCCTCTCTCCTGAACCAGGTGCTCCTGATTTTTCTTGAAACTTAACTTTTTTTTTTCTTTTAAATGGAGCTGAAAGCTTTGTGGGAATTGATGTTGAAATCCCGAGGAGCAAGAATGTTACAATGCCTACTTTCATCTTACACTTTGACCACTGCAGGTTTCAACAAGATTCTCTTCCCCTTCTTGCAGCTTCATACTTAATTTTGCATAACTATTTATGATCTCAAGAGTACATAATTACATTAGTATACTGCTGTGTGCTTGTGTGTGCACACCTATTAGGCGCTTATACTGTTCTGTAATTCTTTAAAATTTTCTCATTAAATTATAATTTCTCTTATTTTTTTAGTATTTCCATCTACATAATGCCTAAAAGTTTCTAAAATTGCTAGGGTTTGAAATACCTTAATTTTCCAAATTTATTTGCAGAGATTCTAAAGGTTATCTAATTTCCTGAAAGTACTAATTACTTACTCCTGAATATCAGGCCTACAAAAAGTTTCTCTGGTTTAGCATCCCAAACCATTAGGTACTTTAAGTCCTAGAAAAAAAAACAACCAATGTATTTCTCTTACAAAAGGATTAAAAGAAGAGAGCAAAGAATTGACTGGGGAGCAGAAATTCTATCGTATACTAATTGTTTTGGTTTAATAATTTAAATTCTGTTTGAGTTTAAGTTCCTTCACTTGTACATTTCAAGAAAATGAAATATAGTGAACTAGGGTGCTGTGATATGAGACTAAACTACGTGGGAAGCCTAATAGTCTTCCTAATAGCAAAGCTAGCACTGGTAGGTTTTTGGTTTTAAAGCTTGTATATGTGTCTTTTTCCTCACTCCCCTTTTAACAAACGTAAATGGGAGATGGACCTAGTAATGATGTAATCAAGACTTTGACCCACAAAGTTCAAATGGTTTTGAAATGAGGCACGCTAAATTTGTCCATCTCTACTAGAAAATAATAGCAGCCATACGTCAATCTGCCAAGATTGTTGTATTCAATTCTTGACTAATACCTTGTAGAATACTTCAAGAACTGATTCATTCAAGAAATACGTTCAAGAAATGATGATACTTTTAGTTGAACTTGGATGAGAAAGTAGAATGCAAATGTAATTGCTCTGACAGTGATTTAATGACTCTAGGACATCTGGGAGTAAGGCAAGGTGCAGGGGGCAGTGGCAGGATGTGGATTGGAATATGAAAGGAGCAGCATTGACTATTGATGAATACGTGTATGTGAGAAAGAAAAATTAATGATGTCTTGAAATGATTAAAGGTGAGAAATATAAAGCAGTGATGAACACTATCTCGGTATCATGGCAGCATTGCAGCTCTGAATGTAGTTCCCAAACAATAAGAAACACATTAGATTTTGCAACTACTGGACATATTCACTTTAGTGTGATATGAATCCTGTGTCCCGCTCTGTACAGCCTGTCCCCTCTATAGCGCTGCTTTGATCCAGCTCCCCACCCAACTTACAGGGGTTCATCTTGCAGCCTCACTTCTCTTGTACCTTTCTGTTCTTCTTCCCTGTGATGGACAGGGGTGCGTCTCCCACTCTTTTGCAAAGAAGGTGGATCAGAGCTGGACTCCTGTATTATAATGTCCATGGCAGGGTCTGTGCTCCAGTGAAGTTGTGTGTGTTCAAGAAGACTGTAGGGAGAGAGGAGGGGAACCAAAGCCACCTTGTATTATAGTGTCATAATTAGTTGAGGTCTTCTAGACACATTTTCTAGCCACAATGACATGATTAGTGAAAATAGAGAAGTTCTGGAAACCTTACTTGAACTCTTATCCAAAAGATTCAATAATATCATACTTAGCGGTATCATGCTAACATCATGTGAGCTGCAAACGTTGTTACCCAGCCACTTGTTTAAAAGCAAGCAAAAAGAGCGTTTATGTTTTAAACAGAAAATCCACCAAGGTAGCTGAAACAGCTGGCTAACTCCTAGTACCGCACTAATAAAGCAGCTATAGATGTGGTAGTCTCTGCACTCCCCCCCCCCCCCGCCCAGTCTTCCATCAACCCTATTGCTCTGCAAGGCAGCTGGTGCAAACACACTGACCCACGTGGTGTGCAAAGGATGCGGGTTCCTCCACGGAGCAGGGACTGTGCTCCAGCCGGACCTGATGCCATGCTTGCAGTATAAAAAGTTACGTATTATGTGGTCTAGGGGCCACCATAGAATGCAAGCATCACTTCTGTGTCTCAAACTGTATGTTTATGCAGTACTCAGTACAGTCTTGATTTTGACTTGAAGCTTAAGACGGGTAACTAGAAGGATTAATCAGACAAAAAAGGAGTAAAAATGAAAAGAAGCAAGTTTGTAGCACTTGAGTGGCTCGAAGGGCCCTTTCTTCTTAATCATTCCCTGGACAATCATTCTTTTAGATGCTGTATCTTATCATTAGTAAGAGTTAAAATAACTTTTTCAGACTAGTACATATGATTTCAGACCAAACAAACGTTTCCTAGTGCCAGCTGTAGAACAAAAGACAGAATAGAAGGCAAACCTGTTGCCCATATTTAATTACATATTTCCAGATGTAAGAAAGACCAGACCTTAAATTCAGCGATGGTGCTGGAGTTGCACATTTTGGCTTTCAGTTCACCAGTACGAGAATCCTGATGAAAAATTTAGGGAAACAGGTTATATATTTCTAACATAATTTATATATTGCTAGATCTAATGCTTGAAATATTGAGATGTCTTATGAGAGAGTTGTCAAGGCTTTTATATAAAACTAGAAAAATCAAATAAAGAAAGCTATAATATTTTCTGCCACTCAAATGGCTTGCAAAGCTCATTATTTTTGTGTTATTTTCCTGACATTGATCTTTTCACTAAAACCACGTGGTTCAAAATAGAGGGATAATTAGCATTAGCCCATTTATGAGAAACTGCTAGTGACAGAAGCTTATTTATTGTTGTGTACAATTAAAATATGATGTGAACACATGAGAATTTACATTAAAACAAGATTGCAGCTTGTCAGCAGTTTCCTTTGTTCAGCTGTGTGTTTATTAGGCTACAGCTGCTCACCTACTTTTGTATGACTTTATAATAATAGTAGCAACGTCTTCATTATTGGAGATGTTTAAACCAGTTTGATTACACAACATACAAAGGAAAAATATATCTAATATAACCTTTGTTAAAGAACTAGATCTGGAAGTAAAATTATATACCAAAAAAAAGAAAAAAAAAGACCTTCCTGTCTTATCTCTTTATTACTTTTGTTTGGGTTTTTTTAAAATTCCTTACGATAAGTGTTGTTTATGCATAGCACCTAAGGTGTTTTATGTGGATCATTTTGCTGTTTTATTTGGACAACTTCAGTGCATCTACAAATAAACAACTTGAGACCTGTCAGAAAAAAAGCACATGCATTTTTTTCCTAATTCTGTCATTATACGAGGTGACTTCTGCAGAATAGTTGCTGTTAGTTTATGTATTTAAGGAACTTTGGGAGTCGTAGTCCTGTTATTAAGAGGGTCAGCTTCTTTATGTTCCTTGGTGTAGATGTGCTATGGGGGGAGGTCACACTGAAATACCCTCACCCTTTTCTGGCTCCTGTAACTGGAATGGGGGGTGGTATTTCAGAGCCTACAAAGAGCAAAAGAAAAGTTTCATCTGTCATTAGTGCCCTGCTGACATACAACATCCTGAAGGAACACAGGGCAAGATTCAGGGCCCTTATTTCTGTCTGGCCTAGAGAAGTGATCAAGCGTAGAGAAGCCATCAGCAAGTCCCAATAACATGATGTAAAAGAAAGATCTGGGAACCTTCCAGGAGCTTTCTAAACTGGAAGATTTTGTGCTTTCGGGAGTAAAATAGGACCATCATGTCTTCAGTGTGCCTAGGGGGCACACCAGCACTATTAACTTGTGCAAAGATGATTCATATTGTTCTCCAAAACAGTCAGACACCGGTCCTATTAATTTTTTTTTTTTTACAGTCACTATGCGCAAGTCTAGCTGTCATGTGAACTTCCTGAGAAGATAGGTATCAACTTGCACAGCCTTCTCGCTGGCTGCATGTCTCTTGTAGCTGTCGTCGTATTTCTGTCTAGAGGGTTTTATTTCTCATACTCAGCACTGTGCATAGACAGAGTCATAGCCCCTGACTTTGAACAGAACCTTAGTCTGGTTTTCTGGAGCAGAAGCAGGATGAACGAATGAACAGGGACTTGGGTCACTATCAAAAGTAAGACCTTGAGCATACGTTTCAGGTTCATTGATGTGAACAGAAAGAACTGCGCTTAAGTGATTTCTTGTGACTTTCCTGACGGAAAACAAAGTTTCCTTCCTTCAGCTTGCTAATGTCTGTGAAAAGGTCATTTACCTCCCCACCACCCCACCCCAATTTTTACTTTTGTTACAGAATGAAAAAGCAGCAAACTGTTACTTGTTTGGGAAGCGTTCAGGTACACTGGAGCTATGATAGTTATCAGTCTGGCATGTACAGCGATTGAATGCTTGCTGCTACCTTCAGTACTCGCTGTTCAAATTACTCATACTTTTTTGTTTGGGAGTTGATGATGAAAGGATGTCTCTGCTTTTTGTTACTTCTGCTGTGAGTTTCTAATGTACCATAAAGTCTCACTGCCCTGTATGAACATTCAGTTTAAACGCCAAGCGGCACTTACAACTCTGATCTAGATTCATCACTTGTGATTTTAATGACACATTTCTGCTATGTGTTTTTACCTAAATGTGATATCTTTGACGTTGATTTAAATGGGTTATGCTCTCACAGATTATTATTTCATTTGCATAAAATAATTTATGTAAGAATATCTTGATATTCTAATGCTAAAATTTGGTTGTTTCTAGTTAAGTAATTACAGGTGTCAGTAATTTTCTAGAATTATACCACCTAAGACATAACCATTTCCTTATAGTACTTTCCTCATTCATCTTTAGTCTCCAAACCTAGGCCGAATATGTGGGCAGAAACTTCTGAGTGGCACTGTTAGAGGTTTGCCCTCTGATGGCATTTTTACCTTTGCAACTTTTGTTCAAATCTAGTTATTAATTTTAAAATGTGGAACATTATAATTATTATACACTCCTGTGAAGTCACAGAGGAAAAAAGCCACGTATGTTTTGATGTTCTCACATTTGAAAACTGAGGTTTTAAAAAAACGTAGTTTTAACATTGTAGAAATTGCTCACTAATGACAGTTTAATCATAGGGTTAAAACCGACTGGGATCTAAAGCAAAGAAGAAAGGAAGAGGAGAGGTAAGAAAAAAACAGATAGAAATATCACTATACAAGAGCATCTGAGCTTAACCTTGGATAGCAGAATTACTCGGGAGGGATTTTAGCTATCCCTTCAGCATATAAGAGTGAGACAAGTATAATTAAAAAGTGCAGCTGCACCTTGCAATTTTCAAAAGAAGAAAACTTTTAAAACAGCCCAGATAGTGTCATTGAAACCCAGGGAGAAATACACATAGTTCTTGAAAGCTTGAATTTTAAATAGTTTTAATTAAAATATGATCTACTATCTTTTACTTCTCAGTTGAGTTCATATACTTCTATATTTTTATTTCATTACAATGATTTATTTTTAACTCTTCAAAATGTACCCCTGCTCTCAATTGTAGCTGATGTTGACCGGTGTGCTTGCACTCAAGTGCACTAGAAATACAGATGAGAGAGCAAAGTGATACCGTGTTATGAAAAGTTTCATGCCCATCTCCCAAGAAACTCAGCCTTCGGTTATGTGCATGTTTGCAGTGCCACTGAAGAGGGAGTCTATGCAAACATTTTTGTTTGCATGTTTATCCTGGTTCACGTAGTTTTAATCCATTCAATTTCTTACTGTTTGGTCTGGATGAAGCCTCATATCAAAGCAAAAGTCAGATACTATCCTAAAATTTTTAGGCTTATTCAAGATGTAGGTAAGTAGACTTTGGTTCAAACTTGGGAAGTGGTAATGAAACTCGAAGCCAATGTTTATTTTCTTACAGCTCTTGTGGAAACAACAATGAATATTGATAGAACATAATGTGAGCTGAATACATTTTTTGCAGTGGCCATTTATAAAACAAATAGTGTTTTGCTTTACTGAAGCTGATATGTGTTAGATAAACTGTTTTCATGCAAGTATGAAAAGTTTCAAGTCAGGAAATGTATGGTTTTGTGGCAGGTTATATTGTTGTCACTTAATTTCCTTTATAATTTTGAATGGCAGAATAGTAGTTGTAGTGTCGTAATCTATACTTTAAAAATATTTAAGATTAAAAAAAAAGTTCTCTTTATCTACCTAATGTAGATACCTTACTGCTTAAGCTTTCAGCCTTGATTTAGCTATAAAGCTGAACACAATTTGATGGAAAGAAAATACTCAGTGTACGTGTTTGAATTTGGTGAGTCTGCCTTCCTAATTTAATGACCCTGATTTTTATTTACGTTCAACTAGCATTGGTTTATTGATCAAAGAAAAGGACTGGGGAGGGAAAAGGATCAGGCCAAATGAAATATAACTGTAGGGAAAGAATTTTTGCATAAAAGACGAAGTTTTAATCCTAAATTAAATCTTCTATTTAATTTTTAATTATTTAAAATATTTGTCCTCTATGAAATGCAGTCAAATTTTAAACCAAAATGTTGTTTGGAAACGATATGCTAAGGTGCTTTGTACAAAAGGTTAAGGTGTAAAAGACTGTTGGAGAGTTTCAAAGCTCAGTTCTTGGCTGGTTTTGTTCTGTTGCTGTTATTGCAGTTCTTACATCAAGGAGAACACACTTCACCAGTTAATCTATGTTGATAATTAGGTGGATCTTTAATAACTTTCAAGCTCATTCCCCTATTTCTATCGTTAGTCCAAAAAAGGACACTTACTTCCATATGAAATTCTTAGGACTTTTAACTAGCAGATTCTAAGCAAAATGTATCATTATGTACATGCTGATATTACTGCAAGTAGAAACTGGAGAGGTCATTGGGTTTCTGGCAGGATGAAATTTCCCCGTGTAATCATTTATCTGGTTATCAGAGAAACATCTCTGTAAAATGTCTGTATTTAATTCAGGTAATCATTTGAAACCACCTGTCTGCCCCATTCAAGGTCATAGGCAGACTTGTTCATTCAGCTATTTCACCCTTTTGTAAATCAGTAGAGATGGTTTCTTCTTGCCTTTAAATGTAAAATATCAAAGTATTTATCACAGCCTTCAATCTCTTCCAACTCCTACACGAGTGCTGGCTAATCCTAACAATAGGAGTTGATCCACAGTTCAGTATGCAAGGAAGGGCTCTCAGCACTCCTCTGGGACCACCAGCTTGCACGTATTTCTTGGGGTAGTGACATGTTAGACCTGCCTGTGGGTCACAGCTGGCCTGTTGTTTGCTGCAGAGCTTTTTTCAGACTGCTGCAGCTTGGGTGTTTGTGAAACTGAATTCTGGTGGAATTGTCCAAAGTACTACTGCTTGGCAGTCTGAGCAGAAACAGCACTTTATGGCAAAATATTTTACTGTCTCAGCTTTGAGGAAAGAAGTAGCAAAGGATCTTTTCTAGGCTTGGTCAAGACAACTATTACAGGAAGAAGTGATCCGTTTTTAATCTCTGCCTGCAGACACAGAAAACTGAAAAGAGCGCACTCTTGGAATAGCAGGATTGAGTTGTGTGTGTCAGCATCCCATTGCTCGTTCACCATGTACACACGAGAAAGCATGCCGTCAGTGGCTTCCTCTTTTTGATAGAGGCAGAGACTAGTACAATTCCGAATCTGACCACAGTCCTAAGAAAAGGCTTCGTTCAGATGCTTAGGTTTCTAATGCCTTAATGATGGGCTGTCACTACAGCAGAATGGGGCAGCTTGATTAGTGTGTGGAGCAGACAGAAAACGATGACTGCCTGCTGATTCACTCTCTATTGCTTTTGGGTGACAAATAGAGTCTAAGTCGAGATACCAGATTTTTACTCATAAGACTTCAAATTGGGTAAGTTCCAAACCGTTATTGGCTTCTGACCCATCCAAGTTTTATTCTTCTTTGTTAGAAGCAGTAAGTCTTGCCTATTGAAAGCATGCGGATCTGAAAGGTTAGCATTTTTGGCCTTGATAACTTTAACCTGCTCCATTTTCTGCTCAGAAAAGTGAAACTGATCTGATTTCTGTTAATCTCACTTCCAAGAGTTTTTTACTTTGTTCTTACCTGTAGAGCCTTGTGTTTGTCAAAAGTCACTGCCGATTTGAAGCAACAAAATGTTTTTAAACTAGTATTATATACTAAGGCTTCTGTAAATAGTTCTGATAGTGTCAGAATATTTTACTCAGTCATTTTTGGTTGTTTTATCCAAGATGGCTAGTAATAGAATTGGAAATAAAATTCCTGATTCCTAATCCTGTAATGTGACCACAGAAAATAATGCTATATTAAAAAGAAATTCAGAGCAATTTATGGTGGAGCATACAAGAAGGTGTTAAACTGGTGCATATAGAGCACTATTCTTTACAGATGCTGTTGGACAGCAAGTGTTCTCAATTCAATTATTGGAAGACTGTTGGTATGAAAGGAGACAAAACTTAGCAGGACTAAATTTTTATGTACTTTCAATAGGAAATTATAAATAACCGTTGAGATCGAACACACATGTTGATCCAAAGTGCCATTATCTCAAGGAAACTGAAATAATGTGGTTTCAATAAACCTGAAAAGGTCAGCAAATGTTAACGCAGTCCTCCATACTCTCCATTATTATAATATATTATACCATTGTTAGATTATTATACTATTTTGGCATCTTTCTGCAGAAAGGTATATGACTGTTACAGGGGACAGGTTTTAGTGCATATTCTTATGGGATGAAGAGTTAAAAACTGTTCCAGAAAAAGGCATTCATCAAATTATATGCACTACAGAACAATAATATTGTTATCTCTTACAAATAGATTTCATGCTGAGATATCTTCATCTTAGCCTGACAATTGAAATGCAAACTAGAGATTAATTTGTATGCTGAGAGGTTGTTGCATAAATATTATGAGAAATTTGTTCATCAATTTTTTTGGTTGCACAGCTCTGTTGTTCTTTTGTACACTTAACCACATAACCATCTTCCAAGATACAGATGCAGCATGAAATAGGCTTTCTTATTTATTTAAGCACTTCCCACATTCACTAGACTAAGAAAGGCTCAACTCATGTAAATTAGCAAAGTGTCAGTGGCACAGCAGAGCTGCACCAGTTTGTACAAGCTAAATTCTGCTGTATTAGTCCAAAAATACCAGGAGTGGGGAACTTCTACATCTTATTGAAGTTAGTAGACTTTGGGCTTACTCACTGCCTTGCCTGATTAGGCCCACAAGCTCAGCATTTCTAATTTTCAGATATACAGACAAACGGCTACTTTGTAATAATGAGAGAAAGCTATGGCTGCATATATTAAGACTGGTTCCCGTAGAGCTTGCTGTATTTAGAAGTGCATTGTGACTTTCCATCTACCTCTCATTATTCTGCATCGCAGATGTGTAAACTGAAAATATACAGTAGGTCTAGAGTAGTGTTTTAAAAATAAAAGGCTTTTAACAGCTGTTGTGCTACGCTGGTTGATGAAGCAAAATGGGAATTATAGATGCCAAGCATTTTGATCAGTATGTCTAAGTTGCACTTTAATAGTGGAATACATGTAGGAATTACTAGCGGAGTTGTGTTGAGAAGACCAATCTGAAGATTGTCCGTATTGACGTGAGAGGCACCCTGGTATCCCCCTGGGGAGAATAGAACCACGTAGAGAGATAAGAAGGATGAGACTGAGGCCAGCAAGACCAGTTTACTGGTATATGCATGGGCTGAATCAAATATTGTCAGTACTTAACGAGTAATGCTTCTTCATTTGCATATTGATGTGTTTACAAACAGTGGTTAGTTCCATTTTTATTGGAAGTGCTATGTTCTTATTCTTAACCATGCCCTTATAAAAACCTTTTTTTACAAGAATGAATTCGTCTTTGTGCCAATCCCTTCCACCCACGCACCCTGCATATGCACACAGTAATTTAGCATGACATTCAGAAAGAAAAAACACCATTTACAATCAAGACATCAACTTATGTTTTAAAATTCAGATTATAGAAGTTCAGTGCTTGAATTTGCATAGAAAATGTCTGGTTTGCATAATAGCTTGAAATC
Organism: Larus michahellis; assembly: GCF_964199755.1. Taxonomy (NCBI): domain Eukaryota; kingdom Metazoa; phylum Chordata; class Aves; order Charadriiformes; family Laridae; genus Larus; species Larus michahellis. The sequence continues at coordinate 49,689,735 of NC_133897.1, read as the reverse complement.
TATTTTCCTTCTCTAATATTTGGTTTTAAACTCCATTTAATCATATTTCTTTCTGGAAGGTGCTGAAGTATTAATACTTGATTCTGGTCAAAATATTTGGGTTGGTTATTTTCCATCCTCTCGGATTGCAGTCGGATCTCTTGCAGGCCTCTGGGATCCGCAAGATTTTCCCCTGTTCTTCCTTTGGTTTACTGATTATTCAGGCCTTTCTGGTGGAGTTAATAACGGATGCTGGGAACTTAGTTTGAATCTCAGCTGAGATTGCACCGAGTACTGTCTGTAGACCAGGAAGTTAACTTTGGGATTTATTTTTTTAGAGGACGTATTTTGTAAGGATTTTTCCAGCCTGTCATAATAGCATCAAAAATGTCCTTCTGTTCAGTCAGCAAGGACTTTGTATGTATGACACACTGTAGCCAAACTGTACTCTTCTCAGAAACATATAATTTAAGATGTCAGGGAATTGTAGGTTAGTGTTTGTAAAAAATTGGGAACATTAAAGTAACTCTGACAAGCCCCATTGATTCTTAGGATTTTCTTTCTCTCCATAGATAATGTTTAGCTATGTAATTATCTTCTTTGGAGAAATAATTTATTTTCATTCCTTTCCCTTCAGGATTTTTTCTTAACTTAGTGTTTCAGTGAACAATAATTTCTTAAAAAAGATCAACAATTCTGTAACTTTGGAAGTGAAATACTTGCATGTCTGTGAACTATCTAGTCCAAATACAATACTGCAGGCTTTCCTGCGCCAATACAGATGTCAGAATGTGAATTAGGGGAGGTAGTGCCTGCATCCTGGTTTTCTTATTACAGAAAAATATTACAAAACCAGAATGATTCAAAGACTTCAGGATTTGAGTTATTCAAAAAGATTAGATCTGCGAGGACTGTATTCCTTAGGAAAGGGTAGACTAAGAGACGGTACTGATTTATTCTGAATCCGGAGAAGATGAGAAAGGATGAGTTATCAGGTTATTTAAATAAAGTAAGACCAGTACAGGGAGAGACATTCATTTCTCTGAAAGGAGATGGGGACTAAAGAAATGCATGTAGATTTCATTTCACTTAGAAAATAGCTGAAATATTTAATAATTTGTCAGGTGTAGCAATCCATAAAGTTACTTGCTATTAGTAGTTAAAAGTAAGGATGAGGTAATGATCCAGATTTATTAAAGCTGAAGTTTAAATTAAGTTTGGAGTGGAGTTCAGATGTGAATGCTCAGAATTTCAACAGCTTTTCTTAGGAGAAGCCATCTGCCAGAGCCAGAAACAGGTCACAAGATTGTATTTTTAATGGATCAGATTTCATGAACTCCATTGTTTATTTATGACTCCAGATATTTCTGCAAATTGGACCTGAAGTTTCTGTATAATATCTTTACTAATAGGCTTTTATCAGAACAGATCAGAAAATAGATAGGAGTAACCAAAAGCCAAAGATATGAGTATGTTTGAATGAAAGTAATGGAAAAATATCCCTCTGCCCCATGAGCAAAATTCATGTTAGAGCTCGGAGGGTATAAAGACTCTAAGGTCTTGTCATGCCACACTTACGAATGTGTCACAGTAACTGGGTTGGCACAGTTGTGGTGCAAACCTCCCTAGTACTGATGTAGCATCTGCTGAGAGAAGCAGCTTTTTTGTTGGCAAAGGTGCCGGCTGCCTCAAATCTCTGAGTGACGTAAGTCCACCTGACAAATGCACTATCATCTGGGTCTAGCTGTAACATAAAGCGTACGGATCCACATAACCAGCTCCATTGAAAATCAAACAAACAAAGAAAAGCCCCAAATTCCACCCAAGAGACACAAGTGTTTTAAAAAACAGGAGCTAGTGAAAGTTGAAAACACCCAGCATTGAGAAAGACACTGGTTTAAAAAGACAAACTGTGTCATATAGCTGTAAGAGTGTTGGTGTAATGCTAAGCCTTTGAGGGGGCCCATGCGCCCAGTTCCAACTGCAGCGTTGGAAGTAAGGTTTCTTATCCATCTGACATCTCCAAAAATTATTTGCAGATCTCAACCAAAATTTCCTCCTTTGCTTAATATAAATTGCTGCTGAGGATAATTTGAACTAGCCATGCTGATTTTGCACTGCGGGGAATGAAGAACAGTCATGATTAACTCGTCAAGCTGGGAGGACGGTAACACACAGTCTGGTGTACAGCAGTGTCTGAAATCACTGTATCTATTTTTGTAGTGACTGTTAGACTTGGGATATTACATGAAATTAAAATTTTGATAAAAAAGAAACGCAGTTTTTAGCTTCTACACAAGTCAACGAGTTTATATAAAGACTTTGGGGGAACAGTAGCTTCACAGTTATCTGTTAGCAGGAGTGGAGAAATAAATTTTTTTCTGCTAGGAGTGGGGTGTGATTTCACCAGGTTTCAGGTCTCACCACAGCTGAAAGGGAGTGGGCTCGCTTCTCTCCCTGGCTGTTCTCCTCCTTCTCGCCCCTGCCACCCAGCTGTGCCTGTGCCCCGTGTCAGCTTCCACACTTCTCTGACCAGAAGATGTGCCACTTCCACTTGCTGGCCTGGCAAGGAGCAACTGCCACCCCGGGTAGTTTTCTGCCGCTTTAGCGAGCTGAATTAGTTTACTGTGAGATCGGACCTGTCTCTTTCTGTAATAGGAAACTCTTAATTTGTGTCGGGCGATTTAGTAAAGCTGTGCCCTTAGGGTGAGGTTTCACAAGATGCCTGAGCCATTCTAGCAGCTTACTGCTGTCAAAAGGAAGAAACCCCCAGGTACGTGTTTCCCCCTGCTTTCCCTGCCCTTAGCATTGCCTCTTCTTTCAGCTGGTTCAGCTCACTCAACTGGCAGAAAATGAACCCAGCAAAAAAGCTTTATGTCAGTTTAGTGAGGCAGATGAACTCACAGAGGTATCAGGCAAGTGCCAGAGCCAGGGCAACTGCGGACAGGCACTGGGAAGGCTCAGCAGGGACGCGGGCGGCAGCCTCTCCCGGCAGCAGAGGGATGCGAGGTTGGCTCAGCTGGCCTGTGAAACCACACGTTGCTTCAGATGTTAACATGACCATTTTCTTGTTGTAAAGGTGCACTCTGGTATGGAGTTCATTTTAAAGATTTTTTAAAAAAGTATTCTGGCACTCAGAGACACCAGGAGAAGATATACCTTCTTTTCCACAACAAAATGGTTCAAAATGAAAGCTATTCATTTAAAGAATTGTAGTTTGGAGCTGTTGGGAGCCAAAGACTATCTATGCTGTGTGCCAAATAAAGGTATTTCTGTTTGTTAAATTTTTTATGCAGTCTAACACTTCTGCAAGGAATGCTGAGTTTCCAGCAGTTTCTTCCTTGAAATGAAAAAAAAAAAAAAAAAAAGGTGTTTCTGTAGCTATTAACACCCTAATTAACACCTTACTTCTTTCAAATGGGCCTGGTAGGAGAGCTGATGGAGCTGTGGCAGCTGGAGGTAAAACTTCCCTGGTGAGTAAGCTTGAAACATTAAAGGGTAAAAATCATAAAGAAAGGGAGTGCTTGGCTAATGTCCTTAGAGGGAAAAGTCTAAGATATTGAAAACAGGTCAGTGCATAAAAATCAGTATCAAAACACTGGTGGCTGGTTCGCTGCTGGTATTGCTTGGCGTTGCTTTGTTGGAGTCAGTGTTGCTGCACCACAGACTGGAAGGAGGTTTGCCAGCGGAGCTATTCGGGGAAACCTCCCCCTCAGCTCCACAGCAAAGAGCCACCTTAACTCGATATTCAAATGCAAAAAAAAAAAAAAAAAAGTCACTGGGGCAAGGCAACTTTTTGTCGGGATAACTGTGTCTGTGGGAAGGTTTTTGCCAACATTGTTAATGATACGGTTTCGCGATTGCTTTAAAACAGCCTGTGTGTGGGCTGGCGTCAAAAAGGGAGGTCCCAGCCATGTGTTTCTGCCGCCTCTCTGGTGCCAGTATGAGCGTGAGTGGTAAACTGTAAAACTAACCCAGGGAAAAAAGCATGGGAGGGGTTGGCCAGATCGCATCCCTGATTTCTCTCCATCTGATTGCACAAATGCCAGGGCTGGTGCAGAGGAGGGCTGGGGAGATTGGTGGGGGGCGGAGGGGAAAGACCCCTCCGGCAGCAGCTCTGGCCTGGGCTGTTTTACAGTGATGGAGAACCGCAGCCTGCAGGGGTGCAGCAAAAAGGGGGACTTTTTTCATTCTGTCTAAACGAATCATATCATCGTAACATATTTCAGGATAGAGATTGTGTCCGAGAGGCATTTGGCACTTGGAGAGGTTGGCCCGGATCTCGCTCCATGTAGGTCAGTGAGGAGTGCGGTCTCTCGTTCCCAGCATATCGCTACAGCTACTGCCAGCAGGAGCGCGGGATTTCTTAATTAATTTTGCTCTGTGTAATACAGTACACACCTAAGCCTCTGATGGAGTACAACCATAGTTTCCAGTTTAACAATGTATCAAGGCGTGCCATTAATATACAGTTACATATGCTAAGTCCTGTCTTATGTAAGCAATAACACACAACAAGGTGTGTTTTTGTCAGGTAGTATGCATACATCTTGGACGTACTGGGGCAGCAGCGTTGCTGAGGGCTACAACACACCCAGGGCGTGGGTGGATTAGCTGACTAATACACATTTTGTAGTCTTATTGCGCTCATTAAGTATATTGAAGGGAAAAGTTTTAAAGTAAATTAAAATCTAAATTGCGAAGAATCAACCCACTGCGTAACTGGAAGTGAGCAAACACATCTCAAAGAAGTAACCAAAACTGCAAAATTACTCCCGACTTTGAAACTCCCCCTTTTGTGTGTCTTCATGGCAGGCAGCAGCCAGGGGTTGTGGCTATTTGGCTGTGGAAACAGCCGGTCCACTAATGGCTGAGCTATTAGTCCCTCTCACATTGCCTTGGGTCACTGTCCCACACTGTAAAGCACAGCTGTAGATACTGCAAGTCAGGGGCAAGTTCTGTCACAAAAATTCTTAAATTGGATCCTCCACTTTTACTTGGCAATTGGTGTAGGGGTGGCATGTCAGAAATGGAAAAAGACCCCACTTGTTCCCAATCACTTCTGCCTCCTACTCAGTCTGGTTTCCCCGATCCTTTTCCTCATCTTGCGTGTTTGTTCAGGGAACAAGGAACAACCTGAGGACTTCAATACTACATCTGCACTTTCCTCCTTCTCTGCTTGGAGGCAGCATGCTTTCCACGGTGTAGCACAACTTCCCAGAAAAAATATCTTCCCAACCAAATGTCTGACACCACCTTAAAAACACAGAAGAAATAAGCATCAGACAGCTTATTGTGATGGAGCTTTTCTCCATCTTCTTCTGTCTGCTGCAAAGATGAGACTGTATAATGAAGTTCATCGTTATGTCATTGAGTACAGCTGAGAGTTGTTTGAAATAACTTTCCTTACCAGGTCACCAGCCTGCTCTGTCTAAAAGTGGTGAAGTTGTCCTAGTCTGAATCCTAACTCTAAAAAGACTACTCATATATATGGCAAAAAGGTTTGTGACAATGCCTTGTTTTGATAAAGGTAAAACTTTATCTTTACCTTTATCTTTGATAAAGATAATATCTTTATCTGAAATGTGTTTTCTGAGTTTTTCCATGTATCTTAGGAAAGAAACATTTTTACCTTCATATTTGGACCCTTGGAATTTCAGAATGAACAGTTAATTTTAAATTGAATGACTAGTTACTTTAATCTTGTTTAAGAGCAGATGATGTTTCTAGTAGTTAGATTAGGTCTCACTGGTGAGTCACGTTCAGTTCATTGATGGAGAGGCGCAAGCTGTGAGAGTTACAGCTGTACAGGAGGGCGGTTCTGCTGGTTTTAGTGCTCTTTGCTCGTTGGGAGCCTACACTTCTATCTCAGATATTTCTGCTCTGTGTTTTGTAGTATGCCGATACCCAGCGTCCAATTTCTAGCTCTACAATGCTTCATTCTTGCTCAGCGAAGGAACCCATCATTGGGTGTTTTAAAAAATACTGTCTTTAATGTTTTTTCAGTCCTTTTGCAATTTAAGGCTTTTTATATTTAAAGCTAATTTTGTCAGTCTTGTCATGCAAACACCTGTTTTCCTTCAACTCTGAAACTGCTTTTTTTTGGTTCAGAGAATGCCTGTTAGGAGTTTTCTTTTCACTTGATGCTAAAATGGTCAGTGCTAACAGATAGCAACGTGGTCAAGGAATGTTCATGTTCATTCCACTACTGATACTGTCCTGGAAATGAAAGAACCTACAGTATAACCTTCCATTCCCCCAACACTCTATTTACTTGTTTATTGAAACAAGTTACTGATGAAGTGAGAAACTTTAGAACGTAATATTACATAGACTTTGCCCCTCCTTTGACTAGAGCAAACTAAGAGTCATTCTGCTGATGTCAAAGCTGATGTAAAGGACAGTCAGGAATATGCTCCATCCAGTAAAAATGCCAAGGTGCAATTACATATCGTATCCTGTGTGGTAGCGATATGCCCGTGCACACAAACAATGGAAGTTGCACCACTGCGCAAAGGACAACATTCAGTTGCCATGACTTAATTTATCTGTGGAACTGACAATTTGGATATGTTCTTAGCCTAATTACAAACGTTATTTTGATACAGTTAAACCGTTTTTTTGCTTTTTCTCTCCATTGCTGGTTGATTTTGGGTTTGATTTTTTCATACTGGGCACATCACATTGTGCCCAGTCTAAGGTCTAAAGAAAAACTTGCTGTACCTATACCTCGCCTTGCACGTTGTGGCTCAGTTCCTTTGAGTGAGACCTTTGACCACTGCCAACAGTACAAATAAATAATATGACTGTCATATCTGTGAATGTGAGTTTCTGACCAGTTTCTGCTTTTTCTAATGCAGTATTTAGGTATTTTAGTTGCACAATAAAATTATTATTTTTTTTCTTTCCTGGTTACCGTAAGCATGAGAATAGGTAAACTGGTTTCTTACTGTGAATATGATGCTTTGGAAAATATCATGTTAACTAGTTTTACCGGAAGGTTTTAATATGTGAAGGGCTTTGGTGTCTTAAAAGCCTTCCTGAAAAACACAGATAAAGAAAATTATACCTTTTAGAATGTGTTCTTTTATGATCTGTCTTCCTTAGTTAAGAGTCCTTGACAGACCAAAACCAAAAACTGAACTTCCAATTAATATATAAAGAATTTACCCTAAACAATTTGACAGTAGTGTTAGAAACAGCCCATTGTGAATGGCAGAATGTAAAATGAAAAAAATTATAAGTCCCAGTGGCAGAAGGTGGAAAGTTATTTCAATTGTTTTTCTTCAATCACAGTAAAATTATTGCAAGCAGATACAGTAGCTGGTATCTACCTCCTCAGCTTTAGAATCAGAAAATACACCACAGCCTGTGGTAATTGGAACTTGTTTTAATATGGTGCAGAATGCCAATATCTATGTTGTATCGCACAGTGGTTCAAAATCAAAATTTACTAACAGAGTTTATTACATTTTCTCTGTAAGAGTTGTAGTTCAGCTCACTCATTTATCTTGATAAATTGGAAAGCTGTTCTGTAGGAGAATGAATGAATGACTAAAGAAAATTGCTTGCTATCGTTAGGGTAATTTACATACTATAGGACAAGCCACTGATATGGGTAGATTTTTCCTGCCCAGGATAGGTGTAAATCCTTGACCAAAGTTATTATGTGATTTACTTAGTCTTCCTGCATGTGATAGTAGTATTAATGGATATGATTTCAGAGGAAAAGAAGAGGTTCTATTGACTTCATGAGATCCCTGTGGATTTAATTTTGCTATTTTTAAAAACAAGTTAATCTTGTGCAGAAGGTTACAAAGTTTCTGTTTTAATTCCAGTTTATTCTATGACCTTAAACCTATACAATATCCAGTAAACGTAGTAACTATTTTTTGTTTAGAATGACTTTGACAAACCCACTATTACCAAATACATGAGTAACTTGATTCAAAAGGAAAATAATTTTGAGAGACTTATGAAGACCAAACCTCATATGCCTGAGTTTTGCTTGGACAGATTGGTGAGACATAGCCGCTCGGGGCATGAATCAGTAACAGGCACTTCTGCCACTTAGTCCCAGCGAAACTGAAGCTACGAGGGAGAAACTCTTAGCTCGTAGTAACACGATATCAGAAAATTGTCCCCCGTGATGCTTTCAGAACTCAGACTGTTGGAGCAGCCTCATGTAAGAGTGCAGGCTTAGCTCAGGCGAGAGGCAATCGGGCTGTTTTCTGGGTTTCCATCAGGAGAGGGACCTCTCTTGATCTCTTTCAAAGGCAAGATTTTTACCCCTGCCCTGTGCTACTTAACACAGCCATGACTTCTGTTAGGGGAAGCAAGGTAAGGATGTAATTTGTGTTCATCTGAGGGGTTGATCTGATGTACATCGGTTTTGCAGTGTCCTACTTCTAATAGCCAGGGATTAGGCTCAGTGCACAGAGCCCCTAAGAGTCTGGATCCATGACTATCCTTGATGAAAAGGGAGATGAAAAAGGAGAATGATGAAAAGGATGAAAAAGGAGAAGTGTCGTTATGGGCTTCACCTCTTCCATATTTATAGGTCATGGCCTTATACTCTCTCCAAAAAGTCCCTGTTTATCAGGTCCCTGTTGACCTTCACCGTATGTCACATAAAGGGCACGTGCACTATATGTAGCGCATTGGTGTCTGGTTCCTCTATCATTTATGAGGCATAACTTCATCATGGCAAGGCCAGTTGAAATAAGGAGGTGTGAGTGGATTTGAAACTTTTATCTGTTTTCTTATCTATTTTTGCATTAGAGATGTTTGATTGCATATAGTTGGTAATTTATTATGGGAAAACTTAAAAAAAATACCTGTATTTGTATTGTGTTCAGTTTATATTACTACAAATATTCTGTAACTGATTTGATATTGCTTGAGAATATGGAATATTTTTTAGTACCTCAGCAATATTCCCATCACAAGCTTGCTTATTATGTTGATTTTTATTTATCTGAATTTCCTAGAAGGGAGGTAAATTTAGAAGTTCAGGAGAACTATTGTTCATCTGGGATATCAAAAGGGGGACATTTCTATGTGTGTCCCATTGGGTCTGCTCGATGGAGCTGAGTAGACTGAATGGTAGTGGGCAGGATGTGGCCTTTAAGCCTTTGTGCACAGCTATCGAAACTGTGGTAGCAACAGACACATTTAAACATCTGTCAGCAGTGTTACTATAGTTTGATTTCTGAAATAATATGGAGACAGGGAAAAGAAACAAAGCTATCCTGGGAAGTCATTTAATGCAGCACAATGTTTAGGAGAAACACTGTGGTGGTACCAATGAGAGAGTGCACGCTAAAAGCACGTTAGCCAAAACACAGCAAAATATTTATCTTTTCTTTTCCCTTGTGGCATAGACAGGGCTTGATATGGCATGAGTGGTTGCTCATTATTGGGGTTTTCTGACTGGTCCCATTGTATAACAGTTGCCTGTAACTTTGGGATATTTTGTCTCTGATTTTTCATAATAAGTGTTGGCGTCAGGTTGAAATTTTCCTAAACTATTCTTATGAAGTTTCCACAGTTTCCTGGAAGATTACTCAAAGATATTACGTTATTATTATTATCTGGTCATAGTTTTAAAAATTCTGATGACTTTTTTTTTTTAATTCTGCTTTTCTGAAAAGTTACTGCCTGTGGCAAGAATTTGACTTCTGTTTTGACAATGTGGCTTTTGCCATCCATTGAAATCTTTTCTTATTTGAAAGGTTTTTTTAAAAGCTTGAAACCCTTAAAAAGTGGGAGTTTGTTATATGCTCACTAAAGATCACTAAAGATTTCTTCTGTATTCTTCTTAATTCATCTGTAAATGTCTGAAAATTCTGTTCTCCCTGAGTACACTAAAGCTTCTTGCAGCTATGCAGACGACTGTATGGTCCTGTGATGGCTGCTATTGCCATTTAAACAGTGTGTGTATCTTCCCAGTCTGTGACTGAGCGTGGACCTTATCTTCCCCACTCATATGTGTAATAGGATTGTAACTATGCCATGCCTAAAAATAAATATGTTCCAGTGTAGGGCAAGAGAATGAAGCAAGAGCCTGTACTGGTTGTTGCTTTGGGCTAGAGTGAAACAGAGCTACAGAACTGACAGCAGAACTTCAAATTTCCCAGTATATTCTGGGTCACAAGAGCCAATGGTCTGGAAAATGTAAATTTAATGCTTGAGCTAATGTTTTCATGTCTGTTGATTTATTGTGATCTAATGTTTTAATTCCCACTGGTTGGTCTTCTTCATGGTCTCATGGAATCAAATCAACAACTGGGGCAAAATCAAAGTGCTGTCTTTTAGGCAGCTCTTTAAAATGTGCACTTCCTTTCCTACGTGTGTATTTTCTGTGCTCCTCTTTAAAAGTCTGCAGCTGAAAACTTTGCTAAATGGTTTCAGCAGTCGTAAAAACTCTCAGAAGTTTCTTAAAATAGGGAATGCGCTTCCTCTAAGACTCTTCAGAATAGTGTGTGCAAAAGAGGGATGTTATAATCAAACAATAGTTCTGCAACTTAAAATACAGAATTAATTATCCAGTGCATAGTAGCTGAAATTACTTCTAGTGCTGTGGTAACCAGTGATTTGGGCTTTGCTAATTTATATGACTGCATCCGTGTATGTGTAGAATTCATATCTAAAAGTCAGTGTTTGTGTCAAATTCAATGATAAAATATTACTGTCAAGGACACTAAGTCTCCTTAAGCTGACTGATAAAATCAAACAGAAAATATGGTTTTCAGAGATCTTTCACCTCTGCCTATCAATCTAGAGGCCGTGCAGTGCTTCAGAGACTGCACTGATTTCATTGCTTGATGATCTGTGCTGTGGAATGAGAACAACTGGGTTTACTGACCAGTTGCCCATGTTACAAACTGCCGAACTGGAATGATTTCTTACTGACAGGGTATACAAAGTGGTATCTGATTGATCTTTCACTTATTCTGGATGAGGTGCTATAGTTGTATGCATTACTGTTAAGCACAGGTCGTGTTTGTTTAGTCCCTCTGAGTTTGAAGGATATTCAGTAGCTGAGGGATATGCCCCGGGGCAATCGAAGAAATTTTGGCGAGAGGGTGGGCAGCTGAGCAGTATGGCAGGGTTGAACCAGTTTTCTTAGCTGAAGAGAAGTAGGGCATTTCAAGTTTGCAGCTTGAGAGTCTTGATTAATTGTTAAGTGCTTCTGAATGTCCATGTGACAGTCTTTTTCTTTTTTTTTTTCTTTTTTTTTTTAAATCTACAACTTGTGAAAATAATTTCAGACCCATCACTACAAAATCCACCTCTTTGTCATGTTGGGCTCAGAATACTTTAATGTGCTGAAAGGCTTCTAAAACACTTTTAAATGATGCAGAAAACTGGCTATTTGTTACATATTGTGTCTTGCAAATAGTGAATTTGGCATGTCATTTACATTTATGCATAGCTTTCCTTTTTAGAAAAAGCATTTATTGATTTGAACGTATCTTAGGTACATCAGGTACTCCCTCTGTCCTTGTGCAATACTGAAACAATGGTTAAATATGAACATCATTTTTAATTAGGTTTCCCCAGTGCTGAACTTGCTGCAGTCTGGTCTGTTCTCCATTAGTTTGCTGGTCAGAAGTTGTTGACCTTTAGATTATACTGCAAAATCCATCTGTTGCTGCAGGCTTTTGTGAAGAGAGATGTAAAGAAATATTATCTCCTGTCAGTCAGCCATGTAAACAAACTTGAATATAGGCAGGGGCTCAGTTTCCAAGATCTGAGATCATTCAAAATAAGGAGAGAGAGGGGAGACTGTGAACCAGTGCTCCCTATGCACAGGAGAATCCTTTCTCAGCTGTTGTGCCGTAATAAAATGCTGTTGTCCTATTTTAAAGTCCCCCTGCTCACCATGGGAGAAGCTGCTCTGCGGATAACCCTAACCAGTAATCAATTCCTCTTCTGTGATCTAGGAAGATGAAGGCCATAATCCGTCTTTGCCAGATATTTCTCCATGCCCTCCCCATTGCCAGCTTCCAGCTTGTTCTTAGGGCAGTCTCCCCCATGAGATTTCCTTGTTAACAATCTGTTATTTGCACTTTTTGTTATGTACCCATCAGCTGTCTGTTTCCATACCCTAACCGCTCTGTGACATTTCACCTACTTTAGCACTTTCTGTCCCACAGCCTTCAAGACTGTCCAGAGAACTTACCCTCCTTTTTGCCCCTCAGTGTTGGTTGGCAGCATACTCGATGGTCTTTGGTTTACTGTTAAACTAATAGTTAGTTTCCCTAATGTGTTTGAAATATGGTCATTCCAGTAACTTTTACTCATATAAATGCCGTTGATATGTCTGAAGTTTCTGAGTCCCATTTAAAATGAGACTGACAAATAGTACTCCTAATTACAATGCAGTGATGTTCTTACTCCTTCACCTGCATCATGTAAATTGTCAATGCTTTTTAATTATGCAAATTTTCCTCCACTAACATGGTAAACACACTGTTCTCAAGACTATTTCGGTTATGTTGTCAGATATGTTTGCAACATTTTCTAATTTTAGTTTCCTGTGTTTTATTAGTCTCTAAACTCTAAACCTGTGATTTCTGCTTATCATTGAAATGCTGTCATATCCTAGCTTTGCTGCACTTGCATGTCCTATGGCGATAATTTTATTCCATTTATCTGATGTCTTTATTCGAAGTTTTTGTTTCATTTAGAAAAAGAAGAAAGGGTTAGTTTTTCTTGGCTCTGAACATCTATTCAGAAAACTCCCACAGTCCACACCCATCACAAAATTATCCTCTTCTCATAGTTTCGTGCATCTTAGCTCTTTACACTGCCTTATTATCCTTTAAAAAAGTACTTCCCAGTGGTACTCCCATTAAGCAAGAACTAATACACCCAGGATTTGTTCTCAGAGTCAAAAGCTAGATGGGTTATTATGATACACTATAGTTGTGTGCTTGTCATATATATGCTACAAATACAGGGGAACATGTCTCATTTCTGTTTTCATAAGCAGATTCAGAAACTGCACCATACAAGAAATGTCACTCTGAGTGTCAGTTTTGAGGACAGTCCCCCTGGTGTGTGAAATTTTTGGATGGAAATGTGATAAGGGACAGACGCAATCAGTAAGAAGTGTCTTATCCAGGAGCTTTATCCAGGAAATATTTCAAGGGAAATCACAAGAAATCATTACAAAGTGATGAGATAGCCTACCTCCCCGTGAAGTGTCCATCAGAGGACTTCCAAATGTCTGCAATTTTCTATATGTCTTGAAATGTTCATGTCCATAAACATCGAGGTGCTAAGACTTAAAAGGTTGTCGGAAGTCTGTAGTGGTAATTTAGATTATTGTTTGTGCATTTCTACCAAGTTGATTAGTATGTGCTACTTAGCAAGGTCAGTCATACAGGTTATACTCTGAGGTGTATATTTTTCAAAAAAATTGTCTCATAATAGAGATAAAGATGCCATTCTTCATGGTCATAGACAGTCCTCATTAAGACTGAAGCTTATCAGTTCATCAAATGAAAAAATACATCATCTGCCAATGAAGGTAGTCATACATCAGTATTTCCAAAGGTTTTGAGAAACTACTGTATCTTTGCATCAAACTTCATTTTGTAGACTGACACATGAAGTATTCCTCTGAAGACAAGAACAGGGGAAGTCTTGTACTTATACCCCAAAGGTCACTTTTCAGACTTTTGATTGTTGCTACTGAAAGTTACACAGTTTGGTCATCTCAGTCTGGTTTTTATGTATATAGAATTGTCTAAAAAAATTGAAGGTGTTACAAAAAGAAATTTGGGAACACTTTGATCAAGTGAGTAACAACAGGTTAGCTGGTCCCGATGGTAGTTGTCCAAGAAATTGCTGAGTGTGTAATTGTGGTATGCAACCTATCAGGTAAATCAATGTCTATACTAAAATTTTTAAAAGGGCTCCAGGGATCATTCGGAGAACTGCAAACAATTAACTCTGACTTCTGTAAGGCTGAACTGTTAGATATGATAATAAGGAAAGGATGGGTAAACAGAAAGATAAATATAGCACATTACGTAACAGTCAATATAATGTCTGGAGAGGGAAGTCATATTTCTCCAGTTCCTCTGAGTGAGTCAACAGTATATGAAGAATTGATATAGCGAACGTGGATTTGGAAAGGCTTTTCTTGAGGTAGAACTTCCTAAACCAACTAAGCTCCCATGAGAAAGAGTAAAGTTCTTCTCACAGATTAATAACAGCTTAAATGATAGGAAACAATAAATGGCTAGTTTGGCACCATAAATGTAGATTACTGTCATAAACCTACCAGAATCTTTGCTTTCCAATGCATTCATAAATTGCCTGCAAAAAGAGATGAAGAGCACTATGACAAAGACAGAATTATTCAAAACTAAGGCAGATTGCGAAGAGTTGTGGATGGCTCAAAATATTGATTGAATGGATGACAGAATTGCAGATAACATTCAGTAATGATAAATACTGAATAATGTATAGAGGGAAAAATCATCCTAACTATACAGGCCTTGAGGCTGGTAGAACTTTGGCCCAAGAAAAATGTCCATGAGCCCAGAAATGAGTAATGAACTCCTCTCTGGCTGGTCAACCCCTTTCATGGACTGCTACCTGCTGTCTGTATTGGTCACAAACTTAATTTTGGCCAAGGTCAACCTGTGGTCATTCTTACAATAGCCTGTCAGAGGATATGGGCTTTGTTAGAGGCCTTTTGGAAGTTTGGGCTTTCTTGATAGGGAGGAAATTATGTCTTTTCCTCATTGTAAAGGTGCTGGGATGTAGGGAAGGCGTGTGCCAGTCCTTGTGCTGCAGCAACATGAAAAAGGCTGGTTGGTGGAGGACTGTGACAAGTTGGCATCTGGTGTAAGATATTTTAGAGCCTGAAAGCACCTGTCTTACTCAACCTAGTGTACTGAATGACAGGAGAAAGAGGGTAAAGTCTGGATCCAGAAAGACCGGTGGGCCCGAGGCATGTTTCTCTGATTGCACATCCAGACCCTTTGGGAGGGCAATTGGAGCATGTGCATACATCTACTCCTTGGAAAAGTAGAAGGGTACCAAGAAACATCTTATCAGCCTCCTATCAGAGGATGACACCCTTCTGTTCATGGGTGTGTGTGGAGGGATGGCTAGCAAAACTGGGCCTGGGGTGAGCAGCATCCAGGAGGCAGTGCACAAAAGGAAGGCAATTAGGAACGGATCAGCAGGAGAAGAAATGGTATCTTCGCTCGAGGTGCCTTCTTCCACATATTGTGGCATCCCTCTTCACCTCCTGCTAAGGAACCTGTCTTGCATTTAGTGGCATTGGCTAGCTGTGCATGCCTGCTGTAAGGGGGCACCTTAGAACCTACATGAAATTTTTGATGGTGCCATGGAAGGAGAGGAGACATCTGTGGATGGTCAACACCTTATATTATTTAAAGGGCCTATATTCCTTCTTCCTGGACCAAGGGGCAATCTCTGTGTATTCACCCTGGGACCTAGCACAGGAAGAAGGTGTTTTCCCTGGTAGAGCAATGAACTCAATAGACGGATCCTTTGAAAGTCACAACAAATAACTCCTCTAGCCTCCCCCATTCCATGCAGTGCCACCAGCACACGACTGAGTCTTGCTCTGGTAGCTCTGGTGGGTTCCCCTCCTGCACATGGGTGGTAATTGCTATGGGATTGCAAGGGACCTTCCTCCAGGGAGAAGGGACTTGTGTTATTGGTGGAAGGAATACTTTTTGGGAGGAAGGAAAGAGGGAAGAAGGCTGAGTAAGGGAAACAGGCTCTGCTCCTGCTGTAGCAATTAGTGTGTGCCCAACCCACTGATTCATATGCAGATAAGGTCAGTCCATTTCCCTGTACTGGCTATGGGCTTGCTTTGAATGGTAGCCATTTGAGGTGGATAGTCATGTCATGTACCAAGAGCAAAGAGCTTTAGGCCTAGGAGATGGACTCTCGGTCTGACCTGATAGCCAGCAAAGAGAAACAGTAAAATGTCGTACAGTTGATCTGTTACAAATGCAATTAGTAAATCAAGAATCGCGGCAATAAGAGTTGCAAATAGTTCATAGACTAAAGTATGTTCAAACAAACAAAACATCTGTAGAACAGCTATGGCTTGTAAGTTAATCAAAATAGTACATTTACTGTAATTTATGAATCAAACTAGGGTCTAAATTCACTGAGTAAATAAATGATTGGAAATTATTAATTTGCTTTTATTAAATAAGAGGGAGGACTAGAGAGTGCTATGTTCTGAGCAACTGACATGTGATAATGACTGCTCCTGCAGAAAAGGATAATAGAAAGTTGTCTGAGTCACTCACACTGCCCTTTCTGTAAATTATAAGTCATTAAAGCCTAATGTAGCTACTCTGGAACTTAAATAGTAATTTTTACCTTACTGAAGTGTTTCATTTTAATTTACTGTAGTAGTCTTAGAGGCTGAAACTCTTATCTTGAGCAAGTTGGGGAAAGTAAGTGTGATCTAAACCTGATCCAGAAAGCCAAAGCCTTGTTTTATATTACTGTATTGAGGGATAAAAGTTAATTTAAATTGTTTCATTATCAATTCATTCCTTGGTTTCACTGCAAAGAGGCCCAATTTTGCTGGCAGTTCAGTGCTCTTAAAACATGTATCTTCTAAGAATAGAATGAGAACATCACCTCATTTCTTACGGATCATCAGATGTCCACCAGTTGGGGGATCTTTGTCTCGGATTGAATTTAAATCAGCAGTTTAGATGTGAAAGACTCGATATCTCATTAGCAATCCCTTGATCCACCCAGTTCCCCTGGGTGCTGTTTTAGAATGATAATCCCAATCATTCTTCAAATCTTTATAAGCAATCAGTTTTAAGTGCAACTCTTAGAAGATAAGACTTTTCCTGCTAGTTAGTTCCAAAAAAGAAAAAAAAACAGAACAAAAAAAAACCCCAAAACCCCCCCAAAACCAAACAGCCAACACCGGTGAGCCAGAGGCTTTGATCAGACAGGTATTCTTTTTAAGTCAGATTTAGTCATTTCAGATTTTGTTTCTGCATGTCTGATACTATGCTAGAAAATAATACAAATACAATATTAAAAAAAGGGTGAAGAGCTTCAAAAAGAGCCTCCTAGCCAATTTAGATTGGGTTGAGTGCTTGAAACGGTGCAATAAATCTTTTGTTTAATGTACAAAATTATTTTTAACCTGACATAAAGGTAACTTCCAGGTACCTCAACCTTACCAAAAAGGATCATAGATTTGGCTAAACTTCAAAACTCCTTTCAAATTCAAAAATCCTCTGACAAAGCACTGAGACTTTCTTTAAAACTCTCAGTATCGCTATCTTGCTTGCGTTAATAGTTTCCTTAATAGGGTGCCACTCATGTTACTTGTTCTCCCTGTTATGTGGTCAGGGCCTTTGTAGGTCTTTGCTGAAAGCTAGATTTGCTGGTGTAAATAGGAATTGAGTTGATTCCTTTTCCTGGAACAGTAATGAGATCATCGCATCAGCTTTGTGTTGTGTTGTGATTAAGTTTGCACTGTGACTCAGTTACCTTGTCCTGGAGGACACAGTTATGAGATTGACAGCCACAGTGGGTACAGGAGCAAAAGGTAGTATCTTGTGGCAGACGTCCAGATGCTCATTCCGTGTCTGAAAACATTTAAGTCCCATGTTTTTAAAAGAATGCAGTGCAGGGGTATATAATGACATCTTTTTAAACAAGAATCTGACAGCGTTCATTTCCATAACTTTGTTAATATTTAAATTATTGACCTAATCAGGTTAAGTGTATGGGCTGCAACATCTAATTTTAAGGCACACCTTGTTCATGGTCATTGTGCAATAGCAAATGCAAAACAATGATGTAATTAGCTGCGCATCAGCAAAAATGTCTGAAGAGTTTTAACTTGAAACCTCTAAGAGAAAACAAACTGCTTTGTTAAATTAGCAATACTTTATTTGGGACCTGTGTGTATTTATTATTAATATTACCATGTGATAATAGTACTTTATAATTTTTTCCCCACAGTCAGAAAGAAAACGAGATGAAAAAAATATTCACTTGACATCCTGATGAGATCATAGCTGAAAGCTGGCATTTCGGTAGCCGCTTTGTACACGGTTTGATACGATTGCCTATTCAACTGACGCCAAGACTGCCGAAGTGGCGGTGCTGTAAGGCAGGTGTAAGGTTCACTGCCTGATCTGCGTGGGTGAAGTTTGTCAGAACCCTGGCGTTCATTAGGATTGGCTTCAGTCAGTGGTACCCATTCCTTGAACGCCAAATTCACCCACGAGATAAAAGCAAAAAGCCGATGCGTATGTAACATAAGCAAAAGTTTGTTCTTCTGCTGATACTCAAATATAACGTATTTTGAGATAACAAAAACTACAAAGGATCTTTTTCTCCCTGAAAGACTTAATTGTATAATTCAAGATTGAAGTTTAACTTGTCTCAGCAAGCATTTCATGGCCAAATAAACACTGCATCACAAAGCTGGTTAACATTCAGCCACAGCAGCTGGACTCAAATTTATTAAAATTTTCCCTAGGACCTGCTCTGCACTTTTAGGGAGAAGTCACTTCCCTAATTTTTTCTCTGTAGACATTGACTTCTTGGCTGTTTGTTCAAGATAAGCATCGAAATGAGAATGCAAAGGTCAATCTCTGCTGTATTACGGTTAGAAAGAGAAGCAGTCAGCTTGTCTTCCAGTGAATATTCTCCTATCCAAATTAAACTGCTGAATTCCTATAGGAAAAAGCCTCTCCTCTTTGGGAATTCAGCAGATTTTGTGTTAACGGAAGGACAGACTCCCCTTTTGTTGTGGACCTACTTCTTCACTGAAAGTTTGATCTTTTCAGCTTTCTGCCTCCTTATGTCCACCTTTTAATGACAAAAGGCTGTGAGCTCATGGTAAAGGCTCTGAGATGCTGGCTGCAGTGGGCTCTGCTGCCCTGCCTGGTCCACTGCCACCTCCGCTTGGCTGTCCTGCCTCTCTGCTATCCCCACTCAACAGAACTGGAAACATGTCTCAGCCCGTTGTTAATGCAGGCCCACCTTCATCAGCTGTTTAAGCTAATAAGTGAACCAGAGCAAGTGAGATATAACCAGGGATCTTACTGTCCCCTTCATGCTTTGGGGAGAAGAACCCCGGGCCATGAAATGGAGCAAACAGTTGGGGCAATGAATTGTTTGTTTGTTTCTTTGTTTTTTTAAACTATGGCAACTAAACCCAACAAAACCCATTTGTCAAGGCTCTTGGACAACATAACTACTGGATGATGTAACTAATCTCAATTCAAATATGTTTTATAAAAATAAGGATGCATTAAAAATAATTGTGCTAGCATCTTTCCTCTGTTGCTAGCAATTTCTTGCTCAGAATTTTAAAATTAATTTTAAAATAAGGACATCCATCATGGTGCCATCAAGGCAAAGGAGTTAATGGAACTGTTGCCTGCTCAGTTGGAAATTAATACTACCTTGGCTGAGACAACACAGCTGACTGTATGGACACCCCAATCTTTTACCGCATGGAGTAAAATAGATTAATGTAAATCACCATCAGTGGTGGTTCAAGCCAGCTGCCTTAACTGGGTGCATATATACCTAAATTTCACATTCTAGCTAACTGTTTGGTAATTTCTATAGCTGCTTTAACTCAAGTACTTGTGATTCTTTGACTCTTTACTTAATTGCATGATATTAATTTAGCTAAAATTTGTTTAACTACGCAATGGAGAAGATAAGCAGGAGTATCTGTGATAACTGTGCCAGACACAGCCTTCTACGTGGAGCGGATGAACAATTTAAGCAGATTATTTTCTAACTTCTACATTCATTTCTTGACACTGTGATATATTCCTCCTCGCCTTGTCTCTCCTTGGTGATCACAACTAGGCAGGTGTATTAGGACAAAATTGTCCTTCCCGTGCCCACCAGCTGCACAGACCTCTGGTCCTGTTGCCCTCACTCTGTCTGCCGTGAAGTATTACGCGGAGTTGTCATGCATTGCCCTTCTTTTTATACAGTCAGGGATGAGTTACCAGCTACTTGATAACTAAAATTAGCCTTGGTCTTCCCTGACTTCTTTTATTAACAGTAAAGGAATGCATCGCCACGCATGTCACCCGTTAGTGACATCATGTTGGACTTGCAGTCTTTGTATCTTTTTCTTTTATTGTTGATAGAAGACTGCCAGGGTGACGAGCTTGATCCTTTTTGCTCCCTAGCATAATAACAGCACTTCTTGCATGTGTTGGAAATGGCAGCTGATAAGAAAAGATGAAGATGGCTGCATGGCACTGTGTTGAGAGAAAAAGGTGATTTATCTTCTCTTTGCAATTTTCCACTGTAAATCATTTAACCTTGTATTAGAGCCCTTTTGTTTTTGCAGTTGCAGTAAAGAAGCTCTACGGTGTTTATATTTGTCTGTATCTTGAAATATTACTATAAAGAACAGTGAGATGGCATTATACTGGGGACAGCTGCAAGGGTTTCTCTTATACACAGGCTGCCAGGAGCTGGAACTCAATGAATTGATAAAAGCATGGGAAAGATACTTAGGAATCTGTTCCTGCCAGTCACCGATTAAACTGTGATAGTCAGCCAAATGCAGGTATACGTGAGTTGAGGCAGGGAGAGGAAAATGGATATGAAATTGTCGAATCACTAGTTTCTCGATGTCAGTAAAACAGCAGGGCTCACAAAGGGTGAAGCATGTGGAGTCCAAACACAACTCGATGAAATGACAACTGTTGACAAAAACCAAAACATGAACATACTGACGGCTTGTGGGAGCTGCAGTGAGTGGCGATGACCTCTGAAGTAACTGTGAACACTTACATGCAACTTGGCCCATTGAACTGTTCATTCTACATTAAATCTTGTTATTTTTATTTGGAATAAGTATCGTAGGTCTGGAAGTATATGTGTGTCTGCATTAAATGCAGATTTGGGCTGCCGTTGATGGTTGTTTTCACAACTGACATTAAAGTATTCAGTCAGTTTGTAATGGCTGCTCTTTAATGACACTGGCGGAGGGGGGATCAAATATGGGATCTGCCCTTAATTTCAGAGAGCAGCAAGAATGAAAAGTCTTATTCCAGTGTCTGACATACTGCGGAGTCATGTTCCTGGGGGAAGTTTCTTACCCCCTTGTTTGGAACATGTTTGCTTTCCGAGACCACACACATCCCCCCCAACACTGTGCTGGTATTTGGGTACTGAGAGACCAGTATGATTATGTATAGATACAGAAACTGTCCGAAAAACAATACTGCCATGGCCAGTAATGAGAAATATGCTCTCCTTTCACATGGACAGATGTTTTGCTTTGGGTTGTACAGTGAAACCGGCAGTTCTGAAACCTGCAACCAGTTTGTTTGATTCATAATTCAAAGCCAGTGTAATTCTCAGTGACTATCGCTGTTGTTTTTGTTATGGAGTCCTAATTCGTTGTTTCTGTGGGCACAAAAGGATTGTTGGACTCATTTGGTGTTTCAGTGCACTGTAATTTTACATAGTGCAATACTGTTGAGATTGCCTAGCTGTGTCATCTGTTGGGCTCATCGCTATTACTTCCTTTTGACCTCCTCTCTGTAATTGCACATGGATGGCTTACTAGCTGCCGTAAAGATACTTAAATGCAACCAGGCTCATTAAAAAAAAAAAAGTGAATAGACCAAAATGATTCTCTCTGAGGTCAGCGAGGACCAACTAGGTAGCTGTTTGCTCTCTGCCAGGCAGTCAGAGCCATCTGTCACATGACGATAAGCAAGCATCGATTTCAGAAGTCCATTTGTTTTTATGACAGTTTTTACAATTTTATGGAAATTGAACCATTACATAAAGCATAATTTTCCTCAGAAATTGGTGTTTTATAGACTTATATCCCTGTTCGGTCATTCCTAGTTGCTTTTTACATAAAGCATAAATGTAACGATGCTTTTCTCCCCTAATGAAAAAAAAAATCATCAGACTTTTTTTAGTCTTTTTTCAGTATATGAAAGATTATCCATGTTTGTTACTTAAGGAAAACCTCGAGGGTTCTATGCCCAAGTTTTATGTATCCATAGAAACCGAGTCTATAGAGGCTACAAAGGAACGAATATTTAATGCTTTAATATTTAGCTAAAAATCATAGTTCATAATGGTTTCCTAACAAGATTTTGCTACTCTTCTTATTCTTTACGTATGTACTTTTCATAATCTGTGTTAGTTCTTAATTTAACTCATCATATTCCTGCATTCTTGGACTGGTAAATCTAAAACATTAAGTTAAATTGTACAGACTTTGTGTTGTTAGAGTCTTGTGTTCAGGTCCAGACTATAACCAATGTGAGGGTGAGCTTTCCAATTTTGTTTCATCCTCCGTGAAAGTTAATCAATGCCATATCAAGTTTCTACTCAGGGGAAGCCAGGGATTTTGCATACTAGATCAGACTGGAATTGTACCAGTGGATCTGTATAAGGACAACTTTGACAGCATCTGTTCACATCACTCTGCCTTTGTCAAGGCATAGTGATCTTTTATCTTTATGAGGAGCATTTTAAAGCAGGACAAGAGACAACGTCAGGTTAGAGGTAGTATTTTTTTGGAGGCTGTATGAATTAAAACTCAAAATTCCTCAGTAAACTGCAAATGCTCGGCAGTTTCCAGGCGTTTGTCCAGTTCACCTGAGCATCACAGGCATGGCTGCTCAAGTGTTTGTGTCCTTAGATATAAAAGCATTTATGATATTAGTAACTGCTTGGTTCCTTGCATATTTCTCCTGTATGAGAATTGTCATTTAAAGGTCAGTACTTTCCAATATGTTCTGGGCGTCACTGGTTTTCCTAATAGTGAGAAGATGAGTTATCTGTAGTAATGATTCTTACCCTTACAAGTATATAAATATTTGAAATTATTTGAATTGTCATAGCACAAAATATAGCAGTGAAAGATCTAGGTTCAGCTGTACTAGGTGAATATGAAAAGAACATGTACGTGAAAAGAAAAGACGACTGTCCGTAATCCATGCAGGATATGACTGGTTATAAAGTTGGATATAACTCCAAAAAAACTTTGCAGTCAGACTATTTTGTGATTTTACAGGGAGATATACGGGATGACAGATGCTGGAATTCAGGGGTCTGATTCATGAGTTGAATTATTAGGCCATAAAAGACAGTGGCACCGGTAAAAGAGTTACAGGAATCAACATTTAAGAAGAATTTGGAGTTACTTGTCAGTAGCTATTTTAGAAGAAAAGCTGATGAAGGGAGACTATGAAGGACATTTGAATATGAGAGATCCAGGGAATTATGAACTTGAGGGGAAATCTAGACATGCAGAGAACCTCTTGCATTGTTTTACAGTGTGTGTTCTTGACTGCTTTTTGGTTTTTTTTTGCTCTAAGACAACGAGGATCCTCTATAATAGCTCCTAAAGAAATATGAACGTAGGATCTGAGCCTAAATTGGACCTGCTGTGGTAATAAAAAAGTATTCCAGTGGATTTCCCCGTTCCTTTTTTAAGGAGGAAATCATACAAGACCATCAGGGTGAGGTGTACCTGGGAAGTGGTGGCCTCATCGAACCCAGCAAGGTGAGGACAGGCAGCTGTTTGGGAGCTGAGGAAAGAGGGATCTGAGGGGCTCGGGAGGTTTGTATAAGCTTGGTATGTGGCCCCATTTTGCTGAAGCTGATGCTTGAGGCAGCTGGGATCATTGTTTGGACAGAGTGAAACCAGTCTGAAGTGGTATCTCAGGGAGTTGTTGGCATGCAGATGACTTTGCAGATGAGATCACCAGCAACAGGGTGGCAAGCATTTATTTTTAATGTCATATTGATGTTGGGCTGGGTTGTGAGCATGCGTAACTTGTTAATACTGCAACACTATGTGGAAGTCTCCCATGGCACCTGAGACACCTTTTGCTAGGTAGGACTGCAGTTCACTTTTGCTAATGAAGTTGTTGTGGACAGCGGGTTCTGATGGATGGGAAGAGGTTGCCCTATCTAGTTCTGTTAAGTCAAATATTTTAAACTCACTAGTTACAGAGGATGGAAACTGTGATAATGGATATTTTCTGGGTTATAAAGACATCTTCTATTTCCTGAAAGCAAGCTGAGAACACTGCTAGTAATTAAAAGCAAATCAAAAAATCAAACAAGACAGAGAGCAGTCTTCTATTCAATAATTACCCCGTGGTTTTATGAATCTCCTCTTATGCTTAGATAATGCCCCTTAGAGTTGGTAATTTACAACTTTACAACCGTCACGGAGCTGTGCGTTATGTATATGCTGAAGGGCAAAGAATAGCCTCAAAGTGGAAGGTGTCAAGAAACGTCCAAAATCAATTAACAATTATATAGCGTGTGGGAGACATTCCTTGTTCTCTCTTTGAATAGTCCTCGAGACAGTGTGGCTTTTAGACTGCCGGAAAACTGGTACGTTTCCAAGTTACCGGTGGAAATTGCTTTGAACTTAGAATAAACCTGCACACACATACAAATTAGAAGAAAACAAAACACGTCGAATGAAATCTTGGCCTTATCAAAGTCAAAAGGAGTTTGCTGCTGACTTCAGTGGAAGAAGAATTTTATCCATAAAGAGCAAAAAAAAAAAAAGATTTTTGAACTCTAAAATCAGAGCTAAGCTGTCTGATGTAGGGGTTTTTTTGTCACAGATACCTGCTTGTTTTCACATGTATTTGCAGGATCTGAAGGCCACAAAGTCTTTGTAATTGTGTGTCTGCAATCCCTGACTGCAATATGCTTGCCAAAGCACACCTGGAACGCTCATGCTTTTGTAACTTTCATTTCTTGTTTTTATGGTCCCGCAACATTGCTCAGGCCTGTTCAAATGAGTTGGCAATTAGTAACATAAATATAACTTGTCCGACTTGATTTGTTCTTCCCACACACACGTTCTGTGTCTGTCTCTCTTCGGCTGAACCATGTGTAGAGAGAAGAGTACCAAGGAAGTACGCTGTGATGGGGGGAACGCCAGGCAGGTTTCTATGCTTTTAGAATGAGCTTTTGTACATTATGGAGAGCAAAAATAACTTGTGGCCATCCTAGCGAGCATGCAGTGTCTTTGTGAGCACACCGTCCTCAGGTGTTCCTCTGCTATGCTTGCGTAGCCTGGCAAGAGTTATCGTTAGTTTTCATTAAATAACCTGTAAATTGGTTGAACCTAAGCGCTTTGAAGGGTCCAGTCCCATGTGCCTGCCTAGAGCACATCCAGCAAATGCCAGGTTAGACAACTCGCAAAAGAGCTGGGATTTTTTTATTGCTGTTTTAAGTTGTTTTGGTTTATTTTTTAAAAAAAATTGCTGCCACAAATATAAAATAGGCCTGACAGCTAGAGCGCTTCCCAGATAAATGGCAGCTCGTGCTTAACTTCTCTGACCTGGAGAGCTGTGCTGCCTCTTGCCTCCCTGCTGACTCCCCATGCCATGGTGTTATTCACTCACTGTGTGGGAACCATCCAGACCTCCCTGCCTCTTCCCAGCCAGTGGAAACGGTGCCACAGCAACAAAAAATGTGACCTTCACTTGCCTATGTAAAGGCAAAAAAAAAAAAGTACTTAAGGAGGGGCTTATAAGAAAGATGGGGACAAACTTTTAGCAGAGCCTGTTGCTATAGGACAAGGGCAAATGGTTTTAAACTAAAAGGTGGTAGATTTAGACTAGGTACAAGGAAGAAATTTTTGCAATGAGGCCGGTGAAACACTGGCACAGGTTGCCCAGAGAGGTGGTAGATGCGCCATCCCTGGAAACATTCAAGGTCAGGTTGGACAGGGCTCTGAGGAACCTGATCTAGTCAGGGATGTCCCTGCTTACTGCAGGGGGGGTTGGACCAGGTGACCTTTAAAAGGTCCCTTCCAACCCAAACTATTCTATGATTGGTTACGCAAAGGTAGGGCTACGTTACTTTGTAAGAGTGAGTAAGCGTGCAGGCCTACAGAAGTGATGAATGCATTTGATATACCTCCTCTGGGCACGGCCAGCTTAATGTGTATGCTTGGAGAAGGATTTATAATGAAAGAAATATTTATATTTAGTAAGTCTGAACATGATCAATGGATCTGTTAGTTTTATTTCACATAGATGCTCACCTGAACGAGTCCTTGTTTGCAGTCTATTCTTGTTATCGTGCTTCTCCATTAAGAAGGAACGGCTGCATATTTCTGGCCATGTCATCGTGGGTTGTGAATGACAAACCAAGTGACATGTTTTATTTGATTACTGCAGTGCTTGTGAATAGCTCAGCGCTGACAGCCTGGGAGGAAAAGTACCATTAAATGCCCTGGGATAGGCATAAGATGGGCCACGACACTGGAAGGTTTTCTCCTCCAGCCCAGGCATTGTGCCTCATTTCTGAAGTTACCATCCCATTGACTTATTTGCTGGGCTGTCACATCAGCTATAGCGACGTTTTTGACACCACTATATTTTGTGACATTTGTTCCTTAAAAAATGGGAATAAGGTCACACTAAGCAGCTGTGAATAGCCGTCAACTTTCAATCACCACCAACCCAGACAGCATTTGAAACAGCGGCTTTGGGTGGCGATGAAAGGCGCTGTATCCTACTGACAGTGCCTTCGACCAGTCAAGAGTGGAAGCAGGAGTCCGAGATGCACATTTTAAATTGCGGGAACAGTACTTACTGTGAAGACATTATTTGAAATAGTGTCTAGAAGGCAATAAGAGTGTGCTTAATTCTTTAATTTTTTTATTCAGAAAAAATTTTTAAAGTATATTTCATGTCCTACATCGGGTCCTAGGTAGTGCACAGAAGAAAAATACACTGGTGATTGGTTTTACTGCAGTTTTAGCTGAAGATACAATTCCCATTCACAGGAAAGCCTCCAACTGGGGATAAGTGGTACTTTATTCCCAGCATGTGTCGATATTCAAGTGCTGTTAACATTGGACCTACAAGTATCTGGTGGTTCTGATAAACCGGTCTGCGGCAGCTCCTGTGTTACCTGTGTGGCTGCTCTCAGCCAATGAGCAAGAACTTGAGCGAACCAATCCCGCAGAGGTAATTAGCTTAATTGTATTAAATTTTGAGGAGAAAGTAAGGAAGCATCACTTTACAAGGTTAAAATGTTAAACGTGTTTGGGAAAGAGAAAAAGCCAGTCTGTGAGAAAGTGCATTTATGAAATGCCGTACTTGCATCTGTGTATGCAGGCATGGTGATGGCTTGTAGAAAAGCATCTGCTGAGTGTGGAAATGGTAAACATCTCCAGCAGTTGTTTATTTGAGAAGATACACTTGAAGCGCAGCTAAATATGCTCCAGAGGCCTTTCTTCAATCAAAAAAAGTTTCAAATAAAAAGCTCCTTATTTTTACCCAATCAATATTTTACATTATTTCCCAGTTTATGTTACAGGCATCAGGCTTATGGTTTGCCTGAAACCTCACCAAAGCAGGAGAGTTTCTTTCTCTTCAAAATGATGAGAGAGTAGTTTACTGCTTAGGTCATTTAACTCAGTTATAAATTACAAAATACAAGTTATGACTAATCAGAGAAAGCAGTTCAGTATTATGAAACCAGCCTTAAGAAAAGTAATTGTCCCTTAGGTTTCCGTGCTTTCTTGCAACTTGAATTGCAAAAATCACTTCCTACTTAGACCAAGAACCCAAGACTCCTCAATTTATTAGTGAAGATGATTATCCAGTAAATGTTTCATATTGTGTCTTTTCCCGCGCTTACCTTCAGCAGCACTATGATACCTGAACAGCTACCCTAAATTTTAGGAAATACTGATCTTTACTTATCAATTATGGTATTCCTTATGGCTCATCCTTGTAAAAAAGGAAAGCTGCCGAATGGCTATTAGCTTAATAAAAGAAAAGCCATTTTGAAATTCTTGTTAAATTGCAATGAGTGTACAACTAAACTGAGATTTAATTACATTTTTAATTAAAGGAATAGCTATTGATTATGTCATTGAGTATGTGTGGTAGCCAGCCCTAACAAATAGCAATATTACAAGAGATCATTAAACTAGTTGTTAAAATTCCAAGTGAATGAGAACTAGAAGTGGTGTGGATGAAAGATACAGCAATTCTGGGTAGAAAAAAAGATAATTAACTGAGTGAAAAATACGTTCATTTCTACAAGTTTGGTTACTGATGATTTTATGTGCTGTCATAATTTATTTTTGCCTGTGGAACAAAATGAACACAAAATTGGAACAATTTTTAGATAAAAAACACAGGTAAAGTTTTGTCTTGGGCCTTGAAAGTGAACAGTGATTCAGACAACATTTCTCATGAGCTTTACGTGAAGCTGAATCTAATCTGTCATATGCGAGAGACCTTCTGATGGCTCAGGGAGCAATCTGATCTACTACACAGGCTGATATAAAAGGGGCAAAAAAAAAGGTGCTGTGTCAGGCATGGGAGTACTGACAAAAAGCCGTAGGCAGCTGAGGTCCAGCTGGCTGCAGGGCACTGGCAGTTCAACCGGCAGCGTTCCTACTACTGCAGTGGTGGTCCTCTCCTAGGCCGGTGCTGTGGATGCCTGGTGGTAGAGAGAAAGCAGTTTTTTGGACACGGGTGATCGAGAGTGGGTGTGGAAATCCCAGCTGCCCACATAAATCCATGCAGCCGCGTTTTGTCTGTGTGGGTTCCCCATTTGTGTGTGCAGGTGGCACTGCCGGCTGGACGGGTCGGTTCTTCACCAGCGCACCTGGGCTTGGGTGAAGTTGTTAGTTGACGCTCTCGAGAAAATGTGTCCAAAATTTGTTTTAGACTTAATTTGAAAGGTCTGTAGGCAGATCGTGCTGTTAAACGCTTGGTTCTTTCTCTCCTTGTGGTTCCAGCTTTTCTGCTGGAAGCATCTTACTGAAGCATTTTATTTAGAGAGGGGAGCAGCCCCTCTGGATGGGTATCGCAGCAGCCCATTGCTTGTGGCTGCAAGCTGCTCTGAACAGTGAAGTGTAATAGGGGGATGGGGCAGATGATCTCATGGGTCTTTCTGTTCTGTCCATTTCTGTGCATATAAAGCCGTTTTAATCCTTTCCATTCAAATGCATTGTATCCACAGAAAGGTATTATTAATAATGACACAAGGCATGCTGCAACATGGGCAAGCTTAGAGTCAGAGCCTATGACTCAGTAGGACTAAGTTTTTGTTTGAAACACAGCATTTTAGAGTTAAAACTCTTTTTTGGTACCAGATTTTATAGTTGAACATATTCTGAATGTTCTGTCTACATATAATGCACAAAGACTGCGAGGATTGTACAGACACCAGCACCCAACAGTTAGGGTGGATTAGAATTAGAGGTATCTGTCACCTTTATTTGACCTCGTAGTTTTATGGAGCAGGATCCAGCCTTCAGGGACCTTCCTCCCCCTCTGTGACCTCTTCCTCCTTCAAGTGTGCAGGATAAATGAGGGCTACGAATGTGGCAAGTGCAAAGAACGTGGCAGCGGCTGATGAGCTGCAGAAGTTAGGGGAAGCGTTTGGCAGAGGCGCAAGCTCTCTTTAGGAATGAAAAGCAATGCCTTGTGGCGAAAGCGCTCTTCTCCTCGTGTTGCAGCTGTATTGCAACTATTATGTGTCTGTTCTCACATTCAGAACCCAGATTACAAAATATCTTCTGTGTCTAACGGGTGACAAGTAAAGAAGAAGGGATTACTGAAATATAAATTGAAGAGGTCAGATATAAACCTCAAGACAGTAAAAAGGTTTAATGACCTGTAATCAGGATTTACCAATGATTTGTACTTAGGTAACGGCATCACTGTTTTTTTTCCAGCACACAGGATACATTTCAGTTTACTTCAGATGCGTCCCTGTTCCCTCTTACTGCTTAACTACAGGATGTTATGATTATAGATGTAGTGACACCGTTGTTGCAGAATCGCTGCTGATAAATTACGGTGGGATGGCAGCCGCAAATACACCTTCTCTTGTGATTTAAGAGGGAGATGGGAAGGCGTATCACTAAGATGCTTGATCAATGGTAAATAGGGCCAGCCGCGGCATGCTAAACCTTAAAAGTCCTTGCCAGATTTTGGGATTAGAAGTCATCATTTCAAGCTTTAACTCCTCCACTATTGAAATAATCAGTTGCTCTGTTCCTCCTTTTCCTTTCTCTTCGGCCAAGATTTATTTACCTTTGCAAGCAGGATTTGATGTGCAAACCTTTCTTTTTTCAGTAATTTTTTGAGATACGAGAGCTTTTTCAGCCAGCTGCCAAATATTCAGTGTCTGTCTGTGCCATGGTGCCGTGAGACTTCATGTCAAGTCCCCTGTGACCTTCCCATCACCTGCTTAACTGGTCAGGAAATGTGCGGCCACTTGGAGCTGTGTACTTGTGCTGCTGAAGGCTGGAGAAACAATAAAACAGTCATTACAAATTAGCATGATAACAGACACCAGCAGCAAAATCAACTATAATCAGGACTCACTCGACACAAAAGGGCATATAGCTTTGGTCACTCAGTCCCCTGCTCTGTAGGTGACAGTCCTGTGCAGGTAATGTTCCTAATGGCTGATGAGCGGCAAGAAAAATTTCAACACGCGACTGCTAACGTTGCAGTGATTTTAACCTGGCTCCTCTCTGAGAAACCCCTTGCGTCCTGATCTGAAGGCTGATACAAACTTGGTTATCTTTTCCCTGAAGTGAGAAATGAAAGCGGCTGCCTTCCCGAGATCTCCCTGGAATTCAGGCTAAATGGGGCTTGTATTCGCATTGGTACTAAGGATGAAATCAGGATTGGCAGACTGTGATGTGTGAATTTGCACACATACAGAGACTCAGAACAAGAGTGAATCTTGTTAATTAAGCCAAGACATTTTAGATGGTCTGTGCCTAAAATTCAATCCTGTTCAGTAAAAGGGACTTTCTCTTGGGTCTCTTTAATGTCACATTCCATTTACAATTATAATAAATGCTACAACTTGTTTCCCTCTCCCCTATCCCACAAAAAATGACAGAGAGGAATTTCTTACTAAGCCTTTGATAACGGTTCTTTCTTTTTGTTCCAGATAACTTCAAACGAGAAGTGCTCAGAGAGCCTGAAGAATGATGGCGATGCTCTTACCCAGACTCTAGAGAGCCTGGCCCAAACTGCCAGGTGAGTTCCCTCAGGCTTCCAGGAATTTCCAGGGCTGAAAGCGCTCACCTTCTCTTTTGTCTATGATGGTCTTCGCCTGTAATCGTCTCCTGTGCAGTACAACCTTCTCAGGTTTCTGTCCCTGGCCCCCCTCCCTACATCGCTCTCCTCCAAACTCCTTTCATTCAGAGCTTGCTGGTGTTTCTGCCGCTGCGGCGGCGTGCTTTGATCCCCAGCTGCGGCGAGCCGCAGTGTGCTGCACAGTCCAGCTCAGTGTGTGCGCACATCTGTCGATTTTTTATTATTATTTTTTTTAATATATGATTTTATTCCGAACACTTGGCCTCTATAACCGGATACCAGTCAGGGGTTCTTGGCGGCGTGGGCTAGATGCACAATGCGATGTCTGTGCCCTGTTTGAAAGTAATTGTGTTTGGTGCACTTGCAAGCTGATTACTTTCAAACGAGCAGCGGAAGAACAGAACTACTTTTGTTTAAGAATACCCGTGGCTTCTCCGAGAAGGCACGAGACTAGACTTTGGGGAGTGCCGTGGCTTCCTCTGTGAGAGCAGAGGTGCGAGTCCCAACAAGTTGGCCAAACCTCAGCTCATCTCCCAGAGACTTTCCCTCATCTAATCCCCCTTGGACATATGAATGAATGAATTACTGTTCTCTGCCTCTCAAAACAGATTTTACACTCCTGCCGTGGGCTGTTAGGCTGCATTTCACTCCTGGTTGAACTAAAATTGATAGAGAAACTGTAGTTTATAGATCAGTTTTCGAAACGCTAAGATAATCTTTTCAGTGCTCTTTGTGCTCCCAAATGCAGGCTTTATATGGGTCAGTTGTTTGGGAAAATTGGCTCCTTGACATTATGGCAGGGAGTACCCTGGGTTGGAAGGAAAGGGGGGATGTGGGCAGATGTGGAGAGGGAATGTGGGACGTGGCGAGTGTAAGGAGATGCACACCGAGGACTAACCAAACCTGTCGAGAGCAGTCTGCATCCCTCTCGCATACTCAGCTGCTGACTCATGGGGTTTTGTATGACACATTAAATTATCTAACTAAAATAAAATGTCAGCTCTCCCCAAGGGAGACACTTGCACCACCCCTGAAGATGACAGTGGAAAAACATGGGGTTTTCTTCCTTTAGAACTACTTTTCACTCTGTTTTGTAGCATTTCAGCATTAGATGCACTAGACAGACCGGTCGCTGTCTTTGAGTCTGCTTTTCTGACTTCCTCTAATTGTCTGTTACCTATACGTTTCTGTACTCAGAAAACCACATACTACAGAGCCCAGAATAAGAAGCACTCTCTCTTATTTGACACAAGATGCTCAGTAGACCAAATTCTAGCTGATGCCAGTGACACGTGTGTTGATATGTTAGGGTAAGCCAAGTTCCTTCGCCATGCCAAGCTCCCGCACTGCAGCAGCAACAGGGGAGCCCCCGAGAGCTCACGGATTTCGCTTCCCCTCCTCCCCTTCTTTGGGGAACATATGTCCCAATCCATTTGCCTCCAGAGGAAGCTGGGAGCGATTCAGTCTGGATCTTGGGGCTGTAATGGACTCAGACATGGATAAATTGGCAGTGGGCAGGCAGGCAGAAGCCTGGGGTTAGCAAGCTTAACCAGCTTTAGCTGAATGGCCATCTCGGTTATGGAGGTTATGGATGTTCTGCCATCTCTCCACATTCCCTTATGTGGCATCTTTCCCAGAATATTCTTTGTGACCTAATAAACTTGGTCTCCTCACCTATACTTTGAATCCTGGTAAGAAGCCTCTCTGTATCTCATGCAGAGCTGGAAACGTTTTAGAGAAGGCTACAACCGAGATCCTGGATCTGAGCCATCGTCTGAGCAGTCTAAACTCCCAGGCCCTTCCACCCACATACCAGCACTGGGTTGCGGTGATTGAGGAGTGTTTTTTGCTTTGCTCATTTTTTTGCAGACAGGTTTCTAATCTTCCGCACTGTGCCTGTGCGGCGGGAGGAGGACACCAGCCAAGCAGCCACGTGCTGAGAGAAGGGGCACTGCTTGGATGGCAAGCTGCTTTCGGGGCACTCCTGTTGCTGCGTCGCAGCCGTGGATTGCCAAACTCCTCCTTAGCCATCCATCCTCAGCTAGTCAGAACAGGCAGTGACACAGAGAGTGACACATAACCAACCCCTTCTGCTTTAGTAGCTACATGGAATCAAATCTACGCTTCAAAACATGGGATCGTAGCCATTTATTTCTCAGTGCTGACAGTTGCCAAGATGAATTCATTTCAGATAACTAAATTTTCTGGTATAAACTGCTGCTCATTAAGGCACTGGCTTATGTAGTGAGGACTGATCATTTGGATTCCCTGGCTAGCTCTGCGTTCCCCGAAACATGGAGTGACGGTAGGTATTTGTCATTAGCAGCAACCAAGGAAGTTGCAGATTGGTCTAGTAGTGTCCTTTCTAAGTTAAAGATGAGGGATGGTAGTCTATAAAAAAAAAAACAACCTGTCTTGTTTCCGTGGACTAGCAGTAGTGCGTTAGAGCCTCTGTTCTAGAAAAAACATGTGTTTCCAGAAGGAAAAAATTAGGCAAAATACATATAATAAAAATGCAGGTGAGGAAGCAAACCGGAAGATAGAATCATGGAATGGTTTGGGTTGGAAGGGACCTTAAAGATCTCGTTCCAACCCCCCTGCCCTGGGCAGGGACACCTCCCACTAGACCAGGCTGCTCAAAGCCCCATCCAGCCTGGCCTTGAACACCTCCAGGGATGGGGCATCCACAGCTTCTCTGGGCAACCTGTTCCAGTGCCTCACCACCCTCACAGGAAAGAATTTCTTCCTGATACCTAACCTAAATCTCCCCTCTTTCAGTTTAAAACCGTTACCCCTTGATCCTACTATTCAATCTCAAACCTGTGGAGCTGTGTGTGGTGGGGCAGTCGGTCCTCCTTGCCAGGGGGCGGGCAACACCTTGGGTGGAACAGCCTCCCTGCATGGAGCAGCATGGTGTTAAGAGGGCTGTATGTGTGAAAACACATTTTTCTGTCAAGGTGAGAGCGTGCCTGTGTGTAGAGTCATGGGGGAGCACGGTATTCTTGTAGCAGAGGAGGTGGAGGTAGCAGTTACTGTGAATTGGAGCTAAAATTCATTTTTACACAAGGTTTGCTACAGGGCTGCATTGCTAGTTGCATGTTGCTGCTTAACAGAAAAGCAGGGTATGCGGTGCACTTAATGGCTATTAAGAATTTTCCAGCATCGATAAAGGCAAATGTGGGATCTGAATGAAAAGTTTTCCCCTGAGAATGTCTAATGGGCATTACTGTTTCTAATTCCTAGCTCTCATGCTGATGTTGCTGTTGCTTCCTTGGCATTTGAAATTCTGAGGAGGGTGGGACGTGGAAATATCAAGAGTACCAAGTGAAACAGTTTTGACCGGCCTACCCGAACGGAAACCTTGTGGATGCTGCTCAGCACCTCAGTCCCGCAGGAACGGACATCTTCAAACGAGCAGAGCAGACATAACTAATTTAGCAAGCCGAGTCGCCGCTGTGTATGGGCACGTGTGTGACTTTGGGAAGGGAGGGAAACTGGTTTTGGGGGGGGTGGTTTGTTTGTTTTTTAAACCATTGTAAGGATGAAGTCTTGGTTACTACTTTACCTTGCTGGCATTATGTGATGTAGGTTAAGTATTTGGCAGCTGGAGTTTGAAAACTGTAAATTAAATAGTGTAGTTATTTCACAGTATAGACATAAAGTGTTTCACTATTTTAAACTGCGGTTAGAAATTTTCATTTATCTGTTTGAGCAGGTGAATGCTTTGGCTGTTCATCTTAAGGGGTCACCTCGTGCCTATGACAGACACTAGAAAATATTTTTTTTTTAATCAAGAAAAACAATATTCTTCATCTCACACGACCAAAACAAACC
This sequence comes from Larus michahellis, assembly GCF_964199755.1. Classification (NCBI taxonomy): domain Eukaryota; kingdom Metazoa; phylum Chordata; class Aves; order Charadriiformes; family Laridae; genus Larus; species Larus michahellis. The sequence continues at coordinate 49,654,789 of NC_133897.1, read as the reverse complement.
CCTGCGATCATGTTAGCGGCTCTGTGCGTAGATGGCATGGATGCGCGATAGATTTTATCAGGTTTTTTTACCCAGGAGAATGGGCTTTTTACGTGAGACACCGTGTCCCTCTGTTGCCCAGCACTGCACAGCTTCGGCCGCATCGGTGGAGTGTCGTTCCCAGCTGCCAACGCTCCCGGCTGGAGCGCCTTGTTAAAAATAGGTGAGACCATGAGCCTGGCAGTTTGTCATTTATCCCCAGTAAAAACTGGTAAGCATCCTCTTGAGCCAGCAGATGCTAGTGTGTAAAGAACTAAATTATTCTTCTCCCCATGTGCCCTCAGCGAGCACAGCGTGGCTAAGTCTGGTACTACGACCGCTTCTTCTTAATGTTCATCTTTCACAGCGGCACCAGCATGGTGCTCCCACCCCTGGCAAAGGCCGGTCCCTTACTGAGAATTGCTGCTACAAGCCTGCTCTTGGACAGCCCAGTTCTCCAGAGTATGTGGAGGCAAGACAACACCCCTCAGTAAACTCTTACGTTTTGCAGGAATTGTTTTCTTACATTACTATAAACATCACTTTCTCTTTTTCATAGCTTAACAGCTGGAATTGGAGCTGGAGTTACAGAAATGGGAAAAAGCTAGCTGGTGGCTATTACTTGGTAAAGTGTTTTATAGGAATTGTCTTCTAGTGAAGCGTGGCTGAGAGGAACAAAGCTGAATCACTGGGCGAGACATGCCCCTCTGCGGTCGCAGTGCCTTCGCTCTGCAAGTGAAGGCGGGGGGCACAGTCTGTTTTGTAGTTTCGTTCAGCTCTCATCACCTTGGGATCCCAACTTGAGCCAGGATCCTTTGCAGCCAAGACCCTCTCTGATCTTCTGCCGGCGAACCACCACACTGAAGTAGAACCGCTGGGGAGCGTGTGCTCTGGGCCGAGGCTGGTGGCAGCTGCACTGTGCAGATGTGCCGTCTGGGAATGAGCCAGCAGTTTAAGAACTGCTCTCTCTGCTTCCGACTACACAGGTGCTGTCTCGAGAGAAGGCAAGTGCACACAGCTCATATCTCACACAGTGACTGAAGACTAAGGACATGTGAAAATGGGTTTAAGCTACTGAACCAGCTGAGAGTTTGTAAGGAAAAGAACTTCCTCTGCCCCTAATGACAGTGCACACCTGAAGAGAGCTGAGCAACGGGCAGTTCTCACTTTCTGCTGCTATTCCAGTATCAGAGGTAACTATTCCTTAGGGGTACAACAGAGGTAACGGGTTCTCGGCTTCCTCCTGTGAAGTACTGAAGTTGTTGTGCAATTCCAGGACAATTTTCAGGTAACTTGTAAAGACAGCATCTGTCACTCGTTTACTGGCCAGCCCAGCCTAAAGCACGCCACACACCAATATACTTTATGATCTGAAATAATTTGACACAGAGCGAATTAAAAGTTTACTTTAATTTTGAACCATTTTATAACTGCATTTTTCTCATGAAGCGTCTGTATCACAGCAGGCTACAATAACTTTGGGATAAAAGGCAACTGGTAAACTGTCCAATACAAGGTTCCAAATAAACAGTTCTTACTGGCCCCTACCCAGACATATCCCAGATAAAGTTTTTGATCAAAAACATGAAATAGATCCACCTGCTTATTTTAAGCATATTAAAAAGGAAACTAATTGGACCATTTCTATTTGTCTAGTTTTTTATACAAAAAGGCTACACAATGTTACACTTTATTCAGAATACAGTTAGAGCGATTATGAATTAGTGTTCTACACCTTTACTCAATCCTTAAAAATTAGAAACTGCTGTAGCATATTCACTATAACTTAATACTACGAGAGACTTTAAAAAAAACTAACGACAATTACTGCGAAAAGAAAGGCTACTTCCAAAGCAAGCAAGGTCAGTACCATTACAGAGATTTAAAAAAAATAATAAATTTTTAACAAGCAAGGCTAGGGTTTGATAAATTCCATCTTGCAATTCATTCTTGTGCATTCTTCGTTTCTTGAATCACTCCCAAAATCCATTTGTATTATTACTCCTCGACCAAAAAGGACCAGAACAAAAAGTTTACTTCAATTGTTCCCATAGGAAACTCAGCTTGGTTAGTGTGTCAGGCACTTTCTGAGATACTAGCCCACCCCTCGAGCCCTCTCAGCAACTCTACAGGCCAATCAATGCAAGTTCATTCAGATGATACAGCTGCAAAGAGAAAAAAAACAGGTGTCAGCATTCCTGAGTAAAGGGCTGTTTTCACACATTAAGACTGCATGAAGCCAGTGCACAAGACATTACAGTTAATTACTTCCACGCTTCACGGCAGAAGTCAGTTTGGAGTGTACTGATCGTGTGTTTCCAGAGCGTTTATTTGGTATTCTGGCACACCGGGACCCAACTGAGCCAATCCCTCCCTGCCAACCAAGTCCTCAGTCCAGTCATCTGTTTTTCTCTTTTTGTTTTGTTTTTAAATTCAAGGTTGGAGCTTCTTACCTAAAGGATGATTTACAGGTCAGTATCGAACCAGGCCAACTGATTACTGTCACCTGGAGGCAGCCCATCCATAAGGTCCTGGGCATGGCCAAGATCTGGCAGACCATCAACTGGGTAGTCAGCACCAGGGTGGTGGCCACCCATTTCATGTTCCATCATAGGGTCCATACCCAAGGCATCCTGACCGTATCCGCCAGAGTGGAAAGAACGGTAGCTAGGATCTAAGAAAGTTAAAGGTGGCAGAGGGAAAAAAAGCATAATGTTAACAGATGTTAGATGCATCAGAAGCTGCAAGTATCAGTGTGTGAGAAGATCTTTGTAGCCATCTAATTTTTTTTCTAGTTCAGCCAAGTTCAAAACAATCTGTTGCCTGCCCTTAATGGCTATTCCATTGTTCAGAACAGCCTTCCAGTACGATTCTGCAGACAAAGCACACTGCAGTCAGAAGCACGAGCAGATTCCAGCCAAGCCATTAGTCTGCACAATCAACAGTACTAAAATTCAACAATACTGCAGCAAAACGAGGCTCCAAGACTGTAGACTTGCTTCTGAAAGACTAGTCAAAAATAGCTTAGAATCCTGAGGGAGAGGCTTGCGTTCAAGTCTATAGACACTTACAGACTAATACATTCAATACCAGCTTTTGTTTTAAAGAAAAACTGCACTATTGGAATTGTCAAGTTCATTTGTAAAGGATTTAAAAGATTTCTGGAAACAACAGCTCAGCGGGAGATTCTCCCACAAGACTCAGACAAGAGACACCAGTTTTGCACGTTCATACAGCTCCCATTTCAGTGCTGCCAGTGGGGTTGCAGAAACTGGTTATTTGAACTGGCAGTTCCCCATCTGCCTGTCCATTTGCAATACCTTGCCGAAGAGTAATTCACTCTTCACTCATTTGCAGTTCTCCTTTAAAATCTATGACTTGACTTCGTCCAACCTAAGTTTAGTCAAGGGGAACGGAGGAGACGTACCATCTGGGCGGTATCCAAGAGGTTCTCCCTGGGCACCAATATCAAGTCCGAGATCCGCTGTCTGGATGTACACAAAAAATTACAAAACAGTTTTAATGTCAGGTCTTTGGGCCAGCACTAGTAATTCTGAGTGAGTTTAAAAAGTTTTGAAGCTTGCCCCAGTTCCCTGTTTAGCAGCTCTTCTGCAGCGAGCACTGCAGCATGGTACTTCTGCGAACATGAAATGCCTTTTTAGCCAAGCATCTGCATCCAATATGTAACAGCCAGATTTAGGCAGAGGAATCCACAGATCACTGGAAGGAGGGTTCTGTTTGGGACCGGTAAAGATGGGGCACTAGGAACACTCTCCTCCTCAGGTACACCTGCACAGCTCCTGCAAGTCAGCTGTTCAGAGACTCCTGAGCCAGCAATAGAGCGTTTAAGAGTTCTGAAGGGACCTCCCCCAGTTTGTCCAATTACAGAAGTAATTGGCCAGTCTGTAGTGTAATCACGTAACTCCAACTTCAAAGAGATATTCCATTTTAGCTTTTTTCCCACATTATTGTGGTAGATACAGATTTTAGGAAAACAGAAGACTGAGCACTGAAATACTACAAGTCAAGGGCTACTGTCCTTTACTTAGTAAATACATACAAGGTAAGACAAGCTGGGCTTCGGAATCTTAAGAATCTAGGGGAAGACAGACTTAGTGAAACCTTCCCCATACTCCAAGTGCACAGCTTGTTTTCAGTCGCCATTCACTGTGTGTCCCTTTAAGCATGAAAAACGGGAATGTGAGATAATCAAGCCTGCAAACATACACAAGTCTGAATGCTCAATTCTAAGGAGAACAGAAGTTGCATCCCCTCCCCAAGATTACTAGTCCTACATCATTTGCCCAATAGAAGGCTCACAGGATATGCTTTATGCTTATGCTTCCCTCATATCACTCAATTTTTGCACTCAGAGTTCATTATGTGCAAAGTTCTTCTATACAGCTTTGCACGCCACTGAGCATAATAAGAATAATAAACTTTAACAGCAGTAGAGAATGGACTCTTCCGATCTGCAAGGGAAGAAGCAGCTCTAAGGCCGCTTGCCACAGGTTCACTGAACCTGAACATGTGGAGCGAGTGAAAAAGGTACAGCCATGTGTAAAGCTGGGCCAGATCACTGATGGCTTCTACACTTCATACTGGAAGGAGAGAGGACTTGGAAGCAAGGTTTCCCCGAGGAACCATGAATACAAAGACATAACTCACCTCGTTCCAAGCCATCGGCTCAGTCCGGAACAGAGAGCTTGTCAATTCAACCGAAAGTCGCTTCTTATAGTCTTGTGGTTTGTCCTCAGACATTCTGAACAACACTGCAGCTGCGTATGTTGCTATCGAAAGGAAGAGTGATTTTAGTAGAGATCGAGTCTTCTAGCAACTTTTCTAACACAAATGTGAAACCTATCTTTTAAGTTCACTTACCAACACCCTCATTCCTAGAATGAAGCAGTTCTGTTAAAGGGGCAGTTGCACCTTCAGCCTCAATTGCTTCAGCGGCTTCCTTGTCTTGAGCCAGTTCACAAAGTACACCTGCAGCTACTCTCTGGATGTTCTCAATGGGAGAGTACAACAACTGCAACCAAAACACAAGGGTTTCTTCAGCTCTTCAGCTTGAAACGAGCTCTTCGGCACAATCTGACTTAGCAGTTCTACCAAGGAAGCGTAAGAGCCATTTTACTCGTTTTTCTAGTACGTACTATAGCATTGTCTTGAGCTCTTACTTACCTGCACAAATAGTGGAATGGTATTTAGACCCCTGATTACGATTCGATTATGAACATCGCGTGCAAGAATATGCAGGGCTCCAGTGCAGCCCTCGACAATTTCTTCCATACGCACACCCTCCTAGTTAAGGGAAAAAAAGGCATTGTTTGAAGTTGAGATATTGTGTGCTATCTTCTAAAATGACTGTCAAAAACCTGATCACCCTGTCAACAAATCAACTAAAACTTGTCCCTGCGCACACCCTCTATCTACTGCTGGCCTTCAAACTTAGCATCCCTGCTAGGAGCTGGCCCAGTTTAGCCACCTACATTCAGTAAGAGAAGCATCTCAGTGGAACTCCTCCCAGTGTTCTCATTTTTATTTCAGTTCATTATAAACTTCATGTCTGACAACGCTGGCTTTTCTTCCCCAAGAACAATTAGCTTGGCAGTTTACTAAGTTTGAAACAGTGGTCACAAGTAATGAAGAGGCCCCTTCCTGCCTCTGCAAGTATTAATTACACATCTGTACTAGTAGGTATTGCTTCCATTTGCCCATGCTGAGGCAACCTTCCCTTCATTAATGCATTTAACGGGCAAAAAAAAATCAAGACCAATCTTGCCACACCGACCTGGCACCTAAACAGGTAACAAGTACAGAGCCCGTATAACTCCTCACTATTTTTCCAGCTCTAAGCACCCTTGAAAATAAGCTGAGAGAGCATTCTTAAACCTGTACTTCTGAGGGATGAGGTGCTTCTGGTTTCCTGGTAGAGAATACTTGCCTTGCCAAAATAAGAAAAACCCGTATTTCTATTATCTACAGCATTCAGAATTAAATGGTCTAAGTAAAATCAGAACCAAGATTTAGGCATTATTATTTAGTTACTTATTTAAAGAACAGCTTCAGGCCTGCTGAGATAGAATTACGAGCATGCCAAGAGAATAATAATATGAATTAGAGACAATGATAAGACAACAGCTATGTAGACCAAACAACACATGACTGAGGCACACTGATAAATGAGGAGTTTTAGGGACAAGTTTTACGGAACGGACGGAACTTTAGTTAGTGGTGGACACTTACCACAAACTGCTGTTGTGTCCCACCCATAGAAGTACGTCGCTGGGTATCTTGATGTGCTCTAACCAGCAACTGAACTAGCCTTGGAATAGCACCTTGTTCACGCAGCGGGGCGTGGTTTGCAGGACAGAGAGCAAGATTGCGGATCAAACCAACAGTAGCCTACAGTTAAGAAAGGAAGTGGGAAATAAAAGAGCATGGGGGGGGTGCGCTTGCTGTTAGAGGTTCCCTTTTTTATTTTTTTCCCATCAGTTGATCCCAAATGCTTTAATCACTAGGAGATGGCGAGCCAGGTTGCCCAATTGAAGCAACTTTCCCATCAGACAAGTTACATTCCCCAACACTTTGGAAACAACTTTTCACAGTTAAAGTTACATTTAAAAAAGCAGGAGTTTTCAACCCTGAAAGCTGTGAAGGATTATTTACCTTGATCAAAGGCCAGTGTGATGGTGGGTGCAACAGTTTAACCACCACTGGGAGTCCATAATGGAGACGTACTGCATTTTGAGCCATCTCAGCTTCTTGATGTCTGCTGGTGAGGTGACGGAGCGCACAAATAGCAGGTTCTGTGATGTCTTCCCTGTCTCCAGCCCGAAGAACTGTGCGCACAAGAGCCTCAATGCCACCAACCTGGCACACCATCATCTTGTTCTTGTAATTGTTGCAAGTAAGGTTAGAAAGGATGCCAGCAGCACAAGTCACAACATTAATATCATCTGATCCTAAAAGCTGAACAAGAGTTCCTAGAAGGCCTTCCATTCCCTCCTGCAGAAAAAGAAGGAAGAAAAATTTGTCTCTCCTCTTCCACTATGTTGACTTTTGACCCTGATCCCTTAGAAAAACCATTTACCTGCTTTGTTGCAGCATCTGACAGATTTCTCAGAGTCCAGAGACAGTTCTGGACAAGACGCTGGCTTGGATCTGTGAGGTGGAGTCCCAAAGCTTGCATCCCACCTAGAAGATGGTACAGATTTGACACCATTACTCAGATGCTCATCTGGTAAACAGTCAGGTCCTTCTCTTCCTTAAAGTCTGAATGTGTATCTCACAAGCTTCTGGCTCTTTCGTGGCATTTATGGCTAGGCCCTAACCTTTTCATCACATAGAAGAAAACCCTGAGATTCTTTTTGTGACACTGGAGACCTTCTAAATGTATGCATATTCTAAGGGGACCATTCTGACAATGCTCAGGCACTAAGCTATCCAGCTAACAACATAGAAGACTTACACAAAACAGTCTGACTTTTATACTTCTGTATACTAAAGGCCTCCAAAACTAGTTATGGACTGAAGGACCAATCCAAGTGCTATTTTTTATGCTGGCAGCTTCTGCTCTTGTGTGAAACGTACCGATCCTGCAGTACCATATAGCTTTGTAAATTATCATGGGTACAAGGTACTTACCAGCTTCAACAATAGCAGGTTTGTTGCTGGAGCAGACTGACAACACCTTCAGCACCCTACTTGTGGTCCACAATAGTTTCTCGTAAGTATAGGTCCTCATTATATTTACTAGCGCCTGGGGTCCACCACTTGCCAGAATAATCAGCTGAAAGACAGCAAAAATAACATTTATCTGTCAGTTCTTGTGCTTGTCAGCAGGAAGTAATTGTTGCTGACTTACACCCACCATAGGTTACAGATCTCTAAAAAACTGTTCACATCTGCTGGTCAGGTCAATAAGTTTTGCAGTCTCGCTATAAGCATGACTGCATTTCCGCAAAATAACTCCTGCGTCCCTCACCCCTTACAAGGTCAGGACTGACTGGCAAAAGCCCAACATGGCTGAAGATTCATAATAAGAAGATCAGTACAGAGGAGCTGTTAGGCCATTCATAGCAAGCTTGCTCATTTTAAGTGCTTTAAGAGCAGAGGCACTTACCTTACTCTCTTGATTGCCATACGCTAAAATCTGAAGGCAGTCCGTTGTGATGGCCAAGAATTTGACATTCGTCTTGTTGAGCAAGGCAACCATTTTCTGCAGCCCACCAGCAAGACGGACAGCCATTTTGGCTCCTTCCTGATGTAACAGGAGATTGTGAAGAGTTGTAATGGCATAGAACAGCACAGAGTCCACTGGGGACCTAAGGAAGGAAAAAACCTCATGAATACCTGCACCTACCAGTAGCAACTGAAAAAAAACAGAAGTACTGTCTTAGTAGTCCACATACCCAAGCATTTTAACCAAAGCAGGGATGCCTCCTGATTTGAAGATTGCCAACAAGCCTTCACGGTGATGTGAGAGATTGTGTAGTGTACCTGCAGTACAACGGGCTGTTTCCACATCGTTTGTATTTTGCATGGTACGTACAATAGCAGATACCATTTGAGGAGATCTCATAATAGCATGGCGAGATGCTTCCTTTTTGGATAACTGATGAACCATAACTGCAGCCTTGTTCACCACCACCTACAAAAACATTTGAAGAAAAGTTTTAGTTTTAAGGTCGCTGAAGAAGCCCCACAAGCAAGTTACACCGAGGGAGAGAAAATGCTGACCTGGTCCTCATCATTCAACAGTTTGGTCAGTTCTGGGATTGCACGAGTTGCAAGTTCAGCATCATCTTGGTAGTTTATCAAATTAACAACAGCATGTTTTAACATCTGGGATGGCTCAGCCAGGCGTTGCACATTAGTTGGATGAGCAGCATCAAATTGCGTGGATGGGATTTGCATTCCTTCATCCAGCGTTTCAGGGAACATAGCTGCACGCACTCTCTGAGCCCTAGTCATTGCATACTGGCCATCAATATCTGAAAAACAAGGTAAATCATTACCTCAAACTAAGAATAAAAAGACCATCTTCTAGATTGGTAATAATTCAGTATTTAGGTTTCTGTATTGTTAAGCTGCATGTCTAAGCAAACCAGTGTAATAGAAAAGGCCTTACCAGCAACTTGCTCCTGGGTGAAGGACTGAGAGAATCCCTGCTCCCACTCATACAAGACTTGTGTCGTGTCCACATCTTCCTCTTCAGGATTTCCCTTGCCACTCAAGGAGGGAGCAGTTGTTGTGGCACCGGAATGGATACCAGAGTCCAGATATGATTGTTGCTGCCAATGACTGACTGCTGCTTTTCTGTCTGGCTCCATTGCCATATCCAACTCCATCAAGTCAGCTGTAAGAAATCATTGTTGAACAATTAAGTTTAGTTCAATTACTCCAGCATGTATTAATCCTTCAAGAGATGACACAGATTTTAAATGAAAATAAAGCGTTATAAACAACTATCTCAATCCAGCAGAGGTAGCACTGGAAGCGAGAGAGCAGTTTTAAATGGAGGCTTTAAGTCGAACCAGTGCAGACGTCTATAAGCCCGAATATCAGACAGGGCAATCACTGCTATTGTGACCATCTTAGTCTTTTTCCACATACTATGATCAGGTACTTGACTGTACTTAAGGGACCCAAAATGCTTACGATGACAAACGTATTTGCAGGTTTGAGTTCCAGTTGTAAGTTATTAATCACTGTAGCAGAGCAGACATTATTCAATCCAAGTGACTTTAACAAGTTAAAAAAGGGGAGTAAGGAGCCAATTTAACTGTTCCTTATTAGAACTGAAGGATTCTAATAACAGGAACTGTGATGCAGTATATACCTTGGGTTGCCATGTTCCTTGTTGTGCTCCCAGAACTCTTTCTTGCTGCCTTTCAGAGACCCTAAAAAAGAGCAAGGTTAGAACTTCTTAAACACCAATCAGAGCTAGTAAGACAGAATTTTGTATTAGAACACTAGAATTGCAAACTAAGACTTCACACATCTTGCCATTTCATTACTACAGTGAGTATATTCAAATACTAATTAGCAAACCCCCATGGACGGAGACACTAAAGAATGAGATGTATCACCCAGATTTTTTCTGGCAGACTATATGTAAGATATATATTCTCCTCTTAAACTGCAAAAGAAAAAGAACTGAAGACTGACCATGATAGAGCCATTTTTTACTTCTCTATCCTTGCAAGAGATGAAGCCCAGACATTAAATTCCACAGCTTGGACATGCCACAAAGACAAGGGCTAAACATCAGACTTCCTCATTTCTCTCAAAGACAACTACTCTTAAGATACTAGCAAAACTGTTTGATACAGAGCTACAACAGGAAAAGCTGAAATGACCATTTAATGCAAGCATCTGTTATTTCACTGGTACAAAGACTGAAGAGTTATAATTGAGCCTCCTCCTTTATTCCTTTCCTGTACCACAAGAAGAAAAGTTTCTTGTTACACAAAATACTCTTACTTGACGCTAAACTGAAAATGAACTTATAAACAAATGTTCTCCTTTAGTTGCTCACACTAAATCACCAAACTGTCTTCTTTTTGAGGGGGAGAAAACCAAGATAATTGGGGGCAGGAGGCTGAAATACAATCAAACGCCCTATCAAAATCTTCAGTATGTACCTCCATTTGATATCACTAAGCAGTACGGAAGTATTTGTACCATAAATCTGTATCCATCTCTTCGCTAACTCCAAAAGAGAAACTTGAGGCTACAGCTCCACAACGGGTCACTCAAGCTGTCATACTTTTATTTCATTTGCTCCCCTTCCCCCCGCAGTCCAACGCTGTTTTCAGCACAGACACAGAGCTGGTGACAGCCTATTCTGGGAGCTAGCCAAGCAGAAACATTTGTAGTGGTAACTAGTGCAGTGAGCAAAACCATCTCTTCCAGCAATCAGCTTTCAGTGTGCTGTTAGGTGTTAGAGCTATGCTGATCAAAACATTCCTAGACAATGAAGTAAAGGCAAGCCACTAATCTCTTTAAAGGACAGGTTTGCAGTACTGTGTCAGGAGAACAAAGTCCATTTGACCCTGTATTTGTGTAAAGACTGATTTTCCTGTTTAAGAGTTTCCTTCAGGAGCAGCTTTTAGAAAATCATAATTAAACAGAAGACAGGCCTGCAGTTTCAAGAGTCTCACTGAATAGGATGGGCAACTCTGAGGCAAGCTTGTATTTCATTGTCTCTGAGCCAGCTGCAGGATACTCCAGCAGCTCCTGAGCAAACTTGTTACTTCGCTTTGCAAATGCCAGTGCTGTTTGTCCTGACTCCGCACTCCCACAACTTTTGGCAGCAACCGTTCCCCGGCGCTTTTAAAATGGACAGTAGGTCTGCATCTGCAGCAAAGCAGCATTGAGCTGATTTAAGACATAACACAGCATACAGTAAGAACCCTGCTATGCAGGTGGAAACACTTAGGTCCCTAAACCAGTCCTACTTCACAGCCTGGAAGAGACTGGCCAGTCCAATCTACTCCTCAGTCTGCACTCACAGTACAGCCATGTTTTTCCAGTCCCTTGAACACTGCACTCTCCCAACGTGCTGTTAGGAGTTTGGGAGTAGCAGTGGTAAGGGGAAGGAAAAACTACGTCATGCTGTCAGTCCACCATTAATGCAAAAATTCCTCTGAGTAGCTAAGTTGGAGGAAGTGCCTATACAAAAGCTCGATCGCTCCCTGCAGGTCTTATGCATGACTTTGTCAGCCCCACTAACACCTTCCAAACAGAAAGTTGAATAGCACTAAAAGTAAAATTTGCATTTTTGCAAATTTTCCCCCTAATCCTCACTGTAAATCAGATGTAACATTTGCAACAGAAAAATAGGCAAGATCTAACTGCTGTGATTCGCAATATGCTTAGTACAAAAGAAGATCTATTTTTATTACAACCTTTCTTGCCTCCTCCTATCAGGAGGTTGCTAATAAAAATGATCACCAAGCTAGTTTGGAAGTTAACATACTGGTAGATTCACCAGCCAAGAGTATTGACTATGCTTTGAGATAGCTACTACCACCTCAGATTCAAATATGCAATGGGGAGGGGCTTGGCAACGACGTTTATAATTTCCTTCCACTATTAAATTATGCATGAATAAAGGCAGCTGGCCTACAGCAACTGCACTCTGAAATAGTTATTTCAATTTCAGCAGCCTGAAGAGATCAGCTGTACCATTTGGTACAATCAAAAAGACCAGACTCACCACTGAACTAAAACACTATTCCAAAACAAAGTTGAAGAACACGTACAAAATAGGAATGAATAACACTGAATGAAGTGTTCAGAACTGCACTATCAGTCAGATATTTTGTCTTTGAAATGCTGACCTTAAGTCAGCCCGTGAGGTGCACCTGAAAGTTTCTAACATCCTAATCTGCGTTTCATTCACCTGTAACCCCCCAGAAATTCCACGTAGCATTTTTTTATTTAGATCAGGAAATTGGTTTTAATCCTAAGAGTTCAAAATTAACTGCAGCCAAGAAACAGGGGTACATTCTGTTTGGTTTTAGGGTTTCTGTAACTGGATGTTCGCCCATATTTTCCTTCCCATTCTCTTCTCGTTTTACAAGGGAGTAAACTTGAGCCCAGACAAGCTGCTGGCTTGTCTTCCTGTGTGTAACTGACAAGGTTAACTGCTACAACTAGGTAGAGATGTTTGTGGTGTTCATTTCCCTAACAGAAACTGGATCAATGCATGCCAGGTGGGGGTGAGGTGGTGGGGGAATGGAAACAAAAGAAAAATAAAAAAAACAACCACCAAACTCTGCTAGGATAATTGTAGTCTTCAACCATGAACTATATACCAGCTCCCTTTAAATTGAACTCCTATTCAAATTTACTGGAGGACATATGACTAGCGACATTACATTGTCAAGGTCAGTCATACAGATCTTAACAAAGAGACAGGAGGACAAACTTTAGCATAACTTCAAGCGTCTGGAAGCCTCACTATTTTTAAAGGCTACCTGGTACTCAGAATTCAGGTTTGAATGTTGATAAACATCATGTTATACAGAAGTTCATATGAATGTGCTGCCAGGACTTATGGGACTGCTCACTTCTTAAAAACCTCCTCCTCCCCTATGACACTATCCACTTGTTTAGCAAGCAGCAGCAGCTTTAGGTTTAAACAGAGGCTGCGTTTTTTAAAATACATATTAAATTCCTCATACGAAGAGCAATGCAAGACATTGCACTAGACTGTGTTGTGTGCCATCAGTCCCAAACTCGCATTTGAATTCTGAAAAACTGAGAAAAACGGTTCTGCAAGCTTAGCAGGCTTATGAGCTAATAATTTGAAGTTAATACAGAAAGTAATTAAAATTTCTTGGTTTTCAAAGGAATAGAAGAGGAGGAGTATTTTGACAGTAATAAAAAAAATTAGGTATTAACTTCTGATTGTGGAAAAGAGTTAGGCACATGCCAAGGAAGTCAACAAACCTACAGCATTTCTGAAATCTCAACAATATTTCTGAACAGCTTCACTAAAACCTAGATGATTCTCTTTCTAAAGATGTTAAAACTCCCTTAGACACAGGGAATACTGAATTGTTTACTTCTGCTCTGTCTTACAGAGGACAAGAACTGTGAGAATAGCCTGGCTGGGGAGGAGGTGAATATCAGCACGATATTTACCTGCCTGGTATATCAAGACTACAGCACATTTGCACCTCTGCTGCAGTTTGTCTAAGATAAACCCATTTTCATTGTCAGCTAAGCCATTTTGTTAGCCTATGAAACAGCTCATATTTGCTGCTTGTATTAAATAAAAATGCATCCATCTTCTTTCAAGGTTACTACCTTAATCTTAATAGAATCTCTTCATTAAGATTGATTCAGATTACACCTGACTGATCTGATAAACAGTCCCTCTTCCCTTCATAAAATAAGTCAAACTTAAAAACTTTGCACGTCTTCCAGAAATCTTTTGTTTGAGAGCAGTATGCGACTAAATCTTGTATGAGAAGTGAAGGCTGACACGTGCAGTCACCATGATCTATTTAAAGGGAATATGTCTACTGACCATGTTTTCATATGTTTCTCTATGTCTCATCTAGGACAGCAACTGCACTTTAACCATCAGTGCTGAATGACATGTTTTCTTACATAGAACAGGCAGATCTTAATCTTCTTTTGACAGTTACAGCAGTTAAAAACATTGATGATCTACATACAAGTACTGAAAAATAGTTTTTCTTCAAGTGCTCTAAAGTTATTGCAACCACTACCAAGGTGTTACTGGAAGCATTCTTTGGGTCTAATTTTATAACTGGTCTTGTTTCAGGCAGCTGCCTGCCCATAACATTGCTGTGTATCTGCTTTACAAAGAGTCAGTAGCCAAAATACACAGCCAACATCAGTTCCACAACTAATAGCACCTGATAACCACAGCACTCAGTTCTATGACCCAAGAACAGAAATATATCAGAAACTTCCTAATTAGCCTTAGTTTTCAAGTGGAGATATGGGAAATACATTCAATCTTATCCTGGAAGTTACTATTCTGTTTTCTAGAAAAGGAAGGAGGGCGATGGTGGGGAGAAATCTTTTAAGAAAGACAATACTGATAGTGGAAACATCACAGAAGCTTCCAGGGTGTATAAGCTCTTTCAGGCATGAGTGGCTGACCTGTCTCCTTAAGCAGTGTTTGGTCTAACCTACCCCAGAGCTATAAGCACTCCTGCCACAAGTAAGGCTACTTCTACTGCTTTTAGTCTTATGAAGACACAAGCCAACTGAGATAGTTGCTTTAATATTCTTTAGGAATAGCACTGAACTGATTAACAGGAAGCCACAGATTGCGTATCCACCAATGAAAACAAGGACAGTACTTGTAATGATGCAGGGTATTTGCATTGTTTCTAAGTTAGACAGTTCCAGTTGTGGATTAAGGAGGGAGGTGATAATGTCAGAAGTTAAAACCGTTGTCATTTGCCTTGTAGGTCTTAATTTAGAAAGCTTTAGTTTTTTGAAGGGTAAACAAGTTCAAGAATTTTTACCACAACTCTGTTTTAAACTTCTAATTATTTCTTACCCAAACGTGGATCAAGTCCTCTTCTCCCATATCCTCACAGATATTCTAAACAAAACTTAACTGAGGATTTTTATCTGGCTTCTATGGAGCTCTGGGGTAAAGCATGCTTTGTAGGTAATTTTGGAGGCCCTTCATGTAACAGATGCTTCTACAAAATTAGTAAGAAGTCCTGAAAGTACAAGTTCAGTGTTGTGTGTGTTAAGGGATTTTAGAAGCTTACTGTAGGAATGACAACTGGAGTTTACAATTTTTCTACACAATGAACAGAATATACTTTATTTTAAAGTAGGAACAGGTAACATGCTTGAGTTTCACTCTGAAGACTTGTATTTTTAAAAAAAATTAATCTTTCTTGTACAAAGGTACCACATAAGATTAAATACAACAGTTTTCCTTAAATACATTCCATATCCACAAAACAAGTACTAAACAGCATTCCCACATTCTGTCTGAAGTAGCAGCATTTGTAGTCCTCAGTCACTTTGTCAACTCTGTAAGGAACAGCTGTATTCAGTGAGTGAAGATTATTTTGAAGTTAAAGTTATATACAGGCATTAGAAGGCCTTGACTATTATCAAATTAGTCACTCACCAGTAGTGACTTCTGGATTAAGAAATTTTTCAAATCTTTCCTTACATCAACAATTTAAGGACCTGGATGGACAAGAACTATTATGAAACTATTTTCTCTCAAATAATGATTTAGGACTGTAAGTTATCACATTAAACAAAGAAATAGACCACTTAAATATTTCTGGAGACTATAGAGGTTTACCTTATTATCTATACCAGGAATCAGAATATAAAACTTACTGGATAAAAAAAGAAAATCTTGTCATAGGCCATCTGAAGATATCCTGAGTAAATGGAAGTAACTTACAGAATATGTAACACCAAAAGCAAACAAGTCAAACCATACAAAAAACCAGGCAAGACACAAGCTTCTGTTTTCCCAACTCTAAAACATTTCTATCTTCTTTCAGGTTAGAAGATAGAAACAGTCATCTGTAGCCTTCCCTACCACCTCAGAAGATATGTCACAGCAAGAGCCAGAGCAGCATTACTGTATTAAGTTGTGCTAAGAAGTAGCAACCTCAACTATTTCAGTTCTACTGAAAACTAAGAGCTACCAATAGTGACAGGAATCTTACCCAGCATGCCACAGCACACACCCACACTGAAATCCAGCTTACTGATCCTAGACTGCAACAGAACAAACTCTTTCATAAACTTTAACTCATGACAAAACTGCTCTGGTCATTTCCTCAAGCAACATTTGTTTAACATTGTTCCCTCCAACCACTAAGTGATAAACTCTCTGATAAACTCAGTATCCTATGTAATCCATCCAGATCAAATTTATCCAACCTAGAATACAATGCATTCTACTCACGTCTTCAGAAAGGTAGAAGATGCCTTGCGAACAACAGTAAGTTCTATTTTAGATTTCGCTAATCAGATCACAGTAAGTTTGACTCTGAACCCAGAATATACAGTCTTAGCTGTTCTTTAGAATCTCTTAATAGTAGCACCTGAAAGTTTGTTCCTCCTATCAAATATTAGGAAATTAAGAAACCTAAATGCTTAACTGACCTTTCTCAAAGATTAGCAGGTTCTAACTTCCAAGCTTTAAATATCCTTAATACATGCTGAAAGAGGCAACAAACTGCTTTAGATAATCCACAGAATTAAAGTGGAAGAGGGGTATTTGACAGCACACACACAGATCTGCCAACACTCACCACAAGTTACCTCTGCTTTCAGCCACTGTTTTTTGCTGCTTCATTTCGACTCCCCCGCCCCCATCAGGAATCCCAGTTTGCTGTTACATCAATTTTTCTGATTTTTCAGCCTTGGTATCCTGCCTTAGAAATTATCTAAAAATTCCTTTCCATAACAGGAATGCAAAGCAGCCTCCCTACACTAACTTTTATAAGTTTTGTTTTATAAGAGTTCATTTGATGCCACATCACAAAATAAAGTGTTATGCCTGTCTCTTTTCAGTCATCTCAGCAATCTAAGAGCAATTAAGAGCACAGAGTAGAGTTTCTATTCACAGGCTCATTACCTAAACCAAACAGCATGCAAATATTTCTGCTTTTACTAGACTTTTCTTAAGAAATTTGATTACAACTGCTTAATGGAACCAAGTGCAGGCATCTGGTAATCTTGACTAGACTTAAACACTGGGTTAGCTGTATTAAAAGTGAATTTATTTCTCAAAAAAAATGTCTAGTGAAGGAAAGACTCAGGTTACAAGGACAGAAAGTGAGGTTCATCTTTGAATCCAGGCAGCCATAGGCAGACATGGCAGAGAGGAGGGAAAGGCTGTAAAGTTTATTCTACCACACTTCACTTCCATTAGAACTGGAGCACTAGGAGTGCTCTGCTGCTCCAGGACACTCACCTGTTTTACTTTCCTCTTCCTCCCAAAAAGGACAGCAGGCTAGCAAAGAATCACACTTCCTAGCCAGCTTGCCAAATGATCAACTGTGACAACTCATTAAGTTTCAAGTGTGGTTGACACTATAATGTAAGTGTAACAAGATCCACATTTTGCTTTGCTCACTCTAAGTACAGAATGAAACTACCTATTATCCAAGCAGCAATCGATCACCGAAGAGCAACTTTAGCCACTGACCAAAAGTTCAGGTAACAAGATTTATCAGAAACTTCGTGAGTTTTCACTGCTAGATAGGATGTCTTTTAGCTTCGGGCATTGAATGTCACTGAAACACAGCATTCTGAGCAACTAACACAGCATTTCTACACTAACAGCTTGTGCAATTAGTCAGGGTCTTCACAGGTACTAAGGTTTAAGTACCCTTTTAAAAGCAACCCATTAGAAGTTTCAATAAAGCAACAGTTAACATTGGTCCGAGAGCCGTGGTCAGCCAATAAATACTTCAGATAACTAATCTATAAAACGATGAGAACCTGGAGGAGAATTCAGAACAAGCACATCAGCTAAGTTACTAGAAAAGTAATAAAGTTCACCTGGGCTCTGATCTGCACAATCATTCTAGGAGATAAACTTTCAAACTTCAGAACCTGCCAGGAAGCCTACCTAAAAATGAAGCTGGCAATATCATATAAAGTTTCTCTAATACCTTTGATGCACAGTACTTTTACTCTTTAGGACAGACATTTTAGAGAAACTCGAGTGGAAATTATATATCAATAGGACACCTAGAGATGCCAAAAGATACTTGGCAACAGTTACCTACCACCATAATTTCTTACAACTGTCAGTGTACCCTACAGAATTTTGTTTGATGCTGGACAGAGCCTAAGGCTGCCAGTTACATGTCTGGGCATACTATGCAATGTAAAGATCACACCTTTTCGCATAGTCCCATACTCTTTGCCACTTATAAGCATACTTATACCGGAGCATCTGAAATCTCACCGCACTGGATCTTGTCACTTCTGAGACGTTACAGTGCTTGGATCCACCAGCAGTTATTTTGACCTTTACCTAGAGAAACAATCAGGAGTTGCAAGAGGTCTATCAACACAATCCTTTATATTCAAAATCATGGGCAAGTATACCAGCAGCTTCTAATAAGATCTGCAAAGAAAATAAAGTGATCTTCTCAAAGAGAGCTACACTTTCTGCACTGGGTGTTTATTTGTCCTCTATAAAAATCTCTGGTTGTTTCCATGAGCTATAAAGCAGCAGCTGTGCTCAGGCTGCCAGAGAAATTATCATGTTTGAAAGTAATGGTTTAAGAGAGCTTTTCACTGGCAAGTATACTGCAACACTAGCAAAATCTATCATTTTATTAATAGGTAAGATTGGGTCCAAGTACCTACAAATCCTTCTTCACTGTCCAAGAGAGGGGCTGATGATAATCTTAACATTTAAGATGAGAAGTGAGGAACTGCTTCAACTACTAATCAGGTGTTACACATTCAGCTTAAGAGCAAAAGTAATAATCTTCCCCACATAATGTACATATCAACCCTTTGACAGCAGTTTGCAGCTCAGTATTAAAGGACTGGTATGACAGTTTCAAGTTTATGAACTTGCATTAAGTTCATAACAAGATTATCAACCCAATTACTCATGCCTTAATTGTTTTGACCAACTAAGCACCACCGCCTCATGCAAGTAACCTCAAAACAGTTACTAAGCCACTTCTGTTCAGCAACGGATTTACTTTGAGATCTTTTGGTCACCAGCAAGCAAATTAGGGTTTCACACAGCATTCATTGCATTTGAGTATCTCTTCATGGCTGCAGTTTTATTACCACGGCTTAGAAAGTTACCACCTCTTATTTGCAGGACACAGCTAGGTATCTACATTATACGTAGACCTGCCTTTCTCAGTTAGGAATAAGCTAGTGTTTCTGTCTAAGGCTTAGTTCACGAGCATTACTCACCTATCAACTTGCACCAATTTACAGTTTTGGGTCCATGTGCCTCTACTTTCACTGAGTAAGATGTCTATAGTAGAGATGTCAGTAGCCAGGATGAAACATTGTTCTTTAGTCTTACCTAGCCACATAAAAAGCTGCCATCACAACCATTTAATCTATGAGAATTTAGACTAATATTATACCACATTGCATTTAACACTAATAAAGTTCAGCAACAAACCACTGCCAGCCCTCAAACTTCCTGCCCACTTAGTTTTGAGTGTCAAAAAGATACTTAATGGTTCTACAGTCATTTAATTTATCATGATCACGTACATCACTAACGAGAAGGTTGACAGCCACTGTATTACAGAACTATCCTTTCCTGCAGTCTGTGTAGAGCTTAAAAACCTTCATTTCCGCTGGAATGGAGTGACGATTTAAGAAACAAACTCCCTTCCAAACCAGTAAGTATCTAACCATAATCTAGTTTCTTCTTAGGCTGCAACCATGTAGCCAGCCCTGAACTTGGATGTTAAAACATTAATCTCCATGGTTTAAGAAACCAGAGTGATTAGTCATAATTGCACTGACACTAATGAAATACTTATGGATCTGAAAGTGGCTGCCTTTCCTTGTTTGTCAGAATAGCTATGTATTTACAGTATAGACTTACCAATACTCCAAAAAGTACTGCTTAAGCAACAAACATGCTAATGAAGTCTGACACTAGAAGATGTTTCTTCAACTCACTTTTAATTAAGGCAAACTGACAATGCAACAGCATTTATCAGCACCTTTAGGATGTTAAGATTTCTGGCCACTGGAGGGCACCTGAATTGTTGCCAGGACAAGACAGAACTACTTGCTACAATTGCTGCAGAGTTGGCAAACTTCTCCAATTTATACAAGTCTATTTAGCACAGTAAGTCAGCCCAGAAATGCTAGTTCCAGCAAATATACTTACAGTGCACATTGTGCATTTGCCAACCCCAGTGATTTCCAGCTAGCTCATACTACCTTTTTAAAAGCAGCAACCTAGAATACTAGATTAACTCTTTCAACCTCTAAGTGAATTAATTTATTCCATAAACAAGGCTCCAAAGTTGACTTAGTATTAAGTAACAGACCAAGTACTTTATTCTGCAACACTAATCCAGCCAGTGTACATTGTTTCCTAGAGCAACTTGGAGCATTAACAAAAAGTTTTTCTGTAATGAAAGCTGTAAAGCAACATCTGCACCCATACTTCACAAAGCAACAAAAGCACAAGACACATTAGCTTTCACACGAAATCAGAGTTAACCGATTCAAAAGGGTAGGCAGGTTAAGCTACAGGTACGCCTTTCACCTGCTCACCCTTATTAAGGTGGTGTTCCATACACACAGAAATGCCAGAATAAGGTTGTGATTAGTTCCTTCCTTTCCACTCCAAGTTACCTACCAGCACAAGAAACTTTATTGGCTCCTTTCTTCTCACAAGAGGCAACACAGGCCACACAACACTAGGATATTAAGACATTACCTTCTTGGACTAAGGCCTGATCACAGACTACAGTAAGTTTTACCTTGGAATCAAGTGCCAGAAATCTATATTAAAAGTTAACCACTGCCAGGCCACCTTACGTTGGCAAGCCTAACCAATTCAGTTGGTGCATGACATCAAAGCACCCCCAAAACAAGTCTTCCAATGCTTAACTCAGCAATACTGCCCTGCCCATCTGATCAGGATAATCATTTTATCTAGAGAGACAAGAAAAGTCCTATGCAATACTTACTGCCAAGGAGTCTGCACAATTTTGCAAAGTTAAGGTAGTGCCATTTCTATGTTACTGCACAGTCATCCAGCAAGGCAGGGGGCTCAGAGCCGGCAAATGTGCGCAGTGAGGACCCAAGAGCCCGCACAGTTTCTCACAAAGTTTTATCAGGCTTCATGAAGTTCGATGTTCAAGATAAGTAACGTCAGTCCTGATTTTCCTGCTACGGTATGCAGTCTACCAGAGTCACAGAACAAGTTTTGCTGCAAGCAACTGCGTGATCACTACAACCCCTGCGTTACCAGCTTTATCTATGAATTAACATGAGTGATTCCGATTACTGCTGTATTTGCACACTAGTCTGCCTACTAAACAATATTTTGCAGAAACACCCTTATCCAGGAGTTTCCAACTGCACATTCAGACTGACTGAAGCTTACAATAGCCATGTTTCCTGCCCCATTCTTGCTGCTTCGGCTTCTACACCTCAAAATACTGAAAAATCAGTTTAGAAGGCCACTAGTACTAACTTGTTGTCTTTACAAAAAATAATTAATTTTCTGAAGTATTGGGTTCTGAAGAGTTAAACTTGAGTTTTTGCTGATGTTAAGTCAGGAAAGACCACCATCCATTTAATCCCTTCCACTGTCCATCTGAAGGGCAACCAGGCTTCATGTCCAAGATTTGATAAGCCAGTTACTGACACACCACCTAGTCATAGCAAAATGCTAGAGTTCATAGTAGACTACACATCAAGCAATAAGCCCAGGCTATTTATTGCTTAGGCACGAAAAAGGAAGCTTGGTTTACTCAGGCTGTAACGCAACATTTGAAGAACTGACTTTTTCAATCAAGCTTTACTTTGTATTAAATCCTTGCTTTTAGAAGCTATTGTGCATTGCATTGTCCTTTCCATCAACATGTTTTTACTTATTTCTCCCCTAGACTCTTTGAAATGATGGGCCACAGACCAACATGAACATTCCCACGCATATCAGTTTAAACCTAAATAGAAAATATCTGAACTAACAGCCAAGCAAATATGACATTTCTTTAGAACAACCCCAGAACAGCAAGACACTTGATATGAATTTTATGCTGAATTTAAAGAGCCTTAAAGCCTTGTCTGAACACCCAAATAGCCTCATTTTTAACCATACCAGCCATTAGACAATTGACACAGTAGCCACATACCTGCAGCTGTCAGCACATTTTTATTAAAAGTGTGAGATTAACATTAGGTTCCTGGACTGTCAGCTACTGAAATTCACATTATAACTTGGCCCAATAAACACCAGTAAGTTTTGCACTTTGCGCTGTTTTAAAGCCTTGCAGTAGTACCTTTTTGTCATTCAGAAGCAAAATCATAATTGGTAAGTTGCTCTCTGGTATGTCTGAACTTAACATCAAGAAAACCCCTATACTCTTTCAGGTAGTTTTCTCATCTTTGCCTTTACTATGTAGTATCAGCACATAAAGATCCTGTTTTACTAAAACCCCTCCTTGATTTCCTTCCATCGACCTCAGCATACCAGCCCAGCCTCTTTCCATTCACCACTTGCATACTTTGGGGGATGGGAGAACCACAGATGTCTGGAATATACAGAGTGTCAGAACAATGGCTGCTCCATGAGAAAGAGATCAAGAAGGAGCTGATTGCAAAGATCAACACTGCAATTCCTAAAGTCACAAGTTGCCCATAGTACCTTCACGGCCTGCCCTTTCTTACCAAAAGGGATAATCTTCAGTAGAGGTTTTTGAGAAGAAATTCAGAAAGAATTAGCACAGTGTCCTAAGTCAAGTTTTGGCTAGGGAAGAATTTAAGGTTTTGCCAGATTTAAGAAACCTCGCTGCCCCAGGAGCAACTGATCAAGCATGAAAGAGAGCTGAACTAAGCTTTTCGGGAAAACACGTATCTGGAGCTCCCTGTTCCACGGGAAATCAGAAACAAGTGCCCTGTTTCTTACTGGGAGTAACAGCAAGTTGCTTCACACACCTCAGTTAGTTTGAGAGGCTGCAGTCGCCGTCCGTTCCCCCCCCAGTCCGCCATAGAAAGCGGCAGGCGCTTCCCCTTGCAGCATGCGAGCCCCCACACCGCCGAAGTCATTCGCTACAAGACTCCGGTAACGTGGGTGTTAAAAACTTAATTTGATTGCTCCCAGCTCCGGGGAGCTTCATTTCGGTGACACCCAGAAGCAGCACAACCTCTCCAGCACATAGGCATGCAACTAAGACCGAAAACCCACAAGGCAACAGATTAGTTATCTCCCGCTGACTGCGGTGACCGTGATTAGTTAATTACATTCGGTACAAATGAACCCGTCCCCTGCTCTCTTCCCCCTCCTACCACCGACGGTGGTCTGCAGCCCACCGGCGAGTTAGTACCCTCCCACCACCCCCCCCCCCCCCTTAAAAAAAAAAGAGGGGGGGGGGCATGGAAGTACCCTGGCCTCGGCTGCCAAGGCAGGCGGGGGCAGAGACCCGGGCGGCCGCGACTCGCCCCCTCCCGCAGACCCCCAGCAACCACCCCCTCGCCCTGGGACCCGCTTCCCAAGAGACACCTCGGGAGCTGCAGCTGCCGCCTCCTGCAGCCAGGCAGCTGTCCGGACCTCCCAAAACACGAGCCCTCTCCTCCTTTCCTGCTTCCCCCACCCCCGCTCCCTTCCCACCCCCACTCCCACCCAGGCAGCGTCCCTCGCCCGCCCCGTCCTTCCCGCCTCGCCGCCGGGCACACCCTGGACCCCCCCAACGGCCGCGGGACGCAGCGCCCGCTCCCGCCCGCCCCGGGGCACCGGTGGCCGCCTGAGGGAGGGGGGCGGGGGTGGTGCCGGCCCGGGCTCGCCTTAAGTTCCCACCGGAGAAAAGTGGCACTAACGTCGCAGGGAGGCGAGAGCACAGGGTCCCCCCAGGCTCCGGCTGCTGCTGCTGCCGCCCGGGCGATCCCGGTCCGGTCCGTCTTTCCTTCCTTGTTCCCCCGCTGCTGCTGCCGCCGCCGTCTCCTTCCTCCTCCTCGCTCAGCTCTTCACTGACGGCGGTGCCCCCGCCGCTGCCTCCCAGGTGGCGACGGTACGGGGCGGCAGTGTTAGTGATTCCCCCCTCCTTGCTCCGAGCGCTGCTGCCGCTCCTGCCGCCGAACCGAGCGAGAGGCTTAAAATGGCGTCGCTCACAAGGAGGTTCTTATAGTGAGCGCCGGGCTCGGCTGTATCCTGCCGCCGCGGCCGGGCCCAGCGCGCAGCATTCCACAGGCACCCAGCGCACAGGGCAGGGGGAGGAGAAATAGTGCCCGGCTCCCAGGGCGGAGGGAGACAGAGAGCGGCAGTGTAGGAAAGAGGCAGCGGGCGGGGGGGGCAAGGCTGTGGTGGCGGCGGCGGCGCGGCGGGGGGAGGCAGGGCGGGCCGGGCCGGGCCGAGGCGGCGGAGGGGAGGGCGGTCCGGCGTGGGGGGGAAGACGGGGCCGTAGAGACACCTTATTCCGGAGGTGGAGAAGAAGGATCCGAGGTCCCGGCTGAGAGCGAAGTTGCTGCCTGAGGGTGGAGTGAGGCGGCGGGGGAGGGGGGTGCAGCTGAGGGGATTAAGCTCAGGGTCCCGCTTTGTGCTTGTGAGGGGGGCGAAAGGCGACCCCCCCACACACACACACTTTAATTTGGCGTTTCGTTGCCTGCGGATTTTATTTTAGTTTTAGTGTTTTGTGTTTTGGTTTGGTTTGGTTTGGTTTTTTTTTTAAACGCACGGCGCCAACTGTAGCGAAACTCCCGTCTTCTCAAAACCCTTGTGGACAAGTCCGAGAGACTCCCGGGCCGGCGAATCGAGGGAATACCGGGCCCGGCTCTGGGCTGGGGCGGCCCGACGAGATGCCGCTGCTTCCTCGGCTCGGCTCGGCCTGGCCCGGCCCGGCCCGGCCCGGCCCGGCGGTGGGGAGGGCGGGGGAGCCCGGGAAGGCGGCAGCGGGGCCCGCTCACGTCGGCGGAAACGCGCTCCGCTCTGCCCTTGTAAATATTTGTCAGGAAGCAGTAGCCAAAGAAAGTATCTCGTTATGCAATTTATATATATATATATAATTTTTTTTTAATGGAAGAAGCGAGCTTCCCCACCACCACACACACCTACTCCTCCTCGCCCGCCCCTTGCCTCTTTTCGTGAGTCGTGAAAACAGGAAAATGTTATGAATTGCACAAGGTTTTGGGTTTTTCTTCCGCGGCGTGCAGAGCCTTGTGAGGGCACGTCGGTAGCAGCCTCTGCCTCGGCGTGCAGGGGCTTGCACGGCGAAATGTTTTACAGGCTTTTTGGCGTGTACTGTCTTGCTGAGTGTGTTTGACATACCGGGGGGGAAAAAAAAATACACTCACACACACACCCCTCTACGTGAAACAAGGACTGTATATACCAACGTGTTTATGTAAAACATCCGTTGCGAGCCAAAGGTGGATTTTATTTTTTTTTTTCCCCCTCCCAGTATTAATTTACTTTGGCACTAGCGGATGCTGGGGGTTGAATTCCCGGTCCTGCACTGGAGGGCTTTGCGCAGCCTCTCGTTTCCCACCAGCCTCTGGCTTCTGTGGTTCTTGTGGTGGAGAGATGTGCGGTTCACGGAGGGGCCACCTTTATACCTGTTTTTCCACTGATAATACTTTTTTAAATGATCTCTGAGTTTTTACTCAGAAAGTTAAAGATTATTTTTTTCCCCGTTGATTCATTCAGTAATATGTAGTGTTAGACTAAAAGGAGCCTCTTCTGCAGTGCTATTTGATTTTCATGTCAACTGCTTTTTTTTTTTGAATCGGTGCTTTTTAAAACAGGGGATTTCTCCCTGTGGGGGGCCAAAAAAAAAAAAAAAAAAGCAGGGCTTTCTGCACACAAAAGGCAGCCCAACCCTCGCAGGTGGACCTGGCACAGAGTGGCAGGGAGCCACAGCCCAGTGGGGCAAGTGTAGGGGAGAGGTCCTGAGTCTGCGGGTTACCCGTCGCTACTAAAATGGCTCTGGGAAGGCAGTGGTGATGAAAAAATCCTTGTTTCTTCCCCGTTCCCCCCTGCTGTTGCAGGGCACGTAGCAATCGTCCACCCACCAGCCTCCCTGTGCAGTGGGCAACCTCAGGTCCTCACTAGTAAGGAAATGAAATGCTGCCTGGACAGCTCTGAAGTCGGAGGTTCAAGAAATAGAGCTTTCCTTGTCCTGCTGTTTTCTTTTAGGACAGTTGCCCATTTTGACAATGTTGGCCAAAAGGAGGGCAAGAATGAGGGCAACCATCAGCAAGAGTTGGCAAAGCAAATCCTGCTGGATCAGGGCCAGCGGGCTGTGAGTGCTCATCACCTTCCCAGGGAGTTACTTGGTGCATCTATGGGCAGAAGGACCTTGCTCTTCTTGACACCAGAAGTTTGATTCCCGTTTATGTTAAGAGTCAGAGAAAGTATTCCTGGAGATTGCTTTGGGCATTAAAAAAAAAAAAAAAGAAAAGGGTGTGTGGGGAAGAGTTAATTTCTTTGTCCACCTCCTTCCTCAGCTGCCTTCCTCTACAATCTTGGGAAAATCTGGTCTGCCCCAATTTTACCCTCTGTAAAATGGGAATAGTAATAATGACGGACCCCTCCTTTTAGATCCCTGGATGAAAGGTACTATGTAAGTTCAAAGTGCTGTTTCTATAGGGCATTATTGCCAAATTCCCTATAAGCAATTCCATTGGGTACTTGATAACAACAGTAGAATCAGTCAAACGCCCTTGATGCATTGCATGGTCCCAAATACCTTTCAGAGCCTCTTTGTGTGCCATCCCACCCCCTGAGGTCTGCAGGGATGGGGCTTTTGGAGCCTGGATTTTGCAGGAGCAGGAGGGGTACAGTCCGTGTCTTTGCTTCTGGCCCCTGAACTATGCACCGCTTTTCTTTTTGACCTGACGAGGACAACTGGAACTAGCCCTTTTAAAAACAGGTTTAAAACATACAACTTTATATGCATAAAATTCATAAGGCCTTTAGCACATAATGCTAAACTCTTGTTGATTTTTGGTTATTTAACTCTTGCATGGTTTGTTGTCATTTGAATCTGTATTTGTTTCACTGCAAAGTGGTTAGGATGCTTTCCAATCTAGACACATTGCTAATAGAAATCTGGTTCATATTAGCTTTGTGATTTTTAGCTATTAGGTAGCTAACCATTTTCTAAAATTTCACCTTTTTTAAAAAAAAAACTATCCCAGGAAAACTAGTATCTTAATAGCTGAAAGTGTTACAATTAACTCTAACTCTTTATACTGTTCTTTCAATTATAAAAATGTTTCTAAGATACATTTTGTGTTTCCAGTTTTTCTAAAATACAGTGTGCTATGGTCTACTATCAAAACCAGCAGAGTAAATGTTATATCAAAAATTACAGTGCGGGGCTTCATAAGTAAATTCACAAACGGTCCGGTGGTTTTTCTTCTTCTACTTTTCTTTTTTCACCCCCAAGAAGCACTGAGTGTGTATGTGCAGCTTCAGGAGTTTCCTTTAGAGCTCTTTTATACTTTAATAGGTTTGTTTTTGTGGCTGTTTGCTAGACAAGTATGCTGCAGACATATTTTTTTCAAAAGGTCAAGCAGTCTCCTAACATGTCCATTGTGTATCACTGCAGTAAGAAATCCTCAGTGCAAAGGAGAGCTTCATGGTTAAATTTTAAGAGATAATGATTTAAATCTTTTTGTTAGCCTCCTTCTTTTTTTTTTTTTTTTTTTTTAACATCCTTAGCACTACTTTTGGAGAGTCAACTTTTAACACGGTAGAAAGCAGGAAGCCCATTAATTAAAAATAACAAACAGCTAAAGGTAAAATTAGTTGGTCACCTTTCCTTCTGAAATCCTGGCATTTAGCTATGTTTGTAAGGAACACAGTAACGAATGAGTAGCCATGGCAGTAATATAAGGACAAAGCAAAATTACCAATTACGGAAACATCTAGGGCTCTGGGCCTGAATCTTTGATTTCCCATATGGAATCTTAAAAACGTATGCATAATTGGCTTCTAACTGTGCGTACTGTAGGAACATATTCAAGAATCGACTACAGATATTTTTTCAGACACCGACTAAATATATTCTCACTTGTCAGCAAAAAAAAAAAATACATCATTCTGATCCTGTTAAAAAAAAGAAAAAAAGAAAAAAAGAAATGTTATTCCAGCGAAGTGAAGTTGTAGTGTATTAAAAAAGTCACATATTTTCACTTCCATACAGGAGGGAAGGGAAAAAGAGAGAAGATGCTTGCAATATTTAAGCACTCTTTGAGATACGGGACTAATCAATGTAACTTCAGCCTCATACTTGAGAACTACAGTTTATTAATACGTGTCAGAACCTTTGCTGTGTTAAAGCAAATAGCTGTGCCGTTCAGGCTCGGTTTCAGTGAAAAAAAAATATTGTTCCTTATGGGCAAAGAGAGAGAGAATTAGCCAAACTCAAAATACTGGTGAGATTTCACTTTTCTCAAAAATTACAGAAAAAAAATTGCGCCAAGTCTGTAACTCTGTTATTTTGAAGGAAAGGAAGACCCTAAAAATTATTAATCAATTAGTACAGGACATACCGATCAAACCATCTTGTTAACTGGTTGAAATGACATAAATTGGAATAGTCTATAAATGTCATTTCAAGCATCGGAAATAGAACTGACATTGGCCACCCATTTGATTTGGGAAAAAAAAAAAAAAAAAAAAGAAAAGTGTTATCCTTTCCCTCAGCATTCCCGTTTTGGATATATGCAATATGCCTTAGTGTTTCCCTCTTTAATTCAGTGCATGTGAGTGCCTACAACAGTTTAACTTTATGTATCAGGTATGTTACAGAAACTGAAAAAAGTCTCCAGCTGATTTAGCGTCTGAGGCATTACTCATCAGAATATCTGATTACTGGCATATTAAGCACAGAATAAACATGAAGCATTGCATCTCCCAATGCATATATTTTAATTACTACTACCCAAACAAACATCAAGGTGGCTTTATATTCAAAATTTATCGCATGATCATGTAAACAGAAATCCACGATACTGGTCCTTTACAAAATGTTGTCATTATCGAGGATGCCGCAGCACTTAACTTTTGCTTTTAAATTTCTCTGTGTGCCTGTCTCTTAATGATTATGGGTCTCGTACTCCTCATTTTAAAATTATTGCAATGGTTGTGTTCAGGCACCCTGGCAGAAAAACCAGCCAGAAACACAGGCAAAAACAATAACTGTGGCAGAGGTGTGGCACCTACCTCCTTCCCTAATCAAACTCCGTCCACATGAAACCCTTTATTTCTCAGAGTTGTAACCCTTTAATAGTCAATACTCTAAATATATAGCTGTACTTGTATAGAAAGCTGCCCTTAAAAGGGTAGTTGATGTATAAATTTCGCCTTTTTCTTTCAATAGCTTTAGGCCAGATTTCCTTATTCCGAGTAATTGATTCCAATATGTAATCTTAAAACATAAGATGGAAAATTGCTAAGACCCGCTTTTTCCATTCAGACCGCTCTTCCTTAATTACTGTGCAGTCTGAAAATACGAGACTATCAGGGTAAGGGTTTCATGGGAACAAATCTGTGCATGGAACTGGGGCTTCGGATTTTCCTTACGCCACAGAAAAATTCCCTCTTCCTTTTCTAGCTGAAAACCCCCGAGCAGCTGTAAACACACCTCTTGTTATCTAGAGGCTTGGCTCCCCTCACGCCACCCGGTCATCTTAAGAATCCACTGGTCAAATGAATTTAAATGACCGGTAATCAAAATTTTCCTCAAAGCCTGCAGCTCGGAGGTAGCAGTTGGGGCATTTCTGCCATTACGGCAAGGCAACGCTGTGTTTCTGAACGTCTCGGTTCTCGATTTCTCACCCGCGTGAAATATGGGTAGCACCATACTCCAGGCATATTTACGGACGCCATGGAGGAAAGGGTAGGAGCGATGGAGGCGACAGCTAGAAACTCCAACGCCACAACGCGGCTACGGCGTGTTTTTCCTTTTCTTGTTCTTTCAATTCACAGTAAATTTCATCCCAGCTCTTAGAAATCATCATCCTTTCCCCCTTTTTATTTCAAAATGGTTGCATATTTTTCATTCACGAAAAGGTTAAAGGCGTTTCCCCATCGCAGGAGGGATTATCTTACCAGAGGATTCTGGGACTGCAGATGTATACTGCGGCAAAATCCTAAATTCATCGGCAAAAAAAAAATCATTTCCAGACCCCAGCTGCTAAAAATAATAGAATTATAGTAAATCATTGATAAGATTAAAACATAAAGCCACTTTTACGTTCCAAAGTGCTCTAAAACATGAGTCTTTTCTCTTAATTCATTTCTTAAATAATGCAAATTTTAAAGTAGCTTTTCTATCCCAAGCACGCAGCGCCATGAAATCGATAATTTTTGATCTTTTGGTTAGTAGGCAACATGGTGAGCTATTGCAGTGACTGCAGGCAGCAGACATGTTCTTGTCAGCTAAAAATTTTCATATTGTTTTTGAGTCCATGGAGATTTGCGGATGGGATACAGCCAGTTATAGCTTCAGCTTGCACTTTGCTGGGGGGACGTAAACCAGCACCGCTTTAGATGCGCGTATAGATATAGATATATGTTTTAAAAACAAGAAGCATTACTGGATTTTAAACAAAAAATTATGTAAAAAGAATGGCTGGTGTGATTATAATCGCATCATGCAGGGTCCACGGTTTCCATTTAGTGAAATTTCGCAGAGGGCAACTTCTTAAGAACATCCCTGCTGTGCAGAGTGAAAAGCATGAACAAACCAAAGACAGAATTCATCTGTGTTTATATTTTACAGACAATGAAAAACCTACTCTTTGTATGCCTTTTTTTCCACCTTATTATTTCACGAAAACTGCAGCATTTTCCCCGCCCCCACCCGAACACTCACCACCCCAGCACTGCGGTGTTCGGTGTTTCTTTCTTTCTTTCTTTCTTTTTTTCCACCTCTTCTTCTTCTTTTTTGCTTTCACAAATTCTGCACGCGCCATCTTTGTCTATTGTTACTCTTTTCTAATTTCTCTTGCCCATTCTCTTTCAAATCAGCTAATAAACAGAAGGCTAAATGCCTGATCAATGCTTATGTGTTATATTCTCCCCATTTTTTTTCTTTCTGAGAAATAAAATAAAATAATAAAAAAAACCCCAACACCCCACGCCCCAAAATTTCTGTATTACCATAACCTGTTGTATACAGTGGTGATAAAAAACATTATTAACATAATAGCAACAGCTGCAGCCTAAATAGAAGCTATGAGATAATAAATGTGCTACAACAAATTAATTTGCTGCAGGTGCTTGTGCTCTGAACTGCGTAACCCAAGCCATTTCAAGTCTGAATACAATTATTATTCCCCCCACATGCTAAAACAAAGTGCAGAGTGAAATGTCCTGCTCTTAGAAATATCTTGTCCTGTCCCCCGAACGTTTTCACCATCAGCAAAGAGTGCGAGAAGGGATTTTAAAACCTAAGTAGAAAGCTGTGGCATTTAAAAATATTTAAAGAGGCTTCAAGTCATGTCCAGGCTTGAAGAGATAATGTCTGTTTATACATTAATTTGCACCTATTGTCTCTTAAACAGAGCTCTATAGGTAACTACGCACCGAGGTATTACATACGTGCAATTGGCAAGGCAGGGGCTGTAAACATCTCATTAGTAACAGATGCATATTTGTATATGTTGGGGCTTCCATTTACTTCATGGCAGAGAAAAAAAAATCAAAAAAAATCATCTCTCTGCAATTTGGCTTGGATAACACGCAGTGAACCAAGCAGGGCTTTTTACTGTTTTATTTCTGGTAAATACAGTGTTTATGGAAGCCAGTTACTAGTTACCTTACAGGCATGCACCCGTGGCATGTTGCAGCATTCTTCAGACGACGACGATGGGAAGTTAAATGAAGCCAAGTGATCTCTTTTCATTTGGGCAACATAACGTAAAAAATAACCACGTGCTTTTTTTCTTTCTCTGTCTTTTTTTTTTTTTCTTTCATTTTTTAGTGCTCACAGACCTAACTGTCTGAAACCTGGTAAAAAAGGCAAAATTAAGGGCTCAGTTGTGCTGGCTTTACTGGCTTTTTCATTGCCGCAGTATACACAGCTTTTTTTCTTTTTTCTTTTTTTTTTTTTTTTTGTCCTCTTTGCAAATGTAATTAGAGAACTTGTGTGTTTTAAAAGATTGATTATTCTCACGGAGTAACCTTGAAATGTTCTTTCCGTGATCTTAAAAAAAGAAAAAAAAAAGTACCCTGTGTGTCCTAAGAGAACTAATTGAACTAATTCCTCGCACAGGACGCATTTCCTCTGCGTTTTGGCTTTGTAGCCGTCAGAGAAGCTGGACGAAACCCTTGCGCTGAAGCAGGGTGACCGTGGTGCTGCCCGGGAGGGTGGTGGGGACAGAGAGGTGCACTGAGACGAACCCCCACCGCTTGTGCAACCCTCCCCAGCGGTGATGAGCCCTTGCTCACATGAGTCGGCCCCGGGGAGGTCAATTGGATTACTCATGAGCGAGGGAGATGTTGCACAACTCGTCCCTAAGCTAGAATTTGCATGTCTCAAATCCCTTTTACCAGAAGAAGAAAACGTATAATCAATTAAGCAAAGACGTATACACTGTGCTGGTGAAAATGGGTTTGGTTTTAATGCTGCTTTTGTATCTCTTGTTTTGCTTCTGCGGCTCCTTCACCTCTACCCCAAAGATGTGATTTTTAAGTTGTTTGTTGTGCTCAGCTTCCATCTATGTCCCTAGCTATTTTCTCAGAGTAACAACTGGGACATGAATTCCTAAATTTGAGGCATTCATCTCCATAATAGTTCATGGTAATGTGTCTCCCAGTCATCATCCCAGTGAGTAAATTGCATAGCATTTCTGCATATGAAGCATGGGGTGAAAATGCGCTTTCGCAAACTTTTGCGCAGGTATTTCCACAGCCCAGTGTCTCCTTTCTCCTGAAGTAAAGCTGATGCTACAAATGAGTGGTGCTTTAGGCTCTGTCCCTCAGACCCCACCTAAAGAAATGTGGTGTGCAAGTATTTCAGCGTCACGCTCCCGAGAGGCAGGGTGCTATTCATGGTCTCGGAGGGGGTCCGTATTTTGCTGGCAGGTGATTTCAGTAGGGGAGCTGGATCAACATTTCGTAACTTGTTCCTCCATCTAACTGGTTCCTGCTACAGAAGTACCCAAGCACCTGCCTGGCTCTGGTTGTCAGGACCACACCACACCATAGCAAAACACAAATCAAACCTGGAGAGCCGAAGCAGGACCAAGGAGCAGGTTTTCAGGTTATTTAGGCAGCTAGTGGAGTACTCCCTCCCGTCCCTTGCTCCTGCTAGCAGGTGCTTTTGGAAATTTGCCGTCTGCCAAGCAAAATGTCTTGTTTGGCATTCAGCGGCATTCAGCAGGAAAACTGGGAGAGAAGCCATGACTGACCTGGGCCTACGCAGGAGAAGGGCATGTGTTGGAGAACCGTGACTTTACACAGCAAAGCATTATGTGGTGAGAGTCATGGGTGGCTTCTTTAAGAAAACATATGCAAATACTTTTGGAGGTATTACCCCACGGGATTGACTTAATTTGGGGGGGGGGCGGGGAGGAAGTATATACAACAAGCTGTTTATTTTTCCATTATAAAACACTCTTTCCTCACCAAAGAACAAAAAAGCAGAAGTGGAGATCTGATAGCTGGCTCTGGAGAAGAGCAGATAGTTAAGTGTAAGACAACCTGTACAATGCAGGTAGTGTGACTGGCGACTTTTTATTGCTGTGTGTATGACTGCAACAAAGCAGAGACCTTTTTTTCTTCTTTTTTTTTTCACGGGCTAATGTGACTTAAGATTAAACTTTATTGTGAATGTTGAATATGGGCCTAATCCTGTCAGGTGCTGAGCACCCAATGCAGAAAGCATTTGTTGAGAGTTCAGGCAGGCCAGTGGGACTCCCTGTACTGAAAAAAACGCACAACCAAACAACAGAAAAAAAACCCCAAACGGAGTGATTGTGTTAGTGCTTTATTGTATCTGGTAATATCTGCCCTTCTGCATAATTATAAATTACTTTTTTTTTTTTTTAATTTGCCTCATCTCAATCTCTGCAACCTGCACTTAGCTCAGGCTCCGTTTCTGCAAGTGTATTATTCAGCACTGGAAATGTGAACATGAATGCATGAGTCTGAAGCACTTTCCTGGGCTGTGCTCATCCACAGAGTCACCCGTTCAGTTGTGTGGGTTTTACAATAATGTTTTGTTATTGTTTTGTGTCAATATTTGCTACTGTGCTGGCTCTGCCTTTTTCCTTCCACCCACCTTTCTCCTCGTGCGCGCGCACGCGCGCTGCCAGAGAAGTGTGGTTTGACTGAAACCATTCCAAGAGATATTGCCGTTTATGGCAGCGTCACCGGGTACCATTTGTTCCAGCCAAGTCCACGGGGTTGGAGGGGAGGCAGCACACGGAGACACTGCTCCGTGTACCCGGGGAGGGTCCCTGCAGCCCACCCCCAACCAGCCCACTCGTTGGTCCAGAGTGTGCTGTGTCACATCTCTTGGGTGTTGTACAGCTGGAGGTTTTTGGGCTGGGGCATGGCTTCGCCATTTCTGAGCTCTTCTTTAGCCCCTCGGCAGGGCTGGACAAGTCAGGCTCTCTCTCCTTGCCCTGGATTACCTCCAGCACAGCGGGATGGCTTGCAAAATGTCTTGGGGCGAAGAACTTCATTCTGGGCACCCAAGCCTCCAGAAGCAGAAGTGGGGAAAGGGCTTTGCCAGCTTTGGCAACAAATTTACTTATCTGTGTGCAGGGGCCTGCTGCATGTGAAATACTGTGGGGCAGAGGCGAAGCTACTATGGTTTCTGGGGAAGCCCTAGGTGAGACGGCTGGGTTGGCAGCTATTTTCCTTCTCATAAGCTTCCTTCTTTGCCCTCCCGATGTTGCTGCATTTGCCATTGCCTTTCCCAACCATCAGGTTCCTGCTCCCATTTAAAAGACACGCAACCTCTCAAATTATTATTTTTTGGAAGCTGGTTAATGTCACTGCACGGCAGAGCTGCTCTCCCACATGAACAACGTGGCGAGGCCTCCTGATGTGGTGCATGGTATGAAAGGACTTGAATATGACTGAGCGTGTGCTGCGGAAGGAAGAAGGAGCTGATGAGGAGGTCTGTCGGGGGAGGGATCTGCATCGTGAACGGGCAAAAAATCCCAACAGGAGAAGGGGGGAACGTCAGCTGCCAGCACCCTCTCCTTTGAAGATCTCCGCAACCGGCGGGAGGATCAGGTTGCCAGCAAACTCTCTCTTCCCAAAACATCCTGCCCCTAAAAAAAGGAGAGTGGAGAACTGATTGCCGGGGGCCTTTTCTAGTCGCCCCCTCACCCTGCGAGTCTCCCATCCTGCCACCGCCACCATGTTGGGTCCTGTCGCAGGGCAATAGTCCGTCCCTGTCCCCGTCCCCCCCGATGGTCTGTGTAATTTTTCTAACCCGTTGCGTTTACCCATGGCATTTGGGATGGAAATAGCCAGCACCTGGGGTTTTATTTGCTTGCAAACCCATTTGCTTCTAACATATTGTCACCCCTGGGGAGCTAGCAAGTTTCACCCATGTGTGTCGTTTTGTAAACTCTTAGGCTGCATTATTCAGTGAGCCACTGTACAAATCGCAGGGTCAAAGATGGGAGAGGGGGTGCTTTTCTGAATAGGTGAAAATGGGTGAGAAAGAGTCAAAAATAATTTTGTGGCGTGAATTTTCAAATGTATAAAGGTGCAAGCAAGAAAGAGAAGAACAGCTTGTGGCACGGACACAGTTAAATATGAGTTTCACATTTTTTAAAAGTACAGATCATCCGAATCTATTCATTATTTGAAATTCATATCTGGTCCTGTGCGAGAAGTGTAAAAACTGATACTGACTTTTAGGAATGTCCCTCAAGACCTTTATACACCTACATTCTGTTGCTTTTCCTTTCATCCTCTTGTCAGTCAATACTTAACCCTTTCGGATTCTGACCTTTTGATGGTGTGAGGGCTCAGTACAGAGCTGATCAGATAGTTAAAAGGATATTCTTGCATATTTTCACCAATCAAAGCACCACGCTTGGTTTACTGTGATTTGTGAGTTATATTATTACAAGTACACAGGAGCTTGTTCGCTGAGGCACTCAGTCTCTCAAAATCTTCCCTAATTCGTTTCACAAGCCTTTATTTATTTGCAAATTCATCCCGTACATTTATTATTTTTTATTCCTTCTTGCACATTAAATCAGATGTTTAAAACACATCCCATATCAAATCAGCAAGTGTAAAAGTTTCCGTATGATTTGTACAGTCATTGAACTCCCTGTAAATAGTCAAAGCGAATAGTTTGAAAAAGAGCGCATGAGGCTGGTTCGTAAGCCCTGATATAATTTTTAAAAAATCCTGTAACCTGAATGGTAGTAAATGTGTAAAATAATGACTAAACAAAAATATTCAACCATGTCTACACATCTAAAACATTTCTAAGAACGTACCAGTCTCAGGCTCACAGTAATATCCTTGACTGTCATTTAGTTTCAGGATTATAAGGAAATTGTTACAGAAAGGGTGACAATAATACGTTTTGTTGGAACTGAGAACCAAAAGGAAGCAGCTGTACATCAGAGAGAAAATCTGAACCGAGAGAGTAATAATGAGTGTGGTAAGTATTTTTTCTTGCTTTTGGGTGGAAAAGCCAGCGAAGTCTCCTTTTGAAGACAAAGCACATAGTAATGTGATCATAAAAATCTCCTAATGGGGACTATGTGATGTACGGTAAATGTATTCCTTTCAATATATTATTCCCTCTACACGCTGTCTTTCAAGGTTGCCTCAAACCGTACTGGGGATATGATAGCATCGGCGCAGCTAGGTGTGGGCAGAGCCGAACCTCCTGTTTCGTTACTATTGCTATTATTTGTGCTGTTATTATTTAATAAGTATATCACAGCAGGTCCTCAGAAGCCCAGATAAAAAGCGTCCCCCTGTTTCTGTAAGGCAGTGTGCAGACATTGCCAAGGCACCGCCAGTGCTCTGAAAAACCTGCAATTGATGGAAACGAGTGACATTCAGAGGGTGGGGAGAGGAGTACAGTAATTATAGGTGGGGTTGGTAGTATTACCTGTTATTAAGGGCTTGCCTGACACTTCCCATTTTAAGACCTGTTTTTGGTGGTTTGTAACTACTTAATAAACTTTAACCATTTGTCTTTCACTAGACTTCCGTCCTTGGCTGCCAGTGCTGCTCAGGGGTTATTAACAGGCTGATTTATTTCACTTAGGCATCATGGCAGGATTGGGGCTGACAGAGGGAGCAGCAGCTTTGAAAAAAAAAACAAAAGAAAGACAAAAAAACAGAAAGAAATTTTGTCATTGTGCCTTTTACTGTTTATCTGAAATAGGGACTCAAATATTATAATGTCACCCTGTTTCCTTGCATTCCCCCGGCTGTTTGTCTGCATCCATCTGTGAGCTCTTATTTGATTTAAGTTTGTCTTTCTGTTCTGCATTTGTACAGTACCTTACACAGCCAGGTTCTGGTCCATGACCGGTACACCTATAAGCTACAGCAGTGCCAAAAAATGCTCTGGTTTTGCACAGGACGAATCCTTTTGGTAGGCGAAGAAATACTCCCTCTCCAGAAATCCTTCACGGTCTCTTCTTTATCGATTGCGGCTCCCTAATTGTTTACCTTTCCCCTCACATTTAAAGTGCTGGAGATGTTTCATATTCAAATATGAGTGGCTTTTCTTGTGAACAGCAGCTCCTTTTAGTGAACGCTGTTGATAAAATAAAAAGGCTGTTTTTGAGGCTCTGTTTAAACAGAGACACAGTGCTGCTCAGGGATCGAGCCGAGCAAAAGCTTATTCCCTCTACCTGTGTGTCTGGAAGCAGC
This sequence comes from Larus michahellis, assembly GCF_964199755.1. Lineage (NCBI taxonomy): Eukaryota > Metazoa > Chordata > Aves > Charadriiformes > Laridae > Larus > Larus michahellis. The sequence goes on along the minus strand of NC_133897.1, from coordinate 49,616,712 downwards.
ACAGAGCGGAAGGGATTCAGCCACTGAGTTCATGTTTCCACTGGAAATGCAAAACAGAGAGCCAAGATTCATTAAGATTGTTGTATTATGTCAATATGACCTTTCCCTTTGTATTTTGCTTCCTTCGATTGACTGGAAATTGGACTAAGCAGCGAGCACCGCGTTCAAGACTTCTGAATTTCTTCAGCAAAGGTCGATGTTTTCAATTGTAAGGGGATCATTGTTTCGATAGTGATTTTTGTGTTACCCATAAAGCCTCACAGGTCATTTCATTCACCTCCTTTATAGTCTGTATTTTTCACCCCCATTAAACTAAAGAGTTGACAAAGTCTTACATAATTTGGCCTTTTAGAATAAATGCAAAAATCACTGGAATTGCATTACAAAACCTAGTTGTTAACGTTGTGCTTCCCATACCTGATGCCCAATCCTGCAAAGTGTTTCGGGTTCTTTTGCTTGAGTTTTAATTTTAGTTATGAGCACTTTTGTCCCCCAGCAAAGTGAACGTCCCTGACATTTGCAGGATCTGCCCCTACACTTAACCAAGTCAATAACGAAAAAGTTTGAAGGCTGAATGTTTGAAGCCATCCCTATTGGGATTAAGGATGGTTTCCTAAATGCAGACCTGTGTTCTCTCCTTGTAACCTGGTTATGGACCGTGTAATCTATGGCACACTTTTAGAGTGTAATCATATGGAAAAGTCCCTGGCCAAAAAAAGCAAGCAAACAACACTAGATCTCAGCAAACCACAAACGTGCTTCGACATCCGAGTGTGGGCAGACCCAGGAGCTGAAGACTATGCCATGCATCATGCAGAGGGTAATTTTCTGCTGATTTAAAAAAAAACACAAAGCCCAAACACAACGCCCTCTAACAAATCTGATTTGACCTAAGATCTTTATGTGGCTGTGATTTGTGATTAATTTATTCTTTCCTTCCTGGGTGGCCTCTCCTAGCTTTCAATGATGTAGCAAAACACATCCCCCTATCCTTCTAACCCCTGTCTTTTAAAAGCAGCCCAGTCCCTGCTCGCAGCTCTGCCAGCTGAAGAGGCAAAACTGACTTCTTTTTTCCTTTTAGGACCGTACGCTTTACACCCACGCACATGCACAGAAATCCTGCAGGGGTCAATGGGAGTATGTTATGCCAGGATTGAGAAGAGAATACAAGCCTGTCTTGCTGGTGTTTTTCCTAGGATCAGGTGGAAAGATGGTGTTTGCAGGACATAGTTTGCTGGCGCCACGCCAGGCTCATGCCAGCTGCTGCAAATGCATGGTAATAAGCCTATTTCTATGTGAAAGAGCTTATTGCTAATAATTTCTGTCAGCTTCTGACCGATTAGTGGTTTGGTTTGTTTTTGTTTTTTGTTTTTTTTTTTAAGTCAGATGTTTACAAGAAGTATTTTATTTTATTTTTTTAATGCAGTGTTTTAATGCAGTGCTAATGATTATCAGCTCCATCTGACTCATCCAGCCCAGAAACCAATTTATGTTGGTTTCTAATGATAAAAGCTAAAGTGAAAAATAAGATCAAAAATATTTCCCCAAACAACTTGATTTTTCCCCCTATCTGGAATTAATGTGAACAAATTTCACAGTAAGAAGCAGAATCTGCACATAGCCAGGATGTAACCATTTGGGCTCTAGGTGCATGCTGCTGGGAAGGGGCGCCAAATGGTGGGTAGGCCTGGTAGGAGTCAAGAAGACACAAGTCAACTTCTTTAGAAACCGTTATCCCTAAAGTGATCTCACCATCCAATGGCACTGTTGAACAACCATGTTTTGCTGAAGTATCCATTTTGAGCTGTTCTAGTAAGATACAATAACTAGAGGCATGGTGGGAGATCCCATAAATGTCACTGTGAGCATTAGACAATCCCCGTTCCTTTTCTTGAGGAGCTTCAGCTTCTTTTTTGTTTGTTTGTTTGTTTTTTCCTAAACAATAAGGAGGAAAATAAGGAAAAAGAAATGTGGCTGATACCAGTCTGGTTTCCAGGTACCATATACCTGTATCACAAAGCAGGCATCTGAGTTGGCATAGGCCATCGGAGGGCCCTGGGGGCTAAATTGTTCATAAAGACCAAAACTTACCAGGAGCTGGTCTTTCTTCCATGGCAAGGCTGAGTGGGATGGAAGAACCTGAATTTCTTGCTGATCTTATGTGTGGCTAGACAGGTCTTCACCAGCAATCTCATGTCTTTCATGAGCATGAAATCCACATTAACATTTTAAAATGACAAGCAATAACTGTGTGAGCTTCCAGGCTTTCCAAAAGCCTATTTATAGCTTCATATACTGACAACTAAATTCCTACATGCACTGCCATCCCCAGCTGATTTTATAAGGTGAGCCTCTGTTGGATTCTCATCCCCAAATGACACTTCCCATTCTAGCCAGGTCATCAGATAGTTGCATCTTGCCTCTCTGGCTCTCCTCCAAACAAGATTTGTAAAAGACTAATCTTTGTTCAATGGAAAGTGCGAGATTTATTTCTGGTCTGTATGACAGAAGGGATCTTGCTTGACTTCTCCCTTCAAGCCTGCATTAAGTCCTTTTCATCCCTGGCAATATAGTATTACATGGCGGGGCCGTGAATTCCTTTGGCATCTCACCCCGCATAGCCTATGACTGTCCTCTGAAACATCCAGTTGGGAAGGAAAGCCAGCAAAAGCATCACTTAATGAAATTTTCTGGAATGGGTAAGAGAAAGGAAAGCTCAGAGTGGGCTTCGTGGAGTTGCAGACTAGGAGGTCAGAGGTACTGCAGTTTAACTGAACTGATCCTCTTCTAGAAGGAACCTAATCTCAATTTAAAAATTCCCTGGCCAGAGCCAGGGAATGCAGCAAAAACCTTTGCGAGGTTCTTCTAGTAGTCAAACATCAGCACTTCTAAAGTCTAGTCTGAACTTGTCTAGTTTCAGCTTGCAGCTTCTGGGTGGTGTGACACCTCCATCTTCTGTACCACGCAGCCCAGTATGAAGCTCTGTTCTTACAGACCGATCAAATCCAGTCCTTCCTTTTCTCATGATAAAGTGTCTATCTTTTACTATATAAGGCAAACTTTCCAAATCTGCTGTGCTTTACAATTTATTGACACCTTTCTGGATGACACATACCAGGACAGGACAAAGTGGCTGCATCTAGACTATGCCTGAGCTACAAGGCAATGTAGTGGGCTAAAGGTGTTGGGCTTGTTGACTGGCTCCACACATCCACATGGCAGCCTCTGGGACACCATGGCACATGGGAGGCTGGTGTTCCTCACTGGGAACCCAAATTCTGGCAGCCCCTACATCCCACTGGAGATCCCAGGAGGCAAAGGCCAAGGCACATGGCATGGCTGGTCATGGGTGAATGAGGCACATCTAGATGGCTCACCCATATAGATGCAAGTTAGATCCCCACCAAAGAGTTGTATCAACCCATGATTTCTGCTCCCTGGCAGTTCCCCAGAAGTGGAGTCAAGCCCAATAGACAGGTTGCTTTCACAAAATGAGGATTCACAGATGGAATTAGGATTCACAAGATGAACTTAGGCCTTCACTGGATGAACCAGTGCCAAAATACAAAATGCAGCCTCTGTATCCTAAGGTTCTCCCACCCTTGTCTTAGAGACTTGGTCTTTTGGCCGCTGCATCTCCTCAGGGCTTGGTACTCACTTGGCTATTCACCATGACCAGGCCGTCATTGCTTTCCAGGACAGAGTCCCCGATTCTGTAACGACCTCCTACAGTCACAGCTTCTTTATGCCTTTATATCGGGGTGTATTAAAAAACATGCTTTTGCTTACTAATAGCTTGCCCTGCATCAGTGACCTCTTTTCTTTGTTCAGCCTCAGTCTCTGTGTCATCTGCCACTTTCATCAGCAAGGATTTTATGTTTTCTTCCAGGTCACTGATAAAAATGCAAAGTAACTCAGCTGTTTTTGTTAGCAGAAAGGGCCTGTGGGACTGTCCCTTGCAACTTGTGGGTTCTTAGAAAATTTGGGTTTCTTATTATATCAGCCACAAACTCCCCCCAAAGGTAAGCTGCCTAGGAAATGACTCCTATCAATATCCCACTGGTATTCCAGAGCACAGCTCTACTGCACAGGGAGAAGAGATTTACGCATATTGAATTCACTGTTATTACTTTGACAAATAGCATAATCCCTCAGAGCTAGTTCCTGCATAATCACTTCTGTGTGTTTTTACTGACCTTAGAAACAGAACTAGAGATAAGAATAGTTGAGAAGATGGAAGACAGCTTACCAGACCCTCCTTTGCTCCGGGCTGATACAGGCTGCCTGGAAACAATTAAAAGATGTGCTCCAACTTCCAGTGTTTTCTTCAGTTTTGTGGTGACAAGGACACCCTTTTAAAGGTTTGGGTTAAAAGAGGGATGTTTTTTTAAGGAATGCAAAGGAAGAAAACGCATTTTTATTTTGCATAACAGCCCAAACAGATTTCTCTGCGTGTGTGTGTGTGTGTTTTAATCATGGTATGGACATCAGATGCTATTCAGAGGGAGTCAGTCAGGGCTGCAACCCCAAACAGACGGATTAAGTTTAATGATCAACTGAAATGGGAGCCAACATTGTCTCGTTTAAGGCATTTTAATACCTTATCTTTAAGAGCCTGAATTAAAATTGCGATGACTCCATGTTGCCTGCTCCTTGCGATTAAGCATTTTGCAGAACGCTGTTCATGTTGAGATTACATATCTGGGAGGATCTATGACTTTTGCCCCCCAGCATGTTCTTAAGGAGAATATGCCTTCTTCACACAGCCTTTAACAGTGTGCTATCAAACCAAAGTTTGTAAAACTAATTATTCTTTCTTTTTCAAGTTCTTCTCCTTCCACTTCTTTCAAACATAGGGTTTTTATTTGTCTGGGTTTCTGAATTCTTCCAAGAAGCAAAGTCAAATAGGTGAGATCTATGTTTTCTTCTAAAGGCGAGGAGGGTTGCCGGCTACAGCACATATGGCTAATGCCAGTGAAGTTTTTAGCTAATGAAGCTGTGATAGTGTCAAATGCATTTCATGTCTTTCTTTGCGAGGAATATAATGGAGCTGATTGAAGGCTCTGCAGACATTAAAGGCCGTTCATGTGTTAGCAATATGGATTCTGTGTGGTGCTGCGTCTTCAGGCTTACAGTTGTAAAAGCGTTTGTAACTTTTCCAAGGGTTAGAGCATGAAGAAATCTGAGCAATTTCATTTACCAGATTCTGTCAACAAGTTATCTGAAAAACAAGAACCGGGTTCTCAGATCAGATTGATTTATTTCTTAACGTAGCATATTACATGCCCGTATAATATACAGGGCACACACTCAAATCTTTTCTGATAAAAATGAGATTCAGTAACAACCTACACTTTATTTTTCACACGCCAGCAAGTGTGTACCAGCATGCAATTTTATGACTTCGAGAGAGAAAAATGAAACCTGGGTAACATGTTTGACTTTATTTCAGTTTTTTGAATGTCCGTATGTGCATCTCCCCAGTACATACCATGTCTGTTCCAAAACCTAAATGCTAACAGACATGGCAGAGCAAGCAGAAACCATTGAGATGTCTTGTGCTGCCTGTAAAAAAGTTTATTAAATAACATACTTCTAATTCACACTCTTTAGAGACCACCCAGATATTTCCAGTGCTGTCATATACCTACAACTGTTATTTTTGCAACATATATGCAAATAGATTAAGACCGAGTAAAACTGAATGGTAATTGTTGAAGGCCACAGACCACAACACACTCTATTCTTTTGTTCATTAACTTAAAGAGATCCCAGCCCGACTAAACAGTATTTTTTTTCAGTGGTTTGCCCATGATTAGTGCCTCAGTGAGGTTCTACTATAATTTAATTTATCATAAGCAATGTCATTTTATCAGTAGCATGCCACATGTATTGCCTGCGCATTTTCTTAAAGTCTAATTAACCTTCAATATCGCATGGGTTAGTTAGTGTTGAAGGCTTGAGTGTTGGGGTTGTTTTAGCTTGTGTTTTCTTTTAACACCGACCTTTTCAAATTCCCTCCTAGATAATGGGATATGACTTTTAAATGGAAGATATAGCTTTCAAAATGATTCAACATAATAAGAGATAAAACAACCGAGGAACTGAAAAAGCAAATAGTGCCTCTGACTTAAAAGGAAAACAACTATCAGTGCCCCTAGCGATTGTCTAATTTGGAGACATTTGAAAAAGACAGGTCTTAAGAGGGAAAAAAAAGAAAAAAAGCCCTAAACCTAACGCCACTGCTTCAGAGTTGTGAATTTCAGCTGGCACCAAGTAAGAAGGGTGCAGATAAGCAGTATCTGATGTAAAGCTTCGCGGCACAGCGTTAACCCACTGGCAAATGTGAGCAGGAGGAATGAGCTCCCCCTCTTTTTGAAGGAAAGATGCTTGGATCATTTGGTGGTGGAAATACCTGGAAACCATTACCTTAGCACACTCCGAAGCCTCAGATAACAGAAGGCGAATAGAAGAAACAGAAGTGTATTTATTTGGGGGTTTTAATCTTATGCATTTAAAGCAAATCCGCTGATCATTTGAAACCTCAGCCCTGATCTGCGAAGGCTCAGGGTTGCCAATACTATTAGCATATGCGCTGAAGAGTTTCAGCTGATAAAGTTGTGAGCGGTGTGCTCTCTGGTACGCTCTCTCAAGGGAAAGTCAGGCTCGGGAGATGAGGTTTGACTTCATTTACTCCATGTGACCTTAGACTGCTGCTTAAAACAGTCTGCTCTTTGTTTCTCCAACTGTCAAATGAAGATAATGATTCTTACCCATTCTTAGGACAGCGCTTTGAAATTTATAAATGAAAATATTATTTATATTCAAGAGGTTCCCAGACAAGGAAAATGAATTATTTCCATAAATGCAATATATTTCTTCCTTGCATCATTCCAGTCTGGAGCGTCATGTCTAGTTTCTGGCACTCACACACGCTGAGGATGGGTGTGAGAGACAAGTGCTTATAATCATTACATATATGTATACAGTCCCTCTCTATAGCAGGCCTCTGTGTGTAATTTTCTGTATATACCTATATATGTGTGTGTGTGTCTGTGCGTATAATAAATACACAGAGTGCCACTTGAAGTGAACGTGAACCTTTCCCATCTCACGTTCGCGGGGCTGACTGCCTTTGTAGCACTCTCAGGCAGCAAAGCTGGTAAATACTTAGTGTGACTTTAAAAGGTCAAAAACTCTATCAGTTTGTTGCCTAGTGAAATATATACATTAAAAACATTGCCAGTTAAAAGGATGATGTAATGTTTGACACAGGATGATGCCGATGTGCTTAACCTAATCTAATATTAAACTTAGGTCCAGTCTGTGTTATTTTGCTTTCTGTCCAAATGGTAATGAAAATTCCCAGTGTCCCTCTCTGAAGGGGTGACCAGATCCCTAGTGAGCTCCAGGGGAAAGCGCCACGAGACGGTCTAATACCCAATATAAGAAGAGATCTATCTGTTGCTGCCTGCGAAATGGCAACTGCGTCTCCTTCCCTGGGCAGCAGACCAGCTTGGAAGCTCACCTCTGCCTTCTGCTGTGGGTCTTCAAGATCAGAAGATTCACTGTTAATCTAGATTTTATTCTTCCCTTTCCTCCTGATTCTCTGTATTTCTGTAGCTGCAGAGATCTTCAGAGATGCCAGATTTTCTGCTACAGAAATTCCCGGCTGTCTTTGGTTTGGCTGTGGTTGCTTTGAAAGGTAGATCTACTTTTTTGAATGGAATCAGTACACTGTGTTTATCTTCCCACAGCCCTTTAATAAATATTGCAGAAGAAAGTTCCCGGGGTTTTTCTCTGCCTTTTGCTCATTCTTTTTCTCCATGCTTATCCTTTTTTCTCTCTGCACTGTTCACTACCATCATGAAAACTGTGTTTGGTGAGTGAGGATAAGAAGACTATAAGAAAAGAGAGTGGTAAAATGAATATGGCAAAAATACACATTCTTGAGGAAAACTGTTTTCTTCATTGCCGTTTGTAAAGTACCTTGTCTGTTCTTGGCTTTTACAAATAAATAGTAAGAATATATTATATTGGGAAGACGATGAGAGGGAGAGAAAATATGACAGAAATAGTTAAGGATGAACGCTGGGAAAGTTGTTACCACCCCTCTTACCATGTGCTCAGTAACAAGAAAAACATTTGCAGATGTCCCTGAAGGAGAAAGAAAGCACGAAACTCTTCTTTTCAGATCGCTGGAGGTTGGTCGACCCACACTTGGTCCAAACTTGTGTAGATCTCAGTTCAGATCCCTCTGCAAAGCTGATCTTTGCAGTAAGCCCTGAAGGATGCTGCCTGCCAGGCCTGACCGTCTGGGGCCGGCACTTTCTAAATGGCTAAAAGGCTGCAGTGAAAACATGATATTTGCTACAGAAAGGGCTGTGGAAAACCAGAAAAAGCTCACTGCGCTGTTTCCGTTTCACAGAGAGGTCCTTCCTTTTTAGGGAAGCAAAGTTACCCAGTATAGGTGATTTCACAGCTAAGAGATACTATCATGTTGCCTCAAAGCTGTTAAAAAATAAGCAAGAGGATCTATCATTTTTTTCCCCCTAGCCCATTTTGGAAGGCAGTAATTTAACATGGATGTGTTTTTTCTGGGGTGGGGTTGGGGGAGGAGTTTTCCTAGGAGATTTACACTGAGGAGAGGGAGAATGCATAAATATGAAATGGCTTCTCCTGGGGAGCCCAGGCTAAGGAAATTACCTATGCTCAGCTCTGGGGAAAAGCAGAACCGCTGCTGTCATTGCGTGGGGACCGCAACGAGAGCAACAACGGGAGAAACGTACACTCAAAACTCGCTGCTCAATACATGGGATGGGGAGCCAAACCAACTCACATCCCCCATCAGTAACTTATAACAAAGTCTGCACAGTGTGGGGAACCAATTGCCTTGAAATCCATAGAGATTTAATGACCTACGAAGGGAAAATAAACCATTCTGCCAAAACGCAGAAGGTGCTCACAAAGCCTGCTGGAGCACTGGAGAAGAGAGGGCATCCTGCGGGAGGTGGTGAGCATCTTGTGATGGGTTGCGCAGGAGCCCTGCTAGGCCAATACCTACCATCGCTGCTGAATGTCTGCAGCATCAGGGGTTGGCAGATCCGTCCGTCAGAGGATCTGAACTTTTATTTTCCCTGGCCAAAGTGGTGATGGTGCATCTCCTGATGGAAACTCTGGGCCTGGGTAAGGAAGAAGGGGAAGACGCAACTTGAAGGGGGCAAGGCAGAGAATCGCTGTGAAAGCAAGAGTTCCGGGAAGGTTTTAATAGGCTTAAATCTAGCACAAGGCTGATCTAAACAATATTTCTAGCAGATCCAAAGAGTCTCCCCAACACTACCATTGGAGAGTGCACCTCAGGATCGCTGAGTGATTTCTTGTTTATACTGTGTAATGTTTCACCGCCCCGGCCAGGCAGAGGTGGGACTGTAAGATATTTAGCACTGGAATCATGATGAGGCCCTGAGGTGTATTTCAGGAATTATCTGGGCTTTGGTCAAATAGTACATTAGACAGTGGTGCATATTTATCACCAGGTTGTCTTGTAACTCCCTGTCTCTCAAAGTTTCTAAGTCAGTGAGAGCAGAAATAAGGGAGACCCACTAAACCATCTAGTCCATCTTCTGTCCAGTGCAGGATTGCTCTCTTGAGTACAGTCGCTTGTGCTTTTTGCAAGTGCAGTTTTAAATGTATCAAGAGATGCATCACTTCATTTATGAGAGTAATCGATATCCTAACAGACCTGTCAATAAGTTTTCATTTTCTTTTTCATTTTTGCCTTTAAAAATATCATCCTGTTGCAAGTTATGCCCACTGGTGTTAATAACCCTTCCAAAATACATAGATGGATTGTTGGAACTTCCCCTGTTCATTGCTTAGCCGATACATATATCTTTAGGGCCAGACTTTTACACACTTGCCCATAATATTTTGCTTTGTTAAGTAGGCCTGTTAAAATGTAGGGGAAAAGGATGGGATAAGAATTAAAGTGCTACTCCACAGGAATAAAAGGTGCCCCAATCCACCCCTAAACTATTTTAATCTTTCCTTAAAAGTCAGCCCAGACAACCCCTTAGACACTATTGTTGCTCTCCACTGAACCTGCCCTTTTAGATGCTAATAAGGTACCCAGGAGTGAATTTAGTATTCCTAGTGTGGTCACACCAAAGCCATATGGAGTGGAATCTTTTCTTGCCTTTTTCAGGAGGTGATGTCTTTGAATCTGCAGCCAAAAATTTCCCTTTCTCTTTTTTTTGCCCAGTCACATTTAATGCACTCTCTACTATCACCCTTAGGCTTCTTTCAGCATTACTTTCCTCATTTTCCCTTCTGAGGAATAACCAAGTTTTGGATTATTTTCCCTAGATGTCTAGGCTTGAATTTCTTCAACTTGAGAGTCCTTCTGTTATTTTCTCCCCATAGGTCATATCATGTCATCAGCTATTAAGCACAATTCTAAATGTGGATTATAAGTTATGGATTTAATTTTCATTGATTTTCAAGGAGAAGGAAGGAATTGACAATTACCAACATGTCTGAATTTATATTCTATCCCTCTGCCATCAGCAACAGAAATAACGGAAATTTTATTCATTACAGTTTAATGTACAATATGTTATTTCAGATCAAATATTTTCACAAATGTTTACAGCTTAGAAATTGAAAATCTTCTCCTTAATAATCCAGAAAAGAGATCCTTTAAGCCTTTATTCACAGCCAAATGAGAGGTAGAAGATGTCATGTATAGGGTGTACAATAATTAAGTTTTAAGGAAAACAAGTAGGGGAGTACTCTAGGATGGGTGTAGCATTGACTGTGAGAAAACTGTAGTCTAGTAATTACAATTCCTTCTCAATTCAGGATGCTAAATTTGGCTGTGCTATGTGTAATGTATTTGAAACTAAATTTTCTGCTGATGTAAACTGAAAAATGAATCCAATTGAATTATACATTCTCTAATGGGTGAAGCTATTTTGTCCAATTCTTGCTAAAGTTGAAATAAGGTACACAGATGTTGCTGGTTACAAAAGTACTGCAGATAAAGAAAGTGTCTGTCACGCAGAGAAAAATTCTCCACTCATTTCTACCTAGAGGGAAAATTCATTAAAGTTGCCCTTGTGAAATTGAACAGAGTTTGCTGCTTTGCCTGGATATATCGAAACGCAAATAATTCACGTTTCAGCTCCATTTTAGAAGGTAGAGATGTTCCTGGCACCAAAATTTCTTCTACTTCAGATTAATTCATTGGATTGGATTGCCTTTTCTCATGTAATCAAACTGATACATGTCTTAAGTTCCTATGCAAAGGCATTATATGAAGATGGAAGGATGTAAATTCACTTGAAGGAGACAACAGAATTAACTCTGTCTCAGCAAGCAAACCACACCGTGACTGTTTATAATCTCTGTGCACGCATCAGCCGGTATGGAGCATTCCACAGCATTAAGAATCAAATGTGTGTGTGTGGAAAAACGCTAGAAAAGCTGTGGGATATTTGAAATGGTCAGTTGATGTCAGTTCTGCTTGAGCATTTTGTGAAATAAGTGTTTATACTTTAGTGGATAGTGCTGTTAATTACTTGGCATTCCTATGCAGAAGTAACTAAAATAAATCCAGAATTTACAAGGAAATTGCACAGTTACACTTAGGTTATGCTAGACCTTGGTAAATTTTTGGTGCAAACTTATTCACTGAAAAGTGTGGTTTTGTGTGAAATGATTTTAAATTGGCAGCCTTCATGGGCCTTTTTTTTCCTTCTGCGGTAAGCAAAACTGATGCAAAATCTGAATGCATCCAAAAGTGGCTCTTCAAAAAGTTGATTCAAGTCCAAATGTTCTTCAATAGCCATAACGAGCAGCCAGAACTGGGTATGCATTTTCTCAAATGTAACTTCTAACAACTGTAACGGGGGATCTCCAGAGCGCTACTCTGCCTCCATGACATGGACGCACGTCCCTTCCTTCTTCAGCTGTTGCTAAAGGCAGTATCCCCCAGGCAGACAGGGCAATATCACCGTAAAAGTTTTCATTGTTCGAGAGAAATCTATCTTTCTTCATTGATCCAGCTTATCTCACACCCCCATCCTTACGCAAACTGAAGATTAAACATGTACGGATGCCCTCAGACTTAGTTTCCTTTGCCTCAACCTTCTGCAGTGTTTCATAGGGCATCCCCATATCCTCAGCCGAGTGCTCTGCTGGGGTCCAGTCTACCATGACAGTGTTGTATTTGGCTGGACCTGGTGTGACCATGGCATGACCGAACCCAACTCAAGTCCAACCCAAGCCCAAGTCGGGTGGTAAGAGGACAGCTGCTCCCTTGCCCTGTCTGCCCTGGGTGGGTGCCCTGTGCAACTGTGCTGAGGACCACCATGGACGGGATGGAGGCACCTGCACGCTCGTTGGCTGTGGAGGGACACACGCTTGGCCATTGTCTACAGCACTTTCAACAATGTCAGTTAGCTTTCTTCCCAGGAGAGTTAAAGGAGACTGTGCTGAGAAGAGTTGACCATCAACAGGTATTTTATTCTAAGGTTCCCAACAAAGGGCTTCCTCCTCCTCAGTTCTTTCTATAGAGGAGGCCTTGCACAGATGTCTGGGTGAAGATTTAAACTAGACCCAGCTTCAAAAATGAATTTATTTTTCTTTTTCTCTCAGTACATCTAGAGCCCGAGATGATGAAATACTGTGGGAATGCTTCTGTGGGAATTATCTGTTATATCACTCCAAAAAATTGCAGTTCCTGACTTAATTAGCTCACATGGCTTGAGATATGTAACACTGACCATTACAGAAAGCCTGATAATAAGGGGTAATGATACAACGCAAACACTTTAAATTAACACAAGCTACGCAGAAACACACAGTGTCTCTGTTTTAAGGAAACTCTCCCAGAGATGGGAGGTGCTAGAGTCTGTCCTTTAATTTGCCCTACTTTGTCTGATTCTTCCTCTTTCATATGCTAACTTCCATTCCTTTCCAGGAATATAGACAATTTTGCATATTCAAAACTTTTGGAAAAGTATCCAAATCTTTTGATATTTATCCAGACCAGATCTAAAATGGAAGTTTCCAAGCAGTGATGAACCTAATAACCAATCGAGCTAAGTAATAATTAGCAGCAATAATAAAAAATATATTGCAATAGTGAAACTGTAATAATGAAATAAAAATCCGAGCTTGATCTGGGGAAATGGAAAGAACATTTAAAATTCAAATGTGAGTTCCATAATAAAAATACTCTATGCTGCCCTGTAGTAATGTCTCCAAAAGGTATGGCAGCATCCAAAAGCATGGAGCACTTGGCCTGGGTTTGCATTTTTTAAAGCAGTTGGCAAAAGTCTCCTTGAAGAGCAAGCCTGGTGCTTGGAAACACGGGGGTGTGCTACTGTGGATATCACGGATGGGAGTGCATGGGAGAAGGGTCTGATAGAGAATGGGAACCGACAACTCTGAACTGGAGCGATTTGGGGTAAAACCATGGTGGGTGGTGGGACCTCGCAGAACAGGGACAGCAGCCTCTGGAGGCCGTCGCCACTGCCGTTGCGGGTCTGGCTGTGCCTTCAGCAGTTGGTGCTGTGGCTCGTAGCAGAGCTCGGCTGGATCCCGCGGGACCTTGGACCACCGGCGAGGGCTGGGCTGGGTACCCAGCCGGGAGGAGGGGGAGGCCACCTGCTGAGTGCTGCTGTAGAGCCCACATCACACTCACTTTTATTTATCGCTAAGTGGCAGTGCTTGGGTGTAAAATACTGCGAACTTTTTCATTTGCCTTTTTACACATATTCTGTTCCCCTGCACGAGCAGGGGACTTTGGCATTAGACAATCACCCCTCTGGGATGGAAGTAATAGCGGGGAGTGTGTACCTACACCTCAGCCACTCCAGTTTGTAACTCATTGTGTATTTAGTTCAAGGCACCGAGAAGGGAGGGTTCCTGCTATAAGGTGCTAGACTGTACAGTGTCTAAATTATAATGGCTGCGGCTCAGACACCAGTTCCCTCCTGTCGACTTTGTTGTCAGGAGATCGTAGCCCAGCAGACGGGTGGTGACAAACAGCTGGGAGGCAATAACAACATTTACTCAATGAATGTGAATGAGAGCCCTACTTTTATGTAAAGTTGCTGTCTGCTGACATCAGTACAATGCCATAAGGCAGTGGCTCCTGCAGTGGTTTCAAATCTAATCTGGGGAAGTGGAGCTTGCACAGGTCCAACTTTCAGTCCATGCTGAGATGTCACTGGGGTTTAACATCTTGCTTGCAGGGGGCAGCTTACAGGCCCAGGGCCCTGCATCTCATCAACCGTGTTCTTCATTTTTCCTCATCAGTATCTTGGAGTTGCTCAAAATGTCAGCTGACAACAAGGAGACCAAGATTTGGTTCATCAGTTAAAACAAATCAGTGAAGGGCTTTGTGATCTACCGACATTTTTAAGCACACGCTCAAATTTCAAGACAGTCCAAAGGAGCTAAGAAAATGCTTAAATGTTTCCACAAATGTGTGGTTCGGCATCATCCTACAGCTTCAGTTTTATTCACATGGTGTGATGGGAGTCAGATTGATCTTGTCCTTATGCAGTGTTCATAAGAAAAGACTAGATTTTGAAAATATGATGGTTGGCAATGTGAATGGAGTCCGGGAGTTACCTGGAGTACATACAAAAGGAATGCATTAAAAGTAATTTCTGTGACAATCAATTGCCTTTCAGAGTGGAAGACTGACTTAATTATTAAAAGACATGGAAGCTAGCAGTAACAGAAAATAGCTATACATGTATATATAGCACGGACATGAGCCACATAATTTATAGCCCTGCTGTTTGGAAAGATTGGGGTGTTCGTCTCAGAGACTTTGGACTGATTCCCTGGGATGTCAATGGAGCCTGTTCCTTGATGTTGTGGCAGTCCCATTTGGCCATCTCTTGAGTTGGGGCTCACCTATTACCTAGGGATAAACCGTAATCTTATAAGGACAAGATAAAGCTTTCTGCATATGGAGAAGCAGCCAAGCTATTTTATATCCACAGTCACAGCTCACACAAAGGTTTTCCCTTTGGGATGAGTGAGAGAGGAAAAAAATAATTCAGCTAGGCACTTTGGTTTTAAAGAGGCCTTCTTTCCTAACTACACCAACCTCTGCCTCCTTCGGCACCAGTGCTGTAGTACTGTAACCAGAGAAGCAGTTACTGAGTAAGTTCTGTGCTGTCTGAGCTTTTCCAGCAAGCTGAAAGTTTTTTCTGGCTGCATGGTAACCAAAGATCAGAAATATACCAGGCGAAGAAAAGTGTGTTTATCTCCAGAAAGAGTAAGTCTGTAACAGATCTTCATTTTGACTACTCTCTATAAATTTAACAT
The DNA here is from genome assembly GCF_964199755.1 of Larus michahellis. NCBI lineage: Eukaryota > Metazoa > Chordata > Aves > Charadriiformes > Laridae > Larus > Larus michahellis. The sequence continues at coordinate 49,601,361 of NC_133897.1, read as the reverse complement.
CGTAAGTACCGAAGTACTGAAATATTCTAGTTTCCCCAATAACACAAGTCAGTTAAAATGATTCAATGAGTTTGTCTTCCTTTAGCCAACTGCAAACTTCAAGAAGAAAACAACTGGAATTCCTCTGAATGCAAAATCACATCATGTGATTTAGTGGCTAAACACTGATATATGTTTATTAGTTTAGGAATCTATTTCTTGCATTTTTTTTTACCATAAGCTCTACAGGTATCTAAAGTCTTCCTTGATATTTCTCCATTTTGTGCAACCACCTGAATTGGGCAGGGGTGAAGTTGCCCTGTGCACGTTTCTGTTACGCTGGCAAAAAAGTGCCCAAAGCAAGCACACTTCTTTCTGGCTTGTGTTCCATTACCTTCCCGAGCTGACCTTCTGGAGACGTCTGTTTAAGTGAACTTGAGCCAATGAAACACCAGGCAACAGCCTGAAAATCTTGGTTTAATTGAGTCATCATGCCAAGCACACGGGGAGCCTGGTGACAATGACAGAGTACTGTGCAGTGATTTGGAGGGTTAGCTGTTTCACCCGCTCCAGGCACGCCAGGCCCGGATGAACTCACTGAACTTGAGGTACAGAGCCACCCCATGTGTGAGCAACAGGATGCAGAGGTTTTGCTGTGCAAGAGGCGTCCAACCGTCTGCCGCGTGCCCAATGGAGCCGATGCATCCCACAGCTGTGCGACTGCTCATACGCAACTGTTGTGTGCTTGCGTAGCAGTAATTTTCCTCGAAAATGTGGTACCTCCTGCCTGAAACCGTGTGCGTGTGTGGGGCGGGGGCGGTAGATTCACATTAAATGGGAGCGTGTATCACCCAAAGGCAGAGGCTTGGCAGATCTCCAGTTGTAGAGCCTCAGATGTTACAAACCAAACTCTGCCAGAGCCCTGGGGGAGCTCTTTTTGAGAGAACAGTGAACAATCAGACCCAAATCCCAAGAAGACTGTTATCCCCTCTGGAGGCAAACCAAAGAAAATGTTCACACCAGCTCTTCTGCATAAAGCCAGAGTTTTGGTGTTATTCTACTGGCAGTGTAGTCAGTTGCCTGGCTGGAAAAGTAGATGAAGAAGGAGCTCTGCATCTTTGTATTCTCATGCAAGTGTTGTTTCCAGAATTGCGGTGATAATAGGAGCATCTTCAAAATCTCTGCCGAAACCAAGGACTATATAGGCAGAAATTAAGCACAGCTGTACCTAGTAAACAGAATTTAATAACAGCTCTATAAGACTTTATGAATGGGATCTTTTTCTAAGTGATGCTGCAGTCATGTATGGGACTAATTTGGAGAACCAGATGCAGGACACGTGTGGCTGCCCACTCATGACAGACACGGTAGATTTTGTCATCTCCTTTATGTTCCTGATATTTCTTTTTCTTTCCTTAGGCTTCTTACATTTGTTCATTGCACACACACATACCCTCCTAGACTGAAGTGCTGTCTCTGCTGAAGTTAGTGGCAATTTTGCCAATGACTTTTGGGGGACTGAGATTTCATACCAGTGAATGAAACACTTTCATATCTGGGGTATAAAACAATTTCACGCTCTGTAGATTCTCTCACTTTGATATATTGGAAAATGAGCAACATTTACTGCCTCTGAGAACTAGGACTTCCACGTTTTCTAGGTATGGTCTAGAGTTAGTGTGCAGGCTATAATTAAAAAAAGCCATGATGCACTGAACACCAAAGAAGCATTTGTTTATTTTGCCTACAGTGCAAGTTGGCCATTTCAATATTGGTCTATCTATAATTACATTAATATAAATAAAGTTGGAGTGTCTGTTCTTTGCCCAACTGAGGGCTACACTTGAGTTTTAGCAGAGCCAGAGGGATGAATCTAATTTGTTTAACAGATCAGTCAGATCGCAACTGGCCTTGTAATACAAAGGTGATAACCAGAGATGCCAAAAAGAGCTAGCCACCTACGGACTCGGATCAAACGGGACCTTCTACGTGGGGCCCTGTGGTGCACCGATGATACCCGGACTTCAAAGGCAACCCACAGAAGAAAAGTGAGCCTGTGACCTTTGGTTCTTCACAACGAAAAAAGAAGCCCAAGAGACGGCTGTTGGGCTTTCTTAACTCTATTTGATATTATATTAGGAATACGCAAGTCATTAGACCCTGAACTGGTTGGATTTGCTGTTTCTCTGTTTTGTCTAGAAGCCCTCCTGGGGAATTCTTCTGGATTTAGAGCTTTCTCACCTGTTCTGAAGGTCCAGGTGTACATGGGAAGGGCTGCGCTGGTAGGACATATGCTTTCAGCAGCCCTGCACTTCTGGACCTGCGCGCGAATGAAACGAGTTGAGCCAGTAAAGCACATCCCTGCCGGCGTGTCTGGCCCCAGCACACCAGGCATGGATGGAGGTCAGCTCTCTGACCAGTTTCATGTCCTCAGTGGACACTGCTGAGTCAACAGAGCTCTCCCGGGTGGACCTGGCCAAAGTCATTTCGCCGTCCTCCTGCAAGGCATTTGAGTTACACAGGTAATGACAAAACCAACAGGAGCAGCAAACTATAAACACTCTGACTAAGAAATCCCTGTTCCTGACTATGTTTACTTGCACTTCCCTACCTGTGTCCCTGTGATGGTATAATCCCGTCAGTCCTCTGGTGTCCACAGGGTATTTTGGGGAAGAGAAGTGATAAGGCTCAAGCTTCTAATGCAAGTAAAAGAAAAAGAAAATCTATAAATACGTCTAAACTTAAAAATTATAAACTATGAATGGAGAAACAGGTGAAAGCCTATTGCGTCTTTTCTCCTCTGGCATCTTTAACAATATCGGGGGAGAGCAGCTTTAATGTATGCTGGGACCATCCACACTGTGGGCACCAAGCCAGACCCCCAACTGCACATTAATTTTCTTCCGACATAAGTAGGGTCCCAATTCTGCTTGTCTGCAGGAGAGACTGTATTTCTTGCTGTTGCCACCACCAGCAATGTTACTGGCTCTTGCAGCACCATCGTCCTTCCTCATTCCCTGTTCATGCTCCTGATCCTCCAACCTCCCTTCAGCTTGGCAGGTACCGCAGTATCCCAAGCACCGAGCAGGGGGTGGCACTGGAGAACTCGCCCCGGTAGCAACATTGCGGCGAGGAGAGGCCAGAAGAAAAGGGATATTTGCGACCCAAGCCAGCACATCCTTCTTGCTCACCGTCCATCTGCACAAACCATTGATGAAGGGTGACGGAGGGGTGGGATTGAGTCCTCAGTGAGTGCAGGGGGGTAGGGATACAGCCCAGGAAAGAAATGCTGAGGAAACGGCAGCCTCAGCTCTCTCAGAAAAGCGCACGTGAGGGCACGCAGTCTCACCGACCAGGAGCGCTGCTCTTTTCCACGTGAGCAGCCAGTTTTGGGGTCAGTTTTCTCATACTTTTCCCTATGGCAATAGCAGCGACTGCATTCGGAGCTCCGAGGAGCTGCAGCATTAGTCGCTGTCTCTTCCTTGACGAAAATACTCATGTGTGACCTGCATACTACTGAGGAATTGGCAATTTTAGATCATTACCGGGGAAAAACATGGCAGAGTTTAACTTGCCTCACCGTAGTGCTAGAGTCTCCTGCAGCAGCCAAGGAAGAAAAGGCTTGACACCGCACTGAATCCACTTTTGTCTTAGCAGGGTACTGGCTGCATCTGTTTGAAAGGCTTGCATTGTATCACTGTTCTTTGTTATCAGGTTTCCCATGGTGGTCAGTGTTACATATCTTACATTGTTTGAGCTAATTAAGCCAGGGAATCAGGGAAAGCACATTTCCGGCGGGGATTTATTGCCAAAAGATATTTCAGCTGAAGGGGAAAAAAAGGAAATCTCCTTTTACGTCCAGCATTCCTGAGCTGTTTCATAATATTCAGCGCTCAGCTTCATGGAAATAAACTGACAACAATGTCACGAAGTTTGGATTTGAGCAATTTTCCTCTGTTCTGTCGAGTTTAAAAGTACGGTAAAGAAAGCCAGGGATCTGTGTAGCCATGAGAATAAAAATATTTGAATCCTGTTGGTTGGAAACAGAGTTAGAATGTGTTTGTTAACAATCGACATGCAAATGATCGTTTGCTCTCAAGGTGCGTTGTGCCGCTCTATTATTTGCACCTGCTGTTAATGTTTCTTTACAAGAGAAATGCAAGTGGCGGTGTTTTAAGGCTTCACTGGTGTCTATTTAGGACGCCAGCAGAGGCAGAGGGGCACGGTTCGGTATTGTCTGCACCCAGCATGGTTGTCCACGGCAGCACGAAGGCGTACCCAAAGCACCTGGCACCAGGATGGGCTGAGGACTCAATCCCACCCCTCCGTAAATGCCCGGCACATCAGCGCCGGAGCGCATTTTCCAGCACCTCCAGCTGCCTGGCAAGTGCTGGCCGCAGGGCAGAGCCTTGACTGCAAGACGGTTGTCGGCCCAGCCGAAAAGGGAAACTCTGCTCTTACGTATGGGATGTCATATATAGGTTCATTGTTAGGAAATCCTGTATGTGAACAAAGCCCTGTTTTTCTTCCAAGGAATATTAATAATCACCGTGGATGGGATTGGTGATGATGGCAGCTTCTTCGTTTGCACCAGCAGGTCTAAAAGGCTTTGCTGAAAGAAGCAGGGATGATTGTCCTCTGCCTGGCAAGGGAAACCTGAGCAACTGGGGAGCGCTCTTGATTGTTAAAGGCATCCAGCGTTTTGGATGAGAAGGTCCTGTTTTCAGCTTCGCGTAACTTTCATCAAGCTTTGGCTGTTCAGTGTGAAATTGTCTTCAGATGTCTTCTGAAGCATGGTTTGTTGTTTTCTGGGTTGTTTCTGTTTTGGTTTTGTTTTGGTTTGGTTTTGTTTTCTTTTTCATAGGTCGTTTCAGCTGAAACATTTCAGCTCTTTCAAACATAAGGGAAAAAAAGGGGTTTCACCCATGGAAAAAGAAAAGGCTGGCAACTTATCTTTGGAAATCACTTGCAGTGCTCCTCATTTGAAGCAGGGATTGAAAGTCTGATGTCATTGTACTGTCAAAGAAAATTTACCTCATTTCTAGGCCTCTGAAAAGTTGCACTTTGCATGTGCTTGCCACAGAGAAGTGTGTTTTAGCCGGTCTCCTCTCATATTTGGCCTGCAGTGAGCAGGGTAGAGTGCAACCTATCATTGCTATCAGTTAATCCTTTAGGTCAAGTGAGAAGAGTCTTGGATAGAAGAGATTCCAGCTCTGCTGGTGACACATACAGGTGTCAGTGTGAAGCTGGATGAGAACACTTCAGTCTTTCCTAATTTTTTTTTTTTTTAAAACAGAAAATTACATGCCAAAGCCATTAAAATGATTGTGTTGAGATGGAAAAATCAGAGACTCAAAGTCAAATAGGAGGAATTCCACAATTAAGGTTCTCTTCGTAATCCCATGCCAGTCCCTTTGTGCAGATTTTATTATTATGATCCATCTTTAATTAAATGATGATGCTAATATTTTCCCTAAGTCCCCATCCTCATGTAGTGCACAGGATGATTCTGCTGTTAAAATTAATGAAGACTGTATTATGAAGAAAGCCCTTGGCTGTAGGGTCCTCACCCCAAGTGCTCCTTTCACTGGAAGACGTGCAGCCCATGAGGCAGCAGGTTACAAGAAGGGAGAAGATTACATGGTGCCTTAGGAATTTGACTTCTGGATGGCATATCTGCTCCTGCCACTGCATCCATACGTGGTGCTGACCAAGTCACTTACAGAAGGTTTTTCACTGGTGGATGCTAAATGCAAATCTGTCACTTACAGTGTGCCTGCCTCAGCACCCAGATGGTTCCTGACCCTGCTGCTTTTCTCAGGTGAGACACCAGGAAAGCAGATCTTCACCAGCAGGCCAGAGCTCCCTGCTCAGTTTCCCTATGTTTTTTTCCTGAAAGTGAGCTAGACTAAAGTGCAGAGCAGATTGATTATGAGCCTGCATTCAGATAAGTATGACACGTATAACAGGTGTTCGTGAGTAGAAACCTGCCCTGGCGCATGCAATAAACCTTGGGTGGGAAGGAGGTGGGGAGAAAGGTGGTGGTGGAGCTTGCTGCAATGTTTCCTTCTATGGTTTGGCTGAAAAACCAATCACATGGATAGGCCCTTCAAGTGACCTGGTGAGCTGATAGGAAATAGGAGGAGAAGCCACCTGAAAGTGCCCCTGGAGATTGGGAGGAAGATGAGCGGTACATAAGCAACACAATGTCTCTGAAATCAAACCATTAAGAAAACACCTCTGAGCTGGTCATCTTGCCTCACCTCATTTCTGCTATGAGGAAAGGCAAGGCAAGAAGGAGGGGAAGGAGGGAAAGAGCACAGAATGTTTTCTTTTATTCCACAGAAGCTCAGGTGCTGGATTTGTTACAGATTTTATGATGTGCAAAAAGGATCTCCTAATGTTTTGGGGCTGTTTCTCCCCTTGCTCTCCAGTCCCCGCTCCTATTATATTGAAGTCCATTAGGAGTCCACTGGCGAGTGGCGGGCACTTGGAGAACGAGCAGCCAAGGCAGTAACGCTGCCTTCTCTCAGCAGCGTGGGGGGCCAGCAGGGAAAATAGTGTCCTTATCGCCTCCCCCGGCACCGCAATCCCCGTGCCGAGAGCGGAGCAGCCTCCTGGGCTGGGAGCAAATGAGGAGCAGCAGCAGCAGCAGCAGGAGCAGAAGCAGCGCGGCATTTTCCCGAGGCCACGGTTTGAGACGGCGTTTGCTGCGGCCGTAACAGAGGCTGGAACAGCCGTGGCAAACATGACCCGCTCCATTATTGAGTTGTGCGGTGCTGTTTTGCTTTTTGCGTTTAATATTGGTAATTATGCAATTTCTAGACAACCTCCCTGTCATAACCAGGGCAGCAATGCTGACAAAACAGGCTTTAAATAAGCACTTGTCAAAGTAACAGCTATTTTTGTTTGCCCTATTTAGCACTGTGTTTAAGGTCTACAGTGGAAATCTCAGACAATTTTAAATACATGTTGCAGTTACTTTATCACTGCATCACAATATTCAAAATCCCTGAAGCTTGGAAAATAAAAGTGTTTTAGCAGAACCTTTTAGTGGCTCCTGCCTGCACATAAAGGTCACAACTTTTGCCAGACCTGCTTGAGAGCCAGGAAGCACAGACAAGCTTAGGGGTCACGAGCCCTTCTTCAGGCTGTAAGGACTTTTGGGCAGACAAGATTCAATATCCTGCTTTTTCCCATCTCTGAGACCTCCGGAGGGTTCTCCGGAGGAAAAGAAAGAATAAAAACACCAACGCAAGACTTAGCGGTCCTGCTCTTCCTCAGGTAAGAACCAAACAGAAAGCAATCTCAGAGCCTCTTTGTTCATAATTAAGAAAAGACAAGAAATCCTGTTTCCCTTCCTTCACAAGCCCTGTCTGAGGTGATGGTCTCCAGGTTCCTCAGGCACTGGGCCGTGTTGCTTGCCCGATGCTGGGAGCAGGGAGCAACTTCAGCACATGGCAAGAGATTTCTTACCCAAGGTGCTGTGAAGGGGCAACTGCAAGGCCTGGCCTGGCCATGCAGCAAAGTAGGGGTGTGCACAACCTGAAACGCATGGAAGCTCACTCTTCAGGTGGGGAAACGGAGGCTAGACAGCCAGTGACACGAGTGTGACAGTCATTGAGGAGTGCTTCCTTTAGGAAATAAAACCACCAACCAAGGACAAAAGGATTGCAGTTACACGCGGGAGCAATTGCATGCTGGTTTATTTTGGCTATTCCTTTTCTTTCTTTTTTTTTTTTTTCTCCATCTCCAGACTATGGATTTCCTAGCCTAACTATTCACAGGAAGTTTGTGGTGTGTTTCCAGAGAGTTTCTGGAGCTCTGCTAGGACAGTAGCTTCACACCTTAAAAAAGGTCTGGGGAGGAGGCGAAGAGCTCATGAGGATCCTTGCTACCTTCATGCACAGAACAACAAGAGCAACAGCATCTGGGGGTCCTGTGTTTTGAGCAACACCCTTGCCTTCCCCTCCTTCTCATCTCTACCAGCGGATGCCGGAGAGACAGCCAAAGCAAACATAACACATGGGAAATGGTCTGTAAATCCAAAACAAAGAGTTTTTCTTTTATCAGCTGCTTCCTGTTGTCAAAGAATAAATTATTGCTGTAACCGTTTTTTTTTAGCGCAGTGTGCATAGAAACATGGTCAGTTATTTAACTTTTTGAGTAGAATTTAGTTTTATTATATGTATTAAAATAATCCCGGTATTAAAATAATATCATCTGTGTCTATTTGTCCCTATTGCATTCCCTGTCTTCTCTGGTGCATGGGATAAAAAAAAAAAAAAGTCTGTAGCTTAGCAGGTTGGGCAAAAAATGCTTTAAATTATTGTAATTTAATGGCACCTGCCTTATTCCATCGAGCCTGCTCTGCTCCGCTGCTGGAAGCATGTGGAGAGGCTGGTGCGGATGCAGAGTGACCCAGCGTTCCCAGAAATCCACAGCTGCTTCACTGCGGCTCTCTATCTGCCGACTCCTAAATGATCTCCTGCAGCACTGGTCACCCACCGCCCCAGAGGGTGAGCTAAGAAGCCGAAAATAGCCTCTTTTCTGATAATACAGGGCTCTGCTTATAAAGGCGACATTCTGGCATCCCAGATAAGATGCGCACGGCCTCCTCTGGCTACGTTTTCAGCCTCCCGAGCCTTTCTCTGCCGGGCGGATGGGCTCATGCGGCGTTTTTCCTTATATGTGGGTGCTGCCGAAAACACCTTTCCAGGAGATGCTATCAGTGGGACGGGATGAGATGGGTCTGATGAAATCGTGGTCGCCAGGATGAGGACTGTGAAGCTGGGGGGTGGGTACGCTTTGCTCAGCACTGACAGGCTGAGTGACCAGGGCTGTGTCACCCAGCACTCCAGAGCCACAAGGGGTGAGCAGCCCCATGGTGAAGATAAGAGTGTTTCCAAGCCTGCTGTGGGTACAGGGCGGTTGGAAGCACCTTCTGCTGCCCCACCTGCAGGTGCAGGTTTTGTAGCATCTGGGTGGGAAAGGGGGTGGTGAGCTGTGAGAAAAACAAACAGAACCCCAAAAGTGTGGGAATCACGGGTTTAGCGGTCTGAAATCCCTGGCTTAGGGAGGCAGGCATGATCTCTGAGAAGTGATAATCACACTGTCTGACAAGCATTAAGATACATTCAGCTTGACTGAGTTTCTGGCTGTAGATGCATCATGAGCTGGCCCTGGTTTTTGGAGCGCTCGCAGGGGTATGTGTGGTAGGCAGAGCACCGTGCTCCCCTTTGGCACCTGTATTTGTATTTATATGAAACCCTGATACTTGTGCACGAATAACCCATCTAACGTCACCGGCTTCTCCAAGTCCTGGCTGGCTTGTTTCTGAGTGAGAAGAGGTGCAGGGCCCAATTATGTGAGCATATAATATATTCCCGAGCAGGGAAAATAGTGGGCAGCCAGGTGTAGACAATGCCTTCCTTCAGTAACCAGGTCAGTCCTGCACCCTGGGATGAGGTACTCTGCCTCCAGAAATGGTGCTAATTAGGAAACGCTCGAGAAAGTGGAATTTCCAGCTGCTCTGGCAGCTCCTCCTCTTGCCACGAGAGCCTCGGCGCTTCGCTTGGCACGCCGAAAGCGGACGCTAGCGCAGCCTGTCCCCACCATTGTACCTTCATGGGGGAAAAAAACCTGGGAGATGCGCTGTAGCGCTCTCTGGGGAAACCTGCTGCAAAACACGTCGTCACCTGTGCTGCTTCAGCACTCCTCTCTCGCGGGTCAGAAGCTGCCACGGCACCATCACGCAGCTCAAGTGGTGCAGAATATTCTGGACAAGATGAAGGTGTTTTAATGTATGCTGACGCTTGGTTTTTAGCCGAGAGATTTAGCATATGTTTGCATACATGACACTAAATTCTCCTGTAAATAAGGCATAGATATGAGCTGATAACCATGTTCTGGAATAAAATATGACTAGAAACACTGGTTGCTTTAAGATTTGATAATCACGTAGTCTAGCAAGCGTGAATTAGGACAATGTCAACCTGCCTAAAGTATTATAGCAGACATATCTTGACCAGACCTTTATTTTTGGAGTATTTACAAGGTACTAAGCTATTTATGTGGGGTAACATGCTCTCGGTCATGAAAACAACGCACCCAAATCTGATTCTTTAGGATGTGTTATCGTCTGATTTCTATCGGAATAGCCCAAGAAAACCCAGGGTAAGCAGCAAGCTTGTCTGAAATACAGGTGTCCCATTTTAACTCACAAGTATGTTATTGGAAGTCTCACTTCTTAGAGGTGAGGAGCTTACCACGCAGCTGAACGGTCTGCCAGGACACCCACTAGCTGTGTGAGATGCTTCCCGACCCCAAGTGATGGCCCATCCAAGGGTTTCTGTTTGAAATCACAGCAGAGGTGGATTTTTCAAGCCCACCGAAAGGCACGCTCGAGGTGAAAAGGTCTGTTTAATACTGCTTCACTGGTCACTGGAGTGCCGATGTTCACAGTGCAACGCCACCGTTTCCTCAGGGTTAGGGCAGGCACTTAGCAGGGTGATGGGCACCAGTGCTGTGTTTATGGCGTTCACAAAAACAATGTGTGGGGCTCTGGTGTCATTAAATAAGCAGGCCTAGAGACATTAAGGAGCATTTTCCTTCTTGGGAGTTTGTTCCGTGTGGTATTGGCTGAGAAAGGCTCACTATTTCTTTCTACTTGTATCAACCCATGAGCACCGATAGGAGATAGGAGTCTAAATGGTCTGTTGGGTCTGGGCCTGCAGTACCTGTCAGACGCGTATCTTGGATATTTTGGGCTTTGCTTTTCATTGATTTTCATTTCTTTCCCCTCGGATATCTTTGGAAACAGGATCTTTCAAATCCTGCGTGTGCTGTGCTCGGGAGGGAAGGGTTTTGCAGATGCTGCCTCCAACGGGAGCAGGTGGGGAAGGACTCACCAGCTCCTTTCCACCTCCTTGCCATGACATTGATCTGATCAGAAAAATCAACAGGAGTCCCCATGTCTTCAGGAAAATCACCAATTTTTTTTTTTTAACCCAAAGGTGAGTCTCCCGATTCCCATGGTTCACACGGGCCCCACCAGCCTGCAAGCTTGTAATGCCAGTGCTTCTCACAATAGATGCAGGCAGATGTACATGCAGGGAAGCTCTTGGTAAGTACTGTGCATCAATGGGCAAGAAGAAGAGGTGTTTTTACTAGATCTACTAAAGAAGTAAAGTTTTTTTCCTCCTTCCCTAACTCAGCTATGACACTTTTTTAATTCTCCTGCCTGTGCCTGAAATCCCCATGTCTTATCACAAGCGAAAAGGGGGCCCCTTGTAAAACATTTATAAACTCTGTAAATGTTATCTTAAGCTTTTTTTCTAGGAGACATGTGATTGAATGCGTAGACCCGTATAAAACCTTCGAGGGAGCAGAAGGCCGGAAGTGGAACTGAGTCTTGACTTGAGATATTAGACACTTATTGATCATATTTATCACTTCACATCACTGAGAGGAAACGCTAAGTAAATATTCTTATTTTTTAATAAGGGAATGTCTAGACTCTATTCTTTCTAGTCCTGAATCTAATAATATAACATCAGCTGCTTGTTCTTGGCAGTTAAGTCCTCCCCTGAAACAACATATTTATAGCTCTGCAGCCTCTTAAAAAACAGTGGGCCAAACACGTTATTGAACCAGCCTGAGTGCTGTGGTTTTAACCCGAGTTCCTTTCAGTTAAATGAGAAGGCACCAGGATTTGTCGTCCCCCCAAGGAGCAAGACGCCAGGGAAATTATCTGCCCAGGACTGTGCAGACTGGGAGGGATGGCTCGGGAGACTTGTGAAAATGGAAAACAAGAGCTAGAATCTCTCCCCTTCCCACTCGAGCCATGTTTTCATTTCAAAGGCGGTACTATCCTTTCTCAACTGGGTGTTTAGAGTCTGGTTTGAAACAATTACGATCATTCACATGAAGCACTTTATTTCGCATTTAAGACTGTGTAGCAATAGTGATTGAGAATTCATGTCTCCCAGGCATGGAGTAAAGGAGCGCAAATAAAACATCTCACCACCGCTCTTCAAAGATGTGGCCTTTTATTTATTTTCACAAGGGTAGAGTGTCACGTTATTTTTTACAGTGTCTTCGTCTTGTGAGGTTACCGCATGCAAAATTCAGAAAGGCTTTTGTTGCAGGGCGAGGATCAGCCCTAACACTGCAGTGAACTGGTGGATCAGCTGCCACGAAATACTTCTACTTAGCCCAAGTATATATGCTACTGCCAGCACGTAAAGGATTAGTCCCTAGACCCCATTCTCAGCAAGGTCAGCCTGAATGAACAGATTCTCCTTGTGTATTAAATGCTAATCCAAAAAGAAAAAAAAAAAAAAGGAATAAATATTTCAGCCCATCTCAGGTATAATATGCAAAAACTGATATACTAGGCAAAACCCTGAGGTCTCAATTCCTGAGCTGCAGTGAAGAGCTAATTGAGAAGCCTTGAAAGCTTGTCAGGGTTTCCTTCCTGCCAGGCTGGCCATGTAGCACACACGGTACACAGCAGGGGAACCTGAGGGCTTGCTCCAAAGAGCTGATGTTACCTGGTACGGAGGTAACCACCGTGGTAACCACCACGGTAACTACTGTGCAGCCCGGTGGGTCCCATCTCTGCAGCACAGTTCTGCTGCGCACCCACTACCCTCTGCACTGACCACCAGCACGGGGAAAGGGCAGACCCGTGGCTCTGCTCCTTGCCTTTTCTCCCCACTCACACGCCAATACTCCTGGAAACGTCGTCCTCGGCAGCTCTCATTCCCTCCTGGGCTGTGACAGCTGAGAGGAAGCAAGGCAGGGACTGTGGCTCTCTCCCAGAAAACGTTTTCCTTAGGCTTCCCTCCCTTCTGCAGGTGGGATGGTAATCCATCTCCGCAAAAAGGTGGCTGTTGAAACCAGAAAGAAAAAAAATAGATAATCTGCTAGCTCTTGGGCCAAAAATAGGTATTTGGTAACAGCTCCCCAAATTTCTCCAAGGGGTAAATGAATTCTCTGCTGACAAGCCTTCTCCTTGCCTCCACCATATTTACTGACCAGCCAAAATTTCATGTCTATGAAACACGGGCACTTATGAAAAGGAAAGGTCAGCTCACCTAGTGTTTTCTACAAGCCATCTTGATGTCTTGATGACATCAGAAGAGGATGCTGCTAGATGGAAGCTGCTTTCAGCATGGAGAAGACAGGACTGGAGGGGTGAGGCTTTTTCTTTCCAGCGATCGGTGATTTTTGCCAGAGGATGTATTGCTTGTCTCTCAGTCCCATGCTGTGGCTTTTTATTTTTAGTCTGGATGTTGTCTATTGGCAATCATGATTGCAGCCTCTCGGAGCACTGCTTCGGGTGACGTTCATCTGGAGAATGTTGAAACACAGGGGAAATAATTATAAGCAGCAGCTGCAAGACATTTTTCACCCCAAAGGACACAGAAAAAAGCCAGCACAACTTTGAACCATGAGGGTTCAGCTGAGGATAGGAGCCAACCCCTTCATCAAGCTAGCACAAATCCCACAAGCAGACAGATCTGTGCAGTGTGGAGATTTCTGAGTAAATACAGTTAGTCTTGATCTGCGATCTCAACAGTGGATTTGGACTGGCATCCACTCCCTGCTCCTGACAACAGGCTGGGTGTGCCTCCCCGGACAAACTGCCCTCTGCGGCTGGAGCAGCGCATGGCCTCCCCAAGCCATGGTGGCTCTCCTGGTCTCCTAGCCTGGACCCAGCGCAGGTGGGAGCTGCTACATCCTCCCAATGAACAGGAGTAGTGAGACTGCAGTTTTGCCTGAGATCTTCTCTACTTTCTTTCCATCCATGTGGGTGTTGACAGGAGGGAAGCGAGCTGGTTTGAGCTACTCAGGAGCCTTCTCACGTCAGAGGTGTTCCTTCCTTGCAAACTGGGTGTTATTCCTCTGCTGCTGCAGTCACAGATAGCCCACCGTGACTCAAAATCAGCAGGGCAAGCTCTGTGCTGGGGCTGGGAGATGCCACCCAAATGTCCACTTAAACCAAGTTTTGAAATTCGCACTGGAGAATAATTTAGGTTGGGAAGGACCTTCTTGTCCAGTTCCCCAATGTCAAAGGGAGAGCAGGTCTGAATGGTCCATGTTGGGATGCAAGGGCTGCTGCACGCCTGCCTGTGAGCCATGGGGGGCGAGGGCTGCCTGTCCCACCTCTGCCACGGGCAGGCCACTGAATGACAGACATAGGATGCGTTTGGATTCACCCTTGAAATACACATGTTAATTTGGATACCACAGAGACTAGAAAAAGACTTTGCCAAGATCTTTCCTGGCTCTTGCGTTACCACGTTCCTCTTTGCCTGGCTACCGTTCAAATCATACCCCCCGAAGCTTTGCTGTTGCTACTCAGATTAAAGCCGAATAACAAAGGACCGAGCTACCCGATCGACCCACCATGTCTCCCTGTTCTGCTGGGACTCTGGAGACCTGCAGAGACAGATCTGGGGCCACGTGCTCAGTGAGGAGGAAACTTGATGGAACCTGAGATGGCTGCAGCCCTCTCAGCGTACTTAGGGGTTTAAAAGTGAAGTCAGCGTTAAAAGACGCCTATAGCTTAAAGGCTGTTTTTTGTTTCACTTTAAGGATGTGTATAGCTATCTTGTTAGTCAGCTATCTGCCCAGCCATCCTAGGCTGTTATTTTTCACAAAGACCCAGACATACGTATTTATACACATACATACATATGTATGTCAGCATTTTTTGTAACCTAGCATTTATAGAATGCAAGACACTTCCCAGAGCTAAATCCGGCATAATAAACCATCTATACATTCAGAAACATTCATGGTATACATTAGAATATGCATAAGGGCTTTTGCTATTTCTGCTGTTGAAAGCAGAGTTCAGGCCGCATTAGTCTGATTGCACTATTTTGCACTCGCCTGTGGGCGTTTGTGCTGCACACGCTTTGCCCTGAACCACTGCAGGATTCTTTCCCACCCGTTGGTATCAACTGCAGGAGAACTTGGAGTGCTGGGGTGAATGGGGGGAATTGCAGACGAAGGCACTGAAGCTTTACTGGCACTCAGGCAATCTCGTCTCCGTCTTCCCTAAAGCAATCAGGTCCCAGCTCGAGCTAAAGCATAGCCATGCAAGCAAGCACAGGTTCAAAGTGCAAATAAATACGTGCTTGAGGGCTCCCTGTGGGGATGGAAGGTGAGCAAAAACAAAGGCAGAGACATGGTAAACACACCCAGCCTGTCTGGAAGGAAGAACAGGTTTGCATAGGATGGGGAGCTGGGAAAACATATCACCATTCTGCTCCGGCAAGTCATCCGAGTTTCCATCCTTCTTACAGACAAAAAGCATATATCTAATTGAGATGGGAGGGAGGTTTGTATAATTAATATTTGTTAAGTATTTTGACTGAGACATAGCCTAATTCAGTCATCTCCAAGGCTTTCACTGAGGTGCAGGAGGAAGATTGTGTTAATGCCAGTGAATGGGAAACTACCACTCTCACATCAAATCTAGACTCTTCCTCTCAATCTTATGTGACTTCTGTATGTGTATACACACACACTCTCTCTCATGCACACCTATCTGGTCTCCTAACAGCAGGCACATGGCATCAAAAGGACAGTGAACCAACTGGGAAAGGGAATGCTGTTGCTGCGGGTAAACTAAGGTTTCTGTGGGGTGAAGATGGGTATTTTCAGTTTTCCCAGATGTAGGTCCATTCAAAAAAGCACAAGAGTACTCATTTGAGAGGAACAGTTTTTTCTATAGAGGCAGATGGATCTTGTTATATGATTCCTTTTCAAATGGAGGCTCCAGCGTGATGACATTTTGGGACCCCATGTCCTTTGAGGGGGAGAGAGAGAGCTCCCGATCAGACCAGCAAGGACTCCCTGTTGCATTCAAATGTTGACTGTGAAAAGCAAAGTGAGTTAAGTTTTGCTTTGCTTGACTGAGCTTTACCGTACCAGTTATTGTTTTGAAAAGTGAAGAGATACCTACTACATCTCCTGGGAAAGTGAGAAGCAGCTTGCTTTGGAAGAGACTGCCATTATAGTGAACTTCTCAGCTTAGCTCTCTATTTTTGGCTGTATGTATTCACGTCTGCTTGAATTTCCCCTGCAATAACAGCTTTGTGATTAAATTACTAGAATAAATGGTTTCAGAGCGTCTGGGGATGGGCAGAAATGTAATTATTCATTTATCGATAGATAGTGAGGTAGATATTGATTTATATAGGATATTAAATGCTCTGGAGCAGGGGAATGAAATATTATTAGTATTTTAAAAGAGGAAATATTGCCACCTTGTTTTCTACTTTTAAGCACCTGTGGGGAGAATACTACTTTGCTAATGTTAGACCATTTGGATGCTTTGAATTATTTAGGGTTCTTCAGTATAGGCTGATGCAAGTGTAAAAGCTTGCCTGTGATAAGTCAAATTTGTTAAAAAAACCTACATGTTCTTCCTTATGATCCTTTATTGTTAGTCACGTATGGTACTTGCCTAAAGGAAACACAGCCAAGCAGAGAGTTCAATTAAGAAATCTATCTATCTGTCTACCTACATATATATCTGTTTGTCTCTCTCTCTCTCCTACTCCATGGATATTGAAATCGCTAGACATTACGTTTTTATAATCTTTATTTCAAGCTAGGCTCTCATAAGCATCCTATTTCAGGTGAAATATGTCATTATCCCTGTTACAGTAGAGCGCTAGCTTTATAAAGGGAAGGATGAGAAAATTCAGTTAATACATGAGTGAGTTCCTGTGGTGCAGAAGCAATGAAGCCCAGGGAGGGACTCATCCATGTGGGTTTCTGATGCCTAATAACAGCCGAGCTCTTGTAGTCAGTCCTTCAGTGGAGAAGCGAAGAGGGGCTCTCTTCTCTACTCAGTCCTTTATTTTCACAAAACCCGTAGGGATGAGATATTTCTGAAACTTCACCCCGCTGTCAATGTGCCTGAAAACAAAAGGCTTCAGGAGTTACCAGGGGAGACTGACGGACGGGCGCTCAGGCAGGCTGCGTGAGCCTAATTTGTGTGGGAAAGTGGCCTAAAAATGAATCAATAATCCTTGAACCATGTGTGCAAGAGCAACTGCAGCATACCCTTGGAGAAGCAGGAGGAGGAGGGCTGCCGTGGCAGGTACTTACCCCATCCCATCCCCAAAACACACCAGCACTCTTCCTGGTGTGCGGAAAGGCACACGTGGCCTTTGGCCTCCCCAGGGACACCCTGTGACCCACAGGAGAGGCAGGAGGCGAAGCCAAGGTTCTCCAGCACATCCTTCCCTCACCGCACCATCCTCCCTGCTCACTCGATGGCCTCGGTAACCCCTTCCTCATCCTCCTCCGGCTGTTCCCCTCTGGAGAATTTCCTTTCAAAATTACTGGTAACTCCTTCTGGCAGGGGTTTTCCCCCTTTGCTTTCTATTTTTAAGGTTTCCGTGTCTTTTCCAGATCTTCCACAGAGCGGCTATGGTTCACCACAGAGCTTGCTTTGTTGGCAACCTTTTGCAATGTTTTATCTTTTTTGTTGCTGCAAAACAAAATGCTTCTCATACTTTTGTCCTCTGGTGATGGGTATGTTTCAAATACATCGCTGACGCATTTGGAGGTGTAACGGGAGACATTTCTATCCACATGGCATATTAGCGTTGACAGATAGGGGCTGTAACTGCCTACCAACACGAGTGCGCCAGAGCTTTCCTTCTGGACAGCATTAATGTTCAGTAAGGCCTCTTTTTGTCCCTTTTAGCTTTCTCTTCAAGCCTTCAATTAGGGTTGCTCAAAACTTTTTTTTTTTTTTGGCAGAAAGTGGGCTATCAAATACACCCAGGTCTCAAAACCCAAAATGTTTGCTTTCTATAGACAATATTCACTGTTTCTCAAGGGGGAAAGAAAACATAGGGCTCAGAGCTAAGACGAAATGAGCGCCTCCCAGTTTGGAATAAGAATATCTGCACAGCTTAACTGTTTTAAGGGCCAGTCTGTGCTTCTATTGCCACCAGTTTTGTCAAGTCAATGCTGACATATCTGAGGACAAACACTGCTGTGTAAGGTACTGCCCAACCCGCCCAACCATCAGACTCGCAGCCCATGTTACCTTGTGCCAGCCCAGTTGTGGAAACCAACTTGGACAATCGTAAATGCCAGGCAAAGAACACCTGCTTAAACATCTTCCATTAACCTGCTTTGTTTTGAGAGCAGCAGCCATGTCTCTCTGCCCTCAAGGAACTGAAGTACGAGAATCCTAACCGTAAGTCAGGTTCCAACGATCCTAAGCTAACCGGTGTAAGCTAAATATGAAACACACAGCCCTTTGCACTGTTTTAAATAAATCTGCTTAAAACCACGCCCTTGGTGACTATCTACGTGAGAAATCTATTTCGCAGCCCATGTGTGAAATGACGGGGTAGTTTGGGCCGAGCTAAACAGGGTCCAGCTGCAGTGGGCAAGAGAAGCAAAGCCCTGCAGCACTTTAGGCCTCCTCCCATGGGTACGTGGTTTCGGGTGGGACAAAGTGGCTGCTGGACATCTCTTCCCCTGTTGAGGGAGCTTAGGTGATTTCTTGAAGTCTCTATTTCTTTGTCTGAAGATTGCATCACACAGCCAGGAAGCCATGCCCAGTGCTGCACGGGAATACAGACACTAAATATTGGATGATCAAGTACTCAAGATATCCTGACTGTGAGGAACTCATGAAGAAAACATGAACTCACAGATGTTCATGAAAACTGTGAAGTTGGCAATTAAGAACTAAGAAATTCAAGGCACTCATGGGTCGATCGTAGATCAGTTGTAACAAAATTATAGGGCTATAACAACTCAAACTCCTAAGTACAATGTTAATGTTGGGCTTTCGCCACTGATTCAGAAACACCATCAGTTTCTCTAATGTGTTAGCATACCTTAGGATGTGTTGGCCTAGATGACTCCTGGAAATTTTCAGAACAAGATTAGTCTCCATTTTATCTCAAGACCTAATAACGCATACACATTGGAAACTTTGGCAAAAAGTGAAAAGAAATTGCAGTGAAATACTTTCTCCAGGAATAAAGAGCAAAAGAATTTTGAAATTCTCTTCAAAATGCTCCTGGTGCTGCATGTCACCCTTCCAGAAGTAAGATTCCATAAACATTTCCATGGAAGTTTATTTATTTCAATACTCATAGTAGTATGTAATTCTCCTCCCAATTTAATGCAGGTGAGTATAAAACTATTTTGAGTCACTGTGTAATATTTGCTATATAATCTGTCTACCTAATAAGCACGTTCTCTGGAAACAAGAATAACTTCAGTATCTACGCTGCACACTAGGCCTCTGTGTACATTTCGATTCAAACATCTCCATCTTAACCTTCCTTTTCGTTTGCAAGTCAATGATATTGATGTTTTCCATTTTCTGTCTTTTCCCTTGTTTTAAAGATATGTCAACAGAAAAAAAATAGTCAGCTCCCTTGATGTATGGTGCAGCTCCACCTCTGATCCAAGTTCATTAATAAAAAATAAAGATTTGTGATTATCTCAGATGAGTGCCTAACAATACGCGGTATGTGCTACTTTTGCACATAATTAAGAATATGTTTCTCACATCTTGTTTCTTACGAATGCAAATAAAGTTCAGTTCCTCCCCTCCTCAAAATGTTTTAGAATATACTTTCTTTACCCAGGCTTTCACATCTTTTCCACTGCCTTACATCCCCATGACCTAAATACTCCCCAGAAAAGCACCGTGTCTAAGGTGAATGAAACAGGAAACTGAAACCCTGAGAGCAGCCACAGAAACTGCCTCTACACTCACCACTTCTTCCAGCAGCAATGGTTAAGTTTAGCAGCAATCTATTATTAAACAGACCAGGACACTTCAGTCTAGAGAGAGATGACTGGGGCCAAGGTGGACTACAGCAGTGTGCTATAAAACCACAAATGGCTGGAGAAGGCAAAACCAGAAGGATTATTTACTATTCTTGACAGCAAAAATGGGATACCCAGTGAATTAATCAAGGAGTGGGTTTAAAACAAATCGAAAGAAGTCACCCGCACTGTCTTACCCTGGGAAGTCATTGCCACAGGATATTTAGATGGCAGATGTATAAACAGGTTCAAAAGTTTATTGCATAAATTCGGGGGCAAGATTGATTAAACATGATAAACATAAACACAACCATGAATGTCATGGACGAGGTGAATAAAGAATGAGCATTTACTATCTCTCCCTGGTTTACTTGGTGTCCAGTAGCTTGGGGTTTTTTATGTTTCGGTTGCCCAGGCAGTAAATTTCTAACACACACATGTAATTAAGCGGCGGAGCTGATTGCTAGAGGATGCCAGGAAGGCCAAAAGCAAAATGCGATCAAAAAGTGATCGGACAGATTGAGATCAGAAAAGACTCTTGAGGGATGTTAAATAGAACAATATGAAGACATACTTCAGCTCGGCTTGTCAGAAGCTGGAAGCCTTCGCCAGAGGAAGTATGAGCCTGAATTTGCCCTTTTCTTGCACATTTCCTGGAGCATCTGCTCTCGCCGGCTGCCGGAGCCTGCTTTCTGGGCGATTTGGTCTGACCCCGCTGGATGTTTTGTAGGTTTGTATCCAAATGATCAGTAGTAAAGTGGCATTTGGATCATCCTCAAAACAGAAGTGATGCTGAAAGGCAGGGAAACAACAGAGGTAGTTTACAACCCACGGCTTGTTTGCAGGCTCGGAGGGATGACAGCACGTCTCTGTGTGTGTTACAAGCCTAATGGATCTGGTCGCTGAACTCCACAAAAACCTCAATTTACCTGTTTTTGCATTTTTTTAACTGAAAAATTTAGCTCCGAGAGGTATACAAAGGTGGCGAGCGTTGCTACGGCTGGGTTAAAACTTTGTGAAAAAGATACTTTAGAGGCGTCTTTCATTTCAAATGGCTGTAACAGGCATTAAGTGTGTGTCATCATCCTTCCTTCCCCCCCGGCAAAAGGCAGACTGGGTATTTTTGGGGGATTCAGCTGCTCTGCACGGCATCGTCTGGTCTGGCTGTTGTTTCAGGGGTGTGGTGAGCATGTTTGTTGCTGTAGGAAAAAAAAAAAAAGCAAAGCAAAGGTGTACAGGGAATAACAGAGCTCACAGAAGCAGAAGAAAGTTTGAACAGAGTCTGATGATTATGTGGTTTTGGCAGAGTACTGGAGTCAGTTTTGGGTCAGGGTGTTGACCAAAGGAGGTTTGGAGTGAAGGGTAGGGAAACGACCTCTTTTTTTGTTATTATTATTTTTTGTTCCTCCTGTGCTTAAAGAAGCAGGGTTTTGCAGGGCCTGCCAAATAAACAGAATTGCAGCAGAGATACCTGATTGCATCACCCATTTCTCCTCCTAACTGGAATAAGTGAGAAGAGTTTGAATTTTCATTAACCACTCAGCCTAGAGGGATAATAAAGCTTTTTACAGAAACCAGAGAGACAGGCAGGATGGCCCAGTTCTGTTTGCAGTGCGATGCGTGGTGTTTCCACTGATTGCGAGGAGATTTGACTTCTTGGGTTTTTTGGTGCCTGAGTTTCCAGCAGTGAAAGGGAGACGTTCAGGATGGCACAAAACCGCACCGAGAAATACCCCCGGGTTTGCAAGCGAGCTCTGTGAAACGGCGCCCATGCATTTTTCAAGAGGACCCGCACAACCGCGAATCAGCCTCGAGTGGATTTTTAAATGTGGCAGGCAAAGTCTCAATTCGTGTTATTTTAGGTACCGATCTGTGCCTGGATCACCCAAATTTTTGTGCTCTTGAGTCTGTTTGCAGAACAGGCTCTGGCTGGGGATGGGGGGGAGGAGAAGGGTGACGAGGCTGGTTACCCAGTGCAGCAAAGCAAATCTCCCTATATCCAAGAGCATCCCACAGGGGTGCTGTGAGAGGGGGTGCTTCAAAAAGGCAACCCCTGGAAAGACAAGTTTAGGAGCTCTGCCATATGAGTAATTTTATTTCTGCAAACAGAAAGGGGAAAAAAGCCCTACCTAGCTTTGTAACCCAGAGAGAGAGTCACATTCTCTCCCTGCTTCTGGGCTTTTCTTCTCTTTTTTTTTTTTTTTTTTTTTTTTTTTTCCTGCTAGTATATAATGGGAAAGCATGTTAGGCCCAGAGCTCAGACGTGGGAGTCTGCGAGAGAATGGCAGCTCCAAGACAGTAAGTGGAGGTGACAAGTTCCCAGCAATATTAAACATTAACACTGAATATTTTGTTGGTATTTAACTCTGGGACGTTTCATGTTACAGAAACAGAACATCCCCCCTCACCCCCACTATTTTGTTCTTCACTCCTCTGCTCTTGTACATTCAGAAGGCAGGGATGTGAGATGCCAGCTCCTTCAGGGTTGAAGTGGCTTTATATAAACTAACAGAGAGGGCGAGCTTATGAAGCTGAGACAGGATCTAATTCTGTACTCTGCTGAGGCTGTGACTTGAAGATGGGGAATACTTTGTGTACGAGGTGGGCGTGCTTATGTCTGTATATATATGTATGAAGCTGAACACAGGAGAAATCCCGCTCATTTAGAAATCGGACGGTGGCAAGCAGCTGAGGGGGTGAGATGGAATTTTAAAGTGATCTTTTAAAATGTTTATGTATGTTTGGCTGCTGCTGGAAATGTCTGTTTGCACCTCAGGGAGGTTCCTGAACTTCCCACGTCGGGGAGCAGCTGGCCCAGAAGGGCAAATTCATTTCTGCTGCAAGACAGGAAGAGTTTTATCAGGGAAGCGGCTGCCCCGAAGCACCCGCTGCTCTTCATCTCTGCAACTGAAGTGAAAGCAAGGTCTAAATTCACGCTCCAGGTCCGCCTGGGTGCTCCTTGTGTTCTGCAGCCCGCAGCTGCGGTCCTGACGCAGAGCGATCATCAAACCTGCCACGGCTTTCGGCACCCGCTTAACATGCAATTCCGATTGACCGATACATTTTGGGAGTACCCATTACAGCAGTGTAATTGCCGCCCTGATTGGGAGCCAGGTTAGACCACAGGGAGAAGCGGTTTCCGTCAGCGGCCCCGGTGTGGGGCGAGGGTGTGGTGGGAGCTCCGTACGGGAGCACATCCTGCTTCCTCTCCCGCTGCGAGCATCCCATGCTGCACGAGGAGCCAGGAGAGGAAACATTCCCCTTATGTAACAGGAAATGTAAACAAGGGTGTGTTTACCAACAGCCCTGTCTCCAAACACCCAGGCTGTGCTATCCCTCTAAGAGAGACGTCCTGGAAGACCAGCTCTGCTGCTGGTGGGAGCTGCCGCGCTTCTGCTGAGCTCAGTCGCTGTTGCCTGATAGCATCTGAGGAGCTGGTTCTCACATGTCGAAAGAGAGAGACAGATGCAAATGCACACACCCCTGCAGATCTCCATCGACAGGCTCCCAAACTGCAAGTGGGAAATCAGGATGGCCTGGGGAGAATGGCATTGCTTATTCACCCAAATGTCCCTGAGCACCCCTCCCTCATCCACTCCCAGATCCTGCAAGAAGATACTCTCTCTTCTGCCCACCAATATTTTTCCTCCAGGACCTGCCATTCACTGACCCCAAGCTCCTTGTATGAGGTGTATTTCTGCCTTACCACCAACATTTGCAAGGTGTCCACGCTCTTGGCCTGTGCTCAGCTTTTGGGGGCAGGAACATGAGAGTCATGAACCAGAACAAGCTCCAGTTTGACGGGCAAGGCTGGTTTCTGTTTGACTCTGCACAACATGTAAAGATGGACACACCAGAGTTTGCACCAACCTTTAAGTCAACTGGTTTCTGAATGCCCACCTCAGAAGTCGTCAGCTCATTTCTGTCTCACAGGCTTCTTGCCCTTTAGGCAAAGGGCAGAACAAAATATCTCCAGCGTGCACATCGCGAAGACCCCCATGGGTTCAGGCTGTGTAAGAGAAATGCTTCTTATGCCCCTGAGACACATGGAGAGGGTGGGGGGGGGGAAAGGGAAGGGAACTTACTGGCACGTTGCGCTGCGCAAGGTGCGCACGTTCACTGGGAGCAAAGCGCAGCGGGGCCCGTACTGCCTTTTCCTCTGCCCTGGCAGCTGTGCAGCTCTTTAGCTCGATGGAGCTAGTCCCCGTCTAGGGGTGTGTAACGGCAATCAGGATCCAGCCCACTGCAAATCACATCCTCTCCAGCTTGACTTCTGCGGTCTTTAATTCACCTTTCCATTTACACTGTTGTAAATCAAGATTAACCCCATTAAGTCAATGGGCACGTACTAGCATAAAAGCAGTGTAAGTGGGAGGCGAATCAGATCCAGTCTCTTTATGGGGATGTTATCTGATTATTTACTATGCTGTTAAGTAATAAGTGCTATCCATAGCAAACTTAATAGCAAACAGTAATGTGGTGCTGGTGAGATACACAGCAATTTACTGTTATTATTTGTACATTTTACAACATTTTAGGAGAACAATTTGGGTTTTTTAAGTAAGCATGTTTGTACTCTCTCTTGAATACAAAAGATCGTTGTTACCCTGTTTGGTTTCTCACAGATTTTGTTTGTCTTCTGGTTCCTTTCAGGGGAATGAGAGCTCTGTTCTGAGAGTGAGCGAGCTTTTTGAGAAGCATCACAAAAACACTTACGCCTTGAGGGATTGCTAAAGAGTGGTGATGCCAGGTGATGCCTGTGGCACACTGGGGACAGCAGATAGATACCTTTCCTGGCACATTTTTGTTGCAGAGCATGAGTCTGATTCTGAGGTGGCCACGGCCTGAATAAAATGGGGTGGCCTTTAGGATACCTGGCAAAGACATAAGGACACAATAAATGGGGACATACAGCTCAGGCTTCCTCCTTCCTCACACTTACCATGGCCTGTAGCTCTGTCTTTTTCTGCTTGTGGCAGCATGCCTTGGTTCACTGGTGGGCAGGGGACAAGATGCCCCAGTCTATGGGAAGCAACAACCAGAGCGTCCCCAACGTGCTCATGGGGTCCCTGAGTGGGAGTGTCAGCGGGGGCAGCTACCAATCTCATTACCTGCAGGGTAAAAGCACGGGCACGGAAGAAGCATGGGCAGGGACAGAGGAGCTGGCCCTGGGGATGGGGTCAGAGCACCAGAGGGCTGAGACTCGGGGCTTGTCCACACAGGACACAGCTGTAAACAAACGGCGGTGGTTAACCCAGCAGTGGTTAGCGTGTCCATCAGCGCACGCTAAAAGTGCGCAGAGTCACCGGCAAAGGGTTGAATCACTCAAATGCTTTTAAAATTAAATGCTTTCTAAAAGCATATCCTTCCTTTCCTTTTTAACCTAACAGGTTAGAGGGCAGCCTCTGAAACATCAGCGCTGGCCCCCCGAGACCTTAACCACAGAGCTGCTGGGCATTCCCCTCCCCTGCTGCTGCCCAGCTACGTGCTAAGCTGGATGGAGGAACTGGTTTTGGTTAAAAATTAATCCAGATAACCTCAATGATTAGCTTCCCGCTGCATCAGTCCCCTGCGTGGAAGAACTGATGCCGGCTTCCTCAGAGCCCGGAGAAGAGCTGTGCTGCTCCTCACCCCTCTCGCTGCTCCCTGGGTGCCTGTGCCTTTGCAAGTGAAATGTCTTCCTCTGGACGCGGTAGACCCTTGCATTTCCCCAAGAGTGACTCTTGCAGAAAGCACAAGGTCGAATTCATGCAGTTTTCGTGTTTCTTCACTGCCTTCCTGCATGTTTGTCTATAGAGGGGGGTCGTTTGCCAGACCAGCAGTCCGGCGTTTGCCCTCTGAAAACAAGAGGGAAGAAATGACGGCACAGGCCATCGTGTTGCCACTCATGCTCTGCCTCCTCAGACTCGTTGCACGAAGCTAACTGGGTCATTTGCTTTCGGTAGCAAGGTTGTTTTTCTTCCCCCTCAAGTAAAACTGGCTTTTATGTAAATAATTTTTGGACCAGCTGCACTGAACTAATTATCTGGGTCATTCAAATTTCTGCTTCTGGAAGTAATTATGGCCTTTGGGAGTATACTGTATAATACCGATTTATGATTGGAGACTGAGAGTCTTCCTTATCTGCATGAATAGTATAAAGCAAAGTTAGCAAATCTTCCTTACATCCTCAGGGCCGCAGAGTGCTCCTCTCCCGCGCACAGAACTCCCATTCGGTCTAATAAGCATCTCCCTTCTCCCCTTCCTCCATACGCACATACTGAGGACTCTCATTCTGGATATACATCAGCAGGCTCTGGTCTGCCACTTGGGAGGACAGTGCTCCAGCATCCTTATCTACTTTTTTCCTTTTTTTTTTTTTTTTTTTTTTTTTTTCCTGCCTGAAGCTTTATACCCCATTAGCTCTTAAATGGGGCATCAGTGAAAAACAAGGCGGAAACTTTGTAGAGAGGGGCAAGCACATGTTAGGCAATGCGCGGCTGGGGAGACTGGGTCCACTGACGTCCGTTGAGGAAGGACTGAGTTTACACAGAGACACAGGCGTCCTAGATTTTGTTGTCAAGAGGCTCTGAGACTGCAAGCTTGTAAGCTGCCCTACCTGTGTTCACGGGCCGTCCTGCACTCCTGGCAGAAAGGGGACCTTGGCAGGAAGAGGAGGGTGAGAGGTGGTAGCAGTTCACCCCACATCTCATCCCGGAGGTGGCTCAGGGCCATTATCTGCCCCAAAGTGGGTAGAGCTGCCTTGGGGCTGCTCTCAGCTTGGCAGTGCTGCCTAACAAGGAGCACGGACCTGGTGTACAGCCACCGCTGATTTCTTGATCCCATGGCCAGCTCTTGTGCTGAGGAAAGCACCTGTAGGTCTGAGCATTAGGCTTTCACTAAGAACAAGGACCAGAAGCTCAGAGCTAAAATAAAGCCATGTAACACCGGGCAGGAGAGGACATTAGCCTAGAGACACAGCCAAAATCCATTCACAGAATGGGTAGAACGTGAATAAATGTTAACTATGTATCTATCATCTGCCTTATTTTTTTTAAAAATGAAATTATAAAATGCATATAAAATATAAAATCAGTAATAATATAGCATATTTGTATATCATGAAACATTATGACAAAAATGAACAAACACAGACTCAGAGTATTGCAAGCTTCTTGAGCTCATCTTCAATTCGTACCTGCACCTCTCAACAATCCCTCCTTTGACATAGACTCCTTAGCCATCCTTTATTCATTTTTTCCCAACTAGTTTATTCCTTCCTAACTGAACTCAATACGAGTAAACCATAAGGCAGTAAAATGGAGGGCACCAAAGATAAGATCTGCTCCTATGCCAGTGCTCAACTTCTTCTGCATTGCAGCCTCCTACAGTCGTCCGGCTTCACTCTTTCGGCAGAAGGATCTGCCTGTTCTTCTGTGCCCCTTCTGAGCCCAGAACCACAGGGTCCTGGCCACAGTTAAGCACTCTTAGGCATTGCTACAGTAAATATGATAAATTAGAACAGCAAACAATAATGCTTCCTAACTCAGAAAAATCACTGTAATTAGCTGTCCCATTTACATGCCACAAATATTAAAAATGAAATTAAATGAAAGAGAAATTAAAACCTCATGTAAGATGATCAGAAGCGAATAACATTTTTCAACTAAAATGTTCTTATTCTAGTGGGTCGCGGTTACAGGAGGGGATGAAAAATGTAGATTTGCCAGTTACAAAGTTATTCTTTGTACTTACTGATTGAGTTTTCCGAAATTGTTTGATCTTGAAAAAAATAACTGCCCTAAAAAATTGAACATCCCGCTGGATCATTTGGGAAGCAGAATTTGTATTTCATGATTCAAAACTATTTTTCGTTTAGAAATTTTCCTTTAACGTGCAGCTAAGCAAGTTTTAAAACACTTCACAGTGTTTTAAACAAAACCAAAACTACCATGTCAAATAAGAAAAAACTCCATCTGATCCAAACGGAATATATGTGATTTTATGATTCACCAGAAAGTGTTGATTTTTTTCTTTTTCAGTATGATTGAAACCAACTCCTCTCTTGCTTCCTCCCGATTTTTGGGACTGGCAGTAAGCCAAAACCTCATTTGCCTAGCCGTAGAAAGCATCATTAGTCATCAACACGGTTAGATGGGGAATAGCTGGAAATTTAGGTGCTCCAGAGATCAATATTAGACCTGATCTTATTTAACATTCTCACTAATGATCTGAGAGCGTATGTGTACTCTGTATTAATTGTATTCATCGATGCCACTCAGATTCAGAGGGGTTGTGAACCCCAGTGGGGAGAATAGGAGATTGAATAAATGGACAGAAAATTAATATCCTTTCAAATTGATCCAATTAAGGATGTTCGTTTCAAAAAATGCTAGTTAATAGAGCTGGGGAAAATAGCTCAAAATGCAGATGTTAGCTTAAGAGAAATACTTGGCAATGGTGTTCAGAAAAATACTGGATACTGGGTGTCCGCAAACTGGGAAGGAGCCTGGAGCGCAATGTAAAGGCAAAATGCATCTCACCTGATTGGGCTCAACAGTTACTACAAATGACTTCAAAAAGAAGAAAGATAAACACATGGGAAAAAGGTCCATCAAAGGCTTTCACACTCAAAGCTCCTGACACGAGCATCAGCTCAGGAGCTGTCTACAGACTGCCAGATGCTTTTATTTCTTTACTTACCCTTTTTATGTGCTTCCTCAATTCATCTGCTGCTGGCCATCATTAGGGACACCATCGTAAGACCCTTTTGGGTTAGTCTAATATGACTGCTCGTATTTCCCTGTGGACGTCCCCCTTTCCTGCAAGCTGAAGGTCCCTCCTTGATAGGGAATCAGTAAAATGATGCTCAGCTGGGCAGCCCAACACAAGAGAGGAGCAACACCGGACACGAGTGGAAGCATGTAGCCAACAGCAGGCCAAATTACAGAAAAACATTCCCAACCTTGGGAGCTGCCAGGGCTGCAGGAAAAAACCCTATCCCTACATGTCCAGACCATTTCTGAAATCATAGAAAAGTGGAAGTGATATTTTGTTGGCTGTTGTATGGGAGAAGCATCTTCTACTACAGCAGGTAACTGGCAAATGGGTCTAGTAGGTCTTCTCCGTATTTAACCTCTCCAGCAGTTGTCTTCTACCTTTGATCTTGCTAGAAATCAATGAGCTCACCTAATCAATGAAGAACAGTGCATATAGATTGAAGGCAGCTCTGTGTGAGTCTTTGAAGCCCCCAAATGTCAACTAACATATCGTAAAAACTTTTCCAAGAGTATTTATTGGCTCATCATTTATATTGAGACTAGTACAGAGAGTCAAAGACGCAGATCATAATGTCTGCAAACAGACATGTCTGGAGCACTTATGTAAGTCCTTCGGCAGAGCGGGAGTCAATATTTATTATGGATACATAAATGATAGCTGAGAACGAGGATCAATTTTTCAGTGAGCATGGGAGAAGCGCTTGCTCACGTTTTCTTAGTTTTCATGCATCCAGGACTGCTTGAGCACCTTTAAACAATCATCAGATGAGGGGTTTTTTCCTCACTTTTCATTTTTTATTTCTTAGTTACTTCAAAATATTGTCCTCTACTCTTCTCTAGCATTTAAAGCAAACTGAAACCTCTCCATCTCAAATGAGTTGCTCTGATTTTTCCCCTGAGCTCTGACCTGCTGAATAACCTTGTGTGCCTGTGATGGCTGCCCCTCCATCTCCTTCCCGGAAGCTGACCGCAGTGGCACTGTTAGCACCACCTGCCAGGAAGCTCTGTAAAAGATGTCCCTAGAAGAGCGCCAACATGCCCACTCAGTGGCAGGGCAGTCACACCCTGGGTGACAGGCTGCACATCGAGTGGTCGCAGCGGGCACCGAAGTGCTCTCCAGGGCACAACCACGTCTGCCGTCCTCCCAGTGAGACCAAGGTTTGCTGAGACAACTTATTCAGACCTGGGGCAGGTAAACAGGAATGAAGAAGAAAATTTAAATATTCACTGAAAAGACGGGAACATGTCCTTAGCCCAAATCCTTACACTGTTTTTTCACTGACCTATTTTATTTGGAGTTGTGATTTTCTTTTACGGTTGGGGTCTAATCAATGCCGGTACTCCTGGGATGCCCTTTGATGCCAAGCACCGTTACAGCTCCGTAGGTTTCAAGCCAATGTAGTAAATGCAGTACAAACCCCACGTATAGGGCACGCGGAAGGACTAGAGAGAGCCCATCACTTACAAAGCAGTTTGACGTGAACAGAGTCCCTACAGGCTGCAACGTGCACCACTGGTGAGACTGGGCAGCGAATGCCTGATTTACACACCACAGACTTTGCATGCCGGCCTGTCCTCCTGCATTTGGCCCCTTCCTATAAACTAAGAGCGGGCTATGCCCCAGAAAATGCAGGCAGCCCTGTCTGAATAGAAACCTTCTGCTAGAGCCAAATTCAGCAGAAGGAAGAGTGCACGAGGGTTTGGACTTACATTCGCCCATCAGCCAGTTTGGATGGCAATGTCTGCGACCCTGCAGCTTGTGCCTGTCCTTCTGCCAGCATTACTGCCCTGAGGCCGCCGGCACCAGTCCCACCAGTGCTCTCGCTCTCAGCTTGGAGTCTGAGCACAAACTCACCCCCCCTCAGGAGCTTGCACTTACATGCCAGGGCTGAACCTGGGCGGCTGCAATGCAGGCACAGGAGCTGATGTGCAGATGCTGTTGCAGGGTTGGTACCTCCTCGCAGAGGGGTGGGGACAGCTGGGGGCTGGGACGTCACACACCCTTGCAGCATGATCTGCCTAAAGCCTGTCCACCAGAGCCCTGCAGTGCCCTTCTTCAGGCAAATCCTCCTCTCTTTTTCCGCTGCAGATTCTGCGCTGCATGTACAAAACTTCCACTCCTATGTGGCTCCCAGCACAGGAAGCGTGCCAGAGATTTGCGAGGACAGAGAGGAGAGGAGAGCTTTGCCTGAAAGGCTGCATCCTCTCTGTGCCCTGCATCCACTGCTCTGGCTTCTTCTGTTCTTCTGCAGCAGTCACTGGGGACAGTTTTTAAATTGCCAGAGATCCCCAGATTGCTTAGAACTAGCAGTAGTTCTTTATCACCATTTATCTTACATAAATCTTCAGCCTAAAATAAATGGTGTGACAGCTCTGAATGTCAGGAATCATGGGCTGTGGCAGTTTTGTTCACAGACGTTGTATATGTGCATTTAGGAATGTGGTTGGCAAACCTCCTCTATTATTTGTTCTGGCTGCACATTGTTTATACTTTTCTTCCTGTTTTTGAAAACAGAAATTATTGTCTCAGTGGCTAGATAAAATATTTCTCTTACATAAGAAAGCGCTGGTTGAAGAGAAACACTTTCATAACTTTTTTTTTTTTTTACAGCAAAGGAGAAGAAGAGAAATTTCTGGGACCTCTCACATCAATATTTTATGAACTACCTGAGAAAAAGGTTTAAAGAACAAATGGCTGAAAATGGGAGATAATGTGGTGCAGTGGACTAAAGGCACCTTGGGAGTTAGTTAGTTCAGGCTGTCTTCTTCCACCCATCCATTACAAACCAGGTAGAGCCAGCTCTTAATAGCTGGAGTCTCTGCGGCCAGAACTTGGCGTTATTGAAGCCGCCCACAAAACAAAGCAATTGGCTCAGTCATTGTCCCTCCAGAATTGGAGTAAATTTGGTGACGAGGCTAAATCCTTACGAAGTATGCTGCAATTAGTCACGGGAGTGAGCACACCAAGGCTGGCGGGACTCCCGGCAGGAGTGAGGGCTGGCCACACGTGCTGCAGCCCCAGGAGGGACGTGGCTGTTGGGGACCCTCAGTCCTGCACGGGCACCTCCTTTCTCCAGAAGTGCTTGGCAGAGCTATTGGGGCAAATCAAAAGCCAGAGTCCATGCAACCCTGAACTGCCAGCCCAGTAAGGGTGGGAAGTGACATGAGTTACCAAAGTCATTCCCTGGATCCATTGCTAAATCAGGGATACAGTAGAGTTAAAAAGTATAGAGGATATATCGAGTAAAAATACAGAGGACTACGTTGATTGATCTGTACTTGTTTTTATTGTAAGACCCCTGTGTTGCCAAGGGGTCCTGTTTTATGCCCTGTGAGGGCAGACCAGAGTGGGTGGAAATTCTCCAGCTCCTAAAGCAGCCAAAGGAAGAGCTGAGTGAAGTCTCTTCTTTTCTGAAATATTTCACTCATCTACTACCACCTTAGTTGGTGCACCTAACTAATGACTTACCTAGCCCACATCCCTTAAACTCAAACTTCTCCTAAGGACACAGTTAATTGCTATCATTATTGTCCATGGGATTGATACTGACAGTAGTCAGTATGGTTGCTGTTGTCACCTATTGTGATATATCAATCACTTTCTTGGGGAAGCCAAAGTGCCCAGAACACCACCTTCTTACTGAGATCTACACACAGCAGTTGGCATCAGAATGGCAGTTGAATGCCACAAACATTGACAGAGGTCTGTCGTTGTTGTTAATTAAAAGACAGCATTTTAAAACATTTAAAGGCAAGCTGAAAGCAGAGCCTATGTTGTGGCACTAAATCACAAATATAACTCATCAGTGTAATAAGCCAAGAAATACGCATTTGTAGAGCAAAGTTTTACAGCACATTATCTCCCTCTGGCTTCCTGATGTCAGAGGTGAAGTGCATTGGACATCCACTTCTTTAGCTGGTGCCCAGATGGTGAGGCATGGCAGCTCATCCACAACTGCCACTAAAAGAGGCTCTTTCACATGCTGTGTCAGGGAACCAGCTCTGGCTGTAAGATGAGCCAAGCTCAATCAGTGTCCTCAGCTGATGTGAACTCTTGCTACTTTGCTGAAGCCAAAGGATGAGGCAGCTTTGCATGAGCTGAGAATCCACCTCCCTCTGCCTTCAGATTTATTACAGTGATTTTAGATAACAGCAATGGGGAATTCCCATAGTCAGAGGGGAAATACTTCTCTACCTCTTCCAGTGCCCAGCAGGCACTAGCAGCTCTCTTTGTTGGGCCAGACAAAATGGTAGTCACTTAAACAAAAAATATCTGTGATAATGATGTGCTTTTTTCAGTTTACAGACTTTGGTCTCCAGTGCTGACTGAAGGACTGTGCACTTTATCGTCAAACGCTGGGCAAATTCCACGACCACCTGCACTGAGTTTTGTTGGTGATTTCCTGGTGCTCTCCCAAGACAAGAAGTTCTGGGAAGGTGGTTCAGCTCACAGTGGGACTGTATTTGTCCAGGTGTGGGGTGAAGCAGAGCCAACTTTCTGTTCAGTGAGGGGCTTTTGCTCGTACTGCTGTGGCAGCCAGGGTCACTGACTGGGTTGTTTACTGTGGGGAGGAGTGGGCAGGTCAGGGGACCCAAACTGACCGAGCCGGTGTTCCATCCCACCCGCCATGCTCAGTATAACAGCTGAGGGAGCAAGGGGGTCAGGTTGGCTCTTTGCCTTTGTCCCTTCTCTGTTGGCTCTTCTTCAACGGACTGCTTCTTCAATGGCTCTCTTTCTTCAGTGACTGACATCTGAGGAGGACCCCGTCAGCTCATCTGCCTTTTGATCCTGGTCAGTGTGTTCCAGTTCCCATTTGTCACTGAGTCCAGTCTGGAACTTCCCCAGTGCCTGCCAGTGACATCTTCCTACGAACTTGGAACTTGATCTGGTTTTGTGTATATTTATATATAGTATCTATTTCATTATTATTTTTTAAAATTATTTTTATTATTATTATTATTATTATTATTATTATTACTATTATTATTATTATTACTATTATTATTATTATTATTATTTCTTCATTAAAGTAGTTTAGTTTTTTCTAAACTCATAAACCTCTTTATCTCTCTTTTTCCTCTCCTTGGAGTAAGAGGTGGGGGAGAGCATCTGTTGTCTTGTCATTGGCCAACCTGGCCCAAACCACGACAGACTGAACCCCAGATATGCAGTGCTCTTGCAGTTCAGATGGGCCTTCCTTCTCCCTCACTCTTCATCAGGTGCTCCAGCTGCACAGAAATGTTGTTTGAGAAGCACTCAAGTGTCCATAAAAAGGCTGATACATCTCAACAGGCCAAGACAGAGGGAAAATTTGCTGTCTTTCCCCTCTTGGGTGACTGGAGATGGAAGGCAGCAGTCACTGTAGATACCAAGTGAGTTATGATTTCCAAAGGAAGTGCATGGGAAGGTCACAGAGCAAAATCAGATGTTATTTCCATCACAGAGGGAGATGAAGAGAATCCAATATTTCCTTCCTCAGCTTATCCCCTCTTCATAAATACAAGAGCTGTTTTCTCTGTTTTTTTAGTTGTTGTGACAGTAAATCCCTAAGACGAAAACTTTGGAAAATAAACACTCTGCCTCTTAGGAAATTTCCATGACAATCATTCCTTCAGTTTCCCTGTGCTGTTGGCCGTGGTTTGAGGTGACATCCATCCTGGTGGCAGTGGTGTGTCCCTCCCCTTCTCCAGCTCAGTTCTGATTGCAGTGCCACATCAAGCAAACCCAAAGACCAGCAGCTTCTGTGAAAATGCTCCCACTGACTTCAAAGGACTTTGGATCCAGCCTCACAGAGTGGTAAAACACTAGACATACCGGGGCAACCAAAGCAACCATTACTCACAGCTGCAGCTGTAGGCACAAATAAAGATAGCAGAGACACATGCCTAATGCATTTGGGCTCAGACTGCCCTGAACGATGTTTTTTGAATGTGGTTTTAGTCCTTCACAGCATCCCATTATCTGAATCTATTCTACCAGGACCTGTTTACCAAACAGTTTATTCCAGGCTCAAACGGGGATAAATAGCCAGAAAGAGCCTCCTTGCCTCCAGAGGCAACTGGAAACTCTCTGCCTGCTTGTGTTGCTATGCATCCATCAGCTGAGGAGAGATCCAAACAGCAAAACGCAGTATCAGTGGGATCCTGATATGCTGATGAGTCTGTGCTCCAGCGAACAAGAGTTACCTGCATGGGTGCCTATGTTCTACATTCAGATACACATGTGCATAGAAATATACATATACATACATGTAGGTGCATCTTATATATAATAATCTACTATATATATAAATAATCTACTATGTAAATCATATGGTTCATATCTTACTACCAAAATACAGGTCTAAAGCAGTTATTGTGCCTTGCGAAGGATCTTCATTATTATAGTTTCACAGTGGCATCCCTCAGAGGAGCTGGTGGAGTGGCAACCTGATGCTGAGACCGTGAGAAGCATTTGCAGCAAGTCAGCAGCTCAGAAGCAGACCTTGCCCCCGCACAAGCAGCACAGAAAGCCATGGAGTGGCACCACTGTACACCAGCTGAAGGTACAGTCTCTGCTCTCCAGCAAAGGGGCTGGCATGGGACCCTTCTCTGACTCGGCTATAGCTCAGCTTGGAGGGTATATCCAATGCAGGAAAGCTACTGTGGGATCCCACAAATGCTGCAAGCCCCTTTGTAAAAGGTAATAAATAGCTACATAACACGTTTGTGATTTTGAGAGGTTCAGAAAGGAAGAACTGTAGTAAATCTGGAGATACGTTCATTCTAGCTCTGTTATGGAAGAAGTGTCAGTAGCTCCACAGCAAGTTTTAGACTGAAGAATTTGGCTTAACATCCTGGTGGAGCCAAAATGCAATAGATTCCTTCACGGAATCACGGAATCACGGAATCTTCAGAGTTGGAAGGGACCTCTAGAGATCATCTAGTCCAACTCCCCGACTCCTTCATTTATTTATCTCTTTATTTTCAGGATAGAAAGTTCTCTTTGAGTTTTCAGGGAACTTTTGGAGCCACTTTGGTCACTGGCAAGTAGAAAAAGAAACAAATGTTAAAAAACAATCATCCTTTCACTCTTTCACTATGACGCAAAACTGTGGTAGATGGAAACACTTGTCTGCTATCTAGCCATGCACCCGGGAATTTTACACAGAGTTTTATTCCTTGGGGGAAAATATGAGGTTGGGGTTTAGGTCTGCATTACAGTGCAATCTTAAGGAATGAGATACGTGTGTTGCATCATTGTACATTTTGGAATTTTTGAAGAGAGTGAAAAAACAGTAAACATGATGTGCAAAGACTAGGGTGTGTTAAATGTTTTAATGAATTTTTTAAAATTGTGGTGTACTCTCTGCTCACAGTTTCTCATGTGCTGGTGCTACCAGATAGTACCAATAAAGTTGTAAAGCAGTTTCTCTTTTCCTCTTTTGCTGTCACAGGGAACACCTTTGTCCATTTCTTTCCCATTAAGCTGAAATTTTCCATCGTGTGTCTCCCAAGTTTTGCTGGTTTTGTTTGTTTCTAACTCTCAGCAAAATTCCTTCAGCTTTCAAATTTGACATAGGAGGACTGAATGGAGCATTTTTCTTACTGGCTGGTAACAGCTCCTGGTAAAAGTGGCTTGTGTCTTAGGAAATACGGTGTGCTGACAGATATCGCCTCTAATGTCTTTAAACTTCAGTACAGAAAGGCTGGTCCCTTTCAAACACATCCTCAGGTAGCTGGTCTCAAAGAATTAGGTCGGGGAGGAGAGAGTTTTAGTATGATTTTAGATCCAGCTGATTTTCCTAGTCTGTTCTCCCCAGGAGAGTTGGCAAATGCCATGCTGGGCATGAAGTCCAGGCCAGGAGTCAGGAGACTTTTGCTGTGCTCCCAGCTGCCACAACCTCCTGTATGAACCCGGTAAAGTCAATTAACCTCCCTATTAATTTTTGTGTATAAAATGCACATGGTTTGAAAAATGAGAGACTGAGCCAAACTCCAGACACATTCATTGGAAAGACAACTGTTGACTTCAGGATCAGGCTTCTAAATCTCACAGGTGTGGTGAGATGTGATCCAATAACGTTTGTAACGATCTCTGAAGTTCTCAAATGGAGGATGATCTGAGCAGGTGAAGAATTTCGGTGACAACTAATGAACGCACACCTATTAATCTTCTCCCCCCCGGAAATTCAAAGTAGCAATAAGAATGAGATTTAAAGTATTTATTGAGTGGCTGAGAAAGCCAACCTTTGACTCTGTGCCTTAGAGCAGTGCCTGGGGCAGGCAGTAATTGTGCAGAAAGGCACTGATAGCATGTCTTCTTATTGCTTAAGAAAGGTGCTTTTCCAATTTGCTTTGTTCATCGGATTGCTGTAGCAGACTAGAGATTCACAGCTATAAATACAGCGAGCTAAATATAAATACACACACATACACACACACACACACACACAGACTGTGACTCAGACACATCACCAGCACTCTATAGCCCAAGTCAGTATAATTGAAAAAAGAAAAGGAAGAGTTCAATATTTTTAATAAATAGGGCCTGATCCCAGAGTCACTTTAGCAGATTTTATTCATATGAGCATTCAGACGTGCTGAGAAGAGTGGATCATAGGCAAAGCAATTTCTATTAGACTTGTAAATCGAACCGTATAGTCAGTGGGGTTTGGGGTTGCATATCATATTGATATTTTCAAGATAAGAAAATGGACTGAGATTGTAGAAATTTTATGCAAATTTTCAGACCTGAAAAGTTTTGTTATTTATTGATTGGGGGTGGAATTTCCCAGTGTGCAGAGTTATTGCATTTGGACCATACACCCAATTCAATCTGTCTACAGTCCTTGAATTGAGACTGAGAAGTTTGAGGAGGTTTCCTGCACCTTGAAGAATTACAGAGAATTTGGAAATAATCACTGAACCGCCTCCAGGAAATTGGATCTACGTCTCATCCACCACACCACGGGCTGGGGTGGTAGATTGTCCTGGTTTGAGGTTTCAGTGGCCAGTCCAGCCCAAACCATGACATAGATGAACTTCAAGTTCCTGCACATGGGCTAACACATAATGCTCCCCTTTCCTGACTTGCTTTAGGTTAATTTCTATAGCTAGGGGCTTGGTGTGCATATTTGTGATTATACAATATATATATATGTCATCAATCTCCCAGTATATCGTTAAAACCAATGTTTTTTACTGATGTGTCTGGCAATAAAACTCCCTGTGAGAACAGCAACAGGAAATTGATATTAAGAGCTATAAATGCATTCAAAATAAACCAATTTGACAATATGAATGCATTTCCGAAGCTATAGTCCAGATCTTGCAGTTAAGCTGTCACATAAAACAGTGGTCCACGTCCATTATTTGACAATGTTTCTGAAATACAAGCAGTTTTACAATTTTCTGTGCAAACTTACTGTGATTTTTCTTTCAGAACGAGCAAATGGAGTTGCTGGTTTTGGCCCTCAAAAGGCTGTTTAGGAGAAGCAGAACTTATCATACTATATGAACAACAGGAGAAAAGTCAATCAATAACGCTTTTCTGCTCTCCAGTTTGAGAGCCCTCAGATACATGTTGTCAATTGAAGTTACAAGTAGATGTTTCTGAGGGAAAAAAACCCTGGCTTTAAAGTGCAGCAAAGAGGTACAAATTCTGTTCTCAGTCATACCATAGCGAGTCAGGAATGAATTCATTGACTATACATAGCATCAAGACATTAAGGTCAATAGATTTTCTTCTCCTAGTTTTCCTTAGTGTAGCCGACTGCAAAATTTGGCTTCTTCTTTCTGTATTCCAAGTTATAACGAATCTTTCAGCAACAACAACAAAAAATATATCTGTATTGCTTGTACAAATCTGTTTGCAGTATAACTCTGGGAGATTGAGAGAACTACTAATTGGGTGGCAAATACTGGTTCTCTGTTCTGAGGAGGGCTGTACACAAAACCTGTGGTGTAATGGGGAGCCACCCAGCAAATAATCATTTTGCTAAAGAGCAAAGAAAAGAAGAAAATCCACTGGTGGACACTGTCTTGGAGGGTGAGTTAGAAGTTAAAATGGAATATTTGTTTTTTAAAATAAGCTTGATGACCACATGCAGGCTTCTGACAGACCTTTTAAGCAGCATTGCCACGAAACCATAGCCTGCATATGTTGAATGTATAGGCTACAGTGCATACCACGGTAATCACCACAGAGTTGCCATACCATCTCTGATTGACTGTGTTATTGCAGAGGCCCACAAGCCATAAGTGTGGTGTCTGTAAGGCCCAAATGATAGCATTCAGGCTGTACTGGCTGCCTGGAATAAC
The DNA here is from genome assembly GCF_964199755.1 of Larus michahellis. Taxonomy (NCBI): domain Eukaryota; kingdom Metazoa; phylum Chordata; class Aves; order Charadriiformes; family Laridae; genus Larus; species Larus michahellis. The sequence continues at coordinate 49,562,482 of NC_133897.1, read as the reverse complement.
TCGTTTTTTCTATGAGAACTCCAGGCTGAGGACAGCCAAGCCCTCATTCCCCAACCCTGTGCTCCTCATGAGAAGAACCATCTAAGAATTTGACATGATGGGCCTCTGCCCATTTATGGTTTATGAGCAGATTTATGAGCCATTGGATAAGGGTGGACTCATGGGTGAAAGTCATCATCCAACAGTGCCTTATCAATGAGAGCAAAAGTGAGACTTTCATTAGTTTTGAACTTAGACTCTGGAATCAGCTACAGCACTGAGGAAGTGAGTAATATATCAATATATATTATATACTTTGGGTAAGGCTGAAATAAGTGATACTTTGTGGCTTGATAGATATATAAGAGAAGGTGAATCTTTTTCTATTTCTTCCTACTTTTTTCTGTCTTGACAAATGCATGGCGAGAGAGAATCCATGTTGCTTAGCAACTCCTTAGGATGCAGAAAGAAATCAGTCAATACAATTCTGAATTAAAGCTGCAATGACCCACAGAAATTTTTCTAGAGAAAACCAAGTATAGCTATATATTCTGTCTTTTTCCTGAAGTCACATTACCTCATGAGTCAAACTCTCTAAAATGAAGAATCATGCAAATAGATAGTTCTTTCTGAGGTGGGAGAAGGGGGCTAATTTATTGCAGGAGTCTGAAAAGCAGGAACTCATTTCAAATTCTAGCAATGCTGATTATTTTAGTTAAGGTTGAGTGTGAAATTAGCCATTTTGGCACACGAATCATTTGTGAGACAGTCATGATTTCAGTCATGAGACATGCTGGATTCATTCCTCCACTTGCTTGAACTGATTACATAGGTATTGCATCTATAGCAGGTGAAGCAACTGGCGTTGCACCCACAATAACCAAAAAGGAAGCTTGCTTGGACATAAGCATACATCAAGCCCTCAGCAGAGCACTCGCATCAAACCTTAAACAGCTGAGTTAAAGTGTGAGTCTTAGCCCATGACTGAGCATACAAGTCACAGAGTCCCATTTTTGGTACTGGATGGTTGACTGAGCATTTTAAGAATGTGTTTATTCACCAAATGCAACAGGCATTTCTGCAAAAATCAACAAGATGATCAGGATTCGTGAACATTCCCATCAATGCTAACAGGTTTCTGAGTATTTAAGAAGAGTGAAACACATGACTTGCTAGGAAGTCCAAGAGAGATAAATTTAGTTCCTTTACTCACAGTAGCATTTATATACCCATTTATTTGTTTTTACTATTTAACCAGAACTCATCTGCATTTTCAGTAACGCAGGATTTGGTCAAAGTGGTAAAATAGCAGAGGAAAATGAGTATGTGAGGAAATTAATGTTGTTGTATTGCAACAAAAACTGCAAACCACACCTCTGACTTTGCAGTCACTTTTTGGAAATTGCAACATTCAAGGGATAAGTTGAATGATCATCACTTTTTGGACCAGCTATAGCTTCCTTTTTCTCTTTGGGACATTATTAATAATTGTTAAGATCACTGCTACTGCAGTAACGCTTGTGGGCCCAGTTGCGTTACAATATATTAACAAGTCTTCTAGTTTCTTGTGCATTCCCTAGACAGCCACAGTGTCAGGGCTGCTGTATGTATGTAACCCCTGTTGGCTTCACGGAGTGTGCAGAGCAGCTGGTGAGGCCACCTTGGGGTGATGAGCAGAGAGCCGGCACCTGAATATGGTTTCCCTGCTGCAGCTGGGTCACAGGTGTGGACCCTGAGCGCTTTGCAAAGTCCTTTTGAAATTCATAAAAGAGTCTGCAATGGTATATGTCCACGTAGACCAGATTCTGTGTAGCAAAAGCTCCCCCAAACCACTGTTTAAAAATACCCTTGCCCCTGCCTTGCCTTTGGTGGCATAAGTAAGGAACGCCCTGTATGGGTAACCACCTCGAATGTCTATGTCCATACTACTGAATGTTTGTCCTCTTTATTCACAGTTTTCTTTCCTGTAACTTCTACTTGTGTGAACTGTGAAACATTACATCTTTCTATATCTGACAATAAAACATAAGCTATATATGGTGTTAAACTGATACATGGCGTACTACGGAATACTATGCGGAATATTTTGTACCATTTTATAGTACATCTGTCATGTTTATATCAAATGTAGATCATGATATATAGAGAGGTTAGTTCTGCTATATGTGCGTGCTATCCATGTGGCTATATGTAATACAGAAATACATTATGACATTTATAGAAATACGATGTGATCTAAACTTAAGAGAGATCATTTCTCCTTGGTATCTATCATCGATATTAAAACAGTTCTGTAAGCGTAGCAGAAGAGGAGGGAGATATTTCAGTCTGTTTCTGTGTCTGCGGACCTTTGCAGGCCTGTCAGAACAAAAAGGTGCCTTTCCCATCACTTCTTGAGACAGAATCCCTTGCAATACTTAAAAGATCCTAGGTGAAAAAGTTGAGCTTTTGCAGTAATTGTTTCTGGTTTTGCTAAAACCAGTGATGCATTCTGTTCTGCTCTCTTGCCTCCACTCTATGTAAATAACATTGTCACATTTTTAGTGACGCAAATCTATTAGGATTGCTTACAACCCAAGGGTTTTGGCCATATAAGACATTTAAGACTTTTCTGCCTTTTAGCATTTTGAAGCAATTTGCTGTTTGCAGTGACTGTAGTGTGTAAACTCCTTCCCCATGTATGTTCAGTGTAAAGCAATTAATCTCACAGCACTCCACGGCATTCAGCTTGCTGCCCTCCAGGTGACCCGCTCGCAGCTCTGCACACCGGGACACAGCGGCACTGCCAGTCAAACCTCCGTGGTTTTTGGGAAGCAATCATGGCCAGCTAAAGGGTGAGGGCCTTCAGGCTACGCATTGCCATCAACATGGGCAGCATGCAGGCAGTGCCGCATCTGACATGCACGAGGTAATTTGATGGAGGACGGATGCCTTCAATGAGTCACTTCATGGTGTTGGTGGGTTTGAAGATGATTCTCACTGGTGTATATGGAAACTGGCAGGGAAGCCAGGGCCAAACAAGGACATCAAGCATTTGCCTCTAATACACTGAAAACGTGTGGTGTAATCATACCCTGAAGAATACAAGAGTTGCCCTGTACTCCAGCCTTCTGCTTGCATGAAGGAAATAGACCCAAGTGGTGGCAGAGTGAGGGGGCAGCAGGATTCTGTTTGCACAACTTCGGCAGTGTAAAAAAAATATCGAATAGAATCATAGAATACTTTGGGTTGGAATGAGCCTTTAAAGGCCACCTAGTCTGACTCCCCTGCAATGACCAGGGACATCTTAAACTAGATCAGGTTTCTCAGAGCCCCGTCCAACCTGACTTTGAATATTTCCAGGGATGGGACATCTACCACCTCTCTGGGCAACCTGTGACAATGTTTCACCAACCTCATAGTAAAAAAGTTCCTCCTTAAATCTAGTCTGAATCTACACTCTTTTAGTTTAAAACCATTACCTCTTGTCCTATCGCCATAGGCCCTACTAAAAAGTCTGTCTCCTTCTTTCTTATAAGCCCCCTTTAAGTACTGAAAGGCCACATTAAGGTCTTCCTGGAGCCTTCTCTTCTCCAGGCTCGACAATCCCAGCTCTTTCAGCCTGTCCTCATAGAAGAGGTGCTCCAGCCCTCTGATCAGCTACTCTACATTGCTTCTGTAGCCTCCCTTTATAACCAATGGAGGGAGAGGGAGGCTTCTCCTGATGTCAATCCATCTCATTACAGGGCAGGTGATTAAAAGAATAGCAGGGAGGCTAATCTGTCCCCTGAAGTTGTCACCTCCCACCACTGGCTATGGAAGGAACTGAGACTGGGTATCTGGCAGCTTTTGTGTCACTGACGTGAAGTGGGAGAGGAGTATTCCTGTGCGGAGAGATTAAGTCAGTCTAGGGTTCATCCCAGGCACACTTGTCACTGACCATCCTCTTCTCCTTGGGAGACTAAGGCTGCCCTCGCTGTGGCAGAGGAAACATAAGAGAATTGCAAAGCACTGCAGTCATTGAGCAATCCATGGGAAGTTACAGTCTCATCCCCATGGGATCCACGTGCTAACCCGCACCCACACACGCACGCATGCACACTGCTCCACAGCAGGGCCAGGGTGTTCACGCTGCTTTTGGTTCCCAGCCAAGAAGGTGCTCTGCAACCCTTCTCAGGATGGGTCGGTACAGGCAGGCTGCTCGCTCTGGGGTTTTCCAAGGGATGCATGGGGAGATCTTTCCTTCCTTGAATCTATTTCAAAGCTCCTCCAGGGCTGCATGGAGTTAAGCTGAGGGAGGCACTGGCAGCTGGGAGAACATCATGCCAGCTTGCCTATCTGTTCTTCCTCACCTTTCCCTTCACAGTTAGGGCAGGAGGGGTAAGGGAAGGGAAGGGAAGATCAGAGGCTGCAAATCACCCAGTAAGTTATGTCGGCATTCCTTTCTTGGTGCTGAAATGAATGATGCTTCATCTTTTAGCTAATTTGAAGGCACCACATCTGGAAGCGCTCTACATAGCCTCAGCCTCTGTGGCAGTTTGCCTGAGTAAGCACCTCAAGATTTAGCCAATAGAGAATGTGCACTGCACAGCTCATTAAGAGCCTAATCACTCTCCTCTGGGTCGAATTCAAGTGGCTATTAAAATCAATGTATTTATTTGCCAGGAAGGGTGCTAAAGAGGTTAAGACGTATACGAAATGTGTCCTGGAAAAATGACATTGTGGTAACCATACGAGAAAGAGCCCAAGCTGGCTTAGACGCATCCTAAGCCCTTGCCGCTATTAGATCTGGGGATTTCTGCACCAGGGTAGAGGGAACGCGAAGGGTGTCAGCTAGAGGAATGATGAAAATATCTCACAGTCAAGTGACAAGAAGCCTGTGGCACATCAAATAGCAGAGGAGGACTATGCAGATAACAGCTGGCTGACAGGGGAACCGTTTCCTCTGATTGGAGGCTGTCTCCAAGGAACATGGACCGACTCTTTGCTTACTGACCTTGAAAATGGAAATAATTTCAGAGGCAGCTTTCTCCCATTTGCGGAAGTTTAAGCACATTCGTTTCTATCAAATAAATTTGAATGCAAGTTGCCGTGACATCACAGGAAAAGGATCATTCCTCATTTATCAGTGTGTCTGTTTTGGTATAAATGACAGAGCTGCTTAAAAAAAAATGTTTTTAATGTGTGACTTCGCCTTGCATAAAATATGATGAAAGGGGCTGAGGACAGAGCTGAGATTGCGAGGAACCGGGGGCGGGAGCATCCTCTGGGCAAATGTCATCCAGTGCCCGATGGCTGGGGACGTGCTGGGAGCCGGGAGGGAACGATGCATTTCACGAGGAAAAGATTCAGTTGCAAGAGAATAAGAGGACATCCTTGTTGGCACACTGCCAGCGCATGGAAACAGACGTGGTGCAAAAGCAAGTATCCGTCTCCCTACACGGCCATCTTCAACCTCCCTTCCCCCTTACTAACAAATCTTAGGAAAGAAATGCTTCCCAGAACGAATCACTATTTTCCTGAACTGTGAACTTTTCTGTTGCAAAGTCAACAAAGTCCTGCAGGAGTTCTTGGAATATCTCCAGAGATGTGAAAAAACAAAACAAAACAAAACAAAACAAAAAACAAAAAACCAAACAACAACCCACCAGTAATTTGTTGTCTGTCATGGCATGCTTTCAGGCCCCACAGAGGCTACTGGGGGCTGAGGGCGGTCTGTATCTCAGCAAGTCAGAGCTCCTCTGCAGATTTTCTCAGCATCATAGAGCTGGGTCATTTTAATTTACTGGCTGATTCTTTATACTCTCATTTTAGTGCCAGCTATCACTGCAAGAAGGCGGCAAGGTGATTGAAACATCCGGTTTGGTTTATTAAACTGAACTGCTCTCCTTCACTGATGGGGAGGTCACCTTGCCGATACCAGAGGGTAGGAACAGGCACATTCTGCTGACTAGCTGCTGGCTCTGCACGTTTACACTCTAATTTCCCCCATGGTAATTTTCTTGGTTGCTCTATCAAGCAGGATTTGCAGATCCACCAGCCAGGACTTGATTCTGGACCAGCTGCAATGCAGAGGCTGAACCAGCTTTAGTCACCTTTGTTCTTCTGAAGTCTTTGAGAAGCTGGGCACGGGGCATGCAGCTGATATGGTGGCCTGGCTCCATTTCTTGATGAATGTCTTCACTGCAGTTGCTGGCCACAAAACCCCCTCTAAAGCTGGTTTATGTTAACATCAGGAAAGTAGATTTAGTGATATGGGTAAGTTAGATTTTGCTTCCACTTGGCTAGCTTATTTTGTGGGGAGAAATGAAACTGACCATGCCTATGGATTTGCTTCTCCTCTTCTCCTGTCCCATAGTCCACCTTTCTCTGTATTTCCAGGTCTAACTCCCTCTTTTTCTTGCATGGAGTTGCCTGCTCCGTTTTTGTTGCACAGCATTGAAATCAGCATGATGCCCCCAAGGCACCCTCATCTGGGGAAGTTTACCTTGGCAATGAGTCACCTGGAGGTGGAAGGTGCCATGAGCTATGGAGGAGCTCCAGCATCAGGGAACTAAGGGAAGAGGAGATTAGGGAGAGCTGCTGCAAGCAGGGAGCATGCACAAAACAGGTCCCCTTCTGTGCTCCTGGAGCAGTTGAGAGAAGGAAGGAAGATATGGCTTAGCTACCTCTGCCACATCTGTGCACCAAGCAAAGCTGGATGAGAAAAAGTGAAATCTATGCTGGCAGATGATGGATCGGCTGCTTAGTGTGATGGCAGCGGAAAGTGGCCTCTCTGAGGCCAGACACTGTCTGCGCCAGACGACACGGGGGTCTCTTCTCCACCATAGCCCGGCAGGTTGCCAGCAGACAAGGCTGGGGAAGAAGTGGGGAGAGGATCACACCACTGTGGGGAAGGAGGTGTATAAATAGTGCCTGTTTGGAAGGCCAGGTGTGTCCGTCCGATTCGAGCCAAGCATAACAGGAGGGAGCAAGGAGTGCGTGTTCCTCTACAGAGCTGGTTCCTGAAATTCATTTCCTCCTATGGGGTTCTGTTATTATGGGTGGGCGGATTAGGGAGGAAGGAAGGAAGAAAAGAAAGCAAAAATCTTTGTTTTATTCTTGGATCTCACACCCCTGAGTCTTTATTTGCTTACTTTGTACCTGCTCACTTGTGCGTTGTTAGTCCTGTGTATGTGTTACGGCTGAGCCGCTCTAAGCCCTGGGTTTTTCTGGAGGGAGAGTTTTGCTCCCCTGTCTCTCACTCCTCTTCTATCCCTGCTGCCAGGTCCGTGAGCTCCTCCTTCCCCCCAGTCCCGACATCATTGGACCTTTCACCGAACCGAATCAGCTCAACTTACTTGGCAGAAGCCTTCTTTTACTGGGTTAGTGAATTGAGCTGGTGCAGAGCTAGTTCAGGCAGGCAAGGCAGAGAGAGAGCGAGCTGGTTCAAACAACATCCCTTCAGCCTGGAATAAAGCTTCAGCTCCCATGTTCTCCTGCAAAGCTGGCCTCCAATTGAACTCTCCGACAGAGTGTATCTGGCCAGAGCTGTGGTCACATTTATGGTCATTCCTTCTGCCAACATTTTTCACAACATTCTAGGCTGTTATGACGAACCCCTTGGAAAACAAGGACGTGGCAACAGAAGGTTTCCCTTGTTATCCTGGAGGCAGACCCAGATATCGCAGGTGCTCTCTCTGGCTGCCTGGTCCTTCAGCATAAAGCCAGTGATGATATCCGCTCGCTCCTGGGAAAACATGGATAGCATCAGAGAGCCCGGCAGCAAAATGGCCTGGTGGGGAGCATCATTTTGCTTACAATGCCCAGGCAGCTGGTTTCTTGGAGCACAGAGCAGGCGAGCCATCCTGCTCCTGCCATCGCTTGCCCGTGCGTGTACCTGTCAACAGTGGGGAGAGAAGGGATGGGATAGAGGGGTCTGCCACCAGCAAATCTCTATCCCGGTCACTGTGGCTTTGCTGCCCAGAGCATGAGTCACACGCACAACCACCTTCCTGGCCACAGGATGCCCTGGTGCCTTGCTCACCCTAGAGACACCCAGCAACACCCCACTGCATGGGGGAGCACAAGCCTGGAGCCTTGTTGCCCCAGCCATATGGCCAGGGCCAGCCCCAGCTGCCTGCCATCAGTGGTGGCTGAGCATGGTCTCCTCCACCCCATGCGCCTTTGGGTGATGGGGGTTGTCCATGCCAATCAAAACCCTGCCTCCCCACCAGCCAAAGGCACATTTGCAGTCTTACTGCCACTTGACTTCTTCTCCTCCCTCTGCTCTCTCTTTCCTCCAACTTTCTGAAATGGGAACATTTATTTGAAAAACGGGCGACGCAGAAGGAGGCCGCGCAGCCCCGGGAAAGCGGTGTCAGGCAGAACAAAATCATCGCCCGAGGAGGTGCTTCCGAAAGACTTTGAAAGAAACTGGAGCACACATGTTCCTCTTCTCCCTCTGTTTTTGTCACGTCTCTGTAATACGGTGGACATTTTCCTGGCTGCACGGCAGGGCTGACAGTGTGTTGTCAGGATGGGGCTGTGTCCTAAATAGAAACTCTGCAGGTTCGGAAAGTTCCCTTCCTCTAATTGGAACCGACTCACGGAGGTGAAGAAAAGCTGCAAAATTGTTTTAAGCTATGAGCAATTATAACAACCCTTACAGTGCCAGTGACACTAAGAGGATTTGTACTGGATTATACCTAACGTTAACATGATCTAATGCTGCATGAATATCGCAGCCCGCAGCAGGGCCAGATCTCGGAGCCGGGTTCCTTGTTCTTCAAAGTCATCTGGGGTTTGGGGAAGGAGGGGAATGAAGCCGTGCGGGGAGAGTTTTGGTGCAATGTCATGTCTCGTTTAAACACCGCAAATAGGCAGCGTTAAAGTAAAGGTGGAAGGCAAAACGGATTTTAAGGAAAGCCATCCGGCCTCCTGCTATTTGTCACTCGCCCCGCTGGGCAGAGGGCTACCGCAGAGGTCTCACAGTAAGGTGACATGATGGTGCCATGCCGGCCACGGTGCCAGGGCACACCAGGTGACCAAATTGTGAATCCCTCTCCTATCTTCAGGCTGCATCGCATTGTCTGAGGCGGCTTTAACAAGTGTTTTAAAGTAATCCTTTCTTTTATAACAGCATGGAGAGACATCCGCTGGTGCAGGCAGAGGGAAAAGGGAATTAATTGGGGTATGGCCTCATCGGCAGAGATTTCAGCAAGGCGAAGCAGGCTGGTAGATGGTGAGAAGCATGGTGTATAGGGAAGGAGGAGAGGAAGGGGCAGTGTGAGAGCTGAGTTTGCAGGCTGGGGCCTTGGAGAATACCTGCTCTGCTACTGACTTCGGTTCCTCAACGAGCAGAATCAAAGCAATAACATTTTGCTCGGTGGGAAGGGATGAAGAGAAACCTGCATCTGTGTGAGGCACGCAAACCCTAGAGAGATTGGGGAGGGCAAATATGGAAGGCAGGTAGAAAGGAAAGCAAGTCACTGAGTGGTTTTCCACTCAGTGGAAGTCACTTGGAGGTTTTCCTTCTTGTCTTGGATTTTGCTAGTGAAATCAGCAGAGCCAACAAAAGTTCTCTGGGGCCTTAAACTTCAGGTATGGCTGAAGGTCACAGAGTACAGATTGTGCTTGGGAACTACCCAAGATTTTCCTCGGAGCAACGAGGGAGCACCTGATCAAATGGATACAAAATTTTTTCTCAGCCTAGATTTAATGCATGATGGAGGGAATTAATGGGGGTGAAAATGGCTGTATATCCAAAATGGGAAGCCCCTCCCTGCTAGTGAGCTCTGCAGTGCTGAGCTCTGCAGCAGAGGTGAGGAATGAGGCCAAGAGGTCTAAATTACATTGCTGTAGATACTGCCTTTGAATTTGGCCCTGACAGTAGGCTAGATAGGCCATGCTTCTTACCAGTAGCATAATTTGACTGATGAATGGAAGAATTTCATAACAGGCCCTTAGGAGATTTTATACCACTAATATATTATATTTATTTTGCAGAGAGATGTCAAATAGAAGTATACCTATGCAATGTTGAACTGTAATCCATCCCACTGATATCTGTCCAGGGAGTAAGTCCAGACCCCAAAATGGGATATGACAAATATCAGACAACTAACATCAAGCAGTGTGGCTCACATTGTCTGTTGCCTCCCCGTTCTCCTACAGTCTATCTCAGTACAAGCCCCATGCGCCATATCAATCCCAATTAAGCACTCTTCTGAAAGCTTACGCACAGTGTTGTTATGCCAAAGCGTCAAAAAACTGTGACCTAAAATAAGTACCCGCAGGAAGATGAACTTAGCTTAAAAAGGGATGTATTACAGAGAAGCAGAAGCAGCACAAATCAGAAGGAAGGTTAGAGATTTGGGCCTTTGAGGTCTCCAGTTGTTTCAGTTGTGAAGGATAACAACGTATTTTTTAAAGTGGGAACTGAGATCTCCCATGATCCAGTGTTTCTAGGAGCAGATATTGTGGGGATACTGTGACGTGATGAGCGCCAGCAATATTTAAGCGTATTTCAAAAGGAGATTATGCATCTGGCAGAAGAATAAGGTTACATTGCATAGGAAAGATTAATAAAGAGTTGTAGGTGATTCCAAACTTCTCACAGCTTTACAAAAAAAACCCAAACCAAACCAAAAAAACACCAGTCAAATATTTTGGCCAAAAGAAGCAAACGATTTATACTGATTCCCAAAAGCATTGTGGGAGTTGCAGGTTGGATGGTTCATGCTTTCGTTCTGCTCCGTCATTAGCCTCCCGGCTAGGATTTCATCTTCTGCAATGCAGGATGCAGCCCCTCAGGAAGCAGGAAGAGGACCATTATGGAGAGGAGACAATGAAGGGAGGGGAGTGGTGGGGCTGAGGAAAACCGTGGGAGATGAAATGTGTTGGAAGATGTGCCTCCAGCTCCTCAGCGTTGGGATGAATTTGACCCACTGTGAAGTTTCTCAGAACTAGTGCTAATATCCTGGGCTTGCAGTACTTAAGCAGCAATTATCACCTATAAAATAGGTGCTAATGTAGATTTTCACATTCAGAGGGCCAGCTGCTAAGCTGGTAGAAAGGGTGTACCTCTGTGGACTCCACTAGAGCTACGCTGCTTCATGCCAGATGAAAATGCTCCCCAGAATTTTTAAGACTCCAATTAATCTTACAATCAAAATAAAGAGAAGAAAGAGTGCACATTGATCCCTTCACTTTAACAGGAAATTTAAATTTGGAGATGTCTGAAGTTCCACCTGATGACTGATTGAGCTGTGAGAGGCCAGTAGCATGCAGCATCACACATTGGTCATTTTATAATAATTGCAAGGGAAGTATTTCTGGAAAGGATCTAATAGAGAATTACGGTGACCTGGCAGAATATAGCAGCTAGTTTTCAGCCTGTGCCCTTCCATCTTGGCAGGATGCTGTTTCCTTCATTCTGTAAAATACTCAGATTGGTATGATACAGCTTTTTAAAATGGGGTCCTAAAGAGAAGATCTACTGATGTCTAAGGGGAAAAAAATATACCAATTTGTGATTTTAAAGTGTCAGGGACTTTTTTGTATAAGTACACACAGCTGCCAGGTCAAAGTGCTACCTTCCTGTAACTATAGTACAGCATACATTTCCCCAGTAACACACTGGCTGTTAGTTGAACCTCATGGCAAAGAATCAATAAAGTCAAGGCAATTTCCTTAACGTGCCATCTGTAAGAGATTATGGAAGGGAGGTGGGAGAAGGGTTTTCCTTAGTGGCTAATGCTTTACTAAAGTTCAAATGAGGCAATATATAGTAAAATAAATTCAATCTATATTTTCTCTTCTTTCAATTTTAGTGGGGACTAAATGAAATGGAACTGTGTTGATTCTACCCGATTCAATATATCTTCACTTTCTAATAACCAAGGTCATTTTTACCTTCATGGAAAAAAAAAAGCTTAATATAAAATACTCACCCAGTCTGAACAAACACATATTCCCACTTTTTCAAAAGGCAGGTAGATGACTGATATATTATGTAATTCATTTCATGGCACACTGCTGAATGTTTTTTTATAGATAGTGTTTAACCTTGCCAATTTTGCTCTGAGATAATCACTCCTTTGAGGATAAAATCTCACATTTAACATTAGAAGAAAAAAGAACGCCCGCCCGCCAAAATCTGCAGTATACAACAAATAACGGGGAAGTTACTTAGCCAGAAAGATAACGATTAGAGCAGTTTTCACTGCTGACTCTGTGATTAGCCGGTGGTTGTTATAATATTAATCAGAAATACAGTGATAACTGCTTAGGCTACGTTTTGATACAGCCAGTGAGCAATGACAAAATGCTTAGACATCTTACAATAATGTATTTCTGCCCTGACTAATGGAAGTGGCAAATAGATTCATAAAAATCCCCTATATTTAGCACCGGAGCTATTCTCAGAGTGCAGGAGCTTTTCTTCTGGTTCTCTGGAGTTTATGATCAGGAATATTAATAATCCCGGCGTCTTGTGGAAAGGATGCAAACCCTGGAAGACACCTCTGAAACACCCAAGGGAAGGACATCAATGGTGAAACTCTTCAGTGTCAACACAGTGCCCATGTGCTCTGTGAGCCCTGATGCTCCCTTGGAGACTGCCTTTGAGAGAGGAACAGTGCAGAAGGTCAATGCAAAGTGAAATTTTACCTGGAGGGAGGAAAAAATACGTATAAGCCCAGATTCATCCTATTGTGCTGTAGGCACGGAGTCAAAGTGGCCAAGTTTGGAGCCCTGTCAACCCTTGGTTCCCATTGTAGTCAAGGCAGAGAAAGACAGGCATCTCCTGAGGGCCACTCAGCCCACTTAGGATGTGAATCACTCCTGGGAGAGCCTGTGTTTCACCCCAGCTGCTGGAAACCTGATGTGCCGTAAGATGAATCCTGGCCTTGACGCATGAGGATGGGACAAACTGGCTCTGATTGAGAGCTTCCGGCCAGGAAAGAATTAAACATAAATCAAACGCTCATTTCAATTACTGAAATGAAAGATTTCATTAACTTTTAAAGATATTTCGTTCTTGTCTCCACCCTTCCCTTTCGGGCACACGCTTGGGACCATCACTGAAAGCACCGTCCATTAGGTAAGATGCTGTTCTTATGGCATTTCCAGTTCAACCAGAAGCAAGCAGTACTGAGGCTCCAGGAAGAGACTGACTCTTCCATAGGTTTTCTCCTTAGATTTTGCAGGCTCCAGGAGATTCTGGAAAACATCCGGCCAGACCAGACTTGGATCTTGATCTAAACAGTCAAAGAGGCATTTTAACCTACTTGTTCAGCTGAAAGTTTTCACTACCAGGATTGCCAGCTTGGGCCAGAGGTGACCAGATGCAATGGAGGACTATAAAAGTATTGCATGCCTTTAAGCTCACTTTAAATAAGCCCTATTTTAGGGCATAAGGCTTTGGAGAGGCTTTATGCATGGTGGCAAATTGTCCTTAGATGGCAGAAGCAATATTCAAAAATTAATGTGGGGATTCTGCATTTTGGGTTTTACTCATTTGAGCTTCCCCCTTATTGAAACTCCATCTCAGATCTCAAATCCACTCAGAAGTAGAAACCACCCTTGAAAAATATATTGCGAATAAAAGCCCCCAAAAGCACTCGTATGACCTCTGGCAAAATTTCTTTGTCTATGGAAGATTAATTATTTTTTTTAGGAAATGTATCTATGCTTTTTTATTCTGATCTGTTTGACATAGGTTTCATTACACAAAAGGATTTTAAGAGCACTTACCTCTTCAAAGTATGCTTCACTTTGCCACTACATAAATCAGAAGTGTAGGCTATTTTTCTTAAGTTTACTAACCCAAACAGCAAAGACCCAAGTTCCTCTGGAACTACTCAAGTAGAGTAAATAATTAGACCTTGATGTGATGAAGGCACTTAACAGCAGGCTTATTTTTAACTCCATGAGTGCAGCCATTGAATTCAAAGGGATTGTTTGGATGTTTAAGTTGAGTGCATATTTAAGTGCATTGCTGATTGGACCGTCCTAATCCTTAAACTGTGCCATTGATTTCTCCAGGGCCAGCGGCACAGGGTGATGTCAGGGGGCCGAGGGCAGTAGGACTGCAGCCACGGCTTGTTGAAATCATGGGAAGCTATTTTTTACCCCTCGGACACCAGGACCCTCTCCAGAGCCACAGAGGCTGTGGTTTGGTTTTGGTTTAGTGGATTTGGGTTTTTGCTGGAGTTTTTTTCCCTTCTAATTTAGGTTAATCCATATCTTCCCCGTTCCAGGGAAATATTACCTCAGCCGCATGAAATGGAGAATACTCGTCCTACCCCCCATAAAATGCCTGGAAAACATGACCAGGGAACAATCAGCAAATAAACTGCCAAGCCCTGCAATTCTTCACTCTTGTGCCTAATCTCAAAAGGAGGCTAATTAAGACCAACAGCACACTCCTCTACAAGCAAAGATTGCTTATCAGATTAATTTGATACTTTTACAGACAGATGACATATGGTTTCCTCCTCTTCCCCCTGCCCCTTCCCGCACTCGAGTTTAAATAAGGCTGAAGTGGTGCATAGGGCTTCTGCTCTTCCTCGCTGCTGGGCTGGGTTTCATCTCATGTGGGAAAGAATTGGTGCTATCGGGCTCAAGGACCTGATCTTACCAAGAGGAGCTTGCTTTTCCTCCGAGCAGACCCATATGCCTTTTTCTTCCTAACAGATGTACTACCAGAAAAACAGATTGGTGAAATGGAGCTTGTTCCTTAAAGGTGAACTGAAACGCTTATCTACCGTGTGTAAAAAACAAAGTCTGCTTCTTTGCGCCACATACTTTGGAGGCTGCATATTCGACGCAGCCGCACCATGATCAACCTTGGAAACGCGACGAGCCGGGTGAAAGAGAGATTTACGGGCACAATTTTTCAGAGCTACGGTAGCTCAGAATTATTGAGTTTCCCCATTCAGGGCAATGTGAGAGGCCACCCTAAGCCTGATGCAATTTAAACCACTCCATAGATCATGCTGGACATCCTCTAATATGTATCATTACAGCCTTACTGAGCCTGATAGATGTTAGCTGGGAAGGAGGACGAGGTGTACTCTATTACATATGCTATGAGCCAGTCCTCTTTCACTGCACCATGTCCTCAGCTGATGCAGATCAGTGGAGCTCTGGTGCAGTAAATGGGTTTTGTGCCACTTTTCACCATTCAAGGATCTGGACAATCATGTTTATTGCAGCAGCTCAGAAGGTTTAGCCTTTTGGTTTTTAACGAGGCCTGTGAGGTTTAATTCTCTGCTCTGCCTGTGTGACTGCAAGTCCCTTGTGACTGAGGGTCCCCTCCTTGCATGGGGTCAAGTCTACATCCCCACTTCCCAGTCCACAGCCCAAGAGTCACCGTGGCTGCAAGCTGCTCCCTGTCCTCAGGCATGAACAGATGGAAAACCCTCAGCAAATCAGTGCCAAATCCTGAAAATCAGGCTGCATGAGAGACTATGACACAACAACACCACTCAGTAATGGACACAATGTGAGAACTGAAGTTATCACAAATGGGTGGATGTGGTATCAATCCCAGGCTGGTCTCATCATACGTGTCAGAGAGAGACAAGGTTTTCCCCATGTTTCTTAATGCACTTTTTAATTAACACAGGTGACTAAGGCAAAACACGGGTACGAAAACCAAACCCAATATGGACCCCAAATAGGGTGCACGTTGTTGCTCCTTCCACAGCACTTTCCTTCTGCTCCTTCTGTTTCTGAGGTCGTAGGTTTCAAATGTGACGAGAACTTTTTAAGAATTTTGTAGTCCTCATCATAAAACCATTTTTCAGTCTTTGCCTTACATGAGATGCATTCACCATGATCAGCTTCAGGTACTTCTGGGCAAGTCAGAGTTTCTCATAGCTGTATAAATAAATATTTTTTGTAGTACACCCCTGATTGATCATCATCTCCATTTGTGTATTTATGACTGTGACAGTTACAGAGCTTGCACAAGAAGATACATTTTTTAATGATGTTTACAGTCATTTCAGCAATCATAGTTATATATAGCTACATATTTGAAAGTCCTAAATAAACAGGTTACAGCTTGCATAAGAAGTAAAATGAAATGAAAATATAAACTAGAATCAAATGCATCATCTGAAGACTTAGCCCTTAACAAATACCTGGCATGTTTTGTACATCTGATAGGTACGTATACATTTTAAAGGCATTACGTATTTGAGTATGGATATGTAAAGCAAATATAAATATGTGAGCATCTATTGGATATAAAAATATGTAATGCAACATACAACAATACACACCTGCAAGCACAGGCATGTACCCACGCATGCGTGTCCACACATTTGGTACCATAATACTGTTGAATCCTTGCATCTGGAAGGTGTGTTTTGCAATAACACTTGGAACCTTAAAATAACATAGCTGCCATGCTAGTGCATGGCCAGGGGACCTGCTAGCACTGCAAGTCCTCTCAGAAAAGGGAGCTGCAAGAGCAGCAGAGAAATCCGTGGGCTGCGCTGAGGGATGAGGGGCTGGATGGAGAAAGGCCTTTGGTGTACATTGCCATTCACCGCATTGTGCACGGGAGTGCTGAGGGGACTTGGTGACACACCGAGAGCTCAAACCTTCAGCTGGTGTGCAAACACTATGCACACGCGGTCAAAATGAGTTTGATAGTATAGCCTGTACATGTGCTTGAAATGCATGTCCCAGGTGGGACAAACAACCTGCACACTGCTTTTTGCTCTACCACGTTCCCAAGGGAGCGAAGGGACGGAGATGTTCAGGGAGCTGGGAAGGGATCCCACAGGTATTTGGGTCCCGTGGAGGGGGCTGCATGCTGGCAGGGAGCTGCTCACTCTGGTGAAGTTCCAAGCGGGGTTTACAAGGTGAAGCAAGGAGAAGGGCGGTGGCTGGTGTGGCATCACATCACGCCACATTCTCTGTTTTGTTTCTAAACGGTGAGGCAGAAGGTGTTGGCTAAAGATGGGGCTTGATCGAGCACTGACTCTGGGTGTGCGAACCATCCGGGCCTACGTCTGCACTGGGTGTCTGGGACAGCCTTCAGAAATCATTCAATCAGCCCCCGCAAAGGTTGCAGGTCTTCACCTCTCAGCCATCCTTCAGGGAAGCACGAGCTCCACTGAAGCCGACGGGAGTCCCTTGTGGCCCCCGCTGCGGAAAGGCAGCCCTTGTGTCTCCTCCCTGCTGGCTTCCCTTGCCTCGCATCTACGTCCAACAGCATGGAGGACCTGCACGCTGCTCGCTGCCATCTCCTGCTCTGATGACTGCTACACAGCACAGCACGGCATGGCACGGAACAGTCCAGCGTGGTATGGCACGACGTGGTAGCGGGCAATGGCTGCTGCTCCTTGCGGAGCTTCCCGCCCCACTCCCTTCCCTCTTCCCCTGGCAGCAGTTGCAGGCAGCACCTCCCTTCCTGAGTCTAAAGGAAAACTATTTTTGCAGCCGTACTTAGCTGGACCTGCTACAAGTATTCCCAGGGACGCAGAGTTTTTCCTTGGCTGTTCTCTGATAATCTGCAGGGGTGTTTCAGCTGTTACACATGGATGCCAGGGACCTCATGCAGGCAGCAATGGAGACCGTTCCCCTCACACCCTGTCACTAGGGTGGCTGTAGGTGCTGATCCTCAACCACAAAGGCACTGTGGTGTCTCCCTAGGCACCCTCTTTCTCCACAAGGTTGGTTGCTCACGCTGCCTGGAAACCAAAGCCTCAGGCCCATGGTCTTCACTCATATCCCCACAACTGTGGTGTGTATCATTGCAGTATAAATGACTCAGGTGATAGTCCAGGATCAACTGGATCCCGAAAAACAGATTTACATCACCTGCTGTGGAGGTTGCTTTTTCAGTGCCCAGAAGGTCCACTGATAGCCTGGGTGGTATCCAGGCTTGGTGGGAAAACACACCTGATGGTGATGGTGATTCTAATGCTGAAGCGGGAGCTGAGTTCGGCTAAAAATTTAGCCAGGCCCAGCTGAGAGCCATTGAATGGCATGCAAATACAACTTGCAAGTGGGATTGCATGTTCTAGACCCAATTCCTTTCACCTTATTCAAGTGGGAAGACCCATTAAAATGAAAAGAACTGGCTGTGCGTGCACATGCATTTTCCTTTTTTGATCAACTACCTCTTTGCTGATACACCGAGTAGAGTGTTTGAAATCCCTATAAATGTTAGATGTCCATGATAAAAGAGAGTGCCCTTTTTTGGCCCGTGGCCATTTTCCATGTTTATTTGCTTATTTATTTCAGTTAAGTGCAACACACCAGTTGATGCGCAACACCCGTGTGCCGCAATACGGCTCCGGGTTGCCTTGGCAACGGGTGGAAAGGGTTTTGAAGAGCCAGAGAGGCCCATGCTAATGAAAACAAGCATTCAGGGGGCCTCTCCTCCAGGTGGGCGAGAAGAGGCTCCCCGCTGGGCTCCCTTGCCCAGCCCGCTTTCAAATGATCTGGTGCTTTAAACAAAAACTACAAAAAACAACAACAAAAAAGCCCACCACCCAGCCCCCTCTGCTTTTTTTTTTCCATGCTAAAACTCAACTACTGATTAAAAGTTCTGAGACAGTTCTTTGAAGCCTTTCATTAATAGGTTTCCTTTATGAATCCAAATTAGACGGTCAACGCATTTTCCTTCAAAAAAAAAAAGAAAAGAAAAGAAAGAGAACTATTATGGAAATGTTTGTTGTTGTTGCTGCTGGCTTTTACATGTTTAATCTCCCACATGTGCATCCGTGCCAGATGGCACTGCCCGTAAGATCAGAGATAATCTTTGCACATCATCTTCTCCAGGTTGACGCTGGTCCCAGGGCTGCTGCAGGCTGTGGCTCTTGTTTGGACATGATGGAAACCATGGGCTTTGCCATAGTCTCTGTGGGATGGGGCTGACCCTGTCTGGGCTCTGCACCCACAGTTCCCACTAAAAGTCCTAGATGAGAGTGGAGAGAGGGTGAGGTATTCACAGAGATCTTGTAGGGGTGAGGTTGTGATACTGAATGCACAGGGACAACTCCCTACTCGAGGAAGTGGGTCTTCTTGAAAGACTTCTGGGCACCCATGCTCAGGGAGTTGAACTATCATGAGGAACATAGAATCATAGAATGTGTTGGGTTGGAAGGGACCTTTAAAGCTCATCTAGTCCAACCCCGCTGCAGTAAGCAGGGACATCTTTAACTAGATCAGGTTGCTCAGAGCCTCATCGAGCCTGGCTTTGAAACATTTGGTCCTATTCAGTTGTATCTTTTGCAAACATGAGGAGAGGGGAATGAATGACACTAGGAGCTGAGCGGGAAACTGGTACTAGCAGATATAGCCACCAGCTTCAGTGAGATTCACGTGTCCCTCTTCCCTTATGGCTGTCCAGCAACTCCTGGGTATTCCTAACGGCCAAACTGCTGACTGGCTCAATGAGGTGATTCCCATGGGATGTGCAAAGAGAGAAGTATGTAAATATGGGGATGACATGAAAGGGAAAACGTCCAATAAAGTCCTGAACATAGGTTGAAAGTTACTCTAGGCTGGAGATGGTGGATAAAGTGGTGAAGAACTTCTGGACATCAAGGCTGGCCGAAGGGCACTGTATGATAATCTGGGGGATAGATTTCTGTTCCTGTTTCTGTTTCGATGAGAGTTTTCTTGTGCAGAGCAGAACACATTCTTCTGTGGACAATGATAACTTTTTAATGCACAGTTAGGCTCACAGTCCAAAGGCTGAATTTGTGGCACAAAATTATAGGAAAGAGAGAAGTGGCAGCTGGGAGTGAAGCAGACCTCTGTAAAATGACATTGAAGCAAGAGAAATAGCGTCCAGCCGTCCAGCAAGGAGGTACACACAGAAAGCCAAGGAGGGAGATGCCCAACTTCCCTGCCATGGGCAGTGTCGTTTGCACGCAGCCTGCAGTGACATGGCAGGCATCTCCTCCAGCAGAAGGCCTGTTCCACCTCCTCCGAAGCAACGGAAGGTGACTGCCTATTTGGACTGGTGACATGTCATAAGCTCCAAAGAAAAGAAATTGGGTTAACTGTCCCTTTCAAAAAATCTGAAACCAACCCAGATCATGCAAGGCTGGGGACAAAATCCCAAGAGTCGATGGCACAGCTTCCAGTGTGAAGCACAATATATGCATATTTTTTTGATAGGACTCTTCACCGCTTGCAGGTGACTCAGTGCCAGAAACTGACTCATGTTGAAACAGCATTACAGCGAGACAAAGAAAGTGTGTAATACACCACCAGGCTTTCGGTCTGATAATACTCTCATGGAAGGAGTGTTTTACTCTGCCCTGAACTGCAGTGAAGCTTATCACCAAGAGCAGTGATGTACTGGTCAGTTCGTTAATCTAAGCAAAGGGGAGTGAAGCTGGAAATGTTTATAAGTGATTTCCCTCTGCTGAGGAAGGAGATAAGAATAACTATGACAACGCTCCTAAAACATTTGTTGAATGTTTCATTGTAAAATGAAGCATACCGAAAAAGAAGGCAGTGCCTGAATGGGGGGTGGAGGGTCTAGAGAAAACCCTGCTCCTTGTACATGCCTCCCCAGGAAAAGCAATGCCGCAGCTAAAATGTCCACAAGTAGTTTTAGGGTGCCTGAAGTCCTTGGATTGCCAAGGTGCGGCAGGGCTCCTTTCTGGAGGGAATATGTTCAAAACTCTGTAAAACAGGTCTCTTTCAGGAACACAAGAACCTGAGGATCCTCAAAACATGAATTTACATTTCAGATTATAGACAACTGTGATTTCCATAGCAGTAAATTACAGCACATGGGAAAATGTGTCTGAATTGGGACATTTATGGGAATTTTTATAATCCCCACCTGAGCTGGCTCTGAAATAGGCCAAGAAACAAATTCATCAAACCACGTGGGGTGCCTGCAAGAAAGCAGGGAAGGTTGACTGAAGTGATAGCAAGGACACCTGCAGTGTGGCACACATTTCATCTTGCAGGTGCCGCTGTTATATCTCTGCAAACTTCTCGTGTCCTCAGCGCGATCCCAGAAGCTGTGGGCCCATGTTCTGCACCGGCGTGAGGGTTTGCATTGCTCCAGCCAAGCACGCAGCCTTCTGCCAGGCTGGGAAATGAGACCACGAGCTGCTGCTGCTCTTGTTGTTGGGAGGGTGTGGAGCAGGGCTGACCCATCTATCTACTGCCCTGCCAAATCTGTGCGAGACCCTGAATTGTTCCTGGCTCGGTTTGTGCTCCAGGGCTGCCCCACATGAATAACCCCACGCTGTGCAGGCTTGCTCATGGGCTTAGGTGAACAGCCAAGATCTCTGTTTACTTTTTTTGGGTATGGCAAAGACATCTAATTGCACCCACAGTGTATTTCAGCTCAGAACTATTTAACGCTTATGTTACAGAATCTAAAGAATGATTTGCTCCTTGTGGCTCCTGGAATCTGCAATATAGCCCTGCCAATGAAAACATAGAGACTTGGCTATGCAGGGAAACAGCTAGCTCAGCAAAATCGGTGGCCTGTTGTTGTATTTGCAGTGAAGAAGCAGAAAAACATCCACTACCCACAGAAATGCTGCTTCATTTTGTTCTTGAAAGTGGCAATTTAGAATTAAAGGCAGCTGAATTACATGGGCAACACGGGAAGAATTTGTTTTATGTGGGAGCCGCTATACATACATAACTTCGCTGTGAGATTTCTATATTGATCGCGGTAACCTGCCCGGGTCACCTTGCTCTAACCAGTTATGGGGATAATCTGACAGTCTAGTAGCATACTCATTTCATCTGCAGTGCTCTGCACAAGTACTCATAAACCATCCACTACTATAAAGCAGCTGTTCTAATGCCCTCGGTCATTGCTGTAGATGATGTCCCTGGATTGCACTGGCATGTAAAACAGAGAGAAAGGACATAAAGACCTGGATATGTCTCATTTGTACTCACCATGGAAATTATTTGAAACTATTGTCTTCACTGTTTTGTTTGGTGGTTTTTGGTTTTTTTTTGTGGAAAGCACCACAGACTTAATGGCATGCAGCTTTGCTGGTGAGAAAAATCCTAGGTGTCTACTTCATGATACATACATGGCAAGGTATTTGATTTGTGTCACCCGTAATGTGTTTCATCTAGGTAGCTTAACACTGATGTTATTGTATGTACAATAAGACTGGACAGGAGCCCCATTTGATATTCATGTTGGGAAGTTTGCTGGAAACATGCCTGCACAGAGTAATAAAAATTGGCAGTGATAGTACTTGAATTGGAGGAGAAATATCTTCTCCTAATGTCAGGATGTTTAGGAAGGGTACAATATGTAGCTGTGTGAACGTGCATGTGAAAGCCTAGTGTGGAACTGGAATTGCTATTTTCCCTTTCTTGTTGGGGACTCACTGTAGCAGTACCCTGCGTCTAGAGAGGGTCTTGGAGGTAAGCCTTCAGCTGAATGGGAGGTCCATGGGTTCATACATTCCCCTTTACTATGGATCACCTCTCCTACGAAGACAGGCTGAGAGAGTTGGGGTTGTTCAGCCTGGAGAAGAGAAGGCTCCGGGGAGACCTTATAGCGGCCTTCCAGTACCTGAAGGGGGCCTACAGGAAAGCTGGGGAGGGGCTGTTTGCAAGGGCATGTAGTGATAGGATGAGGGGCAACAGTTTTAAACAAGAGCAGGGTAGGTTTAGATTAGACATTAGGAAGAAGTTCTTTACAATGAGGGTGGTGAGACACTGGAACAGGTTGCCCAGAGAGGTGGTGGAGGCCCCATCCCTGGAGACATTCAAGGCCAGGCTCGATGAGGCTCTGAGCAACCTGTTCTAGTTGAACATGTCCCTGCTTACTGCAGGGGGGTTGGACTAGATGACCTTTAAAGGTCCCTTCCAACCCAACACATTCTATGATTCTATGATTCTATGTCTTCATACCAACATATTGCCAGGGGAGAGAGACAGCCACCGTAGCTATAAGGTAAATCTCTTTTACAACACAGGCAGTGGTATGGTACAAACATTTTTTATTTAGACCTCACAGCACTGATTTGCATTAGGTAAATTCATGCAAACTATGGCTTGCTTCTTATTCCCTTTTGCATGATTGGTCGTCCCTGCAGGAGGGAGCAAGCTTTGTGCTCAGCAAGTTTGGGCTGGAAGCTGGTCATTGCAGAAGGTGGATGATAATGGGTGGATGGGATAGGGTTTTGTTCTTTCCAGGTCTTGTCCCTTCCTCACAGTTGCTAGACACTTGCTTGTACTCTTTTGGCATTATCCAGCCCAAGTTTTAAAAAATCATTAATGAGACATTTCCCCAGATCAAATCATGGGCAGTAAGTTAGATTAAATGAAATAAATGGAAGGCTCATTTCCCCTCAGTACTAAAAGAATGGTATGTCCAGGTTTGAGCACTGGGCTTCAGGAAAGATGTGAAAAAAATTGGGAGAGAGGACAGTCTTAATAATCAAAGGTCTTGAAAATGTGACTTTGAGGAAAAGTTGGAAAAAACATGGTACTCCACTGCTGTGCCAGGTAGAACAAGAAGAAATAGGTTTAAATTACAGCAAGGACAGTTTAGGCTAGATATTAGAAAGCATTTTGTAATAACAGGACTGCTGTAAGTGCTAGAGTAGGTTGTCTGTGCAGATGGTGCGGTCCTCAGTGTGGAAGGTGCTTATGAGCAGCTTGGACACAACAGGCATCGGAAGTGATGCCCACAGAGCTAACCCTGCCTTGAAGAAGCCAGATTAACTGCAAATGAAGTTGACTATTCAACTGGGAAGGAGCTGAGCCAATGTGTTGATAAAAAGGCTGTGATTTCAGTATTTCAGCAAGAAACGAGCTTCCAAGGGACGAGCCTGGGCTGCATACATCCATTGCAAACATCCAGGCTTGCCTGGGCTCAGAGTCTCACCGGGTCCTGCATGTGATTTCTGCGTCAGCAGAAAGCCAGCCCAGTCTGCTGGACGCACCTCTTCCTACTGAGGGAGGGCACAGATGCTGGTGTTTTCCTGCCTGATATTTCCTTTGGCAGGTCATGGGTTTTTCTGCAAGCTAATTGCATGCAATAGCTTGTGCCATGGTATGCAAGGCTCAGTGTCCATGGAAAGTATCTTCATTTAAACTAATAATGTGGAGCCTTGGTGTGAACTGACACTCAGTTTTAATTACTGTTGGCCAATTCCCCTCCATGCTGAAGCAAGTCTAACCTGCCCTGCACCACAGGAGTCAGCAAGAGGGTAAGAGAACTCATTGGGATGCCATCTGATGAATCGACAAAGGGACTGCCCTGCTGGGAATAACCCCAGGTGGCCTGAGATGGGACAGAAAGCCCTTCTCCTTCCTCCCCATCCTCTCATCCCTGAGGCGTGGGGAGGAAGAGTGACGCAGACAAACCCAAACCTATGGATGGCAACCACTTCTGCACCTTCCCCGGGCCCCCATCTCCTTCGGACCTGCTTTGCCACCCGAGCTCTGGGGTCACCAGGGAATATGGGACATAACATTTCTGTGATAGGACAAGTATGAAAAACCCACAGGGATAAACTCTGATAAATACATTTCTATTGTTTCCCCCATGAAGTCGCCCTCAAGCGCCAGGCGAACACGCAGCAAGGTGACGGATGAGAAGAGCAGAGTGACCCGTGGTGTCCTGCACCGGCTTCTGAGTCTGGTCACGCAGCTTGTGTTTAAATTTTCTCCTCACCACCCTGCAGTGTGTAGCTAAACTTAGCTCTCAGCCACAGCAGATCTCAGGTAGGCCACAGCAGCACTTAATTCAAAAGAAAGACTGTTTCCTGTACAGGCTGGTGCTCAAAATACTGTCAGAGGAAGATAAAATAAAATACTCATTAATTCCTGGTCACCATATTATAAGGAAATTACTATGGCACCAGAAAGATTCAGAAAAGAATTGAGAAGGTTAATTTGAAAACTAAGACATAAAGGTTGTGAGGGTAAAAAGAACTGGTTATATACGGACCAGAATTAAATAAAAATTTTAAAAAAAGAGAGAGAGAAATGGGTTTTCTTAAAAGAATACTAATTGAAGTATGTAAAAATCCTAATGGCTAATTTCAGACGTGGTTCATACTTTCATTCCATCGCAGATAAGCACAAATGGAAATAAAGTAAAAAGAAATTGAGGGCAGTGTCAAGAAGCACTTCCTTACACAAGCAGTAATTGGAGAGTGAGGTGACCTGTGAGGCAATGTCGTGAGACAAAAACATTAGTGTAATTAAAAAAGCACTTAGATGTAATACGAGGAGAAAGGATGAATGAACTTTGGCACAAAATGCCTTTCCCAGCCCCTCGCCCAGCCCACCAGAACGTGTGCTTGGACTCCTACAGTCATGTTGGTTTGAACCACTCTAAGGCCTACCACAAAACCCGGGAAAGTGGAAACAACTCTTCTAGGCTGTGGCTTACGATTGCACTGGAAATGTAAACATCGATGTAGTGGGACTGAGGTCTATCACTTCTCATCACGGATAAGAAGTGGATGGTTTTCTGAAACGCAAACCCATGCAGTGGGTAGGCAGAGGATATCTCAAGACATCTTGCCAGAGATGTCGATGTCAGCCCAATCCTTGACCCTGCCACCAGCGGGGTGGAGTGGAGGGGGGAGAAAGGATGAAGCCACGCCACTCCTTCCTGCTGAATCACTGGCGATGGGAAACCCGTCGGCTTCAGGCGCAGACTAACAGCATGTTTGTGCTCCTCCTGATTCATGCAAGCAGCAAATTAAACTCTTCCCCCAAGCCAAGGAGACCTGCCCTGCAGCGGGGCACTGCACCCCCTGCCTGGGGGCTTGGGGAGAAGCAAGACGGATGTCCCTCCTGCCCCCGCACACACATTCACGCACACGCATGATGCACAAAGGACTTTTGGAAAGCACAGCTTTCCCAGCTGTTACCTCTGTGCTCTTACCCTGAATATACTGCTCCTGGCCCGATTTTGCCACCTTTGCTCCCACTGAAGCGATTACAACATGTTGCGCTTTTACAGTACACAGCTGCTTCCCTGCGAGCTCTTCAAATCGTGGGGATTAAATCGCACCAGTATGGAAACCAAGGGAACATTTATCACTGGCAAAAGACGGCAAGGATTTTTCTAAATCAGAGATTTTCTTACAGTAGAACTTTTGTTACTGGAGCAGATCTATAATAATATCACTACTGTTTCAGTATTTTTATAACAGTGCTGCTGGGAAGAGCAGCTCTTTTAATACAAATGCTGTCATTTAGAATTGCTGCTATGGTAGAAATCTTAAATTAAGCACTGTCCTTTACACAAAATACAGCACCACCTGCTTGAACAGAGAGCTGATAAAACACTGTATTTTTTTCCATGCGTCACATTAAATTACCCAGCAATATAAAAGAAATGGAAGTACACAAAAGTCAGGGCTTTTTTCTGAAATGGCTTTACCCATATCTTCTCCTTCCAAATACAATGTGCTGGGTGGGGGGCAGAGATAGACTGAACAGACTCTTCAGACAAAATTCCTTCAAAATGACCAATTTTTATTGTCAAAACTACATGCAGAACCACAGTTCTTGTGTCCTTTCAATTCAGATCCATACATGTCCCCAGCTGCACAAAATGTCTGTGAACCACAGGTGTGGGAAAAGGGCTTCTAGTTATAGCTGTACAATGAAGTTCTCCTACCGAAGCCAAAAGTTCATTTGCAATATAGCTTATACCAGTTTCTCTGGTGAATAAATTACCAGCCGATATAGCTAAATCAATCTGTTGGGATTTTTAATTTGTTTTGTTTTGTTTTCCTGTGTGGTAGAGAAGTGCTATTGTTTCAGCATCAGACAGGGAATTGGGGAATGTATCATCAGCTTGCCAGGCTGGCCGGGGTGTCCTGCTCCCAGGATGAAAGCCCCTTGGAAAGGCAATGCAACTCCTGCCCAGCTCATGCCTGGCTTTCTTTTCCACTGAAACCAGGGCACATGGTGGCTGAGGAGAGCCCAAAACTCAGACTGATACACAGCAAGGATACGGCTTCGCTCTGCACCCAGATGCCAGAGCAGAGCCCCAGATGTGCTGATGGAGGCTGAAGCACAAGGCAGAGACAATACCTAATCCCCTCACGTCTGCCTTGTGTAACCTCATGGCCTCCACGCACTGCTGTCAGAGGTTGTCCTCTGCACACTAGGTCATGAGAGTTCAGGCTGGGAAAAATACAAACCACAATACCAAGTCTTGTGCCTGAGTGTCTTTGAACCATTTTTGAGGTCCTCTTGACACCTACAGATTATTCCAGGAAAGGAAACATGCTTGTGACACATTCCCAAGCATTACACCATTACATAGTATTTATTCATCTGCGTGTCAGATAATTGGCAAAGCGTACTGATGACAGTCATTTCTTCCATGGGACAGTGTGCCTTAAGACTCCTGTGATGGGGTATATAAAGCTTGACTTAGATCCAGAGAATTTTGGAGGAGGTGCTGACAATACAGTCATTAATTTACAATTATGTTCCTTCAGAGAGCCTCCTGGCACTTTCCAAATACTGTTTAGAGCACATACTTCTTCTATGAGACAAGTATTATTACTATGAAAGTCAAAAAACAAGGACAGAGAAGTTTAAGTAACTTGCCCGAAGCCCTACAGGAAGGCACTGTCAGAGATTACTATAGAAATGGCCAAGGCCAGGCTGGATGGGGCTTCGAGCAGCCTGGTCTAGTGGGAGGTGTCCCTGCCCAGAGTGGGGGGGTTGGAACTAGGTGATCTTTAAGGTCCCTTCCAACACAAAGCACTCTATGATTCTGTGAAATAAGTCTTGTGCTATAACCATCTGTTCACGATGGATTGAATTTTCAGAAGAATGCTCAGGATTTATTTATATTTGAAAGAAGTGTATTATTTTTGCCACACTAGGTATCTGCTGCTTGAGAGAAAGCAAGGATTTGGTAGTAACAAATGATTCCTTAGTTACTGTGAAATGTATGAGACGTGGACATTAAGAGGTAACAAAATGGAGTTACCATTACCAATCAAGTCCTGATCCAACAAAGTCTTTCAAAATGGTAGGGTTTGCCTCACTGGAGTCACTGAAGCTTCCAGAAGACATAAAGTACGTGCATACACCCCTGCAGGGTCCAGGCACAGGCTCTGTTTAAGGATGTGCCTTGCAACGCTCCCAGCTACTGGAAGCGCGAGAACCACAGCAAGCTCCAAAACCTGCTAAAATTCCAGCCAGTTCTCCAAAATGTAGCGCTGGGAATACGCCCATTATGGTATCAGTGTCTAGAGATTTGGTATCTCTCAGGGATCTAGCCCCCATTGTGTGAGGCATTGCACAAACACATTAAAATGACTGTCACAAACAGCTGACGATGCAAGTGGTGACCCTGCTGGGCAACAGCAACATGAGTATTGAACTGTCATTAATAAAATAATTGAATACTCTCTTTAAAGCCCTTTTTATATCAAAGTTTGATAGCTTCCTTCTTCCAAGAATCTTTGCAAAATACCAAACAATAATTAAAATAAATAAGTAAACAAAATCCAAACCTGGAGTGGGAGATTACAGAGAGCATACCGCTGCACTTTGCCAGTTTGAGTCCTGCCCCATCCCACCCTCATCGCCCTGTTGGCCCATTTTCTGTTCCAGTTCTGCTGTTTCATTTGGCTGAGAAAGAGACAACTCCCTTTTATTTGTTCCATCGTCCTCCAGTACAAAAAGAGACTGACAAAAATCAACAGCTTCATACATTCAATGCCATCTAGCAATGTGAAAATGATTACCTGGTAATTTTTTCATTTGCAGAAAAAAAGGTTGTGCTTTAACAGACCCCAGACGCTATATTGCTGAAGGTTATGGTGCTTTATGAGAGATAAACATGAAGAGGCTTTTAAAGCTAAATGACATCACTTGAGGATTGTCCCCATCCTGGCACATGATATTGAGGAGGCATTGGTAAAATAATGGTAATTGCCTTGGTAAGGTCATTGAGGCAAGAAGTACCCATTAGGGGTTGGAGAGACATCACTAGTATTATTTATTTTTATGTTGTACAACAAGATTAGACAATAGTTTTATTTTTTTTTTGTCACTGATACCTTGCGGTGGGTTTGCACCGATAACATTTTCTACATTTTCAGATGAAATAGGCTCTGTTAAAATGACTTGGCTGGTAACATAAGGGTTGTGTTAGCAAGGATCTCTTTTTGCCAGTCTGTTCCTAGGCTGTTGGTCCACACTCCCATGAGTCATACACTCGACTGGGTAGCTGTATTAGACCAGCAGGATAGTGTCCTCAGCAAGAATAAAGAGTTTAAGCAGGACTACGCTGTGTAAAAGAATTATATCCTGATTGCCAAAAAGCTAAGAAAACTTCATAATTTTTGTAAATTTTCCGTAAATTTTGCTTTTCTTAAAAAACTCCAGACATTAACTATTAGAGTTAAAAACTTTACTTGCTTGGACTGTGAATGAAAGCATTTTCTCCTAAGAAATAATTAATTGTTAATTGTTCATTTTCTTTTTTTAGCCTTATCTCATGGAATAACTTGTCATTATGAGAGATCAAAAAGCTCATTTTTCTCAGGAAAGCCTAGATTCCAGGACATATTGAAAACCTGATTGTAAACTGGATATTTGGCAAGAGTAAGAAAGCAGGGCCTCTTTTGTATGAAAGATAATCAAGCAGAAATATCTCTTGAATACCCCAGATAAAACCAATTGTCTGCTTTACAGGTATCTGGCCAATGAGAGGTCAGTTTTGACTGATTCAAGCCATATAGGTATTGCTTTTCTTTTTTTAGTAATACTTTCTCATAAACAGAACTTCATCAGACTGAAACAGCTCTCTCTTTTTGTGTGGCTGCTCTGTTTTCCCCTAAGCAAATTCTTCACATGCCCAGAAGGAATCTTGTTTCCAACATCTGGGAGTGCTTTAGAGGCTTTCATTATTTATATGCCAAGATAATATCTCTTGCACATGAATGTGCTACTGTTCCCATTGATTAGATGTTTGCTGATTAGTGCCAACTGCAGTGGCGGCTGTAGCATGGACGCTATTCTCAGGCTCTCGCTTTACATCACAAACTATGGGTCTCCAAACGCTCATCTGACCTTCAGGAATTCATTAGATTTTGACTGCTACTGACTTGGGAAGACTATAAAACGAGGAGTTAGGGATAAAAAAAAAAAAAAAAAAAAAGCTGTCACTTAAGGTTAAAGACACGACAAAAGGAAATGGTAAAAAATAGTGTTTTAAGCTGTAGAATGAGAAAGGACAATCTTTTCAGCATATCATAGCTAGTGGTTGTCTAGCTTGTCCCAGAGTGAGCCTGGAGCGAAGGGAGCCCTTGCGAGGGCCACACGCACCCATCTCCTCAGGGTCCCCATGGCTCCCTCCAGCCTCTTCCCCATCCTCCCCATCCTCACAGCTTCTGGCCAGACCTGGCAGAGATGGAGGGGAAACAGGGAGAGGAAAATGCCGATAAGGCCAAAAACTGCCACTGAGAGAGCAGCTCTGAAACCATAGCAGGAAGCTTTGCAACAAAAATGAATGCACATATTCAAAACAAGGGAGAAAGCACGGCTTCCCTAACATTTCCTCATCAATTTGTTGGGAAACGCTTCTCAAGCGCTGTGCTGCAGCAAACCACCTGCAATTATTTTAAGAAAATGAATTCAAATATCACATAATGCTAAGACGTTTCTGAGCATGTGGGAATTATCATGTCTTTGCTGAGCTTACCGAGTTCCTGAGAGGACTGGTTTGCATCTCATCATGAACCACTGGCAGCGGCGGTAGCACGCTGCTGTAGAATCTACGAAGTTAGTGGCCACGATAGCCCTGCTACCATGAGGAGGTCTGTGGGGATAGAACTGGATCTTCACAGCCCAACTCAAGTAACTCACCAGAGCAATCATCACCGTAACATTGCTGCCTGTGTGCCCAGAATGACTGGATAAGTATGTTTGGTTTAACCCCTCAGCAATAAATGCCTATTTAAATTTTCTTTCGGAGCCAGGAGTGATATATAGTACACACTGTATTTGCAGAGGGGCTGCCCAGATTTACTCAGATTAGTTTTCTATTTGTTTTTTTCCAGGTGACTTATGGTGCTTGACTCAATTTTTTGGTGCGTCTTGCATCTTTAGAAGCAATATTGACAGTTCATAAATATTTCCAAGGTTGGTGCCTCAGCACAGATACTGTATGCTTCCTTCTAAAGCTATTCATAGGAGTACTCAACATTTTTTGTTTGCTTGTTTTCACTACTGCTGACAAGGACCTGATTCCAAACCACTCACTGTACTTTACCCTCTACATGCAAAGTCACTATGATCTAACCAAAAAATTGAATCATTTAATTCTAAAGTTTCTAGGCATTTAAAGGCTATAGTGTTTGAGGTACTTTTCATCATATACAGATGCCCAGCAATGGAAAAACAGACATCAGCTCCTCAGCTGGCATACACCAGGGTAACTCTATTATGGTCACTGGAGCCATGCTAATTTACAGCAGTTGTGGAACTAGCTCGCTTCCAGAGCACGCATTGATTTTATCATAAGTCTTTATTTCCTGGTTTTCAGCCATTTAAATGTAAGCGCATTTGACATTTTGGGAGGGTACAAGGCATTGCTGTGACAGTCTTGATGCTGTGTTAATGATGCTTTTGGGCAATGAATAACAATCATGGGCTAGCTTGGAAATTAAACTCCTGATTTTATTCTTCTAGTCTACTGGATTAGCAATTAAATTTCAGGTCATTTAAATACCAAAAGTGTCTGGGAGTGTAGAGAGTTCTGACTTAAAACATTAATACACAGTGTTGAGGAAAATAACTTTGGTCAGTGATGGGGCAACTGAAATGGCTTTGGTGCTGGAGTAAGCCTAAGGAGCTCCCTGCTCATCTGCACCTCTGTGGTGGCAATATGACTGCTGAATTTTTTTTATTTAAATGAAAGGCCCCTCTTTTTTTCCCCAGAAGGTATATTCTAACCCAAACTATGTCACTGATATCCCCCTCTCCATAGCTGCCAACACACGCAAGCTGCGCTTCTCGCTGATGTCCTCACCTCTTCCATTGCTCTTGCAGTGAGGCTGCGGGTGGGCAGTGTATTTCTAGGGGACGTTACTGATCTTGGGCAACCATTCACTTGCTTTTCAGCATCATGACACCAACTAACGGAGTGTGCTGTCACCTGTACCTTTCAAATAAAATTGTCGCTCAAAATCCTTGTAATGAAATGATGAAGGTTCTATATAAGAGAAATTCTCAGCAGTGACTATAAAACACCATTTAGGCAGATTTAGAGCTCTCTAGCCGGATTCGTATAAAATAGGAGCTGGCATTGTTTCATGGGCTTTGAACACACGCCAGTTTGCAGCACGCCGGGGGCTGATGGGCTCTCAGCAGCTCTGCAAAGGGCTGTCCCGGGGTCCCCTGCCATGGCCCTGCAAGGTCCCAGTGCTAGGGAATCCTCTCGCCGCTGCAAGGGGCGCAAACGGAGTCTTACTGCGCTTTGGTGAGGGTGTGAGAAGTGTCTTACGGGGGGCTGTTTGAAATCAAAGGTCTACCTTTTTGGTGCCGATACGCCAAGTGTTGTCCATGCTTGATAAGAACTGAGAGTTGGCTTCAAATCCAGCTTCACTAAAAGTGACTGCAGATATCATCTAAAGAGTTTAGAGATAAAAGCTGATAAGGCCATGAGAGATATTGTTATTAAAGGGAGGTTTTGGCATGTATCTAGAGAAGAACATAGCCCTAATAATTTGTTCTTTCCCTCATTTCATACTCGCCAAGCGACAGATCTGAACATGTGCACAAGAACTAATGTAGTGCTGTGTGAGTTATTTCAGAGCTTCCTTTTTAACATTACTAATTGACCCACTGATGGATGCTTACTCTCCTTACTTTATCACTGTAATGTTGTTCTAGCTAATTCCCTGCTGAAGCAGCAGAGCTACCCATTAAGCAAGCGCTACGAGCTGATAAGGAACAGCAATGTGATTTATGCACTGCATCAGGAAACAGGGACAAATATTGGCATCAAGGTGACTTATTTGCCTGTGAAGCCCATAGCAAAAAGCTCCTCAGCAGGGAGCACCAGGCATCAGTTCAGTGTTTTGCCATAAGCAGGGAGCTAAACACTTATTTTCTACTCTATGCGATACCCTGTTCAGTGCAGAAGACGCAAGCAAGAAGGCAACAGACCGAGGGCAGCCAGCAGTGCTGTGCATCTGCAGTTCAAAATGGTACGGAATAAGGAGGGAAAGCCAGATATCGATGTTTTTATGTGAGTCTTGGTGCTTGGGTGCTTGCAGGAGTAGCCTTGGGTATCGCAGCCGAGGGCTAGGTGGGAGCACAGTCAGAGAAAAGGTGCTGCTGTGCCTGGAGCAGGGGGTGGTCGTGGTCAGTGGGTCACTCCAGGCAGCATAGCCCCATACCAGGTAGAGTACATGGTCCCACAAAGGCCCCAGGGCACTGGCAGCAGGACAGCCACAGCAGCAACGTGTAAATTAATTAATTCTCTCTGTCTCAGCATTTCCTCATCTCGGCACAAGGGGAGTATTTGTCTCAGCGCTAGGAAGAGGTTTGCCCTTTCCTGTGTTTCCTTGTCAACTGCAAACTACCGTACGCACTTTGCAGAGGGAGGTGGTTTAAAACCACTAGGGAGGTGGTTTAAAAAGAAATCAAACTGGGCAATAAAAAACTGTGACAGCTGTAGGTTTTTTTTTTCCTGTCATGTGACACGGCAGGTGATGATTCATAATTTTTTATTTGGGTGCTGACAACTTTCTTTCCTCCGCTCCGCAGGCATCATGACAATCAGCTTCTCAGAGCCACGGCTCCATTTTAGACAATATTCCACCCAAATCCTTACGGGAACATAACATAAGAATAGCTGTTCAGGGCCAGACGCAAGGTGTGTCTGCCTCCAGCATCTTGTCTCTGACAGCAACCACTAGCAATCACCTAAAGAAAGAACATAACAAATAAATGGGCATCCATAAGGGATATTCTCCAGCTTCTGGAAGTCTGTTATTTAGTAAGTCCCTGAGCTACAGACCATACCCACATCATTGTGTTTAATGGTCCTCGGTGGCCCTTTCTTCCACGAATTTTTTAATTGCTTACGGAGATGGTTTTGCTTTTGGCCTTCGCAGCATCCTGAGTTCCATAATATAATAGTGTGCTTTGTGAACGACCACATCCTGCTTAATTTCAAAGAATAGCTGAGATCAAGTGTGTTCAGGATACAGTAGCTGGAGCATTACAGACCTTCTAGGCTTACAGCACTGCACAGTACTAGACAGAAACGCAAACTACAGATCCCTATATGCCATCTTCACATGTCCTTCTTCTTCATAAGGTACCGTGGGATGTAGAGATCCATAAGCAGGTTTAAACAGGGGTAAGCAACTAACACTCCACTAGCCGCCTCTCATAACACCATCTCATAGGTGAACATGGAAGATGGGCATGAGACAAAGTGTATCTTAATCTTGCCTCCACATCAAAGAGTAGCTCGCTCTAAGGCTAGGTCACCTTGCTTAAAGTAGAGTTTAGTAGGTCCTAGAGAAGCCAGTGTTCCTTGCGGGATTTTCACACTACTGAATCAGACCATGTCCTGCTGATGTTAGTAGCAATCGGGTACCAATTCTGTTTCCGTGCTTTTAAAAACCCTGTATGGCATCCATCTTTTAGTCACAGGCTACCTGAAAGCGGAGGCCTTATTCTGAACCTCTTTTATGTGGTTTGTAATGCTTAATTTTTCTGTAGGATCCGTTTTATGAGCAGCTCAAGCTGAAGTTGACAGCAGCTGGACAGGTGTGAGCTGCTGAAGAAATACATGAACTGATCCCTCAAGTGGGGCCAAGGAGGATGGGTCAGGGCCAGAGCAGGGCTTGTCCATGGAGTGCAGGAAGGGGGACAGTCCCTGGGTGTGGACACCGGGATAGAGGTTTTCTGGAGCTCAGCCTTTGAATGGGGGAAAAGCAGAGAGAAGGATCGTAGTTGGGAAGGGGAGGAGGAAAGCTTTCCAGGCAGTGGATGTCAAGCTCAGGAACGGGCTGTGATTTTTAAATGCCGGCTCTACCACGACAGACCAAACCTTCCCCAGCACTGCCCCACCACCACAGATGCTCACAGCTCTGAGTCACCGCTGTGCACCGTGTCTGAGGGCGGATACCAAAAAAGGTAAAACAGAGAAATGCAAACACTTTCAAGAGGCTGAAACGTTTCCTCAAGCTCTTTGGGCGTCAGCATTCTCACCTGTAAAGGAGAGACAGCCCAACTCAGCAGCTCACAATATTGTTGTGAAATGCAGACAATTAATGCCTGGCAAGTTTCATGAGCTATTGAAAGCACCATGTAAATGCTAAATATTATTATTGAATTACAGTATGATTAAAACAAATTGATTTGTTAGGAAAGTTTCAATGAATCATATTCATAACAAATTCCATTTAATTTACAACAGTGAGTCATTAACTGGCTCTTCTGCTGATTTATTTATACATCCTGCTGAAAAGACAACTGATTTTAAGAATCAGATTTTAAGATAACTGATCCTCAGAACTGTGGGATCAAGCATTTTGTAAAAAGTGTGGTAGTTTCAATCCATATTTAGCTATCCCCTTTCCATCATATTTAATCCCGACAAAGGTTGTGCAAAGCACCTGCAATAAAATGTGCCCTTTTTGAGTGCTCTGAGCTTGCCTGAAAATACAGTGCTTCTCCTAAAGCCCAGTGCTTCATTAAACTCAGTCCAAAATTAAATGTAACGTTTTCTGATTCTCTGCAGGCTTCACTATGCAGGATGACTAGAAGCTATGAAGTACTGAGTACTGGAAACCCAAATTGCTCCTGGACTGACATCACACTTCAATGCAAGTGCTCACTTCAGGGGAAAGATTCAAGAGGCAGGATGGAATAGCATAGGATGGAGACACGTCTTTGGTCCTGCTGTGCCTCAGTTTCCCTCTCTGCAACAGAGAGGCAGGGCTATGTCTCTGTCAGTATAGAAAATATCATTTGGATGTTTGGATGACAGTGTCCAGGGTCTCGATGAGCTACACCGGCTTGCATCAAACACTTGTTATTAACAGCTGCTCATTAATGACCCATTTCGACGCAAAACACCGCCAAGGGGCAGGGAACCAACATTTAACCACTGCAGGAAACTTCAGAGAAGGAGCTTCTTTTGGTGTTAACAGGAGGATTATACTGGGTTTTTTTCTATGGATGCTGCAGTGAGAGAAGGGAGCAGAAAGGGGGTGGAACTCTGGTTAATGGA
Source organism: Larus michahellis (assembly GCF_964199755.1). NCBI lineage: Eukaryota > Metazoa > Chordata > Aves > Charadriiformes > Laridae > Larus > Larus michahellis. Next base: position 49,526,307 of record NC_133897.1, on the reverse strand, counting down.
GGGACAGGAGAGGGGAGTGTGTGCATGAGGCAGCTGGGTCACAGGAGAGAGGGGACAGGGGCAGAGGGGACATGAAGGATGAAGTTGTGCTGCAAAGAGCTCGGCAGAGCACAGTTACATGTTTGAGCTGCTTTCAGGGAAGCAGCATCTCACATCTTCACAGAGAATTTGCCTATTTCTAATTAAAAGCAGTAAATCAGGGCTCAGCAAATGGAAAAAGGAAAAATGAGCTGGGGAGAGAAAATTTATACAGAGGTCTTTCAAGAGACAATTAAAGAAAAGAGGAAGTTTTCAGGTAAAACTAGACGCAGCAGGACGACATTCTTCTCCTACACTAAAGATAAAAGACCTCCTGCAGAAGGGCTGTCTTCTCCCCGCACCTCCCCTGGCCTGCAGAGCCCCTGAAGGTACCTCCACCCCAGCCCCCAGGGATGGGGCAGCTGCTCAGGGACAGGGACAGGGTCACTGTGGGACAACACCATGCAGGCTGTCGTGGGGTAGGATGCAAGATTAGGACCACAGACACTATAATAGACAATATCAGAATCTGTTATATATAGTGTGTGTGTATATATATAGTATATAATATATATATAGTATATATACTATATATATATTTTATATATAGTATAGCCAGGTGCAAGAGGATGTTGCCCACCATTAACACAAGGGTTTCTAAAATCAAAGTAAGAGGAAGGCAAGTACTGTCAATTCACAAGAATTTTATACTTTTTTTTTTTCCAAGCCTGAAAGAAACCTAGCGATACTTCTGAAATAACAGGAATGAGACAGTTAAAGTGTTGTACAAAGGCTGCCTTTAAAACTTCCTTTTTATTTTCTGATCATCATTTTTGATCTTCTTCAATCAAATGGAGCATCACTTAGGAACTGATGAAAAGAGAACCTTCATCTGGTTATTAACTCCTTGATGAAAGACCTGTAAAAAGTGCATTGTTCATTTACAGGACTTTGGAAAATATTGAAAATTAACTAAATTCTTTATGAGATACATGGCTCCGTGCAAGTTATAATTGGGCACACACATTGGAAAAGCAGACCAGTTATGATTGCAAAGATGGGAACAGTGTCATGCAGTTGCCATTAAAATAAACGAGTTACTAAACTCCTCATTCCCTTCTTTACTGCATGTATAAGCTCCCTCTCTAAATGACACTGATCTGAGAGGTAGGAGAGGCAGCTAGAGCTAAAGTAGGCTAGCTAAAATTGTCTGTCCTAATAGACATCAAATCAACTTTTTTTTTTAAAGATACCAAATCAGCTTTTTTTTTAAAAGTTATGACAAAATTTTACACAAGGAAAAGGTCGTCTTTGACTAGAAAAAAAATTAGCTTTTCTTTGGAGAAACGTGCACCCTGAAAAGAGTGAGCTGGCAACGCTGTTCCAGCACTATCCAGGAGCTGTGTTTGTGTGCCTTGTGGTCTCTGCTTTCTTCTCCAGCCTTACAGCGGGGCTACGCTTCCTATGATGCTTTTTAGTATAGCCAGGTGCTTATTTATAACTCAGTGCTTATGGCTGGGCCTCTCTTACCTAAGGCATACTTTGCCCTCTGCTCCCTGCTAGGAGAGAGCAAGGGAGGAGGTCCAGGACCTCCTCAGAGGAGGACACAGATGCAGGTGGAGCAGAGCCCTAATCGTGGTAGAGGAAAGTCCTGCTGGCTGATCGCTCTCGCCCCCCACTACTGCATGGTCGGTGGAAACCCTCCTTAGCCATGTCACCAAAAAGGCAGAGCGAGCGTGATGCTACTGTAGTAGGTGCATGGACCACCGGGTTATACAGGCACTCCAGAGGATGCTCCTCTGTCCCTTCTAAGCGCTACCACCTTGTCCCGGCAGCCCTTTCTTTCTTCCCTTTCTCTACCCAAGCCTCTGTCCCCAGGCAGGACCCAGCTGGGAGGTCGGGGCAGGCGGAGAGGTGTCTGTTTTTGTAGGAGTCCCATTTGCAGAGGATTGCACACCTCATCCCGTGCCGATGTTGCTCTCCAAAGGCTTCCCTTTTGGAGAGAGAACCCACAGGAGACAATCAGTGCAGGAAAGCGGGAGGATGGGCCCCAGTTCTTTGCCAAAGTCTGAAAGTCAAAGCTGGGCAAATGTTTCCCTTCACTTTATTCCAGGATAACAAAAAAATCAAAGCTTGGTCAAAAACATTTGGGCAACTGTGTCATGTGTTTCAGTTCCTTTCTCTCTGAAAAAAGAAGGAAAAGCAGAAAAGCTTCAGTCTTTCCTCCATACTGGCAAAACGAGATATTTAATTATTTTGTTTCAAGCTCGTGCTTAGGTTAGAAGTCTACTTAAATCAAAATAAATGTAGCCCACTGTTGCTACCATGAAAACATTTTATTTTTAGTTGAGCTAAACATTTGACCCAAATTTTGACCCAAATCACATTTTTTCTTTTTTCCCACATGAGAAAACAAAACAGAACTAAAAATTCATTTCAGCTATTTCAGAAACAAAACCCTTTTTTCATCCCTTTGTTGCACCAGTGTACTGTGAAACAAGCAAACAAACAAAAAAGCAAACTTACAATCACCAATGATAGCCCTAACAGGGAAGAAATACCAGGCCTTCATTTAAGGTGGTTTTGAGTCTTATTTCCGTGATGGTTTGGATTTCTGTGGATCTTGGAGATTTAACAGCTTCCAATAGTATTGGAAATCAGGGTGCTACATTTATGTAGCTGCATTTGTGTTGGACTGCACTTTCACGCCTAGGCATTTGAACCGCTCTTGCTGTGCCTTGGTTGGAAAGCTAGGTGGTTTGCCAAACAGCTGTACGAATTTTCTGGCTTCAAGAAAATTTCAGCAACGTCTTCTGGGTGATACCCTCTGCAGTGATGCTGGGATGGCAAACATCTGTATTCTGACCAGATTCCTCCTGGCCAGGCCGTGCATTCAGCCAGACTGAACAGTGTCTTCGAGGGGAACGCAGAGCTAAAAATAAGATCCAGAGTTAGAAATCAGAAATTAAAAGCTTATAAATGCTTAAATGTTTTTTTAATAAAAGGAAATTGCTGCAGGAAGTGATTCCTTATATCCCAGGCTCTGCCAATTGTTTCTAATCAGTGCAGCTTGGGGTAGCTATTATCTCACTAAGTTGTATTAATGGGTTTGTTGTTGCTGCTTTTCTTTTTAAACTAATCTACAGGTTAACTTGGGTTCTGCTGTTCTGCTTGTGCTGTGTTTGTCATAACAGCTGTTTTGTGGGGCTCCTTTCACAACTCTAATAGCACATTATCATCGCCTCATATTATTCCTCACTGGATGGTTGGCCAATTAGCAGGATGTGGTGCTTTGAAATGCTTCTCTCATCCCGTTTGCCCAATCACTCTTCCTTCCCTAACCCAAAGATCCTGGTTCTTCACCATGAGGATCTGAGCCATCTCATGCAGAGCCACCTCTGCCGAGACCCAGCCGCTGGGAGCAGCTCATCGCATGGCCAATGGCATAAGAAATGTCCTCTGATTTTTCTTAAAAGCTGCACTGGTGTGAGCACCAATGCAGCTTGCAAAACAGTCTTCTACTGGCTGAGCCAGTTTCTGTCAGCTCTGCTCCCCTGACAAGGTTTGTACCCAGACCCTTGCAAGTACAAGTGCCTTTTTTGATGATGTACAAACAGATGCACATGTGACCAGACACCAAGAAGTCTTGGCCCAGTCACACAGGATACGAGGGACAAGGACAAAAGAGCAATTTTGAAGGCAGTGTTCTATTTTATGGAGGATCTCAAAAAAGAGGTTGGGTCATGACCCTGTGTGGACTGTCATGGCCCATGGAACAGCTTGGGAACTGATGTTTTATGGGCTCAGTTGTCATGTTACTTTCTGCAGTCCCACAAAACCCTCAACCCAGGCAGGCAAATGGCTTATAATAAGTTTTTAACTGGCAAAAACTTAAAGCCAGTAGGTGGTGACCAGATGAAAATGAGGGAAACTCTTCCAAAAAGTCTGTAAAAATAGCAACTTGATTGAGTGCACTGAGAAAATCAAAGCATGTCACTGACAGTATTGATGACAACCTCTTTTCCTCCTGCTAGAGGCTGGTTCTGCTTTACAGCCCAGACTTGTCCCTCCGATCCTACTGAAGCTGGTCCTGAGAACCAGGATGGACAACCTTCAGTCCTCAGTCAGTGACAGACTGGCATCATTTCCAACTCTTCCAACAGCTTCAAACATCAACCATTTTTAATAAACTCTACTACTAAAAATTGTGCCCTGCCTTCCTTGAAAAGACAGATTTCTTTCCCTCAGTGGTTGAAGTTGAAGGGACTATTCACATGAATGAAGACTGGGGACTGTCCCTTTGGTTGATAGTTAGATACTGCCTGTCAGGTAGGCCCACTGCACAACAGCAATCATGCAGCCCCCTGCATGGGAGGCCCACAGAAAGAATAGGGTACATGTTTAAGTACCGCAAACCAGAATCATCTCTACAGCCTTATAAAGAAGGAAATACGAAGCAGCCTATCAAAGATGGGATATCGACCACAAACACCCTGTTCTATCGTTGAATGCCAAAGGTTGATTTGCATGCAGCATATTAAATAATTAAACAGCAAAATGGTGTTGCCATCTGCCAATGTCCATCTGGTGGAGGGAACATAAAGCCCTGAGTGAGAAGCCGGCACTGAGCAAGATCCACTCACTAACAGGGAAGATCCCAGCAAGCAGCTCACGGATGCCTCGAGGTGCTGTCATCTCTTCTGCTCAGAAATAGCTGGCAGTCCCCATAGCCCCCGTTTAAACAAGGTTGCTGGTAGAGCGTGAAGCTCTTCCAGCAGAGGCAGAAAAGTGGCTTTGTAGCATGTCCACATAGTAGATGTTGCAATAAATATTTTGTAATCAGAAACACTATAATGGCTTTTGTAAATGCAGGGACATGCCTGGCTTCAATACCCTTGTTCAGGTCTGTAAAAAAAGTTATAGCAGCCGGAGGGAGGTCTAGAAGGTGATGATAATGTTCAGAGACATGGAAAGGTCTCTGTGAGGAAGGATTCAGAAGGTTCAGACTGTATTTTACACAGGAGAAAAATAAGAGGTGACATGACAGAGGTAGTAAAACAATGAAAAGCGCAGAGAAGGCAACCTAGCCATTCCCAGTTACCCTTTCAAATACCCTTTCGAATGAGAGTGAGCAGCAGCCTAGTGAAATTAAAAATACATTTTATACACATCAAAGGAAACACTGCTGCTGGTCCATGGCTAGTTGTGATTGTGGCATGAAGCAGATTCATTGAACCAGAAAAATGCAGTACGGCATTTTTTCTTGATCTTTCTTTAACTTTTGGAGCCCACTGTTTTTAGTAATTTTGTAGGGTTCCAAGACATTTATACAAGTATTTAAAGTATGCCCAGCTATATCAGCACAGGTACCGAACTGCAGAGTATATTGTCTCTCCTGCTATACTCTGCTACAGAGTAAGAAATGTTCACTACAGTTTGATGCAGGCATCCTCGATAGTTGTAGATAGCATGGAGAAGAACCAGATCTTCCACCCTACAGCAGACCCCGTCATGGACTGGGGTCACAATCGTGGTAATGACCCTCTGGACAAGGAGTATCATAGCCATACATCTAAGAAGGTTGACATCGTCAGAGCACCCTCATCCTCCCTTAGTATCACTCCCACAGAGCTTCACTCTTACAGAGCATTGAACAACGTTGGCTATTGCCAGAAATCAATGGGAACTGGGGGCGCTTGCTTTTTTGCAAAAACAGACTCATCTCTTTCTAAAGCCAGAATAATACAGTGCTATTACTGTCTGCGATAAGGAGGAAGCTTATTCTAGGGAAGAATATGTTGTCACTATGCGCTGCCCCCACTATTGTTTGTGTTGCAATAATGCCACAGTCCTCCAGCCACTGTGTAGATGGGCACATGGAAAGAGCTATCTCTGGACCAAATAGCATCACTTCTTATTGAAAACTGCCAGCTGAATGCATTTCCCCACATCACAGTGACACCGGCTTCAGCCAGTTTCAGATTCCCATTTTATAAACCCAGCGGCCTCGCACTGGGAGGTACTGCTGACTGCAAACAGATGGAAAAGCGAATGCAGCAAGGAAGTCTTTGAGGTTATCTGTGGGGAACAGGGGTGGCTTTGCTACTACAGATGCCCAAAGAACATATTTGATTTTGTCATCTGTCTCAATTGCGACTCTACTTTTTGTTCATAACAAGGAGATTTTCTGTACATTTGGTCCCAGTCTTCACTGCTACTAACAATATTTTCCATAGGGGTGATGAGGGCATCTCGATCAACAGGCTCCCCTCAGCTGCCAGACCATTTAAAAGCATGAAGTGATTTTTCTGTTTTGGACTCGCATTATTTAGAATCATAGAATCATAGAATCTTCACGGTTGGAAAGGACCTTTGAGATCATCGAGTCCAACCATACACACACTAAAAAACCCCTACAATCTCTGTCACTAGAGCATGCCCTGAAGTGCCACATCTAGATGTTTCTTAAATACCTCTAGGGATGGTGACTCAAGCACCTCCCTGGGCAGGCTGTTCCAGTGCCTGACCACTCTTTCAGTAAAGTAATTCTTCCTAATATCTAATCTAAACCTCCCCTGCCGCAACTTCAGACCATTTCCTCTGGTCCTGTCATTGTTCACCTGGGAGAAGAGGCCAACACCCACCTCTCTCCAACCTCCTTTCAGGTAGTTGTAGAGGGCAATGAGGTCTCCCCTCAGCCTCCTCCAAGCTAAACATGCCCAGCCCCCTCAGCCTCTCCTCATATGATCTGGTCTCCAGACCCCTCACCAGCTTAGTAGCTCTAAACTTGAGAGGTGGCGTCTCAAACTGTGTCCTCCTTCTGGCTCAGCGTAGCTGAGATGGACAGAAGGGTACTTTTGGGGGGTTCAATTTTCTTAAACGCTGCACAGGCATAGCCAAAGGAAATGATCAGGTAGAAGCAAGCCGAAGTTGCACAAGTCCCCAGTAGGCTACTTTGTACCAGGCATACCACGTTTTCCCCCAGAATTTAATTTTTTTGTTGAAGGGAGAAGGACGTAGGCGACCTTTTCCTAAGCACACAAGAGTGGTTTTCGTTGGCAAGTGGGCAAGCACTTTGCTGGGGATATTTGAGAGAAGCCGCATGCTGGTCTCTGCTCCTGTGCAGGTTGCGGGGGGGGCTGTCAGTGACATTACTGAAGCCGTGTCGGAGCTGGCTGACCAGAGCACCTTCACCACTCTCTGTCCAGCTATTATACACACATATTTACACATCCAAACTGTAGTTTGCTGCTGCGGCGTTGCTTTTTGCCCAACACCTGAATGAGCAGAACCGGAGGAGATGGATGGTATTTTTCTCAAAGTTTTGATATTTTTGCTGTTCAAGCTTTTTGTCCAACACCCGAATGAGCAGAACTGGAGGAGACGGATGATATTTTGCTCACGGTTTTGATGTTTTTGCTGTTCAAGCAGGGAGTTTTCTCAGTGAGAAAAGTTAACTTTGCTATGGCCTTTTCTTTATGTTTCTGGGGTCCCAGGACTCCTAAGGACAGAGGGAGCTTTGTGATAGAAAATAGAGTCAAGAACATCACTTTTGCTTCAGAAGTGTTTGTGTGATTTCATGCAGAAATGTAACTTCGTATTTCCAGAAAACAGCAGCAAAAAATTGCTCTCATTTTAAGGCAATTGCCTCTTGTTAACTGAGGTTCAGTTGGAGCACAGGTGGTAGCTGATCTCACCCCAAGGAACTTTTCTCTGAGCTTTCTGGTATCTTGGTCTCCGATTGCTGCTGCTGGAGATGAGCAGACTCCTTCCTTGGTGGAATGAACATCGCTCCCGGTGCTGTAGGAGATGCAGTTTACACCCCTTGCACTACAACTGAAGTGAGCCTGCTCTGATGTATTTTAAATCATTATAACAGTATTTGGCACTTTCCATTTAAAAGGCAAGTGCTAAAATAAATTGAGGCAACTTCTTATTTAGATACCAGGAAGTTGCAGGATAAGGAAGGAAAAAAGCGAAACAAAACCAAACAACCCAAACCATCCAGAATCCAAATCTGTGTTTAAAATCTCCCCTATCTATTTAAGTTACTGTACCGGCTCAGCTCAATATCTAAAACAAAGAAAATGAATTATGGAACAGTACGAGGAGAGCTTGTTAATTTTCCCACTGATGCGCTGTGAAATGAAAGCTTTATTCTAAGAATATCTTATCCTCAGGGCTCTGTCTGGAGAGACGCTGACAAATACAAATGTCCTTACAATTTTTCTTTTATTCTTGCTTTATGGTGTATTCCAGACAGATTTCCAAAATTATATATAATAATATATAATCTGTAGTTGTGGTTTGGTGGAGTTCAAGGCTGTGATTTTTCAGAATGTAACTATGCCCTGTTTGAAAATGGAAGATCAAGTGCACATAATGAAAGGCAGATCAAATTCTAGAAGAATTTGCTTATTTCTTAATCAATATTAATATATGTGACTTTAATTTCGGCATCTTTTCTCCTGTTATGTACCAAGGGAACGTTAACAACAACAGTAGCTTTACATTTTTATAGAGCCTTTCATCAAGAAGGATTCAAAAGTGCTTTACAAACCTCGGACAAAATTCTTCTTTGATCAGCACTGAGAATCTCTTAATCCGTGGTGCAAATCTCTGTTGCACTTCCCGTGCCTTTTTCTGCACATAGGACTTCCATTGATTTCTGCAGGAATCGTGTGTGTGAATCAAGAGCAGAATGTGTAATGGAAATCTGCACTGCAGATAAAAAGGAGAAAAAAAATTGTACACGTATGGATTCATTGCCCATCACAGAAGTGCACCGGTGCTAGAGTGGACCCAGTTGCCTTCTGTATGCGTTAAGAAAAGGCATAGCCTGCGTTTTCTACGTAAGAACATACTCGGTGATGTTGCAGAATGGGCTCTTCCTTAAAGAAGGCAAAGTAAGAATATTCGCTCCTGTCCACAAATTTACTCCTTTGTCACTGGGAGCCTTCCCCGCCAGCTCCTTTGAATCTCTTCCTAAAAGCACAGGGTCAGATCTGACTGTCAGTTACTGGTAGGCAGCCGCTCTCAGGCAAGAGTTGTGGGTATGAGCAGCTTTTACCCCTCCAGCCTCTTCCATGGCAAACACTCTTGGACACTGCCAATTGCAAATGACAGGAGCCCAAAATTTCCAGAGATTCTGTACTCTGTGTGTGTGCAAATCTTGCTGAGCTAAATGCTAGCTTGGAAATCTCCCTAAGTCTCTCGGGAGATTCCCGAGAAAATGTTAGACTTAGAGATGCTCTCCATGTTTCAGTTTTCTAGTCTGCAGCTAAATGAGGAGGTGCAGAGAGGATGCAGCAAACTGAGTTTCACAAACTAATTCCAAGTTTAATTTGGGCGAAAACCTGAGTTATCTCTGTCTGATGATGCTCTTTTATCCTTAGAGCTAATGTTGTGTTTCTGATTAGAGTTTACAAATGCTAAGAAACACTTTCCTTTTTAATCATCAGAAAATGATGAGCAGCATCCCACTGAGATGAGTGGAGAACCCAAAGTTATTAATTCTGCAGACGCTCCTATTCAGTAATCAAGATTTCAATCCTTGTGTTGAACCCATAAATCTCTGGCTCTGTCATGTCCTATTTTACTAGGACATTCTGTTTCTCATGAGTAGAACCATACTTTTAATGAGAAAATCATTCAGAATTAAATGTCCCCTAGGGACGCTATTTGAAGAAGTAAAATGCCTCACTTGCAAAGACAGGTGTAATAATGTGATGAGGGATCTTTTAACTACTTCATCTGAAAAAAAGAGAGAATATTGGCTATATCAATGTGAACAATATTGTTCCATTTCAAAATAAAGTTTGCAGTCCATGGCATCGCATTGATTTATCTCACCTGATGAGCTGTCCCAATTAATTTAGTTCTATCTGTTTAAAGCCTTTCTCTTCAAAGAATGGAGGCTGCTGTTGAAGTGATTACTTTCCTTACCTGTCCTCCTGTTGGTACTTCTACATCTGAGTTTGCATCCATGTTTTTAATATGTCTTAGCTAACAGGATTGCTGATTAGCATGCACACGGTTAGCATGAAAAGTTCATGTTCTATCACTGGTGCTAATTGCGTGTGTTAGAAACACAATTGTGCAGTATAAAGGTGATCTTATCCAAAATTGGTTTCCTTTTAATTGCAAGTGTAAAAGAGCCCTAATTATACAGTGTAGATTTAAAGGGGGCTGGAAATCATTAGGAGCTCAAAAGGAACCCTTCCTCAAGCGTCTCTGAAAACCCCAGGTCCACTAAAGTCAAGGTCAAGGTGTATATGTTGAACCCACCCTCCAGACACAGACCAAGAGGCGTCAGCACAGTGTGCTGCTGTGGCTTTGTTCCCATCCCAGAGTCCTCACACCAGCTCCTGAAACTCTCCCTTGAACTCTTTGGCTTGCTTGCCATTTAGACGGAAGAGTTTGGTGGTGTTTGAAGGGAGCTAGTGGAAGTCTTAAGTAACATGATGCAATTAATTAAACTTAGCAATAGATTGGTGCTTTTCATCTTCAAAGTGCTTTACAAACATTAATTAGTTGGACTCAGCAAAGCCCCATAGAATGGAAGCCACTCAGTCGCTATCTCCTGTGAAGTGACTTCCTTGGCTGTCCCCATACACACACTATTTTTAGTACCTGCAAGAGCCCGCCTCACGTTTCCTTACTTTCTCTTCAGATGGCACATACCTTTTCCATGATGAAAGTCATGCCGCCTTAGTAATGGGGAGGGGGCGGGGGATGGTTTTAAAATTAAATAGCCTTTTAAACCAGTAATTAGCTTGGGTTTTCCTGGAAGAACTGAGGCATATGAAGATCAGAGGCAGGCACCTTCATACCCTGTGCCAGCCTCCAAACCTTCAAGCCTCCCGTCCCCTTTGAACATGAAAAGCTCTGTTCCAGGCGCACCAAGAGGTGGATCCGCCGGCTGATGGTCAGCGTGAGTGCGCGTCCCACTGTGAACAAAGTTACGGTGAATTTAAGCGCATGCCTGGCTGTCAGGCTTCCTCGCCCAGTAACGGGTCTAAAAATACGGCCATGGGGAAGGAGAGTATTATCTTCATGGCCCTGCCATCACTTCGTCCCAGGGCTCTGCTTCTTCCCAGCTTCAGAAATACATGTCTGTCTGTCTGGAATCTGGTGTCCATGAGGAGACAGACTCAACGGTTCTTGCAAATCTGCCCTTTTTTGTGAACCTAAGTGAAAAATTTTTGGCTTAGCCATTTTATCACTCCTTGAACGGGTGTCTGCTTAGCCCTGGACAGCCTCAAAACTTACTCCAGGACGACAGCTGCTGGCATTTTCCCTACGGAAGCAGCCCTATTCTCCCGTTGCCTCCCTCTTTTCCTTTGGTAACTCTTGTTTCAGCCATTTCCAGTTTAATCGGTGCTGTGTACTTCCCAGCCTATGTGGCTGGGCTCCTGATGACCCTCTGCAAAGATTACTCTATTGCAGTCACGCTGCATTAATGTTATCAAACAACTCTTGAGGCACCAACCCTTCAATTTAGTTGCCTGCCTGCCTTTCCTGAACTTGATGTTTGCTTTACCAAAATAATGGGCAGCCTTCCTACTACAAATGGGAACACACAAATGAACGCGAAGACCCGGTGGCTCTCAGTGGAGGATTTTCCTTCTGAAAAGAAAAAGGCAAGCTTTTTTGCCACACCCCTATTTGTTTGTAGATAGGACAAACAAGCAGGCAGTCCAAAATAATCTTATTGATTCAGTGTGGCAGACCCAAAAATCTTGCTGAAAAGCATAGGTCTCCTGGTTGCACGCCAGCCTATGAGGGACAGCTGTATTCCTGGTTTTCTGTATGACCTTCACAAGGTCGTTTTCCTTCTCAGCGTCTCAGGTCCTCACATGACTGGGTGTTGTGGGAATAAATAGGGGAGGGTGGAAGCAGAGGGGTGGTGAGCAACCAAGTTCATCCAGAAGGCACGGGGGGGGGGGGGTGTCCTGCAAACACTTACAGACTTCCCTGGCGTTGCACTAACCCATTGGGTTTCATCACTTCCCGTTGACAATAGCTTGACATCACTTCCTCGAACAAAATGAATGTATTAAAACAAGCATTTCCTCTATAACTTGTAGTTACTCAGCTACTTATTTTTGGCTGGCAATGCTAACTTGAGCTCTTGGTTTGACTCCGTTTCCTGACCAGCCCCAATGTATTGTCCGTCTTCTAGTGCAATCTTAAAATAGTCTGTCCCGGTCTCCGGGAAAGCAGGCACAGATGGATTTACACACTTACCTTGAAAATGTTCAGCTCTGGAACTGTTGCAGAAAATATTTGCGATGGAAGTTGTGTGACGCTTTAATCTCAAAACCAGAAAATGTTCATCAAAAGAAGTTTTGGGTTTTTTTGTCCTTCAGATGTTAGTTTTCTCTCTAGAGAAATACCCCAAAACTCTAAAAGAAAGAGCCATACCTCCCGAAAATGCTCCATAATAAAGTTCCCTGTTGTGTGCCTATAACGTCTCACGCATATCACTCTGGGTTTTCTACAGGAGCATAAAGTACCTGGAATAAACAGCTTCAGCATCAACACTGGGAATGCAGCCACTGAGTAGAGCCCTGGCAAATTCTTTCATAGCAACATTTTTTTCCTTGGAGAAAATAAGTGATTGGGTGGCAATAAAATAGTTTGAAAATTTCAATGGATTATTTGTGCTACTGCACACAAAATCCAGTAAAAACAATTTAAACCTTGCATTTTGGTATCGAAAAAAAATTAGTGCCATTCTGTTCCACTAACTTCTGACATTTCTGATATTTCTTTCAACTTATTTTTTAATTAGAAAACTTGTAGAAGCTGAAGTCAGAGAAAAAATATTTAATTTGAGGCTGAAGAAAATGCTACAGTTAGCTTAAAGTGATCGCCAAAAATGTTGGAAAGAATTCATTGCAGGTCGACTACAAATTAATTTCTCTCACAATTTTTCAGCATAGCTAGGAAAAATCAAAATCTGAGCAACTCACACAGTTCTGTTATTGATTCTTGTCATTGTTCTTTATCTAATGGCTTCATATAGCAAAGTAAAGCAAGTGGGAGAAGACAATGGGAACTTAAGCCCACTGTAGCTCTAGTAGGATTATATGGGCTTATTAAGTATTTGTTTGCCTCACTGGGCCTTCGCTTACAGGTAAGGGGCAGTTATTTCTTAATAAATCAATCGCTTGTGATCACTTGTCTATACCTTTCCCTTTTCACAACTCCATGTAAAGGATGTCAGCGTAAATGAGAAAAATGCCCCATTAAGTTCATAATACACAAGACCTTCCAACTTCACCTCATCATTAAAATCGTTACAGACCTCCAGAGTTGTCTTTGAACTCACCTTGCTTTACTAGATAAAGGCCAGCAGGTGAAGAATCACAACAGCAACAAACACAAATGAAGGGGATTTGAGAGAGCCTCTATTTCAGGAAATGACTATTGTTCACCTAATGCCATTTTGGGGCATGGCATTTTATAGGCGACCAGGAAAGCAAGCGTGAAACACAAAGTATATTTTTCAAGACCATCAAGTGGAATTTTGGGTTGTTTTTGACTGTTTGTTCATTGTGCCGAGGATGGGGCTGTGAAGAACTTCTCCAGCGGCTAGCTAGGGAGCCCGCACCAGGTCTGAAACACTCATAAAGTATAAAGTTTCAAACTTTAGGTTCATAACAGCAACATTGCCGACTGTGCTGCGCCTGAAACCACAGGCACCCACAGACACCCACGAGTGCTCGGACAGGGGCACATGGAATTATGGTGCAAACCAGCGGAGGAGTCACCATGCTGAGAGGGGACAGCAATGAGCCCCCCGTCTTCTGAAGGACTTCTTTGCACTGAGTGAAGGGAACCAGCCTTTAATCTGAAGACTAAGCAAAACTTTTCGGCTGGTTCTAGGTTTGCTGGGCTGAATTGGTTTATCCTTAGGACTTTGCCTTAGCATTCGCCTCACCACTTGTTTTGCAACTGAGAGGTGGAGAGTGGGGTTAGGAAACACCTTCCGCTTTAGAAAATTCAAAATTAAAACATTAAGCAAAACACTTTCTGGCATAAGGTGCAGCACTAAAATGTAGACCAGACTAATCAGGCTAAGAGTATTGTTTTGATTAAATGCCAAATTGGTCGTCTCTCTAAACATTGTACCATTTATCTGCATACTTTCAAGTCTAGTTGTCATTAGAGATGTGGGTTTGGGGAGGTTTTTTATCTCACCCACTTTCCATAGCAGTAAGCCCTGCACCTCATCCAATGAGCAAAGCATGCTGCAGAGTTGTCCTCTTCTCTTTCCAAAACACTCACGTTGCTGCCAAAAACTACAGCAAAAGGGTACATCCACTTCTTGAGCAGAACCTTCTGAGGGCAGGAAGAGCCTTCTGCGAGGACATGAGGGGAATAACGCTCTTCCTCGTGGCAGGTGGTGGGGATCAAAGGGACTTGTGCCCCGGCCGAGGAGGCACAAGTGTCTTCTCCTCAGAGGAGAAGACAGCCTGTGACCAGGAACACAAGGGAAGAGAGCAGGAGAGCCGGGAGTGCCACGGGGATTTTCACATGAGCATTTCTTGGCTTTTCACTATTTCCCTTTTTTGAATAAGTACCCTTCCGAAATAGTGGGGGTTTCGTGCCGCCCAGCGCGTGTATTTAATTTTCCTCCTCCTGAGCTGCAGGGTGCTCAGGGATGGAGCCTGCCACCAACACTGCCCAGGACAGCTTGCCAGGAGGGTGAAGCAAAGCGTGACCTCTCCTATGGGAACTGCAGGTGGGAGCTGCTGGGGACACACGTAACCACCCGTCACGGAGCTTGGGCAGGCCAGTGGGGTTAGCACCTCCGCTCCAGGGAAAACCGGGAAGAAATGTTGTTAATAACTGCAGCCTCGGGGTCTGACCCACCTGAGAGGCAGTGCCTTTAGCTGCCGGAGCGGAGTCGCAGCCAATGCATGGAGGCTTTTTAACAGAGCGCATCTTTTGTGCCAACTCCAAGGGAATAATGTCACCTACCCAGCCACCAGCCCCACACTTTCCACAGCACCTGAGTTTTTCCTTAGAAGTTTCCTATTCAAGCGTTTAGCCTGACCAGGGCTGACCTTGCTTAGCTTATGAGATGTAACAAGATCACTGCCTGAGGTGTGAAATGACACTGGAATGGAGGTCATGATCTTACGGAGAGCATCTTCTTCCTCTGCTGCGACGTCTCCTCCTGGTTCCCCTGCCCCAGCATCCGACTAATCAGGCAGAAACAAATGCACCATGCTTCTAGCACACCACTGGCAGAATATAAAAATCTCTCCTTTCGGCTATTCAGCCATCTCAGTGGTATAGATATTTTTTTTTTTATGTATATGAGTCGAAAGATCAAGGAGTTCCTTTTTTATGATTTTTTGGTTTTGGTCACTACTTCAACAGAAACAAAAAGTGTTTTCTATAGCTCTATCTCTGCAAGATGCCAAAACAGATTAACAGACAGATGAACAGACAGTGGCTTTTAAGCAATGTGGACAGCACGCCAAATCAATCACTCCGAATGAATAATACATTTAAGAACTGCAGCAATGTGAACAGCAGAAAATTCATCTGCATCTACAGTGAAACTACCTGGACCCATTTCAAGGTGGAATATTCTGCAGGAAGTATAGAAGGCACTTTTAGTTTGGTATTTCACATACAATAAGAATGAATTTGTGTATGTGTCAATCTGTCACACACAAGAGGGGGCTGGTTCTGTGAATGGGTACCACTATGTAAAGCTTTTGTTTTTTATCTACGCAATATAATATAATAATATAGGGGTGTTTTATTTACAGAGCATTAGAATAGCACAGTATACAAACAATATTAATAAATGACTTTTCATATGAACTGCTATAAAAACCCCTTTTTTTCTAGGGAGCGGTGGGTTGTATGTTTTTATTGTGTTGCAGGAGAGAATGAACTTTAGAAGGAAACTTACCAGGATAAATTTAGAGATAAATCAAGCCAAAATAATAAAAAAAAACCCCAACATTGAAATTCTGAAATTCAGGTACAGGTTTCGGTGGCAAGCCTAATTGACAAAAGAAAGGGGGTGAAGTGCCCCTCTGCCCAGTTAAACAAGGCTTGGATCCATGGGGACTTTTCAATGGCCTTGTTTATTTTTATCATTGAAACTAAGCTGACTTTCTGAAGGGGGAGGAAAAACACAAAGCCCCAAAGGCTGTTAACCTTTCTTTAGGGGGCAGAAGGCAAGGTCATCAAAAGTTTTGTGACTCTCGTTGGGAAATGAAGCAAAGGCGGATGGTGGAGGCCGGTCCATGCTGAATGAAATGGGTGAAAGCACCCGCGCTGCTGCGGGCAGCAGGTTCTTGCTGAAGATGGAGGGGGTCCTTGAGACGGCAGAGACAAGCATAGGTGGGTAGAGGGAGGTAGAATTTTCTCCCAGCTGCAAAGGAGTGGTTATTAAATTAAGGCTGAACCGATCAATGTTGATGCATCTGCCTATAAAACTCCTCTTTGAGGAGCTGGGCTAAAGGCAGCAAAGCCGGCATGCAAACAGGAGGCTTCTACAGGAGGAACTGGCTCCTGCTCTGCTGTGGGTGGTAAATCCCTCTCTGCGATGGGGTGATTTGTAGGAAACCCTGAAGAAGTACCTCAGTGTTTTCCCTCATCTGCTGTGTCACAGTAAGCTATGGTATAGGAGAACATAAGGCTGTTGAGTCGGGCAAAGATTTGTTTGCCCATGTCTGTCTAATGGTGATTAACTTAGGAAGGCTGTCACAGAGTAAAGGAGAAGGAAACAGCCACCATTCATCAGCTGGTGGCCTCCTGATACAAATCCTGCTTTCAGAGCTCCTACAGCAGAAGGTTAAAAATGATGCAATGCACGGGTTGCGGCAGACGTTTTATGTTTGCCTGTAAGTTCAGGACAGCAGTGGGATAGATGACTAGGGTATACTCCTGAGCCTTTCGCTGAAACAGATTTAAGAGGTTTTGAGGGGTTTAGAGTGGAAAAGAGAAACCTTCGCTAGATTAAGGTGAAAGCTGATTTCCTCTCTTTAGGGGTAATCCCAAAAAGCCTAAGGCATACCAAGGAAGGGATGTGCCCAGAGACATGCAGTAACCCATTTCTCCTGGGATACTGCGGGTCCCTGAGTATCTTTGGGACCAGAAGTAGTAGACAAGGAGTAATCTCTCTAGGAGTGGATTATCAATGCCAAAACTAATGCTCCTTTTCCCATTCTCTATTGCTCCGATTCTTCTCTGCCCATCAGATAGACAGCTAAGAATCTGAGCAAGCATATTTGTGAAAACGCAATCCAAAAAAGAGGAGAAACACAGCCTCTGCCAAGTGGCACAAGTTCGTTCCTTTACATTTTTATTCAAATGACTAAAATCATGCAGATTACTCGAGATCAATTTTGTTCACCTTTGCAAATGGCTAAGCAATTGCATTAATGCTCAAAGACTCACTAAATCTGACAAAGAAAGGGAAAAAATCAGTTTAACGAAGAATCAGCAGGACTTCTGCTTTCCAACTTCTGCATTCTTCTAACAGCATACTATGAGAGAGAGAGAGAGAGTGCAACCAAAAGAGTCTAAACTATATAGTACATGCATTCTCAGGCAAAATTAATTTCTCAGATATTCCTGAGGTCTGCAGCATCCCTGGACTCTGGCACAAGCTATAGGGAGACAAGGGCATTTTTTTTACATCTGTCAGAGGGAGCACTATCCTCAAGAGATCAAATGAGCACTAATCAGGAAGAATGTTTGGTTATTAAATGCATCATTGGGTCCTTTAAATATCACTCGTCGGGTCATAAATTCCTATTAAACGTAGATAATCCATCATTGTCTCATGCAGATAGAAGATAAAAATAGTAAGCGATTTGCCAGCAATCCACCCCTGTCCCTCGGTCCCCCCTTCCGCACACTTTAAGACAGGTGATACTGCTGTAATCTTCTACTCTCGACTGATCCGCTGTGCTATGGCTCACACTGTACTTTCTCTGGATTTCCTGCCCCGCTCACTTATTTATGTTTAGGGTCCTCTTTGCGTTGATCACGCACTCCCTTACTCTCTCCCAGTCTACACAGAGGTCTCATCCTAACTGAGTGCTTTCCCAGGCTGGGTGTCCCTGATAGCAAGCTACCCATTACCACTTCTGCAAGCTGCTCTTTAAAAATCTTTCTCTGTCTGGGAACAACAAGCTTTTTTGGGAAGGGGATTCCCAAATGCAACAAATGCAACCAGGCTTCCTTCCTTTCCTCTCACCTGACCGCGCTGGTGCACTTGCCCACCCTATGGCTTGACATCGTTGGCCTCATGCACTGTAAGAAAAGACCGTAAGGTCGTCTGCATGGGAAACCTCTAGCCTTGTTTAGAGTATGATTGTACGCGTGCTTGCGAAGAGCTTGCTACAGAGCAGCTGGGAAATCTAGCTGGTTTCCTGGAGTGCGTGGGAGGCCGTGAGTAGGTGGTAACTAAAAATTATAACAGAGTTTGGAGGGTTTTTAAATCATCATTACTATTATTTTGGACTCTGCAGCAAGATTACAAATCTTAACAGTTGCTCAGCTGTATGCAATTTACCTACAGATACGTGCTATTATGTACGCTATTGTATACAAATGCGGCATCAAGAATAGGAAATTATTGATCGTTCTGTTCAGGCTAAAATGGTTTTCTTTTCAGTCTCCAACAGGGCTTTGGCAAGATGATTTTAAAAATAGCTACAGTTTGGAACGCAGATTTCATTCCCTGCCAGATTATAATGATCACTTCAACCAGGGCTGGGTGAATTTCAAAATGCTTGGAGACTCAGTTTAAGACAGTGCCCTTCAGTCTGTGATATTTTTAGCGATGGGCAAACCCAAAAATTTGGGTGGTTATCCAGAGTTCATCTGGACTGCCCAAATGCCTACAGTCTGCAAAAATGGGCTGGAAAGTTTTCAAGGAAGATGGGTTTTGCACTATTTCCAGTACTGCCTATTTCTGCTCAGGTCAGAAATCCTAGGAGAAAATCCTCTTTCTTCATACCGTTTTGCTGGACTTCTGTTGCCAGCCATAGCTTTAAAGTGCAGAGTCTGGCAAATGAACTTGGAAACGTAGCTGGGGAAAAAATGAACCCTTCTGAAAGACAAAATGATGGCTCAGGTTTGGTCCGTGGTCCAGATATATTCCTACCCTGAGATTCAAGTCTGCTTCTACCCAAAGCAGAAGGAAGTTGCATGGCTGATCACAATGGAAGATCTGTTTCGCTCCTTCCTATTAAAATATCCCTGAGTAACCTTCTGCTACTGAGGTAGTTCCAATTTAGATAGGAGAAAATTCCCTGAGGATTACAGCTTCCTGGCAATTTTGGGTAGTTTGCTTTTCTTTCTTTCCATGCCAGATACTGGCCGTGACGTAAAAATGTTTTGCAACAAATAAATGAGTATTTAATGTCTTTCAGGCAAAGAACTGCAAGATACCCAAACCAATTAATGACTCTGAGACAAATTCATCCCTAGTTTAAGCTTAAACAATTTCAGTGAAGTTGCATCTGTGGGCAGTCAGGTTTAATCTAGATTTAATCTTTTGATTTCATGTGAGAGTCCTGGCTATGTGTTAGGTCTTAACAACTAATCAGCTCAGCTGGCTTTTAGGGTGAGACTGTAGATGGAGAGGGAAGATGGCAAAGGTGGGTTGCTGAATACTAAACAGATGCTCTGGAAGAATTTCTAAATAAATAACATTGTCTTAGGCCTCACCAGGGGAGAGCTTCTGCCACGGGAAAAGTTCAGCTTGCCATATTCCAGGAGATTTTTAAACTCAGCAGTTTAAGACATAACTTGCTTCTGGTCTTTGGGACATGAGCTCCTGAATCTCAAGAAAACAAGACTGCATTCTTGTTTTCCTCCAAATCGCATATGCTTTTTAAACTTTGCATAAATACTGCAGCATCATGCTTTTCTTCCTGAGCAGCATTTTCCTTCATGGTGCCTATCCCAGCTGCTGTTGGCACAGCCTTTGCCTGGCTCTGTATCACAGCACCATTGAGAGAGGCAGGAAATTTCCTAGAGATAGCAATTTCCGAAGGGGTTAAGGATCCACTTCCCAATTAGCCCTCTAATTGGCAGCAGCAGGGGCTGAATTCCGGTTGCAGCAGTAACAAGCAACTCGGTTCAAGTCATGCCTTCGCCTGCTATTTGTTCCTGCAGGAGTTCACCAATAAAGATATACGCAGACTTCGGACCTCAGCACAGCAGGAATCTTTACAGCAGAACATATTTCTGGTTTTCGCTCTGAAGGCATGAACTTAGATTATTCCATGCCATGCTACTTCTTGCATTAAGTGCTTGTTTTGGAGTGCACAGACCCACTTGGAATAAAAACAGAAGGCCAGCTGAACAACCCCCCTCAAACAAAATTCAAATAAAACCCTTCAAGATCCAGTGAAAATGTGAGCACTTGGGTTTGGGGTTCTTTTTCTTTCCTGTTTGAACTCATTTGTTCTTCCAAATTTGGGCCAGGATCAGAAGCTAAAATATTCAAAAGCTCCAGGTAATATTTTTATAGCGTACAGTTTTGACCCCTCAAGGTGATGAAGACTTTCAGTAAGATCTGGGGACCTTCAAAGGGAACCAGATCCCGTTGACTTTAGTGGAGGGTCTCCAGAGTCTCCAACTCAACTGACCTTATACAAAATCTAGTATTGATCTAGTTTTAGATGCTTCCTGGAGAGTGGACACCTCTTCCTTCAGTGATGCCTCTGTCTTTTAGGTTTTCGACTTTCATGGCTCATGTCCTTCAAGTTTGAGAATGTGAGACTGAGTATGTATGACCCAAGCTGGAACCGAAAACAGCTGGATAGCAGCTCTGAGAGCTATCCCCTTCCCCAGCTCCAACCGTGATGTTTGCTCAGGCTAGCTTATTTGAAATGCAGTTTCTGCCTGGAGCCAAAATTTTCAGAGCTGGTCTCCTGCCTAATTAAAAATTCAAATATAAGCAGCCAGATTTGGAAGCCAAAACGTAGCCACTTGAGCTGGAAAATCTGGGTTCCAAATGAAAGACTTCCCCTTAAGCTGAAGATCAGTGACAAACGAAAGGCGTGCACCATCTATTTGTTTAGGCAAGTGATGCCACTGGGATGGAGACAATCATTTGCCCAGGGCAGGGCTACTAACATCAGTTTGGCGAGTTGAGCAGCTCAACCTTGGAGGTTTGCCCTTCACTTGGTACTGCCTCAGGCTGCAGCCCGGCTAAGCACATGCAGGACTTCAAGCAGACGCTGAAGCACTTTGCTGAATTCAGGTCTCAGGAAAGCTGAGCTTGTTAATGCTGAGATCACTTGAGTGCTTTTTTGTTGAAATTTTTCACACTTAATTTATTATGACAAGGGAGATAAAGTATAGACTATTAAGTCTAATTAATGGCACACGAAGTAACATTGATATGTAAGTGCAGAGAGAAGTGAAACAGTTGGAGCATATACTGCTGCCTCTCTTTTTCTTCCCCTGTTCAGAGCGCAACTGCTGTGAAGGGCCCGATTCCATGCTCCTTTAAAGTTAAAGATTTTATCTGCAGACCTGAGCAAGAAGCAGCACATGCACCATGTTGCTTGTCTGCAGCTCTGAGAAGCATCATTCCACCTCCAAGCCACAGCCCAGCTTTCTGCAGCAGACAATCAGGCAGAGAAGAGGGCTGTAATCTCCTTATGGTCTGAAACATCAATAGACAGTGATGTCCACGCTCCTTTTCTCCCTCCGCGGCTCTCACAGCACTTCCTACAGGAAAGACAGCCTGCCAGGTCAATGGTCTCCCATAGCCTCCTGCATTTACTCCTTCTTCCTGCCACAAGCCTGCTGGATGACCTCTTTTGGAGACAAAACTGCTGCCTGAGGTTTCCCCATCAGGCTCTGAACAACCACTCAAGGCAGTGATCAGCTATGTTAGACACTGATAAACACACAGAATACAATAGACACCGGCAGAAGGACATTTAAGCACACACATTAAAAAATTAACCCAGACAACAGGCTGTCGAGGCAGGATTCCCAATTTCACAATGGGCAAAGGAAGAAGCAGAGAGGTTAAGCAATCTGCTCAAGGTCGCAGGAGAAGTAATTGCCAGTGCAGGGATTAAGATTTAGGAATTTATAGCTCCTGGTCCTGTGTGCAGGCCACTAGATCACCGTCCCTGGCACTCCAGAGAGCCAGGCTGCTTATTCTTCCAGTAAAATGCTAAACCAAATGCTCTGACCTTTCCCAGTGTTATCAGATAAGTGCTTTCTTAACTGTATGGCGGTGGAGGGGGGAGTGAGGGTGGGAGAAAAGTGACAGACCAAAACTGGTATGTGCAATGTTTGTGTAAGGGGACTTTCCTCGGCCCATTTGAGGAGCGCTTGCTATCCATCTGACCACAGCACGGGAGGGACAGTACAGTGGCCAGATGGAGGTTTCAGGAGTATTTGCCCCGTTTTCCTTTGCAGACGCTGCCAAACTCTTTCAGAGATTGCGCTGGGGGTGTGGGCAGGCTTATATCATTCACAGGAAGTCAAGTGCTGCCCGTGAACTTGGAGTACTTACAGAATATATAAATAAGCTGTAATTCACTGAAATATATGTATGGAAATCTTTGCAAAAAGCTGACATGCAAAATTCAATATTTCCAGCCCACTATTATTATTATTCTGTGAATCTATGGAGCTTCGACTTCAAAGAAACATACCCACCTACCTCCCTTCTTGGAGTCTGACGCTATGCAATTACTTCATCCTGTTTCTGTGTCAGCCATTAGAAGGCAACACCTTCAAGATGTGACAGTCTGCAGGGCTACAAGTAGGGTTCCCAGCTCTGTAGGCACAACAGCTGGTAAATGAGTGACTGGCCAGGGCTTTGAGGAAGAGAGCTCTGCGGATGGGGGAGCCACCATGCCCAGGACCCCCTGCCCAACCTGAGCTCCTGCTCAGATGACCTCCTGAAACAGGCAGCTTTCCTGCACTCATCAGAGCCAGGTTATGCTGCAAGAAGGACATGTTACCCCTGCTTTTGTGGTGTTTATGGTCAGTAATTGAGCAGGAACCCAAACTGCTGTACCATATTGGCAATTGCCTCCTCTGTGGCTTTTCTTCCACTTGCCTCAGCCTGATCTCTCTGGACCTCAGACAGCTGTTCTTCAGCCCCATTCATCTATGTTTCACACAGGCACTGCAATATTTGGAAGACGGGACCTCCATTTTTGATAAACAGAGTAACGTGCCTCTCTGTGTAGCCAGTGTACATACACATATATGTCCTAACTTTTTTATTCATACATATGTCTATATATATATAATTTCTTATCTCGGAAAGTTCAGTTTTGATATATGATTGGTTTCCTCTAATCTTACATCTGATCTGAGTGAGCAAGTCACTTGACAATCTTGTGCCTCAAAGTCAGACAGTTAATTCAGACTACGTTACAGCTAAACACTTCTCTCTTTTCACTCGCCTGCTCTAAATACAAGCCCATGTGATTTGCTAATTTACATAATATCTTCTGACAAGCTGACTCTGAAGTCTTCTTGGGTGATTTGCTTCTCTTTGCAAAACAAAATGGGAGACAGTAACATCCAAGGGAACGAGTGTATCTATTTTCCTTGGATTGAGCGACTTCAGCTCTTGGAGCTCTGGTTCCTCTGGAGGTAGCGGGATCAGAAATTATGCAGCTGCCATGGAGATGGAGGCAGAAAACCTCTAAGGGGATCTGGAACTACGTCAAGTGGGTCAGCTCTCCGGCTTCCCATTACACAAACCAGAAGAGGCTCTGAGATGCTCCTCTTCTCCAGACAATGATAAAATGGCCCTAGTGTCACCCACGCATGAGCGGGGAGTTTAACTATGTGCTTTCTCTCCCTGAAATAACATGCAGTGGTGCTCCGCCTCTTACAGAGCTGGGAAGTAAAACAGATTAATCTTTGCTAGTATTAAAAAAAAAAAGTTTCCTATGGTTTATCTTTTCACAGAGCCAAAAGCCTTTGAAAATTTGGTCCCAATGTATCTTGCCTATGAAGTCAATTAGCTCCTAAAATGACAACACATTAGAAAGAACCCAGAAGCTGATATAGAAATACCTTGCTTTATTAAGCCTGGCCAATTTTCTGTCAACAAAAATTATGCTTCTGAAGTGATGTGGAACAAGAATCAAACATGAAAGCATACAAGTATCCACTTTTGAGCCCTTGAACAGTTATAAGAAGCCACTTCTTCTTGGTATTTCTGCTACACAGAATGAATTTTCATTACCTGAAGCATCTATTATCTAATGAATAAAACCCCTGCATTATGCATTAAAGTGTAGTATGAACAAAAACCCTGGAAAACATACATTACTTCATGATGAATTCTTGTGGCAGAAACGGTGTTTTTAGTGACTTCTGTGGCATGGATGATGTGTCACCAACCATATTACTGAGCTTGCAGTCAAACTTCAACTTGGCTTCTAAACAACAGAAGCAATGAATTTCACGAATAAGCATGTGCTGGTCAGGGAACATATAGTTTTTTCATCAGGACATCAAGCTCCAGATCCTTGGTTGTGGTTGAGGAATGCAGTTCCCAGGTCCTGAGTGATTTCCGTGTGGCCCAAAACCTATGGCAAATTGAAGTTGTAGCAATCAAAAATGGCATAAACAGTCCAAAACACCAAGGCCAGGTCTGGAGATGTTAGGCCACCCCTGATCTGGGAGGCAAAAATTGTGCATTAGTCCAGCTATAGGTATGAAATCCACAAGGATTATAGTCTGGAGAACCTCCAAATGATGAGATCTGCCATGATGGCTTTGGTCTTTCCTTTATAGCTCTTTAAAGGAACTTTGGGGAAAATGCATGCCTTCAGCTCCCCAGGAAAGAGAGGCTATACTTTAACTCTTGAAAGCTCCGTCCATTGTTTGAGCATTCGAGGATGGTGCCCTGCATCTCCGTTGCTTTCTGCTCCCCTGCTAGCCTGTCATGCCTGTCCTACCGGTGGCAAACCGGACAACAGGGTTTGCTAATACATCTGAGTTTATCTCAACTTATGTCACACTCAGTCCCAGCTGCTTCATCCCGGTTTTGCACATTGGGAAGTAGAGCCAAGTGCACTCCAGTTGTGCACTTTCATGAAACCACAGCCTTAATGGCAGGGGCAGCCTAACGACCTCCTAGGCTAAACACAGAGCTGGTTAATAGTATGAAGTACTTTAGTCTCTGTGTCAGCTGTAAGAAATGTAAGCGATTTAGCTGTTTGGGGAATGGTGGCAGTTGCTGAACTACACCTTGGACAACACAACAAACAAGCACAAAGTCCAAGAAGGGCACAGCTCCACCAGAAAGAGGAGTGCCTGGGTTGTGCCTGGGTCAAGTGCTTTTAACCTCAGGTGGCAGATGTGCAGCTGTGCTGGGAGTGGTGCAGTTATCACCGTGCTCTGAGGAGGCAGGAGGAACCATAAAGAACAGCAAAACGTTGTTTACAGAAGCCAAACAGCCGAGGCTGAATCTGCTGTGATAACAAATCCATAAAGTTATACTGGAGCGCTAGTCATGAGGAGCAGGAGTTTGGCAGAGTGCCTGTGACTGTGGAAATAATTGATATTTTCAGTTAGGTGGCCAGAACCAAAAAAAAAAAAGGAGAAAAAAATCGGAGTTGTCCAAAACTATTTTCCCCCTTTTTTCAGCAAGGAAAAATAAACTGTCTTGAGCCAAAGAAACATTTTCTTCAACCCAAGACAGTTTGCTTACCCACATTTTTAACAGAGTAAAAGAAAAGGGCAATGCAGGGCTAGCTTCCCTGACTGGGGCTCAGGGGTTACTCTAGATACTGAGGAGGCCACAGGTGGTCAAAGGGCTGCTCCCTTCCTCCTCCAAAGCCCAGCAAGCAGCTCAGACCCTCCCCTGCAATATGGGTGGAGTGTAAGGATCCACCCCGACAGCATGGACAAGCCAGAGAAGGCTGAAAAGCCCCATCCACGCTTTCTGCAAGATGCTGTAAGCCCTGCGAGGAGATGCACAGGGGAACAAGGTCAGTACCACTGCAGAGAAGCGACCCAGAGCACAGGCATCCTTGGCTGCCTGATTTTTGATCCAGGACAGGGTTAAATGCCACATAAAGGAAAGCCTGGGGAAGAGGTTCAGGCATGGGTTACCTCTTGTGCAAGAAGCTTGGAACAAGATCAGGCTCCAGAGAGGTAGGTGGGAAATGTGGGGTTACTCTATGGGATGGAGTAGGGCCTGTTGCAATAGGACAAGGGGTAATGGTTTTAAAGTAAAAGAGGGTAGATTCAGGCTGGATTTAAGAAAGAAATTGTTTACAATGAGGGTGGTGAGACACTGGAACAGGTTGCTCAGAGAGGTGGTAGACAGAATCATAGAATTGCCTCGGTTTGAAGGGACCTTTCAGATCATCTAGTCCAACCACCAACGTAACTCTGACAAAAACCATCACTAAACCATATCTCTAAGCACTATGTCTACCCATCTTTTAAATACCTGCAGGGATGGTGAAAGGTCAGGTTGGACCGAGTTGAAGATGTCCCTGCTCATTACAGGGGGGTTGGATTAGATGACCTTAAAAGGTCTCTTCCAACCCAAAGTATTCTATGATTCTGTGATTCTATGGAGTGGATCCAAGATGGACTAAACCAGTCAAGATAAAGTGAGCTGAGATGCCTAGCTTTTTGTTTATTTTTTGGCAGGGGGCTATAAATCAGTTGTGGGGGAGGGACAGAGAAAGGGGAGATTTCAAACAACAAAAAAAGGAGTAAGACTGAAAGGCTTAAATACTCACCAGCTCAGGCAAGGTGACAATAACTGGGTGCTTATACAGCAAGGGTAGCTGAGTGTCAGGTTTTGGTCCAAATACTCAAGTACCTTTTGCTCTGCATATTCAAGTATTTTTAACCTGAGTGAAAGAATTTCAACAGAAGAGAGAGTCAATATCCAAAAATATCCTAAAGCTCAATAGCAAAGGGCCCTTCCAAAAGTACAAATCAGATGGAGAAGGCTCCAGAGCTCAGCACTCCCCTGTCCCAAGTGTGTCCTCACATTTGGATGACGAGTATGCATGTAAAAATGCATGTAAGGATGCAATGGAGGGAAGCGGGGGCAGAGGGGAGGAGGTAACAGGGGTATCCCTTATCAATAACTACTCCAATTTTCAAAGAACCTGTCAAATCACAGCAACTGCAAAAGGAAGATCTCTGGGTTGAAAATGCTACTGCTGAGTCCTTTGAATGCGTGTGCTTTTTCTTTTTGTATTCCCTGAAAATATTTGCTGAATTGTTTTTCCTGTTCTGACACTGGAATAAATGATTTGCTGATGAAAAATTTTTGCCTGAGACTAGTAGCACTGTGTATTTCAACTAAATATGTCAGCCAAGTTGAATACAGCATCTATGCCCCTACGCCAAAACACGTACGTAGACACCCAGCTTCTGTTGCAAGCTGCAATTTAAAGCATGTAAAGGAAAAAGCACAACCCAGGTCTTGATTTAAATGCCATAACTTTAGTTACCTGCCCTCCAGTCAAAGCTGTATCTTACCGCTTTCCCTCCCCTCTGCCTGGTAGCACAAAGCAGCTGCCCAGAGTATGGGTGACAGTCACACAGTCACAGAACGGGGCCTGGAATTAAGCAAAGTCCATTTCCTCCTCCTCACACCGAATCCCGGTAATTCAGGTGATCATAAATGACTTCTGCCTAGAGAATGCTGAAAACCTTCTCCAGCAAGTATGGTTTTGTACATTATGATCTTTTTTTTTTTTAATACAGCTTCATGAAATTTTAAAAAACGGGTTTTAGGGGAAAAGCGAACACAAATAAGTTCTCAGCCTCCTCAAAATCCTCCTCAAATCCAAGTCTATGCAACACATAATTAGGAGCAATATATAACAACACGGTTTTAAAGCCTGTTGTGACTTTGTCCACACTGTTGGAAAGAACACAGTACGTTAGGGACCTCATCCCAGCCTGAATGATGTATAGCAACACCATCTCATTTCCCAAGCCAGGCTAAGTGAAACCGGGATTCGCTGTCATAGATAGGGAGCAAAATGTATCTAAAATATTAGGGCCCCTCTTTCTATGAACCCGGTCACGATAAAGAACAGTTGGGTCCCATCAGTTTTTGCAATGATCTTTTTTTCTTTTTCCCTAGCAATAACAATGTCACAACATTTAGGGGAGGAGACCAGAGCACCGTTACGCCCTGCACCTGAAGCCGTGCAGCTCACTGCGCATCGGCAGCGGTGGGTACGCGGTGCAGGTCCTCCCTTGCCAGGGCACGCTGCGGGCAGTGGCAGCTCAGACGCTGGCACCCACAGCCCCGGCGGTCGCCACAATGGGGTGCTGCAGGCTCCACTCCCACGCACAAGCTGGGGCACCACGCTCCGGGGGCCTGCTTCCTTCTTACACCACGTACAGTGTCTTTAAAATCCTCCTCCAAACTCCCCGTGTTGTCCTTCTACTCCCATGGTCTGCTCTGAAGAGGAGAAGCACCCGCAGGTGACCCCCTGTGTCCATGGCACCATCCTGCTCTTACCAGTGTGATAAATAAGATGGCAAAAAACCCACCAACTTGAGAAGTAGCCAGTTAAAAAAAAAAATAAAAATCTGGTTATTTGCTGTCTCCTACTCGGATCAGCCTGAAAATGAAACACTATGCTAGCACAAAAAGTTATTATGTGACTCGCAGCCTCCAGCTATTCTGACTTCACTGGATGCCTTACAAGCATCTATTGTTCTTGGAGATAGCTTGAGATGTGCTTCCCAGAGAGATTATTATATATTCTTGCTATGAGGAGGAAAAAAACACTCTGATATTGTGTCATGTCATCTCTTTAGTGGTATCTCATATGCAATAGGCTGTGGAAGTGTGAGAGGGAAGAAAACAAACCCGCTATATGACTAGTGGCCTTGAACCACTTATATTATGGACCCACGAGCCTATATTTTACTCGTCGCTGACTCTGAGTCCACCTCTGTGCTCCCTGCCAGCTCTCACTACCTTTACACTCTGCCCGCTGAAAGAGTAAACTTTTTGATTCGGTTGTGAAAGCTTTCTTGCTGATTGCAAAAAGATAAATTCCCCATTGCCTGCCCCCCTTCACCAGCTGTTCTTGCATGCATCCGCGGGGCTCACTCCATCTCCATCTGAAGAGCTGCTCCTGCAAAGGGTGGGTCCCTTGCTGTCCCCATGTGCTTCAGCCAAGCCCCTGCAGAGCTGATGGAAGCTCTCCTGCAGACCTCACGGATCCCTGAGTTCAGCCCTCTGTTTGCGATGGGGTGGGTTGCTGATGTGGTTGATCTGTACGTGGGAGTGTGCATCAGGAGCTGGTGGTAGGGTGCTCTCTGAAAGCACGTGCAGGGCTCTTCATCCATGGCGTCAACCATAAGCTTGCTCCGAGGGACAGTATCCAAATACGGACTGTGACTGCACACCACAAGATATGGCACAATCTCAGTAAACTTGAAAAAATTGACTTTTTTTTGAACCCTCATAATTCTGTGCAGGTTGGTAGCTTATGAACAAGCTTCCACACCCACTAGAACTAAGTAATAAATGGTTTCCCTTTTCAGAGCTAGTTTTTGGGGAAAGGGACGAAACTCCTTAATGAAGGAGGGCATCAGCTCGGTTCAGCAGGGCCAGGAGCTAGATCTGGGCAACACAACATTATGTTGCAGTAAGAACAAAGGCTTCACCTCCACCTACCCGATGACACTCACAGTCAACACACAGCTGTAGTGCTGGTGGTTAGAAGGGGCAACTCTTCAGCAGCACACCATGGTCTTATTTAAAGTGGCATGGCAAGCAAAAAGGAGCAAACAGCATGTGACAGGGCTACTTTCTCCTTCCCACCAGGACTTCAGCTGCTTGGACTAGGTTCAAAAACATCCTTTTTCCCAAACATCCTTTTCAAGAACGTAACGGGCAGTTGGGTGCTCACCACAGTGGTCCTGGTTGCTCCCACCCAACTGGTGTTTACAGGATGGATGAGGAGATGCTGTGGGGTCCCCTTTCCTGGTTAGATTTAATGCAGAGAAGAGATTACATATATTATATCATAGCAGATTGTGATTGAACCAGCAGTCGACGCTGAGATTTTATATTCTGGATAACAGTTAAATGCTTTTAAAGTCTTCTAATCTCGTACAGCACAGAGGTGGAAAGCTAAAAATAAGAAAGTGGCAAAACATAGGAAGAGAAATCACAGTCTCTATAACATAATAACAGCAGCTCTCCCTCAGATTTTGTTTTCATGTTTCTTTTAGGACACAATTTGCAGAACAGCTTGTTATTACGTTCGCTCAGCCCTGATGTGCTGTTTCACTTACAGTACTGTCCTCCGATGCCTCTCCCAACAGGATTCACTTGAGGGAATTATTATTTGCATTATTATCATCCTACAGGATGATTCACAGTCAGGTACACAGGGAAAGCAAACCAGACCAAAGAGGGTAAGGAAGAGAGGCAGGGGTCTTGCCAAACCCATATGAGAGAAACCCGAGCAAACGTCTGTTTATTCTGCTCACATGAATCTCAAACCAAAATACCCTGTGCGGGTGGGTGTGTGGTTTACAGCTGCTGGAGAGAGAAGAAGACTTTAAGGTGCATGCATCAAAGCAAAAGCACTGCAACAGGGGCAGGAGTTTATGCCCTGGCTAATCTCGGCTCAATCTCAAATGGGAAAACCAAAAGGACAATAACCTGGTGCCTGCCTTGGAGACTGTTCACAGAGAGGGGATCTTTAAAATTTAAAATAAAATAAAATAAAATAAAATAAAATAAAATAAAATAAAATAAAATAAGATAAAATAAAATAAAATAAAATAAAACAAAATAAAATATAAAATAAAATAAAATAAAATAATAAAATAAAAAAAAATTCAGGCCTTGAAAAGAACAGGGAGACAAGCAGATAACTAAGTGGGAAGATTTCTTGACCTGATTCATTCCCCCTGACAGACTGCTTCTCCCAATTTCTTCATGCCAGCCTGTGAAGCTGAAGCTGAGGTGTCCCATGTCTCCCACCACAGGGTGCTTGAGGCAGGACGAGCCCCATTGAGCCGCAGCACTGCAGGGTATGGGGGGCCCACAAGCCGTGGCCATCCCCCCATTTGGAGACGAGCTGTTTCTGGCGACACTGCCCCAGGCGAGGGGGACTCCTGGGCACACGGAGGGGAGATGGGCACGGGAGACAAAATACTGCAAAGCTACCACAGAGGCAGGAGGAGGAAAGCAAAACAAGGCAGAAACTGAACTGAGGACACTTTGGAGATTAGGAAGTGGAGTTTTTTCCCTTCTTTATATCTGCTTGAATCTGTCACAAGTTCGCCATAATGTGTATCAGGCAGGAAGGGGGAGTCTAATAGAGATAGTAGCATGGATAAATAACAAGCATGGTATCAACATGCAAAAACATTAAGCTAAAAGAGTCTGATTAACATGTACTCTATAATCTTTATGACCTGCTCCAGAGACTCAGAGGAACCTGAAATGAGTCAAATGGGCCTGTGAGTACCTCCGGGGACAGGGTCCGCAGGGCTGTTTCAGACCTGGAGCAGTGGTGGGAGATGCCATGGGTGACCAGGGTCGGTTCTTCACCCACAGCCACAGGACAGGTGCGTGAAGCGTTTCACAGGCTCTCAGAAAAACAATTCCAGGGATTTCTTGTGCATGAGACAAGTGTGCAAGAGACAAATGATGTCTTGACTCATTCTCACCATCCCAAACCAAACTGCCCCAAAAGAGCTGCCGAAACCCAGGGCACAGGAACTGCCTCAAAGACAAACTAGTTGCTCTTGCATGAACCCCCTGAGTCTGGGGTTTAGGGCAGGATGGCCCTCACTGGTTCAAAACACTTTAGCAATATGTCTTGAAAAGCCTTTGCGGACTCTCCAGGCTGATCTGCATCACTAATAAGACATTATGAACTTTTATAGCTTCTCTTCTGAGACAAAAAGCCATATAATGGTCCCTCACAGCATCCCTGTGAGATCAGCAGAGATTGTAATCTTTATTTTATTGAAATAGGAATAGGCAGGAAGAGGGCACGGGCCACTTCAAAATTCGTATCCACATGATAATTAGGTGCCACAAACATAATGAAGAGAAATCACAGGAAGCTAAGCACCTACACTGCTACTTTATCTCTTAAAGAGTCTGGACAAAAAATAGCTTTTTAAAAAGTCTCTGACACAGATGAGAATAAAGCTCCCATCTACATGTCCTTTGTCCAGAAGACTTTTCCCAAAAGAGGTTTCGCCAACAGCAGGCTGTTCACACAAACAAACACATCAGCCCCTACATGAGATTGCAACCTCCTCCCTACACCCTGGCTGGGTGATCGTTGATCTGAGTCTCCTTTACCCTAGGCGGCAATGAACACTAACTTACATTAGCCATAAATTTCAGGATTGTATTCACCCCACCCATGTCGTACTGAGGGTCAAGAGGCACAAATAAGCTTCACCTATTTAACAGATGAAGAAGAGCATGAATATTCGTCAATATTTTTAATTACAGTTCTTCTGATTCTATAAGTCATGCAGAGGAGTTCATAGCCTGCCATGCTGGAACTGACGGTTATCAGCTCATGAGTAGTCAAGGGCCCTCAGAGGCACAGGAGTAAGAACTAGAGCTGAGCAAATCATTTGCAACTGATATTTTTTTCATGAATTTCACCTTTGTCTGAGAATTGTCTATAAACAGATTGCAACATTCTCTAATTTATTCATTATTTATGTTCAATAGTAATGTCAGCAAATAACTTCCTCTCTGTAGAGCAGGCCATTATAAATTATAATATGCAATATGTGCCATATCCATCTATTTCCCTTTCTAATTCCCTGGTAAGGGGAGTTAGGTAACAAAGCAGCACAGTGTAAATTTTGCAAGAAAATAAACTATTCGGAATTCACTGATGGTCAGTACATGAGCATCTCTGTTTAAAATTCACTCGGCAAGCCCTCATGCTTGTAGAGCTTGAATATACAAATAAATGCAGAAGTCAAATACAGAAGGATTGCTGAACTCAATCAACTCAAAATTCACTTTCAAATTCAAATTATTACATACATTTTTTTCTCTTTACCCACTCACTCCACATTGCCAGGTAGCAAAGAAGCACTACACACAGAAGCTTCAGGTCCAGGAGGGTCTCATGAAGCTTTTTCTCCTTTTTTTCCCCAGCTACACAATCAAAAGATCTCCAAAATTCAATGCCCAATTCAGCAGAAACCATGATGTTGCCAATCACTTAAAATCATCCTCTTTTGCTGAAACCAGATGATTTCAATAGGAAATTAGGCACTGGTTCACCAGACAAGTTCTCTTTCTCACCTCTGCCCTCTGCCAGGCCCCTTGGAAAGCTGAGGTGGGGCTAGAAAATACAAGCAGACGTGAAGCGAAGCAGGGCTGAGTTTCATCAGGAAAGCATTGCTCAGCCAGCTCCCTCCAGGGCTAGGCATTATGTGCATGGAAAGCTTAATCCATTGCCAAATTCCCAGAAATTACTTCACCAAATTTATGCCCGGTCTTTAGTTCATTGTACGCTTGAGTTGCAGACTGTTCCCCAAGCACACCTAAGCTGGTATCCCACAGTGCTGGGCTTTCCGTACCACTCCCAAAGGACACGAGCCAGGACTCCAGCCTCTCCAGGCACATCACCAAACCGTGGTGTGTCCACCTGAAAGTCATTCCCTGGCTTACCTACCCAAGCCACACTATGTACTGTACGGATAGATGCCGTCAGCTATATGGTGTGTGCAAGTATGTGCCTGGAGGCTGGAACAGAGCTTGGGAAATCTGTGGTATACCAAACGTACATAGTATATATACTTCACTGGTAGTAGCAGATCCCATGTAGAATCGTAGAATCATAGAATGCGTTGGGTTGGAAGGGACCTTTAAAGGTCATCTAGTCCAACCGCCCTGCAGTAAGCAGGGACATCTTCAACTAGATCAGGTTGCTCAGAGCCTCATCGAGCCTGGCCTTGAATGTCTCCAGGGATGGGGCCTCCACCACCTCTCTGGGCAACCTGTTCCAGTGTCTCACCGCCCTCATTGTAAAGAACTTCCTAATGTCTAATCTAACCCTACCCTGCTCTAGTTTAAAACCATTGCCCCTCGTCTTATCACTACATGCCCTTGCAAACAGCCCCTCCCCAGCTTTCCTGTAGGCCCCCTTCAGGTACAACGTACAAGGTTCATGTGTCCTGCTACCCTCTATATTTCCTGTAACTATACTACACATTGCATTTCTATGTAGTGTGGACAAACACTCCCATTTGAAACATGCCGTCTACCCAACCTCAAGATGATTAGACAGTGTGTGTGCTCACAGCACCAGGGCCATGCTAAGGCTTGTTGCAGCTACGGGGAAATATTTAGCAGGGTAGATTCTTCGCTGCGCAGACCTAGAAAGGCTGAATCTTCTTCTAAAATGCAAATTTTTATTCAATATCTTCCAAATGTGCTCCAAAGAACTCTTCTAGGAAAAGCATTTACTGTGAATAAATATTACATGTTCCTGGGTAGCTGTAATTTGTTCAAATCTTGCTCTGCTTTGAGATCTTGAGGCAGAAGGTAGCAAAAAGGGAAAAATGTAAAAGTGTTTTTTTTCCAAAATAAATACACTTTTGAAATTAGGCACACAGATCCTAATCCAGTGCATTCACTGCCTCTGCTGAAAATCAGGATTTTTTTTCTTATTGAATGACTTGAATGCCCAGTTGCTTCTTTAAAATCAAAACAAAACCACATAGTAGTCTCTAGCATGGCCCAACGCCTGCATAATCATGACCACAGGACATTGATTTTTCCCACTGTTGTAGAATAATGTAATTTCGTAGACAGATTCGACTCCTTTGTGCTTCGGCGTGAAAGATAATGACTGCTCACTGGAGGCCAGATCTCGCACACCTGAAACAGATGAGCCATCCCTGTTGATTTCAGGCTGTCACTGTAAGCTCTTCCACCTCCTCGCGTAGTCGGCATCGGCACATGTGCTCCAAGGGTGGGTGAGGCTGAAGATCAGAAGTGGCAGCCACGACGGAGCTGTCTGTACACACCGCTTCAGGGAGGAAGTGTTGGAGTGGAGATGTCAAAAAGTGATGAGCCTGAAAAATATTTTTATCTCACGCTCCACTACGAGCTTTGCTTCCTGCGACCGAATGCCGGCACAATGGAGGCGCTTTCAGATTAACTCCAAGCAGCCTACATGACAAAAGTCTTTGTTGCCATGTGCGATATCAAAGCTCCCTCTGTGTTTAAAAAAAGCGTTACAAAATTTTTAGTGTTGTTGAGTTGCTTGCGTTCATTCACTCATTCCCCTGCTCTTGTGGCCCTTTGAATTCACTTTCCACCAAAACATTCGGGCTTAATATTCCCAAAATAGCTGTCGGCAGGAAATGTTAAGAGTTCTCAGTCTGAGAAATAACAGGGCCGTCTGTTGATCTGAATCACCGAGGGTGGGATTTTCGGTCTGTGTGTTGCTGAAGAGGAGGAGGGAGAGGCAGAGGGAGAGCGAGAGCCTCTCCCAGCAGCTCCCCGTGGGGTTTGCAGGGGCATTTTTGAGGGTGGAGGTGGCTGCAGACCCTCACGAGTCACTCGCTGCAGCTCACACGCATGGTGTGAGATGTGATCTGCGAGCTGGTTATCAGCAGAAAGTCGTCAGCACCTCCTGAGTGGAAATAAAGACAGAAAGAAACAAACGGAGCAGTAACTGAGATCAGCTTGTCCTTGGACAGTGCTGGGGACCGGCTCCAAAACCCCCTAAGACTAGAGGAAAGACTCTCCTGGACTTTGCTGCTCTTTGGAACAAGTCTCTGTTGTTCACTTGTCTCTTTTGCTCCGGAAAGTAACTAATGGCACCTAATCTTTACTTGTCAGCAAATCCACTTTCCCCATTTGCTCTTACTCATCTGTCCTACAAGGTTTCTGAACCAATAAGTATGGCCCGCTCATCTCCTTCCTTCACCTGATTTCACCTCTGCCCATCTGGGCCGTCCCCTTAAATGGCTAATCTTGTCCCTGATGACTTCCTAGGTTGTACAACCTGTAAATTGTGCTGTGGTTGTACTGCATGCAGAAATGAAACTTTGGCGTGTAATTGCATCCTGCCAGAAACATTGATTTCTGGTAACCCAGAGTAACCCAGGAGAAAAGGCTGGGCCAGGGCACATCACAGCTTTGTCAAAAAATGAAAGGAAACCCAAGTCATCACATTGCAGGTGTTCTGGCCACACCTGCAGCCAGCCTTCCATGTCCATGCACTGCAAGCTCAGTGGTAGGAGGACATGGTTTGAAAACCAGACTGGGAGATAGATGTTTTTCGCCAGTACATGAGAGAAAGTAATGAATCCTTACTGTGTTCCCTCACATGAGCAAGTGCAGGGAAAAAGACAAAGCAAAAAATGTGCATTTAAATCACCAGTAAACTGAAGAGTGAGGCTGCAGGAAGGGGTGGGATGGGGACCTTCGCAGGGGCGATGGCAGGAGGGGCTCGTTCTCTCCCTCCAGCAAACTGGGTGCCTACCCTAATTAAGCCTCTTGCAAAAGCTGACGGCTTGGCTTCATGGGAATCTGAATGAATG
Organism: Larus michahellis; assembly: GCF_964199755.1. Classification (NCBI taxonomy): domain Eukaryota; kingdom Metazoa; phylum Chordata; class Aves; order Charadriiformes; family Laridae; genus Larus; species Larus michahellis. Next base: position 49,489,731 of record NC_133897.1, on the reverse strand, counting down.
CGCTCTTCACCTTTAAGCTGCATGGGTCGCCATTCCCGACTCGCAGCAGGGGTCTTGGTTAAAATTGGTGAACGAGGCAGGAGCGAGGTCCCAGCTGCTCCATGGCGCTGGGATTGGGGTGCTGGTTTTGGGCAGACCTGCTGCTACTGGCCTTCAAAAATCTCTCCTTCTTCCGGGGCTGTGGTGCTATGGCAGTCGGCGTTTACGAGGTGCTATGACACTCCAACCTGGAAAAGCCTAACCTTACGGATCTGTGCTGTGACCCACCTCAAGCTGCTGGAAATAAAGCCATTCCCCGTTATTGTCTTGGCACGGTTTCGCTCCTCGCTGCAAAATGCTTCCCGCATTTCTGAACGCAGCCGTCACCTTCTCATTCACCCCGTCGCCGTATTAAAACCAGACATGGGTCAGATGCGGCAACGGTTAACACAATGCATTCCCTTTCCTGGGCTTAGCGCCTCAGCCATGGCTAGAAGTGCTCGGTTGCCTGCCAGAGCTGAATTAATAAGAGGGAGACTGCGAGACAGGCAGATAGATAGCAGTCAGTTCAGCAGAGGAAGAAACAGACTGTGCCCAAGTTGTTGGGTGCCTGATAATAGAAATTTCCAGCTTCGTGAGGAATGTAGGAACTGACGGGTATTATGCTAAGCCCCGGGAAAACAGCATGAGGGGTACGTAAACACCTTGGCAAAAAGTGCTGAGTGCCCTTGCACTCATTGCTGACTTGGTAATGTGTATCTTGGTTCAAAACGTGAGCCCCGAGATCCCACACGGCTGTGTCCCCCTTGTCAGGGTAAAGCAGTGTGCTGTACCCCATTCGTGGGTGGGAACACATTCAGGGCACAACGCTGGCCTTCCAGGCCCTTTCCTCTGCCCTGCTTTCCCTCCCTGGGTGTCTCCAGATGAACAAGTAGCAAGGCTCCTGCTAACTCTATGTACACCTCAATGATCACTCGGAATGGTAATTAGGTGCACATACATTGCAGAAAATAATCTTTGTTAATTACACAAGGACGTTAGACATGAGCAATGCTATTTTCCACTGAAACTTTCCCATTTATATACAACAGAAGTTTATTTATGACAGGCATATCAGATTCATGAAGGAAATGTAACCTGTTATGTGTTCATACGGGGACAATCTTCTTGCAGGGAACAGCGATTCCCCCTCAGAGGCATTGCCACACGGCTTTACACAGGGGAGGACCACGGCACCCTCAGAGGCATTGCCACAAGGCTTTACACAGGGGAGGACCATGGCTGAGTGCAGTGGCAATGCCCAGGAAGAGCTCACCTATGGCAGCAAACACGACTGCCCGGTTCCTGGGCGGAGCAGACCCTACATTCCTGTTGGAAAGACCTACTGACATTAGTGGTGTCCAGGCTTTGTGAGCACCCACATGAACCATCATTGCTTGTGTGTTAATTTATCACTGCTGCGGGCCAGACATCCCAAACACGTGTGCTTATCCTTGAGCAAGCCATGTTTCTGTGTCTGTTCTTTATGTCTGACAGCAGGAGTGACTGAGTGCAGATGTATCATAACTTACCCATCCTGAAGGAGATTCCTGTGAATTCTTCCTCCTGAAGGATCCAGATCTGTAGAGAGAGACAGAGTGAAATGGTCCCAGATGCTTTGTTCAGCACAGAGCAACTAATGAACTTGGAGACCCCAGAGCAGAGGAAGCTGAAGTCCACAAGTTTGGGTTGAACCCAAGAAAGAAATATGACTCACGGGAAGTATTTCTCCAGGTATTGGAAGGAAAGAGCTTTTAAAAACAGTTGCAGTATCTCCTCCATTGCCACCATCTGAGTCCTGAGAATGCTAGGTGAAGGCATCTCTAGTGGACAACTCCAGGGCAGGACAGAGAAGCACTCTGCTCCCCATTACCCAGGAGGAGCAGGAAGGGAGCAAGGGCTGCCCTTGGGACATCTATCATCTCTGCACGGGTTTGTGCCCACCATTGTGCTAACTGGAGCCACCCCCACTTGGTGACCTTCATCCACCTCTGCCCTTCCAACAACTCCTACTCTTCTTTGGGAAAAGTGCCATTAAACGGCAGTGCTGAGATGGGTGAATTACCACAGCTCTGTGCTGGGACAAAAAAGCTTGAAGCAGCTCAGTCCTCTTGCCAGGGTGGCTCATAGGACAGCATTACAGGTTTCCCGGCAGTTGCTTCTGGAGACCAGAAGAGCCGGAGACCAAGAAAATGCTGTTTCTTAACGGGCAACTCATCCCCCAGCATACCGAGAAGAAAGCAATATTTATAGCTTGTGGGAGGCAGCTTCAAGGTCAGCCGGGGTCTGGCTTGCGCTCAGCCTGCCCACAGCTGCTTCCCCTGGTCAAAAAGCCCTGAAAAGCCCAGGGAATCCAGCCAGGGCTGTGCTGCAGAGGTACGACCCAGGCGCTGGAAACCTGCACAGATGGTGTCTTTGGAGAGCGGGCTGGATCTGAATGCAGGCAGAGCGACTGAAGGAAACGTCCCTGCATGGGGTCTGGTGGACTCATTGTACTGCCAGTCACTGTTCTCTCCGACTTCGCTCCTGCTCCCAGGTTGATATATCCAATGTTAATGAGGCGTTTCTACTCCATCATGGAGCCCGCTAAGAACAATGCATTTACTCCTAATGGGTTGTGCTGTTAAATAAATTAATATCATTTTAATTATTGGAGGGGGGAGGTAGGATGATGTATAGGAGGGCTTTAGGGCTTTTTTTTTCTCCCCTCTGGAGCAATACAACAAACAGCAGCAGGCTGGATGCTTTGTGCCGCCTGTGGTCTTGGCTAATCAGCATGGCTGGCTAGAAGTAAGCAGCAGTATGTGCTTGCACAATGTCATGTATTTCTCAGGGTACTCTGGGAATATCAGTGACACGGGAAGTGACAAGAGTATCAATGACACCAGGACAAGGGGAAATTAACTGCGAGCTGGTGAAAACCACATTTTCCACTCGAATGGTGCTGCCTGAGTCAAGTGCTCAAGCTGGAGAGTCTATTGACCTGCAACATTTGTTGTCATAGATGCTAAAAAACAACCATAGCCAAATCCATCATGACTCACATGTTTGGCGACTGCCATTTCACCAGCCTGGGTGGGTATCTTGTCCCCCAACGTGGAGATGAAGAACCATGACATCGATTCATCCCATGTGCCAGAGAAGGCAGTTTTCTTACCGCTCTAAATACTAAAGGATTATGCGTTTTAGAGAGAAATAACAGCAGTAAAGATTCCTCTAGGAAGAACTGAGCTGGTTCACTCAGGTTCGTGAGTGTTTATTTCACCTGAGCAAATAATAAAGAAAAACTCCAATGTGCATAAATGCACTATAGTAGGAGTAGGAAACAGCATGGACCTAGAGGCATATCTGGCCACAGCTATGCAGAGATTTTAAAACACACAGGCACACAGGCTCATGCGTTCCCAGGCCCAAGCTGGAGGTCTCCCTAGCAGAAGAGACCGCCGGGGACGCGCAGGATTATTTCCCTGCAGTTTTGCGTTACAACCTTGCAGGTCTTGAACGCTGGGATTTCGATAATGTTATCTAGCGGGGGAAGGAAAGTGCAAAGTTCAAACAGGCTCGAATATCACAGATGATTTAGACTCTGCTTGCCGAGGCCCTCGCTCTCGCAGGGTGCTCCTCCAGAAGGCAGCAGCAGCCGCCAGTTTTGCGCATCTAATTTGGAAGGGTTTGGAGGGAGGGAGAAAGGATCATCTGTGCATCTTTTCAGTGTGAAGCCTGCTATTACCTGCCGGCTCGGGATGTTATCGCTGCTCTCAGGAAACATGCTTGGACTGCAGAAGAGGCATGAAATGCATTAATTCTGCCCAGCACCTGGGTATTCGGTGCTAATATTTACTGCGCATAATTGTATCACAGAGGTGGATGCTGGACATTTTGGCGGCTATGCAGGGAACATCTGGAGATACAGCTCTTAAGGGCAGGGAGGAGTTTTGACATTGAAGGGCATGCATTTCAGAACCGATGGGTCAGTGCACAAATCATTTCACCATAGAGATGTAAACTGTCATTAGGTTTAAGGGATGGAGGTGAGTTCATCCACCTCTAACAGGTTCTCAGGGCTCTCTAAAGATTTATTTGATGTTGAAATGGTGCACACTCCCTCACATTGTTAAAGATTTCTTCACAGCTCTCATGACTTATTGTTTTTCCCTTTTTTTTTTTTTTCTTTTATAGAAGTGTACGTTTTGAACCATGACTCACTGCAAGAGGTGGAGCTTGTGGCAAGCTCTCTAGCCGAAGAGTGACAGAAAACAGCACGAGCCCTGCTGGAGAACGCACATGGTCTCAACATGGAGAGCAAACCACATAAGACAGTGCTGTTATTCTCTCCCGTCTCCATCGGCTCAGGCTCTTTGGCCAAAATCCCAGCCACGCGGTAGTCGCCGGGGAGGTCTCTCCCAGCACATCCTCATACTGCCATTGTCAGGACCCACCTGAGATCTCACCAGGGACGACCATGCTGCACCTCAAAATCCTCAGGCAGATGAGCAGCAAAACTTTATTTATTCCCCCCCACCCCCACCCCATGAATACAACAAAGAAACGCTTCGCCTGCAGCTGTGCATAGCACACTCTCAGTGGACCTGAACTGGGAGATGTCTGGCCAGGCACAGAGAGGAGTCCCAGGTGCCGGTGGGCTTTAATGCCCGGCAAAACCCCAGTGCCAGCCCCCCGCGCAGCCCCTGCCCTGCCTGTCCCCCCTTCCCAGGCAGGTGCCCGACACGATGCTCGGCCTCAAGCTGTGCGCTGTCATTTTTCTCTCTCGCTGTGGGCAGCGTGATAATTTAATAAGCAAACTGGTGTTTTGAAGGCTACAAAGTCAGCAGAGGGAAAATAGTAGCGAGGAGGAGAAAGTGTCATGCCAGCAAGCAGCTTTCATTGCGCGATGTGAGGCAGGGAAAGCTTCCAGGGGAAAAATGCCACTCCCAGCTAAAAATAAAGTCAGCCCAGGAAGCCTGAACCCAACAGCTTGTCTGCTGCTAACTGAAGCAGCACTAGCTGAGAGAGAAGATATTGATCAGCTTCTGCAAGGAGGCAACAGAATGCCTTTCTCATTTGAATATATTTCATATTTACTAGTTCGTGGCGGAGTATAAAATGTGAAGGCTTTGCTGTTTTGACAGCAGGATGAGATCTTTTCCTGCAAGTCGTAGTGTTGAAAGCGCAAGACGACACCCACCTGAAGGGAAGGATTTCCTACCCGAGTGATGGAGGCTTTTGGGTTTGGAAGCCCAAGTTCTGTTCCACAGGCACCCGCGAGGGCTGGGCGCTCGGTGCTTGACTCTTTCCCTGAAACTGGGGCAGGGTTCCCCTGTGTCACCCTGCCTCAGCGTCAGAGAAAACTAAGATTTGCCTGCTTTGGTGTCTCTGAGGCTACGTGGTGTCCTGTTTACAAAGAGCTTTGAGATCTCTGCTCTGAAGGCATTAAAACCCCCGTTCAGCACACAGCCATTAGAGTAGCAGTGACAGCATCACCCTCTCTCAGACTTCACAGGGACAGTGACAATCTCACTCTTCATAGATGTCACTCAAGGGGGAACTTAAAAGGAAAAAAGCTGTGAGAGAGGTTTATTATGCAAACAAGCAAAAATAGCTACTGTACACATTGCACTGGAGTGAATACCTGACCAAAATCACTCTGGGGACCTGCCTGTCGCTAACAGCCACTCAAAGTTATGTTCTCAAAGTTTATGGAGCCATTAGCAGTTCCCAAGCGCTTTCTGGCTCTCCACTCCTTTGGGGGCGATCTACCATATGTACAATGCGACATCCTGCGTACACCTCTAGCCTGTAATGACCCTCACAACGGTGAGGGGTGATCAGGCTCCCACGTACGGCGGAGAAAGCGCCACCGAGGAACAAGGAGCCCCCATCCTATCTGCAGCCAGGACAGATCTTTCCTTTATGTTGAACAGCTTAGGTGCTAAATTCTCATCCCGTTTTATCCCAAGCAAGCCACTTGAAGAAAATCACTGTCGTGGCGGAAATTAGCACCACAAAATTTGCCAGACACGATGCATCTGTTTCAGCGCGCTCCCTCTGACAGCCCAGGGTGCTGCGAGCAGGAGGGGCTCCTTTGAGAAAACAGTTTGCAGCGAGCTCACTGCTAAGCCATTTTCAGAAACACAGACATTTCCTAGGGCAAAAGAGGTTCCTGGTACAAAAGGTGTGTGGGGGAACCTTTTGTCATAGTAATAATCTCAGTCATTTTCGCAACACGCCAGATTCCCCAGCAGCATGGCGAGTACAAGCGCATGAGACTCGACGCCTGCTGGAGTTGTAGCAATGGGGAGAGAAAAGCTTAACACTCATGGCACTGTTCCTCGCATTCAAAGGCTCTCAGAGGAAACTGCCAGGAAAGCAAATATGGTTTTAAGCGGGGATGTCTCCAGAGACTCAGGAATCTTTCTACTGGATGTTCTGAATACGGTTGCAAGTCTCAGAAATCCTGATAAGAAAGTTCCTGCTGAGATGTTCCGTTGAAGTTAAAATGTCTATACGGAGCCGCTGGAAATCAGCAAATAAAATGTGCATTAGGGACTCACCATGCGCATTTTCAAGCCTTTGGAGAATTATATTACGTGCAAAAGAGGAAGAAGGAATTATGGAGATTTACAGAACTGGTAAACATATTTATTTTGATTATGAATATTACAACCATGTATGTTGTACATGAGTACTAAACCATGCATTAAGCTGTGAGGATTTTGCTGTGTTTTTCTTGGCTGTTTGTAAAAAGTAAGACACTTGCCGCATTGATTTGTGACCCCATCCCCTTTACTCAGCTGTGACATTTGCTCCTGCTTTCAGCTGTGACTCAGAGATCTCCAAAGGATGAGGACGTTCAGTTCCCAGGACAAAACTTTAGTCCACCTCTAATTTTAATGAACCAGAAACGGAACAAGGAACAGAAAAAGAAGGTGATTGAAAACCAGGGCAGCTTCTCCAGAGGTACTCTGATAGCTGGGGACTAGGAAACCCAGCTAGAGCACAGCAGTAGGCTGCTCCCATGGTGCCCGCAACTCATTTTACGACAGAAACATCTTGTGTTTTGAATGCCCACTACAGATGCGCTTTTAGCACACCAGGCAGACAGTGACACTCTCAAAGCTCTTATCCGCATACGGCTTTATTTACTGTCATCAAAAAGGTAAAAAGAGGAAAGGAAAGGGAGAGATTTTGTTTTTCAAGTACGTGTAAAAACAGATTTACGCTCTGTTCATGCAGGGAGATGCTCCCTGCCACAGCTTGCAGGGCTGTGGGCTGAGTAGACAAACCCCAGTGGGTAGAGGGCAAGGCCAGGCCCTGGGAGAGAGACTAAAACCCAGGTCACAGCCACCAGGCTTCTGTCTGGGGTGGCAGGGGAGGGAAGAGGCAGAAAGGAGGCATTAACATAGTGTAGTCCCATGGTGAGGACACCTCTCCCCTCCTTCCCTTCTCCACCAGTGCCCTGCAAAAGGCTTCCCATGTAGCCGGGGCAGCTTCATCTCCGTACGGCAACCTCGCCATAGCAAAACTCTGGAAAGTTTTGGCAAAGGATGGGAAACGCAGTAACAAACCAAGTGCTAACAAATGCATAGCAGCAGAAATCGCTGAGAGATATTTGCCCCGAGCCAAACTCCAGCATTGATGCAACTACGGGCTGCAAAAGGTACGGGGTCAAAAAGAGACCTTGCTTCATCAGTCTGGTATTTGAAGGAGAAAATGGACATTTGCGGGGAAAGGACTGCACATGATGAAACAAAGGTGGGTTAGAAGAAAAATACTATATATATACCTATTTACTATATATATACCTATTTACGTAGGTAAGACAACAGAGGACGTTGCTGCAGTCGCTGAGGCACGGGGAATTCATGTAAACAGGAAGCGGTGAGCAGCTTGGTCATCACAAAGGTATAAAAAAACCCCTTCGGCCTGGCCCTTGTCTATATAATGACACATATATATGGTCTAGATAAGACAGTACAGAGGCAGCAACTTTGTTCTAATCTAACTGCCTGATTAATATGTCTGCAGTTAGCAGGACAGTGGACACAATAAAGGCAGTGAGTGGGAAGGAGATAAGCAAGGACACCGTGATGTGTTTGTTCAGGTGTTAGCATGACAAACATTTTACACCTGCAGACTTCCTTTGTTTTTTAATAAATTCCCTTCCCATTCTCTGAAGGGTCGGGTCTCTGGCTGCCTCTTCCAAGAAGCAGATAAATGGCTTTTCTAGTGTCAGGGTTAGGTAAAAAAAACTGGAGAGGCTTGTTTGTGTGCCTCCCATCGCCAGGGAGGCAGGAATGCAGGCGGCCAGAGAGAGATCTCACTGTGGCAGAGTGAGTAATAAAGAAATGGGAATTTCTGGGGCAAACTCCACCTCATTTTACGAGCCAGGCTCTCCTCCCATCTGCACCAGTAAAATCCCCCAGTGCTGTTGAGCTGACATCTGGGAGAAGCTGTGCTGCCTCCAGTCTCACCGACTGATGGGAGCCCTGGGCAATAAGGATCCCTGAAAATCAGACCGGTGGCTTTTAGGCTTTTTTACGTATTGTTTTCAGGGGATTTCCTAAAATGGCAAAATTATCTTATTAATTCTTCAGCCACAACAATCTTGGAGCAGATTTCTGGCTTATTAAAAATAATGCAGTATGTCAGGTAGTGTCAAGCTAACATAAAACTAACTCTACCTAAAAAAGTAACTTGCTAAAAAAGAAAACCTGATTTTCTAGATCCTTTATGTGCTTCATAGTCACTTACCATAATGATAATGATATAATAAGTGGTGTAAAACTCCAGCTCACTGGGTTTTTTTTTTTATTTTCCTTTTGTAGCAATGCAAAAGACTGCAGCTGGTGAGCAAAGACAATTGGGCCATATTAAATATCCTGTATCTCTTTGAGCATCAGCTCTGCCATGCGTCTTCTCTCTCCCCCAACTGTCCACAACATTTTAAGACTTCAAGGTGGACCGGACCGCACGAGCGTCTCCATTCTGGTCTTATGAGGAAAAAAAAGAGGAATCCAGGAGAGGAGATGTTTGACCCTCGTTCTCACTGAGGCTGCAGGAGACCCCAAAAAGATGAAGTGTCTGTCAACCAGTGAGTTGGGTTTGCTTTGGATGGCAATGATCCGCCCATCGGAAGGGATCCTGGATGACATATTTATCAGGCTGCTCTCCATTACTATTCCCTTTTCCCTGACAGAGAAACTATGTGAGGCCTAGCAAGTGTGCGGGACAGACTGACGGTCCTCCTGGCCACCACCAGCAGCAGCAGCAGCTTAGTGGCAGGGAAAAAGAAACACTTGATAAGAAATCTTCAGAAAGGATTAGAGGAAGACTAAATTTGCAATCTTAAAAATGCAAGAAGGTTTAGGTTCACAGCATTCCCCTTGTCACTACCATCTTCATCTTTTGAGTAAGTTCAGTGAAATCCTGTCCCTGGTTCTGACAGCAAGATTTCCACTGATTTCGGTGGGGATCTGCAGTGTCACCCTCTGCCTACTCAGACTTTGTGTCTGCTGTGCTTGCAGCCAGCATGACTGAAAACTATGGGCCAGAAAATCAGCAGAGGCAATCCGGTGTAACATCCCATTCCCAGGCCAGGATCTGGCCTTGCCTTTGCTAATTGCCTTTTGTGGCTTTGCAAAGAACCCACTGCTGTCCTGGCAAAACTGACCACCAAAACGAAAGGGTGTGAGGAAGCAGTTTTAATTCCAACCTCTGAGGCAGCTTTCAGCAAGATGTTAGCGTAAAAACACATGGCAGCATCTGATCTCCCCTTCCCCTCCCACCCGCGAGGCTGCCTTTGCTCTGCAGCCCACGTGGGACAGTGACCAGGGCAGCTCATTCCTGCTCCCCACAGTGGTGGCCCCATGGGTGCAGCGGTCCTTGCGGGCACCAAGTGCATGCCCACGTGGCTCCGTGGCTCCATGTTGAATTCCGTACTTAGGATTTTCTGCCATCCATACTGATCTGCTGTTGGTGTGAATTCGGAAAGGAGGGACGTGACCAGCGGATGATACAGGGTTGGTTTAGTGAACCCGGCTTGAATGCAGTGAAAGAAAAAGGAGGGGAGAAGAGAGTTTTTTCCGTGAGACAGAGATCTTCACAGCAAAATGAGGGACATCTGGCTGAGCCGTGGTTTCATCCGCAAAGATACCAGCAGCACGGCATGGGCTTCCCACCAGCTGGAAAACGCAGCGTGTGTCCCTGGTTCTGGGTGTCCCTCCAACAGCTTGCTCTGCAGCCCTGCAGCTACATCTGCCCTCATATTGTTTTCCATGCTCAGGAGATTAGCTTCCCAGAGATACGGCTGTCCACACCTCATCCGCAGTGCAGTTGTGCCCACAGATCGCTTCAAGATTTGGCCTTTCATACTGGCTCTTATTTAGCTGTAGATTTTGAGTTGTATAATTCCTTCTAAACAAAGCCACCCAGACTGCTGGGGGAGGGAAAAGCAAAATGAGCTTTTGCTCTGGAGATAGAGAGAAAACAGGACAAGATCCCCCATGGAGTCACAGAAAGGCCCAGGGGCCCTGACCAGAAGAGATCAGAGTCCTGGTGTGTCTGCACAGTGCCCAGTCCATGGTACAAGGCAGTCGGTGTCCCGGAGAGCTTACCCAGTCGTCTGCCAGGCATGCTGCATGGTCTGCAGCTTCCCCGGTAACTGGGAGCAGAGTGTTGCACTCCGGGAAGGTGCAGCTCAAACCCAGGGAACTCTTCGAGGCTGGAAAATAAAACAAGGTTTAACCAAAACAGTGCGGGTCTTGCAGGGCATGCCACACGCTTCCTTCGTGTCCTACCTGCCTGCAACCAAGCCATCGTCTCTCTTCTTCCAAAACTTCACGGAAAAATGCCCACCTGGTTTCACCAGTCTCTTTCTTGATCATTGAGACCAGAATGGAAGAATTTTGGCAGGTCGGGTATTGAGCTTTTTCCAGCGGATTGTCATGACATTGTGCTCTGCAGTTCTGGCCCTTTTTTTTTTTTTTTCTCACTCTACACGAGAGCGTGTGAGAGAGAGATGTGTTTGCGTGTGCTCAGCAAACAGGTAGCTTTAATTCACCTATCTCCAGCGGATGACGGCACAGGCTGCAATTGCCAGGCGCACCCGATGGCTGTGGTGGATGTGAACAGCTCACAGCAACGCACCTTCAGTGGACCAGCTGGATATTGCTAAGCCAGATACTGCCTTGGTGCCAGTGCAGAGACACCCACAGGTCCCCTCCATGTGTCCCTGCGCAGGAAAGCCATGGCTGAACGTTAGCCAGGGGGCACAGACTGAGCAGGAGGTGATGAGTGCCTTCATGGGAAATGTGGTTCTGCTTTGGGGTCACTGGGATAGGTGGCGGGGAGGCACCACTTGGCTTCTGGCTGCGCTGCAGCTCTCAGCATCTTTTCAGGATCAAGCCCTTCATTACCTGCTCAGGGTGTCTGAGATTATGCAAAGGCTTTTTTCATGAAAAAGCAGAAATATCTGGCCCAGGACCCACCATCTCAAAGCAGACACCACAGAGCCATCCCAACGGACTCAGAGCACCGCATCCTGCCAGAAGACGTAACATGCTTGTTTTACACCTTAGCAGCACACCTCCTCTGAAGTGAGGATGAGGATCAGGTCTCCATAATTGTGTTTTTATACAGTAAGAGGATATTCTTCAAGTGCTGTAATCAAATTCCAACTCAAAAGAACATGCACAAAGGAAATAAGTAATCTTCCCAGTGTTTACATTCATTACACTGAGTAACTCTGCACTGGGCACTTCTCAGAACTAAGTTTTGAAGGGCAAACATGGTTTGGCTGGGTTTGTTCTAGTGGAAGAAAGAAAAACAGTTTGGGCAAATTAAGAACAAACCTTAATCCTCAGCTGCAATCTAAAATTAGGTTTCAAAGTGCAAAAAGAATGTAAAGATCCAAGCAATTATTTTGCTGCCTCTTATTGTTGATGGCCTCTGTCTTTCCAGACCTGAGGCTGTTCTGGAAGCAAAAACATTAGGAAATATATCTTTTAAAAGTTTATTAAGTTTATTAAGAAGACCTGATTAAACTGAAATTTGCAAGTCTATGGGATAAAAATCAGTCAAATAAGAATAAAAGTTCACTCGGTCTTTTTTTTAGAACAAAAGATGGGCCAACTCAACTGTGAAATTCAGATCTGGGGACAGATTTTGGATACTGCAAATGTCTTGGCTTTTCGATCAAACTTCACTGTAGCTTATTACTGAAGCAGAGCGGTCACAAAGCTTTGACCCGGATCAGCAGGTTAAATTCCTTCTCAAGGGCTACAGAGTCCTTGAGGAATCTTGGCAGACCAGGATACCAGGGTTCTGCATCTGGTTCTTCTGATTCTCCGCTAGTTTTGTCAAAAGCCATTTCCCCTTCAGCTTCTGCAGTGAGGCAGGTACCTAGCCCATGGAGGTACTGGTGGCGAGAGCAGACCTGACTTTGATAGTTTCCCTTTAGGCGAGATGAAAGGGAAGGGGACGCTCACCAGGTGATGCTATCATTATCAGGCAGCTGCCAGGATCGTCTGGGCACATTGCACCGGACTTTCAACTCCCAACAGGGAGCACCGGTAGTTTTTCCCATGTATAATTTGTGACGCATACCCCAATGAGTCACTCCTAACAAATAAAGTTCTTCAATGGCAGCAATACCACCCCGTTACTCCCCCGAGCCTAACAGCAAGATAGTGAAGCCGGTTTAATTACCTCTTCCCCCAACTAATGATCATTCATTGGATTTGAGATGACTCATAGCTGGCCTTTGATCATCACCACACACCGCCTTCCTGGTAGGAGGAGAGAGCTGCAGTGGCTATGCAAAGGATTTGGCTGGCTTGCGAGACTCTCACGCCGGCAGCTGCGGTGAGGTTTGCAGGGGCAGGTGACGGGGGGAGCCAGGCTGTCCCCGTGCAGCAGGGGCGATACGCACGGCTGAACGCGGTGGGGCTGCTTTGGTGTAAGCTAAATGCATCTCCCCACCCTCAAATCCTCGGTGGGGTCAGGCGGAGGGCGGGGGGCAGCTGCGGGAGGCGGGAGGAAGAAACGTGGCTGCTTCCAGCCTCTCTTGGTGCGAGCTCACCACTTCACCTTCGCAAGCCGTAACAACCATGGCAACAAGGCCAGTTCGACTGAAAATGAACTGGGTTCAAGGTCCAACATCAAAGGGGAACAGTTTCTACCAGGCTACTCTCAGAGCATGAGGCTCCACAGCAAATTTGTGGTTAGCTTGCTGAAAGCCCCCAGGAATTGCTCAGCCAGCCTGTTCTCGTCAACAAGGAAATTCCTGTCCCTGGGTTTTGGGGTTTTTTGTTTGGTTTTTTGTTTGTTTGGGTTTTTTTTAACTGCTGTGTCTAATATGGGGTGGGGGGGGCAAACAAAGCAAAGCCCAGGTGCCCCTGGGCCTTCTCCTCCCATAGCCCATCACACCTTGCAAAAAAGCAGCAGTGGAGCTTAAGATCACACTGTTGCTGGGATTTGGGTAGTGTGACAAATGTTCACACACCCCCTTCATAATTTTTAATAACTCCACGCGCCTGGACTCTGTTTTTTCATGTAATTCATCAATCAGGTATGTGAGAAAAAGTTAAATAAAGTCAGTATTGCCCCCCACTTGCACTGACCCCCAACATCTCTATCCCAAGCAAACTCCGCGAAGGTCAGGGAGGAAACGCAAGCCTGAACAGGAGGGAGAACTAGATAACTAGGGAGGGAGGAAGACCTCGTTTGCTACAGAATAAGTCCTTACCTCCATCTGTGTTCCTCTGTGATTTAATGAAGGATGCTGTTTCTCACCGCGTTATGAAGCTGGCTATTCACTAGTCCTGAGCGGTCCTCACCCAGGTGTTACCACAGAGAAGTTCAGGGTTGCATCCTGATGTATTTCCTGCACTGAGAGGAGCACAGCTCAAGATTGCCCTGCAGCCTTGCTGCAGAGGGGAATTTGGGACATGACTCAGGGATTCTGCATCAGCCGGTCCTCTCCCCCGCTCTGCCCAAGCAGCATCTTCAGTTTCAGGAGCCTTTGAGCAGATGTCCAATGAATCCAGGATTGAAATGGTGCAGCAAGGAAGATGGGAGATGCCTAGCATGCATTCAGTATCTCCCACAGCTGCTCAGGGCAGGGAAGAGGAACACGCGCTGCAGTTCAGATGCACAGCACCCAGGCTCCCCTATAGCACAGGGGTCCCACTCAAAAAATATGCTGGGAGAAGAGTAGGACTCATTCGTGATCGGGAGACACGGAGACGAAAGATAACTGATAGCGTCTGTAGCTGTGCATCATGTTTCCACACAGGACATTACTGTATTTTGTACTCTGAGCCTCTCTCCCCCATTTTTTCTAAACGGCAGCATCACCGTTAATTGCAAAGTGCTGTGTGGGAGTTCCAATTAAGCAGCTTTCACTGAATGGTACTAGAATATATTTTAAACCCTTTATGGGGCTATGTATATTTTCAACTCTTGGAAGAAACTTTGTTTCCAGGGAAGTACATTGCTGGTAAGAAGAGCTCTGTAAAAAAAGATGAAACCAGCTTTTTCAAGGCGGGACTAATTTGATGCAGCGAGCATCAAATGCAGTGGGCAGGAAGCATGTAGCGTCACAGCATATTTGCATTAGTGCCAGCCTCCCCACTAGCGTAAATTGCAGCACCATAGAGCAATATTTACTCTCTGAAAGCAGAAATATATCTATATGCTAAGGCAGAGCCATGACTTTTAGGGAACCGTTCGTTTGCTATTGAATCCAGCTCCCGCTGCAAAACTTCAGAAAGGAATTTGGCTTAAGTTTTAGACTTTCTAGTGGAAAGAAAAATTGTTTCTTTTTAAAAGTTGAACTAACACCCACCTGTCTCCCTGAATTCGGAAGAGGCTGCTGAGGAAGCAATGAGACAAATGTTGCAAGGTGCCACAACTGCACTGCAAGTATGACAATACTTTGTTTTCCTCTGAAAGCCCTGACTCCCCAAATCTTTACACGAGAAGCTCAGCTGTCTACCGAGAGAATTATGTTTCTTCCTCTCAGTTTCAGAGAAAGCTTTAAAAATGCTGGCACAAAAAGCTCAAGAGCTAGAAGGCAAATGAAAATGTTTTGAAGGCATGTAGTATGCAGGCTCCTGAGTGTTAATCCTCAAGGTTGAGTTTGATCCTGCGGCTTTCAACTCTCTTACGTATGGAAGTGCTGATCGCTCCAGCAGAACTGGGCTCCTCACACTGCCCAGCCCGGAACTGCCTCCCCATCCCTGCAGTGAGAAGAGTCCCGTTGTCCCCCTGCCGGGACCTCCTGCCTCCCCACAGCAGCTTTGCCAGTGCACGTTGGCATGGGCTGCACATGAAAAAAAAAAAAAAAAAAGCAAATGATTTTCACCTGTGGCACGTGAAATTGAAAGTGCAGGGAAACAGCATAAGCGGACACTGAGACAGGGATGAGAAAGAGGACAAGCTGCACTTTATATCATTAACACATCTGGTTAATTCAGCGGATCTGCTAGGGTAGGTTTTTTCCCCCTAATGGGAAATAAGCTGCCACAGGATTTTTAATTTTGTGCATCAGAGCCCCGGTTGCCATCCAGAAGAGGGGACCTTGATAACAGGGTCTTGCTACACATCTAAGACAAAAACGCACAAGGGCTGGTGTTAGCAGTATTTCTTCTGGGTACCATACAAGGCATCCAGATGAGACAAGGGAAACAGAGGCTTCACACCTTTCACTGGAGAGCTGTTATCACCACTGCACTACCACTATGCCTTGTGGGTTTATTGGTCCCCCCTCGCCCTAGACTCAGGGCTGCTGCACAAGTTCACTGGGATGGGGTAGTGGAAAGTGATAAACAAACATTCAATAAATAGGGAGGGGACCAACAGGTAAATCCATCACAGCTGCTGGTGGCACTTGAGATTGGATCTAGTCTACTGGATCCAGTGATGCTTTGGGATAGTGGTGGTCCCCCCTCTGCAGAGTGAACTGAGGAAAAAACCCACAACCTCAGAGAAGGGCATGAAAACCTCCTGGAGGCTTTGGAAAGTGGGTATTTGCACTGGATGAACTACAAAGACCTTTGAGCATCATGAAAAGTTGGGATGGATGAAGGTTTAGAGCAACAGGAATAGATTGGGAAGAGAGAAAATAGGAAGTGGGCACATAAAAAAAAAGAGAGGGAGAAGCATGCCACTAACACAAAAATGTAACTGAATCTGGAAAGCATCATCAGCGTACAACCACAAAGACAACCTCAATCATTCTCATTTACTTTAACATTTTGTTTATTGCTCCATCACGGTTGCTGTCCTGTTCCAAAACTTAACAGTTCCCATAAAAAACATGCTTAGGCAGACTGCCAGTGTCAAAGCATTTTTTTTTTTTTATTAGAAAATTTGTTTTGGGGTCTAGACTGCCTGGAGACAAGAATTTCAGAAAACTCTTCTTCCTCCTTCATCTTTCTCTAACCCCAACTATGCCCATCTGATGGGCTCTGCATCATGGCACCTGCCAGATAGACGGTAATACAGGCTGGTTTTGATCTTTTACCTTTCTGCTCCACCAACCCTCCTGTGTTCACCCTTTCGTCCTGGGAGAGAAAAAAAAAAGAAAGAGAAAACAAACGTGAAGATCCCTGCAAGCTGAAGTGTTATCTCAGGAATCACAGAAAGACCAACATTGACTTTCCCTGGCTGCTGCCTCCAGCCCAGGCTGTACCTGTCGAAGCCTAGAGCTTAGGCAGGCAGCAGCAGCACAGCACGGCTAACTCTCCAGCAGCCAGACAGGCCCTGCTGCGTTCCCCCTTCCCCCAAGCCCTCCTTGCCTAAGAAATAAAGCCTAGTAATTTTCTGCTCTGCCCGAGCAAAGCTCAGCCTCAGAATTCACACCATGAAATTATAAAGTGTAGGAAACTCAACTTTGTTCCCCCAGAGCCTATTCTGCCCCGTCTCTCTGCTGTTCCCAAAAGGGCAAGTTCAAAAAAAAAAACCTAGAAAAAATGGTGCAGTGAGCTCAGCTGTGTTTCTTTGGTCTAGGCGCTACCCCAAAGTACCCAGGCAGTCCTGACTCCCCGGGTCAGCCTGCCTGAGCCAGGGCATCCAGAGCACCCCCACCGCAATGGGGGTACTGGCACTCAAGAGGGGAAACTGCTGGTGGAGGACCAGGAAATTTGGTGGCACAGACCAGGCTCTCTCATCCATTGCTTCAGCCCAGTCCCCGACAGGGGCTTTTCCTTCCCCCAGGACAAGCCGGCTTTGTAGGTGACAGAGAGCGGAGAGGGGATGCCCTCGCTCTCCTCAGGGGTCTCTGGGCATGTGGAGTGCTGAGATTAACCTGAATGACCCTGTGTTCTCAGGAGACGTGAGTCAGAGTGAGTCAGCTCCCATGCGACCGCCCTTTCCGCTCTCAGCTGCACAAGAAACACTGTATTATTGATGGCAAGCTTAATGAGGTGGTGGAAACGGCGATGGAGAACAATTGTACTCCACAGTGGTGTGCACACAGGCTTTGGTACCCAGAACCATCCCACGTCGTCTTCCCCACTGCCAGCAGACATGACATGCGTCCCACTAGCCAAGGGAGATTTCTGACCAGGGTTGCTCCTCCTGAGAGCTGCCTTTCCAAAGAGGGATGTCTCTTCCCCATACAAGATGACTAGTTTTCCTCTTTCCCACCAGCAAGCTAACTGAGACCCTCCAGGACAGGATCCTTACGGAGACCCACCACCAACCAGCTTGCATCACGCCCCCCGCCCCCCGCATCTGCAACCAGCTTGGGGAAAAAAAAACAGCCAAAGGGAAAAAAAAAAACACCCAGGCCAGGCTTCAAAAAAGCGCACCGTCAGATATCGACTCTGCTGGAGTTCATGGGAAGTGATGAAGCCGCAGGAAAGGATCGGGCCACGGAGGAGCACAGCAGGCTTGATCCCGGATCCACACGCACCACAGATGGTTGTTTGCCAGAGGGAAGGAGCCTGCCCCGTGTTTTTTAAGGTTGTATTTCTGCCTGGTTTAACACACATTAGTCTGTTCGAGTTGATTGCAATCGAGTCACCCCATTTTAGCCTCTTTCAATTGGAAAAAAATGGCAGCTAGGTCAGCGTCTGCGAGGCTGCAGAGTAAATCTGTGTGAAAAGATAGAGAAACCGTTGTTAACAACCCTGCTTGTGTTTTCCAGCCGGACAAGCAGATTTTCCTTGTGGCGGCTGCCGTTGTGTACTGCAGACTCTTTTTCCTTCGGAAAGGTGGTAGATTAAATTGGAGTTAGACGTACGGTACCTGCCAAGTTCAACATGCCTCGGAGACAAACACGGCTCTGTCCGCGAGAGGCCCCACATCGCCGAGGCTACGCAAAGGCCAGCTCAGCTATGGAAAACAGCGAGGAGAGGACTTGGCTGTGTGAAAATGCAACCGCTTCTTGTAATGTAGACATAAACTTTTCAAGGAAGGGTTGCTGGAAGGGCAGAGACAAATGTGAAATACAGGCCCAACTGTTGGGGTTGGTTGGTTTTTGGTTTGTTTTTTTTTTCATTATTATTATTTTTGCAAGAGTTCATTCCCAGTTCCCCTGTGCTGCACACAGGCGTTGCTCTGTGCGCTGGCTGCCCCCGCGCCAGGACCACTCAGCCCCGGGACCAGCAGGTTTCAGCCCTTTCCAGCACTCACGCCACACATCCTAGGCTTGGAGCCCGTCTCAGTGTGTCCCTGTCCCCACCGAGCTGCGTCCCCAGCAAGAGGGGATGGAGAACAAATGGGACCCACATGCTCTCCAGGGTCTCTGAACCTGTCTCTCCTGCGTGCCGCCGGAGAGAAATCAAAGCGTCCCAGGAAACTCCCCAGTGAGGGAGTTTGGGGAGGGGTCCTTCAGAGGCCAGTTTCAGCAGCATGGATTCCTCCCTTGACCTTTAAGGGGAAGAGGCAGAGCACCCCAACCTCTCCCAGCTGCCTGGTCAGGCATCCTGGTGGAGAGCATCAGTGGATGCAGAACCTGCAGCACTGCATGGGAAGGAGCAGCTTGCTCCCTCTTCCCATTCCTGTTCCTGTTTCTCAGGTGGCCACCACTTGCCCTCTTTATCTTTAAAGCTTGCGGTAGCCCACGCTGGAGTGACGAGCTCCTATACTAAATGTGAGGCTAGGATCTGTCATTAAAGTAACATAACCAGTAACCTGGTCATTCATAAATCCATTCTGCCATCCTCATTATCTATCCCAATTAGCTAGCAGACGCCACCAGGAAGGTGTCTGCAAGCAAAAGAGATCCAAACCTCTGCAGGCAGGAGCCCTTTTAAAAGAGGCCCTACACAGGCACACTACGTGGGGATCCCCGAAATGTGATGCCAGAATAAAAAGCAGAAATCAAGGAAGATGACCTACATGTCTTTTTGTGAGTCCTTCACATTTTAGGCATGCAGAAACAGCAGCGCAAGGGCCTGATTAACCAAAATTAATCTAAAATCTCCTTGTGTGGCAATAAAAGATGAAGCTGAAAGGAGGGCTTTTCCAGACCAGTGCATGAACCAGCCCCACAGCATGGAGAGAGGGATGTGGCAAAAAGGGATGTGCTGCCAATGCTAAATCTTTTTTCCTAAAATTTTAGGAAGACATCGGAAGCTTCACCCCCTTCTTCTCCCTCCCCTAGCACTCATTCCCAGGATGTTAACAAGCTCAGCCCTAAACCCTTCAATGTTTTCTGCCTGAGCAGATCAGCGCTCCTGGGCAAAACCCACTGGATCTCAGTGTCCCTCCTGGGGCTGGACAGGGGACAGCCAGAGGGATAGAGGTGCGTGGAAGGGAAAGGAAGGGGAAGTAGGTATAGAAATGTTTGGGCACACTGCAGCTGAGGCTGTGCCTATTCAGACAGCATAAGAGTACCAGATATAGGGACTTAATGAAATGCAAAAGCAATGGCATTGAACTGCTTGTCAAGGCCTTCCGACAAAACGCTCTGTCCTTGGAAAAGTCTGACTCAAAGAAACGGAGACTTCCCATAGAAATGCAGCCATGTCTACAAAAGTTTCCTTAGGTCCCTATCTGGACCTGGTCTTGCCTGACTTGTCTTGCTTGTTCTCCTTCTCTGCGTGGTTTTCCCTGGAAAAGGCCCAGAGCAGCTCCACAGTTTAAACGCTGTTCTGCCCAGCTCCAAGCAGGACCATGGTGGACCTGTGTCTCGCCTGCCAGCTGAGTGCCCCAGCTGCTGGGTGGGTTTTTTCTCCATTACGTGCCTCCTTCTCTTTCTTTCCCTGCCATCCAGCACCCAAGCAGCCCATCTGATTTTCCTTATTTTCTCTGCCCGTACGACTCACTCTCAGACTATCAGTAGATCCAGTTGAATTATTCACTGCAATCATTATCATTAATCCAGCCTATTTGCTGAGCCAGCCCTGATGGGTGAATATATTTGTCATTCCTAAGTATTCGCCAAAATAGCCTGGGTGAGCCATTTAGCCTGGGGCCATTCGTAGTAGCTATTTGTGTTCCTTTCCATTAAAACTCATCTTTTCCATAATGGCCAGCAGAAGCCCCGCACAGGGCTGAAACCCTGCTTGGGTGCTGTTTCAAGCACCTTGGTGTAGGGCACATTCTTCTGACCCATTTCTGCAGCCAATCTGGGCTGCCAGGACGGCACAACGCAGCCTGGCAGAGTGCAGCACTG
Organism: Larus michahellis; assembly: GCF_964199755.1. Taxonomy (NCBI): domain Eukaryota; kingdom Metazoa; phylum Chordata; class Aves; order Charadriiformes; family Laridae; genus Larus; species Larus michahellis. Next base: position 49,469,087 of record NC_133897.1, on the reverse strand, counting down.
GCTCCCGGAGGCAGAGCTGTCACTCCCCGAATTAATGCTTTTCCCCTCTATAACGATTACCTTTTTTTTTTTTTTTAATTCTCTCCGGTCATAGCTTTTCCTGGCCACAGACACCAGAGTTACGTGGATTTTCTGTTTGCTTCTTCAAAAGTGCACGTGCATATGGGTGGAGAAAGTGTACTAAATGCCAAAGATTATATTTCTCCAAGTGTTGTAGTAGGTTCTATGGTTACGGTCACAGAGAGCAAAGGAAATACGAATGCTGAGGTGGCTGCAGGAGCTGGAACCGAGCCTCTGTGCATAAGACTGGTGTGGATTTAACATGAGCGGCTATGGGCTAGGTGATCTGTTTTGAAAATATAACCCGTACACAGTGTTGAAGCCTAATCTCTTGGGGGAGTCATTTCTGGTGATGGCTGCCTAAAAACTACACGTTGTGTTGCCTGCTTATTTCCATTTCCTAAACCCTGGTAAGGATGTGCAACAGAACCTTTTATAGTCACCATGTAGCTCATCATTATTTGCAAACAATGCAATATGTGTTTAACATAACTTAAGCTATTAACTATGCGTGTGTATTGTAATTTGAAGGGTTCACCCCCTGTTAAATAGGGGGTAATGCAGCAAAAAGAAATCCCTATTAGTGACATTTGTTGTAAATCCCGACAAGTTAAAAAAGGCCCTCAGCTAGTCAGTCAGCTTTTGACAAAAAAAAATATTTAAATTTAAACCAGAAAGTGGCAAAGCTGAGCCCAGCCTGGTCCCTGCAAACATAAATAAAATTCAGCTTTTGAGATGGGGGGTGTTCGAAAGGAGCCCTGGATTCGCCAGACAGCGCTAACTTCATTCCTTCAGATTCCATGACCGTAAGGTTCCCAGTGTGTGGTGGCTGTTACATGTAACATGACAGAAGAAACAAACTGCTTGAAACCTCTTCCAAATTTAAGCCCAGGGAAGTCAAATCTGATTACACCAGACATGCATTTGGGCTGTAAACTGCTAAAAAGCAGATAATCAGTTATTTTCTTTGCTTGTAAGACAGAGGCTCCAGCCTTGGACCTGGCCACAGCACACAGTGAGAGTGAGGACTGCATTCCAGAGGGCTGCAGGAGGTTAGCACTAAAGCCATACCTTCCCTGCATGCATGGAGGTCTCCTCCCAGTAGGGAGAGACTCTTCCTCCCAGTAAGGAGACTCTTTTCCCATTCTCTGTTTGCCACGGCCATCCCTGGATCACAAAAGTATCATCCCGGATCATCGCTGGATCACAAGTTCCCTGTTTCCGACCAACTGCTTCAACCATCCTCTGATGAAAGAAGGGTGATCTGCCTCACGTGTAGCATCGGTGGCAGGATGCACAGTGGCGGGTTCTCCGGAGCTGCTGACCCACTCGCAGTTCACACTAATTTACTTCCTGTCCATACCTTGATAGTACAATACCTTCGCCTGGCCGGAGAGGACTCCGCTTTCACCATGCCTCCGTCAAGGCCATAAAGTAAATAATAAAAACATAGTGTGTCAAGACATCAGATTTCAGAGCTTCTGCCTGTAAATTTTTTAGCCTTTGATAATGACTTTTTGCAAAGAGGTGACAAAATGCAATTGCTCCCTCCATTTTAAGTGAGAGTGGTGTGCGATAAGCACCCCTGAGAAGAAGAAATATATTGTTCCGCGGCTTGATATATTCATAGTTTTAGACCTACACGTTGCATTAAATGAGTTGCCATCAATCAGCTAGGAAATGCTTTGGGTCTGTGAAGCGTGCCGTGTTTTAGAGAACCAAAGGATGTACTGCAGAGCCCTTCATCATGAGGACGGGGACACTGCTCTGGGAAACGGTTGTTTCCAAAGATAAAGGTTCATGGATAAAAACTCAACCCGAGAAATAACAGTAAAATTGTACTGACGCTCTGAAATGGCCCTGGACCAGCTCCCAGAAACACACCATTAACAAAGGCATTGCAGGAAGTCTCTACTTGCTGCGCTGCGTGGTGGCTCCCCGCTTCCCTCCCTCTCTTCCCCCACGTAGGCAGGAACCCCGTTGACAGAAGCGGTAATTCTGCCCAGGTAGAAAAATAAATTTATGTCACGTAGACGCTTTCATAACCAAAAGGAGAACTTTACCACAAGACCTGTTTTTTGGGATAAATGGGCCAGTCTTGAAATTTGTAGTTGTTAAACTTCTGTGGTTAGGGCTTATATTTGCCTTATATTTGCATAAAACTATACCAGCTTTGTGCACCTGACCTCCACAGATATTTACTTGCAACTTCGATGTTAATGCAAGCTGGGAGTGGATCTCTGAGGGGAATTAAATCCTTTCTTGCCTCAATCCTGCGGCAGAGACTACTCCAGGAGCAAGGTGAGCTCATGGGGGCGGTGGGAGGTACAGCATCTTTCCCTAGCCTTCCTTGCAATCAGATCCCAAGGATCCATCTTGGAACTCCCTGCAAGTTCAAAATTTATCTTTGCAAGGCAATGATGACAAAATAAACCAAGCGTTAAAGGCAAAGCCCCTTCACCGTCGTAGAAAAGCTGCCTTTATACATGCTCTTCTTCCAGAGCAGAAGTGCTCGGAGAGGAATCACTGTAGAACAGTGTTGGTCTGCATGGACCAGACCTCAACAGGCTTTCACAGGGCAAGATTAGTGTTATGCTCCTGCCAACACCCTGGTTGAGGTATGTTGAGCAGGTATTGCTAGAAGAAAAGAAAAAAAAGAATATGACATCACCTTCTCTAGGCCTGGCTTTGCAAATCTGAATCAAAGAAAGCTTGTAGAGCCTGATAGACTGAAACCAGAAACACAAAGCAAAGTACTCAGCTTTGAATGGACACAGGGCAAGCAGAGAAGACTGGCAATGACACAAATTTCCTACACTCCACTACTACTGTACATAACTCCCACGTAAAAGATGCAATTCTGGAGTAAGAGATCCCAGAAATACATGGGAATCATGCAACCCCAGGGTCCCTGCACCAGTTCTGCTTCTAACTGCTGAAGTGTGATGAATCCCATCACCACCCACCCCATGCCCATGGGTGCTCCCAGCTGCACACAGTGGGGCTGGGGCTGGGGATGAGGAGGGCCACGGGAAGGGGCCATCAGCTGCCAGGAGGAACAGATGGCCTCAGCCTTCCCACGGCAGCTGCAGTTGCGTCTGTTCAGAAATTGCTGCAAAGTGCCAATTTTCATTACGCGAAGCACTGAATACTTGTCTGGTGGTAACCACATTTCATCACAGCCTACACGAACTGGATCTTGAATGGCAACCTGGCGATTAAATGAAACTCTATTAGTCTGGGTCTATTTTTGAATCAGGTTTTAACCACTCTCTCATTTTCACACCTGAGCAATTTTCATGCAGACCCTCTCCCCGCTCGCCGCCGCCAACACATTGGAAGCTGACCCCAGAAACAGAGGGAAAAGTTACAGGATTTAAAGAAGATGGAGGATGTGTGGAGTTGTACCCGCCCCTGGGTCTCTGCAGCAATCCTGCCGGGGGACCGGAGCACGGCTTTGTTTAAGGGTCAGACGACTGCACTGTCAGAGATCGCCATGCTTTCAGCTGAGATACGGTATCAGTGCACGCTGGTCACCTTGGATGAAGAATTGCTTGAAAGGAGTTATTCTCACAGGAGCAAAACTCACCTTGCTGCCCGCTCCCGGGCAGTGATCTGCAACCAACCGCAGGAACAGAAGGGGCGGGTGAAGGAAGGGAATGGAATGCTTAAACACTTGGCTGCATATTATGAAGTGTTTTACATGTAAAATAGGTTAAAGAACATCATGAGGAGGAGAGAGAATATGGAACAACAGGTTCATGATTACTGGGATTGGCCTAATATGCATTCATGGTAAGGTCAGAGCACACAGGAAAGCCTCATCTTAAGGAAAAAAAAATAAAAAATAAAAGCTCAGGTCAGATTCTTGTGTATCCAAGAGTTTTAAGTCTTGTAAAGAATTACGATTAACCTGAATGACAGCATTCGGAGCACCAGGAGGAGAGCTCAGTGAAGCAAATCATGCTGAACTAAAATTAGCGGAGTCTAAAATTCAGCCGTCTGCTTGGCATCCACACACGATGTTTCCCTGGCCCCAGACCCATCACATCACTCAGCTTTCCCAGTGCCGTCTGCTCCTTGCTTTCAAAAGCACTGCTGAGTGAATTGCTGCTGTTCACATGCCGCCTGCACCTGCCTGGAGGCAGCAAGCCCAATTGCTAGACACGGGTTGGGTTTTTGGGTTTTTTCCCCCAATAATTCCTCCAATGTTTATTTGCTGAGAGTTTTCCAGGCAGCTGGAATTCAAGATGTGAAGTGCAGACTGTCTGTCAGTGAAAGGATGGAAAAAGACCAGAGATAATAAGAAGAGATCATAGGTCTAGAAATACTCTGGAATCCCACATGGCTCAAAATGGACATGAATCGTGTCCTAAGGAAAGCAAGGAAGGGTTTACCACAGGCCACAAGCTATAGGGCAGTAAGAGATGAGTTAAGGTCTGCTTCTAGGGGACTTCGCACACAGAATTAGTGTGGAAATAAAGTTTTGTCGCTCTGCCCTAAATCCTGTGTGTTCACTGCGCCTGTGCAGAGTGTGGCTGGACTCCCTCACCTCAAGCGTCTTTTCAGCTTCAGGCTCACTGTTCCCATTTGCTGCCTACAATCCCATTGGCACACAGGCCAAGCTCTCAACCATCCTTAAGCCCTTGCCCAGGCTCACGCTCTTGCTCACAGGGTCTGGGGGGGGACTGGTGTGACTGAGCACCGTCAGTAATCCCAAAAACAACTCCAGTTGGAAACTTTGAGCCCAAACTGTGGCTTAGCGAAGAGCCAGCAGCATGGATGGAAAGTACTCAAGCAAAGGGATCCAGTGTTTGTCACCTCACAGAGACCAAGAGTGCCTCGTGAGGAATAACTTCTCCTAGGGAGCATGAAAAGGATCACACAGGGCATTAGGACAGAGTAGCAGTTGAACTTCCCATGCAGAATTCATTTCCATCTGCAGAAAACCCCTCAGAAATACCATGAAATGCTGAGTGTGGGTGGGTTTTGCCTGAAGAAGCAATAAGGTGGAAAACTTGGCAGATGATGCACAGTGCACTGGTAACATCTAGAGAGTAAGAAAACTTCACAACAGCTTGCCAAAAGGGCAGACAGGCATCACAGTAGCAGTCAAAATGCCAGGCCAGCGAGTACATGTTGGAACAACACATACAAAAGGCAAACCAGAAAACGGCATCACTTCAGGAAGACAGGGTGGCCAGCAATAAATGAAGGATGAGGCAGAGGGAACCCAAAGAGGGCAGAGAAAGAGAAGGAGAAACCAAGATTTACCCACATTACAACAGAAGAGATAACAACATGCTAGAGCAAAAATGAGTAAAGGACATAAATGAGTGGTATTTAAAAGCTACACTGAATTTCTCCTCATATCTCATATTGTCTGCCTCCTGAGCTCCTCCGGAGCAGCTTCCCTCTCCAGCACCAGTCCTACCACCTTATTTTATGCATTTTCCCATCTCCTCGAGGTTGTTCACAGATCACCAGCAGCACTGACCTTTCCCGCTCACCTTCTCCCGGCTGGACACAGGTAGCAGCACTTGAGGGTGTTACCAGCTTTGAGAGCAGGTCTCCATGGCTACCCTGATGTTCAGCCAAGCCAAGCCAGTGTTGACTTCCAAGAAAACTTCCTGCCCCGGTTGTCATCTTACCTTGTCATGGAACACAAAATTTGGACGTATGTCATTGGGGCCACCAAATTAGACATTTTTTTATGGTGTGCAAGCAGCAAGTAGGTTCCCCAAAAGCTGATAAACCAACCACGTCACTGTAAGGCAAATCAGGGGGAGGAGAACACTTTTCCTTGGAGCACATAAACGTTGCTTAAGAAACAGGCATAAAAAGCAGTTTGAGGCACAATCATTGAGGCCGTTACTCCTCTATTTAGGCTGCCTAACATTTTGCATGATAAACAATTTGTGCAGGTTTCTTGCAATGCTTGGAGATTACTATTATTTGCAGGAGATCTCAAATGCAGCAGGTAGAGCCCTCAGGCTAAAGCCATGCCTTTTCCTAGACTTGTGAACTGCTATCCCAATTTTGTTAAAAGTAGGTAAGGCATTAAAAATGACTAACCATTTTGCTCCCCCTCATTCCCTCCACCACTACTCTTCCCCCTCCCCACCTGAGTACACCTCAGAAACCTTTTAACACTGAGCCAAAATACCCCACAGCAAACTAGTGCCACTTCAATATATGCAGTTAATTTTTATTAGATCCTTTTTGTATGATCAGAGGTGTCTTATGATAAGAGACATTAAGGATGTGCAATATATACTGAACCTGAGTCGGGGCAATCCCAAGCACAAATACAGGCTGGGTGGAGAATCGATTGAGGGCAGCCCTGAGGAGAAGGACTTGGGGGTGTTGGTGGATGAGAAGCTCAACGTGAGCTGGCAAAGTGTGCTCGCAGCCCAGAAAGCCAACCGCATCCTGGGCTGCATCAAAAGAAGCGTGTCCAGCAGGTCAAGGGAGGTGATTCTGCCCCTCTACGCTGCTTTCATGAGACCCCACCTGGAGTACCGCGTCCAGCTCTGGGGGCCTCAGCACAGGAAGGACATGGACCTGTTGGAGTGAGTCCAGGGAAGGGCCATGAAGATGATCAAAGGGCTGGAGCACTTCTCCTACAAGGACAGTCTGAGAGAGTTGGGGTTGTTCAGCCTGGAGAAGAGAAGACACAAGGGAAACCTTACAGCTGCCTTCCAGTACCTGAAGGAGGCCTACAGGAAAGATGGGGAGGGGCTCTTTATCAGGGAATGTAGTGATAGGACAAGGGTAACTGTTTTAAACTGAAAGAAGGGAGATTTAGATTAGATGTCAGGAAGCAATTCTTTACTCTGAGGGTGGTGAGACACTGGAACAGGTTGCCCAGGGAAGCTGTGGATGCCCCATCCCTGGAAGTGTTCAAGGCCAGGCGGGATGAGGCTTTGAGCAGCTTGGTCTAGCAGGAGGTGTCCTTGCCCATGGCAGGGGGGTTGGAACTAAGTGATCTTTAAGGTCCCTTCCAACACAAACCATTCTATGATTCCATGATTCTAGAGGTGCTGGGGTCATATGCTGTTTGATGGGGATGCTGGGGACTAAGGGAAGAGGAAAGCGGGCGGGGGGGGGGGGGGGGAACAAAAGCAAAGGAAGGGCTTTGTCATGAGAGTTGTCCTCAGGCCTGGCTTGAAGGGCTGTTTGCCATTGGGAAATCGCACACAAAAACACTTCCCCTGCAGGAATGTCAAGAAGGGTGTGAAGTCAAACACTTGGGACTTAGGAAACACCAGCTTTCCCAGAACACTTTTTCTTCCACATATACCTGTGCAATGAAGTGCTGTATTTTCCCACAGGACTCCTGCCCAAGGTGGAGGCAAAGGGGAGCAGAATGAAAACATGAACAGTCACTTACAGCATTTCTGATCTTTCAACCAACGGACTTCATAATTTCAGGAGACGCCTTTTATGATTTTCTTGTGTCAGGATGTCGATGCACGCACCCACACAGACACACACAAGGCAGATTTTCAGCCGCCACCAGTGTGCCGAGCACCGCTGGGTGCAGGGAAGCCACGCAGGTTGTGCAAGCTGAGACGCAAACTCCCGGAGCAGACAGATAACACATCTCCCACGCAGAGGAGCGCTACACCCATCAGCTGAGTCACCGGGGTTAGGTACCCAGGCAACTAATTCAACCCTTTCGCTCTGGCGTGGTTTCTGGGAGGCCTGGGAAGAGGCAGCACAATTACACGGGACACGAGAAAGCAGCAGCACTTACTTCTGCCATCTTCCTCAGCCTTTCCAAATGAGTGGTTTGGGCCAGTTATCTCTCCAGCAACCAGCAGATACGTCCTCTCAATAAATGCACTGATTTAGCAGGCAATGAAACAATGAGCTTTCCCTCCTGCTCTGCATGCTTAATGAGAGGGTAGCGTTGGCCAGAAACATGTTACCCAACAAGACTAGACGCTCGTCATGCATCAGCCTCTGGCAGATTGCAGTTTCCCAGGTTTATTTGAAGTTACTGATATTTTTTCCTGCTTTTAGGAAAGGACTGCCAACAGCTTGTTGCAAAGGTCCTCTGCGGTAGAAATGGGCCACCCAAGTCCCATGGCAGTGTTAGTTTCCTGCCTGGGGAAGCACAAATCTTATAATGAGGAGAAGGTTTTGCAAAGGCCCTTGGTGGCTTTCACTGCCTAGGGACAGGAGGCAGATAAGCCATGACTACAAAATTTGTGCAGACCATTTTCAGCTTTTCCTCTCTGGGCCACACAGACCTTTGCCTGAGGCAATGCTACTTTAAAAAAAAACAAAAACAAACAAAAAAAAAACCAAAACAACACAACAAAACCAACCCAAACTCCCAAACTTAAGCTGCTCAACAGATTTGTTGGCAAGATATGGATCTTACAGTTAATTCTGTCTGAGTACTTGTTAGACGTACTTATGTACATGCATGTTTTTATTTACAGAAGACTGGCACACCCATGTCTGGCTCACTTCATAGCCTTTGTTCAAGAGACCTGGCAGGGCTTTCTGAAAACAGGATCCCACGTTAAAACCTTTTATTCCATTTGCAAATAATGAAGTTTAATTTTGCTTTCGGTAGGTATCCAGAGGAGTAAATCTTGACTGTTTGAGCGTTCACAGCTCATGAACGCAAGGGAGGTGTGAACACAGATAAAGTAAGCATATTTTTTTTACTCAGAGCAAATACTCACAGAAAACGTACTGCATTCTTCCAGCCTGGTAACCAGAGAGCGCACTGGGCTGCTCTGTTTACTCTGGAACAGAGTGACTCCCATCTGTGCAAGAGTTAGACAGAGGCTCATAGAACCGATCAAGTTATTTGTCACAAATAATTTTAGAGATTTCAGCTTTTGCCGCTCACCGTTTGTTTGCAAGCAAGGTTCTTTTTCAAACAAACCTCTTCTGTATTCATAACTATTTGGCAAACACCCAGGGGCAAACAAATTTCAGCCTCCCGATTGTTCGTGTGCTGTGTCCATTTGCTATTATTAGTGCTGTAGCAGGGTGGTGGACTCCAGTTCCTGCAGGAGAAGGCAGAGTTCCCCCTGGGCTAGGCAAAAGCAGGCAGCCCAGCCTTGATCAGCGATGCCCTGGTGGAAAGCACACCCTGGACTGTAAAATCCAAGACACCCAGAAGCAACTGGTGCTGTTGTAATAGGTGCTTATGGTATTTTTGGCTGGTGAATCATTTATTTACAGGAAATTAAAATAAAAAACAAAAAAAGCCAGTTTCAGGGTGGCCAAAGGTATTTGTAAATTCAGACAGCTCCACTCTGCATGGAGTATTTGGACATTTAGCAAGCGGGAGACAGGCAGACTGAGGGCGAACTGTTCCAGTTGCTGCTGATTGAGGTGAAAAGGTTACCACTCCCAAGCACACTTCACTGTCCCAGCCTTTCCCCACACTAACGGTAGTTATCACATTCACTTTTTTACCCAGTTTAAACAGTTTGCCTGATTACTTCCAAACTGAAATCTGTAAGCTCTCCAGCTTAATAATAATAAAAAAAAAAACAAACTAAGAACATACTACTATTAAAAATATTTTTTAAAATTTCCCAGCCCTTTAATCATCACACAATCGACAGAAAGTTACACAGATACTGTGAAGTTACACAGCGGTAGGAACTGATGACAAGGACGTGGGAAGAAAGTTATGACAATCAGCTGGGGATGGAGAGGAGAGAATATTTAATCTGGACCAGCAGCTGGAACAGGTCATCAAGGTCAACAGCTGGAACGAGGATTCAAAGGGAAAGCAGGCAAGTTCATGGAAGAGAAATACCTTGTGTTTTACTAATACATAGAAACTGCATTTGACTCAGAAAAATCCCTGAAGATAGCTGAAGGCTGAGAGCATGCTCAGGAAATGCATGCTTGGCAGCTTGAACTCTTCTCCAGGCACCCACATCTGGCCACTGCTGGAAGCAGGACACAGCACTAGGCAGATCCTTGGTCAGGCACTAGAGAGATACGTAACGCCTGGCTAGACAGACGTGGTGGGCAGCCCATGCGCCCAAGGAGTTGGACAGCTTAGTTCAAATCTCTGCTTCGGTTCCAGCTGAGAAAATCTGGTGAAGAGATTATTCATTTGGGTAGTAACGATGTGGGGCTTGATTGCCGGAAGAAGAGGGGGAAGGTGGTAATGGGCCTTGAGCACTATCTGCTAAAGATAAACCCATTGTATAGTCAAGCAGTGCTTTCTTTAAGGGTCCTTAAAGACTATGAAGCAAGGCCAGATCACTCTGAGAACAAGTAATGCCAATGTTTGAGGAATATAACTGACGACAGGTCTGTTTTCTACATCTCCTACCAAGGATACAGGTGTCCCTGTGATCAAGTAGCATTTGCTAATACATTCTTCCAACGAAGCACTTTTCTAGTCCTTAGAACCTCTCCTGACAGTTTTACAAAAGTAATATTGCCTCCACTTTTTAAGGTCAAAAAGAGTCTTTTTTTTTTTTTTTTTTAACAAAGGCTGTTGGAGCAAGTGGGATAAGTGACAGCGTCTAGATTTGATCTGCATCATTAATACTGACTTCTAAGGAAGGCAGTTCACACGGGGCAGGTGACAGGATCAAATACATTGTTTAAGCGGGCACAAGAAGAATAACCACCCAACTTCCTTGCATCCTGAAGCTCTCCAAAGCATGTAAACGACAACACTTTCATGTCACTAGAGCAGCCATTCGGAACAGTCTTGGGACCGCTTCTTTCAGCAGTTAGTATGGCTCACACACAATCTCCCTGCGGGCCAATCACAAGGTTTTTTTCTAGACATGCCAAGTTAACTAAAGCATCATCTCGCAGAAACACTGCAGTGACCTCGGTAGTTTTACTTACACTATTCGCCCCTGCCGGACAAATTTAGGCTAATGAAATGTATGTTGTGGGCCACACATTGTAAGCCAGCAGAATATGTTCTCCTATGGCATGGTGGAATAGAGTTTCTGGAGTATCAGGAGTAAGTTGAGCCCTTGATGTCGTATTTAACTTCTGTCTGGCACTGGCAAATCTTTAAACATACTTAGCACAGATGTGAGGGGCATGGAGAAGAGGTGAAAGGTTTGGTAGAAATCTCAGGTTAATCTCAATATGTGTTCAAGTCATAGAGCTTTAGTTTTTGAAAGACATTCAGGACTTGCACAGACAAACTTTGAGGGATCTGCAACTTGCACTGAACTACTGAGGGCCAGGTACCACATCGAGACATGGACAAAACCCATGCCTCAGGCACTGTTCCTAGGAGCCATTTGCCAAGTCAGCCTCACGTCCAGCCTTTCTAAGGTTTCTGAGTTCACTGGCCATTGCAAAACTGCTGTCCAAAGCCATTAGAAATTAATGGAGAGCTGTAAGCCCCACAATTTGTGTTGTGATTTCTATAGGACAACTGCGTGTATCCTCCCATGCCAATTGCTGCAGGCCCTTCCCAAGGGTCTTTGCCTAGGAATTCACCCAGAGGTGATAACAAGGACTGGCATAGCAAAGGAGGTGTGTACCCAGCACCAGTCCAGAAAAGTTCCCTATACTGCAGACATGACTTTCTCCCTCACGTTGCATGCTGAGGATTTGAAAACTTCCTCTCTCCAGATCTGCTTTTTCTTCACTAATGGTGTCCAAAGCAAGATGTAATACTGACCTTTTCTCCCCCATGGGCATGGTGGTGTGGAAGCCCATGGGGAAAGAGCTACACAGCCTACACCCTCTTGCTTGCTTCATGGAATGGGCAAAACCATGCTCTTCCTAGGTTCCTAGAAGGACCAGCCCTGCTGGTGGCAAGAGCCCTTCAGGCAGATGCTATGAGCAAGCTCCTTCTGCAATAGTATTAATGGTGAGCCTTGCACATGGGGAACATGATTCCTGTTGCTGCATATCAGCTCCTGCGCCTCATTCAGTAGGAATTCATTAGTCTATAGGGTAGCTTTTCCAGTCAGAAACCCTAACAGCTAGAGATAAATTAAGCTGGAATTGGAGCTGGACCAAGAACATTTGAGTAATCCATCCAGCCTAAGCAAGATCCCCCAAGACAGGAAATCTCAGCGAGAGCCTAGAAAGAGATTATAAAAGAAAATAAGCCCAGGCCCTGCGGTCATGTGCTGGTGGGACGGCCCATCAGAAGTGAGAACATATTGGAGGCTGTAAAGCCCACTGCCCGTACAGGCTGCTCTAAGCACAAGTCAAAGCATAAGGCAACTTCAGCTGCAACCAGAACTTCTTTTAGAAAGAGAAAAATGCCATCCTTCAGGACCTATGGTTTATTTATGTGGCTCTGTCCTACAGCATCTTCTGCTGTTGCCTTTCCCTGAGTACCTGGGAGACAACAGGAGAGGCAAGCTAATGAATCCCGTACATCGAAATGCACTCTCTGGTTGAGCTGCGGGCTGCCGGCTGTATTTCCCTCTTACCACAGAATACGCTAAAGTACGAAAAGTACCGGAAAAAAGGTACGCTGGCATGGTCTAGAGGTACATCCTGAAATTGGAGAGCCCAGCGCACCTTGCAGTGGTGTTTCTCACAGCCTAAAACCATGTTACAGATGCCTCACCAGGATAGCAGGGACTTTCAACAGGTAGCAGTGCTGGGATTTTACGGGCCATTTCTCAACTCAGTCCTGCTTTTTCTTTTGTTTGACCTCTTGTCCTGAGGTCAGAAGCTTCATCTTCACCGTGTACCTCCACTGATATGACTGCCCTGCCTCTCACTTCAGGCTATTGCCACACCGAGCAGGCCACCTTGCTGAGGACAAGGGCTGGCCAAGACACTTTGATCTCCCCCGAAGGCATCACTGGCTCCCAGCATGCAGCACAGGTCCTATCACAAATCCCCCAAAATGCCAGAGCAGTGGTTCTCCTGCTCTCACACAGCCACATCCCAGCCTAATGCAGTGGCGACACAAGGACAAGCAAATTTCTAGCAAAAATACCATGAGCTGTCCTTACTTGGGCCACTGCCTTGAGGGTCAGCAAGGCTCTGGGGTATAGGAAGGTGGGTAAGCTTAGGAAGCAGGAGGAATGTGAACACAGACAAAGGGGACTTGTATCAGAAGTAAGTGGGAGAGGATAAGGACTGCCAAGCTTTTAAGAGGAATTGGAATTTAATGAAGTGATTGAACAAAGAAATTGAAAGCCTCCTTTGCCTCCTGCAAGGGTCGAACGGATCTGAGCAATACTTGGCTTGGCTGCATTACAGGGTTGTTATTTAATTTTAAATAACTTGGAAGCTTTCAATGTACTTCATAATTCTATTGACATTTATGATTTGAGATACTTAATCTTGAAAACACAAACACAACGCTGATCTGTCTCTCACCCAAGAGAATTGGGAATCAGTGCCTGCAGCTCTTCAATGCAGCAGATCTAGGCCCTGCTTGCCATGGACCAGCTTTTACCTACCTCCGTCGCTGATAACAGACAGGGACCTTGCACTTTGTGGAGCTGAATTATTCAATCCTGAATAATTTGATACCTTTAAAATTAGCTTGCTTCACATTTACCTTGCAAGGCTATGACTCTGGTCTTGCTCTTGGAGAAAGGCCCCACCCTTCCCACGCCGGTCTCAGGCTGGGATCCTTCCTCCCATGATCCCGTCTGGAATGAGTGGAGCTGTGGCCACACCATCCGTACATCAACAGCAAAACTCGTGCAGCTTGCTCTTGTTAGACCCCTGACTGCACAGGGGAACCAAGGACGCGACATCCCAGGCTCGTTCCTGGGTACCCCAGGGCATCCACAAAGCTGCAGCTGACCCTGTGTGTGTGTGTCACGGTGTGTGCACATCATAGTGTACAGCAGAACCTGGCTGGGTACTTTTGGGTCATTCTCCTTTCCCTGGCAAAGGATCCCACAGAAACCAATACATGAAAATTTGGTATATTAAGCCTCGTATTAGGACCAATATCCGATTCATATATTGCAAAGCTCATGTCTGTTCACATGTGAGGGCAGATGTTGCCAGTACTCATGTGTATTAAAATGGAAGAATATATGTGGCAAGCCTGAAATTAATTAGGGTCTGATTCTGCTCTCATTAATGGGCACGCAATTCCCATCGACTAAATAAGATGTTGTACCCTCAGAACAGACTTTGGTCCTTAATTTTCACACCATGAAATTGGTGCTGATGTTTCAAAGGCATTACAGTAGCAGAAAGCATGACCCTTGGTCTTTGCTACCACATGTATTTTCAGAGTATGACCAATTTGTGAAGCCCAACATTACACTCATTAGTTAGTGAGTGAAGAGCACTTTGAAGATCAAAAGTGCTATTATTATTTCCATATTTTTGCCAAACCAAAGCTCCCATGCCGAAGCCATGTGTGTCAAATGTAAAGCATTACCTCCAACGCTTTCTTTCCAAGCAGACCCTCCCCACGTGCCCCTGTTGTTCTGCCTCCATCTGTGGTTTCAAGATTATTTTGTGAAGATGCGGTCAATGATGTGGCGGTACTACAGGGACAGTGGAAGGCGCATCTGGAGAGGACAGCAAAGCAAGCTCTGATTTGGATTTCACAACCATGTTAGGGAGCAGTAACCTGACGGCCATCTCAGGTGTCAGCAGAGATGGAGGATGCCCTGGAGACAGGGCAGTGGATTGCTGCTGCTCCAGGATGGCAGGCTTGAGGTGGGGACGGTAGAAGGGGGACCAGGGAGAAACCAAAGATGAGAGAAAAAAGGAGAGCAAGAAAAAAACGTACTCTCGGCTGGTGTCGTGTTACGATGTGAGCACAAGCATGGGAAAGCAGATGAATCGCAGATTTGGACCAAGTGGAAAACTCAAGAGCCTCACGCTTCGCACAGGGAGATGAGGCTCCCCTTTGTGAGCAGCTTCACCGAAAATCCCCCCCCTCTGAGCTCCCACAGCCGCCCTGCCTGCCTGTACAGCCAAAGGGACGTACCGGATGGGAGCTGGAAATAATCTAGAGAACAGCAAAGCCTGTGGGAATTTTTCCATTGATTTTAGCGGACTTTCGATCAGACCCTGAGCAAAGAAGGACTTGCGTGTTTGATACCTAATTCTGTTCCGGCTCCAGAGAGAAAGAGGAGGGTCAGGTAGAAAAATGGGAAAGATAGGAGGTGAAGCTGCCTCTCGGGTTTTTTCTCTTCTGTAAAGCTTCTGCTGTTTCACAAACTGGCGGGTGCAGGGGGAAGGGGAGACGAAAAGGGCCAAATCACTACATGAAGGAAGAATTTGCAGTGCTGAGATGGAGAAAGTCTGCCCTTTGCGAGATAGCATTTCTGATCTGCAGGCACACAAAGCCTTCATAATTGCTGGAGTCATTATTTGCTGTAGATGGCAGAGAGACATGACAGGTACTGCAAGACACATAATAAGCTGGAATGAGCAGTGATGTTAATCCAATACCATCAAAGATCGGGCTCATCACAGAATCCCATTTAGAGTCCACAACAGCAGCCCTGAGATTGCTCAGGAATATGTTTCATCTAAGTGCAGACATCACTCAGTGCAGGCTTCAGTCCACGGCTGTACGTTTGCTATCTCCTCCTCTGCTCCCATTACAATCTATCCACCCCAGTTTGCCCCAACCACGTATCCGACCCACTGTCAGAGCCTGGCCGCCTGCATTTTATTTCACTACCTAAACTATCTCCAGTAATGAGGAAGCCGGTAACAACCTTAAACAGCGTATGCAAAAAAATTCACTTATCTTTCGGCCCAGCTTCCAAGGCTGCAGGTGCTGTGTTGCTCTCCTGCACTTAGGGGCTGTAAGCTGAGTTTCAGCTCTCAGACATTTTCTATTTATCGCGATTCCCAGATGCAGCATCAGCGAACGCCCCAGTGTACCTCCTCGCTTCCACAGCATGCCAGGTAAGGAGAATACGTCTAGACAGAAGGCAAGGCTGAAGCTAGGGATAATTTTTCCTTCAGTAGCCCCTTGACAGCTTTCAGCACAGGAATGACAGCTAGGGATTTATGGATAGGTTGCCGAGTCCGAGCAGACGGAGACCTTACTCAGGTGCTTTTGTGGGATTGGGAGACAGAGGAGACAGCTGCCGAAACAGCATGGTGTAGGAGGACGTGTTTAGTCAGAGCTTCGTGAAGTGCGTTCCTGAGTGTTTATTAAATTCAAAATCGACTGCACAATTTATGACCACTAAGCTGGATACAAGTATTCCTGTAGAGACACACGCGCAAGAACTGAGGCTGAGCTGCAGTTGACTTCAGCGGAAATAGCGCCCGATGTTTTCAGCATTTGGCCTGTTACTTATTTTTAGCATTTGAATTTTGCACTGCGGTCTCTGTGAACTTTACTACTTTGAATGGATTAAAACTAGAGATGGAACGATTCAGACTGGACGTTAGGAAGAACTTCTTCACCATGAGGGTGGTGAAACACTGCAACAGGTTGCCCAGAGAGGTGGTGGAAGCCCCATCCCTGGAAGTTTTTAAGGCCAGGCTGGATGGGGCTCTGAGCAACCTGATCCAGTGGGAGGTGTCCCTGCCCATGGCGGGGGGGGTTGGAACTAGATGATCTTTAAGGTCCCTTCCAACCCTGACAATTCTATGATTCTATGATAGTAACCGGAGCACTCCATGTGAACAAAACAAGAGAATAAAGTGACTACAATTTGTAACTAATGCTGTAGGGGAAGCCGCAAGACACAGCAAAAGGCACATGTGAATTCATACCAAAGAACTTCATTAGCTGACTGCTTATTTAGAAACTATAGCAGCGCGACCGAACAGCCCTGGCATCCAAAGATTCAGCAGCAGGGGACTGGTTTGGGTATACAAATATACTACAGCACTATAAAACCAAAATGGCACTTGTTTTACTACATTTCTGGAACATAATACCTTTTCCTCCACTTCTAAAAAAGCAGACAGCGCCGAATTTCAATGACTGCAATTAGCCTCCCATCTGAGTTTTGTGGCTCTTCTGTTTACTGGTTCTTCTCAAGGAAACCCTGTTCAATGAGGGCTCAACTCTGCCTTGAAAACTTGATTAACTTCTACAGGACACACCAATGTAGCCTGGGTAACCAAGAACAGATCGGGCACAACTGGAAGGAAACCAAAGGACGCAGAGAAAACAGCTGTAAGGGACAGCTATTTGTACTAGGGAAGTACCAGCTACACCGTGGTGTTCAGATACCAGCTCCCTCCTTCAGTTGCACACTGGAACTCAACCTCCTTACCTGTGATTAATGCATTCATGCTTTTAAAAACTTGCAGCACTTGGAGTATGAAGAGAATATTCAGATTTGCAACAATATCCATTAAATGGATTTTTAACACAATTAAAAATAAAGACGGGGTCTCTATGATACTTAGTGCTTCTGCCAGTCCCCTGTTCAATGTTCCTGTACAGTTAAAAATGAAACGCTTGTGTGCCCAGGCTGTATTTGAAGACATTAGCTTGTAACTAAGCCAAGCTGGAAATGATTTGTGTGAGATGATTATATAGACTACTGCCAGGGTCCGCTCGACACATCAGCCATTTCCATACAGCTGCCTGGTAGTCTGCACACCAATGTTTGAAAAACTACCAGCTCTCTCCACAACACTGGATGATAACATGCCACCGCCTACGGTCAGAGCACCGGTGGCCACCACAGGGCACTCCGTGCCTTGTGGCATATTACCTCCATCTCCACCCAGTCTAAATTAGCTGCCTAGGTTTTCTCCAGGAGCAACGGAGGGAGAACGCGACACATCCCAGAGGCGGTTCATCCCATTGACTTAGCTTAGGACAAGTCTCTCCAGAGGCAGCTCACCTTCTAGATCTGCACTAACTCGAGAGTTACTTAAGGCAACTACACTGAATGCCTTGCTTTTATCTAGCTCGAGAGACAAGGCGTGCTTGGGATTGCCACCAATACAACAGGAACTTGCAGGATGCCAGCTGCTGTGGTCACCCCTGCAAATTAACTGAAAATCAGAGTCCTGTATCGCCATGGGCCTCAGATATTTCGCACTCGCGTAACTCAGAACACTTTTGAGTCAAGCGGAGCCTTCTTCACATTGCTCTGCTTTGCCACCCAATTCACTGTCTGAAGCAAGCATTCCAGGCTGCCAGAAATCACTGACTACGCAGGTGACATAAAGAACATTTGCAACTTCTTGCACTAACTCGAGGGTTAGGAGATCCCTAAAGTGTTGCTCTGTTTGTGCTCAAAAACACATTACATCCCTTTTTAAATGTTTGCCCAACCCCTAGACTAGTGAGATCCCCCTTCTGCTGGCTGGAACTTGCAGAGAGGCTACCTTACGCTTACGCTGGAGCCACGCCACCATACAAGAGGGCACTTGAGCTTTTACTGCTCCAGATCTTTTTTTTTTTGCTTACAGATTTAAATTTCCTTTGCAGGGCAAAGTTAGGATTGTTTGGCAGATTTAACCTGTATCTTTCCCGAAGTAACATACAAAGATTTCTTTCAAATGTCCCCCCCTACACTTTTTATCCTTGAATTGCTGAAATCAACACTCCACCTTAAAGGACTTTGCCTTTGAATTGCTTGGCCAGAGGAACTGAACATTTATTCAGTGACAGCGGCTGCCCCTGCAATTAAAAGTCATCTTCAGTCTGTTAGACCATCAGAACAGTGATATTCTGCGTGATTTCAGATAAAAGCCTGTGATGTGCTCTAATTTCCAGGAAATTAGTTATCTTTACTAGAAATGTTTCCTTAGGTCAGTGTTCAGGACTTCCAGGATGGCTTGTGTTGCCAAGACCAATGCGTGCATTTAAATCTGTAAGAAGATTTAGCATCCCCCTGTCTTGCTGCCTGACCCCTACCATGCCAGTAAATCCCACGTGTCTCTCAGAGCTCGTGTGTCACCCTGTGAAAGGTGGGAACAATCAGTAGCTGCAAATACAGATTCAGAGGCCACAGCCACGTACTCATATAGCACTTTTCACTCTCAGGGGAGAGGAAGCTATAAACAAAGGATCCCTTGCATTTCTTCACGCTCACCCAAAGACTCCAGTACAGTATGTTCCCTCGGGCATCCAACGAGAAAGACCTTCTCTGCCATCCTCATGAAGGGCTGCCCACAGACTCTGGAGTTGGTAGGAGCCAGCCCTTTGTGGTTTGGGTGCACGTGGAGAAGCGAGTGGACATTATTAGTCAGTGATCAAAATCTACCCACGGTTTCTGAGAGTGACAGATAAACACTGATTCCTAATGCACAAAGTTGTCTTAGTCCTCCTTCCTTCTGGCCATCTTCTAAAATGCTCAGGAAAATAGGATCACAGCTGATTAAACAATCCATACCATGCCCAGGCATTTGCCCTTTCCACTCCAAACCAGAAATCCTCAGCCATGCTGCTTCGATCAGCATCTCTAAATGAAAGCTTTGCCTACCATCCTAGTGCTAGTAGATTTGGACTTGGCCAGCAGAGAAGCTGGCTTAAAATGTGAAGGTCAGTCAGTCGGTCAATAGCCATTTACACCAGAAGGCTGCAACTTTGAACAGCGTTGGACCATGCTGTCCAGATGTCAGTTTGGAGGCTCCTGCCTCCGCTCCCTGAACGGTGAGTGAGGAACTCTCCCCTGCCTCCCCCAGGCACGGCCAGCTCTGGCCCTGAGGACTTCAGCCCTCCACCCCTGCCCACCTTCACCCCACCAGCAGTGCAGCGCATTGCGGCTTTTGTTGGGTTTTGTTGTTTGTTGTTTTTTTTTTAAATAACCTCCTTTATGCAAGCCACTCTTTTTGCAATGGAAAATCCATTTCATGGGGAACAGGTTAAAGTACATTTGGAAGTCACAGCCCAGGTCCTCCTATTGTGCAGGTGTTCACATTTGTCCTTAAACCCTTTATTTATTATCTACATACAGATAAAAA
The DNA here is from genome assembly GCF_964199755.1 of Larus michahellis. Classification (NCBI taxonomy): domain Eukaryota; kingdom Metazoa; phylum Chordata; class Aves; order Charadriiformes; family Laridae; genus Larus; species Larus michahellis. Next base: position 49,449,209 of record NC_133897.1, on the reverse strand, counting down.
ATGGCCAAGGCATAGCAAACCTTGCCAGAAAGTTCAGTTTTGGGAAGAGGAGAAGCATTGGGAAATTCAATCCAAATTTAATTGTTTCAAGTCTCACAAAGGGAGCAATTTTTTTTTTTCAGTGTTGAAACATTCATTTTCAGCTTAAGAAATACTTAATTCCTTTCAACACTTCTTTCTGAGATGGCACTTTTCATTTAAAAAGCATCACAAGTTACAAGCGCAAAGGCTAGGCACCCCAAAATAAATAGTTTCCAAATAAAGTGTCACAGGTCAACCCAAAATTGTTTTTTCTGGTTTTGCATTTTTCCAGAGAGTCTAATAAAATCTTTGGGTTTTGGTTCAAAACCCAAATTCTTCTAGTCCAGCCGCTGCTCAGACAAACCCTTCATTTCTTGAGCTCTACTTGCACCGGCCTGTTTCCATCATCGGATCTGCATTTAACATTCCCAGCTTCTCTGGATTTATCACACATAAGGTAATTTTGTCCTGAAAGAACACAGGAAGCCCCCTCAATTTTCCGACTGCCCAAGACATACCCCTCATACTGGCCAGAGAAGACCAGCGGGTCACAGCTACTATGGGAGACAGGGAGAGATGAGAGGAGATTTTGGACAGGATGCACGGAAAACGAAATAACCGGTATTTTCACAAACAGGGAGGCCCAGTTGAATTAAGTTTAAGGCTGCTTTGTGTCACCAGAAGCAGTGGAGGGTCCACCAGAAGCCTGCTGGACCTTCTAGTGGGGACAAGTGGGGACTCTGCCACCGCCTCGAGAGCACCTTCTCCCTCAGCACACCCCCCCACGATGAGCCTGACAGACTTTTCTGACTCAGTGATGTATTTATTTTTTTTTACCCTGAGTTCTCAGATATCGTATCCATGGGAGGGGGAGGCGGGGCGGGGGGAGGGGTGGGGGGGGAGTTAATTGGATTTCTTTAAAAAATTAGGAAGTTAAGCTTATCTCTCTGCCTGCATATGGGGAGCCGTGAGTCCTGGATGAGTGAGCTGACGCGAGATGGTTTCTAGGCAACTTCTGCTAGCCGTGTTGGAACAGGAATATGAATTAAAATTAAAAACAAAACCCAAACAAGTCAAACAAAACAAGTAGCAGCTACTCCACACAAAACCTGTTTTGACTGACTCGTAAGGTTCGTGCGAGGTCTTTTGCGGGATTAATATCGCTTTACTGTCAAGGAGAGAAAAACTGGCACCCCTGCACCAGCACCTATTGTGAGACACGTGATAAGCGTGTTCATGCGGCCAACACACATAACTTGCGTGTGATAAGAGACCTGTCAGGCCACGTCTGTGCGATGATGTTACTTGATTGCCAAAATGCCACAACCCAAGTGTTCCAGGAACTCCAGCCTGACACATCCAGGGGCTGGGAAACACTGTCATTAACTTCAGTTCTTTCTTCTCTCCCAAAGAATTTTGCTCTGTATTTATCAATTCATTATACCTCTTTTTCAAGGGATTGGTAAAGTTTATGCAAAACATAGTGTTCTTGGGTGCTGCCTTTATTTGTTTCTTTTATGTGTAGTATAGAAATGAGGAGGATGCCCCATCTCCTTATGTTATCCTGCAGTATTAGGAATGGCTTGCTGTACTTTTTTTGTCTTAGACCAAGTTTCAGGATTAAGGGCAAATAATCCCATTCCCCTCAAAATTTATTATTCCCAACACCTTCACCAATTTATTGAACTACAAAGGTCTCAGACAGAACATAACCTGACCTATGCAAATCCAGAGTTGCGTCATTTTTCCAGTGTCAGAGTGAAATTTAGTCCTTGGTGCCTCAGCTGAAAATTAATGGTTTCACACCCTGCACTGCCAACTTTGTCTCTGAGCCAGCGTAACAAGGGGTATGGATGAAGGGTTTACAGCCTTCCCTGAAGTCACAGAGAGCAAGGAATGCCTTCCAGGGATTTTAATTATCAGGATCCCATTCTGCTCCTGCATTTGCCGGCGTGAACAAAGAGCAACTGCCAAAGTCTGAACTTGACTGAGATCGGGGAATTTGCATTGTCAAATAAAGTTGCTAGCAGGTGTGTTAAAAGACAGAATCACCACTATTATTCCAAAGCATGTGTCCAGGTTTCAAGAAGGGGGATACCAAAATCAAGTGAAGTGATTAATAACCAGGCCTACAAAGCAGTTTAATTTACAAATCTCCCTTTTTCTTTTTTTTTTTTTTGCCTTAAAGGTTGTATGGCACCATTTGTCTGAGAGTGACCCTCTTTCTCCCAAGAAAGTAGGTTATAAGGGGTGACAAATTTTTTTGTTCGTATTAAGTCAGAGCAAATCAAGGTTATAGTTAGAAAACAAAATCTCTAAGCCTAACTCAAGCTTTTCTCCCAGCTCTAAAGAAATAATCAACCAGCAAAACTGCTGAGCTTTCTTCCAGTGGTGAGTTATGTATGGACCTAACACTGGCTTTGGCTCTCTGCAGAGCAGCATCCCAGATACTTCAAACTGCCCCACGTGTATCCAGCTCCCGATCCTTTGTGGCTTCTGCCAGATGGACAGTGAGTGAGCACTCCTGGGCTGCTGATGGAAGTGGACTCGCCTCTGGGCACCGGGCTGTGTTGGGTCAACACCACTGGTGGTAACACGCTCTGGCTCCACCATCTTTTGCTAGCAAGAAGGCTAGGCTTCCCTGCCTTGGACATCCTGTGCAGCAGGACCGGGCTGGTTGTTTCCATGGCTGCTCCTGTTGGTGCTGGCTGGTGTTTGTAAACTCACATTTAATCACACTAGCACTTCATTCCCATGTGTTTGGCCTCAGTTTCTGGAGTTAGCCAGTCCTTGGCACTGCTGGGTGACCATGCATAGACTTACTCTTCTAATCCCTCCCAGATTTCTTCATGGCTGCTTTCTTCAGAGTCCCCGTGACCCACTCGGATCTCTAAGACTTTGGTAGGTTCAACTCAGCCTGAATGAAGCTGAGGCAGATACTGAGACCGGCCTCCTTTTTTCCTGCAGTCTTCCCATGTGTTCCCAAACTGACGGCTCTGCTCCCTGCAGTAAACACTGTCGCCTGCTGTCATCACTGGAAAGCTCGCTGCTTGCCTTGCCTGCAGACAGAAAGGGGCCTATATAACAAAATAAGGAGGAAAAATTAGCAGCAAAGCCATGCTGTGACACCGATTATGGGCAGTAATTATATCAGAAGCAGCCATGGTTTAATTGGGAGTGACACAGCCTCTCCACTGTCAGGCTCTGGCCCTTCCAGAAGGATAAACCCCTACGAATACACAAAGCGACCCAGCATTGCGACTAAAGCACTTGTCTTCTGCAGAGGCTCCTCCACTCCTCACTACAGTTTACCAACTCTCCACTGTCCAGAAGACATGCCAAGGGCATTTTAGGGGAGGTCTTGGATTAGACAGAGAGGTTGCATCAGAACAAGTAAAGTTAATTTCTCATCTCAGGGATTCAAACTACTGTTTCAGGAAGACTTACAAATAGCCCTTGGAAACCCAGGACAGGAAAAACACAAAAACTAGATGTCACTTATTGTAGTTCTAACCCAGAATGAAGGACAGCAATTGGGTATGCAGTGCATTTTTTTTATTATTACTACTACTACCGCTACTACTACGACAATGATGACGACAACAATGACGATGATGACTACTACTACTACTACTGCTATGTGGTACACAACATTGCTCATATATTAGAGAAGCCAAGTGCTGTCCTATATTACCTTTTGGGATTTTAGTGTTTTCCAAGGACACTATCTTAGCCACAAGTGAAAATTTGGCAGCAGAGCTGATGGAGCTATGGTTGCTCCAGCCTGCGCCCTTCCCTTTCCCCCCACGCACTGCTTGATGCTGGAATGAAGCAATAGATCACCCAGCATGACAGCAGTCATATAGTTGTAGAGGTGCCCTTGGCGCACCTTGGCTGCTCTCACCCCTACCAGAACAAGAGGAAATCTGGCACCAGGTAACATTGGAAGACGCTCTTTGGAAAGTTTGAGTGGAAGATTTGTGGTTTGCAAAATTAAACCCCAAACTGTGTCTGACTCAAATCTAGGTCCTATCATATCTGTACCCCAATAGTCTGCCAGGGAAAGAGGGCTCCAAAAAGAAGTCTTATTTCACCTCTCCCGTGTAAGCAAATACATCGCTATGTATGAACAAATGTCTCAGTGATGGCTAAGGGTGTTTTGGAAACCATCAGTGTTCTTAGGAATTTAAAAGACCAGTCACCCATGAAAGGCATTTGCGATGCCTTCCAATAAGCTACCCAGAGCTTTGTTGATTCTGTTCCATGAAGGAGTTGTCTAAACCAAAAGCACTGTGGTCGTCTCACCATTTCAAGGATTTCACAGAAGAAAATAGCTGAGGTTCACTTATTAGCTTTATTGGACACCCATAAAAATTTCAGAATTCTCTGTTATTATGTAAGCAAGTGCAATTCTTACACTGCAGATCAAAACCTACCATGTAGAAGGATTTGGGAGTAAATGTCTACCATTTGTTCATGCCTTTTTATTGGAGATTCACTTTTTAAGTCATTTCTGTTCTGGACCTTTGTGGTTCATCTCTTCTAGAGATCTGAGGACATTGCAAGATACCGGCACATCTGTTTCCTGAACGCAAACCTACGGGCAGTGACAGCTTGCTCTATCTGATCGTACGTGTGAGTTTGTGGGCAGTGAAAATACAGGGGCGTTATGCAGACACACATACACACAGAATATCCTGGTGCTGGCTGAAGCTAAAGCCTTAAATCAAAACACCAGATTTATCAGAATCACAAACCAATCCTGTGGGCTCACCTCACACATGATTTCAGCACAATTTTACAACACCTTGCCTTGCAGGTTGCTCTTGACAGAATTTTTCTAAGGGGCAATTGTGAGTAAAGTACAGTAGACAAGGACTTGCTCAGCTTCTGGAATCTGGTGCCAAATTTTCAGCAGAGTCTGGGTCAAAATAGCAGGAGAGGAAAGATGAAGAGGATTTTTCATCATGCGTGCTATTACGACTTAGCGGTGGGATGTTCAGGGCTGTGTCACAGCACAAGCGCTTCAGCACATGGTACAAGTTAAACAGCATGGGGAGATGGGAATAACTGCCCTCGGAGTTATCTGATTAGCAGAATAAAAGCTGTGGTGTCAAGCACTCCATGTAAGCCCACTGCGCTCAGTGGAAGCTGCTATATCCCAACAAACAGCCAAGCTTGTCTCTGCACAAAACAGCTCCTTGCACGTATAACGCCTGCAACAACTAACTTCTACATGTTAATTACCCAGCTTTTCTGTCATTAATCTACTTCACTACAGATTTTCATTGCTCAAGCCTTAGTGAGCCACATTTTGTGGCTGAGGAGAAGGTAAGCAGCGCATCTTGACGACTTAGAGCACGCATTAGGTGAGGAGTCCCTGGGCGGACTACTGCTTTGGCACTGCTGTCATCACTGAGAGATAAAGGTGAGTAGAAGTTCATGCGAAACACCACTGTATGATGTTTTGACCAATTAAACCTCAAAAGGTGTGCAAATGCTCCCAGGCGAGTTACAGATGGGTGACCATACTGTCACCTCAGAGAGATGCTAGGCTGTCCAGTGTCATTTTCTGAGTCACACTGGGCTGCAAGAGGGAAATTCCTGTAAGAATGTGAATAGTGATTGATTAGATGTCTTTCTGATGAGCCATTTCAAACCAACATGAGAATCCCAAATAATTTTTTAGACTGAAGGACAGGGGCAGCTAACGAGCATAAAAATATATTGCTTTTAAAATGCTTCATTCCATTATCTGTGGATATTCCTACGGGAATTGAAATCCACTAAAATCCACTACTCCAAGTTTACACCACTGGGATTAAAATCTGGTCCCCCTTCACAAGGGGGGGAACATGTTTATCCTGCTTAACAAACCTGATATTTTTCTATGATAGTGACCTGCTTAACGGATGAGGAAAAGGCTGTGGATGTTGTTTGCCTGGACTTTAGTAAAGCCTTTGCCACCATTTCCCACAGCATTCTCCTGGACAAACTGGCTGCTCATGGCTTGGATGGGCATAAGCTTTGCAGGGAAAAAAATGGCTGGATGGCTGGGCCCAAAGAGTGAATGAAGTTAAATCCAGTTGGAGGCTGGTCACAAGTGGTGTTCCCCAGGGCTCGGTACTGAGGCCAGTTCTGTTTAGCATTTTTATCAATGGTCTGGATGAGAGGATTGAGTGCACCCTCAGTAAGTTTGCAGATGACACCGAATTGGGTAGAAGTGTTGATCTGCTTGAGGGTAGGAAGGTTCTACAGAGGGATGTGGATGGGCTGGATCAATGGGCCAAGGCCAATGGTATGGGGTTCAACAAGGCCAAGTGCCGGGTCCTGCACTTGGGTCACAACAACCCCATGCAGCGCTACAGGCTTGGGGAGGAGTGGCTGGAAAGCTGCCTGGTGGAAAAGGACCTGGGGGTGTTGGTCAACAGCTGGCTGAATATGAGCCAGCAGTGTGCCCAGGTGGCCAAGAAGGCCAACAGCATCCTGGCCTGTTTCAGTAATAGTGTGGCCAGCAGGACTAGGGAAGTGATTGTCCCTCTGTACTCAGCACTAGTGAGGCTGCACCTCGCATGCTCACTACAAGAAAGACATTGAGGTGCTGGAGCGTGTTCAGAGAGGAACAACAGAGCTGGTGAGGGGTCTACAGCACAAGTCTTAAGAGGAGCAGCTGAGGGAGCTGGGGTGGTTTACCCTGGAGAAATGGAGGCTGAGGGCAGACCTTACCGCTCTCTACAACTACCTGAAAGGAGGTTGTAGCATGGTGGGCATTGGTCTCTTCTCCCAAGTAACAGGTGATAGGACAAGAGGAAACAGCCTCAAATTGCACCAGGGGAGGTTTAGGATGGATATTAGGAAAAATTTCTTCACCAAAAAGGCTATCAAATATTGGAACATGCTGCCCAGGGCAGTGGTCGAATCAACTTCCCTGGAGGTATCTAAACAACGGGTAGACATGGTGCTTAGAGACACAGTTTAGTGGTAGTTTTGTCCATGTTAGGTTAATGGTTGGACTTGATGATCTAAAAGGTCCCTTCCAACCTAGATGATTCTATGATTCTATAAGGAGGGCCTATTAAGTCATCTACAATCCACCACTGTAAGGGGCCTTAACGTTAATAATTCCCTATTAGCAGCATTTTGAAACCTTCCAAAGATGTGAAAGAAGACTAGAGCTGCCTAGAGCTGCACAGCAAGCCAAATTCACAGTCCCATCTTGCCTCAAAGTCTATTTCTTCTCCCTAGTAAAGTGCCCATGTTCTCACTTAAGAGTAAAGGCATCGGCAGGTATATTGCTCTCTGCTCAGCCTAATGGACAAATTTCTGTGGATATAAATCTTAGGGTCACTTTTCTGATGGCACAGGGCATTTCAGTGTTAGGAAATTTCAGAAAACTTCAAACCCCTGAATGTGGGGTTTGGTTTTTTTTTGGAGTCCTACAGTTTATTCTTTGTATGAAAACAGTGTACCGACAGGCACAGCAACCTTACTGCAGATGTCAGCAACTCATCGACACAGACCTTTCCAGGAAATATTTCAAAATAGAGGGTGCAACACACCAGTGTCGTCCATCTCCATCCTGGCTCTGCCGTCAGCCTTGTGCAGTCAGCTGAAGAGCAATAATGGGCCCAAGGTGTAATGGCTTGGTGCAGGGCACAAAGGAGGAAGAAAAGGGAAGACTGAAAAACATCCATCGCGTGGGCTTCTGTGTTTATCATCTGCAAAAGAACGCTTTTTTTTCTAACAGCTGCTTTTTGCAAAAGGTTCTTACTGAAAACAAGGTACAAACTTCATTCTTAAAAAGCTTTTAATGAAGCAATTTCAGTAGTACAACAGACGAGCTTGGGAAGGGAAAACATTTACTTTATTGTTGCTATCCCTTTGCTCTGGTGACTGACACTCTACCAGCATGTAGGAGGAGCATCACCATCCTACGCTCAGTAGCATGAATGCTGAGCTTTCTGAGGAACACAGTCATCGTTGTTTTCCACTGCAAGAGGGCTATATCCGCTGATACGGTGCAAAGTGTTGCTATTTACCCATCACGGATGGCCACCGTTTGAAACGTCTGGGTTTTAAAGCGGTGGCTCGCTTTGCTTTCTGCATTTGTCTATTTGCTGACCTTGATGCCGGAAGGAGGGCCGAGCAATTAGCCACTTTTCCACACTGGGGTATTTGCCACATAAGTAGAAAGAGAAAAGCAGTTCCTAAAAAGGCACCTGGGGTGGGCCTGGGGGGAAAGGAAGGTGCATTAGCAGAGTGTTCAAGAGTCTTGCACCTGATAGATCAATCAAGGCTAAATTCAAAGGCAGATGCTTAAAAACTAAAATAGTTAAGAGGTTAAGGCCTGAATTTTTAGCATCTAACATAAGGCACTTGAATAAAGACCCTATATGAGCAATCTAGAAGTCGTCACCATTGGAAAGGAAAGGGAGAGCTATCTCCTCTCCATTGACCACCAAGGAAGTTCCCAGGAGTGCTCTTCTAACGGAGGACTAGCTTCACTAGATGAATGCTTAAGGCTAGATATTGGGAGCAGAGGCCATGATTAGTGAACTTGGCTGTAATATTCAGGGTTGAGTTTAGAGAAAGACTCAATTATAGGCCTCACTGCTCCAGTAATGGTGCAGCAGGAGTCCAGTTGCTGGGCAGATATCTACCCTCTCTCCTGCCTCCGGATGCTCTGCGTCATGCTCGGTGGTTATCTGCAGAAGAAGGAGACGGTCACCTGGACGACTGGAAATAAGATACCGGTAACCAGAAAGTACTGACAAAAACCCAGCCAGTACAAGACAGTGGTCAGCATTTGCTAGCCCTCAAATCATGTAGTGAGTCTCAGTCCAGCTCCCAGTGCACCAAGGTCTCTCTTGCAGACACCGTCATGGTCAGTGCAGCTGAAATGAGAGGGCCATTCCCTGTTACAGTGCCTCTTTCATGGGATCCCTCCTCCACAACAGCATATATGGGCAGATCGTGGAGGAGAAGACCAAAAGTTCATAAAGACACCCTGTGAACTGCAGACTGGTCTCGTCGACACCTGTCCTTCCAAACCCTCACTCCCACTGTGCTTTTTTCAAGCATATTTAAAATTCCCTTTCATGCAACTGGCGATTTACCTTCCCTTCCTCCTACAAGTTAGGTTAAAAGGGGCAGGAGGTCCTTTTCCGTATTGATTTGTTTTCCTGACCTTTCAGGTACATGCAGAGAAGATCAGCAAAAAGGCACAGGAAGAGGAGCAGAACAAAAGCGCAGTCCTTGCTCTCATTTAAAGAAGTAAGAGAAACATGAAACTTAGCATCGAGTAGAAAATAAACTGTCCGCTGAGGAAAAGAAAGCAGCTGCCCATATGGAGAAGGGGCCGTGAGGAGTACCACTCTGCACTGCAACGCTGATGGAGCAGGCTATGAAAATGGAGAGTCAGCCTTCGGAGAGCAGTTGTGATCTCAGAGGTTCTATTTTTCTCTTTTCTTTACTTTTTTCTTTTTTTTTCTTTTTGAATAAATGTAATTTAAATAGACAAATCCTATTTCCAAATAAAAGGAAATCAGATAAATTATTTTTAATCCTCGGTATTTACACCCTGCTATTAAGCCGCTCCCCACCACAGTGCACTGTGTGTGGTACCACTCTATGTGCTGTGGATTTGGTTAGACATAAAGCAGATGCCCTGATTGCTAAAGCTCCCCTGACATTTTCTCGCTAGTACATCATGGTGGCTTGACCACATTCTAAACTGGGTAATAATACTTTTTTTCTAGCTTAATTCCTCCCATGCATTCAATAAGATTTGATATTCATCTTCCCTCCCATATCTTGTAGCACTGCTTTGCCTTGCTGTATTCCACACTAAAAGCAGATATAGTACAGCACGAATGAAGCGATTGTTACAAGGCCTTTACCAACCACACAGGGACATGGTGAGGATTAATTAATTGCTTATTCAGAGTTTTTATATCCCAAGATTAAAAATAGTATAATCATAATAAAACCAGATTACTACGTTATCAGAATCAGTTACTAAAATCCCTAGTAAAGACAATACAAGTTTCTTACTAAAAAAAATTCAGGACTGTATTTCAATCCCATCCCTCCTGGGAGACACAAAAAAAATTAATCCAGACTAACTTTTACGGTCAGTAAATTATATCTTATTAAAGGCCTGTATGACATTCTCTTTCATAATTATGTTGAAACAAATTAGGACTATTTTAATTCTGAAGAGAAGAATCTAAGGAATCCATCTGTTTACATGGCATTGCTAATCCACTTCCAATTCACACATTCAGTTAATTCAGATTAAGTTTTCCTCAGCAATTTTGCATAAGCAAATCCTCACCCTGAAGCAACCACGTCCCATGGCAGATACTCATCATCAGCTTTTGTAAATTCAGTAACCTTGTGGACTTATGTGGTTGGACATGGGCAATGGTTTCTTCAAAGCCTCAAACCTCTGGGATTCAGATCTGAGCACCAAAGATGTGAGGGAACTGCAGAGGAGATTCCCGGAGCCCCTTGCTCGAGATGTGACCTGGGGTTGCTCCAAACCACACTCCAGATGCAGTAACCCTTGAGGGCTGTCAAGCAGCCAAGACCAGACAGGCTGCGGGTCCTCCAGTGCCGTTCCTTCTCACGCCTCCCTCATCTGTGGTGCTCAGAGGAAGCAGGGATCTATCCATGCAAAATTTACTTCTTCGGGCGCAAAGTCTATCCTAAAGGACTCCTTCGTGCAAGACTTGTGTTCATATGGCCACAATGAGATTTAGGATTGAGAATTCTATGTCCAATTTTTGTACCACAAATACCTGCCAGGTCTTCAGGACCCCACTGTAGGCATAACTTCGTTGTTTTAGAGAGAGAAATAGTCTGTCAAGTTCCAAACCCTCTGAAAGATGGCCCTAATCCACTCCACTATTACACTACTACCAGCGAGGTCTGATGAAAGACAACAGCACGAGGGCAAAGAGCCCGCAAATGGGAAACTGAAGCAGAGTACCCTGACATGCAAAGAGCCAACGCTCAATTCAAAACAACCGAAACAATCCTTTCCTTGTGCCCCGAGGCACCGAAATCCTCTCTGAGAGTGACATCCTTCTAAAAGAAGAGTAATCAAATATAAACGCTTTACAGCGCTGAGGCTCATGCCTGCACCCACCACGCGCAGGGACGGATGCACCTGTGAAGAAAACGCCTTTGTTCCTTTCCAGCTCACATCAGGGCAATGTGCTGCAGATGGCTGCAACTCCTGGAGCTGAATGTAAAGGCTGTGGCCTAAAAAAAGAAAACAACATTGCTCTTGTGTACAGTTAAATCTGTCTTGCCACCCGGGATCCCTTTAAGATACAGGGGTTCCTGAGGCTACATGCCACTGATGTTAGGGCAGATCTATTCATTGCTAAGCAAACCTTTACAAATAGGCTAGTGCACTCTGCATAAGCCATGGGAGGCGTTTAGGAGACTACAGAGGAGCGTTCATTAGAGCCACTCAGCGGTGAGGAACTGGAGCACCAATGCATTCAGCTGAGAGAGGAACAAACGCGCTGCTCAGAGCAGGTTTGCAGATATGTACACCATTATAAAGTGCTCTTACCACAGTGTTATGTCCTTTTCAGCTTCTTTGTTCCAGCTTTTCTTGTCTTTTCTCTGTCCTTTCCTCATCTTCATTATTCCCAATTGCTCCTCTGCCTTTATCTTGCTGTTTTCTCTCTTTCCTTCCCACCTCTAGCTGTGAGGCCACTCTTCCTCCCAGGTCTGAGCAGTCCTAGCAAGACAGGAGCTACTCTGACACTTGACCAGCTCTATAGTCCTCTCTGGCAGGACCTGAACACTTTCAGGCACACAGGCCTAGGTACATGTCAACTCAATGCATTACCTGAACTTTGCATTACTGACTGGTCACCCTAAAAGCTCTATTTGTCTTCTCCTCTTCTCCCAAGACAGGTAAGGAGGTCCTGCAGGGTGATTCATCCCGTTCTCGTCACCTTCTGGAGTGGTCTCACTTGCACTAACTTAGGTTATCTGCTCTTGAAACAGGCACCTCAGTTAGATTTCCCTTTATCTCAGGGTAGCCACGATGAATCTGGGCTTCATCCCAGATCTACCCTTTGCGGTAGGCTTGGGGCTGATGTATTTTTTTGCCAACTCAAGCTAAGGATAAATATTAAATCTGGATTCACTGAAGCTGTGTACATGCAGTTTGCACTGGGTTCAGTCCTTTTCTAACTATGGAGAAGCTCAAAGCCACCGTCAGCTGCACAAACAATCTATGAATTCATAATCTGTGAATTTTTGAGGATGGGGAACAATTACTGTACAATGCTGCACATGTATTATTCAAGCTTCTGAAGCCACCCAGCTGGCAAGACAACAAAAGAACAAACGTTTTGCAATAAAGTTCATTTTAATTGAAAGACCAAAGAGTCACATGTACCTCTCCTTTTAGCCTTAAGGACAGCAGCAAAACTGATGTCATTTTCAGAGCCACAGCTATTAAACAGGCAGTGAGAGGGGCTTTTTTTTTTAACCATCAGAGAGCCATATTCACTTTTAATGCCCATCTATGCTACTCTACCATTATTCAGGGGAGTCCATTTTGGTGAGACTATGATGCTGTATAATTTGCCTTTTCGGATTATATGGCTTGTCACCTCAAATGTTAGTCTAGATACTACCAGAGCAGGGATAAACACAATAAAGATCTGGTTCTGTAAACTCAGTCCACATTCATGACACCACTATACAAGGGTGGGAAGCCCTTTGGTATGTTATCCTTGGCATAAGAAATAGCTCAACAACTAAATTAACTTAGATTCTTTGATTTAGAGGCAAGTGTACATATGGCTGTCCTCAGGAAAAACTCATGCACCAGGCTAGATGTCGAGATGGTGACATTTCTTTCTTTTTTCTTTCTTGGTTTAACAAATCACTAAAGGCAGTTTTGCACGGTACATGTCGGCAGTTTTGCACAACTCGAGGTTGAAGTCCCAAAGTGACTGAAACCGCTGGCACAGGCTGTTCCAAGCACATGCATTTATAAGGATAAAGCTTTTGAGATCAGAAAAGAGAGACACGGATGAAGCCAGCTTCTGGCTAACTAACTGCTGCGTCCCTCAATGTGCAAAACCGTACGCTATACGCTTCACCCTCCTCTTGCATTCTCCTAGAGTGACCTGCTGCTATTAATAGCCTGCTACCGTCAGGATCCAGCGTGGCATATCAGAGCAAAAGAATTTTGCTCCTTTTTGGAAAAGGCAGACAGCTACGGCGTTCCCTGCTTGGCTCTGCTGTACTCTTATCCATGCAAGGGCAAATCTCGTGGGCCCCTTCATTGGCTTAAAAGGGTGTGCAGCAAATGAGTTAGGCACAAATATAATGCAGATTGTCTGTACGAGGATGGTTGCAGTAGATACAGAGCTCCTCTGTGACGCTGCAAGAGCATAAGACTTTCACGCTGGCTGCAAAGTGATATTCCACATGGCTGCAGCTGCGGGGAACCCACTCTCCTGAAGCAAGGAAAAGGGTATTCCCTGCAGAAATGAGCTCTGACTTCTTGCCAGGACAACAGGATCTGCTTGATTAGACAGACATGTTTTGCCCATACCCTAACAGGACAGTACACCTGCTCTTTGGGGGACCTAAGCCCTTTGTTTAGAGCTGACCCTTGCTTGACCAAGTCAAAAGTCCCACTACCTCCAACTAGCATAGGATGAGGCTCTTAATTCTTCAACACATTCAGGAGCACAGAGTTCAGTGAATTTCACTCTTTTACTGAAATCGCTGGCCGGTGAACCACAGTTTGCTCCATCCTGAGCTTCCTGTAGCACTTTATTTCAGATCTCAAAAAATGCTCACCAAATTTAAACTTGCTCAGATTCCTTTTCACTTCCTTTTTTAAAGGGTGGAAGTTTTGCCTTTTCTTTTTCCTTTTTTTTAAGCTTTGGAAACGGATTGTTTGTGAATAGCTGATTGCAGCATGGATTCTTCCCCATCTATCATGCAGGGTGAATCTAAATACTTTAATAAAGCTCCAAGACTGAGTCTGCCCTGTACCAGAAACCACTCTTTAGTTTTGTTCTGCAAAATATATATGTATCGCTTGCTGTTTGTTGGCCTCTGGTCAAAGGAAATAACAGATTAGCACAATAAATTTAAGAGATGGGAGAAGAGAGATCTTTTAGATGTGAAAACATCCCCGCTAGCAATTTCAAAACCTCGCTCCGCTTGCCCCAGCCCTTCTGAACCCCGTCCCCCTTCTGCCTTCCAGGATATCATCAGTCCTGGAGGTGGGGAGAAGCCAAGCAAACGACAGCTGCTGAACTCCAGCTTCTGCAAACAGTCCAAGGACAATCTGCTCCTTTCCAGACCACTTGGGGGGGAAAAAAAATACCCTTCAATTTTTTAGGCATACATTTTGTATATAAAAGACCACACACAGCCCAGAGCTTTGAAATGATACTGTGGGATTCAAAGGATATTTTCTGGCCATAATGATTTATGGTGCTGCATCAGAGCCCTCTTTGAAGAAACGAGGTGAAGCCAAGTGGCTTTGGCAGGAAGGGAAACAGCCATCCAATGATATGTCCAGACATCAGGTTTAAAACAAATAAAAACCCAACCATCACCACAGGATGTTGCAAAGACCAGAATTACAAATGGGTTAAAAAAGGGATTAGACAAATTCATGGAGGCTGGGCCTACTGGCAGCTATTTAACATGAGGATCTGGCTGCAGCCTCTGGCTTGTGAGGTTCCCTAATTCACTGATTGCCAGCAACTGCTAGGTTTTATTGAACGAAGATGTCTCTATGGGCCCTGTAGTTGCAGGCTTTCCATACGCAGCTGCCACCCACAAAAGGCGGTGTGCTGGTACAGACCTGGGTCTCACGCTGGGGGGGAAACGCTGATTTGCTCTGCTGAGTTACCCCGGGCTGCAGAGATGAGCGCTGACGGCTGCACAGGGGGTCTCTCATCAGCTGGACAAAGGTCTTCAGTGGAACCTAAATGTAGAGCAGATGGGAGGGAGCATCCTGCGCCGTGGTCGTTCAGGAGCCGAGCAGGTCGTTCAGCATCCCAATGCAGCTCCCAGGAGGATGACAGCTACAAGAAAATACACTCGTTAGGTTTCCTGCAGGACTTCTGGAAAAAAAAGACACACACACCCCCTGGAAAGTCTTTTAACACTGAAAACACACACTGTGGTGTAATCAGCAGGAATCCCCTCCACAAATCCAAAATATAGCCCAGGACTGAAAGCTTGTGTGATAATATCCTCACTTGCGCAGGTGGAGAAAAAGCACGGGGAGAGTCTCCGAGGTTGCAGCCCGGAGAGGGGAAGCTGTGCTCAGGGGAGAGTCTTCCCCAAGGCTCTCCAGTGATGTCCCCAGGTCTCCATACCTCACTGAAAAACAACCCAGATGTATTTTCAGAAGAGATAAAATTGAGATAAGACTTCAGAAATACCCACCAGCTTCTGGAAAAGAGAAACTGTCACTGTGAGCAGCTCCCCGCATGATGCAAAGTGCCCCATGTTGGTGAAGACCCTGTTCTGTGGTTACCTACCCAGGTGAGAAAGGACATCTCTTCAAAGCCTGGCCACCTTCTCAAGCAAAGAGTGTTTGAAAATCTGGATTCTCACTCAAAAACTCCACTGACAGATCTCTGTGTTTTAATGGAATCATAGAATCATAGAATGGTTTGGGTTGGAAGGGACCTTTAAAGGTCATCTAGTCCAACCCCCCTGCAGTAAGCAGGGACATCTTTAACCAGATCAGGTTGCTCAGAGCCTCATCGAGCCTGGCCTTGAATGTCTCCAGGGATGGGGCCTCCACCACCTCTCTGGGCAACCTGTTCCAGTGTCTCACCACCCTCACTGAAAAGAACTTCTTCCTAATGTCTAATCTAAACGTACCCTGCTCTAGTTTAAAGCCGTTGCCCCTCATCGTATCGCTACATGCCCTTGCAAACAGTCCCTCCCCAATAATGTGATGTAGGAGACCTATCCTGCATTTCAAGAAATTCTGTGATTTTTTCTTTTTCAAGTAAATGCTTCCTCCCTAATAGCTTATGCAAACAGACTTTAATGCCGATCCCATACAGCACCTGTAAGCCATCTGGAAGATGAACAGCTACACAGACATGAGCAGCCCACCCCAAAGTTCTGGCAATGAGAGATAATGATCCTAGCTGCAAAGGCAGAGCACCATTCTCAACACCATCTTTTTAAAGTCAAGTCTTAGCCATAACTCTTCTCCCAGCCCTGTCACACCAAGCCTGGTCTCATCTCCTCATGTTTACACAGGTGTAAACCCAGGAATATATTCATTACAGTTGGTAGCAGGGATTTTCCTCCTTTCTCAAGCAGCAGAGTGGCATTTTACCAAATCGATGGCAGGGTCACTTTTTTAGCTAGCAAACAAATAAAAGGTACTCGCTGAACTCTGTGAGATTGTGCTTTGCCCCATACATCTTCCAGTGCCCAGCACTAAATGTCACTGCAGAGGGGAACAGCAGCGAATGGTCAGACAGTCCCCGAATCAGCACGTTAGTGCGGTGCCAGTGGCAAACAGCTGGAGCACGGCCAGCCCTCGTGCTCACTACAGCTTGTACCCAACTGTAAAAACAGCAGGCACTGCCTACGTTTGAGGCAGCAAAGCCTTAGGAGAGGTGAGGTACACAGAGGAAAAAAAATGATGCGATGACTAAAACAGGCGCCGGGGACTCCAGGGACGTGGGTGCTGTGTGACACCAAGCAGTTCTGCACATCTTCCCGCACCACGGCGGTGGTGGGAGGCTTAATGAGCGCTTGGGAATCCTGCAACTATTTTTCAATTAAATTGTGCTGCACTCTGAGCTTTTGCTATAACAAGTCTGTCTGAAAAAGCATGCACAACGATCTGCTCAAAAGTCACCTCAACGTTAAAAATGATTGGAAAAAATACATCCAGAATTCATTTTCATGTGCTTATTTTTCTCTCCATCCTATTTTACCTCCCCCATTTTTTCCTGTCCCTCCTCTCTCCTTTTATTTCAGTGCAGCCTTGTAAAAGGCTGGTCCAGGTCTCTGACTCCTGGTTCCTGTGCTGTAGGTCTTATGTTCAAATCCCCAAGTGGTAGCAGCAGGTGGAGTGGAGGCAGATGACCTCTTC
This sequence comes from Larus michahellis, assembly GCF_964199755.1. Classification (NCBI taxonomy): domain Eukaryota; kingdom Metazoa; phylum Chordata; class Aves; order Charadriiformes; family Laridae; genus Larus; species Larus michahellis. The sequence goes on along the minus strand of NC_133897.1, from coordinate 49,432,048 downwards.
AAATGTTTTAGGGTTTTAAAATGGATGTTGAACCATTTATAGAAGGGATTATATGCTTTTTTTTCCCAAGCAAGAAGTAGCTGAAGGAGAGGAAAGGCTTCTATTTAAATGAAGCAAAACCTTAAATAAGTGATGCCCTCTGAAGGAAGAGAGACTTGCAGACTGATTTCCCCGAAATCTTTCAGGCTGGCTGGTCCAACTCAACCAGGTTTGCCAAATGGGCAGACACCTCATTTTCCTGTGAGCTTCAAGGCAGCCAGTGGAGAAGAAAAGCCTCATGTTATGTCATCCACCGTGCTGGTAACTATGAATGCTGTCACTGCTTCTCTAGACTCCCCATCCAAGCAGGGATGTGAGCGAGGAAGAAGAGGAAGGAAGGAGCCATGAGCAGCAGTTAGGAACCTGAGGATGCTGCAGTGAGATTCTAGCAGGCTTTTGGGGAATCAGTCACAGCGCCAACAGCCAGCCGGAGAGCACCGGGCCCAATTGTATCTGTCAGGAGGTCAGAAAGCACTGCGCGAGTGCTTTTTTTTTAAGATAATAGCAACAGGGTCAGTAAGAGCTGGTAGGGCTGTCAGAAGAAAGCTGCTGCAAAGGCCAGAGATGGCCCCCAGCCTCATAGTCTATCCCAATGGGAGCAAGTAGGACTTATCTCACTATTCTCATTGCAACACAGAAGTCTGCCACTAAGCTGGTCACTTCAGTCTCTATTTATAGAAAAAGGGGAAGAACAACACAGTTTTAGGGTGCCGTGACCTGGTTTAGGACAAGAAGGGGAAGACCCAAGGCTATGTTAGTTATGTGTATGCTGACTGTAATGGAAGCTTAGGGTCAGTCCTGCAGAAATTGGTGACGGGGCAATCATTTTTCAGGTGGGTAAGTCCCATTTGTAGTGCCCCTGTAGTCCAGAGGTAGTCCCTCTAACTCTTTTTGCTTGAGCCTGCTGCCCAGAAAGAAATTATACTCCTCCAAGCAGGTATTTTCAGCAGAGATCCCAAACCCCAGGTCAACTCACTCAAAGCACTGTACCCTAAATACAGAGCAGTGCTCTCCTGTGCCCAGCACTCCCTTTGCAAACCCTCTCCACAGCACCATCTAATTCCCCATCTTTCAGCCAGGGAGAGGGCGTGAGAGCAGGAGAGTGAGCACACAACCACGCTGCGATGCTAAGTGCAAGGGAGCAACCGAACAGTGCTCCCTACAAAGGGAGTTCCCAGCTACACGCTAGCCACCTGCCAGCCCTACCGAGCCATGCAGCGGCATGCCTAGTAGCATTGCACCCCCAGAGACCTAATTTGGAGACACTACAAATAATGAAGAATACCTCAAAGAAGGAACAATCCTATTAAAATCTTCTCTTTTAAAAAGGATTTCTCCAGCCATCCCATTTCACATCTTCAACCACAGGGTAAAGGCAAGAGCCACTTTCATTGCCCAGGTATTCCATTGCAGCTGCTGCAGTGTGGCAGAACTGCCACCTCTCTTCTCCAGCTTCTCCCCTGTGTCAGTAAATCCCCTGTAGGAATTTTCTGAACTGCCTCTGTCTGCAGCTCCTGCACAGCACAAGCAGATCTTAACATCCATCAACGGATCCACCAGACTTCACTCCTGCTGTCATCCCCAAGACTTCATCTGCCATCCTCCCCCACTGACAGCCACCTGCCTTTGCCATGAGACACCATCCCACGTTAGTCGGCAGGATGGATTTCTTTAGTGAGGAAGAGTCTGCCATTCCACATGGTCTTTTTCCCTCTCCTTGCCAAGTAGCAGACAAGGTCTCCAGGTGCCTCTGGCAGGGGACAACCAGAGAAAGCAGGAAAGGAGATGCTGACCCAGTTCTTGGTCAGCTGCAGGCCTCAGTGGGATTTGGGAAGGTGCACAAGATGAAGGAAAGCCTGCGCGCTAATGGTCTCATGTGCTAGTACTAGAACAACTGCCTGCTCCTCCTGAACACAACTCCTACATGCCCGGCTTTAATAACAGAGCATGCACCTTCACAGTGGGCATGAAGACGTGCTCTGACCTTGAAGCCAGGGCTCTTCCAGGCACGGGCATGCCATGTAGGTTTGCAGGAGAGTGAACCGTGGGACCTTGCTGACTATCCCTGCCTCTCCGGTGCTGCCTCAATGGAGACGGGGTGCAACGCACCCACTCGGACACCAGACCCCATCCCTCTGAGTGCCCAACAGACATAACCCTGGAGAGACCTCCAGCTGGAAACACACAAGGAAGGGGATAAGCATGCCACAGATATACAGATACACAAATACTTTTTTTTTTTTTCCCCACCATGCCTTTCCAACGTCTGTGTGTGACACGTACAGCTAATCATGATTGCTGCCTTTGACAGTCAGTTAACGATTTGCATCCTTTTGGTAATTATCCCATTACCTGCACGGAGCAGATAATTCAGTGGGTCTGCTGGCGGCGTTCAGCAGCCACGTCCCCAGGTTATAAAGTGAAGTGCTGAGTGGAAAATTTTAATGACTAGAGGCTGGTGAAATCTTAAATTGATGGCAATATATGGTGAAGTCTGTTAAATAATGTGAAATGCCCTTTTGGCTGGAAAGGGCTGGATGAACCTGTGGTTGATAAGTTGTTAAATTACATCCCATGGCTGGCTGCTTGTCTTGGGAAGGTACCGAATGATAAGTGCGCAAATTATCGTTACCGCACGGAGTGAAACTATTTCCAGCAGAGATGATTTGATAAAAGAGAAGTTATTTATCATGATTAAAACCGGTACATTTGTACTTCTCCACATTGAACAGATCCTGAACTGGCAATCATCTTCCGAAAAGGTACCCAAGCCTGATTTAAAGGGCTTTATGACTGTTTTAACAGATGGGGTTTTCTCTCATGGAGAAAGAAGATTTTAATATCTAAATTGCCATGTTTCTCAGAATTATTTCCCTGTTCATTGCAGACAGCTTGATTTCATTATTTTTTTTCACACCCTGTTTTTGTATTTGACTTTTCCTAAAAAAGAAATCCAAATAAACACTCTTTCACAAACAAGGAGGACACAGGCTGCTACATGCAATGGTAGAGGAGAGCTTTGTCTTCTACACCTTCATTTTGGGCCCTGCAGAGACAGACAAGTCCACAAAGGTAGCTAAACATATCTAGGCCAAAAGACAAGAATAAATGCTACGACTTCAGTGAGACTGCCTCCCGTGTGTAGTTTGTGACATCTAGTTTGCTGAACTAAAACCTCTTTCCGATATTTCTTGAGGTCTTCTGAAGAAGGCGTCATTGTTGACATTTTGTCATTAACTTACAAGCCTACTATCTCCTATTAGTATGACAGTAGCTGGTTTAGGTGTGATTATCTAATCACCTGACCTAACTTTCCATTTAATAGGGGCCAAGGGCTAATACGGGTGAGATATTTACCCTTCTGCAAGCTTACCCACATCTGACTGCAGTGCCCCTTCCAACATGGTCTTAGCCTTCACTTCCAGGGAGACGATTCAGCACCAGTGTAGGCATTTCAAACAAAAGTACCTTTGAAAAAGGGTAAAGAAATTCTACCTGTAACTATATAATGATAATGTTGCAGTACTTTGAGCATCAGTGCTTTCCAGCGCCCCACTAGCGCCATCACCAAAGGGAAGAAAACGTCACCTTGCACTGGCATGATCCTTTCTGGCAAGATCCACATCCAAGGACTTTTCAAAGTTTTTCTCCTCTTGTATTGCAGAAGTTGAAATGCTATTACAGATTACTCCTTTCAGGACTTTTCCCTTTCTTTCTCTTTTTATTTATTTATATTTCAAGAAAATTCTATGCCCATGCAAGTTATACACTCTTTGAGATTTTCTGATGCTCAGAACAGGTAAAGCCCCAATAACAGTTTATTTACAGGGAGTGTGTTCAACAAGACAAGCTTAAAAGAGGAGAGTTGGAATTAAAGATCAGTTGGAGAATCAAAACTTTGTTCTCTAAATCTGCACGCTTGCCAGCCAAACAAGCACAGGGCAGCAGCAGGATTTCATAACTAGGTTCTCACAGGGTTCCTGATGCTGCCCTGACAGGAGGCAGTGTGGAATATTTTTCTTCAGCTGCACCTCAGTGTCAAACTCAGCTCCACCATGCCCCAGCAGAGTTGCGTCTTCTCAAACCAGGGACAAATTTGGCCAAGAAGCTTCAGTGGGAGCAGCACATAGATAGCCCTGAGCAAAACTCAGTCCTGTCAAAATGTCTGGTTTTTGTCTCCATTAAAAAAACATGTCCCGGAGTATAATCACACAACTGGCAGAATGTGGATCTCCTTTAGCAAGCAATTCATCAGAGACCCACTCCTTCTGTTTTAACTTCTCTTATTTGCAGGGAAAGACCAGTTCTCTCAAGCTCACCCCTGGCACACCTGGGGCTTGTGAAGGAGTGGGACCTCGTCACCACTTTCTGTGCCACATAGACCGAAGAACAAAGTGGCATCTGGGCCCTCGCTACCCTTACTGACATCACCGGGAAAGGGGCCAGATGCTAAGAGCAGAAATTGCCAAAGGGACGTTTTTGGTGACTCCTCTGCTTTGCTGAAGTCCAAAAGCTTTAAGGCAAATTACCTTCCATGAGAAAAGTTTCATGAGAGAGAAAATACTGCACATGGGGTGCTGTCACAGACTAGATTAAGTCTTGTTGTGCAACAAAGATTGTCATGTAGCGATGAATAAAATAAGTGAGTGAGCTCACCTATTCAGTGTACATCCAAAGAGGGCAAATTCTATATTGCCTAAATCAGGTGTGGAGCAGGGCAGCTTACCTTCAGCTATGCCCTTGGGAAGGAAAACCCAGGGTCATCCACAGCTCTAGACAGGAGTCAATAACCCAATAACCTGTCTGTCCATCTGGGCACCCCCTCATCCACCACCATCACCAAGTTGAATGGGAAGAATGAAAGCAAATGGAAAAACTCAGAAGTTGCTCCAAAACCGGAACTATCCTCCTCCAACTGGCTTCTTTAACCAGCACTTTATCAGAGTCTGGATTCCTTACAAAGACACGACAGTCTTGGAAATATTAAAATAACTCTAGCTGTTTAATTTGTAACAGTGCTTGGAAAATTCACCCAGGTCTGGTTGAGCAAAGCATTCCCCTACTTGCTCAGCTTGAGATGCACTTAGAGGAGGAAGCCTGGATTAAAGCACATGCTTAAAATAACACATACGAATAACTGGTTTGCTAATTTGGGGTCTTAAAGTTGAAAAGGTCCTTTTATAAACTCAGGGAGAAGATGAGATTCTGATTTCCAGTGGGATTACTAAGTGTAATTGCTGTCAGATGTTTATGTACAGTGAATACATGTGCAGCAGATAACCTAAAACTGCATTGACTCAAACTACACACCACGAGTAATAGTTTCAATGCTCATGCATGAAAAAAAATCCCATGCTCCATTTATGTTTCCGCTCCCCTGTGTCTTCGTTGTAGTAACCCAGGGCAGTGATGGAAAACAAGCTAATACCCACACCAGTTTGCTAGGATTCCCTTTTCAAGACCCCAGAGGAACAGGGCAGGCTCTTAGTAATTCTAATTAGCAATTCTGCCCCTGCAGGGGATGAAATGAATTTTCGCCACCTTGACTCACAGAGATGGAGAGCAAGGACCTTGACCTCTGCCCAGGAGTCTGCAGTGCTACCTGCAGCAGAGGGAATACCACAAAGCCAGAAGCACTGGGTATGCAACAGTACACCCTAAAATGGATTAAGAAAGGCCACATTGCGTCAAACCAAGGGTTTGCCTAGCCCAGTAGCCTCTCTGACAGTGGTTAGAAGCAGACGTTTAGAAAGAACAGAAATAGGGTTTGTATACAAAGATCTTCCCCTATACGGCCTCTCAGCTTCTGCCTATCTGGGTCTCAGGTTGTGTTTTACTTGTCAGTAGATCCATCTTCCCCATTTCTACCCAAAACTTTGCTAAAACCATTTACACTTAGAGCTGCCACAGCAATCTGTGGCTGTAGCCCCACAAGCTGTTTCTGTAGTCAGTGAGTCACCGGCATGTAAAGCTGAGGACTTGTTCCGCTATTTCAGGGAATCCAAAAGGACCAAGTTTACTGACTGGTGTAGCTTATCAAGAATAAGCCAAACAAAACATGCTTGTTACTTATCCTGTCCATTTGTTACCTCTGCATTCTGCCAATGGACCTTTGCTGAGCAGCCACGTTCTCATGCTGATGCCCACGTTCCCCAGTGCTTTCCCTACAGCATCTGGTGTCGTCCTGTAAGGTCCTGAGGGTAGAGAGCAATGTAATTCTTCTCTGAGGGGTCTAACAAGCTCCTGGTAACTGGAAAATATAACTACTGATAGCACTATTTAGTCTATGCTATTAAAATATACACATCTGGCTAAAACTCACCCATATTCTGCTAGGCAATTTACTTGAGATGGTTGACAACCAGCACGTAAATGACAAAGTTACTTTGTTGTAGAGGAAAAGCGTGTGGGTACTTAAGATATTGATGAACTGGACTATAAGCGGATTATCACAACGCTATGAGTAGAGACTAATTTCCCAGTAGAAAAAGCCTTTTGAAATACAAGACAAAATGTCAATCCATTTACTAGTCACACATATTTAAAACATTTCCCTTATTTTGCTCCCTCCTACTGACTTTCAGCCTTCAAATGAGAGAAAACTGAGAGGAATGTCCAGCATTTAAACAACACATAACTTCCAGACAATCTGGATGTCAATATCTGGAAATTTGGGATTTGGTGGAAAGGTAAAACCTTGTACAGTCCCATCTAAATAATACAACCATCAATTAGGAAAAGGAGGGGTGACAAAGGAAAATAATGAGGCTGTAGCTTCAACTGTGCATTCCTGTGCAAGGTGCCCGGACTCACTGCGGTGATAGCAGTTGACTTCACTGGTCTCGCTGCAGCTGATGGCAACACGGCCAGTTTCACCCCACCTATAGCATTTCACGGTTCCGCAGTTTATCCAAATTCCTTCCAGAGTCTAAAAACACAAACACATAGATTTTCCTTGGAGATGACTGCTTCAGGGCAGGAGGTTTCTCCTGTGGACTGATGAAGGAATCCAGGACCTTCTAGCTATACCTTGAGGGCCTCTTCCAGCCCCTTATTTTAGTCACGTGGAAAATTATCTTTGATTTTTGCATGACAAAGAGAACATGCAGCATGAAACCCTTATTGGAGGGACTTCCCTACTTTCAGTTGAAATACAATGGCCAAAACAAAAAAGAAAATACAACTGGAAGGAAGCTGTGGAGAAAACATTGTGAAATACATGTGTATTGTAAACATACAGAAATCACTATAAGAAGAGATCTCTCATTAAAGCTTAATGGAGAGCATAGAGGCATTACCGCTTCTTTGGGCAAATCACAACTCACCTTTGGCAATCTGTAGGTGGATGATCCAAGCCATGGATTCAGCATCTCTTTGGGTACATGAGCCCAGTGCCACGCCATTCGTGAGACCACACACTTGCCACTCAGACTGGGCTCTACTCTTCTCTGAAACCCTGCTGCTGGGCAAAGAAGACCTCAGGGCTCAGGGCCAAAGAGAGCTCACGGCCCTGTCGTCTCTAATTGCAATCTCTGCCTGGGAGGAAGGAGACCTGGGATGAAGTTCCTGGTGTTAAGATCCGTTCGGTGTTTTAGCAAGTGACCCTTTAACTTAAAGAAATAGACCTGGGAGCAGGACCCGCAGTACTGTGCTCTACGATGGTAGCCCAGCCACTGGTGAGCAGGAGCCAGGTGCCCCGGGGCTGCCATTGGCCAAGGGCCAGAAGCTGCTGGGAAGGAGCTGAAATCACACAGGGAGGGCTGAGACGAGAGAAGTCTGACCTGGAGAGGGGGTTTCATGGCACAGCTCAAAGGGGCTGCTCCAAAATTAACTGAAGACGTGGGGAATATTTCCACCCATGTCTTTGGGTAAGATTTGGGAGCCATTTCAGGAAAATGCATCAGCACATGATAAACCCAACTGAAGATGATGACATTTAATCACATCCTTAATTCTGACCTCACGCTTACCCACGTACCTGTATAGGAGGCTGACAGCAGCACTCCCATTAACTTCCACTTTTCAGACTTTCCGGTTGATCTGATCCTTACATCGCCAGGGTCATTTTAATCCTAACTCAGCTGGAACAATACACAGGTTGCCTGTCTAGACATAAATCTATTTCCGAAAAAAAAAAAAGGGAAAAAAAAAGAGGGGGAAAGGGAAGAATGAAATTCTTTTAAACCATTTTCAAATCCCAGACCTTCAAACAATGCAATTTCACAGCCAGTTTTGGGTTCTGGTTTTGGTTTTGCCGACAAAAGCAGATATATGTTTTTTAAAGCCATTTAAAGGGTCCCGCTGAGGCATAAGTCAAACTCCCGTGCCTGGCTGCCATCCCGGAGGATCGGGCCCGCCAGCGGAGCAGGTGGCGTGTGGGTCACCCGCGCCTGTGTGACAAACTGTGATAATTGGATTGTTTGGGGAGAGGGGGAGGGATGCGACCGCTGTGTACAAACCTCAGAAGGGAATTAAAAGCGAGCTTGCATCCCAGTTAATAGTGCTCTATAAAAATGCAAAGTGGCTAATGATAAGCAAAGGAAGTTCCATTAAGCCCCGCGCCTGACGCAAAGGGGTATCATTGACCCTCCAAAGGATATTTGCTGGGAACGGTCGGGCAGCAGAAACAGGTGCAGAAATAAAAGCAAACCACCGGCTCGTTTTAAACTCCCCAATCTGCAATGTTAATGAACCTGAGGACAAGGGAGAGCCAAAGAGACTGAAGTGGCCAGAGCGTAATTTTTTGTACCCGGTAAAGTCACAGGCATGCTCAAAACCAGAGGAAAATCGGGAAATGGCTTGCCTAGTGCTGGCCGTCCATTAGCTGTGCGCTGCACCGAGGGCTTGTGGAGGTTATTGGGGTGGGGTGGGATGGAGGGCAGGGAAGGAGCACGGGGAAAAAGTTGTCCTCAGCCCCAAGCACCCGCCAAGCTGCGATGCGGTCAGTGGGGAAAGGGACTCTCGTTGGGCCGATAATGAGCTGTCCTCATTATAAGATTAGATGCCAGAGTGAACAACACCCTCTTAATAATGCACACATCACTATGACAACCACGGAGTTTGATACCCGAGGACAACTTTATTGTGCTTGTGAAATTTCCTTATTTTAAAAACACTATTTATAGTTATCAGACATCGATTCGCCATATCCACCCTCCTCCTCGTCTCTTTGCCTTCCTCGTTTCCAAGGCAGGATCGGCCAAAGTGTTTATGTGCCGCTCCTAAGGTTAGCAAACTGCTGTCAAGTATCACCGCCAGAGCCTGCTGACATAATTATCCTGCTAGCCCATACATAATTAGTAAAGCTAAGCCCAAACTATATTAATACCAGGATTAATTACGGTGGAAGCATAAACAAGGAAATTAATGCTATGAAAGTAGCAGTACGGATATTCGACAGCCCATATGCTTGTCTGTAGGACCACTAGGGATTGTGTTGAATCGGGAGCTCTGCGGTGCCCTGACTGTAATGAGAAATGAGAAAACTGCTGAAAAATTGATGCCGCCTGCAGATTGCACAATCCGCTGAACAGCAGGGGGTCGGCTTCTTACATCTCCCACTCTCGGTACAATATGCTAATTTCTGCATGCATACGAGTGTAAAAGGAAAGAAGAAAAGATTTCACAAAAGGAAAAAAATGCAAATGACAACCACAAAGATCACTGCAGAGAAATCCATGAGCTTTATATGGATTAACTGTGTTGGAGCTAGTGCTCGTCTGAGTTTAACCCTTTCTGTCCTAGACCCTTTGGCAGGTCCTTTTTGTGGTACAGAGGAATACTTACAGCTCCTTTGTGGGGAGGGAGGGAGGGAGGGGAGGGCAGCGGGGAGCTGAATGGATGGAAAGGATCTTTTTTGCTCTTTTCCATGGCTGTTCTCCTCTTGCTTTAACATTGACAAGGAGGAAAGGGTCTGGAAGGGGCATGAAAAGGGGACTGGGAGGGGAGTTTAGAAAAGGAGGCTCACCAAATGTTGGTAGTGTTTGAGAAGACCACTACAGCCCAGTCCGGTCCAGTTTTAACTGGGGGGGGGACTGGCAACAGACCCTCCCTTGACCTGCAAGAGCTCCTCCAACTCCCTTTGCCCTTTGCAGCACATGGCCAGCAAGGTCCTCCTAATAACATGCTACAAAATCCTCATCAAGAAGACAATTACCCCGCGATTATCTTCTACTCCCGATTCACCACCTTTTACTCCCAGGCGAAAGAAGCAGATGTGCTGGCTTGATGACAAGTCCATCTCTTGGCTGGTGACAGCCGATGCGCCAGCGGTCCTGTGGTTCCCTGGCGCGACCAGAACGTGCAGCATGCCTGCAGACAAGTGGGCTCCAGCAGCGCCCGGACAATCCCCCTGCCATTCGCATTTGCCTTGCTCCCAGAGAGAGCCCAACCCTGCCCTCAGCCTGTTCCCCCTCTGCCACCGATGGGACCCGAGGGAATCACTTCTACCACAGCTATAAGGAGCAAACCGCCCCCTCTGCCTTGCGCATAGCGCTGCCACTGTGGGATAAAACCCATGCGTGCCAATTCCTGTATAGATAATGGAGGGGTGAGCATCCGTACAACCCCGCTCCTCCTTCAGGTGCTGCCGGCGGGGGCTGCCCACCCAATGGTTCAAGGCCCTCTTGCAGCAGAACAGGAAGGCAAAGAGCATCTCCACCCCAGCGTGCAGGGGGGAAATACCTATGTTTCTGCAATAAGACAAATCAAAGCCTTAATTCTTCTCCAATAATTAAAGAGATTAGTTGCTCTCTCTTTAGTAGCAGCAGGAGCAGCAGCAGGTGCTGTTATGCTTGGTCCAATGTATGCATAATGCAGCTTCTGTATGCAATCGCTGTGTCCAAGCGTGAACAGAAACCTTAGGAAATATTTGTCATTAAAAAGTTGCCGCTGGGCCTGTGTAATACAGTAAGTGCTTAGCAAAAAGAAATTGTTTGCTTGTTTGTTTTAAATAGTCTTGGAAAGAATTCAGCACTCCTGGAAAAAAATATTACTGCTCTGGCAGTCCAGAGCACAACGAGTGGAAATGCCTGTCTCACGCCTGGCAGGGAGCAAGAAGCTCCCTATTGGAAATGTAGCTTTGCCCCAACCTGGACAGACACTTGGAGTGAACAGAAGAGGTGTCAGAGGAGAAAAATACAAAGTCTGTCTTGCGTCCCTATCTGAATGTGGCAGAGACTGTGTGAAAGGAGGAGGACAAATGTTTTGGGGTTTTTGGTGGCACAAATTTACCACGAGAAGTTGGGACAACAAGCAACGACCACCCTGCAGATTTCAGTACCCATGTGAATCTTCAGCCCACAAGTGAAAAATATTTGTATCCTATTGGAAAGTCTCCAATCACCTTCTGAGTGTTCTCCCATCCACTAACCTTCTTCCTCAACATACCATCTGCCTTCCCCTCCTCCATCTCCCCAGTGCTGCTTACAGTAATTGTTGATTTATAAGAGATTTTTTTCACGATTGTGACATCAATTTGATTTTAACCTTTGTATCTGTGATTGCTCATACACGCTCTTCTTCCCCCACTGAGTATTCTTCCCACCAAATGATATAGAATCTCTTCCCTGCTCTCATGCTTGGAACCTGTAAAAGCAGGGGAGTTCTCACCTGGGAGATCTTCACAGCAGACCCTTCTTCCTCCATGGTTCTATAATGCCTTATAGATCCTGATTCAGAGCATCATCTGCCTCAGCACTCGACTCTTGACTCTCTTCAAATGCTTTTCCCTGCAGGTGAACAGGGGCATTAGTACAAAGAACAGCCATTCCCCTAATATTTGTGCAAGAAAAGTCCCTTTAGGTAGATGTTCAAAGAGCAAACAAATAAGTAAATGAAGTATGAGTTGTTGTTGAATAGAGTCATCATTCACAATAGCAATGAATATTTGAAAACAACCTTTAGTAGAAAGTATTATTTAGTACTTGATCAGCTCTACTGCTAAAATAACCTTCCTGAAGTTACACGGGAAGTCTAAGGTGGCCCTAAAATGTCTTCTTTTTCTATCACTCTGTTTGCACCAGCCTGACAGACTAAGAATACGAATGCCGTGCTTTAACCTTGTCGGAGTTAAAAGGTGTTTGGGGGAAGCGGGAAGCGGTGTGTTAATAGCAGAAAGGCTGTCCCCCTAAATGACAGAGTCGCACAAGAAGACAGTGTTACAAATATCACAGGAGGAAAAACCCACGGCTCAGGCGAAAGAATATCTCGTTGGTAGTAATTTAGAGCTGCTATGTCTCAGGAATAAGCTGTCCACCCCTGAAACCCTTCTATCCAGAGCTGTTAGCCGGAGCCAGCCAGCTGGAGAAAATGTGGAGAATGGGGAGAGCAGAGAAAAACACCAAGACAAATGGGACAAGTGAGAATCCCCCCTCATCCAGGCATCCTTGCAGCAACTGTGGGGCACACACCTACGCAAGAAGACGGCTGCGGGGGGGGTACAGATCTGGTCCCCCAGGCAGCGCAGCACTGCCTGTGCCAAATTCACCACAATCAGACGAACTACGTCAGATTAAACCAGCTCATTAAAGTGGCCTCTCAGATTTATAATGAAGGCTTCTCCTTTATATAAGCTAAACTGGTAACCCTGGACTATACTCGCATCTGATCTGAAACAGAAACAACGCCTAATTCTCCTCGTCTGCATTGGCGTGGCCGATGAGCGCTTTAATTTTGACTCCCGTTGCAATTTAACACTCTGGTGGCAAATTTCAGTTTAAATCATTTTTTACCCCTCTCCTCTCTGCTTTTTTGCATGCCTGCATCATCGCTGGGTAAAATTGTTTGCACTGTAAAACCAACCCTGCCTGATTTGTTATTTAAACCTGGTTCAGCTCCTTGATACAGTCAAAAGCCCAGCACCACAAGCAATCACATCGTCTCTGCTGAAGGAGAAACACAGAGGCAGGGACAGAAGTCCTTAGACCAGCATTGTCGCTGAGAATAAAGTAAGAGCACACACCATCGGAATCTTCTAGAAACACGAAATGCTGTTTCCACCAGGGAAACTAGTATTTTGAAATCTATATCAGGGCAATACAGGACATATTTTCATCAGGGCACGTCCATTTGAATTTGTGCTGAGCTCAGGAGGACCAGGTGAGTTTGCATAATTAACATGACCTTGCAACCTGAATGCAAATGCATCTCCCAGTGAAGTCAACAGGAGATTGCTGTGTGTGAAGAAAGCCAGGCTCATATATGAGCTTCACATATGGCAGTGATGAATTCAGCCATAAAAATTCTTATATGGTGGTGAGGTGGTGATATTCAACTTCTAAGGCATTTGTGGTGGCAATGAAGTACAGAAAGGCTGTGACCATTCCTGTGACAGCACCTTGCTGCTGGTACAAAAACCACACATAAATTAGGCTTTGCAGAGCACTTGTAGGAGATCTTGCTGCCACAAGCCCCACTGAAGACTTCAAAAAGGGCAACAGCTCAGGAGAAAAGTAGTGAGGCAATGGCGAGATCCCCTTCTGGAGGCTGTGGCAAACAGCTCAAGCCACGTGGAGACACATGAGCCCTACCTCAGATGTGCTAATGCTCTGGCTCCCGTCCAGGGAAGCCATCCCGCTGCCGAGCCTCCCCTACCCTCCCTCTTGCCCGCAAAGTTGTGTCGTGCCGCTGCGCGCGCTGTCAGACAGATGCCCCTCGCCGCTCCAGCCCAGGGGAGCCCCGGGTGGCACGGGGATGCGTAGATGTGCACAATATGCTTCTGCCTGTCGCTTGGCTGTGGCAGTGCTTTGAGTTGTGGCTTTTTTTTTTTTTTCTGGATAAAAGGACCTGCGTGAACATAAGTCCTGATTGCTACCCCAGGTTGCGTGCAAGCCCTCTGAGCAGGACTGATCTGTCACGGTGGGCAGTTCTCTGTCTGATGTGACCTGAAGTAATTAAAAGTGGCCCAGCAGGCTGGTGCCTCCCTCCCCCATCTCTCCTCTCGCTCCGTTTGCTGGCATTTACCCAAAACAACAGTGACTGACGGCTCTGAGAGGGCTGTCGCTGCTTTCCCTGCCATGATATGGCCATTGATCCGGCAGCATCTGCCAACTCATCAGCACTTGCTCTAATTCCCTGCCTCCAGGTTTGGGGGGTTTTTCTTTCTCATTTTCCCCCGTGGGCAATAGTTGCCGCGAAGGAGAACTCCCTTTTTACCAGCCTGATGAGATCTGCCAATTATCACCGTGTCAGCACTCAACCTTGGGAGTGCTCATGACCACACACTGACCTTAATCGAGGATGTTCAGCTGGCTGCTGGGGCAGAGGGCTGATGACAGAGTGGAGGGGCAGCCATTTAGCTCAGCTCCTGATGGCCAATGGCCATCAGGGGCTGAGTTAAATGACTGCCCCCAGGCTTTGGGTCCGTCACTAGGAACCTGCCTTGATGTTAATTCACATTATGGCACTAAATAAGGGAGCCTGTTTTGTGTTTCTCCTCATTCTCCCCATCTCTCCCATCTATGAGGCATGGAGAAAAACCACATCAACCACCAAGATGGAGTTATACTCTGGAATTGCAATAATTGCACTAAAAGTCTATCATCAAGAGCATGGACATGACCTTTTTGCAAAGCATGAATGAACTCCAGAGCAAAAAACATCTGTTGGAGCTTCAGAGATGTGAAGGGGGTCTGCCCTGGATCAGCCCAGGATGTGCAAGCAGGTGTGAGCAACTCCCCATGAATATCCCTGGTAGCAAAGCAATCTTTGCCATGGAAGCTGAAAGAACAACTACCAGCATTGATACATCGCCTTTCATGTGGTGGGTTCATTATAAATGAAGCCTCAGATCTGCAAGTTCCGTGAGCAGTATGAAAAACTTGGTATGAATTAGCATGGTTCCAAAGGACCCAACACAGCTCCATGGGAATCATTGCAGCTTCTGGGGACCAACAGCACCTGAGGGATGCAAGACACACAGACACCACCAGTTGGGATGTCAGTCTGTTTTCGATGGTGTCCAAGACTACCTTTTTCCTTTCTTCCCTGTTAATGCATGATATAATTATTACTGCCCACAAATATTTCCCCATGGTTTTAAATTCAGCACAGGGCCACACTAACCAGAAACCTCATAACACTTTTTGTTTTCCTTTTTTTCTTCCTGGTTTTTTTTTCTCTTGGCTTCTATTTTCAGGTGGAGGCGTGCACGCACAAAGCAAAGGGATGACTCTTTCACGTCATGTAGGTACATGGGTGAATGCTCCACCAGGCACCTCGCTGACTACTTGTACATCTTGGGGTGCAACCTGCAGGCTCGCTAGCAGGCTGATCCTCTTGCCCACTGCTGCGTGCCAGCCTGCCCAAACTGGGCTTACACACTGCCACCACTGATAATCGCACCCACGAGCTCCTCTGTCCTAGGGAGAGGGAAAGACTTTTAAAGCAAGACCAGAAAACTCTTTTGGCCCACGTCTTTCTTTGCGCCGTCTCCATTCATCTGTATGATCAGCCTATCAACTTCAGCTGAAAGCATCTGACCTTTCCGCCCACAGGCATTCAAATATTGTCAACCGGATACTCAACCCTTTTGAGAGCGCCTTAAACGTGATGGAATTCAGGAGGAATATTGCAACACCCATTTGCTACCTTTAGGAAGCTCCTTTTTTCCAGCTGGGAGGAAAAGTGGTGTGCTTGGCGCTGTCTCTTCTGCTTCCATACCTTCCTGCCCTGCGGTGGGGTATGGAGCAGAGGGAAGGAGGTGAGGGCACATCTGGCTGCCGCACTTCAGCCTCGCTGGGCGTTTTGACCAAGCACCATGTGCAGCGGCACCAGACGTGCTCGGGAGCCGCATGTGGCCCGTCGGCTGCACTTTTGTCACCCTGCACGGCGGCTTGCGCTGAAAGGAAACATCAGCCATGCCATTTTATCTTGGGCCCGAGGACGCCCTGCAAAATCCGATACTCATGTTTCATCCAGATGCAACGCTGCTGCTGCTGGTGCAGCAGCTGGTGCGGCGGAGGCAGCCCCCGCAGGCTGACGTGACCCCCCAGGCATCCCACCCAGCTCCAGCCCGGCAAATCCTGAACTGCGGCTCACCGTCTGGGGCCAGGGAGCAGGCTGAGCACAGATGGGTTGGAAAGGCAGACTGCTCTTCAAGTGCAACATGGAGATCTTGGGCAGCAGGAAGGAGAGCCCCTAACCAGCACCACCCTGTGATAAGCTTTTTGATGAAACTTTGAATTTTGAAGCAAATATATAGAGAAACACTTAAAGGAGACACAAGAGAGAAATGGGTTTTCTTGGCCACTTTTGCTGCAGAATGAGATGCGAAATCCTCTGCTTGTGGGTTTTTCTTCTATCCAAATGTCAGGGCAGTCCAACCTCCTGCCATGCTGGCAGGACTTTTGGGGGGCTAAGAAGCACCGTGCTGCCAGGTTCATCAGCCTTCAGTCAAAGCATTGACCGAACTTTGTCGAACCTGCATAAACATTTTCTCCTGGCAATGTGTTTTGGCTCTTAGACTAACCTGAACTACACACAGACAGCCCCCAAAGGGGTGGAAGGTCCTGTCCTGATCTCAGTGTCTGTGTTGCCTTCCTTCTGCTACTGCGTGTGGCAGCAAGGTCACCTGGAGCGAGGAGCTAATCCACCTGGACACTACTCCTACCAAAAAAAAATAGTGATGACTTTTCAACCGGCTCAGTCCTCTCCTCGGACACACTGCACAGCCACTCTTGCGCTGCTTTCAACTGGCTGTGAAAGTGAGCGCAGCCCGTTTCTCAGCTATCGGAGTGAAGTACACCATAACACCAGCAGCAATCTCAGTGTCACTCTCACCAAAGAAAAATCCACGTGCTGGTAAATGAAGTTAGAGTGAGCACTCTGACAGCAATCCTTCTACCTCATCCCCAATGAATATTGCTACAGAGGTGGAAAGAAAGGGAGAGAACAGCAAAATCTTCCACACACACAAGTTGGAAGAAGGGGAAGCAAAGACCTAGTCTGGCCCTATTTACCTAATTTTCTTTTTTAATTACTACCCTTTCACAATCTAACCATTCAAGTGATAAACATGCTTTTTAGGGTTACTTGTGTGAGGCCCTTGTTCAGGGATCACTAGTCTCCAAAGATGGTATCAGTTTCACCTGAGGGGAAAAAAAAATCATCAATTTATTTTCTGTCGCTGGGGCAGAGGCTGCATTTTTCGTAAAGTTCCCAAAAAATATTTGGAAACATCCCCAGCCTGGTGAGATTACAAGGCAAACACTTTGTTCAGAGCCACAAGAACAACTCTGCTGACTCCCAAAAAATAACGTGGTAATAATGCATAGCAAATGTGGGTCAGATGCTCAGCTAAGAAAAATGGGCATCGCTTGTCAGTCTGTGGCAGAGCTCAGGTGGTTTACACCAGCAAAGGACCAGCGTTTCTCACTCTACCTGAGGATATCTATAAAGGATTTCTTCTTCGCTGGGGTGGCATAAAGCTGTTATTGACATGAATTTGGGTTGCCTGCTCCACTCATGATTAATGAGGCCACAAGTGAGTTATATTAGTCACCCTGGCATGACTGACACTTGGATTTTTACTGTGCCACACCACTGCCTCTTGTTTATCCAGAGGATTTACAGACACAAACCCTAACTCTGAGACTTTATTAACGTCTGCTTTCTTAATCCCTCTACCTATTCTGCTAATTTGCCTTAGCAGAGACCTAGGAGGGAAAATAAATATAAGTGGTGCATTTTAAAATGTCTAAGCAACTTCCTAAAACAGTAGTCCTGTCAGTCAGTGTCAGGATTTTAAAATCTTGTATTTCCAATCTGCCATGGTTGGAAACACTTGCTGTATTCCTCTAGAAAGGAGGATTTCTCTGCCATCCAGTAGCAGAAAGCCTTTCTTTCAAGCACTCATAATGATATATATTGATATTTGTTTCTTACAACTTACACTGTTTGAGGGACTGAATATTGTACATGGAACAAAACCAGCCGGCAGACTAATTGATTGGTTGGTTGGTTGGTTGGTTGGTTGGTTGATTTTTGAGTGGAAGCGGGATTTTGTATTTGAAAGGGAAATTTTTGCTGTTGGTCAATGTGGAGAAGCTTAAAGTAAATTGGCTGAGGTATGAAATCTCAGATATACGTTCTCATTTACAAATAGATAAATTTGTTCTAATTGGAGTTGAGATTTCCAGCTACGTAATCCCCGGGGAATTTGCAACCAAGATGTTGATCTTAAGGAAAAGTCTTCTTAAGCAACCAAGGCCAAAGACTGAGGAAAGTTAGATTAAGTACAATTTAGTACCTGCTTTGGCAGCTTACCACATGGGTATACGATCACCTCATAGGGTATAAATACGGGCATGCATGCATATTAAATACAGATATAAATCTGGGAATAAATTCACTTTAATATTTAAAAGCTTGGCTCTACTGCAAAATTACGCTGCTATAAACGAAAGTGTGAAGCTAAACTCATATAACTATTTGGGCACTGTCCTCTGTGGGTATCCTTACGCTGGAGTTGGCCGTGTACTGCGGTTCAAGCAGCTGCTAAGACTTTCTGCCACAGTCAGTTCCTAACTTTCTACCTCATCTGTAAAAGACAGCTTAAGTGATCTAAACCGCAGGCACAAAACATCTATTTATTTACACTGGCTGCCTCATTTCCACCACTACGTGGAGTTAGTTAAGGCTGAATTGAAAGAGCGACCACTGGTATCTATGGAGATAGTTCAATAAACATGTATTGCACCCACAGCCACAAACCCATTTTCACTCAGGAGGCGAACATGCCCAGGCAAGTGGGTCTAAGAACAGTCTTGACATTTTCATTATGTTTAATAAAGGCTGAAGAGGCTGAAGAGAGAGGTCGAAAAGCCTGAGGAGGTGGAAGTCGTGTAAAAGCTGCTTCCAACTGTGTGTAAAATGGTTAGCGACTCTGGTGTCATAACAGTTTGACACTGAGTTGGCAGCATATGCTCTCCTGTATGCCAGTTTCTCATGGGGCAAAGGACAGTTTTCCTTGAATTGCCAAGCCTGCTCCCATGATCAGACATTATTGGAGAGGTGACAGGGGCTGGGACTGGTAGAGATGGTTTGTTTTCAGAGGTATTAGAGGTATTATATTCAGTTCCAAGTTAGTGACATCTGCTTGGACTCAGATCCTCATGAGGCTTTTACTCCTGTATATTATTTACAGCTTACTTCTTTTCCAGGGGCAAATGTCTAAAGATTTTGTAGTTGGCTTTTTTGCAGAGTAACAGGTCTAGCATATAGAATAATCTCAGTGAAATGAAGGATGGAAACAGAGGCAGGAAGGGTTAGAAGAAGAGCAGCTAGCAAAATATCAAACTTAGCTAATAATAAAACAAAGTGTCCAGATGATTTCTTTTCTTTCTTTCACTGGTGCCTTTTGCCAACAGTTAAATATCAGAAGAGGAGAGGGACCAAAACCTGTGATATGTACAATTCCTCCCTGCTACTCTACCAAACTTCATGGAAGTTCAGCTCCAAACTTTGTAGCTTTCTCCGGTTGATATTAAATAAAAAATACCAGCATTTGCCAATGATTACATTCCTCAGAAAATCCATCTGCTACTGTGCTGTTTCCACGGAAGTTGAGCTCATCAGCTTTTGCATTGTTTTGATGCCCATGCATGTTTTCAGCGAACTTGAAGGCATACCTGAGAAAGCATAAGGCCCTTTTCTTCAGGAAACCTTTTGTAGATTGATACCTGCACCCTACAAGGCTCATGGCAAGGCTGAGTCCCAAATCAGTAAGTTCAACTAGAGAAGAAGAGGGGCTGTACCAAGGTGGAAAGAGTTTAGCTAAGGAACCTATCCTATGTTATCATGCCAGCACATCATGAACTTGGGAATGAAATTCTAAATCTGTAAACTTCACACCTACTCCCGTTGCCAGGTGAGGACAAAGGTCTCAAGATGCCAAAAAAATGATGTGGGCTGTCCCTCCCCAAGTTTGTTTACTGTGTACTTTAGGGAATGGTCAGCCTGATGTCCTGGCCACTGGCACCCCTGTGCTGCTCCACTCAGGCCCCTGCCAGAGCTCACTTCCCCCTCGATTTTGTCAGCATAATTGCACATGAAAGGGCTCTCTAACCCAACTGTTGAAGTGATGAGAGCTACAAAAATAAACGTAGTACTGGAAGTGTTGAGGCTGACCCAGATTACTGTGACAGAATTGGGTTAGGGAGCACCTCCAACCTGCAGTTATGCTGGCAGATACAAAGCGGGGATAATGTTTAGCAGGGTGGAAAAGGACAGCTGGGGCATGGGGGTGCTCTGAAACTGGGTTCATCTGAGGCCAGAAGAGCACATTAACCCCCTGCTTTAAACAGCACCTGCTGCCGAGAGAGCATCTAATTCCTTAGCTGTGTGAACTCCTCCCTATGGTACTAGCATTCAGGAGGCTTTTCAGTGGCGACCGCAGTGAAGCTAAAAGAAGCAACAAAGAGAAAAAGGGCTAGGTGAGAAGCTGGTAAGGGGTGAAGGTTGTCCTTGTTTTAGGGTCTAGGCAAACGATTCTTCTGAATTACACACAAGAGAAAAGCCCTCTTCTTTCGCCAAAACTTTAGAAGGGGATGGATTTTTTCAAACCAAGAGAAGCTCCAGGCTAGAGGTGAACTCTGCCATCTCAGCGAATGCCTCTGAACTGAAGTCCATCCCTCACTCACCATTACCTTTTCCCCCTCTCCTACCACTTGCTACAGCAGCCACATGAGTCGGTGAATGTCAGACCCTTTCATGTCATAGAATCATAGAATCATAGAATTGTTGAGGTTGGAAGGGACCTTTAAGATCATCGAGTCCAACCTTTAGCCTACCCTGACAAGAGCCACTTCTAAACCGTGTCCCTCAGTGCCCCATCTACCCTTTTTTTAAACACCTCCAGAGATGGTGAATCCACCACCTCCCTGGGCAGCCTATTCCAATGTTTAATAACCCTTTCAGTGAAAAAATGTCTCCTAATATCTAATCTAAACCTCCCCTGACGTAACTTGAACCCGTTTCCCCTCGTCCTATCACTTGTCACCAGGGAACCATGTCTCTGCAGCCTGACTCTGATCATGTGTTAGAAAAGATTATTACAAAGATAGGAACAATTATTACAAAGAAAATAAAGTTCCAGTTTCTTGTGAGCCCTCTTCTGTGGCAGGTTGTTAATCAAATGGTACCAGAAATAAACATTTTTTCACAGAAATGGAGAAAAGGACAAATCCTCTGCGCTTCTCATTTGAGATAGGGCTGGGTGTGGAAAGTAACCAGCCATCCACCAAGGTAAAACTATACGTCTTTGTAGAGAGAGAGCAAGAGAAGATATGGAAGAAAAGTCAGAAAAGTTAGCTCTGTTTTTCAAGACTACCTGGAGTTTTCCTGGCAAGGTGCCTCCGGTGAGAGAGGTGTCCTTCTCAGAGAGCTCCTCTCAAAGGAAGTCACCACAGGCAGGCGATGTGGCTAGGGAAAAATCTTCCTCTGCACTGGAACAGAATTAAGACATGATATTAAGTGGAAGCTATTTGCATTTGGTAAACAAGTTGCATTAGCTTAACAAAACCCTGCAATTATGCTACATGTTCTGGACATCATAGAATTGTAAAATCATTTTGGTTGGAAAAGACCTTTAACATTGAGTCTAATTGTAAACCTATCACTGCCAAGTCCACCACTAAACCATGTCCCTCAGCACGACATCTACAGCTCTTTGAAATACCTCCAGGGATGGTGACTCAACCACTTCCCTGAGCAGCTTGTTCCAATGCTTGATAAGCCCTTCTGTGAAGAAATTTTTCCTAATATCCAATCTAAACCTCCCCCAGTGTAACTTAAGATCATTTCCTCTTGTCTTATAGCTTGTTACTTGGGAGCTGAAATAAACACCCACCTTGCTACAACTTCCTTTCAGGTGGTTATAGAGAACAATAAGGTCTCCTGTGAGCCTCCTTTTCTCCAGGAAAAACCACCCCACTTCCCTCAGCTGCTCCTCATAAGACTTGTGCTCTAGACCCCTCACCAACTCTGTTGCTTTTCTTTGCTCCAGCACCTCAATGTCTTCCTTGTAGTGAGGGGCCCAAAACCGAACACAATATTTGAGGTGCGGCCTCACCAGTGCTGAGTACAGAGGGACAATCACTTCCCTAGTCCTGCTGGCCACACTATTACTGAAACAGGCCAGGATGCTGTTGGCCTTCTTGGCCACCTGGGCACACTGCTGGCTCATATTCAGCCAGCTGTCGACCAACACCCCCAGGCCCTTTTCCACCAGGCAGCTCTCCAGCCACTCTTCCCCAAGCCTGTAGCGCTGCATGGGGTTGTTGTGACCCAAGTGCAGGACCCGGCACTTGGCCTTGTTGAACCTCATACCATTGGCCTTGGCCCATTGATCCAGCCCATCCACATCCCTCTGTAGAACCTTCCTACCCTCAAGCAGATCAACACTTCTGCCCAACTTGGTGTCATCTGCAAACTCACTGAGGGTGTCCTTGATCCCCTCATCCAGATCATTGACTAAGCAGAACAGGCCCCAGTACTGAGTGCTGGGGAACACCACTTGTGACAGGCCACCAACTGGATTTAACTCCATTCACCACCACTCTTTGGGCCTGACCCTCCAACCAGTTTTTTATCCAGAGAAGAGAACGCCCATCCAAGCCATGAGCAGCCAGTTAAGGATCACTCACTGATGACCCCTCTGCTGTTCCTCATGAATAATATGTATATATGGTGGTACAAAGCACTCCTTTAATAGCAATTTGAGACCAGTTTGAGGGTGTTGGTTTCGTAGTAACCCCTGGAAAGACTGGTCTCTGGGTCGTATCATAATAGGGCTACTATCCTGTAACTGATTAAAAGCATCTCTTACTCTTAGCAGCACTCCCTCAGGTCTTGACTTTACAATACAATTCAGGTAATGAGAGCAAGGTGATCAGAGATATTAATAGACATCACATCTAGGTGGAAGATGGAAAGCTGAATGTAAACGTGAATGCCTCCCTTAAATGAGTTTTGTCTGTGAGCTTGGCAAATGGACTGAACTGAAAGGGATAGAGAGTCATTCTCATTTCCAGTAATATTTTATTGATTTACTTCACATAATGCAGTTCAATAACTCATCCCCCAAATAGATGAAACTTCAGCCCCATATAAATAGGTATTAATCTCAAGTAAATTACTGATGAGTCTTAATTAAGCAATAAGATGGAACAGCCCATATAGTCGGGCTGATTAATGGCACACCTTGGACATGCACCAAGGCACAGGGAGGCACACAGCAAAATAAAGTTCTTCCAGTCCACCTGTGGTGTGAAATTAATCAGCAGAATAAAGTAACTCCAAACTCACCCTCAGGGTATCGGCATAGTCGAGGGCCTGACTGTTGCTCCAGCCATGACCATGCAATTTCCAACTGTTTGTTCAGAAGAAAATACGGCAGAAACTGAGTCCCTCGGACTCTTCCAAAGCAGAGGGCCATGTGACTGCATCACTGTTTGCACCTTTCTGATGCATCCACATAAAACATGCCAGTACGAGCAGCAGAAGCACGGGAGAAGGTGTATAATGCAAGAAACTCACCAAGTAGAGAGATGCCTTTGCAAATCCCTGGAATACGCCGTCTTCTTCGGTGTAAGCTGGAAACAATTCTGCACATTTCAGAGGGCATCATTCCAATTTTGTTTATGGCGCTGTAAATTAGGAGGGACTCCATGGAGGTCAACCAAACTAAAAGAGTGTGAAATTGATGCGAGAGATAGAAAAGGGGGAAAAAAGCTCCGTATGTTTCTCTCCTTGCACACTAGTGTCAGAGTCTGCTTCCTGGTTTATCAAAGCATGCTATAGCCCTTTCTATTTCCCGCTAGAGAAGCAGACTATTAGCATACAGCTGCACCTCTTAGGAGAGCAAAACAGAAAGAACTGGAGTTTCGGTGGAGTGTTTTTCTGGTTGGGTTTTTTTTGGGGGGGTTTTTTTCCACAACAGGCAATAGAAAACACACAGAAGAGAGAGACACAACAAAGCAGGTTCTCAGCTACAGTAATTCAGTGCAGCTTCATTGTAGTCAGTGGAGTTATACAGATTTACACTAGATGGTTAATTTACATCAGTCTCCCCCCACCCCTTTCTCCCCCTGAGTCCAGAGAGGCTGAAAGCAAGGACTGAAGAGAAAACAACATATAAGGCCAAAGAAATTCAAGTGGCAGGGAACCTTGTGGAATGAGAATGCATCAGTATTTAACAATGCAAAGACGATGTGCCAGAGAAGGAGGACGGAGACAGAGGACGTTCCCAGGAAACTGGGAAAAGCTTCCAGTGGAAAAGGCATTGCAGCTGGACAGTCCTAAACTGCTAGCAACACCTCTGAGCCTCTTCTGAGAAGGTGGAAAACTACATTTAAGAAGTGATTAAATGAGGGACTCCCACTCTATTCTACATGCCGAGATTAGGGGTTCGTAATTATGGGAGCCCACTGATTACAGGTTCCCATTCCCTCTTTGCTCAAGGTCTTCCTAGGCTCCTGCATCCTGGGGCTCTGCATGCCTCCATTCCCAGTGGTCTCCCTCTGCCTCTCCAGGATCCTTCCCTCCTACCACCATAGGACCTGCCTGGCATCTCCTTATGTTTTTTTTCCTCCTTTCCTCTTGTGTCCCTTCACCACTGATTTTGTGGGCTCTGCTTTCATTAAGGCAATAGGTAGGTGAAGAAAAGAGCCATTGGCCATTGATTATTAGCAATAAGGACTTCAGCCCCATGGATAACTGTCCTTGCTGATTAAAGTACTGACTGTGGCTATCAAATCACTTTCTAGCTTAATAGTACTTTTCCTGCGTGCTCTGTCCATACTTCCAACCCAATTGGAAAAGGCCAGAGCAGGCTGGAAGCTTCGGCAATGAAAATCAGATCTTTCACAGGATTGATGAAAATAAAGCCTTTGTTGGGAACAGCTTCTTTGAGTCAAATTAATACGGTAGGTTGTCAGCTGGGGCAGCTGAGGAGCAACCAGGTCAGTTGTTCTATCATGGCCTGCTTCTGACAGCAGTAAGCTCTGGCTGAGGTGAGGTGGGCAAGCAGAAGTCAGCAACCTCTTCAGCCACCTCCACTGAATCCAACAGACAGCGTGAATCAGCTGGTCTTCAATGTGTCAGCACGCCCTGCTAATTTTTCTCCAAACTTCAGCACTTTGGGGTTTTTCACCCAAACACCAGAATAATAGGTTGCATACTTGAATTCTTTTTTTTCTTTCAGTATTCGCTCTGCACTTCAGCTGCCCTCCGTGCACACATGCCCAGACACAGACGCACACACGCACCATTTGAGCTACTGGCAGTCCAGCTACATCCATCCTAGCAAAGCCCTCTAGGGTACGTGTAAGTAACATCAGCCAAAAGTGCTTTGGGTAGTGCACCTTTTAGTCTGGTTCACTGATGTAAATGAACTCTGCCAGGGGAAAAAAAAAATGTTTGTTTTTATGCTTGATGTTGGTTTAACTGCAGCTGCCATAAAAATATAGCTGGAAATGTCACAGCAGAATCACACCCTGACTGACAATGAAACACCAGCCAATGTTTCTAGCATAAATCTTGCATAAAGAAAGTACCAAAGTTTAATTTCTAGGGCAAAGGGAAGTGGGCAGGCACAGCAGACAAGAATTTAAAAGAAAAGAAAGAAGAAAGGCACCTTAGGAGAAAACAATTCTATTATTAAATAGATATTCATTCATGTATATTAGCAGGTAGTGCTGCATCCCATTAGCAGTCACTCTTACAACAATAAGAATTTTTCTGTCTGTTTAAGGCCTCTGGGTAAAGCTGCCAATTGTTGAATGGAAAAAGCTCCAATGAAAATATTTAGTTTTGGCGGAGACAAGGCCACCTACGAGGCTTTCCACTTCCCTTTTTTCTCCTTGTTCTCCCTCTCCCAACCCCCTTGCAGCCATTAATTTACTAGCAGCAGCTGTGATTGCCTGAGATATGCAGAGAAGCATAAGACGACCATCCTGTGCCTCATGCCAATGCTGTTAGTTCAGGAATATTACAGGATTATTTTTTAAGATGTTTCTCCTGTTGTATGCAAGGCTGGAATTGAAAAAAAGGAACTTAAGAGGATTTTCATGCAGCGTGTTTGTTATTCATTTTGTTGTTGCCACAGCATGTGGGATTTGTGTGTATTTAAGATATCAACTTAACTATGTCCCCTTCACTTCATTACTTCTGTTCGCCAGCTGATGGGATGCCAAGGTGAAGTAACTGAATCAAAGAAGATTTAAAGTAAATACCATTTAGAATACAGGGCAAACAATGTAATACTAGTGAGGTGGCTAGAGAAGGGGGAGAGGAGGGGAGGAAAAGGGGTATCATGTGCCATTTTACTAGAGGGTGCCTCTCCAAAAGACTAATGAGAGGAGAAACCAGCTGTCCTGACAAAAATCATCTCAAATGTTGCCAGAGACTTCTGTTGTCATCAGTCCCTTCTTTGAAAGGACTGTTGCACTCAGGTTTTATTTGGCAACATTTTTTACTGTGTTCTGAAAGGCATTCCAATCATTAGTTATCCTTAAGAAGATAAAAAATAAACTACTGTGTTGTGCAGTAGATAGTTTTTGTCCCATTTACACCGTTTCTGTACCAGATAGGCCTTATCAGTGTATGCCCAACAGATTTTGCCTTTCATCTTCTCATTCTCAGATTTTTTCTTTAGAGCTACCAAGAAAGTAAAGGCTAAAAACTAGACGCTTGGGCTATAAGCACTGGCTACACATTCTGTGCCCTACCTGCATTTTTTTGGAGAGCCCTATCACGTGTCACTCACATGTGTCATAGTTTAACCCCATCCGGCAACTAGGAAAATGCAGCCGTTCACTCACTCCTCACCCCCCTCAGTAGGGTAGGGAGAAGAGGGAGAAAAAGGAAAAAAAAACCTTGTGGGCTGCAATAAAGACAGTTTAAGAGAACAGTAACAGAAGAGAAAATAATACTGATGATAATGGTAAAAGAATATCCAAAATAAGTGATGCAATACAGTTTCTCACCACCTGATGATCGATTGCCCACCCCGTCCCGAGCACCCTGGATCCCTTTCCCCCAGCCAACCCCATTTTTATACTGAGTATGACATCTATGGTATGGAATATTCCTTTGGCCAGCTTGTCTTGTCTATGCTCCCTCTCAGCTTCTATGGGAAGCTGAAAAAGTCCTTGACTTAATAGAAGCATAACTTAGCAACAACTAAAACCATATGTGAGTGTTATCAACATTATTCTCATGTTAAATTCAAAACACAGCAGCTACTGGAAGAAAATTAACTGTATCCCAGCTGGAACCAGGACAACCCAGTAGAGCTCTGCTGAAAGGGCAAGAGTGTGACATTACCTTCAGTGTTTTCTAGTCAGGAAGGTAAAATCTACTGTCACACACCTATCTAAAATTTTGCTGGTCAAGGAGACTGACAGTGTTCAGTTAATGTTTTAGAGAAAGGAATGAAATATCTTGTTCTTGAAAAAAATGAAATAACTTGGATCCTGGCCAACTGACTTCTATCAGGAGCTCTCACTACCTGCACTTAAGGCACTTCAAGGTTAGGATCACTTATATTCAATCTTTTAAACAACAAAATGAAATTTTGCCTAGGGAACACACTAGTGTGGAGATTTCAGAAAAAATATCCCACTATATCTCTCTCTCCTCCATCCAGATTTTGGAAAAGAGAATATTTATTAACAGTGGCAAATTGGAAAAGATATGGCCCAGTGAAGGGGAAAAGTCATTGTTACTCCTTGCGAAAATCTTTTTCTAACAGCTTCAAAACTCATGGACCTGTCAAGACAGCCTTCATTTGAAAGGAAAGGAACCGGGGCTTCTGGGATCAGATAAATGTCACGTAAAGCATGACGAGCCAATGCCTGAGTTACCATGCATAAGCCTGATTTTAAAGTGGCTCACTCGGCGCCCTCCAAGCCTTGCTGCCTTCTGAGTAGCTGCCCAGAATAATGGATTTCGCCTCAAAATGACATCAGGAAACACAGACCTCTGACCCCCGTTTTACAGCTGGTGGGGTAGTAGGGAGGATCAGAGCCAGGAAGAGACGGATGTGGATCTCCCGAGTGCTTAGCCGATGTCTCAACCGCAAGCAATACCCCATCCCTAACATACCGGGCACACGTCACCCGACAGTCCAGCTGTCACTGTGCCAGCATGCCGCCGGCTGTGCCCACACGGCGGACTGCAACTGTGCCCGTAGCACATGCCAGCATACCTGCCTTTCTGCCGGCAAGGGTAACAACGGCGGGGGAAACGGGGGCAGTGGGGGCTTTGGCATATATTAGGGAGCAAACCAAATAACCAGCATCCCTGGAGTGTTTGTGTGTTGGTTGCTAGCAAATGTGAAGAGCCCCGGCAGTAACACAGGCACAGCTGCTGTCGCCCACACTACTTGGAGAAATGTAGGACGTGGTAGAATCACACCTTTGCTCTTCTCTGGAGGCTTTTGGTCATCGCTCTTGAGTCACAGCCTGGGGGCACAGGACAAGATGTTAGGAGACCTGACTGCACATGGGGTGAGACAGGTAATTCCACTTCTGTGGCTCTATTTCTCAAGCTTTTACAGCCCTAATGATTATTCCTACATTATCGTTGAATCTTTTTGTTCTCCTGTTTACAGTACAGCTTACAAGGATGCTGTGTACCACTCTCATGTAGTTTTACTTTTTTAACCTCTATTGTTTACAAAACCCCACTTAAAAGGCTGAAAATAAAATTTCTCTATTGATTCCTTTTCTCTTTCCATTTGGCAAACATTGATTTTTTTTCCTTGTGTTTTTAATGGAGCTTGAAATTAACATGAATCTGTTTGTTCAGATTCCCGTTTGAATTAGTGCAGTTTTAGTAATAAAGTTAGGTAGCTGTTACCTTGGAAACAGAGCTCTTGTTTTAACAAACACTTTAAAAAACATTAGGGCCTACACAAACAGAAGTAGTAAAACCAGATTCCTCGACAAGAGATGGATGGATGTTGGTATCAGCCGGTACCTCCAGCCCAGAACACACTGCCTAACTCATGGCAATCATATAAAAAATGCATTAACTCGGGGGCTTTGGCTGTTTCACAACGTTCAAGTTTTCGCAAGTGCTTCTTTTTTTCCCTTTTCATCGAGCAGTGCCACATTGTCAGTCAGCATTAAGGACTCGCTGCTTTTCACTATCCCTTAATTGCCGAGCTAATCTGAACTACTTGGTTTAGCTGTGTGATCCTGTAAAGGTGCAGGCGTACTGTGCGTACTTCTGATTCCACAGCAGTATCGTATCCGAGGTACTGGGCACGATTGTCACGGCACGATGGCCACGGGGAGCTGACGATTAGTTGCAGGGATATACTACGCTGCTACAAATATGCAGGTTTGAACAGTAGCCCACATACTCAGAAATGTAACAGGCCTTATCTTCTGCAGAAGAGCAGGAGAGACCTCGAGACAAAAATACTGAAATATATGTGACAGTTCAGAGAGTGGTGGTACAAACACAGAGGCAGTTTCCACAGCCGAAACTGGAAAGCACTTGTCCATATACAGCAACTTCACTGGACAGAACAAGAGGCAGAACAGACTGACACAGCTGTGTTAAGCCAGATCACCTGAAAATTGCTGTTTATACCAGTTAGATAAGGTTCATTTTTCTCAATTTCTTCAGTTTCCAGTAACATCCATCTGGTGCACCAGGATAGGACCACTTTCCCTCTTTCTCTCCCCTGAAAGATGAAGCATTTAACAAAGACCAAAAAAGCTCTGGAACAGCAGAATTGTTTCAACACCTCCTTGAGAGGTATGATTCATGTACACCCGACTTCCTTTGACCATGAGGCTAAAGGTGTGTCAGCCATGCTTGCTCAGATTCCAATTAAAAATAAATAAAAATAAAATGCTGAAGGAGAGATGACATGCCGTTCTGCTGAGGTTTGTTGGTTTTTGATTGTTTCTGGCTTCCAATATCACCTTCAAAAAACCGAAACTTGTAGCTCTGCAAAACACCAACCGGCTGGTTACTTATTTAGCTAGGTGTATCTTTTGTGGACAGGCAGCAGAACAATGAAGAAGGAAGGATAATGCTTAGCGTAACCTCAGCATTAGCGCTTACAGCATAACAGATGAGTAGCCACGGCATTTGAAGAGCAGTTCATGAAGCAAAGTAGAAATGATGTGTGTGCAGTATATAATTACAGCAGTAATGTAATAACATTCCATGTTAGATTATTAGGGGTCTATTCTGCCCTTGACATGCCTACATAACTCCCATTAATGTTAATTGAGGTTATGCACGTGAATCAGCAGCTGAGCAAATCACTAAATTAATTACATGTAAAGTACCTGTTTCATTTTTTTAAATCCACTGATACGTTTGGCCAGTGCAAACACTTATAGCCCAGGAACGAACTACCACTGGGTGGAGGAGAAGGGATGTGGAAAAGACTGCGTGGATTTAAAAACCCCACTAAACAAAATTAAGTTTTGACAAATCGGTAAGGGATAGCCGGGATATTAATTCCTGGACAGAGCTTCCTGTACATTCTTCAGCAACCCTGGGGCTCTGTTTGCATAAACTAGAAGAGACTCTGTCTTTTCTGTAGCACCTCCTGCAGAGGAGGTTATCTGGAGCTTTTGTAAACAAAGGTGTTAAATATGGCTCTGCAGGCAAAGGCGGCACCTATTGTGAGTGCAGCCGTAAGAGCAACGACAGGCTTGGATAAGGCATACAGCTACTATTTTTTTCTGCTTGGCGATCGCAATCCCCCCACTTTCTGTCCAGGAACGCTTTGATCAAGCAGATGCGATGACAAGGATCAGTGCGATGACAAAGTCTTTGCATACGGTGGGAGAAGTTTGGGCTTGAAATTCAAAGCGTGTGTTTCACTGAAGGGTCTCGTTCTGCAAACGCTTATCCCAGAGTTTGAAGGGTGGAGGTTGTTTTATACAATAAGCTGAATCAACCTTCTCTCACTCTTTTTTTGGTTTAAGCACCCGGAGCTCTTGAGCTTTCAGTACTCCTGAGCTGCTAAAACTGGGTGCAAAGAACAGAAAGTGCTTCCTGGAGAAAGGAGGGGGGACAGTAAATACCCTCCATCATCTGCACCTCTAGCATTGCCTCCTTCTGATGCTATAATTAGAGCAGAGCTGGGTTGCCAGCCTTTTCCACGGCAGGAACCCCCTGGAATCCCCTTCTCAGCTGGGCAGGATCTGGAAGGGATTCCCCCACCCGTTTAGCAACCTGAGAAGGCCCGGATGGTCATAAAACCCTGGCACCTGTTTGTGATCCCCCCACCGGGAGGGGGGACAACTGCCCCACATTCAGATGTCCCGAAATAGAGCAATATCCATGATATGACCAACAGAGACCCCCTCGCTACAGATTAGAAAGGATGCCTGAGCTTTTCAACCTTTATTTTGCGTGGAGTAAACAGCCTCTCTGGTTTCATCTGGACCTCCCTGAAAGAGCAGCTTCTGGAGTGGCTTTAGTTACAGTGAGCTCCGCTGCCCCCACAGATAGTTTGTTGCCCGGCTCCCCCATGTGTGCCTGGTGGCACTGGAGCACGTGCGACGTGCTCAGCCATGTAAAGAGGCCTGGCTTCAAAGAGTTACGCTTACAGGCTCGCTGCCTGCCCGACAGGCAAAGGGGAACTTAAGTTTCACCTACAGACAGTGTGGACGCAGCTGCCGAAGTAAAGTGAAGCTAACCCCAGTCAGCTGCACCGCAGATGGGGTTGCCAATTTAATTACCAGTAGCATTGCTTTCTGTAATTCCTAACAGATATTTACGTACACCCATTTATTTGTAATAATTTTCACTTAGGAGTCCCTTGTCATCACTAGGGGTATAAGGAGGGCCAACCGGAGGCATACACAAGCTGAGCAGTCACCCAGGTGGGCAGAGAAAGGAGAGAAGGTAAAATTGCAGTGAGGTCTCACTGCAGTGGCCATGGCATCGTCCCTGGCACACACTGGTTCAGTGGCAATGGCACAGCTATTCCCACAGGTCCTATCCTTCTCGAGGAATAACGAGCAGTGATGGCTCTGCTACCTTGGTGTCTGGCTTGCTGCTGTCTCCCTCCCTCACGGATGAAGACAGCCTATGCAGAAATTATGCTTCCCAGTGGCAGAAATTATGCTTCCCAGAAGGTGGGACAGAATAAAGGTGTCAAGAGACAGACCATGTTTCTTCCTCCTCTCTCCCTGTTCTCTGGCGTGTGCCTCAGTGTTGTCTTGGTGTAACCCCATCAGCAGGACCACAGCAGCCAACTGCGGGCCTGTGGAACCTTTGCTCAATGCCTCAAAAAGCTCACGAGAGATGATGCTTAAATAAATTGCTCTGCTGCAGCAAAGGAACACCAGTGCAGGTCAGGTGGTCTCCTTTACCTTCCTTGGACCCTGCACTGTGTACACTGCTGAGAAATTGGACGTTGTCAAGGAGAAAGGACTGGCCTCTGCCTCAGAAAGCTAAAAATCTACCACCTAAAATAAGATGAGAGTACAGAGAATAGATACCCAGATCCCAAATAAAAATTCTAATGCTTAACTTCAGACACCCATGTTTAATAATAAAGACGTATGTATTTGCTTGAGAAACAAAACGGCTTCTTCATCCTTTGGTTTTATTTAGTTAGGTCTATAGAGGTGTCCAAAAAGCATTCAAGGTTATGGAATTGGTAGTTTAAGGAGGAAAGGTGGACCTTCTAGACATAGGACTGGCTTTCCACCTATGTCTATATTTCTAAGTGTTTGGCTCAAAATCTCAGTTGCTGCCCACTTCTATTTAAAAATACAACTACAAACCAAAGAGAAAACAGTGTGTGAAAATGCTCACCAGCAGGTTTGATACTGTTTTTAAAAGGAAGGCTATAATACCGTCCTCATTTCAGAAAGGAGGGGACTGGCAGTCAGAGGAGAAGCTGTGCGTAGTCGGGCAACCACCAAATGGCAGATCCATTTAAATGAGCTCCCATATCATATTGTGCAAGTTTCATTATCTGATGTGTGCATGGATCTTATTCCCATAACAGGTCAGATTCAGAGATACCAGAAAACCTAACTCACCTCCAGAATGACTTTTATGTCTCCAGCACATAGTGCCTTTCTAAGACATCTCCTATGCATACAGGCTCAGTGTAAGTATACAAGGTCTAATGATTAAATATCCCTGTTATCAAACATCCAGTAGTTGGAAATTTTACTCTGCAATTCCACAAATATCGATTAATTGACCTGAACTCTTCTGCACTTTATGAGATATTAGAAATTGCACCTTACTAGGGCCTCTCCTTTTGCATTACAGATTGCACTTCAGCCTAAATATTCAACTCCATCTTGTTTTTTTTAATAAAGTTCTGGGCACACCTGTGCTGGGAGAGAACACATAAATAACGTGAATAGATGGCAGGTCAGGCGCTGCAAATAGAGACAGACAAATCAAAGAGAACTTTAAAGATTTAGACATTGGTGATACTAAAGTTTCAACAGTGGCACACAGATTTGGACTCTGCCTGATACCCCACATGACTGGTTATGGAGGCCGCTCTTGACGCCAGTGGAGACTTTTCACATGACTAAGCTTACACCTCTGTTTATAGTTATTGCAAAACACAGCCCATAACTGGTACCCTACGGTGGAAAGGGGAATCTTTTCCACTGTTTTTTTCTTCAGTGTATTTTAAGGCTTGCTAAACCCTATTTTTGGTCTTTTTTTGGGGATGCGATCCATAGGCAGTCCCTCATCCTTCCCACAGTTAATCTCCCACTCGTCCCTGCCCAACGCAAGGGGCCTGACTCAGCGTTGCCCACCAATTAGGCCACTAATCCTGGGTCATGGTGGTCAGCGGCCAGAGCACCATGCAAGCCCTGGCACGCCTTGTCCTTGTCTCCATCCCCATCCTCACCTTGGGGCCAGCCAGCCCCAACAGCCTCAGCAGGGCACCCCAGGCCCCAGCTCTCACTTGCCCACAGTGGTACGGTGTCAGGAGCCAACATGGTGGCTGGGAGCACCAAGGGGGGACCGGTGGGCACCAGGGGTGTGGCAGATGCCCCAAGGAGCCCCATGGCACAGACCCCAACAGGCAGCCAGCACCAGCAACCCAAGCAACACAGCTTTCACTGGAGGCTGGCACAACTATATCTTGCCTCTCGCAGTACTTTGTTCCTTGCGCATCCCAAATTGACTATAAATCCGAGCAGCAGGTGTTACCCTAGATATGTAGGAGGAGAAAAAAGGAAAGATGGGGGCGTGGGAAATAAAACTGGCAGGAGTCGCTGACACACCAGAAGGCTGTGCCGCCATTCAGCAAGACCTGGACAGGCTGGAGAGCTGGGCAGAGAGGAACCTAATGAAGCTCAACAAGGGCAAGCAGAGAGTCCTGCATGCACCAGTACAGGTTAGGGGCTGACCTGCTGGAAAACAATTCTGTAGAGAAAGACCTGGGAGTCCTGATGGGCAACAAGTTGACCATGAGCCAGCAATGTGCCCTTGTGGCCAAGAAGGCCAATGATCTCCTGGGGTGCATTAAAAGGAGCGTGGCCAGCAGGTCGAGGGAGATCATCCTTCCCCTCTGCTCTGCCCTGGTGAGGCCACATCTGGAGCACTGTGTCCGGTTCTGGGCCCTCCAGTTCAAGGACAGGGAACTACTGGAGAGAGTCCAGCGGAAGACTACGAAGATGATCAAAGGAATGGAACATCCCTCTTATGAGGAAGGCTGAGAGACCTGTCTGTTTAGCCTGGAGAAGACTGAGACAGGATCTCATCAATGCCTATAAATATCTAAAGGGCGGGTGTCAAGAGGATGGGGTCAGACTCTTCTCGGTGGAGCCGAGCGACAGGACAAGGGGCAACAGGTACAAGCTGGAACACAGGATGTTCCATTTCAGCATGAGGAGAAAAATCTTTACTTTGAAGGTGGCAGAGCACTGGAACAGCCAGAGAGGCTGTGGAGTGTCCTTCTCTGGAGATCCTCAAAACCCGCCTGGATGCGTTCCTGTCCAAACTGCTCTAGGTGACCCTGCTTTGGCAGGGGGCTGGACTAGGTGACCTCCGAAGGTCCTTTCCAACCCTACCATTCTGCGAGTCTGTGAAATAAGGAAAAAATAAACAAACCAAAAAAAAAAAAAAACAACCCACAAACCAACCCAAAACCCCCGCCCTGCGCCTCGCAACTCTTCTGCTGACAGCCCTGAGGAAAACCGCGCCGCCTCCCTGCCAGGCCCCCCCGCCGCGATGAAAGGTCGGGCGGGGAAGGGCGGCGGGGCGCCGGCTGGGGCGCGGGTCCTGCGGGCCGGCAGCGCCGCCGGGCCGCGCTCTTCCAGCGCCAGATGGCGGGGGCCGCGGTAACGGCAGAGCCGGCCATCACCCCCGGGAAAAGAGGCCCGGCCCCGCCGGCCCGCCCTGGCCCGCCCCGCCGCGGAGGCGGCCTCCCCGCCCCGCTGCCTGAGGCGCGGCCGCCATCTGCCGTCGCGCCGTCGCGCTGCAGCCGGTCGTCGCCGCCGCCCGGCCCCGCGGCGCCCCGGCGGGCGGGCTCGCCAGCGGCCCCGGACGGGTTGTGGGCTGGAGGATTTGCGTTGAAGAAAGGCTTTCCGCCAAGTGAAGGCGGGCTGGCTGGAGCAGCTGGACGGCCGCTGCCTGAGGCGGCCGGCCTCCTCCCTCTCGCTGCGGCATCTGCTTTGCTCATCCTGTGAAAGAGCCAGCCGGTTGAAGCAAAGCAAAATGGAGCTCTGACCTTCTGTCGGCCCCCTCACTGATTTCAGGTGTAAATTAAGGCAGAATCTGGCTACAAGGGAGTGCAAATGTCCCTGGTGTCTCCGAGGAAGAAAAGCCTGTAACCGCAGATGGCTCCACGGTCAGGAGTAGC
The DNA here is from genome assembly GCF_964199755.1 of Larus michahellis. Classification (NCBI taxonomy): domain Eukaryota; kingdom Metazoa; phylum Chordata; class Aves; order Charadriiformes; family Laridae; genus Larus; species Larus michahellis. The sequence continues at coordinate 49,396,179 of NC_133897.1, read as the reverse complement.
TGGGCAGTGGAATAAGCCAGGAACAGGGCAAACCCCACTACTTTTTTTGCTCTTCTTTCCCCTTTCCTTTCCTCTTTATGTGCTAATAATACTTTTATTTTGCATTTATTTTGCAGGCAGGTCCCAGGCTGATATGAATACTGGAGTGAGTCCAGAGTTGCCAGAGGGCAGCAGAGCTGGTGAGGGGTTTAGAGCACAAGTCTAATGAGGAGCAGCTGAGGAAGCTGGGGTGGTTTAGCCTGGAGAAAAGGAGGCCGAGGGCAGACCTTACCCTACCGCTCTCTACAACTACCTGAAAGGAGGTTGTAGAGAGGTGGGGGTTGGTCTTTTCTCCCAAGGAATAGGTGACAGGACAAGAGGAAATGGCCTCAAGTTGCCCCAGGGGACATTTAGGATGGATATTAGGGAAAATTTCTTCACTGAAAGGGCTGTCAAGCATTGGAACGGGATACCCAGGGAAGTGGTGGAGTCACCATCCCTGGAGGTAGCTAAAAGACATGTAGATGGAGTGCTGAGGGACATGGTTTAGTGGTAACTTGTCAGTGCTAGGTTAACGGTCGGACTTGATGATCATAAAAGTCTCTTCCAAACAAAATGATTCTGTGATTCTATGAATCTGTCATCGTAATATCCCCTTACATCCTCTCTCTTAAATGCTGTAGCCACAGACTGCTGTCTGCCATTCCCAAGCAGATGTCAAGCCACTTCAAGTACGGAATTTATTTCTTCTCCACTGTTTTGGGGGTAATAAATTGGTGACAAACAAATAATTATTGCCACTGCAGTCAAAGGATTGGCATAGGTTGTTAGGAGTGAGTGACTGCTGAGCTGGAGCATGGGAAGAGCCAAGATGAGGAGAGAAGTTTCTCTCTCGTGATGCTTCTGTGGTAACAAGATTTAAATGCTGTTGTTTCTCACTGCTTTGTTCACATGTACAGCAGCCAGGATACAGTCCTGTGGGTTTTAGAAAAAGGAAATAAGGCTAGAGAGGATGCTTGCTCAGTTAGAAAATATTTGTTCCTCTCTACCTGTATTGATTACCTTTAGGTATGAACAGCTATGTCATTCTTATCCTCCAAATGTTCATTCCAGTCAGTAAAAAAATTAATTTGTATACCAACAAATCTGCAGCTATCCAGGAGGGAAGTGAGCTCAGTATATAATAGAGAGGAGAGTTTTGGCAAAATGGAGAGAACAGAAAGAAGCCTGCTTCTAAGAATATTGATAAAAGAATTATACATTTATAGAATCCAATTCTGTATCTTGAAGCATTTTATATGCTCAGTCCTCAGCGATAACTGCAACCATTTCAGTAATTGCTGTTTACTGAAGAAAATTGATTTTAAAATCTCCTTGATTCATTTACAAATTACTATTATTTTTTGTATTAAAGTAGCACCCTGGAGTCTGTAGCACAGATTAAGGCTCCTCTGGGCTAGGTGCTGCGTAAACTCATAATACAGGAGTGTTGTCCCTTCGAACCATCACCCGGAAACTGTCTTTCTAAATCGCACAGCTCAACGAGATCCATGGGTATGTATTTGTGCATGTGGGGTCCCCTTCTCTGGAGACTTTCAAGACCTGCCTGGATGCAGTCCTGAGTAATGTGCTCTAGGCAATCCTGCTTTGGCAGGGGAGTTGGACTAGATGATCTCTAGAGGTCCCTTCCAACTCTGAAAAATTCCGTGATTCCATGATTACATGACTGCACTAGAGCCGACACCTGAGATAAAAGTGTTTATTTATTAGAGCCTACACAGGCTCTCAAGCACTGAAAGGTGCTTTACAAAAGCCGGCATCCACACATAAAAGTCTCTTAACTCACTCAAAACCCAAATCCAGCTGGTGTTGGAACCACCGTGGACTCTCTGAACTCCTCAGAGGTGCAGAGGAGCTGCGCGAATGGTGCAGCACCATTCACAGGCACTTTCGGCCTCTGCCTGTGCCAACCTGAAGCTGAGGGCAAAGAGGGCAAAACAGAAGATTTGCAGAGCTGCGATAGGATGCAAACACCTTATCTCACTGAATTTGAGAAACAGGCTTGCATGGCAAATGTTTTCTCTGGTTCTGCTCCAGAGGTGCAGTGAAGAGGCCCCTTCCCTCCCCGTGGTGAAGATTTGCTGGGTGACGTGTTAGCATCAATGCTGGAGCTGTAGCGGGGAGGAAGAACTAAAGAGCAAATGGCCAAAGAGGTGCAAGAAAAAACACATTGGGCAGTCACAATCCAAAAAAATTTGGACCATATGTAAATAGGCAAGTTAGACACAAAAGTGGTAGGAAAAAAAGTATTATTCTCCTCATCCCATATGGTGAACCGCCAATATGGGAGAACAAGGCATTAAGAAACGGTATTAACCAGGAAATGTGTGACAGGAGCAGGATCCCCGTTGCGGTGTCCAAATAACAAGGCTTACCTTCCTCTCCATCTCAGCGTTAACCAGTGGGCAAAAATGAATGAAACTGCATTTCAAAGTCAAGCGATCCCTTGCCACGGAATGTACCCACAGGGGAGAGGAAATGAGTGTTTTGAGCAACGCAAAGCACAAAGCAGAAACAAGTAACATGGGAGAAATCCAACCTTAGAGAAAGGCCTGTGCTGAGCCAATGTACCTTAAGTTGAAACTCTGGGGGCGCATGGGTTCTGGAGCACCTTGCTGAACACTAAGGTACCACCAGTCATAAAAGTGACAGTGCCAAATTCTTGGCTGCTTGAAATTGGCATAGTTCCACCGAGTTACATAAATCAGCAGCTGGGTCATGAACTGAAACCTGAAATCAGGAAAAATACAAAATTCTGGGAATGCAGACATTTCAGCTTGCTTCACACCCCCCATCTTTTGTTAAACTTTTTTTTTTTTTCTTTTTGGCATTTGCACAGAAAACACGCCAGTGTGTCTTTTACAGCACTCTGAGGAAGAAAATTCAAGCTGCTCTGCCTGATATTAAAAGATGTGGCATTTGGTAATATTTGGATGCAATCCAATTGCTAAACTGCTGAACCGCAGTTTGTAACGCGAGCACAGCTTGAAGGGAAAGCAGCAAAAGACAGATGAAAATGAAATTTATCAACAGGAATAAAAGAACATGTGAGCAGAAAGCAGCAGGAGGAATATCCAATGTCTGAGAACGGAGGGGAGTGTACCAAGCACATTAACAGCAGTATTAGTGATTTAAACACAGCCACGTAATGAAGCTGAGCACTGGCGTCATGATCAATTGGAGTGGAAGATCAAGCTTTGGAGTGAGTGAGTGGAAGCAGAGCATGTGGCCAAACGTGTGATGGCATACGAAATGAGAGTGACCCCACCTGGAATACGTTAAATGCTAAAGACCAATGGCTGCTACTTACTCAAATGACAAAATGGAAGCTGCGATACGTAAGATTAATACACGTTAGAAGAAACAGATTCTCATGCTATTGAAAAGGTCACAATCTGGTCATAAAAGACTCAGTAGTGTAACCTCCAAGTTGTTAGCCTTTGAACAAGTCCAACTGTGTTACATGCATTCAAGTGTTAGTAATTAAGGGTGGGCTATCAACTTTAAGCTTTGAATTTTCCCAGGTATTGTCAGTCTAAATCTGACTCTTGGCATTGCTATAGCATGTTTTTCTTTTAAAAGGAATGATAAGGTCCTAGGAATATCACATCAGCCTTCCTAATGAGAAAACCATAGAAAATAGGGCTGGAAGGGACCTTGCGAGGTCACCTAGTCCAGCCCTCTGCCCTAAGGCAGGATCAATTATACCCAAATCATTCCTGACAGATGTTTGTCTGACCTGTTCTTAAAAATGTCTGGCAATGAAGATCCCACAACCTCCCCAGGCAATCTGTTTCAGTGCTTCACTACTGTTACAGCTGGAAAGCCTGTCCTAATGTCTTCCTTAAATCTCCTTTGCTACAATTTAAATCCATTAGTTCTTTTTGTATTCCCAGTGGACACAGAGAACAATTTATTACTTTCCTCTTTGCAGGAAGCTTTACATATCTGAAGACTGGTATCACATTCTTATTCCCTCCCCTGCATCTCCATTCTCTAGATGTATAAACCCAGTTCTTTCAATCTCTCGTCACAGGTCGTGTTTTCTAGACTTCTGATCAATAGCACTACTTTCGGCTGGACTTTCCAATTGGTGTACATTTTTCTTTTTTGAAGTATAGTGCACAAAAGTAGACACGTTACTCCAGCCAAAGGCTGAAGCAGAGAATCATAGAATAAGCAGGGCAGGACTACTTCACATTTCTTCTCCATGACACATTATTTATAGAGCCGAAATTGCATAAGCTTTCCTCACACCGTGGCCTATGTTCAGTTTTTAATTCACAGCAGTCACAGACCCCTTCCTGCAGAATGACCGCTGAGTCAGTCGCTCCCATCACTTATGTATGTTGTTGGCTATAGGAATTCAGTGGCGAGATCTTGGAGTGTCCAACATTTCGCTGCCTTGAATTTAAACCTATTCATCTCAGACTACCTTGTTCGAGTCTAGTAAGGAGCTCAAGTATCTATCAATCAGTGTCATTTCATTGAGCGCAATGGAGTAACATCAGAAAATAAATTAGCCCAAGCTGCCCATCCAGCACAGAGGAGTTCAGCAACTGTTCTTCCCATTAATACCATGTTGAGCATATTCAGTCCGCAATAACCTGAAACACAGTGATTTATTTTCAGAGAAGTTTAAAATACAGAAAATTAAGCACCAAATGTTATAGCTCAGAGGTATCCCAATATGATGAAAGGTCTCCAACCTGTATCCTGATGGGCATAGTACCCAGTGAGGGGAGGGTTCTTTCTATCACCAATAATACCCAAGTTAGGATGAAATGGGAACTGTATTTTACCAGCTTCACCTCGGTTAGTTGTCCAGAAGGAAAGTTTAAGCTCTATTCATATCTGTAATGTATGGAACTGTATTTGTTTTATTATATAATCTTGAAATGCGCTATGAGGAACCACATATTGTTTCTCTTTCTGCTCTACAGGTAGATCCTTCTCTGTAGCAGCTGGAGTAATTTGCAGGTACAGCAGCAAGCAGAGAGAGAACAAGGTTCCTCACAGTTACGGGGCCTAAACAACAACTCCAAAAGACACTGTGGTAAGGAAAGGGTTAACTCTTCAAGTGCCACAGTGGGTTTTTCACCTGAAATAGAATTAGGAGTTACCCACTCCCTGTTTATAAGCACATTAGGCATTTAAATAAAATTTTAGAATTGCTCTGAATTTGACCTTCCTCTAATTTTGATTTTTACCAAGTATTTGAAACAATTTGGCACGATTAAAAATTAATAGTGGAATACTAAGTAGCTCAAAGGAGCAAGTCTTCTAACTCCCATGAGACTCAAACACATAATTCCCACAGGTGCCTTTGAAAATCCCTGGTTTGAATGTTGTCCATTGGATAAACAGCTCAAACATCACCAGCTTTCTACACAAACATGGTTGCCTGCAATGATTTATGAAAATCATAAAATTGATTTAAGTTCTTCTCAGTGCTCCATAAATTTTATGCAGCCCTTAAATTACAAAACTGCTGCTGCTGCTGTGGCACTGATCAGAACAATGCCTAATCTCTTCTCTCGAGATAGCTGGCATGTCAGAGGAGAAAAGAAGAAACTCGGGCAGCTGAATTGTTTGTTTCAATTTAACAGGGCAGAATAAAACAGCCTAGATGCCAGGGCTCCAGTGCCACCGAGACTGCGTGCATCAAGTTTTTATTGCCAAAACAGCTGTGCTAACCTTCCCCGCCTTTCCTTGGTTTTAAACCAGAAAAATAACTTCCATTGATTTCACAAGGACACTTGTTTTGCACACATCGTCAGATTTGTGATACTTGAGATGTTCCCCTTCTAGTTTATAATTGGCATGTTCCTGTTCTCAGATACATGACAACAAAACACTGCATCTGCCCAATTACACGTTGGTGCAAAAAAGCTCTGCAAACCTAGCTACATCCTTATCAGACAGTCTCCCTCCCAACCCAAATCTCTACCAGAACAAATGCAGGCTTTTTGCTTTTACTAAAATCAGAGTTTTTAGGAGTGTTTGATTTTTTTTAATCTCTACCTTCTTTGGCAAGGAATAAAAACATCATTTTTGGCCCTGAATCTACCACAAGGTGAAATTAAAGTCCTAATACAGTTTGGCCCTGAATCTACCACAAGGTGAAATTAAAGTCCCAATACAGAGAAACTATGTTTGAATGGGCTCCTTTACTCTTAAATTTGGCCTGGTGACATACTAAAACTGCAGACTGCTGTGGCTTTATTGAGATTTTGGTCTGTGCTAGCTAACACAGCTTAAGAGCATCCTTTTCTTTCTGGTGAAGTCTCATCTGGAGTAGCCCAGTTTTCAAAGGCAAACTGCTCAGGACATTATTAGAATCACTCGGTGTTTCATCCTGGGGATCCAAAGTCAGTGGCTGCTACAGTCTTTTTCTTAGCAGTGACACTTTCCAGCTCTTTCTGCTCTTCTGATAACGTTTCCGAGTCTGCCTTTCAGACAGTCGTCATTTTTAAGGGACATGTTTTCAACCTTTCTATACTCACGCTTTTCTCCCATGTAGCCCTGTGAGTTTCATTCTTCCTCATACGCTGTTTTTGCTCAGAGGTATACAAACCATCTGTGCCTCTACTACGATGTTCTTAAATAGCCTCCAGGCAGATCTCTATGGTTTTTAAGTACTTCTCTTTGCCCTTCAGCCTGCTGTTAACCATTTTCCTCATAGTTTTATAATCTGCCCTTTTAAAGTTCGTTTTTACTGTGCTGTCCCTAAGGGAACAACTCTTTCATGATATCAAAACTAAAAGTGTGCAGTGATCACTGTTACCCCACGGAGGCTTGACAACACCTTCCTCTAATAACTTCTGCCTATTACAAGGTAGCTCCCTCTTGCCCATGGCCTTAACTAATCAGGCGTTGCACTGAGGACTGCCACAGGAGTCAAGGAAAAGGAATCCTTTGCCATATGGATTGGAATGGCACCAAAGCCACTTTACATCTCCTGATAGAGGAAAAACTGCTTTTTCAGCTGTTGCTTTACCTCCAACAAAAAAATAAGAAGTGATAGCGGGGTAAACACTGTAGAATTCAGTCTCGTGTAATTTTCCTGACTGGTCACATCCGTTTTCCCCAGGAGGAAGTTATCTCCCAGGTGCTGGCCCTGAGATTTTATAGGTTCTCCAAATCTTGAGGAAGTCTAGAGGAGGTTGCAGTCACTTACATAAAACCCTGTGGTGTTTCTCCCCTAGTTTTAATGGCTACCCTGTGACTGCTGCCTCTGGAATGCTCTCAAGGAAGTGGGGCGGACAGGGAGGTCTACGACATGAAAAATCTCTTTGCAGAGAGATTCTCTCTAGGAATTGGAATAAAGGGATGATACTGAAGAGGCAGTTGATACAGCAGCCGTTCTGTTTGCTGAATGCACAAAGGATTGATTTATGGCATCTTGCCACGGGAGAGGGCTATAGGTTATTAACCAACTTCAATGGACAAACGCTTGCTGAGACTGCGTATCATACCTCCTGTGCTGTACCAAAGGTAATGACTCATCTTCAGGCATGCCTCATGTCCTTGAGGATGCAATTGGCTCTGCACAGCCAAGTGAAGCATTACTTAGTTAATACACTCCAGCACAAGGGAAACAATCAGCTGAAGTGATGACACTGCTACTTCCTGCTTCATTTTAAATCTGCAGCTTCCTAACACGATTATATACTCAAGCACTGTAAAAAAAAAAAAGAAGACATTAAGTCCCGCGATGGAACTTAAAAAAATGTGTAATTAAAACAGCTAAATACAGGCTTCTTGTGTTCAGTGTCTGCAAAACACAGCCTTTGATCCTCCAAATATTTCCTGGAAAAGTGCCGGACACAAAAACTATCAGAATAGAATTCTGACTCATCCCTTCCTGTTTAGGCCAATGAAATGACCATTTGCAGTCCAACAAATTTGTTTTTATTTTAGAAAAATTAACCTTATTAGACAGGCTAGAAATATAACCACGGGTAAGAACTCCTGGACCACGTGCATTTTCTTGCTCATTCTGTCCCATAATCTTTGCAATTTCTGTCTCAATGATGATTCACCTATCATTTAGAGAAAGATCCTGTTTCTTCAAAAGAAAGAAAGGTGACAGAGCATCTAATTTTTCCTGATGGCATCCAAGCACCTTTGCAACATAAAAAGCCTCCACTATAAGCATCCAATGATGCAATGCTACTACAGTTCACCAGTTTGTTCCGGCTTACTGCTCAGCTAAGATGAGCGAGAACTAACACCACCACCCAGAAATGTTTTGGAGCCTTAATGAACTGGGAAAATGCAAAGATTTTATTAATAAAAACTGTACATGATTCCTATATTAGTTAAGAGGCCACAGCTACTTTCACCTTGCTCCTCCACAGTGCTTCTCTCACGCTTAGCTGAGCCAGCTCCACAAGAAAAAAACCAACACATATACATTCCCCACTACAGGAGGGGGAAAAGGACTGGGGAAGGAGGCTAGGAAAAGAGAGGGAAAGAAAAATCCGGGAAAATTGTCCATTCCAGTCCTGGCCCCATGTTCCATGTGCTCACTTTGGCCTCCCCTTTATTAGAAAGTTCTTGCGATTATTATTTTTCCATGACCCATTGCTTAAGGCAGGTGATTGCTTAAGACAGTTTCACATTTCTTTCCTAAATGAAAAAGCAATTGTTCTCTTTAGTCACAGGTTTCATGGGGAGTTGATGGCGTGTGTAATTTTCCTGGTGTGTCACATTAAGAACACTGAATTTTCACATGACTACTTGATGCTTTTGTGCATCACTCACACCTCTTAATAAATATATCCAATTAGTTATTGTTAGGGCAACTGGGAGCGAAATACAATGAATACAAAGGTCTCCTCCTGGTCAAAGCACTATAAATCACAGTCAGAATAAAGGAAAGAAACTGGCTTTCTGCATCCACCTTTCTTTCCCCTGCTGTGCTGCCTGAAGAACAGGCCTTTCCTTATATTACTTCCAAGTAAACCAAATTAACTTATTTGCATGCTAGACAACTATCACCTGAAGTTGTAGGGCAAGGAACATGATTAAGCCAAAGTTACTGTACCCAGTATTTTAAGGTAACCCTCTTTTTACTGGACTTCAGTCTCACAAGTCTTTCACTGGAAATAGTAATTTCTGTTTAAATGCAATGACTTAACCCCATTCAAACAAGAGCTCAATCTTATTTTGAACATGCCAAATCAGCTGCATATTTGGGAGGCCCTCTCTAATTTTAAGGTAAATCCAAATTCCCTCTGATCCTTGGCAAGCATTTATCTCTTGATAGCCATGTCTCCTAAACTGCCTCACAGCTAAAGTGAAGAGCTTTCAGGCTGTGCAAAAAATAAATGTAAGAAAGCGTATTTTTGTGCTGATGAACAGAATCAGAAAAGTTTAAGTAAGCAGTCAATGGTTAATTCATTCTTTCAGAGGAGTCTCAGCAAGTCAGGTATTTACTCAGCTGTTGAAATATGCTCAAGTATACTGCATACTGTATATACAGTATACTGTAATGCTACAAGATTTCTCATGGGTGTGTATATATATATTTAATGGATTCAAACAAGTTTTAAGTATACAAAATAAATAGAAAGATTAATCCCTGGGAACCTTTGATTCTGTATCTCTTCTTCCTACATTTGATTTTCTTTTTATATATGCAGAATACAGAATAATTATGTATTTATAAATGTAACATGTCCTCATGGAAATAATCAGGTTGTCACACTGTACCTCTCTGGCAGTTCTAATATCAGGCCAGTGCTATAAGATGACTTTAATATACATTTATGGGTCTGTTTTTAATTTTCTGAAAGCACAACAGATCTATTAGTTTTCAAAATTAGGGTAACATGCACTCACACAATCACTATGAAATAGTATGCAGACTTGCATCTGATGCTGCAGGAAGTTAGTATGTACAGGTAGTAGTGGTAAGAGGCTTCATTATCAGGTGACAAAAAAATCCCATTTTATGCACTGAAATTCTCATTAAATATCTTTGGACCACTTACAGAAAACATAATTTATTGTTTTAATACCAGATTAACACAGTAAAACCAGCTGTTTCACACAGCAACTTCAAATTTGCTCCTCAATGAAGCTTTACAGCCCAAATAATTTTGAATGTCCTGTCACGCAGCAGAACTGGTTTCATTGCCTTGTACCCTGTAATTCTGCAGCAGTCTCGGGTCTTCCTTAAATATGGTTACAGAACACACCATTCTTCCAAATAATTTCAAAGCCACTAATCCCATTTCCACCACCTTGTTCTCCCCAATTCCATCAGCTCTCAGTGTTATTTTCAATTTCAGCACATCCTGTTACAGAAATGGTACAGAAATGATCACTTTCAGTGTACTGTATATGGGCAACTGAAAAATTTTAAAACTTTGTATCACAGCTATCACATTTCTTGACCTAAATTTCCTGTTTACAATTTCCTACTTGAAGAAAACCAAAATAACGCTTTTCACAGATTAAAGATTAAATACATTTTTTTAAAATAAGCTGTTTGAGATCCCAAATAATTATAAGCAAATATGTAGCCAACTGGAACAAATATACTTCAAAAAAACCCCACCACCAAACCACTGAGCCCATCAGTGTGATGACAACCAAAGTGCACAATCTCTAAGGGTTTAGGCATCTTTCTTTCGCATTAGTTGATACCATCGACTACAAAAATCTTTTATATCTTGCTAGCACAATCAATTCAAATGAATTTGATGCTTCTTAGACTGCTTTCACCAAAGACAGAATTAAGACTATACGATTTTAGCAACTGCAGACTAACTTACTGCCAGGGCTCTGTGAAGAGCTAATCTGCTGAACCACATGTGCAAAAGTTAGTGCAAATTTTTGCTATGCTATGAGGCAGAAAACTTTAGTCTCTGTTCCACAGCAACGAAGTCTCTCTCTTTTGAATGTCAAGTCAACAGTAACTGGTAAAAAACCACACAACTGTCAACTAAGTCCAGTAAATAGCGAAGAAATAAATTTTTAGTAATGGAGGACATTTTAAAATGTATTGATTGAAAATTTAGATAAACTAGGTATGTACAGGTATATTTTGCTACTCATTTGTGATCTCAAATAGCTTTTACACACATGGTTAGATTCTCTTTTAAAATAAAGACATGAAATACTGTTCATATAGTTCCATCTGAACTGCAAAGACTTAACTCTTGCTACTTTTATACTATGTTTCTCTAGTTGGACTATAACAAAGTAAGAGACGACTCAGACACCATGCTTCAATTTCTACAAAAACAATCTTACTCAGATCCCTAGAAGGGTAAGTAAAATATAAAAAAATACAACTCTTAATCATCATTTTCCTCATCATCAAATGAGAGGAGACTGCTATTTTTTATTTGCTTAGCTGGACTCTGAGGAGTAGTTGCTTCTCTCTTAGTTTTCTTTGCCTCTTTCATCTTCTTACTTGAACTTACATTGAAGTCCAAAACCTTCTCTGATGAACGTTTGGCTGGCTTCCTGAACATAATTTTTCCATCAGCAGGTTCTGGTTCACCATCTATAACAAAGACAGTAAAATCAGAACTCATCTGCACATGTTCATGCACACATACAGACCTTCACTATTATCTTTTCTTTTCCCCCAGAACCAAGATCAGCGAGACCTCTGGTAGAATACAACAATCATGAAAATGTATTTCTTGGCCACAAAGTCTGTATTGATGAATGTCCTTCATGCACACACATCTGCTCCATAGCAACCAGCCCTTGAAGACATTTCTCCTGCAGTTACTATTAGAAATGGATTCTTAATAACCAGAGCCTTAACTTAGAAGAGACTGTGAGCTGCAGAGCTTTTCCCACACAATCCAGCTGCATCCACTTATCAAAATGGAGAGGACAACTTTATAGGATCCTCTAATTCCACTTCACCATTTGTAAAATCCATGACAACAAATGCACTTATTTCAGAATTACGGTATCTCTTTAAAGAACAAAATGGCACATATACAAGACAAAGCTTTCCTTTTTCTTCTAATATACCCTGTCCTGCTGAGACAGCTGAAATGATTACATGGTCATAAACCTGCCTTTTATTATCATATAGGATGAAAGTTTTAGGGTTTCTTTGTACCTGCAAAATCACCAAACTATTCCAACTGACTAATTCTGCTCCTCTGTATGTACTAGAGCGAATAAAAATTCTATAAACAAGAGGAGTCCCTTCCAGGATTATCATGCAGAGGAGGAAAGCTACTGCACAAGTAACGGCATCAAGGCAATATTTCTGGGGGAAAAAAAAAGTGTAACTGTAAAGTCATGAATCAGACAGAAAGGCTCATGCTGCAGTATTTTGCAATTTGTGTAATGTATATGTGACAGGATGTTAAAGAAACATAGGTTCTGTGCAAGATATTTTTCCTAAAGTACTTTTGTGAAATTCATTATTCAACAGAAATTTACTAACAATCTACATGTGTTTGACAAGATTATGTGCTATTTATCTATAATCCATAAATACCTTTTGTCTTTAGCACGAATTCTTTCCTCAATTCATAAGCATTATGGCAGAAGACTAACATTTCAGTGTTATCATGCACAGCATTGGCTGAAACACTCTTCAGTGCATGCTCCAAACATTACAACTATTAAATCTTGTGTCTTAAGGGTTGTGTGGTACGAATTAAAATCATCAAGCTCATTAGGAACCTTTACTTATAATTCCTTAAGTTTCACAAACCCTTTTGAAGAAGAAACCTAGCTTAAAAAACAAAGCACCAATTCTGTCAATTACTTCTACAGAATGCACGCTTCAGCAGTAGTTCATGAGAACACTATTATGCAGAAAATAACTAACCACGTTTGGGGAAAGTATTTCAGTACTGGTGCATTAGAAAAGCATTACAATTACAAGGAATTACCAGCAATAATAAATGGTAGATACGATAAGCATACTTGTCAATGGATCCATTGTGAATTCTGCATGGAAAGCTTAGGTGTTTAGATGCTGTACTGGGGATACAGAGGTTTAGGAAGTGCCTATGATAAATTCTGGCAGAGAAACATAACTCTTTCTGAAAACATATCACACCCAACCAATCAAAATGCACTACATACCATTTTTCTCAGAAGTTGCATTAAAAATTCAAAGTATTTTTTCACATAACTGCCTCCATTTCAAGGCTCTGAAGTTAAATATAAAATAATTCCCTTTACTAATTGTTGGTTAACTACACTGTTTATTTGGAAATCCAGATCTGCTACCTTAAACAAGATCTGAGGCACATGATATAAGTCAAATTCTGAAAAAAAAAAAAAAGCATCCATAAGAAAAAAATATCACTTATAAGCAGACCCAACTGTGTATATACTTGAGCCAGTCAGCACACAGACTGTATACAGTACCAGTACAGCTGGCTCAAAGCAACCAGCTACTGCATAAGCATGAGGAGCATCAAAAAATCTCATTGGACACTCTTTTAAAGAGCAATTACTACATTTCTTAGAATAGTAAATTGAAAAAAGAAGCCCCTAAAAACCTAATGAAAGCATATCCACAAAATAAATTGGATAAACAACTATGTACTCATACTCCATATAAAAATGGAAGTCAGAATTTTCAACTTTACCCCCAACTCTCTTGCTACCCACATTATGAACTGCACAAAATCATTTCATCTTGTCTGCCAGATGGAGAAACTGATAGGTATCTTTGCAATATGAATTTAAACTCTTAATAAGTGCATAAACAGAGCAAAGCTCAAAAACTCCACCAAAATGGCAACTCGCTTAGCTCAGACCTCCAGGGCCTCAATACTATTTGCGGATCATTCTGCATCAAAGGAAAAGATTTTAGCTCTTGGCCTGGTTAAACACTGTCAACATTTCATTATATGCTCAAGGACATTCCTTTCAGCAGGAAGCCCAGGCCAACTTCAGAAAGCAATGATGTGTTGGCAGCGCTTGACAAAGAATGAAGCAGATGCAGAAACACAGCGGGCCCAGCCTTACCTAAGCAACTTGTGGAAAGAGGGAGAAAAGGCAGACTATACTTTTTGAAAGAATTTGATGTAGCAGCTCAAGAAATTTGTGTTGATCTGTTAAGATTGTCTTTTCCAGCTGGTAATTTCTAATTTTACCAGACTCTTATGTGCCAGCTGCCTTTTCTTGTTTTTACCCATGACCTCCAAAAACTGACTTGTATTAAGCAATGCAAAGAAAAGACTGAAGAAACAATCTCAGTGTTGGTAGTTTTTATAGAGAGCCCTGATAAAAGACTGTATCAGTATTACAAATTATGGAAGCAGGATTTCTGATAAACACACTGAAACACACAAAGTAAAACACAACCAACATGAAAGCATTACAGAAGAAAAAATAAAATCCACTTCTGAAAAAAGAGTCCACAAACTACAGTAGCAGTTCAAATTCTGACTGTTCTTAGTCATCGCTGCTTTTGTTTGGATCACAAACCTTTAAGTGGTCAACTAAGAGGGGCACAATCAAACATTGAGCTGAAAACTCCCTTCACAAGTGACATTAAGAAGCCACACATTCAGAAAATTTTTTTCTTCTCTTTTAATTGCAAATTATATATTACAAGAGAAGTAGAAATGAAGGTCTGAAAAAGAAGCACTGCTCTTCAGTTTACTGTGTTTTTTATGTAGTAGTCATTTCTGTGGATAGCAGCACCATTTTTCAGCAGTTTCTGTCCGCGTGGATCAATGAGGCAAGAACAGGAAACACCACTAAGCTGGCAGGAACAACAGGAGGAGCAGCGCAAACAGTATTTCAAGATATATGTCTATTCAATGACAAAGGCTGGAAAAACTTTATGATAACCTGGCAAATTTCTTAATGGTTTCTAAGGTTAGAAGTTCAGGTCAGCCGTTTCAGATGCTCCTTCTAGTGCTTTCTGGCCACCCATCTCTATGCGTACCTTTGGAAGCATTTACTACTGGAATTCCGCACACTGGTATTACGAACATGAAAAGGCCAGTCTTGCTCAGATATTCAGTCTCAATCATTTATGAGGACACTTGGGAAAGTTTTTGTTACTTAAATACTGTAAAATTAGCTTCAATTTAGATTCCTGCTGTTCACGTGATGAACAGCAACATGAACTCTGTGATACGTATCTGATGTAACAGCTGCTTAAGCTAAGGAAAGAGGTCCAATACCCAAGACAGCAAGGACTGTATTCTCCTTGCCTCTCCCCTCTCTTGTCCTTCTCCAAGCCCAGCATATAGAATGCGACAAGAATAATATTAAGAGACTTTGAAATTGAGTAAGGACACCTTCTGCCAAATTTGGTCATCTGCATGTATCGGAGTGTCCCAGAGGCCAGGTGAACTAGAGAAGCAGTAGAAAAATCAATTCCATAGACTATAATGAAGGCTGGGATAAAGTATCTTGCAGTAATTGCCATCTTTTCTTTTGTGCAAATTGAATTTCTCACACGATCTTTTTTCTTTGTCTCTGAACCAATAGTAATGATTTATAAAATGCTGCATAAAAATATTAAGCAAAATGAGTGTTGATAAACAAATGACTTCTTTTTAAAAAGCCTCTAATTCAGTCCTCCATGGAGAAAAATATTTCAATATGGAAGGGCATTTTCTCATATGGGAAGGGTTCAGTCCTAAATAAAAAAGTGCCCTGTGACTATACTTGCAAGAGCCAACGTACAAGCCTCACTAAATTTTGCTCTGCCTTAGGAGGCAACTAAGTGCAACTAGGACATTAATCAGCTGGTTTTGCCAAATTAATGCAAAAGCGTTACTCAAGTGTTTCTGTAAAAGAAAATGCAAGTCACAGGAACTGCTGGTGCCTGAAATAAATAAAAAAAAAAGTGTAGCCGTGTCAAACTGGTTATAGAAGAAAATGAAGGAGAAAGGATGTAAATGAGATATGAAAAATCCTAGAATAATATCCTAAAGCCTGAAGACAAGGATCTTCAAACAAAGACAATCAGCACAGATATAAAAGAGAAGGCAGAATCTCAAAACCGAGTACTTTCCCTGTTTTGAAAAACTAACAGTTTCTATTCACAACAGAAAGTTAGCAGCACATTACTTACTATTAAAGTGCCTTGGGATTGGTGCACGGTGGAAAAGAAGATTATCAGTTAGAAAATTTACTTCCCTGCTACATTTTTAGCTTCACATAATTTCACAAATGATCTGATTTGGGGCTATATATTATGGTCTAGCAGCCGTTAAATTAATTTCTCTTTCAACTCTGGGGAAAAAAAATCAAAGCAACAAGAAATGTAATCAAATCATGCAGTATCAAACTTTCCTTATACTTCCAATTTTCAGAACTGACAATTATCCAAAAAAAAGAAAAGAAATTAACGCATTACTCAAAACTCTCTTTATTAAACTGGAAGTAACCAGCTGTCTAAATACCTGTCTCTGACTAGAAATCAGAATTTAAATCTAGAGGTCAGACTGACAGTGCAAAGATGGACAAAGACTCAAAAAAGCCTTCAGCAAGCTGTAGCACAGTTACCCACACCTTCATTAAAAATTTCACACCAGGTCCTCTCCATAGCAGAGGAGCACAGTAGCACTTACCCTGTTTATTCCCGTAAGCCAAAGAAAGGAAAAGGAGGCCAAGACCTCATATTAACAGCAAAGGCAGACGAACGAATAGTAACACAATAATGCAGAACAGAGGGCAGCAGTCCCCAGGGCATAGTGATTCAACACCCCTGCTTACCTACTACTGTGGGTTTTTTTTTCCTCCAAATGCAAGTTATTACTGAAGGGCTGAAGGGGTAATAAGCAGAGGTGCCAAAGTCCTACAGGGACACAACACTGCCTCACTACATGCAATTATGTCTTAAGAATGTCTTTTTCCACCAAAGAAGTTCAGTTACTCTATTCAAATATGCTTCCATTTCATACTGTGTATTCAACTTGGTAGCTCTTTTGGACTTTTTTCACAGCATGGACTCCACCTCAATAGATTCTCATGGACAACTACTTCTTTTTGCCCAGCCTTACAATATAATTTTTCCTCCTACTGTGATCATTCAAAATTCAAGTTGCTTATATAAAAACGAAACCAATGCTTAGAAAGAATCATGCCATTTCTTTGCAATAGGTTGACATTTCTCCCCACACTAGGAGAGTGATCCCACTTTTGGAAAAAAAAACAAAACATGAGACAACTTTACAAACTGCAACACCAAGCACACGCATTACACTTCAACAATAATTGACCAGGAAGTAAGCCTGAAGCTGAACACATTTTCTCAGAGGAGTTAAAATTATATAAACACTGCCCTCAGTCCACTAGCTGGTTACACCTTACATATACATATATCTACCTGCAGAAACAAAACAGATGTAGTTTTATTTAATTTCAAGCTAACCTACATTACAAAAATGAATTTTTCATCCATCTGCTTTTCAAAAATCTAAGATTCTCAATGTATTTTCTCCTAGTACCGTTACTTGACTTCTCCATCTATACCATTTCAGTTTTAACACATCCTTCTACATAGGGAGAGCACAAACCTGAATTACCAAATCCAAATGGCACAACAAGACAGGTAGAAAGACAGGTTAAAGAAGAAAACTGAGCAAGTATCAGGCTCCTTTTTAAAAGTTATCTCTCTTTGGCTATACAAAGGTAAAAATTAGTAGTTTGAAATTCACCTGATTCATTTGACTTTAAGGCCTCTTTGATCTGCTGTTTAATTTTCATTGCTTCTTCAGCAGTTAAGTCCCCTTTTTTCAGTGTTACCACTTGAGGCTGCTCATCTTCCTTGTCACTGCCGTTCTCACTATCGTCATCTGCAAGCGGAAGCTGCTCCCTCTAGGCAGGAGAGAAGTAAAAACAATTCTGATCACCACATTAAATCACAACTGCTAAGAGTGGACTAGTACTCTTTGGCTTTACTGCTGCAGTAAGGCTAGTGAGGAGACCTGGCACAGCTGCCAGTGCCAGGCCCTCCCAACATGCTTTGTGCAAATGGTACTCCAATTCTACTACTGACACATAGCATCCCCCAGAAATAAACAGGATGGACTCTTTCAATTAAAGACCAAAATAGTAGGAACTTGGAAAGTAAGAAATTAATTCCTTTTGTTCATTATCTTTACTGTACATGCCATGCAACACTGAGAAAATCTTAAATGCATGGGTCTGAATTTGAGTCTTCGATGCTGTACTCAAAACAACGCAAAGGGAAAGGGAGTTCATGGTGGCTTTGTTATTAAAGCTGCCTAAACAAATCCTTGTAAATGGGAAGACCGTGTTCCTGTTTCCACTCTCTCAAACTTGTGCTTTGAGACAGAAGAATCATTTGGAATAAAATTTTATACAAATAAACTTGCTAGCATGGAAACATTGGTGCAACAACATGAAGTGTGGCGATATTACAGGAACTGAAAACCTAAATCTTCTAAGGAAAAGTATACATAGTAGTACTGTAATCCATTGAAGTTATGAAGAGATAGACAAAATGCAATCTTCCTCAGGAAGTGAAACAGTTTGTACTAATCTACTGAAGACATGATTTTCTCTCAAATTCCAGCTCATCATGAGTAATGATGGGCCTCTTTCTTAAGGCATCCTGTAAAACCTTACAGTTAGCAGGAATCACATGCAAAAGCACATTCAAAACATAGAAAAAAAAGAACGTCTTCAGAAAAGGCTGCCTTTTAACAAGCTGGCTCAAACCCTACTGCCCCTGCCCTGCCTTCCTGGCCATCACACCAGCGTTTGCGTCTGCTGACCTGATGTTAGGATGGTGCTAACCCCTTTCCAATATATTTTTATACTCTTAAAATACCTTTTTTCTCCTTTTTTTTTTTAATTCCTGTCTAGACAGACGTTACAGCTGGGACATCATCACTGTTTCCCCCCTTGTGCCCACAGACTACTTGGGCACTGACAGGCCGACGCTGGCTGCTCTGCAAAGGGCACCACCATCACCACAGCTATTAAAACAGCGACAGGGCGAGGCACTGGATTTTAGCTGTTCTTTTAAATCTCCGACACAGAAGCAAACACAAGCTACAAAGGCCGTTTCGGTTAATTTTAAGCGGGTAACTACTGCTAGCCCTCGCCCTACAGGGGTAAAGCCTGGAAACGCCTGCGACGGGGGCCTTCGTTTTAGGCCCCAAAGGGGACATCGTGGCAGGGGAGGACCCGTGGGGAGGGCGCTACCCCTTCTCACCGCCGGCGAGGGGCTGGCCGCGGCGTGAAGGGAAGCAGGGCCCCCACACGAGCCCCCGCGGAGGGAAGGCCGCGCTGCCCCAGCGTGGAGGGGAGGGAGGCCAGGCCGTTACCTTGGTTTCCACCGTGGGCCCCTCCCGATACCCGACCTGCCGCTTGAAGCGGCTGAGGAAGGCGGGCTCGGCCGGCCGCACGTAGGAGACCTGGTTCCTTTTGCTCATGGCCGCTGCCCCCGACCAAAGCTGCGCTGCTGCTGGCACCGCCTCCCCGCACACAAACACACACTTCCGGGCCGCGCCAGAGGACGGCGGCCCGACTGGGACACAACCAACACACCTCTTCCTTTCCGTCACTCCCCCGTCACGTGAAGGGGGCGAAGGACCTTCCAGCCAATGGCAAGAAAAACGCCGGAGCGGGGCGGGGAAGGAGCGAAATGGCCGCGCCCATGCTGGCTTCGAGGAGGAGGAGGTGGGGCCACACTGCCTGCGGCTCTTAGCGCCAAATTCAAACGTTCCGCCATTTTGGAGAGGTGGTCGGCGGGCGGGCGCTGGCGTCGGTGGGGCCCTCAAGAATCATGGCTCCCGGCGTGAGAGGTGAGGGGACGGGGTGGCTGCGCGGCCCTGAAGGGGCTGAGTGATGTTTCCCCCCTGTGCGGGGCAGCAGGCGGGGACCGTGGCGGCTCCGCGGTGAGGGGGGCCGCGCTGAAGGGTGAAGGAGGGCTCTGCCCTCCGGGGCCGACCGCCTCTGGGGGGGAAGCAACATCTAGACGTAAGATCTAACGGGGCCAGGTAGAGGCATGGCTGTGTTGGCTGGGCTCGGTGCCCCACGGAAGGGCCGAGGCCTCGGGGCTGCGGTCCCCCCGCTGCCCCCGGTGGTGTCGGGGAAGGGGGATGGAGGAGCGGCTCGGAGACGGGCGACCTCAGCGCTGCCAGAAACACTTATGGCACCGGTATCCCCCAGGGCTTCTCGGGGTCGATAGGTACGAGCAGCGCCCCCCCCAGGCGGGACGGCGTTACAAACCCTGTTGCTCTCAGCCGGCCCGCGTTTATCAGTCCGTCTTCCGTAATTTTAATCGGGTTTTAATTAGCTGTGATGTTTGTAACTGTCTTACAAACGTTAAAGTGAAAGCAGCCCTTTAAAATGGGAGCTAAGAACGGTTAGCTGCGAGTTGGTCCTTTCCAAAGGTACAAGTTGTGCAAGCGTCTGTCAGTCTGGTTTCAGTTTAAAAATGCGCCGCTTTTCTGGTCCCAGCTCGTCTTGATACCTTGCGTATTTGAAGAACAAGTAACTGGATTATAAGTTAGCACATTTCTCAAATGTTATTGTGTGAATCAAAGCAGATAGGCTGTCACAACAGCAGCAGGATATTTATGTAGTGTGGCTGTTAATGAGGTTAGTGCCTTCGCACATCATTATTAATCCTACTTTTAAAGGGAACTTCCAACAATAGAGCCCGTGTGTTTTTAGAGACTTTGTAACGTCGTTATTATTGGAATATTTTGGTAAATCAGCTTTCATTGTCACTTATTTTTAAAATTTGATTATGTTACTTAGTTAATATTTTGACTAACCCATGTGAAATAACTTCATGTCAGATTCACCCTTAATTAAAAAATAAGTCACCATATCTACCTATGGGGTAATGTGTGCCATCTCCTTGAAATGTGAAGCTGTGCAAAACAATGCTCATATATGCAGGGGAGCTGTATGCATTACAGAGTGCTCAATATTACTTCATAAAAGTGAAAGTAATATAGGTGCTCAGTTGTGCCGGTTTAGAAAGTTGATTTTTTTGTAGTCATGTCAGTAAAACTATTTCCTGCTGTATTGTAGTTTTAGTGCAGTGAGTTAGCAATTCTTAAAACATAATGGCAATGTAGAATGCTGTTAATGCTTGTATTCCTAATTCTCCAACACATTTGCAAAACCTTATGTACATTAATTTAAGAGACTACTCATTGCACATACATTTACAAGTGTGTGCATGCTCACACTGTGGGACTGGAGCTTTCTCTACCTTTCTCAGAAACTGCAAACTTTGTCAAAGGAAGATAGTTACTAAATATTTTGGTGTGGTTCTGATTTGTGCATGAAACGGATATTTATAAGGCGCTCTCTTTATCTCCCTCAGCACTGCTTACAGTATTTTCTATTTAAATGGGGGTTTTTTGAGCAATAACTTTATCTTGTTTAACTTTTTTGTGTTTCACTTTTATTTTATAGGAGATTTACGTGAATCTGCATTACCTTTGTTGAACTCACCTAGGTAAAGTAGTATTGGCCAGTTCCTACATATGAATAATTGCATTGCGCAAAAAGTGCAAACAAAACCTAGTATAATTCCCTAAAATTATGTAGAGTTTTTTTCATTCAGCGTTTTCCTGCACAAGATTATTGCCTTTCTCTCTGAACTACCTTATAGGTTTTTTTTTTTAAAAAAAAGTTTCTTAATAAAAGCATTGTTCTGAGGCATCAGATTCCCCTTGGAATGCTGCCATGCAGTAAATTCTTATTTGTCCACTAACTCTGTAGCTGGACTCTAGAATTTCTCTGGAGAGATACTCCATGAGGAACTTCAATTCTATGAGGAAGTCCTAAGCTAAAACAAAAACCCCTCCTCCAAATATAAACAGTTTCAGCCACAACTCGTAATTATATTATCTAATGAAAAAATATTCAGCAAGTTAGTGACTTGTATCTTAAATCCTGTGTAACATCTTCCCTTTCTCAGCTGCTTCCTGTTCTTTTTTTTTTACCCCTTCCCTCTGCCACTCCTCAACCCCACATTTCAGTCATGAAGTCCTTCCCCCACTTTTAAAACTATTCTGTTCCTTTCTCTTGTTTACCAAAAGTAAAAGTCAATAACAGTTATAACACCCTCGTTCTATAACTGCCTTTTGGGAAAGAATGAAGTAAAGCAAATCCACGTTTGCTGCCATTCGTATAAGAATTTAATTCTTTAATATTACATAGGTGTATTGGTATTTATGCCAGAACTCCTCAAAGCTTTAATGTAATAGTCATACACAGATGCTTATTCAAGCTAAATTTACTGGTGCATCCACTGATAAATGTGATTAAATAGGTTACGGAGCTTTTAGATGTACGTGCTGCTGTACTACATTTGACTCATGGATCAAGAATTGATTGTTATTTCCCTTCTTGCAAGCAGCAAAGAAAAATGCTAGTAACTTTCTTGCTGGAACGTAGCATCATCTGCACTGTTTGTAAAGTCTTTTATAACTTCCAGTAGTAAGAAGGATGCTTGAAGCCCATAGCCTTAGAAACTACCAAAACCTTTATTGTAACACTTTTTTTGTATATCTCAAGTCCACTGTGAAATCTGTTCTTTTAGAGCTGAAGTTAAATGCAACAGCAATAAGTTCCACTAACTTAATGTTCTCTTTTAAATCTGCCACTTTTTTACCTTTAGTAAATCTTTGACTTGTAATGAATTGATGTGTACAGCTAGAAGTAGTTTTATTTGTATTGTATGACTTCACATGCTTAATCTGATTTTTGTGATTTAATTTTGCCAAACAGCTGATAGATCTATTTCGAAGTAATCTAATGCATAAATATTCATTTAGTGTTGAAGGTGATGCTATCAAAGTTTACGTAAGGGTACGTCCCCCTTCAGAGGGAACTGCGTTAACCGATGGAGATCAAGGCTTGTGTTTATCTGTTCTTTCATCAAATACCATCCGTCTGCATTCAAAGCCTGAGCCAAAGATCTTTACTTTTGATTATGTTGCAAATATGGAAACAACACAGGTAATAACTTTCGGAATCTCTTAACAGTACCGCAGTTTTCCACAAATTTTGGCAACTGCTACACTAAACCTTTCTAAAGATGTAATGCCTTAGGTCTTACTTTTTGCAGTGGTCAAATTGCTAATATGTAGTTGTAGTACAGAAATGTTGCACTAAATTCTGCTGTCAAATACCTTTACTGCATTTTTTTATTAAAGTTTGCATTGAAGTCGAAGCTTCTATTTGGAAATGTTACTGTAATACCATAGACGGGAAATAACCCCCCCCGTTGAGACAAACATATAAAAGTAGCTGATATTAACAATGTGATTTGTATGTTAGGAACTTACAAGTTTATATTCTATTAGTTATATTTCCTTCTTATACATTTGCCTCTTAAACAGATGCTTTGTTCATCTGGGACAGGTAATACTGGAAGGCAAATCCTTCTATTTAATTTTTGTAATATTGTGTTTGAGATTCTGAACACAATTTTAATTCCTCTAAGACTTCAGTTCCATTTAACTTCTGTTTAACAGAACAAAACCCCCCCAAAAACCCGCCCACTGTAGGTTGCTATTTGTAGCTAGCCTCTTCTTGCAGGTCTAAGAGAAATACGTGAAAATAGATGAGGCTAACAGTTGTGCAGATTTGTTGAAAATGCCGTTGTGCAGTGGCAAATGTTGAAAGTTAGCTAGATTTGTTGTGTGTCATAGGCTTGATGTTGACCTACTGATGGTATCAATCCCATAACATAATCAAAACCACTGTACTAAAATTAACATAATATGGATTTGAAAGCCATTACTATGATGCTGAATTTCATTATTTTTCTTTCAGTTATCAACAAGGAATAAAATTCTTTCAGAGGGAGTGATTTCTGTCACAAAGACTTAGGATGTATTGTTTTGCTGTGAGAGCTCCAGGGGTCATGATACATGTCTAACTTTAAGGAATGTGTCTATTTTATACATTATAAAGTTATAGCATAGAAAACACTGAAAGAAGAGATACTTAAATGACTGGTGTCAAGTGCCTTCTCTTTTTCTTGTCCCCAGGAGTCAGTGTTCTCAAGCGTGGCCAAAAATATTGTTGAATCTTGTATGAATGGCTACAATGGAACCATCTTTGCATAGTAAGTCATGTAATGGTATTTATAGCAATTGCAACATTTGAGGAGATTATGTTAATGAGTAGTTGTGGTTTTAAGTGGCAGAGCCTTCTTAACATTAAGTAAACTCTGAAAGTGCTTCCTCAGTGCAGAGCAATATAGGGAATGTTTATGCAATATTGAAAAGTACTTCTTACTCCTCTTTCGGAACAATCTATTTGTAGGTATTATGCTTCTACTACTTGTGGTCAATAACGTGAATTGTAAACTCATTTCAATTTTACTATTTTTTTGTCTAAAAGCTAGAAGCATTGTTGTACTGTTAAAGAGAAAGCTAGTTGTTTTCAGTATGTCCGTAGTAAAATAGAATGAAAATCACTTTAGCTTTATATTTGGCCAGCTCAACTCTTTAGTGAGTCTTAGCTGCCTGTGGGAAAACTCAT
This sequence comes from Larus michahellis, assembly GCF_964199755.1. Classification (NCBI taxonomy): domain Eukaryota; kingdom Metazoa; phylum Chordata; class Aves; order Charadriiformes; family Laridae; genus Larus; species Larus michahellis. The sequence goes on along the minus strand of NC_133897.1, from coordinate 49,371,675 downwards.
GAATGATAATTTTAACTTTCAAAATGTTTTCAAGGTAGAAATATATCTATGACTTTTAGCATGAATATCATTATATTAACTCTCAATATTTTTTCATTTTGAAACCGGAGTAAGCACTTTGGTCAAAAATGTGAACTTGAAGGACTGATTTAATCAAAACCTTACTGGGTTTTTTAGCCTAGCACAGCATTTGCAAAACTGAAGGGAGGTCTACTTTGTTACAATATACAAATGTGGAAAAATGAAGTGAAATTGCCCTGAAGTTTCTCTAGCATGATTAATAACTATGGTTAAAAATATATATATAGAGAGTCAACTTAAAAGTATTTTTCTCATTTTGGGTTTATGTGCACTACTGAGTGACAAAAAACACAAAAGATTGACCCAAAAAACAGTTTAATATATATATTTTAATGTTAAGTTCCGCTATTTCCCTTTCCAACAGAAATTGGAAGAAAATGGTGAGTGGTGGGGGAGAAAAAAGATGATTTATCTAACTCAATTTCATGGTCAAATTTACTGTTCTATTTCTATACCTTTTTAGCTTACTGATTTTTCAGCTTGCCTGTTTCTTTTTATCTTCATTTTAGAAGACTTTTTCTTATTTAATTTTAAGCTGCAAGTTCTCCTTAAAAATGCAGATTAATAAAATATTCTGAGCCAGAATAAAACTTTATCTGACCTTTTTTTTTTGTTGTTGTTAGTGGCCAGACTGGCTCAGGAAAAACCTTTACTATGATGGGTAAGTGGATCAGAGAGCTTAATCTTTCAGCGGTTTCTTAATGTTTTTTGTCTTGAGTTGAGATGTTGTCTCGCTTAAACACCAGGGATGATTTAGAGTTTTGTCTTCCTGCAGGTAATTTTAAGGTTTAAGAATGGTGTAGTGCTCAGTGCAGTTGTTCTTGATTTATATCACAAGAGTGAAGTATAGGTACTCTCCTCTGTCTTTTCGAAGATATAGATTTTTTTTTTTTTCTGTTTTTAACAGGACAGAAGCTTTTAAATTAAATCAAACACTCTTACTAAATTTTCTCAAAAATGAGTATTCTACTGGTTTTGCTTTTTGGCTGATGTCCCTTGCATGTGTAGAAAAATAGTCTAGTATGCAAGGGTCTTCCATATTAAAATACAGTGAGTTTTTCAAAATAACTGATTCCTACCCAACTAAGGGCCCCTCTGTATGTGGAGGGATCCCCATGTAATCTTGTTCTTCATACAGTAGTGATTTTAAATGCATTAATATTGTACTTGACATTAGAAAGTTACTGGAATAACCAAAACCAGTTTGGCCGACGTTTTCAAGGACTACGTAGAAATTAATTAAACATGGAGACAAACCTACCCCATCCTTGTGGTTCTTCAAATAAGGGCTAATAGCTGCATTGATGGATCTGCACATCTGCATGTGTTTTATACGCAAGTCTAAGTAGTTTATACTATTTCAGATTTAGGTAACCTATGGACAGGTAAAATAAACTTTCACAAGCATCATTTAGACTACATATAAATCTCATTATGGAATACTATCTTAGATCTTGAAAGTTGATTTTTATTGCATGTCTTCTGTGGTTTTGCCATAAACTGACTAAAACCTGGTTGCTGAAGTCTTCTGTAATGACATCTTAAAAAGATCAACCATTGTTCTTGAGTAGTACTAATTAATATTTTTTTTAAATTAAAAATCTCTTTAGGACCATCTGATTCTGATAATTTCACTCACAGTCTGAGAGGTGTAATTCCACGGAGCTTTGAATACTTATTTTTTCTAATTGAACGTGAAAAAGAAAAGGTACATTTATTTTATACTACTTATTGCAGTCACAGTAATGTCTCAAAGATTAGCTAAGGCTGTTTGGTAAGCCTGGTGTGTGGCAGTTAAGCTTCCAGGATTATTGCTGTCTTGCATCACATTTATTAATGAGAAATGCTTGTGTCCAGTACTATACTGAATTATAGTAAGCTTTTTTCAGACTCAAGCGTGCTTGTATTTTGAGTCTAAAAATGCATCTAGGTTTCTGGTTGTCATCTGGGTTGGTTGTCATCTGGACATCAGAAATGTATAGTATGCAGAATATATATGCAAACTAGTAGCTTTAGATATGTAAAAAAAGATATTCACTGCCATACAATGCCAGACTTCATATAACCAATCTGTTTATAGTGTAAATTACTGTGTTTTTCAGGCTGGCAGCGGAAAGAGTTTTCTCTGCAAATGCTCATTTATTGAAATCTACAATGAACAGATATTTGACTTGCTAGATTCTGCTTCAGCTGGACTCTTTCTCAGAGAACACATCAAGAAGGGAGTCTTTGTTGATGGTGCTGTTGAACAGGTGTTGTCATCTGCTGCTGAAGCATACCAGGTATTTTTTGTCACTTTTTAATGTTTGGACTATTTATCTTGATGCTTATTTGGTAAATATTCCTCTTTGATTAAAGCACATATTTTTTTGCACAGTGTCTGTGACACCTTCTTCCCCTATCTCCATCCTCCAAGAAACAGTGTAAAAAGCTGTTCCTAGGCAGTGCTTCCTGACTATCCCACACATGTGAGAAATCATATAGTTCTGGAGCGTGGAATATATGAATTGCAATTACAGTACTCTTTCCTTAATGCTTGCCCTATGCATCTCTGAAATAGCAACAGAAAACTATGTCTCCTGCTAATTAGGCAGCATGTGTATTGCAGGAATTGTCAGGTTTATTTCTCCAGGAATGAGAAACATACACATAATACTACTGTGACTTTAAATATTTTTTTCCTTATGTACTGCTAACATACACCAGTATTGGATATGTTATGCTTTCAAACAGCAATGGCACTCTTGAAGGAAAGTAGTGAATATTATAATTAGTGTTTTTATTAAGTTGGACTGTAGCTATATTTTTTTCACTTTTAAAAGACTTCTATTCGGAAAAAGTCCTTGTCCTTGATATTTTTGAAAGCTGAAATATGCTTACTACTGTTTGTCACCTACCTGTAAGTACTCAATACAGTCTGAGATACTTGGTATTATTTGACATCTTTTTCATGCTTAGGTATTAACTATGGGCTGGAGAAACCGTCGTGTAGCATCGACCTCAATGAACAGAGAATCCTCAAGATCACATGCCGTTTTCACTATCACAGTGGAATCCATGGAGAAAAACAACGAGATTGTTAACATTCGGTCCTCCCTGCTCAACCTGGTAGACTTGGCAGGATCTGAGAGACAGAAAGACACCCATACAGAAGGACTGAGGTTGAAGGTTAGTTCTGTAATATCTGTATCATCTTTCTGTTTTCAGATGTATGGTCCTCCTCCGTTCACCAAATCTGTTCACCTTTGTTGTATTTTTTTTTTTCAGGAAGCAGGTAACATAAATCGATCACTAAGTTGCCTGGGCCAAGTAATCACAGCACTCGTTGATGTGGGTAATGGCAAACAGAGACACATTTGTTACCGGGATTCCAAGCTCACTTTTCTGTTACGGGTAATTATATCCTCTGGGTTTTATATGCTCCTTGGGGTGTAGAAAAAATATTTATCTGGGTTGGTGGTTTGTTGTTGTTTTGGGGTTTGGTTTTTTTTTTTACCCTAAAAAGTTGAACTTGGGTACATTAAAAATTTGTTTCAATATTGGGCAGGTAGTAGAAAGCTTGAAAAATATCTTTTTATCTAATGAGACTTCTAGTTGATTTATTGCTGTCAACTGCAGACAAGAAATTTATTTATGTTCATAATCTCCTTTTACATATTTGCAAGTTTTAAAGAAAAAGAAGCATATGTTTTCATCCCTGTCATTTTGGAAATACAGTATATCACAATGTAATATTTAGAGATGTGTTGAAATGTTTGACAGGATTTCCAGAATTAGCCTATGTGCGCTAAGTGTTGTTATGATGTTCAGAATTGGATAAATTTACAGTTTCCTACCTGAGAGCTTATGGGCTCTTTTCAAGATGAACAGAAAACAAAGATGGAAGCAGTCAAAGATTTGTTGGTTGCCAGCACTCACCAAAATTCTGTGAACAGTAATGAACAATATCTGTAATATATTTTTGTAACATAATATAGTACCTATACTTAATATAGTATTTGTGTTACAACACAGTATTTTTGTGATCACAGCAAAATTTCCCAATCATTCCATCCCTGTTCCATGTATATCTTAAAATAGTGAACCTCTGAAGAATTACGTTCCTCCAATGCAACCCGAAATACATGGAAATTGGAAGACAAATGAGAGAATTGCAACTGTATGAGCTGTTACTTTAAGTGTTTCTTTTTTTTTTTTTAAGGTGGTTGTACTGCAAAGAAATCCACAGACATTACCTTCTCTACTAGACAGAGAGAATGCCATTGAGGCTTGTTGGGCTATTTTGTAGTAGAGTCATAGGACAGTTTAGGTTGGAAGGGACCTTAAAGATCATCTAGTTCCAACTCCCCTGCCATGGGCAGGGACACCTCCCACTACACCAGGTTGCTCAAAGCCCCATCCAGCCTGGCCTTGAGCGCTTCTGGGAATGGGCTTTTAGAGTCTTAGGAATAACTGCTCCCTCCTCCAGAGATTTGAAAGCTACTTATCTAACAGCATGGAGATGTTTGAAGACATGCATGTAAAAGACATGCATGAGAGGTTCTTTTTATATCCTTGGTCAAGAATCTGTTGGTTTTTCATTTTGTTTCTTTGGCAGTTGCCACCAGAAGATAGGTTGGAGCAATCAGCCAGCTAGATGATGTTCAAAATAGCGCAAATACCAATCTGCTAATGACCGAGATTAAAGTGAAATATCTACCTTATTCTCTTTTTTTTTTCTCTCCCTGCTGTTCATCTGTAACAAATATCTCAAATTGCTGATTAGTAATATAGAATCAGGATTTTGAAAACCCAAATAAAGTCTTTATTTACAGCCACATCCTTTATACCCATGTCTGAAATAAAATTTCAGAAACTTAAGTAGCATGGAGATTTGTTGAATAAAATCCCTTCTGTACTTTGTTCGAAGTGATACGCAGTAGCTTTTAGGTGATGGCTTCCTGCTGTAGCCAAAAACATGCAAATAAAGACAACTTCTATGTTTTTAAATAGGATTCCCTTGGTGGTAATGCAAAAACATGCATAATTGCAAATGTTCATCCAGGATCCAGGTGTTTTGGTGAAACACTGTCCACCCTTAATTTTGCTCAGCGAGCAAAGTTAATTAAAAACAAGGTAAGAGAGTTATTCAATGTATTTATTTTTGCAACAAACACTTTCTTGTCATTTAAACTGCACATCTGCAAACAGGATAACTTCACTGAAATACTCTTGTCCTTTCACTAATTTAAATAAGTATAACTTATGTTAAATACCTCAATTTGCTTTCCTAAATGTTTATGGCAAATGATTTTTGAAAAGGACTTGTTTGCTTTTGATTATGAATAGAGGACAACAGCTGGGGACTAGGTAATAACTGATAATAGTGTGTGTTCATTGCTTGTTCTCTGAGCACTTCATTGGAAAAAGTAAGTAAATCTGTAGTAAAAATTAAAATTATCATTAAAAATATTAGACTCAATAGTATTTTAGTGCATCTAGTTTTTATATATGCTAAATCCCAAAACATAACTTCTCTTGAGTGGACTTTGAATGTATGTTGGCATCTGGCTGGAAACTACTGCCTTTGATGTGAGCTGCTTAGCTTTGTTGGTCGAAAAAGCTCCAGAGAAAACATTAAATTTTTTAACTGATATTTTTAACTAAAGTGCAACTTAATGTTCAATTTACTAAGAAACCAGTGCTTTTCCCATGAGTTCTTCCTTTCCTAAGATGGAAAACTTCTCAGTAGTGTTGTTGTTTTGCAGTCTTTGACTTTTCTTGTAGCCTGTAAAATATAAGATTTTTTTATTTGTACCTCTTCCAAATTTTTTCTTAACATATTTATGAAAGGCTGTGGTAAACGAAGACACACAAGGAAATGTGAGCCAACTGCAAGCTGAGGTCAAGAAATTGAAAGAGCAGCTTGCTCAACTTACTTCAGTGCCATCTATGCATGATATTTCTGTATCACAAGGTAAGAGTTGGGGGTGAGGGGAGAGAGAACTTGCTACTTTTTTAGCATGGAGTGTTGGAGCCTTATGTAATTCATTAAGTTTCTGAACAATTAATACTTTTGTAGGGACTGACCTGCAGAGGTTGCATTTGTCTTGTGGATCCTATTGCCTGTATTTCTATCTAATATTTTGCAGAAATTGTTAACATGATTTTATTTTCTTCCTTTTCATAAGTTTGTGTACAGGGTTATATTTCTATTCTAGAATACACTTCCAGTTCGTAAGAGGTACGCTGCCTAATCCTTTAAGTAACCAAAAGTTTACATGTGATTGCTGGTACATTTAAGCTGGAGGGAGGACAATATGGTGTCGATAATGCCCACTGAATCTGCATTCTTTTTAAGCTCAGTAATGGATTTTTTTCCCCCCCCTCCCTCTTCCCCTTTTGCCCCTTCAGGAAGATCCTAAGAAGGATATTTACCTTTCAATAAAAGATCAGTTTCAATGTAAGATGGTAATGGGGTTTTTATCAATAAGTAATTTTTTTCTTCCAGCAGCTTTTCACTAGACCACTGTATCTGCAATATAGATGCCAGCATAGCTTTCTACTATGTATACATCTCACTGAAATGTGCTACGTTGTACTGTTCGATTACAAGGTTGTAAACATGGTCTTGTAACTCTGTGATCTGCTGTGGACCCTGAGTCAATTCTTTCCTGACCTTGCTAAGAAATAGAAGTTACTACAGAAATTAAAGACTTGTCTAATATAAAGCAGCTGTGGTTGAGTTTTCCTAAGGAAAAATTACTTCTCTGTGAGCATGCACGTTTAACCGGTAAAAACAAGTCAGTGATTATGTGGGACACTGACTCACTGTCAGTGAATATACGAATATTGACAGAGGGCTCAAACATGTTGTTAGATTTGTGATAGAGTTCTGAGGGAGAGCAGATTATGTTTAAACACTGAAGAGAGGTTTTATGCAGAACCTAAAGTATTACAGCTGTGTTTAGTCTATGCAGTTAAATTCTCTTTGTAATATTTGATCACACAAATATGAGATCTGCTTGCTAGCTACTTTAAAAACACGATGGCATTTTAATAAAATATATTAAATTACAATAGGATAGTTACTGTGCACCTAGACACTATGCTGATTGGTATTCTATAAATAAGTAGTCTTGCCTGCATGAGGATATTCAGGAGAGCTATTTTGAATTAGTTTCTGAAGTGGATTAGTTTAGGACCTTTTAATCCTTGTATGGACACTTTCCTTCCTGATTAAATCACTAATTGTCCACTTAACTTACACTTATTTTCCTGAATTTCTATCTCATAAACCAGTTAGTCCACTCTTAATATGAACAAACTGTAATACTATTGCCAATAATCGCTTAGTGTTATCAAATTGATTTCAGAGGGGTTTTGCATTTTATAGATATACTCAGCTGAACAAACTGATTCTTTTATTTTAATAAAAGTTCATCGTAAAACCATTTAATGCTTGAACAGTTTTGTTAATTACACAATTACGTGTAATGACTGTTCTTTATCAGCACTTGCAGGTGACTAAGTCTAAACCTCTTTGCTCTGGGTACAGCGCATGATCTTAGAGGAATTATGTTGTTCAAAGAATTTATTTAAATTTTCTTTACACAACCGTCACGTTATGTATTTAGGGAAACCTGGCTAACTGGTATTTTAATAAATATGTCATTTGTTTCTTTGACTTACTCTACAGGTGCTGTTGAAAAATGTAAGAACAACGTGAATTACATGAACAACTTTCTTGAAGCAATGTTGTTCTGGGAGAAATCAGAAGGTGAAAAGAAGGTGAGAAAGCACTAGTATTTCTAAGTGCATTCTGCTTACTATCTGATGAGAGCATATTGGAACTGACTCTCTTCATCACTTTTCTTTGTTTTTGAATGAAAATACTCTGTCCAAAGATATAAGGTTTAGTAATAAGGGTCAAATGACCCTTATTATTTAAAAGTCAAATGACATTTAAGATAAAATCTTTCTAATTCAGACAAGCCATAGGATAGCTTTCATAGTATGTTTAGTTTTAAGCGGTGGGGTTTTATTTGGATTCTCTAATAAAAAATTTGAACAGAACAACAAAATTCTGGTTTACTTAATTTTGAGCACATCTTTGAGTGTTTGAATCAACAGTGTGTTTTTTGAAGCAAACCTCCCAGTCATCCCCGTTTTATTGTGCTTTCGTTCAAGTCATGGCACAGTGCTGAATCATCAAAAATATTGGGTTGGGTTTTGGGGTTTTCTTTTTTTGAAGAAAGGGACTCAAACAGAGACTCCAGGGGTGCATCTGATGTGCTTAACCAAATACTTAGTCTACAGGATCATACTGGAGCTTCTAAGTAAAGTTTTTGCCATATAGTGTGTAATTTGGCTTCTTGGTACGAGCTGTTGATCTCTGTAGATCTGCTCCAAATGAATGATAGTCTGTGTATTCACTAAATTATTGTTAACTGAATTTTGCGTGATTTGTGTATGAGGTATATGTACCTTAAAAATTCATCTAGTGTAACTGTCACTTTTCCACCAATCTGTATATTTACTTTCTAAGAATTTATTAGAAAAAATTGCTCAACTAGAAGATCTGTGTGCCAAGAAGGAGAAATTTATTCAGTCCAATAAAATGATAGTTAAATTCCGTGAAGACCATATTATTCGCTTGGAGAGATTACATAAAGAGGCTGGTGGAAGTTTATTGCCAAAAGAGCAAGATGATCTCCTCAGTGAATTGAGGGAAGAACTGCAGACACTCAGAGAACAGGTAAGTCTTCAGCTTTTCCTTTCTAGAACAATTTTCTTTTGTGAGAAGAGCTGATGCGTTGGAGTTCTGTGGTGGTTGATACAGGCTTTTTAGGAAAGCCAGTCAGAAAAAAGGTAAATGGGTTGTGGGTCCCTTTATAGCAGCATCTCAAATGCATGGAGTTTCCCTATGGAAGGGGCAATGGGTGGGTTTAGAGCTTGTGAGCCTACATAAGAGGAGAGGCTAGTAAGGGTGATGTGATGGTGGGAGATGGCTACAGGCCACCTGATCTGGGTTCGGTAGAGGACTAAGTCTCTTTTAAGCAACTCAAGGAAGTCTCCAAATCACAAATCCTCAGTCTTATGGGGGACTTTTAACCTCCATGACATCTTTTGAAAGGGAAAGACAGCAGGATGCAAGTAATAGGGCAGGTTTCTGAGGGGTTATAACACATGCTAGGTGGGCCAATCGGGGTGATGCTGTCCTGGAGCTGTGTGAGGAAGGCAAGTAGCAAAGTACGTATCTAAGGTTTCAGGAGAGGAGGCTTTGGGTTATTCAGGTATCAAGTAGGTGTGGTACCATTTGTGAGGCAGTTTTGAAGAACAAAGAAGCTCAAGAGAGAAGGCAAATCTTTAAAAACAATTTCCTTCAAGCACAAGTAGGAGAAAGGAGTAGATGTATTATAAAACCAGCTTGAATCCAGAGTTCATAGCTGAGCTCCAAAGTGAAGGTGGGAAAAAAACAGAGCAGAAGTCAGGACAGTCATTAAAGGACTATAGAAACATTACTATGACATGAAGGGACAGTGTTAAGAAAATCAAAGCTCAAAGTTGAAACTGAAAAGGGATGTCAAGAGCAGAAAGAAAAGCCTGTACTGCTTTATTACCAGTAAAAGAACAACCACATAAGATGTAAACCCACTGTCTTTTGAGAGCAGATTCCAAGGGAGTAAAAAAAAAATGGGGCAGTTTTAACCACTGTACGGAATACTTTTTTTTTTTTCCGCCTTGTCTATTACAATGTAATGCTTATTAAAAGTAGTAGAGCAACGGCTAGTTATGTATTGTATTGTTGGGAAAACAAAAACTGTTGAATAAAATACTGCTTATCACAGATGGAGCAACACCCACGAATTGCAAAGTATGCCATGGAGAACCATAACCTCAGAGAGGAGAATAAAAGACTTCGTTCTTTACAGTCAGTTAAAAAGGCCCAAGAAATCGATGCTCAGACCATCGCAGAACTAGAAAAAGCTTTTTTGGAAGCTGCAGCCACAGAGAAAAATACTGGAGGTAAAAATCATGCTGATCTTTTTCAGCTAAGTAAGCTTACTGTATTTCTGTTGTGTGCAGCGTAGTGTTGAAAATGTTGTCTGTCTTACATATTTTTGCCTTCTTCAGAGAGATACCTGAAAACTGATAAAACAGGTTGACTTCATTTTATTCACTTTTGCCTTCAAGCAAATAGAGCAATAAGGAATTTTGGATTCTCTTGTGTCTTGTGAACACCATCCATAATCTCAAGCTGTTGTCCTAAGTTGTTATGAAGACTGCAGTAATATTAATTATTCTACTGGTTTACATGTGGATTGTTGTTAATACCCATTTTTTTTTTTCAATCTCAGTTGCTGCTATGCTGTTCAAAAGCCTACAAATGCTTTCATTTTAGCAAAACTCACAATAATTTGAGCTACTCTGTGATTTCAGAGGGTGTATGTTTGTTCTTTAGGTCATCATTTATATTCTGCCACCATATCAGTGGAAGGCAACTCATTGGCATCTGAAAAGCTGAAAGCACGCCTGCTACAGACTCAAAGTGAACTGGCAAGTTCAAAACAAGAATATGAAGAATTCAAAGAGCTAACCAAGTGAGTATTGAAACTTGGTATCGAAATGTTTTTAAATAATTATATTGGGTTTTTTAAAGCTAGTCTCAGATCCTGAATATACAGTCTAAGTATGTTCTTAGCATGTGAGACAGCATGAATGGCATGCACACAGATTATGTTCCTGTTGAACTCAGTTGCTCCCAGACTAGGGAACAATCGTGATGCAATCCGAAGGCATGTCTGCACTGTTGCAGATTTCTTTGTCTTTCTGAAAGCTCTTCTTTATGTTAAGATGCAAAACAATGCTTTACAACATGCAGGAGGTGTGCACACCTTGGAATTCTGATAGTCACCTGCTTAATGGAACAGGGAGAGTTTGGCTTAGTTTCCACGTTGAGCAACTATTTTTCAGCAACTGAAGTATTATAGATAGAAGCAGTGACAGGAACTAAGAGTTGATGGGGTTTGGGGAGGAGTATTTGGGGGTTTGTGTTTTGTTTTACTGCGACAGTAGTTTTTAATATAACCTCTTGAAGACTGCAAGTTTGAGTCAACCTAAACGTAGCATCTAAGCACCCCAGAACATTGTGGCTGACCTGTTGGTAAATTTTTTTGTCTCCACTTAAAATATTTTCAAGAAGCCAATAATACCACTATTTTGAGACTTGTTATTGGAACAGAGACTTAATTCAAATTAGAGTAAAGACATGGTGTCAATAGTCATGTTCATTTGCTTTGGCATCTAAACATGAGATAAGGGTCTCCTTTGTCCTTACTAATGTAGTAAAGAAATTACTGTCATTGTTCTCTTTGAGAGCAGCACAATATAATGTGAAAGGTCTGAGTAATACTTTCAGTGTGTGTGTATATATATGTTCATATGCAAGTGAATTATATGTGGCTTAACTTGATTAACCCCATTTCTGAAAAACTCAGGTCCAGTTACTGGAGATACAAGAAAAAGAATTGTATTTCCAGCAAACATAGTGTGAACTTGGAAGACAAAAAGGACCTGATTATTTTTAAATTATTTTTTTTAGCTTGTACACAACATCACTGGGTTTTGATTTCAGTGAATCTAGAGTGTAATTCTAAAAGCACTGCACACAAGATATTTCCATTTTTGCCTCCCTACTCTTTTTTTTTTTTTTTTTTTCAAAATAGCTTTGTGTTGTCCTGCTTGCTCATTCAGGCAATTGTACAAATCCGTATTTTTATGCTTAGATTTCTGTGTAGCAAATCCTATGAACTTTGTAAATTGTAACATTATCTGCTGTGTTTTTCAATTCCACAATCCGTCTGTTGTCTTGTATGTTTATATCTTCATATATTAATTACTTTATTTTCCTGCTCATTCGATATATTCCTATTTTATATATTCCATGTTTTGTGCATATCTATCTTTCTTGATAGTATGGATGCATTTTTTTTATCTATTACTGACATTTTTTTTAGCAGAGTGCAGTCAAACAGAAGTGTGCTTTTGAGCCTCTGGTTTCGCCTCTGGATTTCACTAAATTTTAAACTCATTTCTAGTTTCAGATTAACGGGATGCTTAATTTTACATACAAGTGTAACTGTATGCCATAATTGGATAAGAGTAAAGTTTAATAATTTCACAAAATCAATATACGCTAATTTTTCTGTTGTCCACTAGCAGTCAGAACTAAAGTTCTATTCTGTTCCATAAGTTTTGTTGCAAATGCTAAAAACATGGAGGAAAGTGATAGCATTAAACTGCCAAAAGATGAAATAGTATATTTTCTTTTATCTGTAGACTTTGACCCTACAATTATGTCAGTAAGGCCAACTATCACAGTACGAGCATGTAGCTCTGCAAAATACCTAACAGAAATTATTCCTAAATTTCTGCTCAGCTGCTGGTTTTCAGTTTAGAGGGCAAAATAATCTTAACACAGCAGCACTTACAAAAAAAAAAAATTCCTTAAGGGATTTTCTTTAATCCTGGCAAGCACCAGTTCAAACTTCTCATATAACTGGATAACACTTTAAACGCTTAAAACCATATTGGTATGGGTGATATCACTTTCTCATAAAAGGAATTGCAGAGCTCTCAGCTTATTTCTTACCGTGTAATGGATTTTTTTTCTGACAAGTTTAGTTATCCATCTACTTGCTTCATTATGCAAGCCCAAATAAGCTTCTTAGCTTTTTAATATACTTTTTTTAAAAACTTTTTAATACAGCAGTGGTGGCTTTCTTCTCAAAATAATGTATTTCAATGTTTGGGCAAGAGTTCAGCTGCGGTTTACTCATTGGCAATACTGCAGCTTATTCTTACTGATGGGAGGCCATAGTGATGGAGTGGTTTTGACAGTAGTAAAATACAAAATACTTCCTAAACAGGAAAAAGCATATGGAACTGGAATCAGAACTTCAATCCCTTCGGAAAGCAAACCAACATCTTGAAAACATTCTGGAAGCAACCAAAGCACACAAGCGCCGAGAAGTGTCTCAGTTACATAAGCTACATAGAGAAACTCTTAAGGTATGAGAATGAGTTTATTTAAAACCACTCGAGAATGAGTTTATTTAAACCCACTCATAGTTACTCCTGAGTTGTGTGAGAACAGACTTTCATTTGGATGATGCCTTAACCTAACCAGTGTTATAGTGTGTAATCCATATGTGATAAAGCAGATAGCTGCTTTTTTGTTCTGAAATACTTACAGAATGACTGCTACTGTAATCACATGACAAATCTGAAAAAGTGTAGTGATTTAGAACTAACCACTTTAAGCATTTTGTTTCATTCTTTTGCTTATAGAACTATGAAATGCAATACCAGACAAAGTCTTAATTCAATTTTCCACTTAAAATAAAGACTGCTTTGTAATCTTTATAACAGAACATAACCACTCCAACAAAAGCTTACCAGCTGAGATCTCGCCTAGTGCCACGAATAAGCCCAGAAATCTTAGATTATCATTCTGAAGATTTTCAGTGTTCCGAAGAGATGATGGATGACATTTTGAAAGAGCCAGTTCCCCCAGAGATGAATGAACAAGCACATGAGGCCATTGCTGAGGAGCTCAAAGTGGCACAGGTGAATGTTGTGAATAAAAACTGAAGTGTGTGTAACCTTATTATAAAGTGGGTTTTGGCATGAAATACTTGCTGCCTGCTACCCCCTCCCCCCAGTATATTTTAATTTGCATGGGAAACTGAAGCTCTTGATGAGTACTTAAGGCTTCACTAAAGAGTTCTCTAATTATATGTTTTACTTAAGAGGATTTAGAATTAAAATATTGAAAGGGATTTGAGAGTTGAATACTGTAAGCAGGGAAACTTCTTTATAAGTCTCTGGTGACATGTACATCTGGAACAATACCCAAGCTTAATATATAATGCATTATTTGAAGAAACCTGCCACATATTGCTTGTCCACCATTATACCTGAATTGTCTTGTATCTTTCCTAAAAGGCAGGGAAGGTCTTTTCTCACAGAGAGGAGTGCTCTGAAGTTATCTGAGCTACTGTCTAGAAGCTGGAATTAACTTCAATGCGTGTAAAACCCTGGCACAACAGCCAAAACCCCTCTTTGATGCTTACCTTGGTGCAGAGATCCTGTAAGGAATTTAGCTAGTGTATATTTTGAATAACTCCTTTTTAAAGCCTTACTTCTCCAAGATAAACATGTGTCTGAAAACTAAGTGTTTATTGGATTTGGTCTATGTATTCCCTGAAGGATTTTCTTGTGTTCTGGCAGTTTACTTAGCAATAGGAGAAATCAGCTACTTAAGATACCAGTTTATTTTTGAATGTTCTGTTTTCTGCTCATTCAGGTCACAAAAAAAGAAAGTAGTTGACACTTTTATATTTAATATGCACAGACTGCCATATGGCATGTGAGAATACTGGAAGGTGGGTGTTCTAATTTTGAGTGTCTGTTGTGTCACAGGAGCAACTGAGCACAATGCAGACAAAGCTGGATGAAGAGGAAAGCAAGAATATAAAACTCCAGCAGCATATTAATAAACTGGAGCATCATTCTGCACAAATACAAGAGGTGAGAGAACAATATAAGACAATATAATGTGAGTGTGTGTATATATGACAAGGTGATAACTACCACACTCATACTACTGTGTTGTAGTGTTACTTGCATTTTGACTTTTTCAAAAGTTACACAGCATCATAGTTTAGGGCTGTGCAGGAAGACAAGGACTTAATTTAACACAACACTGCAGGTTTGTGGTTTTTGGGGGGTTTGTTGTTTTAAATGTTGTGATTCTGAGACTGCTTGATCTTAAATATAAGCAAATAGACACTCAAGATGTCTGTGCTTGGTTTTGGCAAACTTCATGATTTCTGGAAAACAGCAATAGATACAAAGAAATTTTAAACTTTGGAATGCTGAAAATACTACTTGCTTCAGTGGGAATTGAACCGAAACATCCTTACTCTATAAAATATGTAAAAGTCTTCCTTAATCACTAGATCTGATTTAACACAGAAAAGGAAATAAGGCCTGTTTTTTTGCCAGATCAGTCTCATTTCTGGTAGCTCTTTTCTGAAGTAGATCTCAGCTCCTGTGCTGTGGGTTGCTTTTAAATGAACTTTTTAGATAAGGTCATTTCTTCAGTTATACTGAAATTTTTTTTTCTTGGACTTCTATGGATTTCAGAATAACCAAACATCAGATTTAAAGAAAAATGCATCTTGTATTTATAATTAGCTGATGAAATGCTCTAATACATTATTATTGTTACCGCTCTGTGACGTAGCCACTTCTACATTTTCTTCCATTTAAAAATTTTACTTCTCTTCTCAAGCTTCTTTCATCTGAAAGGAATGACTGGAGTAAAGAGCGCCAGGAGCTCCTTGAACAGTTAAAATCACTTGAGAAGCAATTTCAAGACAGTCAAAGCAAGACTGATAGTAAGTTGATGTAACACTGAAATTCCATTTGAGGTGTCTTAGTATTTTGAAGCAACAATATCAAGTGCTGAGTAACTTTGGGTTTAAGATGTTAAAGTCATACTGGTTTGATTTTTATTTTTTTTTAAGAAAAAAAATCTCTAATACTTGCAGAATAGCTTTTCTCTGCCCAGTCTTGCATGGTATACAATATTGATAACTGTTCCCTGTTAATGCTGAATGTGAAGGGAGTACAGGATACAATATTTTATAAGAAAAATAGTAACTGAAAATAAAGGGAAAATCCTCTATTGGTCTATGGAAATGCACTGATATCATCTGGAATGTTTTTGATTGTGCCTGTACTCTTTAGTTCTTAAAGTTGATGTTTCATTGACCTTTTCCATTTAGAAATTCTTTTTGTGTGTGACCTTCAAGGTTAATTCTGAAAATGTGTAAAGTTTTGTGAGACTTTCCCAGGACATTCTGTAGTGTTACGCGTCCTGTATCTAGCACAGTTTTCCAAATAACATGTGAAATATTTGTTTGGCTTTCGACAGTATTAAGAAGTGAAGTCTGTGACTTGCGCATTGTCCTGCAGTCTGCAGACAAGGAACTGTCTGCTGTAAAACTGGAATATAGTGCCTTTAGGGAAAAGCAAGAGAAAGAAATGAGTCAGCTTTCTGGAAGACATATGGATGTACAGTTCCAGCTGGACAGTGTCAGGTACGTTGGCAGTTTGGTAAAATGCCTTAACCTCCCTTCTAGATGCATCCACTGATATAGTTCTTTTCTACATGGGAACTTGCACTTTACATCTCTTATTTAAAGTTATTTTATGTTTGTCCTTTGCTTATTTTTTTTTTCCTCAATTCTTTCCTTGCCTATTTCAGGGCGATGAGGGGGAACATGGTGAAATTAGCAGAAAGAAAATAAAATGAGGCTTCCTTAATTTTGGCTTGCTGTAGCATTTTCCCATTAAGTAGGATATACCTGTAAGCTTATTGATCTCCAAAAGTAAAGTAGCTGAAGAGGGGTAGTTTGTTTTGGTTTTGTTTGGTTTTTTCTTCAATTTAGTCTTAAACTGTTACTTCTCAGTCTGGTCACATGAAGCAGGTGACATGACGCTGCTCAAAAAATACCAGCAGAAAGAAACCACAAAAATAAACTGAAGCTTCACTACCGAAAACTGAAAAGCTCGCTATGTAGTATGCAATAATTGACATTGTTATTGGGAGATGCAAATCAGTGAGATTCGTAATTATTAGTGCGACTTACTTAGGTTGAGTTCTGTTAGTGGTGAAGTGTGGCTGGAGAGCTGCCTGGCAGAAAAGGACCTGGGGGTTCTAATTGAGAAGCAGCTCAATATGAGCCAGCAGCGTGCCCAGGTGGCCAAGAAAGCCAATGGCATCCTGGCTTGTATTACAAATAGTGTGACCGGCAGAAGTGGGGAGGTGATTGTCCCCCTGTACTCAGCACTGGTGAGGCCACACCTTGAGTATTGTGTCCAGTTCTGGGCACCTCAAGACGAGAGAGATATCGAGGTGCTGGTGTGAGTGCAGAGGAGGGCAACGAAGCTGGTGAAGGGCCTGGAGAATAAATTTTATGAGGAGTGACTGAAGGAGCTGGGACTGTTTAGTTTGAGGAAGAGGAGGAGCCTCATCACTCTCTACAACTACTTGAAAAGACATTGTAGAGAGGTTGGTGCTGGTCTCTTCTCACAGGTAATTAGCGATAGAACAAGAGGGAATGGCTTCAAGCTGCAGCAGGGTAGGTTTAGGCTGGACATTAGGAAAAAATTCTTCACAGAAAGAGTGGTCAGACACTGGAATAGGCTGCCCAGGGAGGTGGTGGAGTCACCATCCCTGAATGTGTCTAAGAGTCGTTTAGATGTGGTGTTAGGGGATATGGTGAGGGGAGAACTTTGTAGAGTGGGGTTGATGGTTGGACTCGATGATCCCAAGGGTCTTTTCCAACCTAAATGATTCTATGGTGGGTTTTGTTTGGTTTGGGGGGATTTCGGTTTTGTGGGGTTTTTTTCCTGGTAGGCTTAACTATGTTACTGCATTTTAGTGGGTCACGTCTTAGCTGAAGTAATTTTTTGAATGATGCATTGTGAAACTGGGAGCCTGGAATTGAAATTTAAATATTGCTGTTTCATTTATGCCTTCTGTGTTAGCAGAAGTACTGACTTTTTGGAGGGTATTCTTTCTATAGACTCTCCATTAATAACTTCTACTTTTGTGAAAGATCAAATGAAATAAGTTTTTGAGACAACAATTTAGAGGAAAATAACCCAGACTTGCCCAGACTATATAAAGATTTTATGTGGGATAAATAACCCAGATATCAACTAAGCAGACATAGGTACTCAGGATCATTCTAACAGAATTTTTTTTGTCCAACAACTGGCTAAAAAACCCAAAAAAAATTTAAAAAAAAAAAGTGGACGCTATTATGAGACATTCACTGAAACTTCTATAGAATTTTGTAAGAAGTAAATTATTTCTAGGGATCAGACAGAATACTCTGCCTTCTCTGCCACTGCCACTTAAATTCCCTTCATATACTTAGAGTTTCCGCGTTTAAAAAAATTTACTATTTATGTCAGATGCTTCTTTCTAAAATGACTGTACTCTGTGTATTATCTGAAGATTCTAAAATACAATTGATTGGAGTATTTTTATAATGAAACAAACCTTCGTCTTGATATTGTGGGTGGGTTGTTTTGTTTTTGTTTTTTTTTTATAAAGGCTGGAACACGAAAAGATTCTTGAAGAAAAAGCAAGCCTGCAGGATGACTATGATAATTTGCAGGAAGTAGCGAAGTTTGAGACAGATCAACTGAAGCAACAACTGGAGGACAGAAAACAAGAAGCAGAAGCAATGAAAACTGAGCTTTGTGTAAGACTCAAGGCTTTTAATAGACTCGATACAGTTACTCATGTAATCAGATTGTTTAATTCCTGTTATTATATCATCAAAAATAGCTTCCACAGTAATATACGTTTCCTGGTGATCTCATTTGGAAGACCTATGCAGAATCTTTTTTAAAACTTACTGCAAGATTTTTGCAATGCAGGCTACAAGAAATATCCAATAGCATTGATACATTGTTTTTTGGCTGAAGAAATTGCTCTGGAAACATTGAGGCAAATGGGTGAATTAGTAAAGGAATAAGAAACTGCTTTGTAAAAGAATCCTACCATTGAAATGCTGGTGACCTTCCGTCTCAATGCTAGCTAAGACTTAGCTTACTTATTCTCTTTTTACAAAGCAGTTTCTTTAAAATTTTCATAGTGGATGTGATCTTGTTAAAATGATCTGTGCCTTTTTGTGGTGGATCACTGTCCTGCAATTTAGTTGATGCTGTCCTTGAGAGCCTGTCAGACTGCAGTGACTGCAAAACAGCAGTAAGGTTGCTCAAGGGCTTTTGCGAATGATTTTGCCTGCTTTTCTGCAGTGTATGCTGTGCCTGCTCAGCAAGTTTGCTTGTTAAGTTTTCCTTTTTAGTGTTTAAAGGAATACTGACAGATTGAAAATTATTATTTTAAATTCCTTATAACCTAATATCTTGAACCACTGGTTAGAATTTGAAAAATCTCCCCAAATTAATCTACAGTTGAAAATTCTGGTTTCTCCCTTTAAAGCCTCGGGTATTGAGGAACATTATAACTATACGAAATCATTATCAATGGCAGGTGAAAAGAGCTAATTCCTTAATATAAATAAGTGTTTACTTTTGAACTTGTCCAGGACAAAGCTAAATATCTTTCTGTTCCCATCTAAGGTTTTGTGGGTTTTTTTCATTCATTTTAGGAGTTTCAGATTATAATTTAAATTATTCTAAAGACCTTATATTGTAATTTGTTATAACAACATATATTTTGATATTCTAGAACCTTTTGACACTCCTGAAAACAGAAAAAGAACACAATGAAAAACTAACATTACAATTACAAGAAGACAAAGAAAACAATTCAAAGTAAGCTTCAATTAGTGGTGGGATTTGTTTTCATCTGACTTCATTGTGGTGTTTTTTTATGCTCGGTTTTGTATTCAGATGGGAATCATGTTTGTAGAGGTGTTTTTCCCCAACTGAGTGGAGATAATTACATAATGGGCTTTTTTATTTTATCCAATGTGGAACAGCCCTTCATTTTCATGTATTCAATTAACATGACAAATGTAATTTCCTGACAAGTATAGTTCTTCATGTCAAAGATGAAGTTCCACTACTGGTAGCAGCGTATGGCTGGTAACTAAACTATTAGTCTTTTGTGTGGCACTGAGAAGGTGATAGTTAAAAGAATTCTTCAGAAAAAATAAAGGGCAAAGAAGAACAAACTTATATGACTTTATTCTTTTTAAAGCTGTATTATGTTCTGATTATGTTTCTCACTAGAAATGTTTTCTTTTCCAGAGAGCTCTTGAAAGTACTTGAAAAAGCACAGGTGGAGAAACCATCCTCTGAAATGGTGACACGGTGCGAGCAGCAGGTACAACAGCAGAATTGAATGACTAAATCATGTGTTCATGGATTTCCTTTGCATTAACAGCAATTTTACTGGTGAACTGACTGTTCTGTAGATTACCAGCAAAATAAATGTAGAGTTCTCAAGTTTCAGATTGTTTTGTTAAGCTACTGCTTAATTTCTCTGGTAAGGTAAACAACTGAGTTCCTTTTTTTTTTTTTCTCATGTTTTTGTGAAGCACAAAGCCATACTTCAAAAGTAATTAAGTCTCTTCACAATTATTATTCTAGGAAGCAAAACTGCAGAAATTGGAGCAGGAGCTGGCTGCTGCTGAAGAGTCTATCATTTCTTTGAAGAAGACAAATGATGCGGATAAGGTTTGGGCTTTTTTCTATTACTGATACCCAGTTTTGCGGGTAACTATGTTCTATAGAAGAGTTGAAAGCTCAGAGCCTTTCTATGATACTTAGTAATTCTGTGATTCTAGGCAATCCTGGCTGTGTGAAATAAATCCTACCTTTTACTAGCATGGACTTTGCAGGACAGTAGGAAACTGGTATGCATTCAGAGAAAACATAAGATAACTGAAGGTTAAACAAAACAAAGATCAAGGTAAAGCTGTCTACTGGACAAAACATTTAATGCATAAACAGTGCATAATTCCCCCCATGATTAATAGGGCCTTCTAGTCAATGTCATGTTGTAATGGGCTAATAGAAAAGGTAAGAAAGGTGATGTATAACGTGACTGTGGGCATCTCTATTAATGAAATCAAAGCACTTTTACATGAAAAGACTGCTCTAGTGCTCTGAAAGCTTAAATAGCAAAAGCTCGCATAGTACAAGCATTTACGCTGTCTATAAAACAGGCATAAGAAATCACATAGTGTGCTTACTATCCAGCATGATGCATTGGTAAGTCTTGCCTTTTCCATGCTAAAACCAAAAATTTGACACATATAAGGTCAGAAGAATCTGGTATTGTCAGTGCAGTGGCGTTTCTTCAATCTGCCTTTTTCTATTACAAACAAACGTAATTACAGTAGTTCTCTTGTCCTGTTAGAAACCCATTACAGCCTGAGACTCAATCAGAGGGCTAGTCTTCTCTTCTAATGAACACAGCAGGTTATTTAATTCTTTATGTAAGTGCTTAGAACAAAAGCCAATGATTTGACAACAAATTTCCTGTTATTCTTTTACACGTGCATATTGATGCTTCAATTTCAAATGGCTGTTTGAAATTTGGGATTGACAAATTATACACCAAAGAAAGTCCAGTAATGAAATATATACAGTATATCTTTAATGTATTGGGATTAACTTTTTTTTATGTTGCAGGAAGTTGTAACTGACTTGATGAGACAGATCCAGGAGCTGAGGTCTTCAATTAATCATAAAACTGAGACCATAGATGGGCTGACAAGAGAGCTCAAGGATATAAATGTATGTTCTGTCATTTTGAAGGACATGGTAATGGAAGGCAATGACATGTCTTATCATGGGTCTCAAACAGCATAACTTGCTGTAGCATTTCAGAAGGAAACTTCTTTGTTTTGACATGTTGAAATCTTCTGAACATTTTATGCCTAAGGCTGTCTTGAAAACTGAACTCTTTCCATGTGGTGGGTAAAGAGCACTGTCTCTAAAGGGACTTCTTCACCTCCTGTAAACTACACTCAGCTGACAGTCACATTCAGATTTTCTCAGAAACTGGCAATTTAAGACCTCAACAATTGAAGCTGAATTGTAAATTCATTTTTGAGGGAGTGAATTTTTACGCTGCTGATGTTATATGTTTATATCTGTAAACATAAGTGTAAAGAACTAAAACTATGTATTTGAATAACTATGAATAAATATGATGCATCCTCTTTATTAAAATAGGTCAGGTTTGCAAACTGATAGAGCAACCCACAGAATGCTTTAGATGCTGTATATGTATGAACTATGAATTCAAAAGGTCCTACAGACACAATGTTGATGAGACATTTCTACATAATACGCTTATCTGTCTTTCTCAATAAAGGTTTTAGTGGTTAATATGTATTGTGACTAATGCATATTAAATTAATGTGTTTCTATCGTTCTGACAACTCATTTCTAACAACATAGCTTGTACAATTTAGCAAGTATGATATATCATTCTGATTTTAGTCATTGACACTGAGATGGTAAACTTCTGTAGTTGTCATCATAAGCTTTGTGATATACATTTACTTGTATTAAGTTTGCCAATTTTCTTTGATAACATGTTTTCCTGAAACATCCTAAAATTTAATTTAATCTTTTTCGTAGTGCAAGTATAATCTTGTTCTGGCTGCAAAAGAAGAAAGCAAAGGAATCATAGAGGATCAGGAAAAGAAGATTGAAGAACTGAGGGAAGCCTTAGAGAGAAAACAAATAGCTGATAACATTGAGGTAAAAACAATAATGTTGATATATTGTGATTATTTGTTCACCAGATGAATTGGATGTGGTTTTGCTTAAAATTCTTGTGTAAAACCTAACCTCATTTTTGTTCAAACTAAAGCTAGTTAAGCTGTTCTTAAAGGAATTTTTCATGGGATACCTGACAAATTCTGTTAAATTATCACATTAGTTGACATAAATATTTTATAAGCTACTTCATAAAAACCTATGCTAAAAGCCTGATTTAATTTTGTTAAGGCCACTAAGGAGTCATCAGCTGAATTTAGTGGCAACATTAGGTGATGCAGCTGAGAAATTAAAATAGGTAGAAGAATACATCATGTTTAATATTATCTCTTGCCCCACTGCTACTATATTCAGTAACATCTTTTCTTTCCTCATAATTTTAACTAAAAGCTCCACCTGCTGGAAACAGGTCTAGGATGCATGGTTGATTCAACAGTGGTTTTGCTTTTTAAAATCGTATTTTTTTTTAAAACTTTCTTTCCTGTTACTGCTCTCACCATTATTTTGATGAACACGTCCATCAGTTAAAACCACCAGCCTCTCCTTACAAGCAATTTCTACAAGATCATCTGTCATATTACATATGCTTAGTCCAATCATATAGCACCAAACAAGTCTTCCAGGGTAGTGTTTGCTTCTCAAAAAACTATTCTTAAATAGATTTCCACTGTGTTTAGTAAACAGACTATCTTCATTAATAAGCATATCTAAATTTGACATTCTGAAATCCTAAACTGAGTTGCCTGCCAAATCTCAGGTTTTGGGGAGGGTTTTGTGGTGTTGTTTTTTTTTTTTTTAAACTGAAGTAACAATTCTTATTACGTTGTTATCCTTGGGTGTATCCAGATCCTGATAAAATCATAGTGTTTCTCCTTCTTTGGCACGGTGTATCAGTTACAAATTTCCTTCATGCTTTCTTGACTGGACAAGAACTACTAATCCAAGGTTGGCATTTAAAATACTAAGTACTGTTTCTCCTTCTAGGTCAACACACCTTGTGTAAGTATGATGCCTTATCACATCGGGTGAGAGTCTAGATTCTAGAATAAATCCAGAGATCTACAGAATAGCAGTGCGCTAAAACTGTGGTCACTAACTCAGCATGGATTAAAATCTGTACATTCTTTTCCAGTTTCTTTTTTAAAGAATCGTATCTTTTTTAAGTGTACATTGTACTTTCAAACAGTGGTTGATTCCAAACATCTTCCACAAGTATCTTAACTGTAACTATACTGTAGGAAAGTTTTTGTTCTGCAACCAAGACAACGGATATGGAAAACGTGCTAAAATAGAAAACTTAGAGATGAATGCTTGCTACAATTCATGATGAAAAAGTGGAGGGAAAAGGGAGATGATTGTAGCTGTCAGCAAACCTGGCAACAATGACAAAACATCTTGAAACAACTGCTGTAGAGTAATAACTTTAACATATCTTTCTTTATTCATCCAATGACTTAAAATAGAGAGATCTTCTGTGTGAAGACTTGCATCATACCACTGAGCAGCTGATAAGACTGACAGAGGCCTCTAAGAAACATGATTCATTGCTTCAGTGCGCGCAGGAAGATATAACGAAGAAAGAAGCTCTAATCCAGGAACTCAGGGAACAGGTAAAGTAAAGAAATTATTCTTCTCAATTGCAGCTTCTGAAAAAGGTTTTACTTGCGTTTTTAGAGCATCTTGTATGCAGTACTCTTGGTGAAGAGCAGTGCTCCTTCCTGTAAAAGCAAAGTAGTAGCTCAAAAGCTTCTGAACAAAGGTTAGATAACCCTTAAAAGCTTTGGAAATGGTGTCTAGAGATCACAAAAATGTTTATTCTGAGAGCAGAGGAAAACTATCGGTACCCAAGGTTATAAGCACTGTAAACCTAGGCGATTACTTTTTTCCTCTGCTTAACACTCATCCACAAACTAATGGAGATAATTGTTGAGCTCCATAAATTATGCAGTCTAGGTGTTATTTGGAGCTTTTGCAGACCAAATAGCTGTTTTAAGCCTTTGTCCAAATTTTAGCTTTTGTTGTCACAACTGTCATAGTGCAATGTAATATGTTTGTGTTGGCAAAAACTCTAATAAGGAGAAGTTATTTTGAAAAGAAGAGTCCTTTTGTCATGTTAGCATATTCCCTTTGAGGAAACTGACTAAATCTATACCAGTAAATTTTTAGCTTGTATCAAATTATGTTTTGATCAGTAATGTTTGCCAGCAAAGTTCATACTAGTTTTTGTGTGCTGGCAAGCCCTTTGAAAGGTAGATTGTGTTAGCAAGGCAAAAAAATCAAATACCAACAATAAAAACAAAATACAGATTAACTACACAGTACCCAGTATATAGTGTATATATGCTTTCAAAAAACGCTGTTACATGCAACTGTTGAATGATTAACAGTTATTAGGTAAATATAGAAAACAATTACGAAAGTGAAGTCTAAGGTAATCTAAAATAATGTGGTGTACTTAAGCTTGCAGATCTGGCCGCTGTTTTCTCTAATATTTTATGTGTATTATGACCTAATTTAATTCTAATTGGTGTTTCAAATAGTTGGACAAAATGACAGAAGAAATGGAGAAGAGGAAGAATGAATATGAACTAAAAATGAAGCAAATAGATTGCTTTGTGGACTCATCTTCAGTAACATTTCCTCAGGTATGGCGTTTGTGAGAGAAACACTTCCATTGTAATGATTGTTAGAACTCATTGAAAGGGACTAATAAACTTTACAGCATAGTTTCAGGCTGGGACCAGAAATGACAGTGTACTGAGAATGGTCAAATCCCATTCACCACGTTTGTAACTTAAATGTATTATTGTTGATCTGTCTGCCCAGAATTTATTAACATTTATTAACGCCTTCCATTAAGTATTAAAACATGTAACCAATACATAGGGGAAATAGTTCTTTACTAATAGTTTGTGGGGTTTGTTTCTTTTAACTTACCAGTGTCCAAAAACTCCCCCGAAATTTGATGTGAATTTGGCAAAGCTCTTGGAAACTCATGAGCAAGAAATAGCTGATCGGAGGGCTTCTGCAATAAATCTGGAGCACCTTGTACATGAACTGAATGAAGAACGAAGAGCTAAAAATGATGAAATCCTAAGGCTGAAGGTACCATATATGAGTTAATCTCTACAGGCAATTTGTAAGGTTAAAATAAGACAGAATACGGAGTTCAGATTTTTAATGAGCTGTGCTCAGTAGCCTGTCCATTAAAGCAGGAGCAGGAGGCAGTTCTTGGTCTTCTCTTTACCTAGGCTGGTAACAAATAGTGACAACTTGCTTGAGATGCCCATATATCACGTTTTCCCAAGGACTGAGTTGTTTCGTGTTCATGAATATCAAATAGTAACATCATTTTTGCTGATGAAACTGTTCTGACTTATTCTAAATCAAGTTTCTAATGAAACTGTAAGTGGAAGGGTGATGCAGATCTCTGCCAGAGAACTGTGCTTGTTTTCTGGCAAATAGTTTTGTCTTCTATTTCACTCAAAACCATGTTCAACTGGAAATAAAAACAGGAACTGCAATTTGGTCTTCAAATAAAATGTTTCCAATTTTACTTACTTAGGACCAATTAAATGAGTTGGATAACTTGCGTCTGGAAATGCAGATATTGGTGGAGAACAACAGGAATTTACAGAGTCTTGTAGAAGCTCAGAGAATAAGCAAGAACAGGTAAAGTAAAATAAAACAAGAAGAACTTGTCTTAACCTGAAGCAATTAAGTAAGATAAATTTACAGTTTTTATTTGAAATACAATCTTACATATTGTTTATATAATTAGAGACTGACTCAGCCTTTTCTCTGAAAATTGTTTAGTGGCTTGTAAACTTCATTGTCTTTAAATCACAAATTCTTAAATACAACAAAGTCTTATACAGGAAATGGAAATAGAATGTAGAATAATTACATGCATAGCCCTTTATGTCAAATAATTACATGCATAGCCCTTTCAGTATATTATCACTTGTGCAGTTATGGATTCAATAGATAGGAAATGTCCAAATGAATTCAACACAAGTTTTAACATAGAAATAAATGGAACCAGTTCTCCATCTTGTTGTTTTTGAGGGTAAGAAATGAACTTCTTCTGAAAAGGTGGTGCACTGCTGCGTGCCTCAGATTGGAGATATTCTGAGGTTTCAAACTGTAATCTGTACAGCTTAGTTTTGGGCAAAATATTTTGGTTTGTGGCTTACCTTTTTTGTTTTTTCGTTGTTTTCAATTTTGTAAAGAATTAAATCTGCTGGTTTACATCTTCTGAAAAGAAATCTTAACTGGTAGCAAGTAATTCTGTTGATAAATATTTAATGACCATTCATTTTTAAGGGGCAATTTAGTAAACGGTAACTTAATGCTAGGTAGGAGGTTTTTTACCTATAAATTTTTTTTTTACCTATTAAATCTATCAAAAAATACTTTTCAGAATTTTTAGCTCTGTTCAATGAAGTATCAGTATTGTCAGTTTTAGAACTGACTTTTTGGTAAGATAAGTATTTAACATAAAAGACCACTATTAAATTTGCAAAATTAAGTATTTCAGTTAGATGCTGAAATTGCAGTTATCCAATTTGTCCTTGCATCATATGTATTGTGCAGTAGTCTTCAATTATGAAGGTATTCATTTGTGGAAAACATTCTGTGCACAAGGTGAAGCAGATCAGGCAGGATACTGGATGATGATGTTGTCTCTAGGGCCTTCTGCTTAGTTTGCAACAGACACTTGAAAGTCTGTTGTGAATTGAAATGGGAATCACAGAAAAACAAGAAGTGGATACTTCACCGTGGAAAACTGGGTTCTGTGGCATTGTTTTTCACAGTTTATGGAGGAGGTTACTTGGACACAATTTTTCACAAAAAAGCATTACTTTTCTGTTCCTCGCTTCCTGGATTCCTGACTTGGGACTTTGAGTTATAATTTTAATAAGCATTAACAATTCCCAGCTGCTGTTAGTTGATGAGAGTTGTGGTTTGAATACACCAAAGGCTAATAGTTTATTGCGTGCTCTCTGCAAAAGCAGGCTTAGGTATCTGAGGTGGGGATATTCACACCAGACACATGCCTTGTACATTTACGGGAGCAGCTGATAGCAGCAGGTAGAAGTTATCTTTTGTGTGGCCCGGTGTTAGAGAGCAAGATGATTTGATCATTGGTGTTACATGTGACAAGTAGATGGGATGTGAGGATCTTGGACTGCATTGGCACATGTATGAGAACACAAGGTGAGACCAAGTGCTCTTTTGGTATTTAGGGTTAGGGCAGGGAAGAGCAAGCTGTAGAGAAAAGGTCAGCCTTCACCTCTGTAACGCTAAGCTGGAGCAGGCTCAGGTCACTACTTTGGAGCTGGTACAGGGTGATCGGTAGTAGAATTTGAAAGGCTCAAGCATAACTAAACCATCCTAAACTTGGAGGTTTTAAAGTTCATTCAGGTATCCACTGAGAATCACAGAATCTTCATGGTTGGAAAGGACCCTTAAGATCGAGTCCAACCAAACAACCTACAATCTCTGCCACTAGAGCATGCCCTGAAATGCCAAATCTAGATGTTTCTTAAATACCTCTAGGGATGGTGACTCAACCACCTCCCTGGGCAGGCTGTTCCAGTGCCTGACCACTCTTTCAGTAAAGTAATTCTTCCTAATATCTAACCTAAACCTCCCCTACCACAGCTTCAGACCACTTCCTCTGGTCCTGTCATTGTTCACCTGGGAGAAGAGGCCAACACCCACCTCTCTCCAACCTCCTTTTAGGTAGTTGTAGAGGGCAATGAGGTCTCCCCTCAGCCTCCTCTTCTCCAAGCTAAACATGCCCAGCCCCCTCAGCCTCTCCTCATATGACCTGGTCTCCAGACCCCTCACCAGCCTGGTAGCTCTCCTCTGGACACGCTCCAGCACCTCAATGTCCCTCCTGTACAGCGGGGCCCAGAACTGAACACAGTACTTGAGGTGAGGGCTCACCAGTGCCGAGTACAGAGGCACGATCACTTCCCCGCTCCTGCTGGCCACGCTATTCCTGATACAAGCCAGAATCCTGTTGGCCTTCTTGGCCACCTGGGCACACTGCTGGCTCATGTTAAGCTGGCCATCCACCAGCACCCCCAGGTCCTTTTCTGCCGGGCAGCTTTCCAGCCACTCTTCCCCAAGCCTGTAGCGTTGCTTGGGATTGTTGTGACCAAAATGCAGGACCCGGCACTTGGCCTTATTAAACCTCGTACAGTTGGCCTCGGCCCATCGATCCAGCCTGTCCAGGTCCCTCTGTAGAGCCTTCCTACCCTCGAGCAGATCAACACTCCCACCTAGTTTGGTGTCATCTGCAAACTTACTGAGGGTGCACTCAATGCCCTCATCCAGATCATTGATAAAGATATTAAACAAAACTGGCCCCAAAACTGAGCCCTGAGGGACGCCACTGGTGACCGGCCGCCAAGAGGATTTCACCCCATTAATCACAACTCTCTGGGCACGGCCATCCAGCCAGTTTTTTTACTCAGTGAAGAGTACACTTGTCTATGCCATGATTCGCCAGCTTCTCCAGGAGAATGCTGTGGGGTGCGGTGTCAAAGGCCTTATCAAAGTCCAGATAGACAATGTCCACAGCCTTCCCCACATCCAGAAGGCAGGTCACATGGTCATAGAAAGAGATCAGGTTGGTTAAGCAGGACCTCCCCTTCCTAAACCCAGGCTGGCTGGCCCTGATCCCTTGGCTGCCCTGCACTTGCCGTGAGAGCTCACTCAAGATGATCCTCTCCATGATCTTCCCTGGTACCAAGGTCAGGCTGACAGGCCTGTAGTTCCCCGGATCCTCTATCCGACCCTTCTTGTAGATGGGCGTCACATTAGCCACCCTCCAGTCATCTGGCACCTGCCCTGTTGACCAGGATTGTTGATAAATGGAGAGAGGCTTGGTGAGCTCTCCCACCAGCTTCCTGAGTACTCTTGGGTGAATCCCATCCGGCCCCATAGACTTATGTATGTCTAGGTGCAGAAGCAGATCATTGACTACTTCCTTCTGGATTATGGGTGGGTTGTTCTGCTCTCCATCCTTATCTTCCAGCTCAGGAGGCTGAGCACCCTGGGGATAGCTGGTCTGACTATTGAAGACGGAGGCAAAGAAAGCATTAAGTATCTCGGCCTTCTCCTCGTCATTGGTTGCAACTTTCCCCCCAGCATCCAGTAAGGGATGGAGATTCTCCCTGGCTTTCTTTTTGTTGATGTATTTATAAAAGTTTTTTTGTTGTCCTTGATGTTAGTGGACTGCTGCAGTTTTATCCAACCATTTGTAAACTGGATGAATTTGGGTGGATTTTGGAAGTGGGCGGTACCGAAATTTAACAATGAAAATATATGATTTTTATTTTAGTTCTCAGTTTTTAGATGTTTTAAGCTGGCATTTAATTAACGTTAACAAAAAACCCACCCGCACCTACACATACCCTCTGACTGAGGCTGTTTACACCAGATATAAAAAATAAATCACCCTAGCTAGGTATGTTGGCAAAGACTAAGTTACTGAAAATAGCTATCTTTTATAATTGCATAAAATTACAATAACTGTTAATCAATTAAGTTCTTGCCTTATGGCACACTGTAAGAATGAAGTGGTCTCAGTCATGTGTTGGTTTGGGGATTATTTTAATTTTACGGTGTTTACTCGTCTCCATCTAATATTTATTAAAAACTAACAAGTTTCCAAGTCTTCTGAATATAAAAAATCTTTTACTTCTTAACTTGCCAAGACCACTGAGCAACCATCTTGTAGGAAGGAGTTGCTTTCTGCAGTCTGTATGCACATGAATGTCATGAATTAATAAAATACCTCAATCCCGAAGCTGTTTAATACACAGTTGCATTGTTACTACATTTTTAATTGTTTTCTTTGAAACATCAGTTTCTCTGTACTCTAACAAAGAAAAATGTGATGTTATTGGAATATAAAACTTCAAACCCTTCCAGAGTTGTTTCATGATGTTTCGTATTTGAGTACAAACATGTATCAAGACAGCTACACACACTTACTGTTTTAATCTGGATAAGGTGTTGTTTTTACAACTGGCTTCCTCTGTGATAAACTCTCCTCATTCTTGGATTTCCTAGTGACCAGAAACTTCCTGATGTTCAGTATCTCAAAGAGAAAGAGGAGGAGATTGCTGAAGAACGATTCGCTAAGGTATACGTCAGTTGTGGTTTACCTTCTGTGAAGTTTTAACATGTCTTCTTCTATTTCATGGCAGTGAAACAAACACTGATTTCTAGTGAATTCTAATAAACACAGAGTCTGATGCTTCTATCTTGGTCTAACGCTGATGAACTGGGCGTCAGATTGCACAATAAGCAAAACCAGATTCAGATCACTAATCTGAAGATCCATCTCTGCAGAGCTGGAAAGTGAGGATTGTGTCGCTTGCTATAGCCAGGGCTCTGCCCAAGGGAAGTGAATGTCACAGCAGACGTTGCCATGGATCTGCCAGACAGAAGAACCCCCTCTTAAAGCTCTGCTTGTATGAACGGGCAGATATTGCTGTGGGCCACTTGTGCTGGCATGAAGTTGGCAATATGTGCATATAGCAAAGACATGAACTTACTAGACAGTACCATGATTTTGGTAGGATCTGGAATGAGATACACATCATCAGTTGTGACAAATAATTTTAAATATATGGATATTAAACATTAAGAATGTCACTAATATTTTTGAACTTTTACAGAATAGAGCAATGGAGGAGATGCTGAAAATCAAAGCAGAGTAAGTTTAAATATTTTTCATTCAACTGGAGACTCGTATTAAGCTTATTAATACCAAAAAGGTGTATTAAAGCAATAAAAGTCCAAGATCTGGAACTATAAAAGATGTAGTTTGGAAATGTTTACACTTCTGCAGGACATACTGAGTTCTTACTCTTTCTCATCAGTAGGTGGTAGTATCACCTATTACTACATTTTCTAAAAGTAGTATTATATCAGGAAAATACCCTGAAATAGGTGGAACCATAGAAAAACTTAGATTGGAAGAGATGTTCTGAATTGTTTAAAATTGTCTATACCATAGGGCTTTTATTTTTCTTTTATATGCAGTCAATTCTAAGCATGTTCATTTTCAAATGAAATTGAAATACTACTGTTCATTTCTTTATTGATACTGTAAATCTTTTCAGTCTCATTCTTTGCTCTTTTATGTTATTTTTTTTGTGCTTCAGCTTGTATAATGAAAATTGTTTATTATTAGAGGATTCCTAGATTGTTTGCATTATTGTGCAAGTAGTCCTAGAAATTCAAGTGTTTCGCACCTTGGATGGCTAGTAGTCAAGAAATAAAATACTGAATTAGTAGATAAACATCGGTTTGAAAATGCTACCCCTGTTATTCTTTTCCGAATCTGTATTGCTTCAGGATTCATAGTGGCTGAATATCCT
Organism: Larus michahellis; assembly: GCF_964199755.1. Taxonomy (NCBI): domain Eukaryota; kingdom Metazoa; phylum Chordata; class Aves; order Charadriiformes; family Laridae; genus Larus; species Larus michahellis. Next base: position 49,339,852 of record NC_133897.1, on the reverse strand, counting down.
AATATTTGACTTATTTACATTTCATGGAATGCTTTCTATGTAAATAACTTATCTTCATCCTTGTAAGTTTTACGAACATGGTCATTTCAAAAGTAATTAATACTAAATTTTCCAGAAGCCCTAGTCTTTATTAGGGGTTCCTTTGCTATTTGGTGCCTTGAGTTTTCATACCTGTCTGGCCTCTGAAATAGGCTTTATAGTGGTGTTAGTCTCATACAAACAAATAACATACACAGAGGAAAGGGATTCTTTTGTCATCAAGAAAATGTCTTGACAAATGCAGCAAGTGAATACTGTTTTCATACAGCAGGTCTTAAACACCAGGCTTCAGTGAAACAAAACTGATGACAAAAACATTTTAATTTATGCAATATTTGAACAGATATGCAAAATCACTAAAGTTCATATAATCAGTAGACGGGCTGCTAATTTTGATGGCGTGGTTTCATATTCTGTGAGCCTGATAGAATCAAAACACTGTCAGCAGAAAAGACGTCTGTCTAAAATGGTGGTCGTTCTGTTACCAGGCCAAACAAGCTCAGACCATCTCTGAGCTGTTCAGAAATGCTTCTGAGCAACAAGGCTATTGGGGAAAAGCCATATGCAAACAAGCAATTTAGGGGAAACTTGAAGAGCAACGAAGTTCATCTGGCAAATTTACATGCCTTAAATGAATTCTTAGTGTTCTTGCTGGTGAAGCTTCTGTTTTCTTTCATGAGTGGACTTGTATGGAAACAGCATACTTCCCAAATTGAAGAGCATCTCCAAAACACCGATTAGTGACGTGATTGTATCAAACTCAAGATCTGTGAAGCAGAATGCAATTTTTCCTTATGTTAGCACTGAGTTCTAGGGAAAATAAATTGTCTTAAAAGGATATTTTTAGAAGAGGCTTCCTACATGTCCAAGGATGACGTACTAATTCAGCTTTATGTCGTTTATGTTGTTTTTTAATATTATATGATGCTTTTATATTGGCAGATTAGAAGACACCAAAAATACCCTCAAAATCAAAGAGAATATTTGTCTTGAAATGACTCTGGAGATGGAACGGACAAGAGCTTTGGAGATGAAAGCATTTCATGAAAAAGAAGAAATTAGATCAAAACTGGAGGAAACATATGAAGAGAGAGACAGAATTGGAAAGGTTCTATATGTATTTTTTTTTTATTGTCTTTACACTAGAATCTTATTCAGTGGAGGTAGAGCTGTTGCTAATTGGACAACATTCTGAATTAATTAGCAATCAACTGCCACTGAAAATGTTTTGTCTTGCAGTTTAGTTGTACTTGTAATGCTGTTTCCTGCACTAGTGGAACTCTGGGTACGGAAATCACTGTTGCAATTCATAATACAAATCGAATGGTGCTTTTGCCCTTTAGAGGAATCTTAATGTAGTACCTAAGGAGACCTAAGACAAATAAGTATTTCCTGAATGAACCAACTCTTGCATCATATGTTACAACAAACTGAAATGTTAGTATCTTAATGGTTCTAAAGAAGCTATTTCTTCTGAAAAGAGAAGGAGGGGCTACAGTTAAGATGTACGCAATGCATTTATTAATTACAGGAAATGGACTTGCTAAGGAAGCAAGTTGACTTTCTTGCTGAGGAGAATGGGAAATTGCTTGGTCATCAAAACCTAAACCAGAAGATTCAGTATCTTGTGAAACTTAAGAAAGATTACGCTAAACTTACAGAGGTAAGTTGCAGAGCAGAATACAGATGAAGTAATGGCCTGACATAGGAGATAAGCTTTGATAATGAGACCTAAAATTCTTGCTTTTCTGTTGGAAAGTAACAGATATCTCGTATTTTATGCAGTTGTGTAGGTCATGGCTGGTCTGTCTCCTCACAGGCCCCAGGGAAGAATCACCCCATTTTAGTGTATAAAACACTTTTCCTTGAAACTTTTGTACCTTGCCAAGAAAAAGCTTTCTTACTGGGAAAACACCTGGATTTTTGTTTCCTTTTGTGTTTCCATTCAGGTTCCTACCTCTTCTGAAATGGTATGTTTTCCCCCAGAGCCAAATTTTAAAAAGCACTATTTCTTTGTGATTTTTTTTTTTTTTTTAGCTTAACATAGGGTGTTTTTACTGGGTTAAAATCAATTTAGAAATATGAAAGAAGTTTCCTTAATATGAAAGAAGTAGTCCTTAATACCCCCGTGTTTTTTCTGTTTTACAGGAGACTGAAAAACTGCGAGTTGAAAATGCTTTTTTGAAAGAATCAAAAAAAATGTGATGCATGTAGACTATAATGCTATAATGACACAAACAAAACTGCAGAGCCATATTTTTAAAGTCTACAGAATAAGTAAAAGCCAGTCGTCAAACTTGACTTTTGCTATGTTCCTAGAGTAATCGAGTATTTTAGTTCCTGGATTTTATGCTGATAATAACTTTTAGTGAAGAATTTTATGCCAGCTAAGTAGGCAGCTTTCAATGACATTTTAACACCTTCCTATAATTTTTCAAAAACTGATTTTGTGTAGGTGCTGGAAGATACTTCCTTAAACTTTTGTACCTTGTCAAGGAAAAATTTCTCACTGGGAACACACCTGGATTTTTGTTTCCTTTTGTACTTTTATTCAGGTTCCTACCTCTTCTGAAATGCCACATTTTCCACCAGAGCCAAATTTTAAAAAGCACAGTTTCTTTGTGTTTTTTTTTTTTTTAGCTAAACACAGGATATTTTTACTGGTTTAAAATGAATTTTTCAAATTTATTAACTATTAATACTTATGAGTTGCTTAAAAATTGTCATATTGAAGTTGGTTCAATAAAGCACAAATGTGAATTTAGTAATAGACTTGTAAATACTACTATAAATATCTTTTGCCTTTGTATTCTTTTCTTTCTCTATTTGAAATTAAAATGCTTTTTAAACATTTTTCCCCAGTGTAAACTTCAAGCAGACTTCTATATTTTCATTGCAGGAAGTTCTTTTGAAGTATTTTGCAACCATTTCCTTATCAAACAAAAGTTAGAAATGTTAAGAAACAAGATGTGAAAATATGCAGAACACTTTAGGGAGTATAGCATAAGTTCATTTAATCACACTTAAGATTTATTGCAAATAACTGAAACTTTTATTAGTGGAACACAGAACATTTTTATATTTTTATATACCAGTATCAAATGCTTGTTGTGTTTAGCTTTTTTTTTTTCTACAGTCATTCTAATTTTGGCTACTTTGTACGATACTGCTTTTGCCCACAAGCAGTGGGGCAAAAGGGAATGAAGAGGAAGACGCATGTCAAGTAAAGGGCCAAGATACCTGGTTGGGGCTCTTTGGTGTTTGAGGGAAAGAAGAATTTCCCCCAGCTTATCTATGAATTTTAAAGTTGCTTAATCCTGCATGTTTGTTTCCACTTGAACTTTGATGTGGAGTAGAAAAGTAAAACAAATGACCTTAATCAGGGGAGGTTTGTTTTTCTGTTGGCAAGTAATAATAGAGATCAGAAATAACTAATGATCATTACTAGCAATCTTAAGGGGTTTGTCTTGGACCACAAAGCTGTTGTCTTGTGTGGCTTTTGTTGTTGTTGTTCTGGGTTTACAAATGTTCCTTAGAGCACCTCTCTGTCTTACCTGACTTTTCTGGACTGTTTCCATGCAGGCAGGGTTTTCTACCCCTCCCTGGATGTGGAGGCATGGTCCCTGCTCTATGTCCCTGAGCCTTTCTCTGTGTTGTACGTCTACCATCGGAGTTATATCGTTCTTGTACTCTTTTTTTAAATAAAGTCTTTGTATATAAATGAAGATTGCACATGTGCATTTTTCTTTCCCCTTTAGCAACACTTCAGTAATGGCTTCAAACTGGCTGAGGGTAGATTTAGATTACACATTTGGAAGAAATTCTTTCCTGTGAGGGTGGTGAGGCACTGGAACAGGTTGCCTAGGGAAGCTGTGGATGCCCCATCCCTGGAAGCGTTCAAGGCCAGGCTGGATGGGGCTTTGAGCAGCCTGGTCTAGTGGGAGGTGTCCCCGCCCATGGCAGGGGCGTTGGAACTAGGTGGTTCCCTTCCAACCCGAACCATCCCGTGATTCCATGAACGCGCCCCGCCTCGGCCGCCCTCTCCCTCCCCACCCGTCCCGGCGCAGGGGCGGTGCCACCTGGGGCCGCGCCCCGGAAGGCGGCTCGGCGGCGGGCTCGGAGGGGCGGCGGGCGCGACTGGGCCCGGCATGCGGGCGGGCGGCGGGGTGGCGGCAGCGGCCGCGGGGCTGCTGGGGGCGGCGGCGGCCGCCGCGGCGAAGCTGGCGCTGGGGCCGGGCGGGCAGGCGGCCGGAGGCTGGGTAAGGAAGGAGGAAGTCGGTGGAGGGAAGCGGCTGCCGTGCGGCCGGCCCCCCCCGCGCCGCCCGCCACAGGCGTTATTTAGCCGCTATACAGCCGTTAGGGCTCCGCTTCTCGTCGCAGCGTCCGTGATGGGGAGGAGACGGGCTGGTTCTTCCTGCTGCTGCTCCAGGGGTGTCCCCTGCACTCGCCTTCGGAGGGGTTTGCTGGGAAACCGGGGCGGTGCGGGAGAGCCGGGCCGTGAGTCACCTGAGGGAGCCCGGCCTGCGAGCTGCGCCAGGGCTGAGTAATGGTGGCAGTGCGGATAGACAGCAGGCTGGCAGGAGCTGGTCTGCTGGGATGTGAAAGAGCAGAAATTCCCAAGCACGTCATGGCGATGCCTGAAACCAAACCTACCTCTGAAAACACCTTTGCAGTGGCTTTACGTCGGTTTTACTTTAAAAGCGGGGTGTTGGTACACTTGGGCATCAAGCGCTAGTTTTCAGCCCTCAGCTTTAGGCAAATAAAATCTGCTTTTCTCTTGACACTTGCTCTATTTGTGTTGTGGCAGGAGCCGGGAGGTGGAGCAGTTGATTTCCGCCGTGTGGCTCAGCTCCTCTGGCGAGCTCTCCTTGGGTGTTTGTAAGGCACGATCTTTATCCGTGTTTCTCACCTTGGGTGTTTGTAAGGCACGATCTTTATCTCAGTCCGTGTTTCTCAAACCTCGTTATGCCTAAGGTCACGCGGGACGGCTGGCCTTTCACCTCGGGCACCCGGTGTCCTCACCAAGAGAGGTCAGCTCTCGCACAGGCACGGCTGAGGTGGAGAAGTACACAAGGTTGTGTGTGAGTGGGGAGACGCTGAGGTAGCGTACGCGTATCGTAAAAGCACATCGGGGAGACGCTCATTTAGGTATAGGGCAGGGGTGGTTATTCGTGTGGCAAATGGACATTTGGACTTGAAATCCAAAGGAGAACCCACAAGAGGAACTTGATCTGAAAAAAATCCGGCCTCGCATCAGGAAAAAAGAAAATCGACTTGTGTTGTTATTAGAGATGGTTAAAAAGGCAAAAAACTCACTGCTCACCAATTCTGTTGATCGTTTCTGATATAGCAGGGAGAATCATAAAATTTAAATCCTGATATTCTTCCCAATCCCCTCCAAAAAGATTGCTCTCTCCACTGACAGAAAAGGAGAGCATGGAATTACTGAAAATATTGACAGTGTCTTTTCTGAATATTTTTCTCCTTTGAAATTTATAGAAATACTGCCCATTTGATGGGATTTTTTTTGGTGGGTTCTGGTTGGGTTTTTTTGAGGGTGCTATGACAAAGTGGAGCGTCATTGAGTGTTGCCAGCAGGTTGAGGGAGGTGATCCTTCCCCTCTGCTCAGGACTGGTGAGGCCACACCTGGAGTGATGGGTCCAGTTCGTGTCTCTCCAGTACAAAAGTGAGATGGAGCTACTGGAGAGAGTCCATCAAAGGGACAATGAAGATGATGAAGGGACCGGAGCATCTCTCCTATTAGGAAATGCTGAGAGAGCTGGGATGGTTCAGCCTGGAGAAGAGAAGGCTCAGGATAGATCTCATCAATGTGTATAAATACCCGAAGGGAGGGTGCACAGGGGATGGAGCCAGGCTCTTTTCAGTGGTGCCCAGTGACAGGACCAGAGGCGATGAGCAGCAGCTGAAACACAGGAGGTTCCCCCTGAGCATCGGGAAACACCTTTTCACTGTGAGGGCAACCAAGCACTGGCACAGGTTGCCCAGGGAGATCGTGGAGTCTTCATCCTTGGAGATATTCAAACACTGCCTGGACACGGTCCTGGGCAACATTATCTAGGAGGTGGGGGGTTGGACGAGATGATCTCTGGAGGTCCTTCCATCCTCAACCACGCTGTGATTCTGTGATTATGTTTCTTTTTTCTGAACAAATTGGTTCTTCCAATTACTTTTTTCAGGTCCATTCTAGGTGGCAATTGTGAACTAAATTAATCAGTTTAGCTGTAAAACTAATAGTTTAAGTAAATGCCATAATCTTCTTACTAGTTTAAATTGCATAGGACTGTGGAAGTTTAAACGTTTCAGAGTGCTTGCTGTTTGAATCCTGCACGCTTGCTACGAAGGCATTTCTGCAGAGCAGCCACAAGGTGACGGAGATTCAGGGAGTTTTGTATTTGAGGAAGAACTACAGAAATCTGAAAATAAGTCTAAAGAGAGTGGCCATCACTTGTGCAGCATGGAAAGCGGCAGCAAATGTTAAAAGTGTATTGACGCTTCTAAGAGGTTATGACGTAGGGTAGGAGGAAGCTTAATGGCAGCACAAAGATGGATTTCCTGGGTAGAAGGACGTGTAGTAGCCTGACCAGGAGAGGGGTCATTTCACTGGAACAAAAGTTTTCCTTTACTTTCCCCTCTCCCCTGCCAAACTTCATCTAAAATGACTTCTGCCACTTCAGGAGTGATTCTGGATTATCTGAAATGTACACTGAAATTAATCTCTTGTTAGAAAAGCAATCAGAACAGTAATCCTTGACTCACTGGGCTGGCATGGCTGAGCCCTTGGCAGGGGAAGAATTTATGCTTCCCTCCTTCCTTGTGGGGAACACCTGGGGATGTTCCTGTCTCTGCGCCTGCGTGCCATTGCAATGACCACTCCTCTGCCCGGGATGCGGAGGAACTTGACCTCTCTCTGGAAAACCTTCCTTCTGGGCATATGCCACCTGTGCAGCTGGTTTCCCTGGCTCTGCAATAGAAGACGATTGGAAGAAGAACCCATGGGTTCAGGGTCACTTTTAAAGGTAGCCTAGCTGCTGTAATGGTGGGAACCAGCTTTGCTGCAGCACTGATAGACTCATGGACCAATTCAGGTCGGTCAGGACCTCTGGGTGTCTAATCCACACTTCTGCAACAGGTTGCTCATGACCTTCTCCAGTCAAGCTTTGCATATCTCCAAGGTTGGAGAGCCCCTGACCTTTGTCCCAGTGTTTGATCACCTTTGTTTTCCCTTGTATCAGATCAAAACTTCACTGGTTCCAACATTTACTTGCTGCCTCTTATATCCCAGCGCACCTCAGAGAAGAGCCTGGCTGGGCTCCATCCTCTCTACACCCTCTGGTGGGTGGTTGAAGACAGTAACAAAATCTCTTTTTCTTAAGGCTTTTTTTCCCAGCAGCATACCTTGGTAGGCTCTTGCTGATCCAGAAAAGAATATACTGAATTTAGGTGAAACACAGAGAATTGTTATCCCCTCTCATCTCTTTGTTCTCAAGTCTGCCTACCCACTAAAGGCTTATGTGGACATACACAACTGCACTGAGCAAGGGCTAAAGGGGAAGCCAGGAGGCAAACTCCATCCCACTGTGAGCCATAACACAGCAGCAGCAGGTTTCTTCCTCAGAAGGCCAGTAGCAGCTGGGCATGGTTGTCCCTCTCTGCAGAATTTGCCACTGCGGTGGTGGGAAAGCAAAGTGCTTCACAGGTGGGAATTGTTTGGCATCATTTACTGTTGCCCTGATAAAGTTGGAGACCATTGCCGTAAGCAAGGCAAAATGAGGCTGAACACCTCAACTGTCCCTCTCTGGGATGGGGTCAGCCTCAGAGAGCTTGCGCCAGCCATCGAGCAAGGTTTTTGCTTTACAGCCTTTTCCTTTTAACCTTGTGCTTGCTACATCACTTGCTTCAAAACTCCCTGTGGCCTCCCCTAGCTTGTGGTTAACAATTTCTTCTTCAGAGTGGGAGCAGAACACAGTTGGAGGTCCCCATTGATTTGGGTGGCTGGCAGGGGCCCACAGTGCAGCTGTTCCTGCGGGGCAGATGCCACCTCTTAGCTGTGTTTGGTGGTGGCTTTGTACCTACATCTCTTGTCTGCTTCAAGATAGATCCCACCACGGACAGAGAGAAGTGACAGGCCATAAAGGCATGATCAGTATGGGCTTACACAAAGCCTGGCTGTACCTTGCCCTCATGTGCTCCCTAAGTGTTTGCAAGAGTCAGTGATCTGCCTGTGATTTCCTCCCTTGGTGTCTTCACGTAAAGTACACGACACCTGGGGGTTAGGGAGATGTCCACAGCAACTAAAACTATGGGGTTGGGGCGAGATTGCCAATGGTGAAGGCTTTTAATGCAAAACTCTGGCCTTTTTCCAGGCTGAGGCTGTTACATGTCATGTCAGGTTGTCTAAGGACAGAGATCTTTCTTGAAAACCTAGTTGGCCTTGAAGGACCTTGAATGCAGAGGTGGTCTTGTTGCTGCTAAACACTGGAGCAGAGAGCTCTCAGTAAACCTGCCTTCCAGTGAGCATGCAAAATAAGACGTGAAGCCTCTCAGCTCTGACTTTCCTCGCAGAGGACCCTGCTCTGCCCTCGCTGTAGCAGTAAGGCAGGCCAGGTCACAGGAGGTGATGAGGACCAGTGCTTTGGGACCACACTGGTCTCAGCCCGAACTCACAACTGATGGGTCCTGGACCACATGCGGCACCAGCACGTACAGCTTCATCATTCCTCTCTGGCAGGGCTGAATTCTGCCCTTTTCCATACATCTAGCAACAGGTGAAGGGCATTTTGCTGGATTGCGTGTGCCCCACGTCAAGATCTTGAGAGCTTTCTGGAGTTTGGCTTCTGGCATGGCAGCTGCTGTACACTGTCCTGGCACTTCCCAGGACTGGACTCACAGCTGGACATGCTAGGGTCACACTTCATCCAGGGCTGTTTCCTTGCTTCTCTTTCCTTCTGCAATTTAATATATTCATCCTCATGTAATAGCAGCCCACACTGTTAGGTTTTGCTCCAAAGTGCTCATGAAATAGTGAGCGTGAATGAGGGGTCAGTGAAAATACACAGGTTTTTCTCTTTCGTCCTACAGCTGCCTGTGCTGCTTCGCATCGGCTGTGTTGGCTTGGTGTTTGCGTGCAATGCCGTGATGTGGACGGTCTTTGCAAAAGCCCTGCGACTCTCCTCCTCCTCAGCCGCTGCCTCTGTGACAACGACAGCCTCCAACTTCATCTCTTCGGTGAGTAGATCCCTTCCCTGGGCGCTAAAGCCTGGAGGAGCACAGCGATGTGGAAACGGTCACACTGGACACTCATCTCCCAGTGCGACTGGCATTGCTGGCCACAGAGGGAGAGTTACAGGCAGTTGTGAAATGATTGTACTGGGCCTCAGCTGCTCTGACAGTTGTTCACAGCAGAGACTGTAGGACTTATCTGGGTGGTGCAGGAGGAAGGACGCTGGTGCCCAACGTAGTGTCTTGCAGCAGCTGTAAGGTTTACTGAGCTTTCCTAATTGCCAGCGAGAGCTGCAGCTGAGAGCTTTACTTTGTTTTACTTTTCTTTTGCAACACCTCACCTGTGACAAGCCAAAGCCACCCTAGCTGGGCGTGAAGACACGGCACCTCTAGTGACAGCAAGAGCATTTTTGACCTGCATGTTTTTTCTTCTCACTTTCCACTCTCAGCAGCTGTCAGTCTTTGTTTCTATGCTCTGACAACTCACAGCCAGCTCGTAGTGGTGTCCAAAACTCAAGTCAGTGGTGCCCATTTTTTTATTGACTGGAGGCACCCAGTCAACTGGACATTTGGCTCACGAGAGGTGCTGGGAAGGCAGGAAAGCACACGCACATCTGCCAAAATCCTGTTCTGGGACCACAATATGGCTGTGCTTCCAGGCTGGATTGTAGAGTAGGTCATCTCCAGCATCACCTGCAGCAGCTGTTTCTCTTGGTGGTCCCAGCAGGACTTTCCTCAAGCAGGTTTTTTCCTGGGCTGGCTCTCCCAGCAGAAGTCCCTTCAGCTCTGGCAGCACAGGAAGCTTTGGGATGGCTCAGACCAACAAAGCTGTGTCTCTGTCTTTCCCTTCAGGCCATGCTGGGCAAGCTTCTCTTCGGGGAGACGTGGACGCCTCTGTGGTGGGTCGGCCTCACCGTGACGCTCTGTGGCCTCATGCTGCTGCACACAGCTGCGCCCCAGCCAGCGTGGCTCCCGGCAGAGAAGAAGGAGGCGTGATGGCTGTCGGAGGGGGCACAGTGCCATGCTACCCCTTGCCCTGAGCCAGCCTACTTCCGGCCATGGACTTGCTAACCCTGCTTACCTGCTGATCTGCCAACTTGCAAAGTCACGCTGGCCGCATCTTTCCCGGCAGTGGTGTGGTGGCAGTGACAGCCTCAGAGGGAGCTGGTCCGCTCTGAGTCAGTATTTTGGAAATCAGGGCCAGAGGCTTATCAGCCACTCCCCCTTTTCACACCCTGCGGCTGCAGAGCTTTCCCAGTTCAGGGAAGGCTGAAAGTAAACATGGTGGCTGTAGAAGGTTCCTGTGCATCAGTACTTTTCCATAAAAGGACCCTTCCCGAAATAGAAAAGCAATCAGAAGTAGACACTGAGGGCAGATAATACTTCTTCTCTGCTGTTTCTGACTTTCCTCTCTGCCTCTTGAAATGGCCCCGTACCTGCCCTAAGGTCCTGCTGCCTGGAAGGCTGCGGAGCCTTTCATTAATTCCTTCAGCTTCCCCTGTCAGTCACATATACCTTTTAATTTGCCATTTGTATCTGTGGCCTGTAATTGCCGCTTACCCATTCCCGACATGTTACTCACTGTAAAGTTGCTGCTCTTTCCTTTAAACTTAACCAGGATGGGGTTTTAAATCACCATCCAGGGTTTGTGTAGATGAAACTGTAGTTTTGGGAGAATACAACAGGCTGCATGTGAACAGGCAGCTGCTTTCACTGAGTGTCCATGTTCAACACCCTCCCCCCGACTTGCTGAAGTTGGCAATTTTGTTAACATTTGGTAAAATGGAGTCTTAATGTTTTTTTTACACCTCTGGATGATGCTGATTCCTATTTGTGTGATGTGATCAATGTGGTACCCACTCACGTGCAACATTTAGGGTCAATGGTGACTCTGTGGTCAGGATGAGATGCCTGTTGACACACTCTGTGTGTCAGGAATCATCAGTTCTAAGGCATTGACTTATTTCCCATGCCCACACATCTTGTTTTACTTGGGAATTTTTTAGTTGCAATCCTAATCGAGAAATATAATGATGCCTAGAAACGTGTGCATCATGCTGGTGATATCACTCGTTTGCTCTGGGCTTGCCAGATTGTCTCTGTCTTCGGTAACCACAGAAAGTGAGTCACAGTTGTGGCATGTGCAGAAAACCTAAGGACACGTTTCTCCAAGCTTCCGTATCAGAACCTGTTGGGTTTGTCATGACTGGAAGATCTGCGCCATGTCCAGCAGAAGTGTAAAAATAGACTTGCGAGTGGAAATGCCACTGGAGTAGGCATGGTGCCTTTTCCTTCCTTGTATCAGAAAGGTGAAAAGTCAGCGTCCCCAGAAGGCGGCGGGAGCTGTTTGCTCCAAGTCCTGTGCTTCAGGAGAGCATCCTAGGTCGTCACATCTGGCACCCATGTCCCAGGAGGGGCAAAGCCTTTGTCTCTTCCCTCAGTGTGCTCATAAGTCTTCCCCTCCAAAGAGAGGAGCCGCCTATGTGGTGGGGAAATGGGCAGAGTGCTCTGAGTGCCTTTCCTCCTTACCAACATGGGTCTTTGCACCTGAGGAGCTCTTTGGGTAGCAGCAGAGAGAGAAAGAGTGGGACATGTCCAGCCACCTGGGAAGCAGGAACTTGGCACAGTGACCTGGCATCCCTCACATAGGTCTGCGGAGATGACAATCAGGAACTATGCATTCCAAAGTACATCAGGTCTCCTTAGCCTTTCATAGATGATGAAGAAGTCATGAAGGCTGCAAGGCGCATTTGTTTGCCCTTGTTATTAACTCTCAGCCAGCTGTAAGCTGTGGCCGCTTTTGCGCAAACAGCAGGAGAAGGATGAGACTCTCTCCTCTTTGGTTAATTTGGCTGTTACCCCTCCTCCTAGCAAGCCTTTTGGAAAGTTTGTTAGCATGGACTCTCTCAAAACTGACATTTCTTTATTACAGTCATTGTTGGAGGTCAAGGTCTAGGAGATGTTTGCACATGTACAGGAAGCGTAGGCAGCGTTTTACTTGGTGGAAGTACGTAAATGAGGGCTGTAAATTCGCTGCTCTAAGTACTTGAAGGTGGGAATGGAAATGAGTTTTCCTCCAATCCTGTGGGAGGAAAAGATTGCCGAGCAGAGTGCGTTTTTTGGCAGAATCCCTCTGTGTGCACAGGGTTTAGCCCACATCTGCTGGTGTTGCTTGTCAGCGTGGTGCCAGGGCTGCAAGGACAACTGCAATTGCCGTACGGCGAGGCAGTGCACTTCTGATAGATGGTTCATGTGTGGGCATCCAAAATGTGGCTGAAGGTACCCGCATTTCCAAATTAAAACACTGTCCAAAGCTCAGTGGCTGAAATTTAATATTTATAGATATTTTTAGACCACACACACACACAAAAAAAAGTGATGTGAGACTAAGGAGTGAGCTGCATTTGAAGAGTGAACGGTTCAAATGTGGTAGACCTTGTAAGGTGGCTGAAGACCATAGCTAACTGTACGACCTTGGTTTACCAGGGCAGAAGGTGGGTTATCCTTATGCAGGAAATACAGTAGTGTGCTTGCATGGAGTTTTTCCCCGCTCGAACCGAGGTGTTTTTAGAGAATAGTCTCGGGCACACATTCCGCTCAAATTCCAGCAAAATATGCTTTTGTTTGCACATCTTCCGGGTTTTGGCTGTAATGAGTCTTTTCCACACCTTCCCCTCATTCTCAAACACAACACTAATTTTTCAGCATCTTGTTCATCAGATTTTCCTCAGGCAGGGCTATAGCATGTCACACTTTAAACAGAAGAAGCAGCAGATGCATGGTTAGCAGCAAGGCTCCCAATGTCGCTCATGAAGGCTGAAGTAAGTATTCTTGAATTAACGGTGGGAAATGTTTTGAAAAATCTGTTGTATAAGCAAGGTCCAAGAGTATTATATTCTGAGGTAAATAATACCGTGTATACCTTTACAAGGAACAAAGCCAAATGAAATTATAGTTGCAGTTGAACCTTAAAGCATAGTTTGACTGATTAGATAAAGAACTATACATAAAACCTGAGAAATATCCCTGTTGTCATTGACAAGGAGCCACTGAAACTTGGAAGGTTTGTACAACAGCTCAGTCACAGCATATATCAAAATAACTTGAAGGAGGGTATGTTTACCTGGGTGATAAGTAGTAGAAGTGGTTGTGATAAATAAGATGGGTAGATTGTTCTGCCGAGTTTGGTATATTTGAAATTTTCAAGGAATTTGATTCAGTCCCCTGTGTTGACTCTGCAGAGACCTTAGATATTGATCACATTGCAAGGATGTCACAAACGCTTAATTCCACTGAAATAACCGCAAGCTGTGGGCTGTTTTTGAAGAAGGAAGTCGTGGTGACTCGACACACCAGAAGAATGGCTCTGACCTTGGCTGTTGCAGAAAAACCATGAAGTTATGAATAAATGGGTGCTAATCTGATGTGTTCTTGGTGCCAGCAGCAAGCCTTCGTTTTGGGGGTTCGAGGGCTGCGGAGGGGAGTTGCACAGAGTGGACACTCATCCACAGCAAACTGTACAGTGCCTGCAGCTCGCTTGGTCTCAGAGAAAAATCTGGGGTGAGCTCCAGTCGGTGGTAAAAGCCTTCCCAGGAGAGCCAGAAGTTTGCCTCTAAAAAATCGAGAGTGTGCAGTGTTGTGCCACATCACGTTTTAAGTGAAAGGATTGCAAGAAGGCAGCATTTTGTGACAATGTGGTCCTGAGGAAGAATATTTTAGACTGTAAAGCAACATCTCACTTCAGGTGGGAGATGGTTGTTGGGCTGGGTGTTTCAGTGCCTTTTCTAAGGCAAATCTGTTTCTGGATAGTTTAACACGAAAAAAAAAAGGTGAGTGACTTGTCTGAAAAACCTGAAATGGGGTCCTGGGCCATGGACAGGGTTGGGGGAAAGCCCTGGGGGTTGGGCAGGGCCAGTCAGTCCTGCTGGTGCCCTTCAGGGCCCTAATGTAGTCAATGGCTGTACCTGTTCCAACGCTGGATCCCCCAGTTCAAGAGGGGTGTTGGGAAACTGGTCTGGCAGAAGGATTCCAAGATGGCAATGACTTACGAGGAGAGGCTGGGGCATGTGGGCATGTTGGAGAGAGGAAGGCTCAGGCTGACCTCATAACAGCTGACACATGCTTGGAGAGGAGTTACAGAGACAACAGAGCCAAGCTCCGCTTCATAGAAATGGCTAGAACAAGAAGTGACAGGCACAGGTTATGTCTTGGGAGTTTCAAGTTGGCCATCAGGAAAAAAAAAATGTCACCAGGAGGTTAGTGGCCCAGAGAGGCTGCAGAGTCTCCACCCGTCGAGGTTTTTGAGGCTCAGCTAGACCAGACCTCAACTGACCCAATCTAGTGTTAGTGATGATCACATCTGCGCAGGAAGTTGGGCTTTCCGTGACCTCTGGATGGATTTAATGGGAAATACCATCTGTAACTGAAGATGGTTTGCCCTTTTGCTTCCAAGTTTGGCAGTTCCCGTCAAGTGCAGCTGTGCCACAGAAAGGAGGTTCCTCCTTGAGAAACCATACAGACCTAGGTCACCAGGGTCTTGCTGGCTAACCACAGAAACCATAACAGGCACTTGCCTACGCATTCATCCCCTGAAAACGAATGTGCTGTTATCAAAGGAGAAGGACCCCACCGTACTTAGATGCCGATAACGGAGTGCTTTGTGCAGTCAAACGTTTGCTGGTGAAGAAGACAGCCTGCTGAGTGCAAAGCTGGCAGTGGCTGCCAGGGCAGGGTAACGCTGACCAGCTGCAGCAGCCCAGCATGGGGTGACCAAGGCACCGGGAAGCCTGGACCTTGCGGTGTTCCGTCCCGTAGCTGCATACAGCACCGCAGCCACCCATGTCCAGTAGCAGCCCTTGACATACACAGAACACTGTTTGCCCTGCTGAGCAACCAACCAGCCGCTCTGCTCACCCTTCAAGGAAACGTTTTGGTTTCTGATTGTTTAATAACCCTCTTTGACTGTTTCGATTTTTCCTCAGGGTTTAAGGAAAAGTGGCCATGAATGGCTGTACTAATTGCCAACACTTCCTAAACAGCTCCCGGGGCTACTGCATGCCCTGGAAGTCCTGAGGGATTGCTGGTGCTGTGTTAATGCCTGGGGAGCTCCTGGGTTGGGCCTCCCGCTCCCATTTTGCTGGGGGGAGATGATGCACACCCTGCTCATCCCTGCACGGGTCTTGCACCGCACGGAGGCTCCAGTGCAACAACGGAAATGAATGGGAGGGGAGGACTGGAAAGAGTGGTAGTAAGCGGGGTGTGGCAGATGGTACCACCGCTTTTTGTAGGCACGTACAATTTGAACTCATCGCTCAATCTCGCTTGGCTCAGAGGCTGCGGCGGGCAGGGGTTTCGTCCCACCTGTGGGAGCTGGGGCTGAGGCTTGGCCGCGTGAGGAGCTCCCCTCCTCCCCTGAGGCAAGCGCAGCCTCTTTGTTTTTGCAGCAAGAGATAAGAGTCCATCAACTCTGCTTGGCATGGTGACCTGCTCTCAGTTCATGACCGTGGTCTGAACATCAGCCAGGGCTTTCAGTAAGTTAAGGCAACACTTAGGGAGAAATGATCAGTGCCCCAGGGAAGGATGAAGCATGACAAACGCCACATTTCCTGCTGCCAAGCAACTGTTTCCTCATCCAGAGAGGAGGCATTTCGAATGACTCCTTCACTTCAGGACACTCCTGAGTTAGGCAACTCACAGGCATGGCTCTGCCAGGAACCAGCACTGCACGAAAACGCTCCCTAAGCATCCTTGGTGGGCATGGAACTGCTCCACGCCAAGGTGGGAGCACCTCATGCTGCTGTGAAAGGCAATGGCCTGGATGTTACAGAGAGGTGTGAGCAGGAGCATGCTGGCTTGTTTGCTTTTCAGGGCAAATAACCACAGATCCCTGCCTTCAGTCAATCCCATCATACCAAAAAGCTATTGCACGTGACATCCACATGTCCAGGGGTGGCCAAAGCCTTTGCACTCACCATGCCTCAGGTCTGCTCCCCTCCAGCACATGAGCCGGGTCTCCAGCACCGGGCGGGACCAGCTCCTTCCTGCAAATCCTACTGGTCTAGGAAGGTTCTCCCTTCCCAGCACGTAGTGATTTCAGTCATGCTGCTGGCCAGTGGGGATGCGGCATGGCATAATCTGACCTGTAATCTGTGGACTGTGTACATCTATATGTATATAGACACACACACCCACATAAACAGATGGGAGAAGCTGTCGCACCACCCCTGCAGAAAGAAATGTTCCTTGAAGACACTGGCATGCAAGTTTCTGTTTTCTCACTTAGACACATGCAACCAAACACATATCCTGTAGGTGGGAAGGTATTCTGTCAGTATTTTCCTTGTTCTCCGAAGCTGTTTTTAATACATGGATAAACTATTTTATCCCTGATTCAATATTTGTGCTATTGATTTCCTTGCCCTTACCATTTATTTTTTGCAGCCCTCTTTTGCTTTATTTTTCCTCATGCCTTTTCATATTGTTTGCTTTAGGTGTAGTCCGTGGATATGCGTCCACGCTGCAATCAGTCAGTGTGGTCATACATGCACACTCGAAGTTAGTTCATGGGTCAGTGGCAGTAGGGTGGATACGGCCCCGGAGTCACTGCACCCACCCCGTTGGACCCTTTCCAAGCACACACTGCCGGCTGTCGGATCGCACGTTGGGGGAGGGTGGGGGGTCCTTCTCCCCATCTCGGGTCTCGTGATGGGGTGGGACGAAGGCATGAGGAGTGAGTTTGCAGGCTAGGGCCCTTCAGTGTGGAAAAAGACGGTAGTGGTTTGGAACGGGGGCTGACAAGACCGTGAGTTGCATGGAGAAAGTAAGCTGGCATAACTTTTGACCTCTACCACAAGGTCAGGGGCCGCAAGGGAAGCTATCAAGAAGCAGCTTCAAGGCCAGAGCAGCTTCCTTCTCCTACAGTGTGTCATTCAGCTGAGGAACTCCTGCCTATTGGATGCAGCAGACACTGGTGGTTTCCACAGGTTCAAAAAGAAGGCAATTTTATTTAAAAAAAAAGGTGCTGTCTGGAAGAAGTGACACAATGGAGACCTTTTTTTGTCATCTATTGCACAAAATTCCGAAGCGTTTTGCTAAGAAGCAGAAGTATCTTATCCTGAGTCATTTAATCCAATACATAACAGAATCTTTTCAGCACTGGAGCATGCTTATTTTGGTGTTTCCAGTCTAAAACAGTTGTACCAGAATTGTGGGTCAAGCAGTCATAGCACTGAAATTCCAAGTTCAACCGTTGTGCATAGTTGCTCCCCATATCTAGACTGATTCTGGAATTTTGCCTCTTGCGTCTCAGCCAGAGAAGGAGAAAGGGATCTTGAAAAATAACCAGAAAAGGTATTTTAACATTATAGCATTTTGGCTTGCTGTTAAAGCAGCTCTGTATTTTTCTAAGATGACCTTGGCCTAAAACCTCAATTTCCTGCAATGACCACAGGACTTCTCTTTCAGGGCAGGGAAAGTGCTGCACAAGAACATCTTGTCTGAGTAGGGATCACAAGACCATAAGCCTACATCTGGTATATGTGTAGTTGTGGTCTCTATTTTCTCTTTGTCTTTGCCTTCTTCACGAACAGACTCCCTGGGTGGTGCTGGGTTGGGCACAAAGCAATACAGTTTTCATTCCTTCTGGAGGTAAATGCCCAAAGCTAGTCACCTACATCCTTAACTTTAGGTCCAAAAACCCTCTTTCAAAGTTCAGTGAGAAGGAAAGGATGGAATTTCTGTCGTGATTTTATTGGCATCAATCACTTCTCTGGTATTTCCCAGTAAGAAGCTCATTACCAGGTAGCTGGGGCCAGACAACTTGGAATCAGTTAAGATCTGGGCTTGGCCATCTTGCATCAACCCCTGACGTCCAATTGCCTGAAACAAGTTGGCTCACGTTAGATTAGAAGAGAATGTGCCTGCTGGAAACATGGGATGCCCTCAGGGTGCAGCTGACAGGCCACTGTCACGGCCCATGGTTGGTGTACACGAGTGAGAAGTGATCAGATCAACACTCCTTTCAGAGTAACAGCAGCACAACATGTCAGGGTCATTACGTGGATGAGATACATCTCACTACTGGGAAATTCTTAATGACTAAGATACAAGCGTAATGAAACAGTGAGGGGAGGACCAACGTAGCACCTTGACTAAGGTCCAGCTCAAAAGAGATGGACCAGATGCTCTGTCTCTGTGGGTTTTTTTCTTTTTATCTTCCCAAGACTTCTCCTTAGTTACTATTCCCTAGGCTGTGATTCAGGAAGGACACAACACGTACTAGATGGTACACGTGGGATTAGTTCTGCTGTGGCCAGTGGAAGGCACTTTCTCACCATGGTGGCCCTCAGGACCCAGACATGGGCTGTACATGTGTGTACCTTGGCGGATGCACCACTCACCCCTTGGCACCTTGGAACAACTTTGCAAGGCAACTGGAAGGATTAGTTCACCTTTCCAGAGTGCCGAAAAGGAAATCTGTGGTACTTTTGATCTGTGTTTTATTTTGAGCGTTACTCTGACTGGACATATTTAAAAAACAAAACAAAACAAAACAAAACGAAACAACAAAAAACCCAAAACAAAACAAAACTATAAAATCCCAAAACAAAACAAAACAAAAAACCCAACAAAACAACAAAACAGAAGCAACGTGAAGCCTTAAATGATTATAAAAAATGTAGGTTGGTATATTACTATTACAAAAGGCAACTTCTCCTTAACTACACATGGGCTCACAGTGAATAAAACTGTAAGGCTAAGGATTGGGTTGCACTTCATGTCCTTCCTACTTGGCATCGCTATCTGTGGTCGTACTCTGGGACTCTGACTTGTCCTTGCTGGTTTTGATACATAAAATAAACAAAACCTGAGACAAAGGGCAAGCTTGTAAATAGGGGAGCAGCCACTGAGGAATTCTGATTTTATTTGTTTGCATTTTATTACCTTCTTATGCCAGCTAATAAGGTGACTTAACCTTGAAGCAGATAGATGCAGATAAGGCTGATAGCCTCTGGTGTCTGATTTTGCAAGCTGGGAAGTGAGTCGCTGAAGTTATTGGTAATAAACTGGAGATTGCTTGTGAAAAAGATGTCATCTCCTGCCTCTGTTAATTAGCAGATTGAAGTGATTAACTATTGTAACTGTTTGGGAAAAAAAATTCAAAAGGGCTGGTATTTTTCATAGCTTCTCCAAGGAGGCGGAAAAAAAGCCGTACTGCTGAACCACAGCAAGCTACTCTGGCCAGTCTGGCCAGCAAGTTCAAAAGCAGATTTGCCTGTAGGAAGGACAGAGATCACCTGCTGACAACATGAACCAAGCTGAAACCATGCCTTTGAAAAACATTCCTGCAATTTAAGTTGAAATTCCTTTTCTCAGACCTTCCCAACAGCTGTCTTGGAGAGTATTACAGTTCAATGGCCTTTTCTGGCAGGGCAAGCTTGTACGAGCCAGGAGAGGAAGCTCATGTAGGAGTGTTGTACCACATGCCAAGTTTAGTTCCCTTGAATTGAGATGCTACCAGTGCATAGAAAAAGGTAATGGGAGCAGGCAAGACTAGCAGCTGCGCAAAGTGAAAAGAGAACTGAACTGCAAGCTGGGTGCTGTCTGCTGGCATAAACCAAAAATTCCCATAGATGGTGAAAAGGTCAACCACCTTCCAAGATGAAGTATGTTCATGGCAGGGCAGAACCCACACCGATCTAATTTCTACATTCTTTCCTCAAAGTCTGAAGTTCAAAGTCAGGGTCAGAACATGCACGCTGTTGAAATCGGGCTTTTGCAAAAACCCTATAAGACTGGAAATATGGCTGTTCCCGATGAATAGATGCCCTGCCTCCACCACTGGCCCTCCAGCATGCACCTGCATAAAATGTTTTCGGGGGCAAAGCGTTGCCAACATCAACCCATTCTTGTTTGCAACAGGCTGTAGTTTTTGCTGTAGGACTACTTTGTCAACCCAATTTAAGCTGCCTCCAACCAGGCATGGAAAGATATATAAATATAGCAGGTTGAGACTGGATTAGAAAGCTACTCTTAGTGCCTTCAGATGAAGTGGATTACTCTGTTGCTGCAATGTAGTGGAAATCAGTAATATACATTGTAAATGTTCAGATTACATTTATTATTGGTTACGTTATTGTACTGACATTCCATGTATACTTTACTTCATGTCACGCTGGTTCTAAATAAAAATGTCTTTTGCCTTCCAGGAGGAAAGAAATGCAGAGTAAAAGCAATGCTGAAAGGTAAATTGGGGCCGTGGTGTTTTTTTCAATACTGAAACTTGTAGTTGCCAGCACATTGTCAGGTGCTGAATGGTGAGTGATGCTCCATACACTAAGAACGTTGGTGGTTCAGATGTTCATGCAGATGTCCTGTGAGATTATAGATGTGTGCTGAACCCTCAGTGCCCTGGGATGCGCTAGTCATGCTTTCAAGTAAGGACACCCAAGGTACACCTGCCAGCAAGCAGTGACATGCCCGAAGGGTGGGATTTGCTAACTCAGCACCTAGCTTGCACCAACATTTCAGCACCCAATGAAACAGTCCTTCTGAAGTATACCTAGCTACCTAAATTGATAGAGAAAAGTTGATGCCAGCAAACGGCGCCTGATCCACCATGTTTCTTGCTCCTCCTGGACATGGCCTGTTTCTCCTCTTTCCCACCCGGTGCTCCCTCTGGGCTATCTCCTCAGACATCCACCTGACCCCATGGGGAGGGGGCCAGGATTTTAGCCCACAGCTTCAAGTGCTTCTGTCCCAAACGTGATGAAAAAAATCTCATTAACTTCAAAGAAAGTTAAACTAGTCCAAATGGGGAACTCTTTTTTTCCTAAGGATTAAATGTGCGTGTCTTGTAAAGTCCCACAGCTTCAAGTACTTCTTTCCCAAATGTGATGAAAAAAATCTCATTAACTTCAAAGCAAATTAACTTAGTCCGAATGGGTAACTGTGTTTTCCTAAGGATTAAATGTTTGTGCATGCCTTCTAAAGTTAGCCCTTGAGTTGCAATCCCGGTAACCTGGATGTTAGGGCATAGGTGCATTGTTACTCATGTAGCCCATGATTTTACTGTTTGTCAGTGAAGGGTCTGTCCACTTGTCATCTGATTGTGCAAATCCACCTTACATGTGAGTCGGGATTTAAGTTTCGCTGTTTTTCAGGGTCTGACTATGTGCAGAGGGAGTTGTAGTCATTTTTTTTATTTTTTTTTTCCACATGAACTTCCTTTCTCTAAACACCACCCCTTGGCAGTGGACCTGCTGACACCTCAGAGCAAGACACTGATAAAAAGGGCAGCCTGTCTTCCTTCTCCACACTCAGAAGCAAGTGGCACAGGCTACTCAGGAGCTCAGAAGCTGCTGGCATCACAGGCACCTCGGGTCAGAACACTGACAAGAACCATGAGCGGTAACACTGGTGAGTTCTTAATGGTTGATATGATAGCCTATGTTAGATGTGCAGTTTGGCAGGTGTCCTGCAGGGAGGATGGCAGCTCCAGTGGAGGTGGAGGGTTTCTCACCCCTCTGACTGCCGTGGGTGATACCTTGGGGAAAGGTGTTTCGGAGCCACCGCTTCTCATGGGGGATAGGTTTGCTCTGGCTGCGCAAATTCTGGTTTTGACAGATGAGTAACCAACTGAAAAATGCAAACCACTTTTCATCACTTTTCATCAACCTGTAGACATTGGGATTTACCGGTGATAATAGGAAAGAAACACAGCTTTTCTAAACTTGTTCGGTGTCAAGGTGAATTTCTTTCTTTCAGTCTACCTAATCATGTAGATTATTGCTCTTAAGTGATGGCTCATACTATCTGACAGAAGTTTCAAAATAACCAGAAAAGGTATTTATTTGGACTTGAGCTCTGTCCCGTGGCCATCCTGCCTGTGCTGTTGTCAGAAGATCCTGCACCTACCTAGAAAGGTGCCTGGGTCAGTCCTGTAGCAGCTGCTGAACCACCACCGCTGGCTGCGCTCCTGGGCCAGCCCAACCCCAGGATGCCCAAAACCCCTGCGGTTTGGGGTGTAGCTGAGCAGCTCTTGCATGCGAGCTGGCTGGTGCCTGCAGTGGAGCTGGGAGCAGGTCTCCACAGCCATCAGGAGGGGAAGGGTGTCCTGGCAGCGCTCCGAGCCCCTCCATTTCCCACCTTCCTACTCTGGGTGTGGATGAGCTGACGTTTTCCAGGAAGTCTTGGACTGCAGCATCTTCGGGATGTGCTCTCATGTCTCAGGGATGTGAGACAGTGTTTGCGGGAGACTGGGCAAGGATGAGCAGTAAATGCAGGTGTTTGAATTTGGCGCTCTCTTGCAAAACTACAGTTCCCATCCCTGGGGATCCCATCCTGTCCTAAGCAGCCATTATTCCCACTGAAGCCAGGCATGCTATAAAGACTCTGCTCTGTGTTAATATGTTTTCTAAACCCCATCACCTCATCCTCATGATAAAAAAGGACCCAGCGCAAAGTCTTCATGTCCCCGTTTTTGTTCTGGGTGATCACTGTGCTCTTGAAGCTCTGAACGTCTTCCCAGGAAGGTAGCATGCAATGGGGCCAGCGGGTTAGTGTTGGAAGGAGCTCTAGAAGGGATAAATCATGGAACTAGGAGATAAATGTAAAAATACTGTCTCAAAATTTCTTCTTAAAAAAAAAGGAAGAAGTTATCTGGCAGGATTTGGGTTTGCTTCTGGCCTGCCCCAGGAGCCAGCGCAGCGCCCAGGGCTGCCTCTTGCAGCTCGAGCCTCCGTCCCGTGAGCAGGCACGTTCTTGGTGTGCTCAGCTCTGCTGCAAATCAGTAATTGCCATGTTGACAAACCGGGGCACCTGCAGACAGCCAGGCATAGGGTATGTGGGTGTCCGTCCCTGTGCCCTGGGCAGGAGGCAGAGGAGGAAGCCGAAAGCGGCACGCAGGGGCTGCCCGGGGAGGGTGGGCTGCAGCCAAGCCCCCTCGGACATGGCGATGGGTGTGCCGCTGGCTCACTCCACAGCCTTTCTTGGCGCGGGACACCACACCAGCCAGATCACAGGGTATCACGGGTGTGTTTGCACAGGAATAAGTGCAGCGCTGTGCGGGTGCAGGTCCTTGGCACCGCTTTCTGCACTGTCAGGGCGTATTCGAAGGCATCTATTCTCTGCAGTTTTTCTCTGTGCATCCTCAACGCCAGCAATTTCCATAAACAAGGGATGGAAATGCAGTCCCTAAGTCAGGAAATGATGGAAGGAAAGATTCCCCAGGGCCCTTTCCCGCAGACATCCTACGCATTCAGCTCCCGTATTCCTCCAAAGCCCTCTCCCATCACGAGGACATTTTCTGGTATTTTCTCAGCCGAGCGCCAGGGTTTTCATAAGGAACAAAGTCAAGCAGCTTTGGTGGCTGGAGTTTCGTTAATATTCGGGAAGACGCACTTACCCTTCATCCTTCTCAAGAGGGTTAGGCAATTTCAGCTGAAATTTTTTGACATATATACACACACACACACCCCGTTGCGCAAAATATCAGCCCGAGGTTGGCATCTGGCAGGCAGCAAGCAAACAAAAACCACTCAAAAATGAAATCAGTTAACGAAAGGTGATGGTCGATTTTAAGTCTATTTGCTGTACCATGGATAACTGTTATGTAATTAAGATAAATATGGATTATACATAGTTACTAAGAAGAAATACAGGGAGGTAGTAATCTGGTGGGGATCCATGGGCGGTCAGTTCAGTTTACTCAAGGCTGCAGTCACTGTCTGGCACAGGTCACAGTGGGAAGCATGCCACTGATTTCAGCCTGCCCCGGATCCGGCCCCGCCTGCGGCATCCCTCATGCCACAGCAGCTACCAGCAGATTTCAGCTTCTTCGATGTTAGGGATGTTGATACTCAAGTTAGTACGGTTGCCCTGGTTCCTTGCAAGTCTGTCAAGACATTTGGTGAACTAATCCCTTCAACTATTATGCCTTTGACTTGTTAATTTCTAAGTTATCGTAAGTGGTTTTAAATTTCCTGACTCTCCCATATCTACTGAATCACTTATGAGGCAAGTGCCTCATAAGTATTGTTACTCCCTACTGTTAACATGGAATTGATCCTTTAAGGATATTTAATGGGCAGGTACAAGACAGGTTAGACACTTCCAAATACTGCTTAGCCATGTTCTGGCATGATGCAGCTTTCCCTGTCACACCTGGGCAGCCTGCCAAAGCCTCATGCAGTAACCCCCAAATCTCCATCTTTATGGCAAGCTGAGGGCTTTCTCTTTGCTCAAGTTTTGCGCGAGGGCTTTGCTCTTTGCTCAGGTATAGTGCCAGGTTGAGCCTCTCGGAGCCCCGCGTCCTTTTCCCCAGCCCCACTCCCATCCGGAGTTGCAGGAGGGGAGAGCAGCCCAGAATACAGTGCTTTTAAATGCCGTGTCCTACAAAAACAGCCACCGTGTTGGGAACGGATGCGAGCGAGGCACCTGTCAGGGTCTCTTGCTTGAGTCCAAAGCTGTGCTGAAGTCAAATGGCAAAAGCACCAGTCGGTATGAAATTTATCATCCCCCCAGACAGGCAGCATCTTTGCAGCACAGCTGGCTCCCGGCCCCAGACCTTCCTTTAGTACTTGGGTTGTAGGAGAAACCAAGTCCTTGGGAAGAAAAAAAAAAGGCATTGCAAAGATTCACATATACAGACATCTACAAGAGGCTGATTAATGACAGTTGTGGTATTACTTGGGATTAACTTTTGAGAGGAAAATACAAAGAATCAGCCCCAGAGTCCCAAAGAGTCCCATTTCCCAGGCTCATGGCATCCGAGAGACACTGGGGATCTCATCAGTTGAGGGGAGCTGAATTTCAGCGTATTTGGTTCACTTCCAGCTTGACCGTGTGCGCTATATTTTGCAAGGAGCAATTACAGTTACTGTTAATTATTATTTGATAATTGTGAAGGATGTGTTCAATGCTAATATAAAGCTAGTTTTGACCGGAGGGAAATTTGCTGAGATAAAAATCCCAACAGTGAGGTTTAATTTTCCAGCTGCCTTAGCGCTAGCCGAACACGCCTTGGCAGGCAGCGCTTTCTTCACCCGTCCGTATTACTACTGCTATTCATACTGCTACTGTTACTACTACTGTTGTTTTCATACCTGCAATAACAAAGAAACGTTCGTAATACTCAAGGAGCTGATGCACCATGCACTCGGCAAGGCACAGGCATGCAGCGAACAGGAGTCGCTGTCACAGCCTTGGCTTTGATGAGGTGCCACCAGCAAAGCAGCTGAGCGTGTGGAAACAAGGAGAAGAGGGCTCAAAGACATGACAGTGCCGCGGGCGCTGCCCACGGGGACACCGTGGTGGTCGGGACCTTTGGTGGGCTCCCACGCGAGATGCTCGGGGGAGCGGAGCTGCCCCCCAGCAGCTGTGAGGATGGTGTGCGGATGCAGCGTCCCTGCTCCACTTTCAGGGGAGAAGCAAGACCTTCGCAGAAGCAAGACTTTCAGTATTGCAACAAAACTTGCAGTCCTGCCGTCTTCCTGGCCCGTGGCGGGCTGTGGAGCTGGCTCATGGCTGCTGAACCCCCAGCCAACTGGCAGCATGCAAAGGCAGGCAGTGGGCCAGCAGACACGGATTTCCAAACCAGCGAGATCCCATTCCCAGCCTTTTGGCTGCTGAGGAGGCAGCCCTAAGGGCGTGCGGCAGGCAGCTGCCCGTAAACAGAGGTCCTCGGGTGCCGGCTGGGTGCCTGGATGCCAGCAGGGGTAGAAATCCTCACGCTATGTCTCCTGCTGCTGCCACCTCCCCCAAGATGCTCATTCACCACTCACCCAGGGCCACCTCAGAGGTCAAACGTCCCTCAGACTCCCTGAGCAGCGAGGGAGGGAGGCAGAGGCATGCCACAGCAACCCGGGGCTAAATAGCCGAAGGCCAACACAGGCGCTTGTCCCAGCTCCAGGCAGATTGCTGCAGCGTTCTCACCACTGCCAGCCTCCATAACCCATCCCAGCAACACGACTTTCAATATACATCTATATACGTATGCTAAGTAATTCTATTCCATTCCATTCCTATTCTATTCTATTCTATTCTATTCTATTCTATTCTATTCTATTCTATTCTATTCCATTCCATTCCATTCCATTCCATTCCATATATTACGTTATATTAAATAATATTAAATATTACATTACATTATATTACATTATATTATATTACTATATCATATCATATTTTTATATTTTTGTATAGTATAGTATAGTGTGTAAGTATATATATATATAAAAAATATTGTACCATCCATTAACTCTGGCGATCCTTGGTGTGATTCCTTGTGCTTAGACCGCTGGACGCTTTGATGTTTTGGTGACCCACAGGGCTCCACTAAGAAGAAGAAAACTCTTTACTGAGCGATTTGCCATCAACCTCCTTTTCTTTTTTCTTTCTCCCTCTCTGCTAACGGCTTTCCAGGGTCTGAACTGAAGGTCACTGGGGTTGACTTTCTCAAGAGCCAGAACACCCGCCTGCACCACACAGATGCGTACAACATCAAGAACCTGGTGGTGCGGCGTGGGCAGGCCTTTCAGATCCAGCTCAGCTTCAGCAGGGAGCTGAAGGCTTCCGACAAGCTGGCACTGCGTTTTGGCATCGGTAAGTAGGTCCCCCCCTCCTCAACCGTCGGGCAAAGCAGGAAAGCCTTGGCAGCCTGTTCCTGTCGCTGGGCACTGCGTGGACGTTGCAGACCCGTGCAACCTTCCCACATCTCATGTTGGGTTTGTTTCCAGGCGAAAAGCCAATGAAGCCCAGGGGGACCCTGATGTCGCTGAACCCAAGGCGGGAGCCGGACCTCAGCGGGTGGCAAATCTCCATCGTCAAGAGCAGCGGCAAAGAGGTAAAACCCGCGGGCTGTTCTCCTGCACACAGCAATGGTGGAGGGCAGCAACACCGAGTCCGTTGTGAGCGATAGAGCAAAACCCCATAACCCCCATCCTGCTTTCCCTTAGCCCTGTAATTTTAGGTGGGTAGCAGCCTTGCCCTGTTCCATTCATTGCTCCTCCACTGTGCATGCAGGATGCATCCCATCCCTCTTCCCTGACACGCATCCCCGTGGCCACCACATTCAATGCTCATGCTGTACTTGTGCTGTTCCTCTGGCTGTGGCGGAGGGTCCATCATGCCATCTCTCCTTGTCTCCTCCCCAGTGCCTGCTGTCTGTCACCAGCTCACCCAGCGCCTCAGTGGGAATATACAACCTGAACGTGAAGACTGGGACTAACATTTACAAGCCCGAAAATGGTGATGTCTACCTTTTGTTCAATCCTTGGTGCGAAGGTGAGTGGTCCCGCAGCCAGTGGTGGTAATTGCTGCTGCCAGGGATTGTCCCTTGTGGAGCTTCTCCTCACATTTATCCTCCACTCTTGCCTTCATACATTGCTTTTTCCCCCTAAAACACCGCAAACAGTGTCCTCACGGAGCCAGCACGGACCTGGGCAATAGCAACGAGCCAGTTCCTCACTGGGAAGTCCCCAGTGCCTGGTTAAGGGGCATCTCTCTGTCACCTCTGCACCTGTGTCACCCCTCTCTGTTTCTCTGGGCCAGCACAAGGGTTAACTGAGAAGTCTGGGTTGGCTTAAAATCCCGGTAAAAAAATAACCAGGCAAAAAAATGTGCGTTGTTCGTTGGCATCAGTCCCCCAGTTCTCTCTGCTGTCTACCTAGTCCACTAAAGTGTTTGTTCAGAAGGAAGTGTTTCGCTACAATGGTCGTATAGCAATAGTCCTACGGGGTAAAATAAAGAGTAATCTTATAGGAAATTCTTCCACTATAGGAAAAAAAGTGTGTGCTGCACAGTCATCATTTGGTGTGAATGTTACAGAGCACCAGCTCCCCCAGTTTAGCTTTTCAAGGAAAATTTTGTACAGTGTGTGTGCAAACCAACTAACATCGGAGGGTGTTTTGCTCCAGATGATGTCGTCTTCCTGAACGATGAGGCGCAGAGAAAGGAGTATGTGCTCAACGATACGGGCTACATCTATGTTGGATCCGCATACAGCATATACGATAGACCCTGGAATTTCGGACAGGTAAAAAAAGCTGTCTTGTTGGCGATACTACCCTTATTTCCTTTTTCTCCCTTAGCTGTTCATTTCAATGAATTAGACCTATAGACAGTTTAAGCTTGTGAGTAGCTCAAAGCGCTTGAATAACCCTGCCAGCGTCACTGGGAGGGCTCACCTGCTTCATTTGTCTGCTTAAGTGTTTTCCCCAGCCACACCTTGAGAACAGGGTTTAACGGCATGTTTATAGTCAGATCACAAGACCCCTGGCATAGGACACAGGGGGCAGAGTATTTCTGGTTGAAGAGCCCTCCCAGCTCTCACGCAACACAGCAGCCATCGGTAACCCGCTCGGGAGCCGTGGAGAGGGGGGAAAATGGTCTGATGCTCTGCCTGTTGCATCATGATCTGGAAAATATAGGGGAAACCCACTGTCGGAGGCTGTCAGCGTTCAAGTGGTGCCTTCACCGACTGTGTGGTGAATGGTTGGGTGCAGGACACAATCAGCCCGCCTTCTCAGGAAGGGTGTTCCTCTGTCCTGCCTCCGAGATAACTCCAGCGGAGCGGAGCAAATGACAAACTCGCTCAGGCTGGAGATATGAGGTGGATGCGAGAGAAGGTTTATTTGCACCATGTAGAAAGCACACAGGAACCCAAATGGAGCATCCTGCACCCTATCCAGAAAGACTTCCTCACTAAGAAATGGTGGAATATGGGTTGGAGGGGTTTCTCTTTTTTTTTTTCTTTTTTGTTTTTTATTTTTTTTTAATAAGTCTGTGTTTTCAAGCTGCAAGATACAGATAGCCCAGCAGAAGTGTTGGTGTTGATGCCTTTTCTGTGAAGGGGCCTTTTCCAGAGGGCTGTTCCTATCCTAATATTTATTCTGCTGTTATACAATGAGAATTGGTATTGATATTCTGCCAAGTTTCATTGCATCGGATGTTTGACACCTCTGCGAATTGGACCTAAGGGAGCTTTATCAGTAATTGGCAATTAGGAATCTTTTGCTGTAATAATCTGCATTTATGTACCTTTTCTTTTTCCCAGAGTTCATTTTGTACGTACGTCAATACACTGAATATCTGTAGCACTCTTACATTTTAATTACTCATGTGAGTAATTTGCAGGGTTGCAAGGAAATGACGTAGGTGACTTAGGACAACTCACAGGAGTAAAGATTGTTGGGTCAGGTTCCAACTGTGTTTGCAAGACACACTAGACAGGCTTTTTTCTTCTGAGGTGGCTTTTCATTTAAGCCCTTCTTTGGAGAGAACAGCTTTGGGATGCCCCGTAGGCTTGAAAATTGAATATCATAAAGGAAGTTTAGAAGTTAGGACTAGTCAGACACTTTCCTCCAAGTATTTAGATAGACTTTGTAGTGATTGAGCTAATTCTGTTTGAGAATGGTGTATAAAAATGTCTCCGCTTTCTCTCCAAAACAGTTTGAGGAATTCATCTTGGACGCCTGCATGTATCTGCTGGATAAAAGTAGTCTCAGGCTGAGCAGTAGAAGGGATCCTGTGCTTGTGTCCAGAGCCATGTCTGCTTTGGTACGCCTCTCTCGGAAAAGTGCTTTGGTCCTCCACCTTTTCCTCCTCCTTATTACTTGTTCTTCTTTCCCCGGGGCCCTGAACACCATTTCGGGATGCATTTGAAAGGAGTTCCTTTGGGAAACCGCCAGGAAAGAGCCAGAGGCATTTTGGATGGAGGGAAGAGGCGAGCGAAATACAGCGTTTCCCCATCTTCAAAGCGTTCAGCTGCCCTGGCAATTGTCCTTCCCCAGCAGCTGCATTGGCAGGGCCAACACAAGGGTCACAAGGGTTGTGTTTTGGGGGGCAACTGTGGGACCCTTCTGGGAGCTCTGGGGTTTAGGATACAACATGCAGAGTGCGTTACAGCTAACCCAAGCAGCGGTGCCACCTCCCTCTAGATATCCGGGTGGAGGGTTTTCAACCACGATAGCCCCTAGCTGGAACCAGCAGCCTCACTGGGTGCCACAGGGCCGTGGAGCACCTGGGGAGACACAGGGTGGGCAAAGACCCTGGGGTTTAAGCCTCATTCAGCCTCATCCCCATATTTTTCTCCTTTGCATGCGTGTGTGGCCACAGGTTAATGCCAACGATGACAGTGGTGTCCTGCTGGGGAACTGGTCAGGGAATTACGACAAAGGGACCTCCCCTTTGGATTGGATGGGGAGCGTCTCAATTTTGCAGCAGTATTACAAAACGAAGAAACCGGTCAATTATGGTCAATGCTGGGTCTTCGCAGGAGTCCTCACTACAGGTAAACAGTGAACCGTCTCCCTTCTCCGCTGTCCTAATTACCGTGCTAGTAAGCCAAATTGCCGTGCCTCTGAGCTCAGGGGGTCTTATCCATGTGTATAAATACCCTATGGGAGGGAGTGGGGCAAATACAACCAGGCTTTCCAGTGGTGCCCAGTGACAGGACCAGAGGTGATGGGCACAATATGAAACACAGGAGGTTCTCTCTGAATAGGGGGAAAAAAGACTTTTTTCATTGTGAGGATGACCGAGCACTGGCACAGGTTGCCTAGAGAGGCTGTGGAGTCTCCATCCTTGGAGATATTCAAAAGCCGTCTGGACACGGTTCTGGGAAGCCTGCTCTAGCGGACTCTGGGTGGATAAAGGGGTTGGATGAGATGATCTCCAGAGGTGCCCACCAGCCTGAGTGATTTTGTGATCCTGTGTTTTATCTGTGCCGCAGTCATGCGCTGCTTGGGGATCCCATCCCGCTGCGTGAGTAACTTCAACTCGGCGCACGATACAGACGAGAACCTGAGAGTTGACATTTACCTCAACGAATTCGGAGAAAAGCTGAACCGGATGTCCCTCGACTCTGTCTGGTACTGCCAAAGGGGGCTAACGCTTCCTACCCCCTGTGCCACCCCACAGCACTGCATTTTCCAGCCCCAGCAGCCTTTCCTTTGAGAATTTCCCTACTGCTTTGCGTTTGCTGCCCAGGAGAGAGAGGGAGAGACTGGGGTTTCACAGGGTTACATGCAAATCCCCATTAAACCTGCCCTTACTTAAGGATTAAGGAAGGAGAGTGTGACTCTTCTGGCTGTAACAGCTCACTCCTTTTCTTTCCAACGCAAATGCATGCAGGAACTTCCATGTGTGGAACGACGTCTGGATGAAGCGGACGGACCTGCCGTCAGGGTTTGATGGCTGGCAGGCAATCGATTCAACCCCTCAGGAGCAAAGTCAAGGTAGGATTTGCCTAGAAAGGCTCTTCTGCAACTCCCAAGGGAGGCAGGGACATTTCGTATGAAAACCATGGTCCCCAGTCAGCAAAGCATGTATTCTCCACACACACGCACACCTTCACGTACTTGGGGAGTGACATCCTAAAGCCAGAGGTCTCACTCCTGCTGTCTCAGCCTGGGATGGGAGGAACAGCATTTCTTGGCAGGCAGAAAACCAACCTTGTAGGACGTTCTGGGGACACAAATGTCATTTCAGAGGTTTGAGTGCACAGCTAGAAATCAGAGCTAACTTCTCTTTCTGCCATCCTCTGATTTCTTTGGTGAAGTTGAGCACTCAAAGCAGCCTGTAGTAAGAGGTGCCACAGCTTTCCCCCACGAAGATGTTTTCTGTAGAGCTTTCCTGAGGAAGCCATGAGTCTGTTCATTGGTAAATGAGAGGAGTGACTGCCAAAATTGGTGACTACCCTCCCTGCACAGATGCAGGGATTTGGATGTGGGAAAGAAAACATTAATCCTCAAGGCTGTGCAGAAAGTGGCGTATTGCCAGGAGATTAAACACAGGTGGCTGGACTCAGTTGACTCCATCACCAAGCCTGACTTTCAAACCTTAAAATTATTTGAGGGGAAACACATAAAAGCTCTTACTAAACCTTGGTCATCTATACAAAAGCTCAAACAGCTATGGGATAAATCGGGGCTTTTGGAGTTCAGCACTGAGTTGGAGGAATATTTACTGCTGAGAGTCAACTACCATGGCCACAGATTCCTGCTTGGGTAGGTCTGAGGGTGGAACAAAAATTGGAGGCTCTGCTCATATTTGGAAAAGCAAATGGTGTTGAATGCACTTTCTAGGTGCTTTCCAGTGTGGTCCATGCCCGCTGAAGGCTGTACGAGACGGGGATGTCTATTTGCCCTACGACAGCAAGTTTGTGTATGCGGAAGTGAATGCTGACAAAGTCTACTGGGTCGTCAAGAACGTGCGTGGCAAGGATAAGTACATCAAGATTAGCACAGAGACCCAAGGCGTCGGCGTGAACATAAGCACAAAAGCCGTGGGGCAGGACAAGCGGGAAGACATCACCGCGCAGTACAAGTTCCCTGAAGGTAACAGCCCCCATCCTCTAGAGTAGTGCCAAAAAGGAACCCCTTGGCCGTGTAGATCACCCGACAACATTTTGTCCAGGAGAAAACTGCAAGGGTAGCTGCAGTGGCAAACCCCGTGTAGGGCCTGGAGACCTGGGGAAGGCAGCGCTGCTCCCGGACATCTTCATGCCCGCAGTGACACCTATAGGCTGCTCTTCAGGGTGTAGGCAGGAGCAAGCTTGCAGGCAGTGAGAGAAATGGGCTGAGTGACCAACCTAGTGGTCAGACTCGTTGCTTCATTTCTTCCTTCTTTTTGTCTTTCCATTCCCCATATTGGAAACAAAAAAAACCCCAACATTCCCTCCCCACGGTGCTCAGATCCAGCCATATTGTGCCAGACTGTTAAAACCTTCCCAGTGAGGAGTGGGAAAATCTTAGGCTGAAAAATTTAAGAGCAGCCATCCTCTAAGAAATTCTTTCAGTCCAAAATACTACAGCTACATCTGGTGGTAATGTAAAACAAGAGGATCTCCTGAGCAGAGGCTGGAGGTGCCCTGGCATCCTCTCTGCTCAGCAGCAGAAGCATAAAGGGAAGGTGGCTCTCGGTGAAGAGACTGAGATACGCCTATCACTCATCTTTTTTCTTCATCCAGGTTCTGAAGAGGAAAGGAAGGCCATGCAGAAAGCTTCCTCCTTCATACGCCCTGCAGGAATGGGAATTCGGGCACGCTTCGCTTCGACTATGTCCGTGGATGACATGGATTCCAGGCCTGGGGTCCTGCATGAGACAGTCTCCAAGACTGGGCTGCAGCTTGAGATAAACAATACAGATGCCTTGTATCCTGGCAATCCCCTTGAACTGGCCATCACAGTGAAGACTTCTGTTCCCGGGAACTGGACCATCAATCTTGCCGGCTCCTGCCAGCTGCAGTCCTATACTGGGAAAATTGAGGCCAGCCTTGGCTATATCAAGGAGACCATCAAGCTTGAAGGCAACTCTGGTAGGCACAGAAAGCTTGCTGTGTTCAGTGGGCTCCTGTCTGTGGCAGTTTGGGGTTTCACTTGAGCTGGTTCATAATAGCTGCGCTATAGGTCAGTGCCTGGCTCTGTAAGGCACAGAGAGACGAAATTGTCTGTCTGCTACCTCCCTCTCTTGTTACTGCATTTGGGAGGCTCAGTTATAGACTGGGATCCCACCATAGCGGGGACCAAAATGTAAAGGCGCTGCAGCTTCAATGAGCTGGTTAGAAATACATCGGTGTGGGCAGACAGACATTTTCATGCTGTGAGCGAGGTGTGCTGGAGCATATCCCTCCCATCCTCACCGTGTAAGCATCAAAGATGCCACCACAGGCTTCAGGTGCATCCAAGTGAGTCAGATCCCTCACAAGATTTAGATGGCAGGAAATTTCAACCTTTTTTTGTCTTGTGCTTGCCACGCTAATGGTAATCATCTGGTGGTGAC
This sequence comes from Larus michahellis, assembly GCF_964199755.1. Classification (NCBI taxonomy): domain Eukaryota; kingdom Metazoa; phylum Chordata; class Aves; order Charadriiformes; family Laridae; genus Larus; species Larus michahellis. Next base: position 49,305,792 of record NC_133897.1, on the reverse strand, counting down.
GCTGGTGAGTGTTGTTTTCTGAATTCTTCACCCAAGCAAATTTCAACCTCATGGCTGCCTGCCTGGCTGATCCCAAGAGCTGTTTGCTGTTCACTGAGAATCTTTGCACGACCTGGGTTGCATTTCTGATCCCCAGCAATGTGAGTGAAATTTGCTAAACAAGAGACTAACGAGCGATGAATAATTAACAGCACTTGCTCATTCCAAGCGTTGAGTCACTTGCAAAAAAAAATCCAACCAATCTTTGCTGCTGGTGATTGCTGAGTGTTTTCACGTGTATATTGTGGCTGTCAAAATGCAGCGGGGTAGGACACAAAGGTAGCTACATGCATGGAAACATCAGGACAGACTTTTTTCTCCTTTGATTCCCAAGAGCCAGGAAGCCTTGCAGGCTCCAGCACTGCTGACTCCAGGGCTTTTCCGAGCCACTGGAAGTTTGTCCAGGCAATTAAAGATAAAATCTAAAGTGAAAGGAAAGCTGCTAATTTTACAGCAAGTAGTGCCTCAGAGAAAACCCAGGGGGACATGGGCTTAAATGTACCCAACCTCACCCTCCTTTGTCTCCTGAGTGCCAGGGCAGCTGGGGACAAGGGCTGCCAAGATGCTGGATGTGAGCCGAAGCCAGCGCCCGGCTTGGCAGAGGGATGGTGTGGGCTCAGTCGCCCTTGCCGTGGGCTGCAAGTGCCAGGGACCACTCGCCGAGCTGGGGCTTCCCCCCATGGGACCCCCAGGTCTGGCCAAAAGCAGGATGGTCTCGGCAAATACTCCTCATCCTGCACCCTGAGGCACCAACCACCAGAGACAAATTTGCCATCCCGTTCGTGGGTATGTGATGAAGGACCGAGTCATGTTTTCTCTCCCACAGAGACAAAGGTCCCTCTGAAAATCGCAGCCGACTCATACATGAAGACGCTGGCCTCGGTGGAAGATGAAGTGCTCATCCACATCACTGCCATTGCCGAGGTCCAGGAGACGAATGACAAACTCACCAAGGAGACGACGATGAGATTCGAGTACCCCCCCATCACCGTGCAGGTGAGGCAGCCGCCAGCCTGGCTCCTTGGGGACGAGGGTTAAAGCCCTGCTTACTGTAGCACCACGGTGGTTGGTAGCATTCCCAGGGCATCTCCCAAACAGATGCCTCCTGGGATGTTCAGTCCTCAGCTTTAGTTTTCACTTTTATTTGGCTATTCAACTTTTATTTCAAGCTTGAGTGCAGCCACGAAATGAAGATTTTATTGCCCCACCTAAAATGGGCAGGCAGGGCCTGCTGGAGGGAAGGGGATGGAAGAGAACAGTTTGTACGGGGCCCATCTCCGACCCCACAGCTCTACCACCTGAAGGAAAAATGCGTTGAGAAACCAGAGAGAAGCGCTGGGACAACAGCCAGAGGGGCAGAGCACACGGTGCCGTGGGAGGGTGAAAAGGATATAGAGGGTGTCCCCCACCATGCTGGTGGTGAGGAGCAAACTGGCAGCAGCTCCGGCATCTTTATGACCTCTCTGATCCCTGGCATTTGGGTTTGTTTCTCTCTTTTCTCCTCTGACAGATGCCAGAAACAGCCAAACTGAATGAGGAGTTTGCCTGTGCCTTCATCTTCAAGAACAAGCTGAACGTGCCCCTGGACAACTGCAAGCTGCTGGTGGAGGGCTTGGGCATATTTAAGATGGCAACGTTTAATCAGGGGTAATGAGATGAGCCCAGAATGAAATGAGCGTGGCGGGACTCTGCTGTGTTTCTTTTTCTTTTTTCGTTTAATTGCCCTTGAAGAAGTGGTTAGAGGATTTGGAGTAACAGTGCCCTTTGCAAGCTGTGTTCGGAACCGCGCCCCATTTGGGTGCAGTCCACGCAGCAGAAAGACCCACACGTTTAGAGATAAGGACCCACACAGAGGTTGGTGTGCTCGGGGCATTCAGGCATGACGGGGGCTCTCCCTGCGCTCCTGCTGTGATGTTGGGCACTGCCCGGCCAGTGTGAACAAAGCTGCTTCCTTCAGGGACGACTTTAGTGCTTCAGGAGTATGGGGAAGTCTGGGGAAGGTCCTCAGGATCGCTGGGACCACCAGCCAGTGCCACCGTGCTGAGCCCCGCTTGCTGCACGCTGGTCACAGGAGAAGGGAAACACCCACCATAAATACACACAGCAGCTCTTTCTTTAAGTGAAACAATTTGAAAGTGGCAAATGAGAACCACAACTGATGCTGGGACTATTTGTTTTTTTCTTCCTCCTTAGGGATGTAAAGCCCGGTAGGATCATCAAGTCTGAAGTAATATGCACTCCGACGAGAGTAGGAGAGAAGAAAATTGTAGCCAAGCTGACCTCGGCCCAGGTCAAAGCGATCTCTGTGGAGAAGGCCATCACCATCACCGACTAGGATCTGTGCCTCGGCGGGGTGTAAACGGTGGCCTCACTAAATGTGTAGCACCGCTGCGTGTCTCGGGCACTTCTTGCCTCCTTGCTTGCTCGATAGTAATCTCCAAGTAAAGCGCAAAAATCCCATCAAGCTAAGGGAATTAAATTGACTTAAAGGGCACGGTTGCATTGATTGCAGTTAATTGTGATTCAATAAAGGTGATTAAAATCAACTGCGTGATTGGGTTATATGGTATCGCCGGGCTAGGATGGCTCTGAGCCCACGGGGGGACATTCCCACCCCAAGCTGGGGATCGGAGCTCATGGAGGTGCTCGTTTGGCTGGTGGTGGGTGTGCGTCCAGGGGGTGTTTTGCAGCTGCTTGGCTGCCCAGCCAGGCAGGGCTGTGGTCCTACATGGGAGGCCACCCACGGACCTCACCGCACCACAGACCGCTGCACAGCTCAAGAAATATTTTAAACAAATCCCTTGTGGGCAATTCCCTCCCCCTCCCAGCTAGCCAGCCAGGGAACGCACAGGCATACACCTTTTTTTGTCTTCAGACAACAAAAAGAGCCACCCTGGCATAGTCTCCCCAAACACCACTTTTCATACATCTTCCTTTCCTCCCACCCAATTTCTTTCGGGGGGTTTCAGGTATTTTTGGAAGAAGTACCATCTCCTGCACCATTACCAGTGCTTCCCTGGAAATGTATAACCTCTATCCTTCCCCTTCCATGCTGAACGCTGCGGGATTACATGTTGGACCTCTTCCAGCCACAGCCACGTCAAAAGAGAAAACAGCTGTGCACAGCTGGAGCCCACCCAGCCCCACCGCTGAGCTGACACCAAGCACCTTCCAAGTCTGCCAGTGGCAAGGGAGAGCTCTGCTCCACACCATCACCCCAATGTGGCCAACAGGTTCCAACATTTTCGCAAGGAAAGAGGAAATTGAGCCACACAGTAGTATAGGGGTTTATTTATTAGTTTATTTAAAAGGCAAACGCTGAAGTATTAGGGCTGCAGAGTGGAAAAAAGAAATGGCAGCTACACCTGGTTATGTGTCAGCATGTAAAAAAGGGAGGAGGAAAAGAGCTTTTGACCACTCACTTGCATTTCAAACATTTGGGGAACACCCAGAGAAGTGCCCAGGTGGCTGTTGGGCCACTGTCCTGGGCTCCCACCGCCTCTCTGCCCACAGCATCCCTGATGCCCTGCGCTGGGTCCCCAGAAGGCCACCTCTGGTGTTGGCAGGGCCAGAAGCGGGAGCCCCTCTCCGCAGGCAGAGCGGGCACAGGGTCCGTGTGTGGCGACCGCAGGGAAGGCAGGAGCCGGCAGTCCTTGGTGGATGGAAAAATTAGTTCTTTATTAAGTACAATAGCGACCAGAGGCATAAAAAGAAGTTACAAACAGCAAAATATATATTTTTTCAAGAGATGGAAGTTATTTACTTGCATAGAAAACCTGCTGTGGAAGACGCCGGAGAAGTAGTACAAGAATGCTTTTCACGTCTGCCACGAGGCTGTCCATCACGTATTAACACCTCGTGCCGGAGACGCGATGGGATCTCAAGCGGATGTCCGCGCGCCGAGCGCCCTGGAGGAGCGCCCTCCCCGGGGCCCGGCGAGCCGGCTGGGAGCACAGCAGCGTGGCCTGAAGGCGAAGGCACAATTTCACGAGGGGCAAGGAGCGCGTGGAGGGAAGGGAAGGAAAACAGTGAGTTTGGTTTCAATTTCATGAAAATCCCATTTGGTCCCAAGCTAACAGGTAGTCATTAAAGGAGGAGGTTTATGCGAGACATGTGGATAGAAGAGATTTTTCCAACTCATGAAGACTTTTGCGATTTCTGGCGGTTGCCACGCTACACTGAGAGAGAGACGAGACCCTGAGGGGTGCTGGGAATCTGTGGAGGAGGAGGAAGAGCGGGATGAGGGAGACCAACAGCTAAGAGACACCAGCAGAACCAGTTCACTGGACACAGGATGTCACCCCGCCAGGTCCTGGCTGCCCATGGCTCCGCGTAGGGCACAGGTTCCCGTCTCTCACTTGGACCATAACTGCACTGTAGGAGGAGGGGAAAGGGCTGTTCCGGCTCTCACCCCCGCTCTTCACACTGCTTTTCCGTTTCAGCTATTAAAAAAATAAAGCCTAGAGACGCCAGCACCTGAGGAACAACACGAGAGGTTGGAAACAGTAGCAAAGGACACCTGTCCTCGTGATGAGGTGAACCAGGTTTGAGAGCGGAGGAGGAAATACGCTGCCCCCGTCTGCACCTAATCAAAGCCACATTAAGCGGGGTCCACGTCCCGAGAAGCATCACTGAAACGCAGTGGGAGGGGTCTCTCCGGAGCTGACATCCCCGCGCGCTCACCTCAAGGTGATTTTCAACCGTTAACTCGTTTCTCCCCCCGAGACCCCGCAGCACCATTCCCGCTCTGCAGCCACGGCACTGGAGGTGGGGACATGAACTGGACGCAGAGGCCGAGCAGCAAGCCAAAAATGAGAAAACGTGAGCTAAAAAGGACGCTTTTTTCCTCCTTCAACATCCCTACTGCTCCCTATAGGACATCCCTCATACATCTGCCTATGTCCCTGATGTCCCTTTCCCGTGGGATGCTGACAGAGAAGAACGTAGGCCGGTGCAGAAGCAGGAGAGCTTCTTCCCTCAGCATCACACTGCTACACGGGGCAAAGACATTCAAGACCTCGTGTCTAAATGACATGAGCGGACACCTCAATCCCCCCCAAATGCTGGGTGTCTCCCTTTACCTGAAAGGTTTTTCTAAATACCCAGTTCCTAATGATTTTTTCCTAAACCTATTTTTCACTGGCAAAGTGGAGACATCCAGAGGGGATAGGAGATGGGACGACTGTTTGGAAATATCCCCTGGGTTTTAGCCAATCTGTGCTCTGAATAGTCACAGCACTCGCTTTGTTCCCAGTCCCCTTGCCAGAAAAAGGGACTGCTGTGGCAGAGGACAAATTCGGGAAAGAATCTCATCCCTCCACAGTAGCCCTGAATGTCACACCCTTAATACATATTAAGATGCTTTTTTTGGGGGGGAAAAAAAAGCAAAAATCTTGCACAAATGCTATTTGGTATTGCTTCAATAAATAATAAAAACTTCATCTAGGTCTTTCACAATACCGTGGTTTCATCCCCCAAAACTCTTTCTCTTCCTTCCGAGAGGAAGCCATTATCTTTGGTCCACATTAGAGGGGAGGTGGGGATGAAGTCAAGCATGTCTGGTGAGAGAAAAATAGGAGCACATCTCTAACAACCTGCAAAATTTCCTGACAATTAAGCTAAGGGAGACGACAAGAAGAAAAAAAAAAAGCAAAAAACCCAAACAATTGAAAAATGGTCTAAATTAAAACTCCACTGTCACCTGGAGCACGCCCAGTGTTGGCAGCGTATTTGAATGCGCAGCTGGCGTCACCTCTGAGTGACTTTGCTGCTAGCGACTGCCACCTGCAGTGACACCTTCCTTGAGCGATGCAGGTCCCTTCTACGCCCTCGCCAACGTCTACCAGGAGCCGGCTGCAGAATTAGCGTAAGGAAACCCTGCATAACAGCGAGTACCGGCAGCAACATTCATTCTCAACTAATTCTAGCTATGGAGGAGAAACCAAAAAAAACCAACAGACAGGCAGACATCTAAATCAGGCAAGTCAAAAGGAGAGAGCCAGTAGCTCCATCAGCAGGGTGCTCGCACCTCCTTTGGCTGTAGAAACATCCCCGGTGCCTGGCCCAGACCAGCTGCCTCCTTTCTGGGCTGCAGAGTTCAGCCGGGCAGCTCCCGCCCCACACGTCCTACCTGCTAACGAACCCTGGGGTGAAAGCTTCTCCCCACCAGCAGCTCGACAACCTGGCCAATACTTGCCTGCTCGTGGCCACAGAATGCTCTCACCGGCCCAGCATCACCACCAGCACTCCAGCTCCAGCGCCGCTCAGCCAAGCACCGCCGAACTTGGACGGCCTCACAAGCACAGAGGGTTAAAATTTACCCCTGGAGATGTTATGGAGCCCAAAGGAATCACACCCAGGGCAAGCTGGCCCACCTGCTGTGTCCGTAGCCTGGTAGCCCATCTCCGCTAAGACCTGAGCACCAGCAGTTTTCATAATCCACAGGCAGCATCCATGGGATGAGCTAAAAAAGACACTTTTTCAACAAAACCTTTAGAGCTGGGCTAATCTGGCCATTACACGGGCTTATCATTTAGCCCTCCAAAAGGCGGTAAGAACAAAAGATTAACCAGACTCCTTACAACTGCGCGTTTCTGGGAGCTGGGACCAATCTATCGGACAATTATAAACTTTCCTTAAAGGCCGAGTAAGAAAAGCTCAATAAAGCAGTTGTCGCAGGTCCGAAAAGGAGCTTATGAGTCTCATCGCTTATAAAGCTTTCTCTGGAGATTTGCATTGCTTCTGCTAGTGCTGTACCTGGCTTCCGGATAAACACTCCTGAATTTTTTTAATGCACCAAAAGTATGTTAAAAAAAGCAATCCCTTAAATCTCCAGCACAAGTAGTGATTATAAAAAAAAAACCAAAACAAAACCAACAAACCACCTGAAAGCTGCTCTTGACATCTTGGAGGCTGCTTTGCTTATTCGTGTAGCACTTGGACGGCAACATCTCGAGCGAGAAACTGCTCGATTTCTTCTTGGGTCATTATTGCAGAGGCAGGAGCCGCCGCCACCGCTTCGGCCGGCCCTGGGCTCTCGCAGTTCAGGTTGGAAAAGGGATTGAACCAAGCCAAGGAGAAAGCGCCACCGAATGCCAGCTTCATTCCTTCCCAGCCGCTGGTCTTCTCCCAGGTTGGCTTCTGATTTTTAAGACGCTCGATACCCTGCAAGAAGAGAAGAGTTTTGGGTCATCTCACGTTTACAGCGGGTAAAACCGCCGCAGCACGTGCAAAACTGCTCATCTACAGCCAGGGTGGCTTTTGGGTTTTAATTAACATCAAAGACAGGCGTCCTGCACCACTGAGAGTTTCATCCCCCAATTTAACAGCAAAACCCTAAAACAAGACTGAATGCGTGGACAATCTGAATCTCGGTGACTGACCTCGGTACAAGTCGCTATTGATTTTTATGGTAAAGAGACGGCTTCTAAAAAGCCATCCCTTGCTGGAAACTTGTATCTCTTCTCCCGATGCTTTTTTAATCCCTCCAAGGAATAAGAAAATACAATCATAACCCAAAACTTCACCTTACTTGGGCGCTTTTACAATATTTCAGGTACAGGAAAAACATTGCAACTTTTTCCAGCGATTGGTAATTTACCACAGCCGTATCTAGGCTTTGTCACTAGTAGCTGACATAAGAACAAGCTCGCTCTGCGTCAATTAAGAGCAAATATTTAAGAACACAATTGCCATTTAACAAATTGTCAAAGACAAATCACAACGCAAGCCGGATATACCAACAGGGACAGGACGAAATCTGTACGAGTGGAAGCTTCAAAGCAGGACCGGAGCCTTGATCAGTCAATATTCTGATTCATCCTTCCTCCAAGCACATCACTTTCAGTAGAGTAAACACTTCTGATTGCATTTAAATAACAGGTCCTTCAAATTCAGGCAGTGACTTTTTTTTTTTCCTGGCAATCTTCACGTAGAAATAAGGAACTAAGAAATTTGATTATTTCTTTTATTATTTTTTTTTAAGGCTACCATTATGTAAAGTAGGCCACAATTTTTTATGCCCATAGTCTATGTCATGGGAGAGGAGTCAGATCTATAGCTGTGTATATGCTCATGATGACACACAAGTGACCAGGCAGAAACTCTGTTCCTAGAGAAACAAGGACACGGGATACAAGTTTTGAGACACTCCAGGAAAGGAAAAATGAGCAAATTCAGTTAAAGCCATTTAAAAGAGCATTTTTTTCCACCCAACAGCTGGGTGAAAAATACACTTGCCACGGTCTAATTCCACAGGTTTTCCCTAATGACCCACAAAACATTTCAGGGCTTTGCAGGGGGGGAAATAAATACACGCAACAGGCCGGCGGCGCCACAGCTGCACGCACAGGGAGCCTTATAAATAACACGACATTTTAACACAGCAACAGCTTGGTTTCGCAATAACACTGAGTCAGCAGGAGCGGGCCGGGAAGAAAACACACCATAAACCCAAGAATTACGTGCAAAGCTTTCGCGAGCTTCATTCACGCCCCGTTTCCCGTGCTGACTTGGGAGAAATTTCCAGCAACGAACGTGCAGGAAGAGGTGACGCAATACCGAAGCTGAAGTCTTCAGGGTTGCAATTTCAGGGAAAAATTCAAGCCCTGAAGCACAAACGTGCACTTTGCAACGCTAAGCACAGGCACGTGGTCTTTTGCTCTGCTCCCAAGCTGGAAAATGCCCCGTTTTGACTTTTCCAGGGAAAATCCCTGGCAGCCTCCAGCCCCTTGGGACGAGGCACTCGGTCCATCCTTACCTCCCTGCCGGGCAAGCCGGGACAGGGGCAGCACTTGAGGATGGCAGACCAGAGCCTTGGCAAAGTGTGTTTTAGCAATTCCATGCGGCTTTTCCTCTGGAATACTCCAGTTCCAGCGCCCCGCGGATGGGAGACAGATGCTTTTGCAGTTTAAAGTGCAGGAAGTATTTAAAAGACGGGCAGACACGGCGCTGAGGGACACGGTTTAGTGATGGGTTTTGGCGGTGTGAGGTTGATGGTCGGACTCGACGATCTGAAAGGTCCCTTCCAACCCAGACAATCCTATGATTCTTTGGAGACCTTTGGCTGTTGGCTGTTAATTAGCAAACTGCAGAGGTTTCTAATGCCATTAGTAACAAATCGTCACCACGGCTGCAGCGTTCACTGCGCGACTATCTGGAGAGAAGGAAAACAAGCAGCACGGGGCAGGAGGAGAAGCAGACACCAAGCATTTAAACCCTTTCCCCAGCGGCACAAGCTTTAATCCTGCCCTCCATCACGTGCTTAATCCGGTTCGATCCGTGCTGCCATCTAAATCGGGAATAAGGATCTTGAACACTTCTGGGCAGCAAACCCTCTCTTCCCTCCCCCAAAAAAACATCCTTCACCTGCCCTGAACAGCATCTGCTGCCCGAGGAGATAAACAAGGTCAGGCTGAGGTTGCACCGACGCCAGATTAGGGAGAAGTTAATCAGAGCAGGCAGGGCCATACTTTCTCTCCCTCCAGGCCGAGACCTCACTAATCCCTTTCAGGGCACGTATTGAAAATGAGCAGAAGGTTTAAAAATTGTATCCTGGTGGAATTTTGGCTGCCTGCCCCACAGTCAGTAGGGCGTGAGGTTTTGCCCTAAAAAAAAAAAAAAAAAAAAAAAATTAAGGGGGAAGGAAGGAATGCACAACTGTTGATGTTTCATTACTGTTTAATGAAACTTTTTCTTTTTAAAAAAAAAAAATATATATTTACCCCACATCTCTCACCATTCTTTTAGAAAGCGAGAATTTTGTATGTCAAATTAAACTAACAGCTGTTTCTCTTTCCCATCATGCAGCTATTTCACTTTATAATAAAAAAAAAAAAAAATAAAATAGGCTGCTGTGCTGCGCGGCCTGACCCAGAAGCAATCTGCAGGACAGCTCTTGCGTGTTAGGAGAAACACATTAACTTCTTTTAATACCGTTTTAAAATCCAAACGGAAAGAGCGAACAGAAGGGGCGAGTATTGCAAAAATTTGTCCATTAAAGGGAAGACGACCGAGGAAGCGTTGCTCTCAGAAGTCATGATTAAGGCCAGACTTTCCCTACAGCAGATTTCTTCACTCATTTCTGCTTGGAGCATCGTTTAGCTTCTCAAGAAACAGAAACACCCCGCCTCTGATCGAGGTTGTCCTTCAGTTGCTCTTGGTCACACCAGAGGAGAACTAGCACCCGAAGTCAGGTAGTTCTGCCCGAGAAAAATACTTTCCACGTGCAAGTTGGTGAAGTCTGCCTTTCTCATATCGACCCACGTTTAGTATCGTTCGAATCGCATCAAGTTGCGCCACCGAGTCGTTCAGCCCAAGTAAAACTGAGGACCCACAGTTACTGAGACATACGCACGACAGCTACCAATGGACGTTTCCGCAAGCTGCGATGATGCCTCACTCAAAACAAAAACAGTCTGAAAATACCAATACTCTGTAACAGTAGAGTTTAACAATCAGCATTTGTTTGAAACAAGAAATACTGAGTAATTTACACATTTTTTTCCACAATGGTCAAAATGCCAGAACAACGTAACCCGTCTTCCTCCAAAATGCATAGTGAATAAAGGTAATTAAAATAAACCAAAACTGGAAAGTGCACCAGGAATTGACAATCAAAACAATTTTTAAAGCAATGAAGTGTACAGAGAGATACATCCATTCGGTAATTGCCTAGGTGACTAAAGCCTCTCCCCCCAGTACATTTGATTTTGCGTCAAGACAGTTTCAGGGGCGGATTCTCTACCAGTTTGAGTCACCATCTGCACGTCTCACCGGCTGAGCTGATCCTGGCCAAAGATCCAGCCCTAAACTATTAAGCCGGGAGCATTCTCTGAGAAACGCCACTGCATCCTAAAATCACAGCCACATAGTTACGTACGAAAGTCTCCCCACTATCGGCAGTATCAGCACTATAAAAACACCACCTAAACTTTTCCTGAACTTCTCTTCATTAAGGAAAAGTGTACGCGAAAGCCACGTTTCCTTCACAGAATCTTCCCACTGAGGCGCGAGCGCAGCCTGTGGCTCCCTCCGCGCAGTCCCGCGGCAGAGATCACAACGTGCTCCTAATGATATAACCCTGAGCAAGCAGGATGGCAGAAACTGCCCCTTTACACAGCAGAGCAGCTACTGACAGCCTCTTCCAAGAGCTGTGATAACACCACTGAATATCAGATCAATCTATTACTGATTAACTCATTTTTAAACTCAAAAGTTGAACACCCAATTAACTTTTACACACTTCTGCCTGCTTGTGTATTGAAGCGAAACGTCAGAAAACCCATTACAGACTTTTGTCCCCAACATTCAAAGTGAAGAGAGAAAATAACAACAGCAAACAAGTTTTTGGAAAAGTTTTATTGCATTTGTTTTCCATATGGAAGCATTGACAGATTGAAAAGATGCAGCATTCACATTACTTCCAAAATGAGACATCCAATAAATTTCTCCTTCTCTGATTTCCCTCCCTTCCCCCATGGCTTTAAAGCAGTCTAAACAGGTCATTTTCCATAAAATAAAAAATAAAATAAAATAAAATAAAAATACCATTTTATTTTAAACCAAGGAAAGAAAACATTCCTTGGAAGTCATGGACACCGCTCATTTGTGTTTTTCCTTTGTTTGCAATCGCTTGATGAGCCCATGGGAGTCATGATCCAAAAATATAATAAAATTCCTGCTTGAACACAAGATGTCAGTTGTAGTTATGAATGGTTTAGCTCTACCCGTTTTTGGAATGCCTTCTGTCCCTCCCACTTTCATCACCACACAGTTCATAACAGTACGCATGCTCCTTACCACCAATATTTCCCAATTTAAAATACTTACACATATATGCGTGTGTGTGTTTACACACATACACATGTATGCATTAATATGAGAAAAGATTTACAAAGCTCTAAACCAGGGCCATGCTAAGAATACAGAATCAATCACCCTGGTACACCTACACATGCCATCAATATTAGTCTTTATAGTAATCTGGGCATTCACGTCAGTTTTTCACGTTAACACTGTTTAGCAGGCATTGCTCTAACAAGACAAACACACACAAAACAAGATGATTCTGCTATCCTAAACACTTGGAAACTCAGATTTCTTTCTTTCCTGCGAGTGTAAGGCATTTAATAATCCAAAGAGTCTTCTAAATCTGCCACAGTTACCCTAAGATGGCAACAATTTCCTGCGCACAAGGGAGGGAACAGACAAAATAACGCCAGAAAGATGGAATCAGTTCTGTGGCTGGAAGGAAAAAGGAGGGTGGGGTGGGAACTGGCGTTGGCAACCTTTGTTTTAAGTACTTTTAACTGTATGCGATCACCAGGTCAACTGGCTCTCTTGCTGTGTTGCGTTCTTGTCTTGCACCTTTTGGTAAGTGAAATGTTTGCTTCCCCGCTCAGGTTCGCATATGAAAGAGCAAATGTGTTCCTTCAGGAAGTCCAAAGGTGTCTGTGTAGGGCTGTTGGCACTCATATGTCTTCCACAGAGCTCATCACAGTCAGGAGACAGCATGAGAATCTACTCAGAAGAGGTGGGTCACAACAGAGAAAGAGGATCCCCTCCACATTAGTTACGCCATACAGAAAGCAGAGAGAAACAAAGGCCAGTAAAGTTAACAAGATTAAAAAAAATAGAAATACAAAAAAAAAAAAAAAAAGAAAAAAAATAAAAGCAGCAGCAGTTTCAGCCAGAGATATAGAATTATCTAAAATTGTGGAATACAGGGCTTTTTTTTCTCTGCAATTATCAGCCATTTAATAGACATAAAAAAAGTTTGTTTTGCCTTTTGTTTTAAACATTCATGGAAAATTTTTAACAGTAGTGCTGTAATATGTTTCTATTTTAGTGGAAATGCTGGTCAAGAATTCCTCAGACCACATACTGGTACGGGTCTGCTTTTCCTTGGTCTGGTGTTGCGAATGGGCTAAGCCATGCTATAGAGAACGGATGGCCAAATACTGCTTTCATGTTCATCCATTTTGTTTTTTTAGCCCATCTTCTCTCTTCCTTTTTCAACTGTTCTATTCCCTGAAAACAGAAATATCACATTTTCAGTCAAACACTCAGATTTTGTAGTTCTGGATTTGGGGAAAGGTCTACTCTCAGTTACCCCTTATCCAAAGGATGGAGTAAGAAAATCAAAATGCATCTATATTGCCTTTCCTTTTCTTCTCAATGTTTTATACTAAAAAAAATAGTAAGGATAGAAAGTATTCCTTGGAAATAAAATTACTTTCATTTTGTTCAGGCCTAGATATTTCATAAACCTTTTAAGACAATCGCCTCTGATGTCAATTAAAAAAAAAAAACCAAACCCACCACCTAAAACCAAACGTAAAGTATGTGCTTTAATGGCTGAAAGCACTCTGTGCTAACCAGATGGGAAATTTTAGAGGAAACCATTATAAGCTTGCAGACAAAAAAAAATAATACCACAAACCCAAAGATAATCTCTATAATGCTCCCAGATTCACCAAGCAAGTTCAGGAAGTGCCCATGGCTCAGTGTAGCTGAGTCTACCTGGTGCCTCTTCATGTTTCATCAGAATCGTTGCTAAAACATGCATGGGCTGACAGCGGGGAGAAAGGGTTAAATAAGATGCCGATTTGAGAGAAATCGTTGGCATTGTTTAGTAAAGGTTAGAGGGAGAACAAAAACAAGCCATCAAGCAATCAGTTGAAACTTTGACTAGTTAATCATTAAAAAAAAAAATAAAAATCTGTATTGTGTCTAAAACCCACAAAGTGAACTTGGTCTTTCAGGAAAGTTACGCCTGGCTGCCACTGAAGCAAAATGAAGGAGTGCAGTGGCTGGAGAGCATTACTCTTCCACAGGCAGCAGATCACTCTGTTCTTTAACTCCAGGTCTTTTGCAAGGTAAGCTTCTCCTGACCTACACGTCTCTCCCATGCTACTGATTAATGCGCTGTAATACATCTGTGTGTCTCAAATTACCGATTCTGGGAGCTCTGCAGAACACATGAATGTCACCTCTAGAGACAACAGCAAAGTACTAGGGTTCTGGGTCCCTTCAGGCAGAAAGGAACCATCCCAGTGGAACAGCGTACACAAGATGGGGAATTAGATCTCCCAGTGACTGGAAGAGGAAGGTGAGAAAGGGCAAGACACAGCCCCGCCTCTAAAATGTGAAGTAAAACACTGCAAGAGACCACACCAGGAAGGACTTCATCTAGAAATATTCCTCTGCTCAAAACAGATTGCTTGCCAGACACAGCTAGCTCAATGCTAGCAAATCACCAATTAATTCCACCGAGCAAAATCCTTACTGGTACATACTAAAAAAGAAAACAAAAATGAAAACCCACAACCCAACATGGGGAGACCATATTTCATTTTTTTATTTTAGATTGTGGCATTGTTCCTTTAACATCTATGAGTTCCCAGAATTTGAGGGGGAAGGGAAAATCGGAGGAACTTATTTGGGTGCCCAGCTGTAGGAAGCGTTTTCTAAAAAGTCTTGACAAGTTTCAAAGATTGAGGAATTCAGATGATGATTTCACAGGCAGCATCGCTAATTTACGTGCTTATTGATAAACTCAAGCTCGGCAGGATCTTGTTGTTCTGTATAACACTGTTACTTCTTCCTGGGGCTCTCCCCAGCAGAAAGAACAGCTGAAGTCTTCCTCTGAACACAGAAGAGCCACAGTGTGAGCATCAGCCTCTTGTGGAAGCCAAGCATTAAAAAAAGTACTGCGAAAAAGACTCAGGAGCAATGGGCTCTTGCAGTCTATAATGCCAGTCACAGCTCTCCAACAGCAGCAAAAATACTTACTCTAGCTTCAGCTGGCCATGGGCAAACAAGCGAAGGGGAGAGAAAACTAAAGGAGGCAGGGGAAGAAACATGAACTGTCACTCTTTTAAGACTATCACTTTCTTCATCCGCTCCAGTTAATTCAGATACCTGAGCATGCTTGGTGAAGGCCGGCAGTATTCAAAAGTGTGGGAACTTCCCCAGGAGTCACCATCTCCGTCTTTACAGAAGTGGGCAAAGCCAGGGATATACGACGGACTGCAACACTACTATGTAACCTCTACTACCCCATCTTTGAATTGGGGAGGACACGATGGCGTTGCAGCAGGCTGTTTCCATGAGCCTACTCCGTTGCCTTTTCTTTTTCCCTCTGGCAGGAATTTTTGAACTGTTTAACAAGCAGCTAAAACTGGAAATCTTCTAGACTAAAAGAAGTGTGTGTGTGTGTGTGTATATATATATATATATATATATATATATATATGTATCCCTCCCCCACCTACTCATCTTGGCTTTCCAGCACATAAAGCTGTAAATAGTCACACCAGGGCGGGGACAGCCAAATTTCAGACAATTCCAGAGTAAAAGCACTTCATTAAAGGATAAAGGTTCTCGAATCCATAGGGACAAATACTCTACAGAGTAATCCCTGTTACCAACGCCTACTTTATCAGAGGTACTGTCAACACAGCATCCCAGCCAACACGTAGGTGTACACTACTTCTCACAATACATAACCTTCAGAGAGCACAACCCAGGACTGTGCTAGCTCAGTTTATTACACTGGGTCTTTCCTCAAAGGGTACACATACATGAGCTCCCCGTGCAATGAGGTAAAACCCTGGTGCCCTTCACTGTTTCTACAAACAGTGAGAGAGACAGGGTAAAGGAGAAAGCGTGTCAGACACCCACCGTTTCATCAGTGCAGATGGAGTGTACTTGGGTCCCAAACATAACAGAGGTGAAGATGAGAAATAGGAGAGCCTCGAAACACAAGAGGATGAGAAGAATCACCGTAGTTGGCGGAGAGAAGGAACTGCATTCTGTGAAGACAAAACAACGGAGTTGGAAGAGGAGAGATCAGGTACTGCAGCAGCTGCAGAACACCTGCTAAGCCACGAGTTTTCCATACTCAAACTATCAAAATCAATTATATGACCACCATTCTCAAAAAGGTGCACAGGGAAGCTCTGACGTTCTGGAGGATATTCAACAGTGAAATGATTACTCCTGCAAGTTTTAAAAAAAGCAAGACTAAAAAAAAAACAAAAAACCAACCCACCCTGCAACGCTTCAAGAATGCAACTTTTCCACTTAGGTGTTTCCCCAGCACACTAGCTAGGACTCCACTCTACTCCACTTAACCTGTAGCTTCTCTCTTAAACCTTAATCTTAACAGATTTTCCGGAGTGATAAAGTCCCATTAGAAATCTCAAGCTGGTGGTCAGGACACAAGGATAATTATTACTGTAGCACCAACACAAAAACAGTGTATGCTTCCTTTCATAATTGCTCTAAATCACAACCTAAAAGGCAGATTAAGCCAAATTCTTATTTTCCCTCATGCTCTATAGTGCAAACTCAGGCAAGAGATGAAAAAATCCGAGAAGGTAAGTATAAAAGAGAAGCAGAAGAAAGAAAGAGGAAGGAAAACATTATAGGGCAAAAATCACAGTGTTGAGTTGGGTGTTGTAAATGTCAGAAAATCTCCAGATTTTTCTGAAATCGAAGAATGAGCAACACTCAAAAAACCCTATTTTTCTCATGAGATGTTAAGCTTTAACAGATACACCATAATCAGGTGCTAACAGAACCAGCACAAATCCAAGGCAGCTGGAACAACAGATCCATCTCTCATAACTGCTCTGCCACCTAAACCTGGGGCAGGTGGGAAAGTGCTTCCCCCACAGACACAGGCTCTGAGAAAGCGGGCAAAGGGACCTCTGTCTTTTGATGTATCCTTCCCCTATGGCCCTGGCTGCTGTAGTCAAATCCAGATGTTCTCAGTGACAGCTGGCAGCTGTTTTGCAAAGTTTTGAACTGCAGAACAAACTTGTCAAGCTCAGTCCATGTGAATAAACATACCCATCCTCTGCAGCATCATAAACTAAAACAGGTCATTATACTGAATGACACAACTGAAATTCCAAGAAAAACAAAGCTAATGCTCTTCCAAAAAAATCCACAAGCAGCACATAGATCTGCAGACACATTTTTTGACAGCTTGCTGTTTGACTCATCATTACCTAGAGGATTCCCTGTACCCATTTGTTTAAAAACACATCTCAACTGGCTTTGTGAAAATTTACTCACTGGCTGCTGCAGAGTGAGGGCTGGATTATTTTATTTTTAGGTTGGTTCATTGGTTGTTTTGGATTTTTTTTTTTTGTGGAAAGGAATTGTTTGTTCTTATGAGGGTGGATTTTTGGATCTGAGTTAGCATGTTTTCCTGGCAGTCTTGCAAGAATGATTCACATTACCCTGTTAAAAAAAGCATACACATTCTTCTTATCTTGTGTCGGCATTCTGGAAAATAGTGCTGCGTTCATGTCAACAGTAGATTATTGCACACATACTATCTAGGTGTCTTTAAATCTTAGCTTCTCCCTAGGCAGCACCAGGCTTAAGTTGAAACAGGACTTTTCAGGACAGAGATTCCAGCAGGTCAGAAAGAATTATGAAGTTCTAGGATTGATGATAAAAATAAAATAAAATAAAAAGATAGAGATAGCACAGCAGAACCCTGATAGCATTCTTCTGAAATCAGATTAAAGGGATTGCCTGACAAGCAAACTACATTACAAGGTCTTATTCATAGGCTAATCTGGTATTTTAATTAGATACTTTGTTAGTACTCACTTGTCCAGTCTTCTTCAAAGCAATACAAGAAGTGAAATCCCACCATGATTAGAGCATGCAGGGAAATCAGTGCTATATACATCTGAAAAATAAAGGACGTAATATAGGTATCAGCTAAATTTAAAGACCAAGATGCTAAATCTTCCAAACACTTTAAGTGTTAAGACCAAACCACTCCAAAAACCACCGCGCCCTCCCATCCCCCCTAAACAAGCACCCAGAAGCGGGTAAATGCCAAGACTACACGGACTCATTCTGGCCTTACTAACAGCTCTGAGCGCACAGGAGGGACACTGTTTAATTCAAAGCCAGCTGGACACAAAATCCAGCCTCCTGTGCCCCAGCATGGCCTTCCACACAGCTTACTGTCCTTATCTCCGCCGAGTACAGCGCAACTTTCAGACAGCAGCAACTCTCTGAGGTATCACGTTGTCAAAGCTTACATCCTTGCTCTCAAGAGCACTATAATTTCCCAGAGAAACAACAGCTAATTTGTTTTCACCGCAAAAAGCGCTTTATCTGTTTTCCAGCATGAGTTTCAGAAAAACAGTATTTTTTTTTTTTTTTTTAATAAGTATTTTTCCCTGGGGCAGACACTGGCATGGAAAGTTTCTCTCAAGCTTTATACTTTGTACAATTAAGTTTTAAATTAGGTCTTCGCTTTGTAACAAAAAGCTTTAAACTATAGGCATCACTACACATACAATAAAATTTACCAAGATAGCCCTAAAAAGATGACTCTCCTGAACCTCCAGACTCTGACAAAGGTCAGCAGATATTAGAAGTGAGAGAGATTTCATTACAACAAACCCCCTGTGGAAGCAATAAAAGGTGATAGGAGAGTATTTTGGGTTTCCTTGCAAGTTGAGCGTGCTGCCATTCTTTCACCTCCCCAGGGCTCAAAATGAATAACCAAGAACAAAACCAGCAACCCGTACTTTTTTTCTCTCTCAGCTACATTAAGCATTTAATATAGCCTGCTTGAAAGTAGATGTCAGTTTTATCAGAAACAGAAATCCTTTTGGCAGGATTAAACACCTAGCTCACTCCTTGAAAAACCCTTGCTCAAGCAAAAGAAACGGGATTTGTTTTGTTCTGTAATCCACATCCTAACAAACTACACCATGGAAGAGAAGTTTAGCAGGAAGCCTTTCCCTTTAACTGAAAATCTCCCCCTTCTTACTTGGTAATATGAGAACATTCTTCCTCGAACCTACAGATGTCTCAAAAGATTTATTAATAAAACAGAGCATCACTGAAACTGAGCCTTGTAATGTTCACGCTACTCCCACGGGATATTTGCAGCTCGCTTTGATGAAACAGATTTCAACCCTTCCATAAATATGTAGTATTCGAGCTTGCACTCCTGTTTTCTTACTCATGATGCCACAGATATAGTACAAAAAGTCAAACACCTCCTTGATTTACAAGTACGAAAATAAACCACTTGCAAATAAAAGGTGGACAATTCTTGCCAAAGGGGATGCACACTTCCCACTCCTCGCTTAAGATGTGGCAACAGCTCTTTATTATATGATCCCACATGGGTACTCATACAACTACAACATTTAGGAATCCTACATATGGCCTGGGACACTACCAGCCAAAGTACCGTGTAAAACGATGGCCCACATCTCGGAGCTCAACACCACAATAAACTACTCGTGTTATGAAATAGCGTGCCAAACAACTTTCAACACAAACCTCACAAAACCCTGGCAAATACTTCTCCCGATGCCTTTTCCCCGTTGTTGTGTTGTGTGTGTTCCCTAATTAGCAAAACAAAAGTCTGCGACAGCTCCCTGTAAAGTTCTTCTGACACAAGAAAGAAAAAAAAAAAAAAAAAAAAAAAAAAAGGCAAGCCAGCCTTCAGAGCTGCTTCGCGGACTACACACAGCATTTCATCGCTGCCCACTGGACAACCTCAAACACCACTTGTAAAATACTTACTGTAAACAGTACAAAGTACTTCTGGTTATTCTCTCCTACACAGTTATTGACCCACGGGCAGTGATGGTCCATTTTCCGAATACACCTCTTGCAAACACTGAAAGAATACAGGTCTTTATTTACAGCACATTTCATTCCAGGGATACAAGATTTCACAGGGGTTTGAGGGACACAGAAATTAAAGGAAAGAATCAGAGGCGAAATTTTAACCTAAATAAATTTACTGGTCACCACATTCATATTTGTGGTTTACTCACTTGAATATGTCTGTTCAAAATGAACCACACAATACCAAATCACCCTTGTAAAAAATTAATGCCAAGTAATACACATTACCATAATATTCACATCAGTGTTTCTGCCAAAATATGGTTAGAACAATACGTTCAGGCGGATGGAAAAAATCTGATTTAGTTTGGTTTTAACCTATTTGGTCAGTAAAAATGCCCACAGGTTAAAAGCAAACAAAAACCAGAAAAAAATATGAAAAGTAGTAATGAATAAAGATATTTTTCAGAGTTGATAATAACAGACTAAGGTTCATTTACTAACATTAGCTGGTAGCAGGAGCTTGCAAAAAAGAAAATTAAATAAAGCCTTAGAAAATATTCTTGACACCAAGGTAAGCCACATACTAGCATAAAAAGGTTGCGGCAGTCAGTCAGGAAGACAGTACCACAATATACATCCAAGGTAAAATTAGATGTTAAAGCACTTCACAAAACCAGACTAATAAAATCAAAATTCAAATTCTTGCAAGCATGCACATTGTGGCTAGAAGTCAAATAATTAACAGATTATTATTTTGTCTGAACATCATTCTCTTGCTTAGTCAGTAACTGCTTCAACTCGCATAATAAAGGAAGTCTTTTTCTCTGCCGCTTTCTCATATGATAGGAGACGAAAGGCAGTCTCCTGATACCACATTGCACAAACAAGCACAGAAATCAAATATGAAAAAAACACAAAACCCCAAACCAAACAAACAATAGACCCAGGAAGGAAACAGCCATCCCAGAACAATTCTGGCAGTACTGAAACAGAAAGGATCAAGGGCTCTGCTAATTTTATTTTTCTTCTTGTAACAAAAAGTATTTTGACCTTAATATAAACAATAAACTTCAACAACCAAATGCTTAAGGGAAAGTCAAAAACATAAACATGTTCTTATGAGCACGTATGAATAAATAATAGAAAACCTCTGCAACAGAACAGCCTTGCGCTCACTCTACAACTGGCAGGGGGTGATCCCCAAGGATACATGCCATGCCTGGAAAATATTTGAGTTGCTGTAGCCCTGATCTTAAAGGAGAGGTTGGTCAGGCAGCCCCCAGCCTCCCGACATGGGGCCAGATCAGGAGCTGCTTCTCCTGAGGCAAGGACGGGCACCCTATTACCTGCCAGCCCCAGGTGCAGTGGAAAACAGGCAAAGCCTCGTTTTGCTATAATATGCAGCTCGAAATTATTCTTGAGCTACAGGGGGACTAAAATCAGCTGGCACAGTAAAAACAATCTATCTGCCAGATAACTTCATACTTCATATGACAAGTATGAATTACTAGTTTTAAAAAAAAAAAGGGGGGGGGGGCGGGAGGAGGCAGGGCAGGTGGTGTAAAGCAGGAGGATGCCTCCCTGTGGTTTAATTTACCGCCTGCAGATGCACACGCACTTCCCTTGGGCTCTGAAACAGGTAAGTACCCAAGCAACCTCTTCAATGGCTCCTAGGTTCTGTTTCCCCAGGGGGACAACCTGATGCAGCCAAGCCAAAGATGACCTCCGTGAAGGAGGTAGTTAAGGCTGAGAGGAGAGGTTTTATTCCGTGCATACATACCAAAAGCAGTTGGGTAAGAGGCAGAGCATGAAACTAGCTGGTGGAAAAGGAAACACAGAAGCCAAAACTGAAAACTATAGGCAGCTGGGATTGCCCATACTCAGACACTCTCCCCCTGCTCAACCACCCACCTTACAAATGCTGGCAGGAATAGTTTGCTGGGCACGGGGGACTCACAAAATAGCACATGAATCAAACAGCGCCCTGGTCCCTCAGGCGTACAGCTAGCAGTACCTCCTGCTGATGCGTATGCACAACCTTGATGTGCGAGAGTCCAATAAATCCCCCTGCCCCACAAACAAATGTTTGACTGAAGATTCTCAACAGCATCAGTGCTCAGCGGATCAGTTTCCCAAATCTTAAAGTCTAAAAAGTTACCTTAAATCATAGAAAAAAGGATCACGGAGATGAGGTTTTGTGTTTAGCCAAAGAGTCTTTTTCATTTACCTACACAGTGAGTCATCAGCAAGACAGCATTTTAGATGCGAAGTTTCATTCATAATTGAAGAAGTGTCAGAGGGGATTTTACAGTGGCATTAATAAGTGATAGGCATGATCACATTGCTCCTGCTGAAAAACCAACTCCCGATTTTGATGAAAATAAAAAACCAAAAAAAAAAAAAAGAAAAACATTTGCAAACTAAAGCTCTGAAAATAAACATGAAAAATGCAAACAGCAGAACAAGTTTCAGCTGTTGTTCAGCTCAGTACCATGTATTCCCCTCCCCACGAGACCCCTGCATCAATCAGCGGTAACTGTGATACAAGCTTTCTCAGTATGTTTTGGGTTTTGAGTAGGCAAGGAAGGGACACCAGGGCAAACTTATTAACTACTTACTGGAAAGGAGGTTCACTTGTTTTAAAAGCAGAAGAGAATTTCAGAAAGTAGTTATGGTGGGGTTTTTTTTTCCTCACTGCCTTTAGTACTAAAAAGCTCCCTACCAGTTACCCTCTTCAGGGAAGTTTATCCTACCAGAAAAAGGACATAACAGATCAGTAGGCATACTGATCCATTGCAAAACACAAAACAAAGTCACAGTACTCAGTGAAAATGTGGAAGTTGGAACTCTGAAAAATATATACAGTTACCTGAATTTAAATATCACTTCTAAATAGAATCTACAGTTAGACAAATGGGTTTCTGACAAAAAAAACAAAAATAGGAAGGACACTGACCTTTTGAGAGACATTACATTTTATAGATTTCTATGCATTCCGGTATATAAAGTCTCTTTTTAAGTCACGTTTACATGAGCATTTATGGAATGTCAATTACAGGTCTGGAGTCAAGGCAGCATTCATTTTAAGTACTTTTCACTTCTCAAGAAGTGGCTCCAGCCTGCTACAGATGAAAACTTGTCAAAAAAGGCCCGAGATTTTTTCCAGAGAAGCTTGAATGTGTCTGGCACTATGGGCACACAATTCAGATGCCAGCCTCTCAATTTAACCACTCCAGTCTCAGACTCCAACAACAATTTAGATCAAGGCACATTGGATAATTGTTGAGGTCTTGGTAAAACAGCAGTCCTCAGAAAAGACTTTACCTGCAGTGATGTGCTCTGTCAGGTTTGATGCTACAACACTTTGGGCACTTGTAAACCACCTGTCCTGGCTTTAGCTGTAAACTCTCGATGAACTCTTTTGTGGCGTTACCTTTGGGTACAGCACCCTGCAGAAAAAAAAAACACAAAAAACCCAACAAAACCAAACCAGGAAATCGCCCTGTGTACATTAGGAGTGCTAACAACAATAGGATGACTTAAAACTATGGGAGGGGAGGGTTGAGAAAGAAATAAAAACTTCCCTAAGATCACCAGTTTCAGGAAGAGCAAGAGGATTCAGAAAATAAATTAAAATGAGGTCCTAATATACGGAACCACATACTTAAACATTGTTTTGGTTTTCTTAAACATCAGTAAATCCTCACTTAAGTGATTTTTTTAATCCCATAGTAACCTTAAAAGACTTCAGAATCCTCATCACTCTCTTCACATCTATCAACAAATTTATCATGCCAGTGTATTACATCACAAATTGGAAACCGCTGATGTTTTATTCCAGTAGAAGCAGCTACTTCTGAAGTATCATTGTGTACACTAAGAGTTGCTGGTGAACGCCTCATGTATTTGCAGTTGTGCTTCCATTATGCATTTGTTATTTAAATAAGGGGTTTAACATTCAAACAGTGAATCCTAAGAATCCTCCCACCTGAATAAGACTAGGTAAAACATTCTTAGCTATACAATTTCCACTTTAAAATATGCATCTTTAAACAGGTAACATATTGCTGCTGCAGAAGCCTGAGTTCAAGAGTTTCCAGCCTTTCTAGGGCTTTAAATTCATGAATTTGCTCAAAGGAAAAAAAAGGAAAAAAAAAAAAAAAAAAAGAAAAAGGTCATGATGTGCTGTATGGAATCTGTGCTGGTACACCGGCAAAAATACAGCTCTGTGTACGTAAGGCTTTTATACTGAAAATATTACATCCCTGCTTTTATTTAACAGATTTCTGATGGAACAGTCTCTTTTTAACACATCCACACAACCTCCCAACAGCAATAAACAGGAACAATACACATCAATGAAAGAACTGCACGTTAAACCAGTACTATAAGGATTTCTTGAGCAGTCTTTGGGTTTTTCCCACAGAAACCTCTTAACAGGCCTGGCCAATCTAAAAATTACCAAGACCAATTTCCACAAAATGCTACAACTGATGGTCTCTCTCTTTAGTACACTGCAAAGCTCAAAACCTTAGGAATGCTTTATCATGAACCCATAGGAAGCAGTTACTGAAAAGCACGACATATGCTATCAATTCTGAAGTAGTCACGTTTTCAGTTATTTATAATAAGAATTCCTAATTGTTTGCCTCAGTGGTGCTTTCTGTTTCATTCTGGTCCTAGACGTGCCCCTGGTTCTCCACGTCCCAGCAGCTTCCTTCATCCCCACTCACATTGTCTGCCAGATGTTTCTGCATCCCTTCGCTTTATATTCCCTCCTCCATTTTGTTTATCTGATATCCTCACAAAAAGCTCTACAAAGAATAAAAAAAAATCCCACCGGCTCTCACCATCCACACACAAAAATCCCACCACGCACTAGGAATTAATATATCTTTTCCCAGTTACTCTGCAAGAGATCGTATCTATTTCCGCAACACTGCTTGCCCAGTCTGCTTCAGAAAACAGCTTTTGTTTCAAAAGAGTTCCTGCTAACTCTGCAAAATAATTTCAGTGACCTGAAGGTCTCTGGGAATTAAAGCCATACAACATACAATAATTAGCAACAAGGGGAACCCTCAGGATATACACTTCATAACAAATTGCTGCAACCCTGTCTTCCTGAGTCCAACGGCCACAAGTTTCAGAGCCTCAGCTACTGCTCACAGTTCTGTCCAGCAGCAGTAGCGTGCAATGCATCAGTCTTTACCACAAACTGTGAAATTACCCCAAATCAAGCCATTTGTGCAGCGCTGTGGCTTCTGGAAACTAAGAAACAAAGATTACACTGAAGTTTTAATGGTACCTAAGAAGGTTTCAAGTAGGAAATGACATTTGGAAGGAATAATTAGAGTATCAGAGGCACACCACCATTTCCAACAGCAACAAGAACACTCAGGTGGAAGGGGCCAAGAGGAGTCTGAGCTTGTTTTTTCTTCCACTGACTGGTGGAGATGGGATTTTGAACTGAATCTACTCTCCAAAGGTTATGAAACAAAATAAACCATCACAGGCCACTCAGAACAAGCATCATGGTACTAAACTGTACCTTCTCACTAGCTGAGAGACAAGAAAGCAACAGACCAGATCTCTCGTAAAGCAATGTCCTATGGAGAAGTACATGGGGGTCTTACAACTCTGATGCTTCCCGTCTGCCCAAGAACTGTCAGCTCTTAAGCACGCTCACATAGTATTTATTTCAGCATGCTTTGATAAACTCAACTAAATCACTAGTAAGAGAGATGGTTACACGGCTTTTCAAAACTACACATGCTCTGTTCCACTCTGCTGAAGCAGTACTTGCCAAGGCAGACAACCAAAACCAGCTTTTCCAGCTTTCCTGTTTGTCAAGACACAACAAGCCACAAACATGAGAGCTGCCACTGGGGAGAAAACGGCGTCAGAGAGAAGCGCTCTCCTTCCCAGTGCAAAAAGAGGAGCCACTCACACAATGGGAACCTAAAGCTGGGTCTTTGACTTTGCATCTGACTTGAGTGGGATGAGAAATCAGCATACCACACCAGCAGCCTCACTCAGCAGCCTGACACACAAAAGTTATTTAAATCTGCCACTCACTCAGCAACTAAGTTACCCAACATGTAGCAGACAAGAAAAACACCGCCTGTTTCTTTCCGAGACATACAGAGAGAGAGATATACTTACTGGATCTGTCAGCATAGCACGAAAATGTGAAGCCAAAGCGAGGAAAGCCAAGGTGTTGAACAGTGTGCCATTGATGACACTATAAACATAATCTCTCGATGGAACTAGCATGACAAGAAGGACTACAAAGTCGGCATAGAACACCAGCATCCAGGTAACGACAGCACATGCAATACCACAGCCATCTCGAATAAACCACATTGTTCCCAGGGAAGCGCGGCTAGGAGGTGGAACACACTTTTCTGGCTGGAGGTATTCAGGTTTCCTTTCAATATCTCTGAAGCGGTGGAGTGGAGTAATCATCATAGGCTATTATGTCCATACTTGCATCTGAAAGAGAGTCAGAAACAGTACAGTGTTCACTGCTTTGCAAGACATGTAGACCTCAGCCCGCATAATGACATGGCGATCATGTGGGAAACTCCAAATTGCAGAAAGTCAGTTGAAAAGGCAAAAAAAGTAAATAAATCAAACCCAAAATAATGGATTTGGAAACCAGACTCTTGCACTTGTCAGAACACTCCTTCCTTAGAAGACTAAGTGCTTTTAAGGCTTGCTTAATTACACATTAAATCCGCTGGTGTGCCACCTCCACTCCCTCCAGAAGAAAGGCAACAAGTGTTTTAATGAAGAGAACAGTGATCAGGTGGGTGCCAACAGGAGCTGCCACAGCAGGGACTGAAGCAAGAACTGGACGCTGTAATGCTAGGAAAAAAGTAAAGACCTGGCACAGCTGGCAGGGTCCCTTACTGCTGCATCAGATGTGGGGAGGGGTATCCCTACAGATACTGGAGAGCTTAGCAAGTGGAAGGATTCTCCTTTCTCCTTATCCATAGCATCAGGGTAAAACTGCAAAAACAAACCACTGCAATGTTATAGTGGCAGGAACTGCTGAAGAAGCTGCCTACGCAAAGATCGTGACAGGGACAGTCTTGCCCGGAGGATGCTCTTCCCCAGCAACAGCTGTCTCCCACTCTCAACTCCTCCTTTGGCTTTACGTCCCTCTTAAGCCTTCTCCTTTGCCATGCTTCTCTCACCACCTTTGCTCCATCCCTCAACGGCACTCATTTTACCTCCCCTTTAGCATTCCTAGCCAAGTCCACTCCACTGCAATAAGGGCACTAACGTGACATTTGCTGCCATTGCCCTGTCCTCTCCGTCTCTGCAGGCACTTCGTCCACCCAGAAGGTGAGGTCCATCTCGGAGCCAGAAACTGTACTACCCCAGGTATGCACAGCAGTTACTGCAGTCTCAATGTAACTCTTACCAAACGTGGGCATTTGAGAAAACAAAACAAAACAAAACGGTGCTCATAAGACTTTGGCAGGGGATCAATCGATCTGCACCTTGAGTGTACACCACTCAAAGTTAGAGCACACCTAGAACGCTACGCTTTGAAAGCGGCTCTTGATACACCCAGCAACTTCTTCCAAAGATACTTCCTAACAGAATATTTGCACAAGGCTTAAGTGCTCAAAAAATACCTCAACCTCTACATAAAGACCCACCTCGTACAAAAATGGATACACTGATTTTACTACCAAATATATTTAATTGCATATAACCTTACAGAAGGGTTCAAACTCCTCATATTTCAACTTGTAAGGATAATTCTCACTGCTTTGCAAAAAATAGAGTGCATTTTTCCATTTTAATTCAGAGAAAGGGAGACAATGTTCACCATGAGTTATGTTTTCTGCCAAAACTTCATACTGAAGCTATTTTTGAGTTTAATTGTTAAAAAACTGATGCTGTTGCCTAGACAAAACGGATAAATTTTATAGAAAAGATAGTGAGAGGATCACAAAAGTACCGAGGACTTTAAACTTCTCTCAAAACTTATATGGCTACGTTCTGTCAAATACAAGGGGAAAGCTCTATTTTGCGTAACACCGACCTAAATGGAGACACTATTGCCGAATTGCACTATAAGGAGACAGTAGCTTGCTTTCTAGTTGTTATTTCAAGAGGACCAAGTTCAGAGAGGACGAGTAGTGTTTCACAGCCAAAGATTAAGGTTGTGAATGAGCAGGATGGTTAATTACATCCAAGCACAGAAGCGATGAGAGCTTGTGCACGTTAGTGCAAGTGACACGGAAGAGAGGTGGCTGGAACTGCTACTGCCACAGTCAGCGGCAAAAGACAGGAGCGCAAAGTTTCTAGGTGAACAGAAGTGGATGAACCAGACCATTTACAATGTTTGTTTTCTAACATAACTGGTATAAATAAACTAGGAGAATTACGTATTTTCTTATATTCCCGCTTTGAGCATTTAGTATGCTGCCAAGTGAGAGAGCTTAAGATGTTTTACTAATCTGAAGAAAGTCGCATGGGTTAACGTCAAAGCGCATCAGTTTTATATTCGTACATACCTCACACAGAACAGAAAAATCAAGATAAAGATGTGCACGTGCGGATGTCATTTACTTTGGCAAGAAAAAAAACACAACAAAATCAAACAAAAAACATTCTCCACCTCATTCACAAAACTCACATCCCACGTTAAAATACAAAGTAATTACAACCAGAGCTATAATTTAGGCTCCTGGCTCCTGGTACTCAGGGAGACAAGCTATATAGTTTTCAGAAACAGTGACTGCCCAAACAATCCGGTGGTCTAAATTCAGATAAATCTACACCTACTAGTAAATCCATATCTTTTCCCCAGTTTTTCCACAATTTCTGTAAGGATGCTTACGTTTTCCTACATTCACACAGACTTCACAAGCATTTTAAAGACTCGGTCCCTCCCCTCCCCCAAGGAAACAGGTTAACCTTCACTGCATTATTTAATAATCTCATTAAAATTGTTATGCTGGTTTGCCAGCTCAAAATAAAGCTGACACAATTAAAGACTCATGCCTGACAACAATGTTTAGTTGACAGTAACATCATATTGCACTAAAAAATAAGAAAGAAAACAGTAATTTAGGTGTTTGATTTTCAAACAAATGCCTTAGACTTGACAGATCAGGTGCAGTAACAAGCTGGGATAGTCCTGAACACAAACTTTTAGGATTTTTTGCCTAGACTCTGAGCCTTTTTTTTTTTTTTTCCCCTCCTGAGGTTTTGTTTCCCAAAGCAAAGGAATGAAATGGTCACAGGAAAAGCAAACTCATATTTAACAGAGGAATTAGTTTGAAAAGTCACCTTAAGGTCAGTATTAGTAGAGACTGACTGAAAGCTAGACAAATACATAGTGGTTAAAACTGTGGGTTTAGTCCTGAACAGCACGCTCCAGCAGTCAAATAAAAATTCATCTCTCTTGTAAATGCAGGAAGTGGTTTCACTCCAATAAGAGTTCTACAGCTTGCTCTCAGAATTATTATTGAGATAAATTGGAAAAAAAAAAAAGGAGCTATTGCTGTGGGACTGTTTAAGGAGAAACTGGAAGGAGCCTTGAGGCACCTCAGTCTGAAAGTCTGGGGACTCATCTCTGCAGTGCAGCAAAGACACGGTTAAGAGGATACAGCTCAGGCCTCCAATTCTGACTTCTGGCTGGAGCACAAATGTGTTACTTAATGCACTTAGTTATTTAATGCTTGCTTTAGAGGCATCACCAGGCGACAAAACAAAAAATTGGTAATCAGTACATAAACACCACTCATTATTTGAGAAATACATATGTGTTTTAGTGTACATTAACTTAGAGTCAAGTTGCAGGAGCTTGGAGTCTCAGCTTCTCTTCTACATGACCTGGTTTGGTTTTGGGTTTGTTTTGTTTTGTTGGTTTTTTTTTAATTCCTTGTTCTTACATACAGAAACATCTGGTTTTGTTTATGTTGCCCAACCTGGTATTTTCATATAAACAATACCCCCCAAAAAAGACTGTAGAGGGGAGGAAGCCGTAACTTGCCCTAACCAGCCTGCCCTTGAATCATGCTGCACATGAACTTAATTTATAACACACAGATGGAATACGTCCATCCCGCCTGCTCTGGAGCAAACAATACGTAAACAATGAAGGCGAAGGGCTTAAGGACTTAATCATGGTGTCAGGCTACAAGAGAGGCCGCTAGGTAAGTGTGAGACACAATGACAACACACAAATCAATTTAGGTTAACGACATGACAGAGCAAAGACCTTTTCTTCTTTTTTATCTGGAAGGCATTTGGCATGGCAGGAATAATCAAAAAAAACATGTAATACACACATTAGAAATGCAAATAAAACAAATTAAAATCCACTTCCTGCTACCATGAACACTTACAATATGCTATTACACCCTATAAAAATGAAGTAACTGTCTTTTGACCTGACATAAGCCGTGTCAAAAACCTATTTTTTAATGGCCTGTGACCACCAATCAATGCATTAAGAATGAACTAACGAATGATGGGGGCCTTCACCCAACGTGTACCTGAAAGCTACCTGAGGTTCTGAAGTTATAAAACTTATACCAAGCTTAACGCCATCTTCATCGTCACCCAGCTGATTTTCATGTAATTACTCATGCTAGTGAAGTCAAGCACACGGGTACGACTTGCAAAACTACAGTATCACTATGCACATTGCAATCATTTCCTCTATTAGAAGTCCATTAACATTAAACTTTGGGAAGAAGGTAATTACATTTTGTCATATAAACTACGTGAATTTCAGGTTCTGACAACTACATGAAAACAATTCTAAAAAAAAAAAAAAAGAAAAAAAAAAGAAAAAAAAAGAATGAGACCAAGGCAGAAAATGT
This sequence comes from Larus michahellis, assembly GCF_964199755.1. NCBI lineage: Eukaryota > Metazoa > Chordata > Aves > Charadriiformes > Laridae > Larus > Larus michahellis. The sequence continues at coordinate 49,275,268 of NC_133897.1, read as the reverse complement.
GCATTTTCCGACGTTTTCAATTTGGGTTTTTATACACTTTAAAGAGATACTTCAGAACAATTTTTATGACATGCACAGAACAAAGTTCATTGACAGTATTTTGAGAGCTGGCAAACAACACTAAAGTTAATTTTTTTATCACCATCAAAAGGAAGCAAACATATATATATAACTAGTTATGTTCTATTCATGATGGCTAAACTAGGCGATCTAGATCCACAGGACAGGATGTTCCTTTAAATAAAACCAACAAACCCCAGACAGACAGATAGATTAAAACTGCAAGAGAGTTCATTTTGAAGTTTATTTCATTTTTTTATGTCCACAAAACTGCATTGATTAAAACATTGCATATTTCATCTTCCTTTGCAACAGAAATGAGAGAAAGTGTGTTTCTAATTCACATTTACCTGTGCTTCGCATCTCCTTTCATACAGCCCAAATCTAACAACAAGCCTGTCAAAACTGGCCAAAGAAAGCTCTAGCAGGGATAACAAGGAAATATCAGCATTCATATTTTTTTTTTCTTAATGGCTTCTGCAAGGCCTAAAAAAGCTTTATCTGATCATCAGGACTGGAACAAAACAGCCCAGCTACGCTGAGATTTTTTGGCAGTCTCCTGCAGATTCATCCAGCTACCCATCAGCTTCCAACCCTTGGTTTACAAAACCCTGGAGGGTCAATGGGACATTTCTAACAGGTCTGTGAAAGGCAGCTAAAAAAAGCAAGCCTATTATTAGCAGCCTTAAATTTGCTATAGGGAGCTGTACTTCCACTGGAATATTTTTGGGATTCCACATGTGGTTAAAAAAACCCAAAAAACAAAAACAAACACCAGACCAAAAAAACCCTAACAAAACAAACCTAACCTCAATTCAAAAGGCCAAACAGGTCAAAAACTACTCCGCTCGGGTTAAAATGGCAAAAGCAACAGGGAACGATCAGGCACAGGGCTTAGTTCTGCTCTGACGGGACATCCGATGACTCAGATCAAAATGTCACAGGGCAAAGTGAGTACTGCTAGCCCTACTCCAGCCACCCCAGAAGCAGCGTTAACAGGATTAAGCCTAGTGAAGACAATTTTTCATTTTTCTTCTGGGAATTCAGGCCATATTAAGTGGTACAGTTTCAGCCTAAGTACTATGTTACCAGCAACACACTTGCTTTTAGCAAGAAGCTCACAAACATCTCGGATTCCCCTGAACCCTTTGGCTACTGAAGTCATGCAATTTCAATGGTTTCTCTTCCCTTACTGAAGAAAAATGACATAAAGAAATCAGTGTGAATTATATTAAATGCATTAAAAATAACCTTAAAAAATTACAGAGTTTAAAATGAACCTGTGTTTTTCTGAGCTTAAATGCTCAGGCTTGGATTACCTGCCTTGGAAAGGGGGAAAGAGAGCACACAAAAACCAGACCATAAACCAGTTATAACTTTTTTCTACACATGAAGGGAGTAAATGGCTATTTTACAATGTTGCTTTATAGTCACGGTTTAGAAAACGGTTTACATCATTAAGTGCTTTGATGGATCATCATTTATTATTTTTAATTTATTTATTATTTTGAAAAGGCCATGCACAAACAAGACCTTATTAAAAACGGATCACACTAAATTCACACTTTTATTACTTTTATTAGAAACATTTTATTAGAGGGGAAGACTTAATTGGAGTCCTGCATTCCTGAAGAATAGGTTTGAACAGGAGCATGAATATGTAGAGGGAACTTCTCCCTGAGGAGAGTAAGAGGAGGTAGAAATTACCTCAAAGACACCTGTCAGGTCTAGAAACTCCATCCTGAGGATCTGGATCGGGCTGAGACTGACAGGCTCAAGAGAGACACAGCCACATAAGGCACAAACCTCACAGTTCTCTTCTCATTTACATCAGTGCAAACAGGAAGTAACTTCAACAGCGCCAGAGGAATTACGTTAGTAGAACTGTAAGGAAAACAAGGTTACATTTTCTCAATTAAAAACATAGTTTTCTCCTATGCTAATGTTTGCGGCATGTAATCTCTCGGGACAGATGGTAACAGCTTCCTGGTTAATGTCTATATTGTTTCTGTTTAACTAATGGATATGTATTGTATAAATAAATTATAACGCCATAAAGACTGACCTAAGAGTCTGAGTTATCTGGTAAGTGATTGCACTCCCACCTACAGGGCCTGTCAGCTGCCAGCCTGGGCAAAGGAGAGGAGACAAAGACATTGTCCAAGGTACAGAGACACTGTGCCACTATGGATGAGTGACAAAATTGGGGCAAGGTCTAGGAACAGGACACAAGTCACAGGGGCAACAGAGGCTAAGGTCAGGCTCTCATCTGACTTGGTCTGATCACAAGGTAAGTGGTCTCAAAAAGCTTTTGATGAAAAAGCCACAGAGATGGCAGGTGTTCCATAAAACTGTCATTAAGCACGAACCATTACAAAATAACTTACGGCTATCAGAGCTGCAAGGGCAACAGAGAAATTCTGTCACTTCAATCGTACAGTTTCCCAATAGACTAAATACACACGAGCTACTTAACCTATGTAAAAAGAGAAAAATTAATCCTGAACATATAAATACAAACCAGCTTTGTGGCATTGCCACCTATCTGGAATAAGTACTGCAAGGGAAGAGCAATCTTGCAGCAGGGACTGCACTGGGAAACAGAAAACAACAAATGGGGGTGCCGTGCTTTCCCACAGCATTGCAGTTATCCTGAATAGACAGCCTTATGAGAGACAAAACAGGAGAAGCTGTCCCGGTCTCCTAGACAGCTTTGCAATTTTGATGCTGACTCAGGACTCAAAACAGCAAGCCACTGGATTATGGGAATTTAAATTCTCAGTTTGCCCTGTATCAACTTTTTTTTTTTTTAAGGGGGGGTGGAGACAAAAATTCAAGGGGGAAAGTTTGTTTATAGAACTGGCATTATTTTCAGCATCCGTTCTAAAAACTACACTATTTTCATGGCCATGGCATAAGGAATATATTTTCCAGAGAAGCACAAAAGAGTTGCAGCTTTAAAGTTTTAGTCGTAACAAGAAGCTGGCAGAACCATCCTAGTCTAAAAAAATATTCTGAATATTATCTTTCAAGGTAGAAAGAGCACCTTAACTATCAAGACATACCTTTTCACTCAGATAATCTAACCCAGGATTTGGCTCTTGCCTGCTACAGCCTCCCCCCTTCACCAGCATGAACAAGTCACTGTCTCCCTGTATTTTATACCCCTACGTGTAGTCTACACTTCTTCCCTACCATATAGGGATAGGGAAGATATGGGTATGAAGGAGGTTAGGCATTTAAGACTTTAAATCTAAATACTACACCTAAGCAGGTATCTAAACCAAATACAGAAAGACACAGGGCATACATTAAAATAGCACATTAATAAAACAGGGACCAAAAAATTATCACCTCTATTGTGAAAATACCTGAAGTTAAAATCACGACTGTCATGATACACCTTTGCGATGTTAAGAGTTAGCCTAGAAGAAACCTACGCTGCTATTTCAGAGAACTGGAAAAACCTGCAGGTTCAAAGTTGCTGTATGTTAAAGCTTTTGAAATGTAGTAAAAGAACTTCTGAGTTGGCAAACTAAGTACTTCTTGTTTTGCTCACTGTTGCATTAGCAAGCACAAGTGAGCCCTGTCTCTATAAAAAAAATACAGTTTTTGTGTGTAAATCCTTCTGTGTTATCCTTCAACATACTGAGAGTTGGAGAGCAGACTAACTGCAATACACAGTATATTGCTTATCTATTCTATGCTATATTGGACATCAGTGATTCAAGTAGTTAATGCAAAGAAAAAAAGATGTATATCACATTACTATCTCTCTGTATTGCCTGCTATAGCCCTCTGATCTCTCTTTATCTGTGGTATGGTACTACTGCCTTCCCACTAGGACTGTAAATGTTTCTTTTTTTTTTTCTTCTCTTTTTTCTTTTTTTTTTTAAATAGCATACTTATTTACCTTTGTTCACTCTTACTGTTTCAACTTGAGCCCCTTCGTTTTAACTTCTGCATGCTGCACCACGTTTCAGATTGGTCACCCCTGTCAGTTCTGCATTATTGCAAAACGCACAGCTGAACTTCACAAACACGCCATCCACCACCGGGCCAGCAGCAAAAGCATCAACAAGGGCCTTGCGTTTCCTCCCATTCAACATTCCTCTCTTGTCCAAGGGTATTAACACTGAGTTTTCTGTGTCCTTGTTTTACTTGCTATTACAGCTCCTGGAACAGCAATTCCCAATGTTTTTTAGCTGAACCCTGCTGCTGTAACTTTCCTTCTCATTTCCTTACTTTCCTACCCCTATCCTCTGCTTTTATTTTTCCCCCCTCCTTGCACTCCTGCTCCTTCTCCTGTAACAGCACTAGTTCTGTACGGTCACCTTGTAACCTGGTGGGGCAAAACCTATATCTAGGTTTATATACAGGGCTATAAACCTAGATAAATCTCTCTCCAGACGCCAGAAGCATTCCCAAGCACCCCCTAACCCTGGGGGGCATAGCCAGAAGCAGGCGAAAGGAGTTAACCTGCCAGCACTCCTGTGGAGTAAGAGTACCTCACTGCACCTTGCCTTTAACACCTTGCACCTCCCTATCTGGGAACTGCTGCTGGATGAGGAGGCTTTGGCACCCAGAGCCTGCGGAGGCAAGCTGGCTCACTCTTTTGGACTCCTTCTGAAAAGGACGGTGTGTGAAGCGTTACTGGCAGACTTGCTGCACTGCAGCTCCAGTCAAGTTACAGGCTATCTTTTTTTCTTGTTGTCTGCACAACCCAGGAAATAGGCAGCTCTAATTAGGAAAGCTTTAACTTCTCATTTTCCCTAAAGCAACCTTAAGTTTCAGGTTAGTTACAAGCACAAGTCACCTACCATGTTCCAGGTACCATCCTTCACATCTCATTTGCTTCAACCAGCTAAACGCAGGACAGGGACAATAAAAACTGACAACAAGCTTTTCTATCTTGTCATATTTTACATTACCTGCTGTCTCCTCTCAGGTAGGCAGAAATACTTAAGGTGATATTCTGGAATACAGTTTAAGTAAAAGGTCATGTCTACACCACAGAGGGGCCAGAGAAAACCATAAGCTCAGTCAATTAACATGCGCAGAGACTGGCTGAGCTACAGCCAAGCCATTTTCAGACTGACACCACCGTGGGTACCCACCACCTACCCTGCAGTCTTCTCTACAGGATAGAGATCCCATTATAGATGTATGGGAAATGGCTGCACGAGCAAGTTTCCCTGAAATAATGCAACCCATGGGTTTAACCTACATTGACTATGCGACACTGCTAGCTCCTGATCTGTTGGAGATGCACAGCAACCCACCCATCAAGAAAAGTAAATTCATATTAGATAAGAAAAAAGAGATTCACCAAAGTTGAGTTACCATTGTCCAGGCTACACGCATACTGTCAACTGCTCCCCTTTGCTGAGACAAAAGAAACTGTCCAGAAAAGACAGGTTAACTACTTAGGCACAGATGACTGGCATCTGCCAAGGAATTAAGCACTCAACTTCCTGCAACCTACTCCCAATAGCTGCATTAAATTACATTTTGACTTTTTTGTCTACTACCAAACAAGCAATTTGAAACAGAAATACACACCCTGTCTGTGAGTACAATACTTAAAATGAAAACTAAAAAGGAAGGAGAAACGTACACAAAAATACCCAGGAGGTGTTAAATGTTGCAACAAATATTTCAGCTTTTAGGCAGACCTTACATTTGTCCTTTTATAAGCCTCTAACCGCACAGAGCTCCTGGTCACACCTTCTAAATTTCAATGGGCATTCAGTCAGGCACAACTTACTACCACAAGCAGCTCACATCAGTATGACAAATACTATTGCAACAGTGAGACAGCACCAAGAGCTTCGCTGACAGAGTCGTAGCGTTTGAAGGACTGGATCTTTATTGCATGCAGAGCTGCATTTTTAAAGACACATGAATTAACGCGTGGCTCCCCTTATGATGACTGTTATCACTGGAACGCCTACAACGCTATACAAAAGAATTATTTGTTGCTTTCAGTAAGCAAAGAAAAACATGGTACTCACTAACGCCTTGCTATCTACGCCACCAGGCATCGGGAGCAGTCACCCACTGCACCCCGCCAGCCCCTTCTCTGTGATTCCACTGTATCAGAACGACCATCTGAATTTGGGCTCCTTTCCCACAGATCTGATGTTTGCACACCTTTGCTGTGTCAGGACTCTGGCACACGATTTTCTCTCTTGCATGATGAAAAATACAATTTATCCTTTCTGAATCAGGATCAAGGAAAAGAAATCTAACCGAGCTCTGCTGTCCATGCAGCATCCCTCACTGGCACACTGGCATCAGCCACCAGACTGCTGCCTTTTCCCCCGTGCTGGTGTTTTCTTGAAGATTATTTTCTAATGAGACAGCACCAGCTTCTTCCTAAAATTTCAGAAATGCTTCAGTAATACTCAGAAGCTGCTGTTTAACAACACCCTGGATTGCCTTCTATTGACATACATCCCTTTCCACTAAACCTACCACAGCGCAGCACCATGGTTTCCACACGGATCACTCCCGATGTTTAAGTCGCAGCTGCCCTACGGTCCCCCATCGGACACAGCTGCAGCCAAGCGCCGGGTGACCACGGACACCTCTGAAGCCGGAGGGTCCCCTCCAGCCACTCGGGCGAGCACGTTCCATCGCTGCAACGCAGGAGCGGATTACAGGACCCTCGTTTCACCACTGCAACCCAGCAGGAGACCACAGGACCCCGGCGACATTGCTAGAGGCTCCGAGTTTAAATTTCCTGCCGAGGGGACGTTACGCTGCTCCGCACGGCCCCCGACGCAGCCCTAAATCACGTCTTTAGCCCGGTATTATTTAACACCTTCAGCCTCGCAGTATTTAAAGCCCAGGGCTGGAAGCCGGCGGAGCAGGAGGGGGCGAGCGGAAGCCCACCTCTCCTTTGCCGACCCACAAGGGCTCCGGGAGACGCCGCTGCGGGACGCGACCCCCGCTCCCGCACGCCCAGCCCCTCGCCCGGGGCCCCGGCGGAGGGAAGCGGGGCCCCGTGCGGCCCTCGCCCGGCCGCGCCACCCGCACCACGAAGGGGCTAACGCGGGGCGCACCGGCAGGGCCGGGGGGGGGTGGAAGGCGGTTGGTGGCGCGGCGCCGGCGGCAAGCGCGGTCCCCGCCTCAGCCCCGGCGGCGGGATGGCCGCTCCCGCTTCCCCGGCCCCTCACGGGCGCGGCGGCGGCAGCGGGCCACCCCCTTCCCCTCACACACACCCCCGCTGTCAGTCGCACCACCTACCCCACAGGCCGCCGCCGCCGGTCCGGCGCACGCCGCCACGCAGCGCCGCGCACGGCCACGGCTGCCCCGCGCGGCGCCGCGCCCCATCCAGCCCCGCCGCACCGGGGAGCCCGCGCCCGGCAGCGGCAAAGCCGGCCACCCCCCCGCGCTTCCTCCCGCCTGCCCGCCCTCCTCCGCCGCCCCTTACGCTGAGCTCGGCGAGGAGGTGGGGCGGCCGCCGGGAGGAACCAGGAAGTGAGCGGAGGCGGCGGCAGGCAGCGCACCCCGGACCTGCTTCCCCGCCCCGCCGCCGGGCGCGGCGCGGGGGGCTCCGCGGCCCACGGGCGGGCAGCGGCCCCGCCGGTGCCTGGTGCGCAGTTACATCTGGGGCGTGTAGCGTTACGTTCGGGTTTTTGTGAGGGGAAAAAATATCACCTTTCTGGGGGTGTTTTGTAATTTTCTTTACACGGGGCTTGCATGGCTGCAGGTGTCGGCGGGTTCGGCTGGCGCGGTTGGCGCCCCCAGCTCCGAGGTAGCTGCTTCCAGCGCTAATGGCGGGGTGCAAATCTCCACATTCCCGGGGGTTCCCCTTCAGGCCGGTTTTATTCCAGCTAACGCATACCATCCATTATACCATCAGGGTAAATGAAAAAACATTGCTTTGCCCTCATTATAAGAAAAAACAACACAACCAGCATCCTTTTTGTCCGATAACCTTCACCGTTGGAGGTGGGAAATTGAAGCGCCAGGAAGCGCTTTTTTGAGCCAGGGTTTGCTTTCTACCGTCCCTGAGGAAAAATGAGCCAGACCCGGGCTTCTCTGGCCTTTGGAGAACGGCCGTTAGAGTGTAAATGAGATTTTCTATCTGGGCCTCTGGGCTACGTGAGGATTTGACTCACTTTGGTAGGCTCCAGTATGGGATGGCGGGGGGGGGGGGGGGGGGGGGGAAGAGAAAAAAATAAAACAACTCTTTCTTTGCAATTGGAACTGTTGGCAGCTGTGGCCTCACCCATGAGCTAGGCAGGGCTGGGAGGCAGAACATCATCTCCCCATGCTCCCAGTGGGAATTGTCGGGTGCACCTGCAGCAACGCTTCATTTCAGGTCAGGCATTCACTTTCACAAGGGAGTTTCTAATCTCTCCTTACCAGAGTTTGGCTCACGCTGTGGAACGTGAAGACACAAGAACCGCACTGCGGGTCAGACAGAGGGTCCATCTGTGTTGGACGGCAGCACTATTTAGGGAGAAAGTTCCAACCAGGCCCCTTTTCTGCATGGGCGATGCCTTTGCCTGGCACCCCCTGCCTTGGGGAAGGAGGGCTGGCCCCGCTCATCCCCTCAGGGGCAGCGAGCCTTGGCTCCCAGCTCCGCCGGGCTCCACCACTGGCTCTCCCCACTGAGCAGCAGTCATCGATCCATTCCCACGCAACAATCCCCGCATGCAGAAACCAGTCTCCTTTCAGAAGCCACGGGGTGCACCCCAGAAATGCATCCGCTCTGCTCCAACTGCTAATGGATGTGCAGTCCGCTAACGGGACCAGACCGGCACCAGCCCAAAGTAAAACCTCCCGCAATGTCTGTCACTCTTCTCTGATCTGCTCCCACTGCATCACACCAACAGCTCAAGTAGGCACAGCCAGAAACGCTCCATGTACTTGACTGAGCAAGGAGTCCTGGAGAGGAGAGCTGGAAATGCCTGGAGAAACTCCGGCAGCGTGGCGTATTATCTTTGTAAGCCATGTGTCATTCTTATCCACGTCAGCATCAGCATGAAGCCAGAGAGCAACTTTTAAAATAATTTGAAAATCATACTCAAGAGCTGTGCAAAAGAAGTGTGAGGCTTACATTAACCACTTGTTGTTATGAAACTTCCAATTAAGGCCGTCAAAAAAACCACCACCAAACCCTTAATTATTGTCTTAATATATAGTATGAGTTTTTAATTACATTTCCCATGCTCCTTTCCCAGGGATATCTGGCATAGGACCAACCACGCTCTCCCTAAGGAGAGCATTTGGTTCCTTCACCGCTCCTGCACCAACCTGCCCCATTGCACTGCACCTCGCTCGCAACCTTTCTCTGAGGTAAAGGACAACAACCAAAAAAAACCCCCCAAAAAACCAAACCAAAACAAAAACCCCTCTGCATTTCCGCATTTTTCTTGCGGCGTTTATCCCCAACGCAGGCCCTCCCCAAGCACCGGGGTCTTTCCACAACCTCCCTCAGGAGTGTTTACCCGGGCACCGAGGGCGGGCGCTGCCCCTTTAACGACAAGCGTCAGTTTCTCAGAGGGGGCGTTTTGGTGCTCGGTAGGCACCGCTCCCTGCCGGAGCCTTCTGCGGGGCGTGTAACAGCTCTACACCCCACCTTGCCCGTGTGAAGGGGCGAGAACCCGACCGGGGCTCCCTGCTCAGCGGCTGCAACGGCCGTTATCATAGAATCACAGAATGGTTTGGGTTGGAAGGGACGTTTAAAGATCATCTAGTCCAACCCCCCTGCAGTAAGCAGGGACACCTTTAACTAGATCAGGTTGCTCAGAGCCTCATCGAGCCTGGCCTTGAATGTCTCCAGGGATGGGGCCTCCACCACCTCTCTGGGCAACCTGTTCCAGTGTCTCATCACCCTCATTGTAAAGAACTTCTTCCTAATGTCTAATCTAACCCTAATCTGCTCTCGTTTAAAGCCATTGCCCCTCGTCCTATCGCTACATGCCCTTGCAAACAGCCCCTCCCCAGCTTTCCTGTAGGTCCCCTTCAGGTACTGGAAGGCTGCTATAAGGTCTCCCAGGAGCCTTCTCTTCTCCAGGCTGAACAACCCCATCTCTCTCAGCCTGTCCTCACAGGAGAGGTGCTCCAGCCCTTTGATCATCTTTGTGCCCTCCTCTGGACCCGCTCCAACAGGTCCACGTCCTTCCTGTGAGGGTTCCAGGCGACCGCAACGGCCGTTAGACCGACCCCGGCCACTTTCCCGCCTCCAGGCGCGTGCGCGGGGGCGAGCAGTGCGCAGGCGCAGAGCCTGCCCCGCCCACCGCCGGGCGTCACGCGCGGCCGTTGCCAATGGCGGCGGCAGCGGCGCGCGGACGCCGGAAGCGGAAGAGCAGTGGTGGGAAGTATGGCGTCCGTGGTGCTGAGCGAGGCGGAGAAGTTCTACATCGTCCATGGTGTCCAGGTAGCGGCGGTGTCAGCTGCCTTGCAGGAGGCTCCGCTAGGCCGGGGCGGCGTGGGGGCGGCAGTCTCCGCCCTGGGGAGCGGGAAGTCGTCGGGGCTTGCTCGGCGTGGCCTGGCCCTGCCTATAGCGGCGTTGCCCTGTGAGGCGTAAGGCAGGGCCTTTTCCCGTCTCTGCGGGCTTTTTCCCTGTGGGCAGGTGCGGGGCGGTAATGAGTTACGCTGTAGGGCGGGGAAGAGGGGGAGGGAGCTTTCCGTGGCCTGGTGTCTCTGCGGTGGTAATCATACAATCACAGAATGGTTGGGGTTGGAAGGGACCTTAAAGATCATCTAGTTCCAACCCCTCTGCCATGGGCAGCGACACCTCCCACTACACCAGGCTGCTCAAAGCCCCATCCCGCCTGGCCTTGAACACTTCCAGGGATTGGGGCATCCACAGCTTCTCTGGGCAGCCTGTTCCAGTGTCTCACTGCCCTCATTGTGAAAAATTTCGTCCTAGTATCTAATCTAAATATGCCCTCTAAATCATCCAAGCCCACTGAGAATGGAGCATCAGAACAGAAAGCAGACTGAGAACAGGACGTGGATTTGGTTTTTTTTTTCATTTCTTGTCCTTCTCTTTCCCCCTCTTCCCTCGCTCTTTCTCAAGTTTTTGCTGTTCCATAGTTTTGGCTTGTCACTAAGCTGAGGAACAGTGAGTGGACCAAGGAGGAAGAGTGAAGGATGTGTGGGGAGAAATGCCAAAGATAAAAGGACTGTTTTCTGCAAAGTATGGAAACTGTATTTCACTGCAAAGAAAACTACTTTTATGGGGATGACCTGTATAGTATCTGGCGATGCATAATATCTGTTTTTGAAATACAAACATTTGGAAGGCTGGTGGGTTATTTTTGTCTGCCGGATCCTAATTACATATATAAAACTACAGAACTTGAGTATCGCAAGAAAGACCCATGTTGTGTTAGTTAAAGTACCTTTTAAAGCCAAGATCTTTACACTTTTGTAGTCTGAAGCTTTCTATTGAAACAGGATGGAAGTAGTGCAGGAGTTCGGGTCCGTCTGCAGAGAGCTTGTTGCAAGCTCTAGATAAAGGAGAGGTGAATGGAGAAGTACAGTTGGTTGTGTTGTACTCTTAAGTGAAAGTTAGTGATGAAACTGGGAGCTGGTGCTTTTATATTACTTTTACTTGTGTTTGGCATAGGAAAAGGAAACTTTAAAATCACAGATTCTTTTTCTAGTTTTCATTACTGATTCCCTTAAGCACAATATATTGATTGTTGTTCTTAGGAGGACCTTCGTGTGGATGGTCGTGGCTGTGAAGACTACAGATGTGCAGAAGTAGAAACAGATGTTGTATCAAACACAAGTGGATCTGCAAGAGTTAAGCTGGTAGGTAAATTTCTTAGGGGTCGTGTACCTTGCTGATGAAACTTCTGCATCATGTGACTAGTTTTAAGATAAGCTGAGGCTCTGTGTAGATGGGTATAATAAAATGTGTGTATATATAGCACTAATTGAAAGTATGGGTTAAGGAAATGATGACAGGATATATAATTTATTCAGGCTGGCCTAAGCTACTTGAGCTAGATTTACTGTGAAGTACCTGAAAAGCCTTCAATCTGAATCCTGAAAAAAAATGAAATTGCTGCTGTGCCTAATCACTGGAAAAAATAGTTCTGTTCCTTTAGAGTGAAGCAGAACTATTTCTGGCATGTATTGAGTGTGAAAAAGATAAATATACTGTACAATATTATAAAGGTTCTGCAGATACAGCTGTTTCCAAACCAAAATCCTAGAAAAAGTCGTCGATATGAAGAGTGTCTTTTTAACCTAGAGAAAGCTAATATGTGTGGCAATTATTTGAAGAAACTTCTAGGTTTAACAAAGGAAAGGCTTCTAAAGCCTCTTCTTTTTTAAAAAAAAACAAAAAAAACAAAACGAATGTGATTTTAAGTTCACTATGATAGAGTTATGGGTGCAGATAACTGAAAGGCAGAAATATCAGTTTACCATAGACATTTAAATTAAATGAGTAGTTTTGTGAATATAATTCCAGTTGTACGATGTGTTTTTGTTTTAACAGGGCCACACAGATATCTTGGTAGGTGTAAAAGCTGAAATGGGGACACCGAAGTTGGAGAAACCAGACGAAGGTTACCTGGAATTCTTTGTTGACTGGTTAGTATGCTAGAAGAGAAGGAAATAGATCTAATACGTGGAATAAATGACTAATCAGATCTTACCCTTCTTCTGAAGTTTATACCTTCATTCCACTAACCTCCCATAAGGGTCTGGGTGATAGAAACAAGTTATTCTACTGTTTCAATAGCGTTGAATGTTCAGAAACTTTCTGCTGGTTCTGCAGAGCCAAAATAAGCAAAACAATAGGAATTAAAGAATGAAGTTGGGTTTGAAAACAAAAATGCCAAATTGCATAGCATCACTGCAGCTGGAAAAGAGTAATGGTTCAGTTGCACGTGTGTTTAACATGACTTTGTGACCACAATGTCAGTTGTCTTTTTGACAGTGATAGAACAGAAAAAAATCTCTTTCAAAAACGTAGTATCCAGAAGAAAAGAATTGACTGATACAGATTGTACTTTAACTGTACCTAAAGGGTTTTGCTTACTTTGCCTTTGAAAGCAGTGGAAAAAGTTTGAAGTGTGTTTTGTACAAAAACGTTTGTTTAAAAAAAACATAAATCCTCACTGTAAACTTTAGATGTATAAGTTAATTAGAAAATTTTGTCATGTTTATTGGTGAATAAGTATATAATTAACTAAAATGGTATTTGGTTTTATTCCTGGCTTTGTGCTACAAATGGACTATTGTTTATCCTTAAGTCTTCATAGTGCTTGAATTATCAAGGAATCTAGAAGAAAACTGAGAGCTTTTGTTTTCAGGTTGCTCTGAGGTAGCATAGTGGCATCTCAATGTTATTCCAGACCCTCTGCTGTCTGAAACTACCATACCCATATCTTGTAGACTTCCTAAAACTGTTCTTTATGAAATAATGTGCTTTGGGAGCATCTCCTAAAAGCCTTGGCACTGTCAAGTTAGCTGTTTTGCCTGTGACCTTTTTTTAATTTTTATTAGAAAACAAAAAATGTGGCTACTCTGACATTAAACCAATATACTGTTAGTAAAGCTAAGGTATGAGAGCTACTAAGTGTATATCTGGTAATCTTTCTGACCTAACTGGCTGCATCTGCCTTAATGTTTGTATCTCTCTCACATTATGCAGCCTTTTCTAAAACTGCCTCTGTACATCATAAAGTACTAGTTAACTGTGGAAACTTACGGTTTGTAGAGGGAAGGACTCACCGATGAATTAATGATCATTAATTTGAATACTTTTAAAGCATTTCATACTGTTCAAAAATACGAGGCAGGAAGATGATCTTCTCCAATGTGGTCCTGCTATTAGAGGGTATCTGAGCTTGACTACTTTATAAAACTTGCGTATGAAATATCCTAAGTAGTACCCGCTTTGTTCTGGTGGCTTCTATTTGAAGAAAGCCCAATGACAGCAGGGACATCTCCTTATTAAAATAAGTGGTCTGTGGGAATGTTGCAATACTGTGACACTTCTTTCATAGGCAAATAAAAGTTAGAAAAACTTTAACTGATGAGATTAATGTTAGCTTGTGTTTTCTAACCGTTAATCTCTGCTTCATGAGAAGACGGGAGGGAGATGTGCAGCAATATTGCGCAAGATGGATTGTGTCAGTTCTAGAAATAGGTAATCCTTACTTTGTGTGACAAGACAGACCAAAATACTAAATTTTAGAGAAGGGTAGTCACTTCTTGCATGCCTGTGCCACCAGGGAAAGGTGACCTCTAGCTTCCAGAAAGATCCAAAAGAGAAAATGTGAAGTGGGAGCAGCTTGTTCTCTGTAAAGGGAAATGAGATGCTGTCAGTACTCTGACGTTTTTCCAGGCTGCCACTGGGTGGTAGTAACTGAGCATAGTTTGATACACTGCATCTCATGGTGAAGTTCGTGTGTGTTCTACCTGGCTTTTATATTGTTGAAGCTAATAATAAATACTCAGACTGTAGTGTTTTCTATCTTAAAATGCTTGTATCCTGAAACTTGCATGATTTCTTGTATTGCTGGAAACAATCAGTTGCTGGATCATGTATATAATTCTCTGCCCCCAAATTCCGTTTCTCTTCATTCTGCTGAGTCCTTATCCTGGAGTCTGAGAAGCACGTTTAGTCTCATTTTGAGACAGACTTTAATGCTAAAACAGACTCTAATGCTGGAAGAGATGATTTTTGGGGTATTGATTTGTGATAGTAGAAATCAATTATCATATAACAAGTCAGTATCCTATGTGCTGTCCTTACTGCCCATCAGCACTGGAGAAGGCACTCGTCCTGGTCGTTGATGTTGAAAGACTGCCATATGTCTGCTTTTGTCATGTTTTGGGCTTGTTCTAATACTATCTTGTTAGTGGGGGTTTTTTTTGGTTTGGGTTTTTGTTTTTTGACTGAAGCAGAGATTTATAATTTCCAAAGTGGAAGAAATAAAAAAATAAAAAAGCAGACAAATCTAAATTCCTTGAATGCATTAGACTGTGTTTGTGGAATTAGGGAAGCAATGAATGTATTTGTCCAAGTCTTGCCATCTGTTCCTCCACTTTGAAGTCCAGACGTGTTTTTGTTCCAGCTGGAAGAGAGGGCCTGTTTCACTGGTGCCTGTATGGAGCACTGGATCAGATACGATCTTAACTATGACAGATGGAAAGCGGTTCTCCAAATCGTAAGAGATGACAGTATTGCAGAACAGCCACATCAGCGTGCTCTTAGGTGATCCTCAGATACTGTTCTGTTGGGTTTTCTGGGGAAAATGTTAATTTAAATCAAATTTCAGTGTGATCACTAAAGATATTGCCTGAATGGTGGCCGCAGAAAAGGAGCCTCTTCTCCTATCCTCCCTACTACCATAAACTCATTATCATGGCAACTGTTCTTTGCAGAGGCAAGAGGCAAACTAATGAGTTGCAAAAGAGTGAAATGTCTTTACAATTTTTTATGGTACTTCCTCCATTAAAGATGGTCTGTAGTGGGTTTAGCTTGCTTTTCAGAGAGAAGCACCATCTGATGGTTGAGTAAAAACTGTTTCAAACTGTATAAGCAGATCTGAATCAGTAAATCAACATTGGTAGAGTTACCAGTTTGACTAGACTAAATCCAAACCCTTGTTAGCCCAATTCTCTGTAGGATCATGAGCTTGAATATCATCATAATCACATTGACACAGTTAGACAGCATCTGGAACTGAATTCTTGTCTATCTGTTTCTTGGCCTGCGTTGGCAGTCCAGTTGTGTCATAAACGTGGCATCTTTTGGCTGCTTTCTGGAAGAGCGGAATATTAGTGAGGTGGTTAACTTACTGCTGATTCTAAAACAGTGAATCTGCCCTCTTGTTTTAAATGACTGTATGTTTCTTTTGATGCAAGAACAGAAATCTGGTATTGGTTCCTTGAAGTAAATACAGCTTCAAGTGAAGAATATCCTCTGTGTAATGAAGTCTTTGTATACCAGGAAAATAGCTGTAAACTTTAATTAGCTGTTTTATCTCCTGTTGTAATTACTTACATTGTAGATTGTAGTATGTTAACGGCCTGAGCAACGGATGGGAAGTACTTAGCTACTGTGAGAGAAAGGTTTTGACTGGTAACAGCAAGGGTTTTGAAAGTAGAGATCTGTGGTAGAAGCCTCATTATGCTTTAGGAGTCTTGATTGTTATGCAATGTGACACTGAAGTGGTTTTGAAAGTCTTTAACATTACATTCTCTTCAGGAGTAGAAATTCTGTGCTCCGCTTGGCCACTGCTAAGTTCTTTCTGCGCTACATAAATCAAGTTTTTTGGCATTTTCTTTTATTAGTGTGCTAGACAACCCTTTTTCGATTTTACACTGTGTAAATGACTGCAATAGTCTGGGCACTGGGTGGCAGTATTTACCATAGAGTTACAATAGTACCCTGCTAACCGTTTTATTTCACTTTGATTGCAAGCAATTGAAGAGTTAATAATGGAATTAACATGCAGTGAAACTTGTGATGATGTTCCAGTTGAGTCTTACATTCTTCTTACTCTGTTAAAGAAAGTGGCCATTTATAATTAAAAACTACAACATTTGATAAACCTTTGTGTTTAGAAATAATAATGAGGTATAGACTAAGGTTTGTATACTTCTTTTCAATTTATCATAGGAATCATAGTACTTGTATAACCATACTTTAAACAGAATGGTTTAAACAGAAGGATCTAGTTAACTTGTGCAAAAGCTGCATCCAGGGGCAAGTGCTTGTTTAATACAACCTACAGGCCTGACCCAGCATATTTCCAGAATTAAGTTATACTTAGGTATGGTCCTATCTTATAAAATTGGTGTCTAATATTAACACAACTGTGAATAATATGTCACACTTGAAGCGCTTATTCATGTGGCAAATGTAGTTTGGAAGCATCGGTCAGTGCTTGATTGGCAGTAATTTATTTTTTTTAAGCATGCATAGTGCTGTCTGGTTATAGAAGCAGCAAATAACTTCTACAAAATTCAGTAGCTCTTCCCGATATTCAGAGTTGTCGTCAGTTCTGCAGAAGAACAAGTTGGGAGAATTACTGTGAGGTAAGAATTTCCCTTACAGGTGCTGCAGTTTTGTTGATACAACTCACTTGATGGTTTAAGTCATGCCTAGATAATGTGGATCTTTAGTCGTTGGGCTTTTTTTAAAGGAGAAGGGATTATATTCCAAGACTTTGTTTTGTGCTGTATGTTTGCGTTCCTGTGGTAGTCCTGCTGGAAGAGCTAAGGGTTTGTATCGTCATATAAACACAAAACATACATGAGAAATTGGCACTGTGAGGTGCCCAGGCAGGAGAATACAAGGCTTTGCTTTTGTAGATTTTGAACGTATCAGACTGCTTCTGTGGAACCACCTCCTTTCCTATGTTCTGTAATGAGAAATTAAATTGGGGGAAGTCTGACTAGTTTATTTAAAAACAAGATCTGCAATGTGTGGTGTGGGTCCACTACTTGAGAATGCTCTTGCCTTCTCTATAAACCAGAGGTTGGGTTCAGAATATTTGTTGTTTTGCTGTGTATGCATCTCTGGACATTTCTGCTCTATTTCCTTGTGACTTGGAGGTGAGGTTTTTTTTGTTTGTTTGCTTGTGTTTGGTTTTTTTGGTTTTTTGGTAGGCCTGTTTTCTTGTATTGTTAGAATTTTGTTCTTAGCTGTGTACAAGGTCTTGGCACCCAAGGACTTTCTTGCATGACTGCTCATAAACGAAGTTTGTTATATTAGAATCGGGGAAGTGAAGGCCACGCACTTTTGTCAGATCCCTTTTGGAAAAAACGTTCTTTAGTTGCTGCTCTCCATAAGCTGCAGTTGCTGAAAATAATGAGCTGCTGTCTGTAAGTGGCTTGATAGCAGAGAGCACACTCAGTGAAGAAATTACCAATTAAGGTCGGGCAGTCATGTCACTTTAAAGGAAGTGCGTCATATCGTCACATCTTTCTCTTAGCCACTCTCTTATCTTATTAATTTAACATTCAGCTCTAACAGGCTGTCTTCTTAGCAGTTCTGAACTTAGTACAGATTTCTCTCACTTTTTTATTTTTGAAAGGTTTGAGATGACAGAAGATGAGAGTGCTTAAGAAATAATCCCTGAGAGAATTCATCAACTTTAATATTGTAACTTGGGAACTGAAGATAGTAGTGGAATTTAATTAGTATCAGTTTGTAGCAAAATGTAGGTATATTATCTGCATCAAGGCATTTTCTTATGCAAAATGGAAATAATTTCTTTGCAGATAGGATGCTTATTCTTGTACAAATAAATCCTTAGATATTTCTAATGCTTTATATTTAAGAAATGTTCTTTGGGTATTGGCTGCTTCAGAAGTGAAAGTATTTTTTCTTTCTTTATCTAGTTCTGCAAATGCTACTCCTGAATTTGAAGGCCGGGGAGGAGAAGAACTTGGCACAGAGATAGCAAATACGCTCTACAGAGTATTTAGCAGTGAGAGCAGTGTAGACTTGAAATCACTTTGTATTAATCCCAGAGAGCACTGCTGGGTTCTCTATGTTGACGTATTGGTAAGTAAGGAAATGAAAACCAAGACTGAAGGAGTTTTTTCAAGGCGCTGACTGACTTAGCATAACCATGTTCTATTTTCATATTAAAAAAGCTTCTCATAATGTGATATAAGGCTTCCCAGCATGGATGGCCATTTTCTTGTGAATCTGCCTATAATAGTTAATCACTACTTCCAGCTTGCTCTTTTTCTACTCTTCTTGATGCCACTGCTCCACTGCAGAGCTAATAAAACACTGAGTACTCTGAATCTGTCTCAGATAAAAATCAATGACCTTAATACTGACAAGGAAATTGCCACTAAAGAAGGCTAAACTTTTCTCCTTGCTAGATATAACACCAAATTTATCATTCTAACGAATGTATGTTAGCATGGGTGTACGTTAGCCCTGACATAACTGTCCATCCTGTCTACCTCTCTGCACTATTATCAGTACTAGTTCAGTAAAGTAAAATAGAAGCTTTTCTGGCAAAAGTTAAATTTTGCATAGGCACTTTTTGATTAAAATTGTATACGTGTATTGAATGTAGAAGACAAACTGAATATTTGTTCCCATTAAAAAATGGAAACTGAATTTTATGCGTATAAATCTTGTGCTTGCAACAGCTCAATTTCCAAACTACGCTGTATTTAGAGCACTCTGTCATGGGAATTTAATAGAAGTCTGCAAGTCAGACTCTCTTGAGCATTATTTCCAATTCTTATTGGCCCAAAGTTGAGTTTCTATTTGTCAGATTTGTAACTGAAAATATGTTGAGGTATCTTACTCACAGGAATCCATTAATGTCTATGTAGTGATTTGCAAAATGTTAAGCTGTCTCGCAAAAAAAAAAAAGTACAGGGTTTTGTTAAACAAAACAGGAACCTTCAGACTAAGACCTAAATAAATGTGAAAATTAGTCCATTAGGTTTTTAAAAAGCAGTAGCATTAGCCTAATTATAATAGATATGGTACATGCCGTGACTTAGTCCACATACAGAATGATCAAATATGTACCACTGCTGAGTGCTTTAACAGTCCTAGTCACCAGCTTATTGGAACTTGGCATAGTTTAATAAAGAATGAAGTGTTAGTTCTGAGAAATCACACTGGGGCCTTTAGTTACTAGGTAATTACAAGCAGAGGTACAGAATATTAAATGTTGTGCGTATTTAAGCAATGTACTGCTTAGCATTACATAAACACTGCATAAACAAAGGCTTTCATAAAGCTAACTGCTGCAGAAGTAGTTCTGAATAGCTTTTATATGAGGTGTAACTGGTCATTATTTGATGCTTCCTGGACAAATTTGTTGATTGTACACAGCTACAGAGAAAAACAGTCTCGGGTTTTTTATGCTACGAGGTTGTATCAGAATTATCAATGTCAAGACCTATGTTTTGTGATGAATTTTGCATTTAGGTTTGTTTACAGTGCCAAGAAAGAATCTGTTGTAGGTTCATAATTAGGATTCTAATCTTGATGAGTGTTTTTAATGTCATATTCTGCAGGAATTTTGTGTGTGAGCCATTGAAGAGCTGCTGGTATAGTTAGAACAACGTACTTTTGTCTCTTATTCTGTTACTTGCGCTTCTTTTTTTCCTACCCCAGGCCTCTGTATTTTCACATTTTTGAGGTATCTGTACTATTTCCTCTTCTAAATAGAAGACCTGCGTATCACATGTGAGAGTTTATACTTGATACTTACAGGTTTTTCCTGAAGTTGTTCTTGATGAATCATTCCTATAAAGCTGTATTTTAATAGCACATGGTGAAAGTATGACACTTGTGCTAGTACAAGGCACTACAAGTCGTATTATTCATCACTTGAAGGAAGCAGATTCTAAATATAATTACAATGCTTATTGAGAGTCGTTTGTATGATGTTTTTCTTCAGAATTCCTGGAAATTGTTCACATTAGTGTTTGTGGTGGACGGAAAATAAGTCTTAAATCTGTCATGAGCCTGAAACTACTGGTACCTTGTGGTCAGGTGGGAAGGTACTTGTCTTCAAGTCTCTCATTCCAAAAGACAAAAACTCAGAAAGATTGTTATGAACCTGGAGATACTCCATTGCTATGTAATTTAGCCATGTGCACTTTGATTGAAGCATCTATATTCAGCTTCTGTGCGTAAACAAAATTTGAGATATGTAACCTCAAAAAAGAAAATAGTATATTTTGCATAGTCATGCAGCTTATCTCTTCAAAACACTTCTCAAACCTTCTTGTGGTCAGTGTACTTGGGAGGTGTTATAATTGTGTGCAGTCAGACTAGAAAGAAAATAACTTCAGCGATACAGGCTACAGAGATGCAGACATGGACACGTACAGATAGATGTTAAAGGCAAGAATATATAACTTGACCTTTCAAAATACATGCATTCTTTCTTAATAATAGAAGGCGTTCAGCTTCCAAAGAGTAGCTCATGAATGTGGAGATACACTGTACTGCAAAACTATAAGCCTGTTCTTACCCTCTCTATCTTTCCCTCAATTTCTTTCCCCTTCTAAGTTGTTGATGTCAGAAATAAGCTTTTAGGCATTTTTGAGGGTGTTTTTGATACATGCATAGCCTTCTCCCCATAATTTGCCCCAGCAGCCTGCAGTGCTGAGCAAGGAGAATTAAAGCATGCCATCTCTTTTCATTCCCTACCCATTCACGGTACATTGTGTGTTGGGGGGGTGCGTTAGTTTCTGTTGAAGTTTTAGCAATTCACTACTGAGCATTCCTGAGAGGATTTCCTCACCTTTTCTATTTCCCCCCAGTTTGGAAAAAAAAAAAAACAAACCACCTTAGAAATCTGTCCTTTCGGAGAAAAAACTTCTTTGAATAAGGCAAGATCTACAATGTTTTCTCTTTTTTTCCACCCTCAATAACTTTTTCATTTGTACATCAGTAAATTAAAAGCAGTCCTTTCTAAAGACTCCTTTGCTTCCCATGATGCACAATTGTGCAGAGTTTTGAAGTCCTTAATAAATAAATAAACGGGGGGGATCTCAGTACAAGGGGCTTCAGCTGAGAAGAGCGTTCATTTCTTCTTGCAGGAACTGTTGTACCATGCTTGTTACAGGCTTTGTTCCTGTAGGTGCCACTGTAATACAGATAAGGCTCTAAAGCAGCAGCCTGAACATAAGCTTAGCAACAGTACAGGCACATCCCATTATTGTGTTTTAATAACAAAGATATTGTGGGGCTTATTGAGTTATCCAGTAAAATCCAATAACGACTGAATGTGGCAAGTTAACCTCTCTGTATCCAGCAGCTGTTTGCAAAGAAATAATTTGATCGCCTTTGTATTTAGCCTTCTACCCCAACTTTTTGTCATTCTTTTTACACAGTTAGGTCTGTCTTCATAAAAATAAACTGTCTTTCCAGAAGATCTGATTTATGATTTGCACCCAGTGCGGGAGTTTATCTCATTCGTAAATAGATTCTGAAGAACAATCAATGCAATCGGTGTTGCAAAACTTGTTTTTCTCTCATCATACAGCACAGATTGATGTAATGGAGAAGCATCCATATGTTCTTGCTGAAGTAGTTTCAGATGCTTGCTGGGGATGTGTGTGTTCATAGAATAGTACTGGCAGCTCGAGTGGAACTTCTCAAGAGCTAATGCAAGGCTATGACCAAATACGTCTTTGAGTTGTCCCTCAGGCTGTAGAAAGTATTAGTGGTTATGGGAGCCCTGCCTTTTTATATAGTATGCAGTGCTGTTCTGATCTTCATGGGAAGAAACTAAGCTAGGCTCCCTCCACACATTTTAATTCAAATGACAGTGTTATCAACAAGTAGACTTTGACATCAGGATTTCCTTAGACAAACCCGCTGATGACTCCTTTTCCATAAAGAATAGAGAATAAGTCATGATGTGCCTTTGTAACTATACCTTTTCATTCTGGGTGACAGTTTGCGTTGCTTCTTTGAAAACAATTCTACTACTTACATTTGTCCAGATGATATTTAAGAAAGACTTCTTTTTGAAATAAAGTATAGCAAATGGATTGGCTTGATTTAACATTAAAGAATTAATATGGTGAGTTTATAAAAAGAAGTCTGGTCATAGTCTAGTTCAGAGCATTAACAGGAGGAGAGTAAGAACAGCGGTGGTTTCATTTGAGCTGTTATTAAATTTTATCATTAATTTTAATATGAAGTGCATTAACTCTTCTGTTTTGCATGTATAATACAGTTAGCTGAAATCTTAATTTCCTATCTGTTTTTTATTTTCATAGATAGGCTTTAAAGACAACTTCGTTTTTTAAAAAGCCGTTCTGGTTTTTATTTTTCTGCTGTTTCAAGTAGGCTTAAGTAAAATAAAGACTTGGTTTAAAGTTACTAGCCTGATATTCTTTTAAAGAGATTCTTTTTATCCTCCCCAGTTACTGGAATGTGGTGGGAACCTCCTTGATGCAATCTCTATCGCAGTGAAGGCGGCTCTGTTTAACACAAGGTAAAGCACAGATCTCATTTCATGTGAGTGGAAGTGGCATGGGAAGTGAAAGAGAAGTACTCTCTGTGAACTAAGCATTTTTAATGCTTAATTATTTAAATAAGAAATATCCAAGGCAACTTGCACTGAGATACATTTGCATGCAAGTAACATGAACTAATGACTTTAGTTCAGTTTCTAATAATCAAGTGTCATATTGTATTATATGCACAATCAGGCTCACAATATAACTTTTGTTCTGTAGCCAGATCCAGAAAAAATTGTCTTGACCGTATGGTTTTGTTGCAAGTACTTGGAGGCCTTTGTGTTGATGCCTTGTGCATTTAAAATAAGAAGTATTTACTGGTATGTGATGCTCCTGAATAAGAAGCCCTCTGTCAGTGTGATCGCAGACTTGTAACTAGCCTTGTTTTCCCACTTCTGGTGTTCTTTCTCATTAACTATTAGTCTAGAGTTCTTTCTAAAACTAAGAGGAAAAACTGGTGGTGAGACATTGTGGAGAGGGGGAGATAACGTGTCTTTAAAAGAACTTTGCCTCGTGCATTTTAATTCAAAGAATGGAAGAACAAAATCTAGTAGAATGAATGATGCAAGTGCTCTGTGTGTGTTTTAATGATAACATTCAATAATATTTTTTCCAATGTTTTTATCTTCTTTATCTACAGATGAAAGGGAATACAGAGTTTTGTAGCACCCTTGAGAAAGAAACTAGTGAATGGTTTGGCAAAAAAAATTATGTAGTAAAAGTAGCTGGAAGAGGTGCAAAAGTTAGACTCTTACAGGCATAAATGTTTTGAAAGTGGATTTCAAATTGTTTTTCAGCTGTAAATTAGAGATGCTAAAGTCAATGGCATAGTTCTGGCGTATTCATCAGGGAATCAGCACACAGTACTAGAGCTGGAAAAGTACTTGCAAGAGGAAGAGGAAAATAGACTTTTGAAGACAGGCAGTATATCAGGATATAAACACTTTAAAAGGGGGTAAGGGGAGAATCCATCTAAGACTACAACTTGTATATATTGCTTGTATATATTGCTGAGAAACTTCCCATGCTAATCAAGTTCTCAGCAGTCATTTTTAACAGTAGCTTGTTTTTGTAGCATTAAGAAATACTGTCACAAATGGAATGGCTCACAAAAGAGTTGACAGTACACTAAAGGGAAGAAATGCCTGTGTCTCTGTGTGTGAGATGCCAGGATACAAAAATCCTATAGTTAAAAAAGTTGCTCCCGTGTGTGTTGTTTTGCAGATCTAAGGCATGTACTTTATTTACAAGATAACTAGGCCTTTTTTCTTATTTCATCCAGAATCCTAGTTCTGAATAAAGAGAGAAGATCATATACAAATTGATTAAAATAAATAAATAAATAGAAGAAAATCTGTTGCTTTGGGAACGTGGGCAACATGGAGAGTATAATTGTTTTAATGATCATGCTTTATTTTTATTCTTCTGAAAAACTGTATCTTTTATATAATCTTTAATCTATGGGCAAGCAGCCACAGTCTTGTGGAAGTTGGATATCAAATCAAAATGCGGTCCAGTGTGACATAATGCAGAGCCTGTTGATTTTTGACCTGTGAGAACCCCGTCTATTGATTTGAGCAGGGAATGCTAGTACCTCTAAGCTCGTATGAGCTCAGAAAGTCAGGAGGTGAAATTCAAAGTGAAAACCTATTGTCCTCATTCACTATTCCTCTCCCTTTCCTTTGGTACCTACTAAGTTTTCTTTGGATTGACACAAGGTTGTTTAGAATAGCTACCTGCTCTTCATGAAATATTATTGTCCCAGCAAGACAAGATGTCAGTTTGAAGGTCATTTCAGATTAAGTGTTCTGAACTTTGCTTGACATGTGTGTCCCTCTTTGAGTCTTACTTTCCTTTCATAATCTGTTTACAACCAGGTTTTTGTTATAAGTCTTTTCAGATCTTCGTCAGGCTTGACTGCAGCCTTGGAACCAAGAACAGGGAGCTGCAGCTGCTGTTTTTCCTTTGAAGCTACAAATTCTCAGATGTTCAAATAGGCATTTGAGCTTCATCCTTAAAATCTTGCTGTAACCATTTTTGTAATAGCTATAGGCACGTTTTTCTTTAGGGCTAAGTAAATGCAAAACCGTAACTTAAGGAATTTTCACAAGAATTATGGGATATAAATCCTTTGTGTGTTTGACCTGACTCATCGTGTCCCCTTCAGGCATGGAGCAATGACAATATAACTGTTTTAGGGGGAACATTTACTCCTTGGAGTTTTGTATGGTTCGTTATATTCTAAAAACTACGTCAAGATCATGTGCAAAAGATTGCAGTTACCAAACTTTCTTCTTAACTGTGTTTCCAAGGTGCTTAAGGCTGGATCGCTCCATGATTGGAGTACATACGGCAAAATGTGCAAGTAGCTACTGTGTCAGGACTTAGCATTAAACTTGATCCTGTGGGATGGGCCTACTTGCAACCGAGACAACAGAAACTAGCCAAATTACAAAAGCTACGCCGTTTATAACACAATAGCTTTGCAGATGTCATGCTTTTTTGCTGGGCAGCATGGTAGAGACAGAACTGATGCCTGCTTGCAAGGGTAGAACTGGCTTTGCCGTTGGGAAGTCTGGGTCGGCAGCATGCAGAAAAGAGCATTGTTCGTTATGTGACTAAGTCCTGCTGTACAGATTTCTGCCCTGATTAGTTGCAGGAATCAAAGCAGAAAAATAAAAGTTGCAAAGTAAACATGTACAGCTAGTTCTTAAGATAAATCTTCATAAGCTGGGAGAGGAAATCTCCAGTTTTCTGGAAATGCTTTTTGTGTAACGCTCTCTTTGCCTGGTTTTTCTGTGTATATACCCCCTTTTTATGCAACTATGATGCTTGTGTCTGATTAACTCTCTTTTTGCCTCTGCAGTAGTTCTAATATGTACCCCACTCATCTTTTCTTGGCCAAAACAGCTCTTTGCAGGGGTTTTTCAGGTATTAATTCTGGCACCTTTTTCTTGCAGACTAAACATTGCACTGGTTTCATAGCTATTTTAGGATGGAGTTACAAATAGCTTAATCTCACGGATTTTCTTGAAACCTTCATTCTTTTTTACGCACTGCTCTGGCACATACACTTTTTGTCTAGGCTGTTGTCCAATGTTCTCCATTGTCCCGTGTAGTAGAGGTTTAGTCACCTTGTGACTTTATTCCATCGATTTTTAATGGAATATTTTTAACTCGAAAACAGGCTTTGATGCATTTCCAATGATTTGTTGTGTAACACTGCAAAGCATTTTGAGTTTCATTTCAGGAAAAAGTACAGATCATAGTTGTTACTGAAAGTTCTAAGTTTTAGCTTGGCTCGGGCCAGTGTTGTTGTAGGGAATTTGTTCTCACTGAAGCAGAGTTAGCTGTTGTGAAGTACTTGCCTCTAGGACTCTTAGCCACAAATAACTAAAATACTCTTCCAGGGAACGATAAAAATCGCTTTGCGTTGGTGGGGGAAAACTTCAATAAATCAGTCCCGATCTCCTCCTCTTTTAAAAGAAGATTTGGTACAGAACGCATAAAAGAATGTAACCTCCAGAGGCTAGTTATAAAACACAACGCTACTGTAAAAGTACTAATATAAAAACAGATTGTGGTTACATTCCACATAGTTACTGAAGTTAGCTTTCTAGGGAGGTCTTGGAATATTATATGTTTTCAAGTGCAAATGTGTAGAAGTGAGAGCAGTATGGTTGCTCTGTGTGGGGGTTTTACTGGCTAGTAAAGCGAAGACACTCAGTGAGCACTCCATCCTACTGGGTACCTGGATAAATGAGGGTATATAAGACACAGATTCTTGGCTTCTTGAGATACTATCTTCTACTAAATTGTTTTAAATTACTTTATTAATTGTACTAAGAAAGCTGCATTAAATTGTCCTGTAAAACTCCCATTAGGTGTCTATAACAAATACAATATATGTATCACTGATAAGGACCTTGTCTAGCTCATTTGTGAGAGCGCTTGTCACTCACAATTGAGAAGAAAGCATTTC
Organism: Larus michahellis; assembly: GCF_964199755.1. Lineage (NCBI taxonomy): Eukaryota > Metazoa > Chordata > Aves > Charadriiformes > Laridae > Larus > Larus michahellis. The sequence goes on along the minus strand of NC_133897.1, from coordinate 49,248,261 downwards.
TTGGGTTTCTGCTTGAGTTTTTCTCCCTTTTGGGTGTCTGTCGTTAGAACAGTAGAGTCTTCTGGCTTCCTAAAGGATGGGAATATCTTCCCAATCTTCCCATTTCGCTAAAGAGAAAGGATTTTACTAATGTCATCGTCTTCCTTTACCCCAAATCTCCTTAGTGTCATTCTTTCCCAAACAGCTTTACTACTTGTATTTGCTACTGATGTTACAGCTTTGCCAAGCAATGCAATTGCCATAATTCTGACAACTTCACTGTTGTCAGCAAGATTGGGAACCACAGTGCAAAAAGATTCAGTCTTGGTAATTCCTCTCCTGTACATCCAGACAGGTGTACAAAGAATTGTTCAGAATTGCATTGTGCAAGTTCCAAAAGATTCTCTCCCCATATATTAGTGTAAAAACCAGTTCAGAATCTAACAGTTTGAATGATGTAAATATGATGGTCTTATCCTAAATATCTTCCCACTTATGATATTTTCTTCCTAGACTCAGTGAGCGAGTTGTTAATGTTTGATATCTTTCTGGATTTTTTCCTAAACATTTAGGCTCATTTAGAGGAATGGGCACTTCATGGAGCTGAGACTGTATGACACCTGTATTTTTAATCTGTTCTGGCAATGATTTTGCATACTTTGTTTCCACAGAATACCCAAAGTGCGTGTTCTGGAGGACGAAGAAGGCTCTAAAGAGATTGAGCTGTCTGATGACCCTTATGATTGTATTCGACTTAATGTGGATGATGTGCCCTGCATCGTCACACTAAGCAAAGTAAGCCTGACAAATTTCTGGCCTTCTACCTAGACACTTCAGTTTCTATTAGCTTCACCTGCTGTTTATTTTTTCCCTAGAGATAAAACTTGTGTATATATTTGTTTATGCTTGGCCTCCTAATTAAGAAGAACTTTTATCGAATAAGGGGTTTTTTCCGCCTCTGACTTGTGGATTTCCACTTGGTGCATTCTTAAAATGCATCTTCTTGCATACAGAAGAGGTGTTTGTTATTTTTTCATCTACTCCTTGCTCAACATCCAGAGCAGCAGATGCTTCACCATGTTAAAATAAATGGGTATTGTTGTGAGGCACAGAGGTCGTGTGGTCTGCATAGAGTTACACAATGGGTATTTGTTGCTGGGGACAGAACTCTGTTTTCCTGGGTGCAATACTGTCCTTTCCTTTCAAACAGGTTTTTGTTTTCCTTTTCCATATATAGCCCACAACTAGAGGAGTTGATTTGCTGGATGCTGCATTTTCCAGTGCAAGAGTTAGCAATTTGCTGAGTTTCCTGGAATTTTGTCTGACATGTCTTTTAAGCAAGTTTCATAAATAGTAGAAACGTCACCACTGAAGTGGGGGCTCACCCGAGTGTTGGGATGTGCAATTTTCACCGAGTGGGGAAGACAGTCCATGCTTGGATTTGGAGGGAAAGGGGAATCTGGAGTTTCATGTAGTTAAAAGGATGGTCAGAGAGGAAAACAGTGTGAAATAGTGACGTGCTTATCTCACCTGTTATGTATGTACACATAATTTAGGGTCAGAGGCTGTTTAAGTACTGTGCTCTCAAGTCAGTCACATTATATTAGGATGGGAGGCTGTAGATAGCCAACAGAACTACTACTCACAGTTTAACGTCTTAATAAAGAGCTGTAAACTAATATGTCGTTTTGTCACTAACCTACAGATTGGATATAGGCATGTGGTGGATGCTACCCTTCAGGAAGAAGCCTGTTCTTTGGCCAGTCTGCTTATTTCTGTGACCAGTAAAGGTGCCCTCACTTCTATGAAGAAAGTGGGGAAAGGTAGCCTTGATCCTGAGAGTATTTTTGAAATGATGGAGGTAAGGACTTTGAAGCAGTTACTGATGATACTGAATGATACTGGATGAACTGGAACTTGAGTATATGAAAAGCTGCAGTAAGAACTTTAAGAGCAGAGATCCTGATGCTTTTATTAGGTGCACAAGGGATTTGCTGAAGGTCACAGACAGTTCCTTTGGAACAGAATCTTAATATGAATGGAAGTTACCTAAAACTTTAAGATGCCTGAAATGTATGCTACTCAAGTCATTTCAGTCAAGTGCCTCACAGATGTAAGACTGTAAAGCTTAAGTTGATAAACTTTGAGAACTATGTTCCCTCTCTCGTTGTTTCTCTTGAAGACTGAAAGAACAAATCTTCTAACATGGTAAAGTCCCTATAGTGGTGGTACTTTGAATTGCTAGTGCATAGTGTTCTAGCACAACTCATTTGTTTTGTGATAAGCTTACTGTTCTCATTCTACTGTTGTTTTTCTTTACTCCTTTACTGGACTTCTGATCTGGCCCTACTCCTTGAAAATAGTAGTGTCTGGATGTTGTTCACATCCACGTAAGAATTCCATTTTAAACCTTTCTTCAGTCTCTTCTTAAAAAACTGCCTTCTAGTATAAATTCTCATGCCTGGGTTTGGCATTGAGCATGAGACAGAACTGGGTTTTGAACTCGGAGTCAGAATGAAAAATACTTCAAACTGGCTCTGTTTCCTAGAGATCCAGAACTAATTTCATCTTGGCTGTAGTGAGGAATGCAGAACTTGGAGCCAAGTTTGAAAATGCGTGGTCTCAAGTGGAAATGACATGCTGAGTATATGTGGCACCTCCCTGGTTCATGATGTCGCTCCAGAGTGCTAATCTTGGTGGTACCTGTGGGCTTTTTATTTGCATGCACAGAGGTCACCTATCCCCCTTATCATCCACGTAGATGTGCAGAGGGGCATTATCTCTAACTTGGCATGCTAAAGAAACAAAACTTCCTATGGACATCTGATGTGTCTTCCTTGATGGATTTTGAGTCCAATTCTAACTGTTATGGAAGGCTTGAGGTTTTGGGTCTAGGTCTGCTACAAAGAGATAGATGCTTAAGTTAGATACAGGTTCATGGTAGAAGCTGGCCCACGTGCAAATTATTTGCAGAAAGCTTTGATCAGAGTCTCTATTTTATTGACAGATTTTGCTCTACATTGAGTCCTAAGTAGGAAATGAACTTCTGTAGTTCCATTTTATAGCCTGCCCCAAAAGGCTGTGCTTGGGATTATGTCATGCTCATCTTAACACTAATCAGAGATGCATATGGAACGTTACCATGGAAAATCTTCAAACTGTCCTACTCTGCTTAAGAGCTTTAGTGAACTTGTCCCTACTTGTTGGTGCAAGGAGTTAAGAGCTTAAGCTGATCACCCAGTGAGTTGTACCATCTTTCACTTGCTTTGGAAGAAGTCTTCCCTCCTGGGTGGTGAGCAGTTTGAAGGAGTGAGGGATAAAGCTGATGAAAAGAAACCATGATGTTTTCTGGGAGGTCAGAGATTATCTGTTTGGACCTGCCTCAAACTCAGCAGCCTGATGAGGATACCAAGAAAAGCAAAAAGGCCTGGGAATGTCCAGTGGAGGAGCTGCATAACCCTTGATTGACACCTCCGTACCCTTATGATTTGGCTGCAGATCAGAGAGTGTTCAGCTTTCCCTGCCTAGTAGAGAACAGATGTTCGTAGGACATATCTCTTAGGAAGGCAGCTTCATGGGAAAGTTTTGGGAAGCTTCCAACATTAGGCTTTTTTTTTACTGAGTTTATGATATGATCCATAAGAGAGGCAGGCAGGAATAAGATGGCAGCAGTGTTGTGTGTTGTGTCACTACCAAAGCTCTGCACAGTTCCCATTCACTTTGACCTGGTATGAGTGATGTTGTCCTATGTTTGAGGAGAAGAATGCGCAAAGTATATCACTCCTCAGGACTCCGGACTGCTGCTGTGATCTTTGTCCCAGTGCAGAGCTGTAACAATTTTTGTGTGTGCCCCCCTTTATTTAGCATTTAGCTCCGACTGTCTAGGATTGCCAACTACGCTGCTGCATCAAAGCTCTTCTGTCTGGCCACATTCTGTCACCTGGTTCTTCAGTTAGAAGTGTACCTTATTTTAAGGTTTGTGCGCCCACGGTGTTGGCAATTGAGAGCTTTGTGGTCAGGTCTGTGGCAGGCGTAGTCTTCGTTGCATAGATCGGGAGCTAATAAAATGAGTTTAATATAATCTGTCTTTGGCTCTTTAGGGGCAGGTGGGCTCTCTTCATCACTGTGTGGAGTCAGTATTTTAGGTCATTTAGAGAAACCCTGGGAAAGCTCTAATAGTCACCACTGCCTAAAGATCTTTATTTCAGCATTGCCCAATGTTTCCCTGTCCTGCAGCTTCCACAGTACAATTGTGCATTCGGGAGGGGCAGAAGCTGGTATTGGAGCTAATCTTGGTGGTTTTCCACTTCTGGAGTTTATTTCTGTAAAGAAAACCTTCTTTTAACTCCTTTAAGGTCCTTGGATAGTCCCTTCAGATAGGAACTGAACATCATAATGAAGAATCTGCCCCCAAACTGATTTGGTTATGCAGCCAGTGCGCATTTTGGGCTTCTCTGGCTACATGACAGGGTCTAAATTCAGTCTGCTGATTCTGAGCACGTTCAGAAGAGTTTACTGAACTTTGTATTAGTAGGCTGCTTTGCTGGTCAGATACCTGTTTTCCTCTGGCAGCTAGCAGATTGCTTCGTGTTGTGTGTGCTGGCTAATTTGAATGTGTGATTGTACCTGATGTGAATTTAATTTGTATTACTGGGTGATCCAGTGGTGCGCAGATCTGGTGTTAACGGTCATGGAATGCTTCTCTGATGAACGGGAGCACTGCCTTTACGTGTACGTTTTTCCAAAACTTAATCAAATTAAAATGAAACTTACACCACCGTTTTTCTTAATTTAAAGCATGTTTTTATTGTACCAGATGGTATATGCTAATCATTAAAGGGAAAACATTTGTCAAAAGGAAGTGTCTCATGAGAGTTGTCTTTCTGGTAATAAGCATATGTCTCAGGTTTGTTTTGCTTTCTTTGCATTGCAGACGGGAAAAAGAGTGGGCAAGTCATTGCATATAGCCCTTCAGAAGATTTTGGATGAAGAAGAGAGTTTGGGGACCTCACGGCAGAAAGTTGGATTTTTAGGATGAGTTTATATTAAATGTTCAAAACTGTTTTTAATTGATTGTGCAATCTTGTCATTTTGTATATAGAAAGAGGTTATTTTTTTGTTCCAGTACCTTTATCCTTCTGGCTAAGAGACTTTTTAAAATGTTACCAAGCATAAAGAAAGCTACGGTTAAATGCAAGTAAGCAAATTTGAGATGCTTTCCATATGGGTAACTGTCCGCATCTAGGAAGCGCACCAGCAGCAATTGATGCTGTTGCCTGGGAAGTGCTTGAGTCTGTTTTCAAGAGTGACTGGTGTAAGTTCCACTTAATTCTGTTTGCATGTGTTCCACTGCTGCAGACCAGCTGCTGTGTTCAAGGGTGTATATGGGGATGTCCTCGGTGCAGCACAAGCCAGGTTTTGGGCCTCATGAAATATTTTTTTTTTTTTTTTTTGTTCACCAGCCAGATGAGAACAGCACTTTGTGGAATTCTTCCTTTAAATTACTTTTCTTTGAATAAAATGTGGTTAGATTTTACTATAAATACAACATATTCCAAAGTTTCTAATTCATATTTTAAAACAAGATTTCTTTGCTTACCAGAGCACTGCCTATCCTGTTTGCCAACAGGTCCAATAGTAACCTAGCCAAAACCTCTCATGGTGGATAAGGAGAAAGGGCATGGCTAAGGTAGAAGGGAAAATAAGTTCATTTTTTAGGAGTTTGATAATTTAGCTGGAAAGGCATAATGGCTGTCAGTAACGATCCTTTACAGGGAAAGACAGAAGATGGCAGATAAGGGATGCAATCAAGTTGTATCACCAGATCTTCAAAGCAGTTGATTCCTTCCCTACCTTCATTGGCTGGCCCAGCAAAGAGTAAGAGCTGTTTATTTGGCAGGATAGGAAGAGACAACAGATGGAAGAAGTCTAAGGAAAAAGCTGATTCTCAGGAAGTTGGTATTCCAGCTACAAGTGTTAGAAGGATCCTTTTGAACAAACATTATGGCAAAAGTTACTACATTAATCCATGAATCATTTAGCTCTTACTCAAGCAGCGTTTCCTGAATTTCCTGTTTTAATTTCCAAATAGCAGATTAAGAACATTCTCTTGTCTGGAACATGTTTGGCGGGGAGAAGGGGAAGGTTTTTGCTGAAGGAGGGCTGTAGATATGGGACAAAACATACTGCAGCTCAATATATGGTGTAATTAAGGTCCCCAAATCTCTTCAGGCCTTTTCCTAGAGCTCACTCACATAATTATTCAAGGTAACTGCAGGACTACTGTGTATTTCAGGTATGTGTAGCCACTACTATAATGAGCAGGCAGGTTTAAAAAAAAAAATAAAAAAAATTGTCCTACCAAATTTGCCCAAGATGTCTATTTTGAAGAGGTCAGATTTTTTTCAGCATCCTAAGTAATGGGTCAGGTATGTTACAATAGTGCTACATAGTCATACAGGCAGGACGTGAGAATGATTATATGTATCATCTTTAATCACTCCAGTAGAGTTATACTATGTGAAGCAAAGACTAACCTGACATCAGCTTTACAGTAGCTGTGATCCATTCCTTGCCACGCAAAGCTACTTGTAGGAATATAGAAAGAAAGAAAGAAAACTGAAGGGAGAAAAACCATTTACAGTACCTGAGACTTAACACAGGCAGGTTTTGTTTGGTCATGTATTGTTTAATGTTTCAGAAAATGGTTGATCTCAATGAGGATTGCAAGTTGTAAACCACAGATGTTCTCTGAATAGCTGTTGCCTGTTTTGTTACAGATTTGTGGCTGGATACCAAAAAGCTGCCCAGAGTTACTTCCAGGGTGAATTTTGTAACATGGTAATGATAGAGTATTTCTACATAGCCTCCCAGCTGAAGGATCTCCAAGTGTTTTGCAAGTTACATCATTTAAGATGCTTCTTGTCCCCTCTCTAGATCCTTTTAATTATAAATTGATTGTTATTAGAGCTGGAGCGGGGGGCGTTGCAGGGCAGGGGGAGGAAACGTCACTGTGTTTCAAATGTATTAACTGACACCTTTGTGGAGGTGAATATATTTGCATTCCCTCTCCACTTCTTACTAAGGATGGCAAATATTTAGCCCATCTGAGGTCTAGGCTATGTGCTCAAAACCAAACTCTTGCTACCTGAGCATCTGTGTCTGCTGACAGCACAGGGAAACCCGTGGAGCAGCTGTGTATACAAAAATGGCTACCCAGTCACAAAATACTTGTTACCAAGCACTTTCTGAGAGTGCAAGTGTAAATTAACATGGTGTAAGTATCTGCAGTGCCCCCTCTGACCATGCGTCTCCTCCCCCAGGGCTTCTGTAGCTCTGCAAGCAGACACGGAATGAATTGGGGGTCTTCAGGGGGTCCTATTCCTTCTACACTGCCTACCTCCCATCTGTTGGCATTGAAAAGCAGTGGGGTGGAGTGGGGCCCCAGTTCAGACTGGGACTACTTCTACCCCTGAGATATAAATAATGAGCCCGGCCAAAAGTATTACACACCCGCTAGTTGGTCTCAGCTGCCCGTGGAGGTTTGCTGCTACCAACTTGTATCCCAAATGGATAAACAAAGCTCCAACAGCGGTAGAAGCTCTCTTGGTTGATACAACGTCTGCCAAGTAATCTTTGAGATTGTGGTTCTCAGGCGTGCTAAGGGCTGTGGTGCCCATTTCTATTTTTTTGGCTCTCTTTAACCCCTCCCTTCCATCCCAAACAAAAATAGCAGTTAAGATTTTTAACGGAGACTTCAGTTGAGACTGCTCCTGTTCCCATCTGGGCTGGTGGAAAGTTCCATGTGTTGCTGTGCAGATATTGCCACGTTTTCATTGACTCAAGTCCAGTAGAACTAAGAGGAAACATCTGTGGAGCAGGATAGCTCTCTGTTTGTCCCAGAAATTAATTGCTTCTGCTGGGAGTGTTGAGAAACTGAAAGCTGTGTACTAGAGATGAGGAATCTAGTAACTCCTGCTAGGCTTCTACTTGTGTTACCTAAAATACACCCAGCCACAATTTACCTTTCTTTTTTTTTTTTCCTTCCCCTGTGTATCCCAGCCTAAAGGTCTGTTTGACAGGGACAGTCCCCATGAAGCGGGAGAGGGCAAGGCTGTAGATCGGTAGACCTGGTTGATTTGCTTCTCGTGTTCCTCCAGATCTGTATTTACGTTTAGGGTGATGCACAGTAGATTTACCTGGCCCAGGAATCCCATCAGCCAACGTTTTGCAACTGCGGAAACGGTTCAACATTGCAATTGTGTAGTTTGGGGAGGAGAAGGGGAGCTTGTTCTGCGCCGTGGGCGGGGGTTGAGGCAATGAGGAGCAGAGGGGCTATGCCACCCGCAGTTGGCCTTTATAAAAACTTGCTTCAGCACAGCCTGTTGTAAAGACAAGTTAGTGGGAGCCATAGCTCACTCTTTTTTTTTTTTTTTTTTTTTTTTTTTTTTGAGGGACTCAGCACCTTGATTTGATGTAGATATTATCTACATGGAGTTTCTGCATTTTCTCTGTAAATAGGAATTAACTGGGATTTACCACCACCTGCTAGGACTGCCTCCAACTTTTCTTTTAAACTCCAGCAGATGCCACTTCCCTCCTCAGCAGAGGGATGTTCTCCAGCCCCACTGTGGTGCTGGTTTACTTTGCCTGTAATAAGCAGCCATGGAGCCCCAGAGCCGGGGGATGAAGTCAGCATGACTTGGTAAGACCTGAGAGGAGAGCACTCCAGTCCTTACCCCAGAGCCTTGTTCCCTTGTAGAACCACAGAAGGTTTAGAGTTGGAAGGGACCTTAAAGATCATCTAGTTCCAACCCCCCACTGCCATGGGTGGGGACACCTCCCGCTAGACCAGGTTGCTCAAAGCCCCATACAGCCTGGCCTCCCAGTCATAGTGCTCGGCCACAGCAGGGCGCTTTGGTACCCATCTCCCCGCAGGGAGACTGGGATGCCTCGTTTTTCCCTTGATTCAGCTGCATTTTGAGCTATCCGGTAAGAAAGACCTTTTTGCTGTTCCTGCAAAACAACATTAGGATCTCAAACATGCTGCTGTTAATGGCTCCCTTGTGATGGTTTCAACCTCAATTTCATCGACTGGAACACTTTTTAATAAGGCTGTGGTTGTCTTACGGGCTCTATGAGCAGCTCTGTTGCTATCCTGTTCTCAAGATTAGGGTAAGATCAGCAGCACAGCACCCCTGAGTTTTCAGGTCTACATTTGTAGATCAGATTTGATCTCCCTGATTGAGACTGAGAAGATCATAGTTACTGCAGCCCCTTAGCTAATACATTGGTAGGGGAAAAAGGAAATTAAATCTCAGCCGCTTTCTGACGTACACCTCCTCCACCCAGCTGGCATGGCGGGGACGGCAGCTGAGCCAGCTGGATGTTGGAGGTGGTTGGAGCCACCAGCCACCTGCCTGCAGGCCCTCCCTCCCTGAGGAGCTCTTTCACCACGCGTTCTCCTATGTTTTGGCAAACAGTAAGTTTGGGCATTTCTGGGGTTGGAAACCTATGGGTGGAAAAGTCACGATTTAAGCCCTACTTCTCTCCTTTTCCCCCAGAGAGAGGCCAACTTTAATCCGATGAGGCTTTTCAAGGGCATGGATTGCTTTCTTCCTGCTGTCTGATCACGCAGCCTTTTCTCTAAATTGAAAAAATGAAGACATTTCTAAGACTGATGTTGAAATCCTCTTACAATCCCTAATTCAGCATCCACAGCCATATGAAAGCGAACCAGTCTTTCAAAGGTGAGAATGACATGCAACAAGATTATAAACTGGCAGAACTGCTCTCTGCCTGCCAGTCCTAAAATACTGACTTCAGTTTCAACGGTGACTTCACTTGAGCTGATGCCGAGATGGTTTCATGCAGCCTGCTCAGCGATCCTCCACAATTACGAATTTCCCCAGAGTTTTGGTGTTAGATTTAGACACTTGACTACAGTTTTCCTTTGGCTGGTTGGATTTAGGGACGTGGATGATGGGCAGAAAAGCAAAGCAGTGAAGACAGACAGATTTACCCCTAGCCCACAGGAGCTGCATGCCCCAAGCAGAAGGGAGGGTAAGTCCTTTGGTGCAGCTCCTTTTGGAAACAGGAGGATTTTGAGCAGCTGATAGCACTTCAACTCAAGTTCTCCACATTCGGGTCTGGTTTAAGACCTGGGGAACTCCTTTAGTACAGATCCTTCTGTCCTGTGACCCTTGGTGAATGTGGGGTAGGGATGTGAGCCGTGCTTGCCATGGGATGTGATGGGAAGGCTCCCTCCATAGGCTCCGAGCCAATTTCCTAATGTTGGTGCTGGGGATAACGTTTTGGCAAAGTGCTGACTCCTTGGTTTTCCCCATCATTGTCCTTATGAAAACCGCCCTTTCCTGAACTATTATCGCATTTCTTCTCGATCGGTCTCAAAAACAATGATCCATAGATTCGGCTCTTTCCATTCTAACCTGTTCTGATGTTTATGCTGGTGGAAATCAGGAGCGATGCCAGCACGGGTTTGGGCAGCGGCTAATTAATATCAGAGATTTTCTTCTGTTAGCCCCGCTTCCTCGCAGCATGTTTTTTACTGTCCACTGCTGTTTCTCTCTTACTCCTCTTCGAGGTTACTGCGGTGCTGCTGAGACACAGATCCTTCAGAGTGGATTCGATGAAGGCAGCAGAGGTAGGAGACCCTGCCTGCTGCCCCAGCCGTGGGTCAAGCCACCGAGCTGCACGGCCCCATGTGTAAAGACGCTTTTGGGTCTCCCCTTTGCGTTCCTGCTGTCAGCAGGGGACGTAGGAGCCTTCCCGGAGGACGGGGGCTGCAGGCAAAGAGCAAGAATCGTTTGGCGTTCTGGTGGCCTGCCTTTGAACCAGTTAACTTAGCCTCGAAAAGCCAGGGCTGGTAATTGCCTATCTTGATAATAACCGTGTGAATACTGTTATCTAGTCCACCCTTCCACTTTCCAGCCATTGTGCGGTGGCGCTGCCTCATTTCTTGGCTTGGCGATACCTGCTTATTTCCTAGGAGTCGAATCAAAATAGCCTCTGATCTCGCTGCCCATTTCCTTGCCTCGCTGGGCACAAAATCACAGGTCTGCATCGTTGCCAGGAGCATCCAGCTTCCTTTCATGGGCTTATTCCAGCCACTGTTTTGCTAACTGAAAGCCTTCCAAATACAGCATCGCAGCCTACTTACTGGGTTTCCCAAAGCCACGTAAACTTTTCTGGCCGCTTCCCTGCGGCCCTGGGACAGTTTTCGTAAGCCTACATTCTTCTGCCCTCTTTTTCATCTCAAACCAGTCTCCTTAGAGCTAACAGAAGCTACTGTCAGTCTGACCAGGAGGCCGGGCTTGAAACCAGGGAGTAAAGTGCTTTATACTGGGAAGTAAAATCCATGATTGTACAGATCTAAAAAAATCATGGTCAAAAACCTGGTTTCTTGGCATGATTGTAGCCTTTCTCCTTCTTATTAACCCTTCAATGAATCAGCTGTTGCTCTCTTTCCCCTGGTGCCTGCTCCCGATGGGCTATATGTGCCAGATGAGCCTCCCAGCTGTTGCTCCTCAGCTCTGACATTTGCTGCTTCCCTTTTAGCCCTGAAGGGGAAGGGTTTGCACGGCCAAAACCTCACCGCTGTCTTCCAGTTCTGTTAGTTCATCTAGTAAAAAGGATTACCTCTACCCACCTCCCACGCCTCCCTTACATAAGAAGCGTGAATCATCGGGATCTTAAAAGCATGATGTCTGCCCAAAAAAGACGGCTTACAAAGGACCATTGGTAGCCCCGTTATTTAACTGGAACAGCAGCAGGAGCCCAGGCAAGGAATGGGCTCCATACGGACAAGGGCCTTCCAGCTTAAAAGCCTAAAGGTGGCCCTTCCCTATAGCATCTCCATTCTGGACCTGTTGCAGCAACACTTCAGCTCGCTTCTGTCAGGTGGGCTCATGGGGGTTTATGAGCTTTTATAATATCAAGGATTTATTTTTTTTCAGCCTACATAGGGCAGAATAGGAGCAGAGCCCCCTGTGAATAGGTGTTACAGCCAGAGACAAATTTTTTTTTAAGTCTACTTTATTTCGGTTTTCTCTTTTTCAAGAAAAATGATGGTGGCAGCCAGCATAGGACATGCTGGACACTGTAGGACACCATAGGACATGCTGGCTGATGCTGGGAGAGGCCCCTTTGGTTGCAGCCGTCTCCTTCAGGAGCTAATGGAAAGCTGCCTTGCCCTCCTTGTTTCAGCTGGGGAATCGGAGAAATGCAACACTCGGGCGAAACAGCCACCAAATGCAACACTCCCAGCCACCCAGAAACCTGTGGTTAGGAATCACCGTCAGACTTCACATCAGAGCCATCTGTTTCACACGCAGCAGCAAAGACAACAGTTTGGTTTTTTCCCCAGCGTGGCAGGACATGAATCAAAGCAAAGGCAGGCGAGGAAATCTGGGGCCAAGGAAAACTGGGAGGTGCTGAGTTACCAAAAGTACTTTGGATAGGTCAATGCTCCTCAAATGTCAAGAGAAGGGAACGTGTATGTGTATGTAGGTGTTTGGCATCTCTTGTGCTCCATCCCATTTTGGGATAGCCCAGGCAGGAGAACAGTAAATCCCTAAAATACATATTCTCTGGCTTAAATTTGAGTGGGATTGAGTGTGTGTGGTGAAGAAGAGTGAAAATGAAACCTGTTCCTCCTTGGCTTCAAAGGCTTGGACTACAAGGGAGCTCTGTTCAGGTAGGATATAAAGGGCAGGGTTTTCCTTATTCAGCAGAAGCGGGAAGCAGGGTAACACAGTTGTGGCCAAACTAAATCAACGGCAGCTCTTTTTCCAGACCCACCCCTGTTTATCTCAGACCTTTTTATGCTCCTGCGACTCCAGCGGTTCACATTGTGCCGGGTGGCATCTTGCCTTAATTTTTCAGAAAAGATTTAAGCTTGGTAGCCAAATCTAAGGTTAAAGCCCAGAGCACTTTGTTCTACAAAATGCCTGCCTGTCCTCTCCTCTACACAAATTTCCTCTGCTTGTTGAAAGGTTCTTGTTCCTTCTGCAGGAGAGACTCGCCTGCTTGTGGTGAACAGCCGTGGCACCCGAAAAATGAGGCAGTGGTGTTGGTTTAGGCAGCAGCACTGCTCTTAAAGCAGCTGGGCTGTGCTGAAGTCAGACTGGGATCCTGCGAGGGGGGCCCAGCAAAAACAGCTTTCTATGGGATGTGTTTCCCCCTGTCCCAAGTCCAGCTCATCCTGGTCATCCTTTACAGCTCTGGGGTATTCTAAATACGTGAACGTCCTCCAAACTGTGTGAAGACCCAAATTTCAAAGTATTTTTCAGTCACCTAACCCCTTGGGTGGCCCTGGGGAAGACCCCACCCCCCACCCCCAAGTACTCAGCCTGATGGGTGGGTGTGAAGCATCAACGCGTGCTTTGACAGACCTGGCCATGAGATACTTTGGATTATTGACTCTGGTGTGTACCAGGTTTCTTAAGTGCAAAGAGCAGCTGTGGATTTTGACTCTCAAAGGTGCCAGAGGAGGAGGGGAAGTGGTGCAGGGCAGCCTTCCTCTTAGCAGGGCGTCTGCAGTAGCAGGTCAAACATCTCCCAGCCTTCTTTGTCCCTGCTTTTGCCCAGGCCTGCTGAAATGTGGCCCTCTTTCAGATGGCTTCCAGGACACACACACGGCTGTAGAGGCTGGGGCCGAGACTTCTTTCCCACTGTCTTGTGGGGTGAGGCAGAGCCAAAATACCTCCAGCTCCCAGCCAGGGCAGTGGAAGCAGTTGAAGAGCAACACAATTGAGCAGCCCTCTGGTTTGGTTGAAACCTCCAGAGACATTGTTTGGCTTCCTGTCCTACAGAAACAAAAGTGCATTTGGAAAAATGAAAGCATATCAAGCCACCACATGGTCTGGCGGTGGGGGATGCATTTGCCACAAAAGGACTCTCGCTCCCCTGGATGGTGCCACCCAGGTGCCTCCAAAGTCTCAGTGCCGTGCTGCTGCCAGGCAGTCCCAACAGCCCTGACCACTTATGTCCTTGCAAAATTGTCCTAGGGATAGGGGACAGTATGGCCAACACAGCTTTGTCCTCACCCCCAAGGATGGGACTCGTCATGGTGAGAGTGATTTATGCTGAAGCTATCCCAGAACTGGGGATTTGAGCCCAGGGCTGGGAGCCACCCTCTGTCCCCAGCCACCACTGCAAGGAAAAGCAGCCCAAAGCCTTATCCTGCGACCTAAACGTGGCAGCTGGGCGAGAGCAAAGGCACAGCCATGTCCACAGGACTGCTTGTGCCCAGCAACCCCCTTTTGGAAGGGGGGCCCCAAAAATAGAGGTCTAAACCTATTGCATTTGAAGCTTCCCTCAGCCCGTGGCTGTCCAAGAGCAAATGAGAAATTGCCACCGGGGATAAAACATGTGGCTCTCATGGGACAGCCACGTCTTAGCTCTGCCCATCACCTGGGCAGGGGAATGGGCGTCCCCGCTGCCAGGGTCACCCTCCAGAGGGGACCCCATGCAGAGCTGGGAAGAGGTGGGCAGGGGGCGCCAGTCTCATCTGCCCTGGAGAGGCAATGGTGGCAGGACGACCTTGCCGAGGCCTCGGTGGAGCTGTGTTTTTTGAGGTGTAAGAGCTCCACTTTGAGCAAGGACTGCTCTAGAAATGGCTGCACTTGTTCCGGGGGATTGCAGCAGCCCTTTGCAGCGGGGATAAACCAGGGATCTCCATGCGGGGCCTTGCACCACGCCATGGTGGGGTCTGGAGTGCTCAGGGTCCACCACACGCTCCCTCCACAGTTGCCCGGGCTCGCAGCATCTCTCCTGGGCAGCCCCGCAGAGGGGCCCCCCCGGGCAGGCTGGACCCCCTCTCGGCTCCCTCGGTCACCCCGACTCTGTTTCACACCTCACATCGTCGTCGCTGACGCGTGACATCAAACCCATGGCATTTTGCTAAAATCCATAGGAAATCATTCCACAGCCTTTCCTCATGTTTAGCTTAGCAGACTTTCAGTAGATTCATTCCCTCCTTTTTTCTTTTCTTTTCTTTTCTTTTCTTTTCTTTTTTCTTTTTTTTTTTTTTTTTTTTTTTTAAACAAAAACAAGCAGCCTGCTAAGAAATGCAAACCCGCTGGGATGTGTTTCAGCCTTGGCCGGAGCTGCCTGAGCCCCCCCCCGGGGACTGGAGGCTGCCTCTGGCCGGGGCTCAGCGGGAGGCTTTCTGGGCCAGCCATTTCTGATCCAAGCCGGCGTTAAGTTCTGTCTGGAAGGCAGAGCGAAGCCGTTCCACCTCCGCTCGGCGCCGGACGGCAGCAGCATGGCGCTCCGGGGAGCCTGCCTGCTCCTCTGCCTCCTCTCCCTCACCCAGGTCTCCGGCCAGCAAAACGGCAAAGTCCGGCCAAAACCGGCAGCTTCCAAGAAAGGTAAGGAGCCGCGGCACCTTCCTGGCGAGGAAACCTTGTAGGGGCTTGAGGGGGATGCAATTAGCCCGGTCATTTAGGCATTTAACAGTACTTTAATGAAACTTTTTAAAAAGCATCTAAAAAGCTAATAAAGTGTCTTCCCCCCGCCCCCCCCCGGCCAGCCTCGCTCCGTGGGAATGATTGCGTAGCCCTTCTGTAAAATAGTGAGGAAATTGAAATGCTTTTGACAGGTTACTACCTTGAATAAGTTTGATGGGACAGCTTGCTCTGACTTTCAGAGGGTAACGTGGTTTTTTTATGTTACCTCTAAGGTTCGCCCCAAACCTTTCCTCTACTAAAAAATCTCCCTTTCTGTGACCCCCATACCCCCTGCTCATTCATTTTTTCAGAAGCGAGTAAGTGGCGGATGACAGACTGCTGTTGTAGATTTGGCGACAAGAGCAGGCAGGTAACGGGAGCAATATAAAATCTATTAAATATCAACACAGATCTTCATTATGAAACGCGTGCCCCAGGTGTACGTCAAGCCATTCACAAGCTCTGACTACTCAGGCTGACCAGAGAGCAATACACACGAAAAGGTGCTTGAGGTCTATTTGCCTTAGTGGTTTGGGGTTAGGTTTTTTTTTTTGCTTTTCTTCTCCTTTTTTTGCTACTGTCCCATCCTCCCCCCCCCCCGCCCCGTCTCTGACACAATGCACATCAATTAGAGGAGAAGGCAGGTAATGAAGCGGCTTGTGTAGGAGCCCGGCGGCGTGTGAACCTGCCTCACGTGTCCGGCCACGGTTGCGTGGGCTTGGACCACTGCTGGCGGGCGCTCGGACGCTTGGAACTAAGCAGGGAGCGAGGAAGAAGCATCCCAGGAATTCACTTGGCCGGGCTGCTCTCGGTGGCTATTTTTATCAGATCCCATCCTTGAGAAGTTTTTTTCCCCCATTAGATCTTTCTATGAAATCACTGTATTATCTGCTTATTCCACATGTCTGGTCCATGGCTGAGCAAAAATACCCCTTGGGGCTGGTATAGGGTACATACGTGCATTGCACTTACTGGGTGTACCAGGATGAGTTTCTCGGAGAAATTTTATTTTTCTTTCCGTGTCGCCGGAACCGCTGTTTGTAACCCATTGGTGACAAACAGGTGGGAGAAAAATCACTTCTTTGACAGGAAAGTTGGGCTCTGAGATTTTTTGGGGGGGAGGGGAGGAGTTCAACTTTTTTTTTCTGAAAATCAAGCTATCTGAAACAGCCGGTGGCAGGTTTTTTTCTGAGAGCTTCAGGGGTTTCTATTCAAAGGAGAGGTCAAGTTTTCTGGGGGGAAAAGAAAAAAAAAAACAACACCCAAACTTGGCATTTTTTTGGCTGCCTGCATCCAGCCCCGCGGCAGGTCAGCTGCCCTGCTTTTAATGGAAACTTCCAGCATTTCTTGGTTTAACATTTTTATGATTTTTATCAGTGCCAGGGGGTGGTGAAAAAGGGAGGAAAGCACTAAAAAAACCCTTGTGAGGCTCCTCTTCGCCCCCAGCCCCTCGCCCTGTCCATGCCTGCCTGCCCATCCGCCACAGGGGCTGGGGCTCAGCCGCTCCTGTCCTCAGCAGGATGGTCCCATCCCATCCCCATCCCAGGCCCCCAGTGCCCCCATCCCGGCTCACCCCCTGCCCCTCACTGGGGAGGGTTGGGCAGGGTGAAGCCGCTGGAGGGTTGGGGTATTTGGCTGGATTTATTTTTTTTTTTTAATCTCCAGAGCCAAACCACGAATGTTAGAAAAGAAAATGATGATTGGAGCCAAGCTTTTTCTCTTTTTTACCCTTTTATTTGTTTTTTTTTCTTTTGTTTTGCTTTTTCTTCTTTTTTTTTGTAATTATTGCTTACATTTGGATCTGCTTCAGAACAAAAATGGTGCTGTTTCAACATGAAGAAGCCAAACCATAGCATTTAGAAAACGCTGAGCTAGCACATGCACTTCGCCTGCTGTTGGGTTTTTCCCCTCCCTCAAATTGCTCCCCAGTGATTTTCCCAGATAGAATCATGGAATGGTTCGGGTTGGAAGGGACCTTAAAGATCATGTAGTTCCAACCCCCCTGCCATGGGCAGGGACACCACCAGATGCAGTGGTTCAGCAAAGTCTCTCCAAACCCCCATGTCTTGGGGTGGGGGGCAGATGGGATTTGCCCTGCTCAGGCAGCCACGGGGGTCTCACCCAGCAGGGTGCCCAGGGGAGGTGGGAGCCACAGTGGGCAATGGCACCCCTGCCCCGGGGACTCTAGGCTGGGGACCTGCCAGCCCTGGGGGGGCTGCCCTTGGTCACAGCATGGAGGGGTGCTGGGGGCACGGGAGGGAGCATCTTTGCATAGCTCTCAAGTGTATTTTTAAGGTAATTGAAGCCAGCAACCAGAATCCGGATGCTTAAATCAGCAGGCAGGGGCTGATGTGGGCACCAAAATTCCCGTGTAATCTTGGAATCTGGGTGCTTTTCCCAGAAAGTGCCTGTGAACGTTTACATTGATGCATTGAAAATGTCTTTTTCCTGCTAAGTTGTTAGAAGTTGTCCTTTTTTAATCCTGTTTAAAGGAAACTTTGTAAAACACAGAAATTTTAATAGAATAAGCAAATGTGACTAAATCATCCACAAAAGCCTTGTCTGATGTCTTAAAAAAAAGAAAAAAAAAAAAAGAAAGTGTAATGTTACACAAATCTGAATATTACCTGCCTGGAACTGCTGTAGCTGAATCCCCATCAATGTGTACTAGTTTCAAAGTGCAGTTCCGTCTACTTGTTGCAAGCATTATTTTTTAACAGGTTGCCCAGAGAGGTGGTGGAGGCCCCATCCCTGGAGGCATTCAAGGCCAGGCTCGATGAGGCTCTGAGCAACCTGATCTAGTTGAACATGTCCCTGCTTACTGCAGGGGGGTTGGACTAGATGACCTTTAAGGGTCCCTTCCCACCCAACACATTCTATGATTCTATGTAAACCCATTGCGCGTGTGTTTGGTCCCTTCCTCTGATCCAGGGACAGGCTGCAATATGGGACCCGACATTTCCAGCTGGGACATTCAGGGAAATAAATGCCTGGTGTCAGAAGAAACACCAATGGCCAGGGAGGTTTGGTGACAGACGTTGCCAACCAGAGCAATGCTCGCCCTGCCGGGGGACAGAAACCTGTTCAGATAGGAATAAACCGGATGGTGCCTCCCCAGGCAAAGCTAAGCAACCCAGATATAGATCCAAATTTCATAGAGGGATAGTTAATTAATCAAAATGAAGTGCAGAGGAACTAGCCTCGATCACAGGCTTCTGGAGGTGAGTCTTGAGGAAATAACAGCACAGAGACAAAAACCTCTGGCAAGAGAACAGAAAACTGGATGTTTGTTGATGTACTTGCGGTACCTGCTTTGTAACTGAAGTGCAACTTAACCACTCCTGGTTCTCCCTCTGACGTCCTGGTGAACGTGCTGCTGCAGGAACATCTTGTGGCCCAGGGCTTGGAAAATAGGCGTTGAAAAGGGACAGGATGCGTAGGTGGTCATCAAGGAGACGTGTCCACCTTGGGTGACGGGGACCCTCTAGACGGGAACCCACCAGCAAACCCAGTTAGAACAAGGTAAGGTGCTGCCCCAGCAAGACGCATTGGCAGTGTCCTGCCACGGCCCTTGGATGTTACTTAAACCTAAGGGACATTTGTTCTGCTGCAAGAGAGGCTTGCAGGAAAAAAAAAGAAGGCAATAATTAGATGTTTTCCACAAAGTGTTTTCATCAAAGGCACCAAAATAGTAACTAGTGCCTCAGTATTAAGTGAACCCATTAAAGTTAATTGAGCAATTAGTTAAGCAGCTTAATGCCCTCCTCCTGATGTGTCTGGCTTTTCATATTCATGGCACCATGTAATCTTTGGGCTGGTGGTTTTGGTCCGTATCCAAGCAGCTCCTCCACTCACCTGGCTTGGTGCCTCGGCTTCCCCACCTCCTTGGCCCTCGAGGAAGCCCATCCTACTGTGTTCATGGACAAACTGCCCCCTTTCCTTTCACCCCATGAGGACTACCAGATGCTTATGCCAGGCAAGGTAGAGCAATAGGAGCAGCAGAGATAGCGTAATGAATGCAAACACTTCAACATCCAATCTCCCACCACATCCAAGACACAGCAGTCCTTTTGCTCCTAGACGGGAGAAATCCAAGCACTAATTAATAGTTGGTTGGAGCTGTTGCAGAAGCGACATACCTAGCAGGATGTAGGCTTTAGTAGCAGGCTGCAACCAACTCCCTGGCCAAGGAGGTGTCTTCTCATGGCAGCAGAGCAGCTCTGGACAGTTTTTGGGTACCTGCACTGGGGGTGCTGATGGCAGAGGCAGCTGTGATGATCTCAGGGATGGTGTGGTTGGTGGGCTGACGGATGGGGTGGCTGATGATGCAAGAGCAGATCTATTGGAGGTACTGCAGCCCTTCCAGCTGAGCATCATCCTGGCAAGCAAAGCCCTTTCCTGCCAATGCACCCATGAGAGCAGACTAACATGCCACAGCAAGGGGTGCATACAGAGAAAATCATGCATTAGGGTTTTTAAGGAAAGCCAGGAGGGTGCGCTGTGAATAGAGAGAGAGGGGGCACGTTTTTGAGTTTAAAAAAAAAAAAAACAAAAACCCAATAAATCCTATTCAGCAGCAGCTTTAAGTTTCCTACAAAACACTCGTATGTGGCAGAACTCCTGCTCAGGAAGGGCAGAAGCATTGCGTTTTTGGGAACTTGACCTCAGTGCAGCACCACCCCAAGTGAGTTCCCTACATAGGGGCTCCAGAGACAAGCCTGCACCTTGCGATGCTCATGTCTGCGACTCCCACCCCATCACTGCAGCAGCAGCCCAAGAGCAGACTGCCACCCCACGAAGCCCCACAGGGTGCAAAACCCTGAAACCCAAACTGGGAATACTGGGTTGCTGGTGGGACCAGGCTAGCAAGCATACGCTCGCTCTGATGGATGTGCAAGGGGGCAGGTGTTGACTTTGCAGATCCCTTCTGAGCGTCTTTCTCCGAGGGCAGAGAAGCAGGGAGTTTTGATGATAGGAATGACTTCGGCTGCTTCCCTGGGGGATGCAGTTGATGTTTATGCTCCTCCCTTGGTTTCCCCAACAGATGGTGTGAACCTCAAAATGATCGAAGACCTGAAGGCCATGATTGACAACATCTCGCAGGAGGTTGCTCTACTGAAGGAAAAGCAAGCACTCCAGACAGGTAAAGGACTTGCTAAAGAAGGCATGGCTTGTGCTTAGAGAGAGGAGCTGCTTATAAAGCAGCTACAATTGCTCCACACCCTTTAACAAGAGATGCCCAAGCGCCCTGCGACAAGGCGTCCATCACAGGGAGAGAGGTTGGGGGGTTCAAAGCAAAGCGTGGGCTTACTGCAATTCCTCCAGGCAGATGAAGCTCCTCAAGCGGTTAATGACATGAGTTGTGCAGCATATGCCCCCCCCCCCCGGCCTTTATGTGCTAAAGCTTGCCATTTGTAAAGTTGTGGATAATTCTATGACACTAACCCAGATGTTCATTTTCCTTTATGAATCAGAGGGATGGGTAGTGGATTAGTCTCTACTTCAGTCAAATGTAGCTTACTCCTTTGTCTGAACCCCAGTGACATGGTGACCTCGTCTCTTATACATACCACGGTATTGCCCAGGGAACCTCATGGAGGTCAGTCCCACCATGCTTCATTGAACACGTACAGAGGGCAGTCCTAAAATGTCCATCTTCCATCCGCGCTGCACGGCTGTTCTGTGCAAACTCCACTGACATCAATAGGGAAGTGATTTGCAGAACATGAAACAGAAATGAGCTGAAAATGCAAGTTAAGGAGAATTTTCTACTTTAAAGAAAAGGAACACAAGCAAAATCAAGGCTTTAGTTCCAAGCTCACATTCATTGGTTTGGGTATTAATGCGTGGCTCTGATTAGTTATTGTTTGGCTACAGTACCCTGCACTCTTAGGGTTTAGAGCTTAAAAAAAAATAAAATAAATTGCTAGTGTTAACAATAAAATCAGAGGCAACTAGAAATTTCCTCTGAAGACCCCAAGCTATGCAAGCACAACACTTCTGATCAAAGCCTATTAAAAAGGACGCTTTTATCATGCTTGCATAATTAAGATGATTGAACTGAAATTGCAGACTTTTTTCCAAAACACTCCAACGCCCGGCAGCGCCCATCACAAACCTTCCCTCCGACAAACTCGTCAGAGAAAGCGTAGCAGCAGCTGGGGAAGAGCGAGGCCAGGGGAAGGGGCGGGAGGACCACGCTGTGCCTCTGCTCCGGCAGTGGCGGAGATCAGGAAGGTTACGGGGTCACCTCAAAGTCCATTTTTCCTGACGGTTTCTGGACAGGGAGGTCACTTTCCCGCAGCCATCCCCTGCGTAGGAGGGAAAGGGCCCCTGGGACTCCCGTGCTGCCAAGAGTCCCTGCACAGCCTAAGAAATAAATCTTGTAATTTGGCCACTGCGTTTGCTGCTGCCGCCTCTTCCTGGGCGCTGTTTGTAAACCCAATTCCCTTTCTTTTTGTTCTGTTCGTGTGGCCACCTCTCAGTTTGCCTGAAAGGCACCAAAATTCACCTAAAATGCTTTCTCGCGTTTTCGGAGAGGAAGACATACCACGAGGCCAGCGAAAACTGCATCTCGCAGGGCGGCACGCTCAGCACCCCCCAGGGCGGGGAGGAGAACGATGCCCTCTACGACTACATGCGCAAGAGCATCGGCTCCGAGGCGGAGATATGGCTGGGCCTCAACGACATGGCGACGGAGGGCAAGTGGGTCGACATGACGGGCGGCCCCGTCCGCTACAAGAACTGGGAGACTGAAATCACCACCCAGCCCGACGGCGGCAAGCTGGAAAACTGCGCAGCCTTGTCGGGGGCCGCCGTCGGCAAGTGGTTCGACAAGAAGTGCAAAGACCAGCTGCCCTACGTCTGCCAGTTCATGATCGTGTAGCGGCGGCGGTGGGGGTCCCCCCCCGCCCGCCCGCAGCCCGGGTCTTCCCCCTTTGGCAGCAGGATTATAAAGCTATAGGTATGTGTATGTGCACATGTACGTACGCATGCACGCGCGCACACGTTCAAGTAGCGTCACTCTTCGCAAAGAAAGTCGTCACGGCTCGGTATCGGATTAGAGAGCGTTAGAGCATTTCGTTTGGCCACATCCAGCCCCATTAGCAGCTGCATTGTTCCTACCAAGGCACGATTCATAGATATATTTTTTTACACAGGGAATTTATTAGGACAGCTCAGTTGTTTTGGCAAAGAACCAGTGCAGCAGTCCAGCCTGGCAAACAGCCACCTCGGTTGCCCGGGGCTGTCGCTCTGCAACGTCCTTTCCCATCTTGCTGAGTTTTGTTGGGACACCAGCATAGCTAGTTCCCACTTTCTTCTCCTGTTTCTCTTCCCAGTAAGCCCTGATAGTGAGGGACACAGGACTGAGCTTCTCGTGCCTCACAGCTCCCCCGTTCAGGCTCCTGGGGATCGAGGTCCTGCCTCGACGAGCAGAGGCAGTTGCTCCTGCTTTGCATTGAGAGACACAGTTGGGCTTATTGGCTGAGGACCTGCCGCTCAACGGGTTGTCCAGCTCATCCAACTATGTGCATGAATGAACTAGGAAGTTACAGGCATGGGTTGACGTACTGGGAAGGAGGGAGCCCTTTCCAGAAGCATGCCCTATTTTGTTGGTCCTTTTCTCATCAATCAGAAGCCAGTTTCAATGATTTCAGTGGGTCTAGCTCTCCCACTGCCAGATCTTTTTTTTTTTTTTTTTTTTTTTTTTTAAAAAATATCCCATCAGAAGCTTTATTTATGCTCCAGCATCATGGGGGAAGCAGTGATGACTTACAGCATAGTCAGTCAAATGTACTTTTGGAAATAGAAGATGAAAGTATTAGGTAAATAATAGAAATGTAATGCTATTAGGGATAAAAGACAAGCCCATTTAAAACAAACCCCAAGATGACTCACTTTAGCAGCTTTAGAAATCATACAACCTGTTTAAGTGATGGAAACACAGCTGAAACCCTTTTTGGTCCAGGCACAGTCCTCAGCAAACATAAATCTGCTGAGCACTGTTTGGGCCAATATAGTCATGCCCAGACGAAGGGCTGGCCTCAGTATTTTATTTTTTTTTGCTGAGAAAAGGGTTGAAGAAAAAAATGAAATTGAAATAAACAGCAATGATGGGAAAGAGGTACAGGCCACCCCGACAGCTTAACAAAGCCTTGCTGGCTGTTGGCTGAAAGGTCTCAGTGGTTCTTTGCAGTTTGGAGCTTGGTAGTAACCCCTCCAGTTTGGGTCACGTCCCCTGCGCTGCCAGGTTGCCTGTCTCAAGACACGATGCTCTTGGGGAACCCACGGGAGAGGTGTTTCAGTTTGCTGCTTTGTTTAAAAACAGCACAATGGTGGGTCTTCCAAGACATTGAGAGGGAAAGCCAAGCTGGAGGGATCGAAACACACACATGCAAATGCAGAGTGCACACTTCCAAAGCTGTCACTGTTCCCAAACGCTCCGCTGTTCAAATGACTATGAAATAAATATATAGCTTGCTGAAGGAATGGAGTTGTGTCAATGTGCCTGGAATGCTTTCTTCTCCTTGCATTTCTCTTCAGAGCACCTCCAGCAACCTGTCAGAGAGTCAGAGATATCAAAAGCAGAGAGGAAAAAGCAGAAAGCAAGAGCCTCCCACACTGGGATACGGTTTATAGGATTTCCACCCCCACCTTTTATCATCCCAGTCACATGCCACATGCAGGATACAGGCAGGGAATCCTTTTATAGACAAATAAGATTTCCTTTCTCCCTTCCTCTTGCTGTTGGGAAATGTCACTCCAAAATCTGAGCCAACCCCAAAGAAAGGTCTTTCTCTCACCCCTCTTTGGTAGCAGTAGCGGTGCTGGGAGAAGTGGACCTCAGGTCCCAGCACGGAGCCAGCACTTCCCAGGCTGGCCCCCACCTCCTCCACAATGAGCGGAGCCGCAGCAGCACCGAGCATCCCTCTCCTTCCCCCACAGAGGTGGTGACTTCTTCCTCCTCATCCTACTCGTCTTCCTCAGCATCCCATAAAGGAGAGAAGACCATACACGGAGAAGACCATACACGAAGAAGACAATGCTCCACGCCTGTCTGGGAAGTTTCAACTGCTGCAGAACTGCACGTGAAATTAGGTCTCTTTTGCACGAGAGGACAGCCCTTCTCTGAGCTTTACTCTGGACCCTGATCCTGAAGGTTTCCAAGGCTCTGTGCTGTAGGTCATGGTTACACCCTACAAGCCAGCTTGTTTCAATATAAACCCTCTAGTCTCCTTGGCAGACAATCCCTCCATGTTTTGAGATACATGTGAATGCAGCGCAGCAAATCTGGACGCGTTGCTGGCTTTGATCCTGACTGGTCATAAACCACAAGGTCTTAAAACACAAATGCGCGGTCAGAGAAAAAAACAGCGTAGTTTTATGGGAGCGCAGGAACTAAAGAGGGGTGATGTGAAAACCACGGACCCTGGCAGTGCTGAGCTTCAGGGAAGATGGGGGTGCTGTAGCTGGACGATCTCTGCGTGGAGTGTGAATCTGCAAAACAGCAGTGGAGATGGATGCCAAAGGATATTCCCAGAGAGGACATTAAAGAGTCAATCTGTCAAAAATCTAGTGAATAACAAGTTGCTCTCAGCAGATTTCTCGCTCATATCTGTCTTGCTCTCCATTTTCACACAGCCACACTCCCGCCAGCACCATTCTTCATAGATGTTTTGCTCTTCTGAAGCTGGGAGGAGCACAGGGAAGGGTGGCTTTGCCCTATTTGTTGGACCCAGGATGCCAAAACTGACCTTGCAGTTTCAGGTTGGCATTTATGAGTTCAGTAATATTCTACATGCTGCTTCTTAGTGTACATTATGAACAGCAAATTTTATTTTAAAAGCCAAAGAAAAAGAAATCCTAGAAGATTCCTCATCCTTGCTTACCACGGCACTCTTTTTTGTTTGTTTGTGGCCAACCCCCTGTTTTGTGCTCACGGTGAATGCCGGGGTGGAGGGGTTGAACAGGGGACACTGGCTGCGTCCCCTCCAGCATGGCCCGATGGGACCTGCCCAGAGCAGATGGGATCCAGCTGCTGGGGGCTGGGACAAGCATCACTTTTTTGATTTTCCATTAAATCTTTTTGGCGCTCAAGCCAGAGAGGAACATCTGCTGTCCACAAAGTTCGGTCTCAACCAAAGGCATGCAGACCAATGTAAAGAAACCTCAGCTCTTCCCCAAGAAAAACAAATGTGGAAGTGATCATCTCCGAACCAACATATTGTGATGCCTGCAATCTCAACTGAACCTCGTGTTATTAAAATAGGAAATGTTGCGTAAGATCTTGTGCCACTGATCGTGCCGCTCAGCTGCCTGCAGCTGTGAAATACAGCAGAGGAAAGATGAAGTGTGAATCGTGCATATATTTATATAAACAAAAGAAGAAAAGTTATTGGGTGAGCCCCCCAGAAGGTGTTACTCCAGCACTACGCCATCCAGAACTGACTTCAGTAGAGCTATGCTAATTTACCCGACTAATTGCCCTGACCCCAATTCACCAAGGTATTGAAGTACAGGCAAAGGACAAAATGGTTAAAAATAAAATGGTTAACTGTAAAACACATAATACCTTTCTGAAGTATCCCTCCGAACAAGGGCCAGAACAGCACACTGTTAACACTTGTCAACACCCAGCCAGCAGCCTGGTTGCTTTTGGCTTCGGTCAGTAAAAGGGACGGGTAGGCAAAGGCAGGTAAGAATTTGGGAGCCACAAGCCAAAAGCTTGTTTTGGGTCTTGAACACTTTTGTGGGACTCAATCCTTAGCAGTCCCGGGTGAGTTCGGATCCAGAGGGTTTGGTGACATGGGAGAAGGAGTCCGAGCAGAGAGAGGGAGAAGATCCACAGTCAGAACAAGCAACCCAACCCCACGCCTCTGCTCCTTGTGCCTGTCTGCTCAGCCTGGGGGTTACTCAGACCCGAGTCTCTCACTGCGTCAGATGTAAGTCTCTCTCTGTCATCTTTTGTGAGGATCAGCTCCCAAACACCTCTGCTCCCGCCTGCCATAAGGGAAAGGCACTTCCCACCTCTGGCTGTGGGACGAGACCATCGGTAGGATGCACCTCAAAAGGGAAGGAGCACCTCCAGCCCTGCATCACTGAGCCTCGTTATTCCCATAGGCTCTGCTGATTGGTCCCACTCCTACATAAGCACTGGATCCCACTTCAGTGCCTGACCTCTCATCTCTCCTTTTGCAAATAAAATGAAAAACTAAATTAAAGTTACATTTCTCCAGCTCAAAAGCTGCCATAGGCAGAGAAGAAACACAGATCTGTGAGCATCAGCAAACAAGGGTAAGCCAAACGACCACTGGGAGCATAAATATAAGACAGTTGGGAGTCACTACACGGATGGAAAGCACAAAAATAATCTCCTTGGGGGTTGAAGATAAAGCGGGGGATGAGAGAATATCAGACTATGGTGTACAGAGCTAAAAAATAGTGCTTTATCCCCTTTATCTGCAGTACAGAAGTACCCAGAGGGAGTCCAAAGGTAACAGCTGGAGACTGTTGCAAACACAGCTAAAACCAAAATTATAAAACATCTTAGCCATGACTCACACCCAACAGCCTCCATGCTCTGTCCTGCCCTGTGTAAACAGGTCAGTGGCCGCATCACCTCCCTGCAACCTCCCACACAAGTGTTCGTGCTGGAGGCTCGGGCCACCAGTGCTGGTGGTGACCATAAGGCACCTAACGCCTGCAGCCTGGCTACTCGCTAACCAGCACCGTACCCACAACGTCCAGCCTCCCCCCAGGAAGGAGACAAAACCCCACAGATGACCGCGCTGCCAAGAGGTGAGGCCAACTGCTAATCGCAGAAAATACTTGCTTTCGTTTCAGCCCTGTTGGAAAGCTAACCCTCATCCCGTTGAAGAGAACAAAACACACAAGCCGCTTGCCAACCTTGCAGGCCGGCAATGAAGAACACATCTCAAGAAGCTATGCTTAGCAAACACTGTTTGGGAAGCACTACATCTTTAAAAAGAAAATGCAAGAAGGGAGATAAAAACTACACCAGCTACTGCTTTGCAGAAATACCTCAGGGCCAGCTTAGTTTCCCCCTGCAGTAACAGGAATGTGTCTTATTTCTGTCACACCCATCAACAGGGACCCCAAAAGCAAGGTCTCTGGCGTTCGATATTGCGCCCTGTTTCTGTGTTTCTTGGGACCAGTGAGGCTGCATCTGGAGTGCCAGGTCCAGTTTTGGGCTCCCCAGTACAGGGGGGGACATAAACTTATTGGAGTGAGCGCAGTGAAGGGCCGCAAAAATGATGAAAGGACTGGGGCAACTGTTGTGTGAGAGCAGGGACTGCTCAGCCTGGAGAAGAGAAGGCTCAGGGGGTCTTATCTACCTGTTTAAATGCCTGATGGGGATGGGTAGAGAAGACAGAGCCGTGAGCACACACTGAAATACAGGAAATCCTGCTTAAACAGAAGAGGAACGTTTCTCTCTGTGAGGGCGGTCAGACCCTGGCACAGGTTGCCCAGAGAGGCTGTGGAGTCTCCATCCTTAGAGATACTCAAAACCCAGCTGGACGTGGCACTGGACAACCTGCTCCAAGAGACCTTACTCTGAGCAGGAGGTGGGACCAGGCAATCTCCAGAGGTCCCTGCTGACCTCAGCTAGTCTGTGTGGACACAAACACTGAGCAAGGGATCATACCTATGTAACTGGGTCCTCTTCTACAGTCACAGGAGAAAAAAAGGCATTTCAGGGGGAGACTGCTGACCTCAGACACCTGATGGAGGAGCTGTCATGTAAGAGCCTTCCTACAGAGAAAAGTTATCAAGAAAGATGATAAAATAGTCTCTAGTGGGATGTAATTTCTACACTGTAACATTGCCAGAGCTCCAGATACAAGGTCTTGCTGCTCTGCTAATCGTCATCAGAAGAAAAGCACTGAATGTTCATGTAGAAATTCAACAAAAAGGAAACAAAAAAACTCCACCAAAGCACTAAAAAGCAAATGAGATATATTTTATATTAAACGTTCAATCCCAACACACAATTCGTAAGTGGGTAGATGCTGTTGTGAATCAGCTCAACCATAGTGACAGATTTGCTTTACTGTTAGGGCAGGATGGGCCAGGGGCAGCCTTGAATCTCATCCGGGTTCACGTGTAACCTGGACACTGCTCCACTGCTGGGAAAACGTCAGTCCAAACCCAAACTTCTCAAGCAGCAAGCCACACTGACGTGGGGGATCCAAACCCCAGGAGACGGGAGATGCCACAGGTCCCACCTGCCCATGCACCAGCACAGGGCTACTGCAACAGACATCCATGGAGGCTGGCTCTTGCACTTTCTTCTATAATACGTCAGAGCAAAAGCGGGTAGACCTTAAACCGGTCAACTTTTAGGAAACGCTCCAGGAACAGCACTGGTTATAAACACAGTTAAACAATTGGTTCCATTGAAGAGCGAGGACTTGGAAGGCGCTGTGCGGGTGGGGTGCTATATGCCTACAGTGAGTGACTGACAATTCTCTACACAGCCTAGAAACTGGTCTTGGTTTGAAAAATGAAGCAGAACAACAATCAGCACTTTTTTATTCCTAAATTAAAATGTATGCACCAAAAAGGGATGCAAACACAGCGAGTAATTGTAGTGTATCGCTGGAGAAAGATAAGCAAACCTGAAAGCATGGTACTGTACACAAAAAAACCCACAACGCCTTACTTATAAAATGTGGAAAGCTTGAAAACAAACAAAAATAATCATTACTGAGAATTTTTCCTTCTCTTAAACATTTACAGGAATTTTTATGCCAGCCTATAAAAGTATCCTATTTTTAAGCCCGCTGGAACTGCAGATGTAGGTAGTATCCACAGCCAGATATAAAACCACCTCACAGATTTTATCAAGCAATTAAAAAAAGAGCAGACAGGTCTGTAGGCCAAACTGCAGTGAGCACTGCATTCAACCAAAAGCAAAGATTCAGCCTTTGACTCACATGCTAATCAGGGGGCTTGAATGACCTTGGAGGTCCATAGAAAATCACAGTCTTCAGTCTCAGGAACTGGCTGTATCAGGGGCAAAATGGCTTTATTGCTCCCCTCCTATTTTGGGATGAATGAGAGAGGTATCCATAAGCTGCCAGACCTTCCTGGGACATCTACCACTTGGCTTCTTCCTTTACCAGTTCTTGCACGATGGAGCAAGCTGGCCGTTGCCAAAATCTCTGGAGCAGACAGGTAGTCCCAGGGCACAGGAAAACTGAGAAGCCAACCCACCTCCTTCCCTTGGGCTTGGGGGAGAAGGACGCAGAGGTGGCAGCTATCTTAGCTCACACAAAGGTCTGAGGCAGAGCTCAAAGTGCCAAGATGTTGCCTTGTGACCAACCCATCCTCCCACCTACACCTGTGGAAGAGCTGTGTCTGCCAGCCACGGGGCTGAGGACACCACTCCTTTCCTGCTCTCCTTCTGCTTTCCCAATGCCCTGAATCCACATCCCTTGGGGATTAAAGTTGGTTGTTCCAGGCACAGGGACTTGAAGCTGCATAAAAGTTGGCTATTAAAAAAAGCCCCCACGTATAATCTGATAGTGTACCATCCTGCATCTCACAATGTGTCTCGTTTTCCACCCATGGGAGCTGCAGCATGCCAGAGCTCACCTGCACGCGTCGCGTTTTGCGGCAATCCCACTACTTCCTCAGCTGCATCCCCGCAGCACGGGGCAAGCTGGGATATTTAGTGTAGTGCCTAGCTGCGCAAGTGAAGCACTGGGATTTCAGCTAACATGAGTAACAAGGAATTACACACGCCTGGAGTCTTAAGCCATACTTGGTCCAGGAACCCAGTTCCTGGTTAAATTCAAGCCTTTCCAGGCAGATAAAACAGGCAGGGACCACAGCAGCCAGCCCCCCTCGCCTCCTGCCCATCTCACATACAAGTTCCCATCGACTCCCTCCCCAGCTGCTCTTAGCAGAGCTGCATGAAAGATCCAGCTTTGTCAAAGGCGAGGGAAAATTTAAAAAGACTGGCAGGTCATAACATCTATGTTCCAGCCCTTTGCCATGGTCACGTGCCAGAGATGCTAATGGTTTTTTTGTTCATCAGGAAAGGTGCCCGGGCCGTGCGAGCATCGCTGTGGGGAGACAGTTTAGTGGCACAGGCTGGGACGAGGCAGGGCACCTGGTGCCCAGGTGCCACGTGCACCCAGAGACCTCTGCGTTGGGGCTGTGATGGCGATGCAGAGGGCACCTGAGTATTATGGACATTGCAGTTACAGGACTTCAGATTTGAATCCTGCACGACGAAAGAGTAAGAGATAATAAAGCTGTAAAGCCCCACTCCTTTAAAAAATTAAAAAATAAAAAAAAAAAAATCAGGAAAATGTGAAAATTAAGGTTGCCTGGAAACCTTGATTCAACACCCTTCTTCCGTTATATCACCAGGCATTAGCTGCACCAGTAATTTCATAGCAGTGTTAGCACATTTACTGCAAGCGTAACAGCAGCAGTAACCGCAGCAAATGCTATTACAGCAGTAGCTTTGTGGAAAAGGATGAAATTCAAGCACCCAGGCAGAAATGCACCCTCTGGCTGTGCAGGAGAGCTTCTCCTCCCTCCCTACCTTGCTTCCCCCAGCTGCAACCCAGGTGTGACCAGTTTCTTAGCCAAAACCCAAAGGGTGGGTTAAGGTCCCTAGTTAGAGTCCACTATCAATGTTGGCAAAGGAAATATCTCACGTTCCTACTGTCGTATAAAGTTACCTGAAGATGTTCTGCCGGCAAAGGTTAGTGCAGAAAGTGATTTAACTAAATATCATGGCTAGGAGTGTAGAATTTGTAGTCAGAGGGGTACTAACTTCAACTAAGGCCATCACAAGCAACTGCTGGCTTGGGAATGCCCAGGGGAGGCACACTCAGTCCTCGTCATCCCTAAAAGCCCATCCCAGGCTGCCTGTCCTCTGTGTCTCCGTGACATTGGCAGGAGAGAGAGGTGGTTGTGATATTCCAGGAACAAAGAGAGCTTCATGCACAGCTGCTGCCACAGCCAGCAGGATCCTCCTCTTGCAACCGTGTCCTCACAACAATCACGTGAGACAACACAAAGTTTGGCATAGATTATTAGTTATTAACAATAACAAATACCCCAAAAGTCTGCATTGGACCTAAGCCATTATTGCCAAGCGTCAGGTGAACAAACGCATCCCCCAAACTCCCCACCAGCTACCGCTTGCCACGTTCAGTAATTTCCCTCCACATGCCCTTTATTTTTGCAGGATGGCTTTGAAAGCCAGTGACCCGAGCATCCAGAAACTGCTGATGGCACAGTGCAAACTGTCCAGTCATTCAGCCCCTCCACGAGCTTGGCTTTCAAGGAAGCACATTATTTTTTTTAATTTCCCCCTGCCCCATCCTATGGGGAGTTTCAAATTTGAAATCCATTCCCTCCTCCCACATTAGCCAGGTAGCATCCACCTGATGGGCATTCACACCTGATTTTATTTCTATTTATTAGAAATAAATCAAGGAAACAAACTACTAAAACTCGCCTCTGTATCTAAGGAAGGAACCTGAGGGGTTCTCTTTATGGGTGGTAGTCTTCCTTCCCTCGGCTTTGGTGGGACCAGGGCGAGGACAAGTGTAAAGCCTAGCCTCCCACCAACCCTCAAGAAAAGGCTTAAATCTCAGTAGGATACAGGAAAATATCCACCCTGAGAATAAAGGATATGCTTCACCTTAATGATTAAAGTTAAAATTGGTATCTAAGCCTCAAATCATACTATTTCTAAAGCAAAGGGATGCGTTATTCCCATCATCTTTTTCTGCTTCAAAGTAGCAGAAAGGGGAATGGCTCCTCTATGTTGTTCCTTGGTGACAGAAAGCCACGGAGTCATCACCATTGCATCACCTAAAGCAAAGCGTGAATCGGTGGAGACGTTTTTACTATGGTAAATGTTAGCGCAGCAATTACAGATTTTTGTAAAGTATATCTTGGTTTACTGGTAGAGACACGGTTCGTTGCACCACTCCTGGACCTGGCTTATCGTTCTGCACACTTTGGTGTCTAATTGGGTATTACTCATATGAGAGCTCATTCATGTCAAGAGAAGCGATAGTTTCCAGAATAACTTGAGTTTTTCCTACCTCTATTAATGTTTTCCCAAGTGCTTCTCCAGCTATTTCAGATGTAAACAATTACTTCACGTACTGCCACTTCATTCAAGTCTGAAGCAGCTTTGTGACAGCACAATCAAAAATCTGGGAAAATCTTGCTGTAGCAAACCTCACCCAGCAGCTTTGCCATAACCTCTCCAGCCAGAGGGAAGGGAAGGGAAGCCGAGACAACAGCGGCATTTTTACCTCAGGTACACCAAGCAGGTTCAGGTGTGGCTGGAGTAAGAAATACGTTGCAGAGAGAGGTTAAAAGTATTTTAACCCCAGCCTGGGTTGCTTGGTGTAAATCTCATAGAGGATATTCACCATAGTGGTCTCTGGAAACTTCCGTCTTGAATTTGAGTGACTAGGAGTGTGGGGAGAGAGGAAGAAAAGACAGGAAAATACAGCAGCAGGAAGAGAAAAGGGGGTGATGAACACAATTCACCTTTCGGTCAGTGCTTGGGGCAACTTAATTGACACATGAACTCTCCAGGTTGAATTGCTTTACTTCCAGCAGGGCTACCTTTCCAGCCATAACCCGGGCGCAGATTCCTTAAGACGCATGCCCCACGAGTAGTATCGGGGAAGCGTTGTCACAGAAATCCAGCATCTCCTTTCAGCTGAAGCTGCGTCTCATCCTTTGACCCAGGCGGGTGTCCATAAAAACCTAACGAGAACACGCAGGAGTTTGACCTGAGGAACCGATCAGCCAAAAATCAAATGTCAGCCCATTTTCCTCAGCTGTTTGACTAGCAAGGAAAAACATTAAATTATCTCTTAAAACATTAAGTTATCTTAAATTCATATAAATGCTCACATGCATGAACCCATATGCTTTGCTAGGCTTGTTTAAGATATCTAGAAACTTGTTCTCCGTTAACCCAAAGAAAATAAATTAGAGAGGAAGAGGTAAGGGCTTGTTGCCTGCTTTTTTTCTTTCCTTTAATTGCTCTGAAAGACTAAGCTATAAAATGTTCACATTATGCCTTTGCTTACTTTTTAGGTTTATCACTTTTTAAATAAAAAGCCAAACATACTCTCAATTAACTTAAGGAAACAAGTGAAGGGAAAGTATATGAACCTTTTCAAGCTTTTGAATAGGTAAAGCATTAAGCTGTGGAAGTAATTACCAAGTATCTAAACAGGTTTGATTTGGCAGAAAGTAGAACAGCTTTAATTTACTGTGGAAAAGTGAAATCTACAGATTCAGGCTTTTGGGTTTGCAACTTGCTACAAAGATTGTTCTTAGACAAAAACATCCCAGTATTTCTCTTTAAAGTCCTCACTTTTGAAGAGATCTGAAGCTGCATTACTTTTCTAAGTACCAGAACTCTGAAAGTTTCTACAGCACGAGAAGGCACTGGTGGACGTGGAGGTCTCCGAAGCTGAAAGCCTCATATACTCATGCCCTGAAATGCAAACATGCAGTTTAGTATGCACAAACCCCTACTTAGCAGCTTAAAGCGCGGAGCAGTCATTTTTACCTCAGTACAAATGATTATTTGGCTTCATAGTTCACTGTATGTTACAAAATGACAGTTATGCATACTCGTTTTCAGGTTACGTTTTCCAGAATCCAGCAATTAAATAAAAGTCGCACTTTGAGAGGAGAAACACACCATTAATTTGCTTCACTTCGAATTTAAAAAAAAAAAACCAACCTTTTGAATAAAAGCATTTGCGATGATGAATTTGAAGCAGACGCTAAGACAATTAGACTTAGGAGTCCGCAGTGCATACTCCTGAGACCAAGCGGCAAATTGCACTGAAGGGCGGGTTCCTCTGTGCGGAAAACTAGATGTATACATATGTTTTAATGGTACTTCTAAATAACTTTCTGAAATCAAATAATTTCCCGTTAGAAAACAAACAAAATGGTTCTGCTGCAAACATGGAGGACATTGCCAGAACTTTTCCCCTCATTTTCTTCTGAGAAAACACCTTCCAGGAAGTGAGGCTATTTTTCTAGCCTCAGGTCTAAAAAGGTGCTGCGTGCTGATGGGGCATTGCTCTGTTAGAGCATCTTTGACAGGACGCACCCTGGCACTTTTTCTACGGCTATGAGCGACTGTAGCAGTTGTACCAGGATAAAACACACATATCTCTCTCTATAAAATACACACATACCCACAAATGTAGCAAGAAACAATGCAGTTCCTTCCATTTTTGAAGATTCATCTTGCCCAGAAGCGTAAAGCCTGACTTACGTGCAGCAATTCTTTAATGCAAGAGATGGATGTGGCCCAAACCACCCAAAAAACCAAAAACAAAACTCCCTTCTATATGTTAGGAGTGTTGCTAATTGAAACAATTTGCCATGCTTCATTTATGTTGCTGAAACAAGATGCCAGAAGTTTCTAAGTCCCTGTAAAAGTACTGTCCCTTCCTCCAGGCTGGATCAGTTTTCCACACTGGATTTCCTCTCTTCCAAAGAAAACTAGGTAAGCCATGCTTACTTAATAGCTGTGAAGCTATACTTTATCAAAAATAAACCAATCGCTAAGTTGGATGTAGAAAGCAATACTAAAGGAATGAATCCTATATTTATTTTTTTTATTTTTTTTTAAGCTTCTAGCCCCAAAGTTTTCGGGGAGACAGATTTGCTCCCGCCTTTGTGTACACTGCAGCTCACCATTAAGCACTGGATGGTGAAGATGTGCCCATGGATAAAGGTTATTCAGCATTTCACTTCCTCCCTGCCGCCAACAACATCCACATACTTGAATTCATTCTGTCACGCTCACAGGTATTCCAGGATAGTTTCTTCAGAGTAATATGATTTATTTTTTCCCCCCGCTAAGATGAAGGAGTTGAAGTCTCAATATTAGTCTGGTGTCAACAACAACAAAACCAACTTTTTCCATTTTTACTGGTGCTCTACAAATTTTGCTCTAATCCAAAGAGTAGGAACTTGGCTCTTGATTTATTTGGAAATTGCACTAGACTACTCACATTACGTGCTTAAAAATAAAGCAATTACTGAATGTTTTGAGGGACTGAAGATTGTCCAAACCTCAAAGACTCAAGTCCAAGCAGCAAGAAGTAGTATCTTTTCAGCTTTGGGCAACAAAACCCACCGCTTCTCTTTGCTCTTCAACGGCAAATAAACATTCTGGACACAAGTTTCTAAACTGCTGTCCCACTATGGACCTCCACCTCTCAATTAATGGTTAACCAGACTCAGAAATTTTCTTTTTTTAAATAAAGATCACTGCAGGGGAACTACTCCAGGACGGCACAATCTCAGTGAAGATCCAAGTGATAAGTACTTTCATTTACATTCATATTAAGTGAAAATTTTGGAGAGGGGGGCCTAGGGACCGGACGATCCTTGCTGCGTGTCCTATGCCTTCCAAAAGTAGATCTGACAAATTTAGCCAAGGATCCTTTCCCAGCAGTTACTGGAATCCTCAGTAGTGAAGATTTCAAACATCATTTTCTATGTGCATTAAACTTGCCTCAAAGTAAATAAAAAAATAAACCGGTCAGCATGTACTGATTCCATGCACTTCAATTTAGGACAAAAAAGGGCTTCACATATTTTCATAAGGGTCCCTTCTGGGATGAAGGACATAAAAATGTACTTTTATGCTATTATCCCTGAAAATAAATTAATTTGGAATTCAACCATATGTATCAGTTGGGTGTGAATAAATTACAAACATCACAACCCTACAGAAAAGCCACGGAACCATTCATTTTTATATTGAAAGCTTCACATATTTTACAACCCTTCTCCCCAGTGATATAAACACGTGCCTTTAAAAACAGCACTTAGGAGCATATCACTGGCTGCGTGAGGAAAACGGCCACGCAGTCAGCAGTATATTATCCCAGCAAATTAAGTTCTCTAGAAACCTATTTCTATGATCTAGGGCAATGGCATAACTACCAACAGTCAGACACAAAACCACTTGAGGCTGATTTTACATGCACACACGAAAGGCATACACTAGTTACTCCAGCCGGTAGTATCATTATATTTTATTTATTTTTTAAAAAAAAATAAGTCACAAGTTCCTCTTAATGAGAAGCAAATTGGAATTTCTGTCTGAACTCTTACTCTAAACATACCGAAGTAAGCACAGTGGAAGTCAACCTTAGACTGGAAACAACTGTAAAATAAGGTTTATATTGCCATACCCAAAGTTGAGTTAAAATAGAACAAATAAAAATAACGGTCAACAAGCATCATGTTCTTCCTTCAAACATCGAGAGGCTGTGAACAAAAGCCTTACCTCTATTACATTTTCTTCAGTTGGTTAGAGAGAACATGAATTAAAAGATTTCATCTAAGCAACGGCAGAAACTGAACCAGAGGGATGAGACAAACTTGACTTTCTCTTACAGACTTCTCATTCCTTTTCAGTAAAAGAGAAGTGAGAAACATGGACCAGATGAAAGCACAACTGGACTGCTCCGATAAAAATGTATTGTGGCAATTCAGTTACCTGAGAAAAACAGATAGCAGTATTGCAGAAATCTTCTTAAAGTTCTCAAATGACATTAAAATGACGCAGTACACTTTGAAATACGTGATCCCAGTGAGTAGCCAGAGATCTAGGAATACACATTTCTACATTAAAAGTGATAAATATAAGCAGGAAAATACCTGAAACAATTAAAAGGCACCTTTAGATGGCACACGTTTTGCTATATGCTACAGAAAACCGAGTCAGATACAACATTATACTTAATTTTTATAGCGGTCCAAGCAGTATAATAGTATACGTTGTGTAAAAACACACATCTCACCATGTAAATAGGCAATTTGCAATGCCAGCATAGTTAACACGGGAAGAAATCCACATTCTTTTTTGATGTAAACAGTAAGGTTTCTGGTAAAGACGTTTTAATTTCAGACATTATTACGTGTTTAACATTACTGCATCTAACACTGTCTAAAAGTTTTATGGCAGCTTTGTGTATCCTTAGGCAGGAAACAGTCACAATGAGACATTTGGAGAGAAACTATCAAGTGGTCGGGCCTTTGGCTGCAAACATCCTCAGTACCTGCACACCTGGACAAGCCAGGTGTTTGTATATAAAAGGCAACTTTATTCGTATACCCGTAGTCCTCTGCATGAAGATCTGACCCTCAAGTTTTAAAAGGCACATAAACTGAGGGGCATGCTAGCTATAGCGCTTAAAAATGAGACCTGTTATTTACCTGATCTCAAGAGATGGCTTTCAAAGGCAGCCAGCTGACTGAAGTGTAAGTCCCACTACAAATCAAGAGCTGTCCCCACCATCACTTCAACACGGTCGTTAAATTCAGATTGATAGAAAATAAATACCTAGGCTTTCCTTAGGGATTCACTCTCATACTTTGCATTTCAGAGAAACCACCTGCTGGAAATAATCTGTTTTCTTTACTCCTTTTTTGGGTCCTTATTTAAACAACCACACATCTCTAACATGTGCAGTGAAATGCATTAATAAACAGCCAGATGACCACATCGCTATTTCTGCACTGAATCCTTACTCTTAACTCGAGCCAAAAGCGCAAGGTTTTAGTAAAATGTGAATGCTACACGCATCTGAAGAGAAGCACAGATTGTTTTAGACTTTTGAAACTGTTTTTGTAAGAAAAGCAAGGAAAACACAAGTCTTTGGAACAGGCTCACACAGCACTATCCAAGTATTATAGCATCAGTTGGAAATTAGAGAAAACACATAACTTTACTTCCAAACTAGAAGAGCCCAAACTCAAGCGTTCAAACCGATTTACACACACAGAGCTCTTCCAGGCAGCATACGTGGTCTTTCATTACACTTACATAGCCACCAGTATGCTAAATAACGATGAACTTTCAAGCAGCAAGTGATGGGAATGACAGCATCCCCTCCTTTTCTCAGACATTAGCAGATCGCAGACATTTGACATCTCCGCAACCTGGACCTGCCTTGAGACGGCGATGTAGCCTACGCCTTCAAGGAGTCACCAACCAACACTCGGGAACAAATGACTCGTGAGAGAGGAGGCCATTCTGGACAAAAACACTCTCCCCGCTCTATTTAAGCTGGCAGTTAGTTCATTTTCCTGATGTCTTTATACTAAAAAGCAGGAGCGTACCTTTGCCTCCTGTTTCACAACCAGAAGTACACGCAGTCCTGGAGTGTTTCAAATGCTTTTGAGTTTGCTAGATGTTCACTCTAAAACTGAAAGCTATAACAGCTAAGTTTAAAAAAAAAACCAAAAACAACCACCAAACAGCAAACCAAAACCACACACACAAAACAAAACAACACAACATCAAAACACATTTTAAAATAACACTCCTCTTCAGTATTTTTCCCTAGGCCCTTGTCCTTACAGGTCACCTCTATTTCCACAGGAAACTGCTATACCTGGCATAAAATTACTCCACTAAACCGTCCTGTTCCTTATTTTCCAGCAAGGACGTGCTTGTATCTCCATTATTCTTTTCACTTGTATCTCCAATGTCCTCTGACTGCCCTGATTTCTGATGAGCAAACGTGTAAGTGTCATGGTCTGTGTCTGTCAGAGGTGGAGGTTCCTCAGTGTTAGAAGAGCGTTTAATGTCTTTTCTGAAGGACAACGGAGGTGGAGAAGGCGGTAAGCTACCAATGGGTCCATCAAACGGCCTGTACACATCAACTTCTGGAGAGACTGAGCCATTGGATTCCTTCAGCAAGTGCCCATAGACCATAGCATCATCGATAACTGCATAGACATGAGACTCATTGTTTTTCCTCCCTTTTGTGAATAATCCTTGTTTTCCAGGCACCTGGGTATTCACGTTAGCATTGTACACTCCCACCATGGGATTCTGGCTTTTCTTCTTCCTGTTATGGAGTTGAAATTGTTAAAAGGTCAGGCTGGTGCGTTTGAACTCAATAACGGCAGCTTCTGTTTACCCATCCCAGCTACCCAGGGTCAGGCACCCTACCTGGATTGAAAGCTTTACTTCCAACCTTAGGAAAAAGATAACTCTTGAGTCTAGACGTGCTTTTTTTTGGCAGAGCAGGAAATAACTTCACACTATTTGGTTGTCTACTGCTGTTCTGCTGACCCTGAAGTTTGCACGATTAACTCCAATGGCCTCCCAAGTGTGGGGGTCCCAGCCGTGCAGTGTACTGAGTCTCCCAACATCCACAGATACTAATAAGACGTAGCGGCCATCAGATCCTCACAAAACAAGACCCATCATTGCTGAAGACCAGTAGGATAGTGGATCCTCTATAAAAGTTGAATGAACTTTTCTTGATTTCACTTTCTGGAGTGACTTCCCCAAGGTAGAAAGAGCAAAGGCTGAACTGAAGATTTTTAAGCCTGTATTTGTGAAGTCTTTCCTGTGTGGCAGAGAAGTGTGCTCATAACAGCTCTAGTCATCATATTGCACAAATTCATTCCAGCTCTACAGCTTCAGGACCCAACCACCCCACCAGCACTGAGCATGCATGTGTCAGAAACCCCAAATTATTGATGACTTCAGACTCTGCTTGCATGACTAAGGCTACGCATGTTTGCTTTGCACAACCTAGTTCGCTCCCCAAGGGCTCATCTCATAGAAAAATGTTCCCACTTGATGTGCAAACTCCAGAAGAAGTTGCTGGAGGTCATGTAGATGAGAGATAGCTCTTAATACATCTGAGTGAGTTTACAGCTTGTCCGAACAAAGCCTTGTCTAGAGCCACAGGCACAGCAGCCACATTCACTGTGGTTCCATTTCACAGGAATTGCTGAAGCTCAACTAATACCTCACTTCCAGTTCAGCCAGAGGCCTGTGCTAAGCAAGGCCAAGGTCGGCAATGCACTGGGGGTGGAAGTAATGCGACTCAAGAAACAGTGCTCTACTCAGAGTCAATCAATTTAGAGTAAATCAGCATTCTGGGAGGCCCACTACTTCAACCGCCAATGCATTGCCTACTTCACGCTTCAGACCCTTGTTCAAGGGATCTATACCAACATGTGAAACAGAGGCCCCAGCAGCTCTCCTGAAACACCTTCTTGAACTGCTAAGTTACGCATGCCAAATGATGAACTTACTTCTTCTTAACACAGCACACAGTGAGTCCAATAGCCGCGAGAACTCCAGCCCCAGCCAGCACAGCAAGTATTACTCCTAGGTCTGCAAACAGACAAGGTACAAGGACACCGAGTGAGAGAATGAAAACATTCAGCTTTCTTCTGAAAAGCCAGCTGGGTTTGAACCTCCTCAAGAGTTTCTAAGCGTACCAGCTGCCTGCGGAGCAGGCATTTCCAAGCTATGCCCACCACAGGGTACCACAAGCCATTTCCAAGAGGTTGGATGCCAAGCAACGACGAATTCCTGCTGCTGTCAGTGGAGCACAGCCAAAAACCCCAGCCAACCCACCACCCCACCTCCAAGAATTCAATACAGCTCATGGGCTGCTAAACTCACCTGCAATGTCTCGCATGCCTCTGGCAGAATAGGCAAGGAAGAGAAGAAAGTGCACAGAGAGACAGAGAGGGATTCAGCAAAGGAAACAGTGACATTTCACCAGCCTCCCCTCAACACAATGCTTTCCTCCGAAATACGCTAATTGTGTTGACCTGGGGTTTCCTAAGAGTCATAAAATTGATCAGGAAAGTCCATGTGAGCAAAGAAAAATGCTGCGTGTTTTAAAAGAAACACACATTACAAAAAGAAAAAAAAAAAAAGGAAAAAGTTAGAAATTAATTTGATACATTTCAGTTCCAGCCTGCGCAGCCAATATTTCTACAGACAGTAGTCTTCCACAGATGAAGAGGGAGAAGTGCAAATGTAAAGCAAATTTACATGAGCAAAGCCTACCCTAAAAATGCTTTTTTTTTTTTTTTAATGATTTATTTTTCAGGGAAATGAAAGACACCGAGAATGCCGATTTTGCTGTTAGTAGTCAACACGCACTCTCCACTAAATGGTCAGAGCAGCCCCAGAGATGATTTCTTGCTCGTGTGAACACTGAGACTAATTGAACTGTGAACATGAAGTAAAGGCTACTTGGATGAATATGTTTGCATAAAATGAAATCCCAAGTTGTTCACCAGGTCTGTGACCTTGGGAGGGAAAAAACATCACTTGATCTTATACCTTTTAGCTGTGATCTCTAATTAAAAAAGCTAAATCAAATAAATAAAATAAAACCCAGTCTTACTACCCCAGAGCCCTGTGACACCCTGTCTCATAAAAAAAACCCCAAAACACAAACCAACCCAAAACCCTCTTTCCTTCACAGCCTCTAGAGGTACCCAGCTGTAACTCTCAGATGTTTTTGAGGGACAGGTATTTCCAAAGGCAGGGACCTCAAAGCCCATACCCAAGGTGGACCAGCATCCATTACTGTCCCCCCAAGGGAAAGCAAGGAAACAAGCAGAAAGCAAACCACCACAACCTCACAGGACTCACCTATCTGCTTGTCAGCAAGGGTCACCCGGAACTGCAAGGTCAGCTGTGTCTTATCCACGGGTTTACAGTTGGAGACATTTACCCAGAAGTCATGATACATATTTCGGGACTCGGGCAGAGGCTCATCCTCACGGCGCACGGTTTCCTCTGCCCCCGCTGTCTCTTCCTTTATGTTGACATAGGCACGTCCCGTCTCACAAGCGATGCCCATGCGGTCCTTGGAGAACCCTAGGCGGGCAACTTGCTTCTTGGGCACGACAACGTACCAGGATATGGATACATATGGAGGTAGACCATACGGCCAGTTGGGAGTCTGCAAGTAAACTTTAGCTTTTGGATCTGGACTCACAGTGAAAGAGCACTCATCTGTAGTAAAGTAAAGGAATAAAGGAATGAAAACTTAGTTTTGACGGTTTCTTTTTTTTAAAGCTTTCTCTTTCAGCACATGAAATTATCTGGTCTTTCTTTTCTGTAACAAAAAAGCATCACTTATACCTGTGACCAGCAAATTTGTACAGTCAACTGCATCTCAGTACCAGCAATACAAGTCATGTATCATCCCTTCCACATCAGTAATTATCCCAATTAGCACAGATATATCTGCAGAATTTCCCACAAACAACTATCTGCTGTATAGAATACAAAGTTCCTTCCTTCTTCCAGGAATAAACTACCTCATTGATTCAGATAAAGACTGATCCTAGCAATGGCTCCAGGACTAGACTCTAAAGAATTGAACTCTTATTTCTATTTATTCCTACATGCTCCAACAAGCATATTGAGAAATCCAACACCATACAACAGAGTAATACAAACCACTACCTTACCTTTAATATGTGGCACAAAAGACATTTGCAGATCCTGATGCTTAGACTCATTGAGGAATCTTTTACCAAATGTTTTTAAGGATATGGTGACGTTATTCCTCATCTGAATCTTTTCAACGGATCCACCAGGACAGAATACACCAACATTCAACTCCGTCTCTGGGGTGGCACCAACAATGCTGTAACTGTAGCTTGTGTTGCACCTCTGCTCTGGGACATGTTGCTGAAGCTTCAAGGACGGAGACGTAATTTCTATGTTGATCAGATCGGGAGCCAAGAGCTTCCAAATAAACTTATGCAGTTGAATTGGCAATTGGGTAATAGCCTT
Source organism: Larus michahellis (assembly GCF_964199755.1). Lineage (NCBI taxonomy): Eukaryota > Metazoa > Chordata > Aves > Charadriiformes > Laridae > Larus > Larus michahellis. The sequence continues at coordinate 49,205,169 of NC_133897.1, read as the reverse complement.
GGGCACCAAAAGGTAAAAGATCTTCCTCTGACACCACCGAAGATCGACACAGCCTGCAATCACAAAAGCAAGTCCCAAGGGTTGTATTTTTCTTGCAAAGGAAATATCTAAGAAAAGCAAATATTCCTGCGTACCGGAGCGCATGCGCGCACACACACAGAGTACTGTCAGTTTTGTGTTACAGACCCAGATAAGGCTCCAAGGAGATCTTATAGCAGCCTTCCAGTAGCTGAAGGGGGCCTACAGGAAGGACGGGGAGGGGCTGTTTATCAGGGAGTATAACGATAGGACATGGGGTAAGGGTTTCAAACTGAAAGAGGGTAGATTTAGATTGGATATCAGGAAGAAGTTCTTTACTGTAAGGACAGTGATGCACTGGAACAGGTTGCCCAGGGAAGTTGTGGATGCCCCATCCCTGGAGGTGTTCAAGGCCAGGCTGGATGGGGCTTTGAGCAGCCTGGTCTAGTGGGAGGTGTCCCTGCCCATGGCAGGGGGGTTGGAACTAGGTGATTTTTAAGGTCCCTTCCAACCCGAACCATTCTGTGATTCTATAAGCAACTACCTCAGAAAATATCCTGTCTTGGTAACCTTTACCCAAACATGCATCATTTTTATTTAAAGAGCTTTCCTTAAAAGGGTGCAGGACACCAAAGAAACCAAGAGATACAAACGTATTCAAAATCCCTCACTCAAGATATTACTTTTGTCCTGCCACTTGCTGACTGGGACACTGTTGCAGACTAGCCACGGTCCAGATATATTCTTTAAAACTCTTTCTCTACTGGTAGTTGAAAGTGTTTGGGAAAATCCTACAAGTGGACATGCAAGAGGCCCAAGATGCACTCCTGGTGGCCCCCTTGGTCCCGCATTTTCATGGGCGGGTTTATGGCCCTCCTGCTCTGTTTCCATATTTTGCAGTTTTTACTGAGAAGATTCTCAGGTGCCTTCTGTCCTTTCCCTTCTAGGAATAGCTATGCAGTTTCTATTTTTAAAGGCAGAATGACATAGTGAACAACAAGGTTGTCTCCAGATTCATCGTACCCATCTCCCAGCCGGCCCAAAGCCTGGTTTCCAGACTCACTCTATTTAAAGCCCAAGGGAGAGAGAAGGTTTGATCCCTGGGGAAAAGCATGCAAAAGCATTCCCTATGAAACAACGTTAAGCCACTTTTGTCATACTTATGCCTTTTTCAGCTGTGATCCTCAGACGGGACAAGTCCTTGCAGAGAAAGGAGATCTTGTAGATGGTGCCAGACACTAAAGTCAAGACGCGGTCGCAGGTGCGAGGATCCTTACAGATCAGGCATATCGGTTCAGACATGACTGGGATGCGGCTGGGCCACCCTTCAAAGTGTATCGTTACAGTCATATTCAATTCCTTGCTCAGGTCAACCAAATGGGTGACATCTGCAAAGGTAAACAACCCAGACCAATTACCAGCAAGACGCGTGGTGTGAAGCAGAAGTTCCTCCATCTCTTCTCACTCCATTAGGCGAGCAGCTGATGCAGCTGTTTCTATATTAGCTAAGAAAACATTATTTACTTCTTTCCATCAGTGTAATACGAACTCAGGCAGTATCATATCACGCTTCTAATTTAGAGATTTGTGCTTTTCCACACACAAACCCCATTTCCCTACCACTTTTCAATTGTAACAGCATAACATGTATGCTCGACGCTTTTGAACAGTTTAGGCTATAATGTAAGGAGCTCAGCCAACTATGTTAGATTTATTTTCCCTAAGAGTTTTTTCTCTTATTTCTTTTAAAGTCAGCTCTACCAATCACACACCGGTTGATCAAAAAAGGTTCTCCATTCTCAAATTTCTTATTTCCATCTAGAGTTCCGCCCCTGCTAACTTTTTGTTGGTTTAGGGTTTTCGAGCCAAGCTGAAGAAATTTGTTGAAAGTCAGTAATTAAGCACATCTGGTCGTCTGGAGTCATTTAAAGATTAAGCTAATTTAAATGCAAGTACCGATAAGGTTCAAAAAAGAAAAATTTGCCAAGTACTGTACTTCAGCAGAAGTGCTGGCAGTCATTACGAAGGTCACTGGAGCCTTCAAAGATGCTTCCTAACAGTCTTTTCTGTTCGGCAATTAAAAACGTACAGAGATGCCACAAATGATCAAAGTCTGTCACCACGCTGGTGGGAAGGCTGAGGATCACGCCTTGCTAGACTGCTTCGTTTCCCTCAACGGCATGACTGAACTACCGCACTGCCCTTGCAGCATTTGATTGCTCAAAAGCGTTCTTCCAGAAATATTTTCTGGAATTTACAGCCACAAAAGCTGTACAAGGTCAGGCAGAAACCTCTGTGTCATCGCCACAACCAAGCACAGAACCTGGGATTGCTATCACAGGGTTATTCATTCTTCAGAGTTGGGGGTTTTGGTTTTTTGAGTTTGTTTGGGGTTTTTTTTTGGGTTTTTTTTGGTTTTTTTTTTTTTTTTTTTACTGCAGCAGCTAAACACAGAGAGGCTTAGATCAAGAAGTTATTTTGATTGGGAAGAGACATATTTTCCTCTTATTTAATGACAAGCACTGCAGACAGTCGTGGAATACCCAAATGTTTGGGAAGCTTTGAGATTATGCAGATACCAATACATTTTTTTATAAGAGTCGTGTTTAACTTGCACACTGCAGATGTCATTTTTTTGTTTTCTTTTTTTGTAAACAAGAGTTTCAATACTGTCCTGAGGGCTAATTTGAATCTGTGATGGAACTTATATAACCACAAAATCACTCATAAAATCCTATAAAATCCCTAGAAAAACCACTGTTGTCTCTTAAATCCAAGTGGTTTATTGCTTGCATTTCATTCAATGACAACTTGTTTTTTATTTTTTAGGTGATTATCATCTTGTCTACTGGCCATAAATATATTAAAATTCCTCTTTGCTTTCCAAAGTAGAAGGGAAATAAAGCTGATTAACTGAATACAATGTTTTCACTCTGTCTGGCTTCCAAGGTGCAACAACACACAATAAATGCAAGCAAACACGATTTTGTTACCAACAATTTCAGGAGGATTTGCTGCTCACGAATGGAGCCAGACTAGACAAAGAACTGAGGATTACAGTGGCAAGATGCTACAGATCCTTTCTGCATACTTGACTTCAAGGTACAGGCCACTCAAACTTCATTCCCTCCAAAATGACTTAGAAAGCCTCTGATTAGCTCCTGCTGCAGAGGTAGTCCGGAGCGTGGATTTCCCTCCACCTGCTCCTCTGCAGTGACGGCACCTTGTCTATTAACCTCCACCATGAACCAAGGTCAGAGCTAAGAAGCCAGAGGATAAATCGCTTATTTCATAGCTCATTACCTAGCCAGGCTTTTTATTTCTGTTTTCAGATAGATGCTGTGGTATTATACATCATTGTGTTAAGCCTGTCCGAACTTGGCGCAAAACCACAAACAAACAAATATTCTTAGCGTAGCAACAAGCAGCAAGAAACCTAAAGAACATCCAAATGCGTAGGACATATTATCATTGGAGTATCTTATTGACATCTTCCATGTCTAGTGTGACTTCTTCACACTGGAAGATGTTCAGGCTTCCCTAAGAAGCAAAATAAAACTCAGAGGAAGGAAGCAGGGAAGGAAAGAAATGCATACTGATGCCATTAGTAGTATGAAGATAGTTTTACATCTCCAATTTCACCCATTCAATGCTATGAATCCTGACCATCCGCGACAGGAGGTTTCACCTGGCGACTGCTTACGTACAGAGCAGAAACCTGTGCTCACATTTTAAGAGATACCTTTGAAATGTTATTTTCAGCTGTAAGATTCAAAACTGTCCAAAAAAGCTTGAACTCGATTTCTGTACTGGAGAACAGGCAGCCCGGAAAATTCCGATCAAGCAGTTATGGTCCTTGCCCAATAGCTGGATCAGGCCCCAGAGGGAACACAGTCGCAAGGAAAAGCTAGCTTTGTTTATACAACATGCAAGCCCTGATACTGCAGGTGTTAAAGGTGTTTTTCAATTACATGATACAGGTGCTGGAAAAAGGAAAGGAATCCCTGTTTACAAGCTACAGTGTAAACATCTATGATGGACCTTTATACTTCATCACAAATTGCAAGTTTTAGCATCACCGTCCACCTTGCTGTAATGACGGCCGGTGGTACCCGTGGTGGTAAAACAGGCTGCAGCGTTGCTTGGCAACCCACCTCCTTAAACTCAAGGAGGGTCCAAAGTTCAAGAAAAACAACGAAAAAAAACCCCAACCCAGCATTTCTCTTCCTTGTGGTGCTCAGACCAGGCATCTGTAAGTAAAAGCAATGGAAGGGGCAGGCGGGTACTTACTCTCATCGACCTGCGGGTGCTGAACGACGACTTGGAAGAGCAAGCGGAGGATGCCCGGGTTCTGAGCATCCTGGTCGCAGCCCTGCAGGGACAGGTTGAAACTGCCAGGGATATTGGCAGGCTGGCTGTCGCTCAGTTTGAACACCTCCGGGTTGCTGAGGGAGCCGGGGATGTAGTACTCCACCCTCTCCTCTTTCCTTTCGCAGTTGGAGAGGCTGTAGTTGTGGAAAAACACGCTTGCTCTCATGCTGGAAGGAATCACAAACTGCCACGTCATGAGCTCGTCTTCTGGAAAGCCCAGTGGGTAGTTTGGGGACATCAAGGTGACTGAAGACTCCCCCTTCAAAATGGATTCAATAATGCATAACCCTAAAAAAAGGAGGAAAAAACCCACACATAACAAGTTGCAATTAAAGACAACACACTGGCATATGTAGCACCCCAGCAGCAGAGTATTTTTATTTCGACAGTGACGCACCTCAGCTACAGGTTAGGTTATTACAAAACCCTCAGACTAAAACATATATTTGAGTTGAAGTTTTTGTCGTCAATCACAGAAGAGGCAAGGGATATATTAATGCTGTATTTTCAGTTTAGTGGGTTTACCTTTCACACACATGGACAGAGGGGCCTTTATTTTTTGAAAGGAAATATCCTAGTTCCTATTTCTGGTCCTGGCTTTACAAGAGCAAACATGCAACCTGACAACGGCTTCTGCTCCATTGGGTTTCAGGAAAAAAAAAAGATGCCAGCTTTTATACCAGCACAGAGCTCTCTGTCCAAAAAAATCCCAGAGCTAACAAAAGCATGCCAGCAGAGACAAATGCAACCCACGGAGACTGTGTAAGACACTTCATGCTTGGATGACTCTTGGCAGCATGAAGTTGGGTACACAAGAGATTATGGTGCCACTCTAGGAATCCAGCGATGATTTGCTACTGCGAGGAGTGCCAGGAGTTACAAAAACTTGTGTTCTAGAACCTCAAACCTGGACCAGGTCCCTTCTATAATTGATGGCAACAACTGCAGAATTCAAGTAAAGAGCGAGAACATCTCCCAAGAAGGGTTTGTCGTGAGATCACAAAGTAACCCGCCGATTGCTATATAACATTCCAGGTATTTTAAGAAGATTATTGCCCAACGGCTTATGTTACTGTGCAGGTTGAAACAGATAGCTGTATTTAAGCAGCCTCACATGCCTTCCAGGCACTGCTTCCCGTTTTCCCACCTTCCTCTCCTGAAGGGAGGCATTGGCTTGAGACTCCAGCAAGTCAAGGAAGCTTTATTTAAAAATAAACAAACGCAACCACACACTGCAACCAGTAAATAACTCTCTTGGCTCATTCTAATTATGCTATCTAGTCTCACCTAGCTGAAAAAATAAAGAAAAATAGAGCAGGTATGTTTAAGTTCTAGGAAATCTAAAGCAATTGAAAATGAGTAATGTGCACCAAAGGCAGTTTAACAACAATTTTTGTAATTAATAGGTTAACCAATCAAACTAAGATATTCTGACGCTAGAAGAGCAACAGCTACCAAACTAAAAACCACACAAGAGCAGCTTTGAGAAAAGATGAAGTGGGAGGGAATTAGGGGTAGCAGCACCAAAACTAGAAGGTTACCTGAGAAGAAAGGTTTAAAGAATTCTGCTGCTATCTGCATGAGGCAGCTACAGGTGAGGAAACACTACTCCGTACTTACGTTTTATGGAAGCCCTGTTAGCTATGTTGAAGCCCGAGGTGGTGAGCGGCGAGTTCCATGGGAGGTGCAGAGACATGATGACTCCTCCCAGCAGCTTGACACGAGACACTGAGCCGTTCCTGCAGAAGGTGCCAATGTTGACCGTGGCCTTATCGATGCAGCTGTTGATATTGTAGCTAACAAAATCTGGGCATGTCTCTCCTGGTTCAATCTGTCTTAGCCACGGGGTAGAAAATTTCAGTTCAAGTCCAGCCTTTGTACTTGCCTTCACATCCCAGACGAAAGTCCTGTTAAGGCGAGGTAGCCCCAGTGGGTAAAGATGAACATCTCCGAAGGGACACGGACCTGACACACAGTCTAAATGCAGAGAGAGAACAGCCATGATAACACTCTGGAAAGCATTCAAGTAAATGAGGAATTTGATACTTTGATTGCTATTTTCACATTTTTTAGGTTGCACTTCTCTTCTACGTGCATTAAAAGACACTCCTATAACACGGTCACATGCTCTCTCTAAACAGGGTTGCTAGCCCATAGAGCAGACAGGATAAACCTGCTTTAGTCAAGCTGACTAACAGAAGGGATTAATTGTAGTATTCCTCCTGCCTTGTTTGCTGAAGAGTTTAGAAGGTATTTAGTGAGTAGGGTAGAAAGCTGAATGGGCAAAAGGGAGAAATGCAGCATCAGGACAGATGGAAATCATGGATTTAGAGAACTGATTTTTATCCCATCTCGCTCAGAGAATTCCTGGCACATCATTCATATATGAAATTTTCCACTGCTTGCCATAAACTGTACCTTCTTTTCCTTGGTGCCCTGATGAAAAACCTGGCCCCCAAATTTTGGGGACGTGATGAATAACAACAACTGCCACTGCACGATTCTGGGGAGAACCTAGAAAACTTTTCTTCAAAAAATCCAGAATATTGGTATTTCAAGCTGGACACTAAAAATAAGCATACTTTAATGCATGTCTAGGCTTCAACTTAAAAGAAGAAATAGCACAACTGCATCTTACAAATATATCATGAAATATTGTGAACGTGACTATTTGCATGAACCATATGAATAGAACTCCAAAACATGAAGAGAACTATCCTTCAACACCACCCCAAAAACAACAATGATGCTACCAAAGACTGAATACTCAACTAAGTTTGGGATCTCATTGAGAAGTAGCACGTGTTCATGCCATTAGAGTACACTAGCATGCATACACCAGGGATAACATTCAAAACAAATGAAGGTTTAATTCCAACACTTCCAAATTTTCAGTTTCTTGATTCCAATAATGTTCATTAAAAATAAGGAAACATGCGCACGTCTTCAATGTTTCACATTCAAAATCAAGCTGCTCAATGAGTAACATGGGTAATGTATCATTATCAGTGCCCACAGGCTTTGACAGAAAAAAAAAATAAATTATTTGATGGGTTTATAAACCATGGGAGAAGGGAATGCGGCAAGGAATTGATGCAACAAACTATCATTCAACTGTGTCTGAAACAGCCAAGTTAACGCTCATTCTGCCAGCCATAATACAGACTTCTTTAACTTGAGTAGTTTCAGTAATTCAAAGTTATTTATCGGTGTTCAAAGATTTCTTCTTACCCAAGATTACAGAGGATACCTTAATACAGTAAGAAGAAAAAAAAAAAAGGCACGTAGTTTTACTGGAGGAAAATTACCATTGGAGGAAAAATTAAAAACCTGTATCTTACCAATATTTTTCTGAATTTCCATGATGAAATACTTCTCTGGAGTACTACAAGTGAAGGTAAAAGTCACGTTATCCCCAGGCTTTATCTTGAGTTCAGACCTGAAGAAATTTTTAACACGAATTTGACAGCCCACCAAAACACCAGGTCGCAGTTTAATCACAACCGTGACATTGTCCACCGTACGAAGAGCGATCGTAAAGGAAGCTAAGAAAGAAAAAAAAAAAAAAAATGTAGTGTTTTGTCACTAGCATGTATGAGTATCACCAGCCTCTCCACACATCCCCATAGATGCCACATTGTCAGAAGGAATACTTGCATCCATGTTCTCAAAACATATTGTTGGACCTACAGAAAATGCCTCAGCTCTTCCAACCCAGCACAGACGATACAAAAATACGCTTGCTGCATGCGCCCAGAGAGAGGTACACATGCAATTTGTGCAGGACCAGTTCTGCTCCAGGTAACCTTCACGAGAGTTATTTATTTCACGTTTTAAAAGTAGCTCAGCTATTCCTTCCAAATTTCTGTTGTCCAGGCTTTGCTTTTTGCCCTGTTATGCCCGACATAGAGCCGTCTTCGTTTCTGAAGGCACCCATGAAGTCATGACTCGATTGAGGAAGTTTATTCAGCAGTCAAACAACAAAGCAACTCCCAGCTTCCATTGCACCTGATGGTAACCGGCGAACCTCTGGGTATGCCCCAGCAGTTACTGCAGACCAGACTAGGTACTCTGGCGATACCAAAAGCACATACCGACAAGACGTTTATACTTGTGGTTATGGCCCTCTCCCACCCTCCCCACCTTTTGCAACTCATTCCCTGAAGGCACAGGACATCCATGCAATGCTCCTCAGCAGCACAGAAGGCACCTGTGGCCTGGGACAGACTGCGTGTTCTTGGATGCCTCCTCCCTATCCCCGACATGACCATCATAGACTTATGGCTTTTGGGGAATACATAAAAGCCTCAGCTGTCTTCACATATTTCAACCCATCCTCAAGCAATACGGCATGCAGGAGCAGCTCTCACAGGAAATACAGGAGCCACGGAGTAAACTGGTTGTTGAAATCTTCTTGTATTGAATGGGTAGTGGTTTATCAAATGGACCAAACCTGACTGTCTTCTAAAACCATACACGCAACATGAAACACCAAGGAGCACCGACTGGACATTCAAGATGACTAGAAAAGTTATTGGCATCAGTGTGGTTCTCAGCAAATACTGCGCCCAGCCCTTACTGAAGCAAGCAAAGTTTGCATGGAAGTCAGCCATACCCCATTCCCAGGTGGGATCTGAGGACAAGTCAGTTCATAAGTTTACTGACATTTGTTTTCACTACTCTCCCTTCCTTATTTCAGTGTATGGAAGATACAATCACAGTATCTACAGCACTTGTGCTTTTAGTGTTTATAGAAAAAAAAAATATTTATGTTTTTAAAAAAGTAAGATATCTAGAAATAAGGGTACCCTAAGTTCTGTTCTAATTGTCTGTTCCTTGAGCGGGACATCATGCAGGGCTGCACAACCAAGCTCTGCCCATATGCCAGCTTGGGAATCCTCTTGCGCATTAACCCCAATAAAGAGTGATTTACCCGAGCAAACCCAGCAGCGCAGCACCCCAGGAGAGCCTCTGCAGCCACTGGCAGGCAGCACGCCAGGAAGGCACAGGAGAACAGCTGTCTCAGAAATGCACATCTGCAGGGTGCCCCAGGCTCTGCCCGACCACTCACCATCCCTTGAGCGCCTAAACGTCCAGCCTGGTCCATGCCAGCTGCAATCGTCATGGTGGTGGCAAGGACACTGGCCAAAGCCCAGAGACCTGGGGACTCACCTGGTGAAGATTGCGGGGAGTGGGGCTGACTAAGCCACGGGAACCCTTGGTCAGCAGAGCCTTCTCGTGGCAGATGAGCACACCAGAGACCCTCAACCAACCTGAAACCACCCAACTCAAAACCAATCACCCTCCACCCAACTCAAAACTTCAGCCGTCACGGCTGCAGGGAGAAGTGTACCAGTATCAGCGATTCAAGCTCCCACAAAGCCCACCCATCCTATTTTTAAACACCCCTTTTAAAAATCTCCCTGATTTCTACAGCAATCTCATGGTTTTGCAGGGCCTGACTTTTCATTGCAATGTTTTGTGAAACCCCCAGGGATCGAGCAGTCGGCATGGACTATGGTCCCTCCCTGCCACCAGGAACGTTGCAGTTCCAGGTTTGCAAACACCAGACATCAAAAGTCTCACTGCTAGGGGGAGCAGGGCAGAAGAGAGTGCTCAGAGATATCCCATCATGCTTTTATTTCAGTTTTGTTGGTCTTGAGCCTTCTTCCGGCCTTTCCGGCTTTTCTGTACAATCTTGGAGTCAAAAGACTTAACAAGCCCGTGAAACTGCCTTACCTATTTGCCTCCAGGATCAAAGGCTTTAAATGAAAAGCTCAAAAACCATAAGGCTTGCCAAATTTCTGCACATATTTGTAACGATGAGTTTGCCGATCCTCCATACCATTAGTAAGAACCTGGTCACTTAGTAACTTTCCTACAGCTTTTAAGTGATGGGACAGCCCTCCACCCTGAGCATCTACACTGACTTTGTTCACCTCTTCCAGTGGCTGACACTACTTGACATCGTGTTTTCTGCCTTAGAAATGCTCTTGCAGAGGCTTTCAGTCTGGGGTTTCCAGAGGGGGAAAAGAGAAAGAGAGGAAGGGAAAAAAAAGAGGGGAAGGGAAAAAAAAGAGGGTAAAAAGAGAGACCGAGCCGCGGGGAAAAAGAGAGACCGAGCCGCGGGGAAAAAGACAACCATGCAATGACCTTCCAAGCACACACATGACAATTGCAGGGACAACGTCCACGGGGTGGGGAATTGAAAAGAGTAAAGCAAACGCAGCAACCAGAGCTGCTCCCCCTCGTGCTTCAGGAGGAAGGTGTTTTCAGAAGAGAAAGTGAAACAACTACTTCCAGCCTAGCCCAGAGTTTTGTTTTCCAGATCCCTGTAGGCTTTCTAGGTTCTTTGGGGTTTTTTATTTATCATGCTTAGTGCACAAAATATCCTTGGTCATCTTTTTTTCTGATGTTTACATCATCCAGATATGAAGTGTTAACAGCATAATACCAATAATTAATAACTACAGACAAAAGAGACTTCTTGCTTGCGTAAAGTGATTGTCAAACTTGTCTACGGTTTATTAGTACGACTGAGAAGTCTGTTTCTCCCTTTCTGGTCAGTTATCACTGTTCCTTTTCCCATCTCTGGGACAGCCCAACCACTCGGCCAACCTGGCAGGATGGAGAAACACACCAGGGTCACTGACAGCCAGCGCTTCTGTGCCAAATGCTTGGGCACGGCTCTAAGACCATTTTTAGTCACGAGGATTAAGTTTAAGGGTAACCTTAAGCACATGACTAGCTTCAAAACAAAACAAATACACACCCTGAGCTGAAACCAAGGAAGAGAAATTTTCAACGTTTTGAATGGCGTTGGGAAATAAGCAAAGCCTTCCTACAAGGGTCAAAAATAAGGTAACATCTTCCCCAGCTCTTGAAAGACCTGGCTTCTGCTCCCTGGGTTTTTTGCCCACTATACCCTTTTTCCAGACTTCATGACCGTGTAGTTATTTATTTGATCTCCCCCCAAGAAGATCAAATCCTTGCCAGCTCAGTAACACTTTCCAGCACGGACGTGCCTCAGCTTTCCAAAACTGGACCTGCCCAAAAATGACAGAAGTGCTGCAATATATCGGCATCCCAATAGGCAACAAGGACGCAGAACCATGCCCAGTTAGGCTCAGCAAAGCTGTCTGCTAGAAGCCCACACGAGGACAGACACCAAGCTAGATTATCGCATAAACAAACAGCTTGCTAAGATGAAGCTCCACAGATAATCACTTTGGCCAAGAAATAAGAGCGCCATGCTGGAATGTCAACAACAGCCAGCCGTTCGGGATGTGCTAAGCTACATTAGACTATCAAATCTCATTTTCTTAGGAAAAATGGAAGAAGAGACTCATGCAGAAAGTATATCCAGTGATCCCAAAGTCACTAAATATAAATTAATAAAGGCTAACCCCCCCAAACTATAGCCACACACAGAGAGCACAATAGAGAGACCACTTAAAATCACCTTCATTTTGCAGAGCTTTTACAAGTAAGAGTGAGTCTCTTCATGACTCATACTGATCTGTCATTGTCTATGATTCCCACTGCATGCCTTTTTATTAGGATTACCAGTAACCGTACACATTTCTTATAAAGAAGGAATTTCCATGCCTCATTAATGCTGCACAGGGATGACACACAGGATATCCAAACCAACAAGAGGAAGCATCGCCAAGCTGGATCCGCTCTCCGTCTACACAACAATGAAATCGCTGGGCTGGAAGATGTCGGAGGTGAAGCCTCCAGTCCTGATGGCTGACGTAGACATCTGATCTCACCCTATTTTTATTTTATTTCCTCTAAGCGATTAGTTTTGCAGCCTCCCTTGGCTATTTCTTCAACCACCCTGATCTTAATCTTAATCTTCCCTGCCATAACTGGATTTTGCTGCTGCTCATCCTCATTTAAGGCTATGCCTTCATGACAGTTGTCTCATCCTTTCTTTGCTAAGTAATGCTCCTCTCTGCACGAATGCACCTCTGCTAGCTTTTTCTCACCAGTAAGATTTTTCCAAACCTTTCATCAATTTTATTACTCAGAGCTCTCCAGCTTGAGTTAGAAACAAAGCGCATGGTGTAAAACAAGTCGCATTACTCTACAGAGTTTAGTTTAAATTTATCTACTGTAGTTGCACCTGACACTAAACCCCGAGTATTTTTTAATATGTGTATATAAATGCCAAAAGGACATTTTTCCTGTACAAGAGGGGGTGCAATGCAGAAGGCAGCTGGAGGGTAGTAGAGCAAGAGCCACTTACAGAGAGCGTATGTATGTATGTACATGGAAAGAACTTGGCAGGACAGCAATTTTTATGGCTATGTACAATGCCTTGCTAAACAAAGCAGGAGTGAGAACACAGTCCAACTAGTTTTGGCTAGAGGGATGCATTTTATTGCAGCAATTCATCCATAAGGATCTATGGATTGTTTGATCTATGACTTCATTGGATGGATTAAAACAGCCAAACAAAACCCAGACAGACCAAGAAACCAAAGCCCACAAGAGCCACCAACAAAAAGATCCCAGATATTAGCATATCCCAAAATAACTGTTGGTTTGCTCATTCTGGTTAAGTCGTGGGCTTGTTCCACTTCAGCCATTTTTAATAAAAAACAGTTGGATGGGGCTGACTCAGACACCATTCATGAGCTGGCGGCAGCTGGAGGAGACGGGCTGCTGCAGAAGACGAGTAGCGGCAACGCTCGCTCCGGATATGAAGTACCAGGATCCAAATCCCTGTTCTGCCCGAGGGGGATGTCAACCCACACAACGAACACACCCCTCCGGAGAACAGGCTCATCCATCGCAGCGCTTCGTGCCACCACCTGGAGACAGGGATAGCGCAGTGCTGTTTGCCTGTACGGCTCGGTAAGCTCTCCTGGAAAGCTCACCACCTCTTCTAAGCCCTTGCAGAGCAGCTGCCCCACAGGTGTGCCCATGGCCTGCTGAGGCTGTTCCACTACACATAATCTACTGCAAAGGTCATGGCAAGATGGTGAGAAGCAAGGGGTATGACTCAATAATGGAGTGACCCGGCCATAAGCTGAATGATTTCAGTTTCAAGCCATAAGAACTCCCATCACCAATCTAATGGACAACCCTGGTGCAGGACAGAGCAGCATTGGTAAAACGCATTCAGAACAATCCATCCAGAACACCTTTCGCCTAGTGAAGGGACCTCCTGCATGATGGGGATTGTTCACTCCAGCTTCCGCATTCCGACTGAATGCCCCAATGGCTCAGCTAAGAGATGCCTCATCATCCATTTCCCCATTACCTCCAACACAATTTGTCTCAATTTTGCCAACAGATCAAAGAATATTTAAAAGAGTAAATATCTCCCTGCTTTGCCAACTCAAATGTTTTGGACCTGCTTTATTGAATCTTTCTTTGTCAGTTTGAGTCCAACTCTCCAGTTTAACTACAGCACCCGATTGCCCACGCATCATCCACTCCTCCAGTTCCACCTCCAATGCCCATCCAGGTAATTGCCTTCACAATCAAGCCCTTAGCAAAGTTAGTCAGGGAACCATACAGCATTTATACTCTTCTCACCTACTAAACGGTGCTGTGAGCAGCAAATGGAAATCACAAGCACAATCACAAATTACAGCCAACCCTACTTGCTGCAAGCTGCTGAAATCCTGTTGGACTTTATCATAAGCAAACAGGTTTTCTGTTTACATGTAAAATGTAAAGTAACTACTCTCTACATCGCTCAACAATCTCCTTATGTTTGGAACTGACTTCCAATACCACGCTTTCTTGGGATATGAGGTCCATATTTTGTGAAAGGATTTCTTTCAGGGAATCACCCAGAAAATTAAAGCTTAAAATCTGCAAAGCTTGTAAACACTTACAGATAGATGCTGCCTACGACTATTACGTGAGTGTAACCATCCACATCTCAGGAGAGGGCGCCTGGGGGAGAATATCCATTCCTCAGCCACCACAGCACAGCCCCCTAATCTTCACTGACTGTTTAAACTGATAGCCAGGATGAGGATGCGAAGCAGGCGAGAGGTCACACATCGGGATGATCTCCTCATCGGGGAAGAAAGGCGGACGCTTCTGCCATGGTGATGTTACAAGCCAGCACAGTTCACCAGAGCAGGTCTGTCAGTACCCAAGGCCAGCAGGGGTTGTTAATTCAGAAGTTGTTAATTCATTAAGTGAATTTGTAATGCCTCACAGGAATAAAGTACCCTCAGTTTAAAAATGCCTTTTTAACAAAATAACAAATTTCAGTACTTCTACCCCTTTCTCTTGAACCTTTTTAGAAGGATAATTAAGACACTCATATAACTTGCGTAAAAGACTTCAGAAGTGGCAAAAAAAAAAAAGACACTTTGGGACTTGTCAAGCTTAGCTGTAATTAAGGAAGGGAGAATGTTGACTCTGGGCTGCCTTTCCTTAATTATTATTTTACAGATATGAAGTTTTGTTGCTTCTGTAGAAGCGAGACGCAGAGGTCAGTGAGTGCTGTCTGCAAGCTGACTGCCAACTCGCGTACAACGTACAAAACCCAAGATACATGGGTCTGCGCAACTTGTCCAGAAAATGTCACACTGGCACGAGGAACACTAAGACACCACGCAAGTCACTGCAGGAGCCTCCCTTGATCAAAGGGGTGTCTGCTTTCACAGTTTATCCCTACCTTGATGTAAGCCAGCGCGCGGACAGCATCTTGGAGCATGTCTGAGCAGCTCTTCCGTCTTGGCTGTGGTTAGCGAAGGTGGAAGAGCGCGTTTCACAATCTGTGGTCCCTCCCATGCCAAACATCCTGTCAGCAGCTCTTTGTCTCTCACTTCTG
Source organism: Larus michahellis (assembly GCF_964199755.1). Taxonomy (NCBI): domain Eukaryota; kingdom Metazoa; phylum Chordata; class Aves; order Charadriiformes; family Laridae; genus Larus; species Larus michahellis. The sequence goes on along the minus strand of NC_133897.1, from coordinate 49,189,970 downwards.
AGGAACTTCAGATCATCCCTTTTCACCCTTCGCAGTTTGCTGTCTCCATATGCTAATTTCTCAGCTCCACCCACAGTGCCGGAAGAGCCAGGGCCAACTCCAAAATGCTGGTGTGATTGTACCTCTCAAAATAACCATTTGGTCTGGCAGCAAGTAACCATGCTCACTTTGTTACCCAAGAAATCAAGAGGCACAGCTCGAAGCAGTCTGTCCCTTGTCACCCCTGAGGATGGTTTTTAGCAGGTGTCAAATGGAACAGCCACAGGTGAGACTTCCCCCCCCATTATGATAAGTAAAAACAGATAGTCCGTTTTCCCACAGCACTGTTGGCCTAGGAACCCAGAAGCAGATGAGAGCTTAATAACATACATGAAATGCACTTCTGGCAGACCTTATGGCACAATTCTTCGGCTGGCTCTTCCTGCAGGTCTTCCAGGAGATCCCATCAATACTATCTACACTGATCAGGTTCAGCTACAGGCAGCAAATCCTCGCCTTTGTCACCAGCTAATACAGAAACAGAAGATTTTGCTCTGACATAACAGCCAGCAGTCAACATTTTACTAGATGCAGCACAACCCACATCCTTTCCCTCATGCCCTGGTGGTGCAAGCAGACGTTGAACAAGAGGAATCTGCATGGTCACACCTCTGTGAGATTAGAGAAGTTTTCAAGCTGAGGGATGGCGCCCAGGCTCCAGCTGAATCCTACTAAGAGACCACCAGAAGTCACCAAGTGCTCTACAGGAATTGGTTAATGGTTTGGCTCCAACAAACCAACCCATACTGCAGTGGGTGTGTTGTCCGCTCCAGAGCTGAGGTTTGAGAGGGATATCTGAACAGCCTCAGCGAGACGGCTAATGTCCCAGAAACTGCTGGAAGTGATCTGCTAAGGTAACATCTTTAGTCTTTCCTCCAGTCAGACAAAGGTTAATTATAAATATTATTAAAGATGTATAATTGTAAAAGATTTTAACAGAAGCTTAAGAAAAGCAAGGGGAGAGGATATGGGATCATCCGAAGAGAGACCAGTTAAGATGAAAACTGGCATCCAAGACCCATTTTTCCCCCTCACACCTTCAGTCTAACACAGGCTTTGCTGCAGCTGAGCCTTTCTAGGAGCTCGTGCGTGGAGACCATGGCCAGAAAGCATACAAAGGGAGAGCTCAAAGGAGCACCCAGAAGACAACGGGAGGACCCTGCTGCAGGAGTAGAAAGAAAATCGCCGGTCAATTCAGCTGAACAGCTCATGACAGCGGTGAGCAACACCCAGCTTCCCACCGCACAGCCCCAGCAATAACCCAGCACCACCAGCGTCCCCGCACCACGAAGGGGTACACCCCCCCACAAGTTCACTGCTCTTGGGTTGCATTCATCTATCACTGGCCAGGACATGAAGAAGGCCATGTTTAGCCATCAACAATTACAAAAAGCTAACGAAAGTCTAATCAATACAGAGAAATTGGTGAAGAAGAAAAAGAGTTACTCACCTATGATCTACGCTCATTTGCAAACACGTCACCCATAGCTGTAGCAGCCAACACGGGTAAAGCCAAAAGCATCTTGACTTGCTCCCAGCAAAGGATGGCTCCTCATTGTATTTCTAATATGAACTATTTCTGGAATGAACTAAGTGCAAAGTTGTTCAACTTCTACCTAAGACTGAGGGTTTGGCAGGTGTGGATTCCAAAGCTCTTTATTTAACATATATACATGTATAAATATCAATTAAACTGCGTGATAAGGGCTATACCAATAATCTGAGCCCTAGCAATATTTATTTGTGAAAATACTGCTGGTACATGTTTCAAGAAGTCAAAACTTTTTTCTTTTTTTTCCAGTAGCTTTCCTCCTACCTTCTTTTTTATCCAATATTATTTCTAGATAAGATTAAGTCATTTAAGTAATTAACAAGCCTGAACACAACTGACCCAAAGGATACCTGATATCAGGTGGGGGAAAGGTTCTTCCCTTACCTCATAAAGCAAGCTCCGATTTCTCTCTAGAAAATCCTGTCACGAAGTAGGAAGACAATGCACACAAGTCAGAATCAAAATGAGAGGAGGGGAATCTTCTAGCTAAAGAAAAATTTCCTCCATGCCAGAAGTCCCATGGTGGTACTCCGGAATGAGCTCCAGCAGCCTCCAACCCTTCCACCTCCTGTTTCTCCCCTGGCCAGTCCTTTGAGCCCATGCCTTGAGCCAATGCCAAAAAATAATCCTTTTAAGCCTGCTCCCCCCTTAATTATTTTTTGGGTGACAAGCCACCGCAGCTCATCAAATGACAACCCCAGGCACAAAAGACTCACCACCCACCTAAGGAGCCAGCCTCAGGAGCTGGCCCACCACATCTTGTTTCTTCTCTCCTGGGCCACGTCTTCGCCACGTGGATGCTATTTATTGGTGTTTTCAGGTTTGTGTACGAGTAACCCCATGACCAAGAGTATGGCTGTTGGAGAAACTTCATCCACACGTGACTCCAGAGACCCTGACCTAAGTGAGGATCTCTGGTGGGGGCACTCAAATTGGTGGTCGTTTGTCCTGCTATGAACAACAAGTTCAATTCAATGTATTAATCCTCAAATATTTTCATGTTCCCCCTGCTTCACATTCCCAATTGGGCCATCACATTATTTCTGCATCCTTTCAGATTTAAAAAAGACAAACAAATCAAAACCATGCACAGACAAGGCTCGCCTGTTAAAAACAAACATCCCAAACACCCAAAAATTTGGAATTGAGAAAAAAAAATTAAGTGTATTTGCTGGTGGAAAATTTAAGGTAGTAGCACCAGAACTGAGACATGCCAGAAACAATTTACTATACACACATTTCTTTCTAGAGAGTAAAAACTAAGTGCTCCAGACTGATAATGGTATGAGACAAGCTTAAAAAAAAAAAAAAAAAGTACAACCAAATACACATTAGTTGTGGTCTTAAAAGGAGAGGTCTTGATCAAGTGAGCAAATGGTGATTCAGAACGGAAATAATGCAGCTTTCACCGACTTTCAGAGGAGCACAAACAGGCCGGTTATTTATATTCTGTCAGAACAACAGAAAGACCCTGCTAACAGCTTGGGTTTTTTTTATTTTATTAAAAGCAGCAGCTTTACGTGTTAAGACTGATGTGTGACTCAAATCAGTCGGTTGCCAAGAAAAAGTTAACTGGAGGGTAGAGCAAGAAACAGCGCGGCATTATCTCCAAATTCACTCATTATAACAATGACATTTTAAAGACAAACCCCAAAATGCATATGCAGATTTTATCACCGAAGGGTACTTTAAAGGCAAAATATTTGTTTATGTTTCACAGACGTCATAAAAGTCTGATTAACTTCACTATTAATGTGCCAAAGTAACATGTTTATAGTTGGAAAACACATTTTCAGTTGGAAAACACATTTTCAAAGGCCACATACGCAATACTTCATTCACGTTCCCACATCTATGCACAACTATTGCACCAAATACTTCTTTCTGTAGTTTTCCACCTACAAGTTGACCAACATTTCATTTGACAATTTACGTTATGCATAAAGAGTTCCATCGGAAGTACCACCACAAGCTCCTCTGAAGACAACGTGACCAGCCATGCTTGATCTACATGTTCCTACAGGAAAGCAAAGACAACACTATAATACTGAACCTGCTGGGAAAGGGTGGAGGGAGAAGGTGAGAGAAGAAAGGACTTCACCAAGGATGACAAAAGACAGCTTTAAAAATAGGCGCACCAAGATTTGTAGTCATCCCACCACACCGTCGCCAGTCCCCAAGAAGAGGCACGTGTGCCCCATGGCCACCTCATGAGTGGTTCTGCACAACCAGCCTAAACCCAGCCTCGTTGAAAGGGAGGTTGCTCCAACTTGCAGACAAAATGTAGCAACAGCAGAGCCAGTACCAACATCAGCTGCAGGGCAAAGGGAACCCCTTAAAATTTACAAACTCCATAGGAGTGGTGTGGGGGGGGAATCTTAACTTGAACTATCTTGCATTTTCAGGACAAACCTTTGCTTGGGGAAACGTTCCAACTACAGTTTTGGTTGCACAATAACAAAAGCAACTCCCACTGGCATGAAGGTCCCATCAGGCACACAACAGCTGCCAAGAAATCTGGGAAGGCACCGTTCCCCTCCCCGTTCCTGCTCACACCATCGCAACCTTCAGCCTGCCAACCCATGCCACTAATGCAGCTGAGATTGAGTCTACAAAGAGGAAGAAGGCACCAAGTTAGAGAGTTTGACAGGACGACAGAGGACCTGGCACACAGGAGCGGTGATGCTTGTGCAGGAGAAGGACAAGCGGGCAGAAGTATGCAGCTGGAAAGGAAGGGACCAAAGGAGGCAGGAAGAGGGACCACCAACAGCAGCAGCAGACCCTTGGCTGGGTCTACCAGCGGTGTTTTGTGCCACTTCACTGTTACTAACTTTGCTTTACGGAGCAACTTCACGGTTTGCCTGAGGGCAAGGTCACTGGCTGGTGAGAATGTTTTCCCCAGTTCCTGTAGACAAAGTTAACAAAGCCCCAGACCCCACGGACACCTTGTTTGTAGAGAAGGCTTGCACAATAAGGACAGACTACACGTTCTTCGTCAGACTTGCCATCTTCCTTCCATTTCCTGCACCTTCGCATCTGAGTTGGTTTTGCCACCTTCCGGACCAGAGCGATTGCAACCGCATGCAAAGCAGCCTTGTGCGGCTCTGCAGGGACACAGCCTGCACCCACTGCCACCACACAGCCGGTATCCTGCTCACTAACACACCCAACCAAACTAACTGCGAGGGCTCAACCTTGCGTAAAGCAGGTATAAACTTTTTTTTTTTTTTTTAAAATGCCAACGCAAACGTGCAATTCATTTGGATGTTTTAAACACGAGAGAGGGGAAGAAGCTGGAGCAGATGATGACAATAAGCAAAAGTCAAAGACATTGGCTTAAAAGAGACTTTTTACAAGGGCATGGAGTGATAGGACGAGGGGTAATGGCTTCAAATTAGAAAAGTTTGGTCTAGTGGGAGGCGTCCCTGCCCGTGGCGGCGGGAGGGTTGGAACTAGATGATCTTTAAGGCCCCTTCCAACCTAAACAATGCTATGATTCTAGAAAGAGCTGTACTGTGCCTCGAAAGCAAGCCAATGAAGTTTAATGTGGAGACATCAAGAAAATTTGGTGGTGGGAATAAAAGGAACAAAGGATTTTGATAAGAGTTTGACCAGAGGGTGAAGAATAATGTGTGAATGTGTGATTAATAGGCTGCTACGTGTCCCAGTGAAGGTCTAGCTGAAGGTCTAGCGGTATGTATGAGAAAGGATGCAATTGAGCATTTTTTTCATTTGCTGCTTTGACAATACAAGTTCGTTAAAAAGTCTAGCTCCTCTCCTTCTAGTACCGACCCATCTGGTTTAAAAGTTTGTTTTCTTAGAAAACAACACACAATTAACCACAGTATTCTTTTTCCTTTGAAGAGG